>NC_041734.1:12461666-13795833 GCF_004115215.2 Ornithorhynchus anatinus | reverse complement strand
CAGCTGACAAGTGGCAGAGCTGGGATTCGAACTCATGACCTCTGACTCCAAAGCCCGGGCTCTTTTCCACTGAGTCACGCTGCTTCTCAGAATGCTTCTCTTGCTCAAGAATGCTTCTCTTGATGTGCTACTTCAACCTTGAGGGCAGAGTGCATGGAATTTGTTACCAGCAGAAGTTGTTCAAGAAGATTTTGTATAAATCCATGGCTGGGTGTGTGGACCATAGTAAATTGCCTGAGGGCAAGTTAGAGATGTAGAAAGAAAGAAAAACTTAACAATGCCAGATGGATGTCAAGTAAGGCAACCATTTCCTTGTTCTAGAGTCCGATGTCAAAGGCAATACTGGGCTGAATGATTCATTGGTCTCTCCTGGTGACATTGGCAGGTTGACTTACTGGAAAAAGCATTAGAGCGGGAGTCGGCAGACCCAGGTTCTGTAAGCTCCTTCTCTAGTCTGGAAGCTCCTTGTGGGCAGGGATCATGTCTGCCAATCGATCAATGGTATTTATTGAACTCTTACTATATGCAGAGCATTGCACTAAGCATTTGGGAAAGAACAGTGCAACAGAATTAGCAGACACATTCCCTGCCCGTAATGAGCTTTGAGTTAAGAGGGATGAGTTTACAGTCTAGGGGCTACTGCTAACTCTGTTTCATTGTATTGGCCCAAGTGCTCAGCACAGTGACCAAGTGCTTAGTGAGCGCTCAATATATATGACTGATGGATAGTCCCAGCTCTGCCGTTAATTAGGCTGTGTGACATTGGACACGTCACTTCACCTCTCTGGGCCAGTGCTTTCTCATCTCTAAAATGGGGTTAAGACATGGGCTCCCAATCTCCTTCTTGTAACTGCCCCAGCACATAGCAGATTACAAGTACCTGGTGTGGGGGAAGTGCTTAATAAATACTGTTGTCATGTTTATAATTATTTTGATGTTCTTTGGATAATACAGACCACATTTCCCAAAAAAAGGGGACAAAGAATTTTGAGTTTCTTAAACTCAATGTTATGGTCGCTAAAGGTTTGTTGTATTTTAGGTGTTTTGTACAATCTTGCCATTTTCATGGAACTCTGAAATTTGACCCTATTTTGCTTTCTTTTTTGGAAGATTTGGTTTAGTGAGTTTGTAGATCAACTGAGGGAAAAGTTCCACAATGATTTGATTATTCTCTTTCCAAAACAGCCTTACAATAAATACTATAAGCATTAACAGGACAGTTAGACATATAACTTATTTGTATTCATTAATATTAGGAATCCTCCCTGAAAACTTTATCACTGGGGTCCAGTGCATCCTTTATTACACTGTAATGGTATTTTTTTCTTATAGCATGTGAAATTAAACATACACTGCCTAAGAAACCAAAGATCCTGTGATGTTCTTCTCATTTGGGGTAGGGAGAAATTAAGTGGAACTTCCTGCCCCTTTTGCCCAGATTTCTGTAATTATTATTGTGTTCTTGAACAATTCTTGTGCCAATGGGTTGAGTTGGAAAAAAAATTGTTTTCTGTTACTCCTTTTGAAAAATCTCGAACTATGGCCGTACCAAATCCAGTACAACTTCCTTCCCTTGAGTTACTTCCTTACTGATTATTTCTGTGTAATAATACACTCTTAATGCACCCTTGTTGTACAAGTTGGTGTTGGCTCAAACCTACATTTCATTTCAAAGTAACTAACTGGGTTGATTCTTCTTAAAAAAAGAGAAGAAAAGGTCACTTGCACAAATGTGACAGACACTGAAGTGAGAGAGGAGTAGGCATAGAGGGGAAAGGAAGAGGAGAACCCAGAGAAACAGGGAGGGGTAAGCAGATGGCAAACATGGGCCTGGAGATTTTCCTCAGTAGTCTCACTGCCTCCAGAATCTTGCACAAACTAGTCACCAGGACAGAAATCAAATTATTCATTAGTTCCCATGACATTGGCCAGAAACTCCTGCTCCCATGACTGTGGGAGCTGAGTGCCAGCTATGTGCAAAACCTGTACTGAGCATTTGGAAGAGTGCAGTTTGACTTAATATATCAGATTCCTGCCATCAAGTAATTTACAACCTCATGAGGAAGACAGACTAGTGAGGAAGTAATAGAGTAGGTAAATGCCACAGGGGAGTTGTAAGTAATTCCATTCATCTGGATTGTAAACTCCTTGTGGGCGGGGAATGTACCTATCAACTCTGTTGTGTTGTACTCTCTCAAGTTCTCTACACACATTAAGCACTCAGTAAATACCATTCATTGATAATTAAATATTTAGGTGGCACTGAGGTGGCAATTGGAGGCTATGAGATTAGAGGAATAGGAATGGATTGTGGATGTATTCTTGGAGATATGATTTCAGAAGGGCTTTGAAGATGGGGAAAGTTGGGGTCAATCAGATATATGGAGGAGGGAGTTCTAGGCCAGGGGAAGGATGAGATCCAGAGGCTGGGCTGCGAGAGACAAAATATGGGGCACACTGAGGTTAGTTTTAGAGGTCTGAAGAGGGAGAGCTGCGGTTTAGTGGAGGGGGAGAGCTGATTGTGTGTTTTACAGCCAATGGTCAGGAGCTTTGCTTTTGGGATTTTTTAATGGTGTTTGTTTAAGTGTGCCAGGCACTGTACTAAATGCCAGGGTAGATATAGGATAATCAGGTTGGGCCCAGTCCATGTCCCACTTGGGTCTCCCACTCTTAGCCGTCTTATTACAGATGAGGTAACTGAGGCACAGAGAAGGTAAGTGACTTAGAAGGTCACAAAGCAGGCAATTGGCAGAGCTGAGATTAGAACCCAGGTCCTCTGACTCCCAGGCTCATGCTCTTTCCACTAAACCAGGCTGCTTCCCAAGTTTCTGCAAAGAGGAATGGATAACCATCAGAAGTTTTTGAGATATGGGGGGATGATGTGTGCAGACTGCAGGAGTCAACCTGGTATATGACAAATGCCTGGACCAGAATGGTGACTGTGTGGAAAGAGAGGAAGAGGGACCATCCTAAAAATGTCATGAAGGAAGAACGAACAGGATTTGGCAACCAACTGAATATAGTGGTTGAGATATTGAGGAGACACAGATAATGCCTAGGTTCCTGGCTTGAGAAATGGCGAAGGTGGTGATGTTGACTATGATGGGAAAGTTAGGTGGAGGAGGGGATTTAGGAGGGAAGGTTGAGTTCCATCTGGGTCACTTATGCACTTAGGATACTCACCCCAGCCCCAGAGCACTTATGTAAATAGCCTTATAAGTGTACCATTTCCCCTTTCTGTAATTTATTTTAATGTCTATCTCCCTGTTGACTGTAAGCTCCTTGTGAACAGGCAGTATTTCTACCAGCCCCAAGCACTTACTTCAGTGTTCTTTCTGGTCACTGAAAGCACTCAGTGAATGCCATTGATTGATTATATTGAGCTTGAGGTATCAGCAGGACATCCATATAAAGATACCCTGGTGGCAGGAGGATATGAAAGACTGCGGAGGAGAGTGGTCAGGGCTAGTCAACAGGGGATAGTTGATCCAATGCAAGTCTAACTAAACATTTGCCAGCAGTGCCTTGAGTCTGCTTTTGCTGAACTCTCATAAGGTCTTAAACTTCTGAATGTTCAGCTAAATAGTATGAAACATTGCTGAGGTCTACAGGGGTTGTTTTAAACATCGATCAGTGGACCACATTTTAGGTCGTAATTTCAGGGCCTTCTCTAGAAAATAGTTAACCCCTCTTTTATAAATTAACGATATTCCTAGTTTGTGTTTTCAGATGTTGCTTAAAGAATGAAAGTGAGCCACATAAATGTTATAAAATTACTACAGAAATGGTATGTGAAGTTGAAGGGATAATGGTTTCTTTAAACTTTGACTCCTGGTGAGAGAACTGATTTAATCAGTTACCTCGGTTGGGGTATGGTTGTTACTATAGCCTTATTTCATCAGTTTATTGAAATTTGGCTTCCTAGTACCTTTCTAGAAAAAAAAAATTGGATGGAATAGATTCTTTGAGCAGCTGCTTGTGAACATTATGTAAGATGTGAACAATGTTCACTGAGAGTTTGAACTCTTTGCCATATGCATAACGTATGTATGATAGAAAATACTAGCCCGGGGTCTCATTTAAGTTTCTCTTATCTGTTGCTCATCTTCTCATAGTATTTTTTGATATCTGCCCTCAACAATTATGCTCTCCTCAATCTGGGATTCCCCGTGGCATTTTCAGCACTGTCATAAGTGCTATTATGCTCAGTGAAAGGATTAACTTGTAGTTTTGACTGCGCCATGCTACTGTGGGCTCTGAGTTGACCCAGGATGAAATGTGTTGGGGGGGGGCTGAGGGGGGAGCCGGGGGTTTCTGTTACACAATGATTTATTGAGTCTGAGGTCTCCAGCCATAGTCTAGTGATCAGCAATCATCTTCTCTTTAGACTGTATTTCACCCAAATTCTTTGGTACATATATATAGCACAGAATACTTTGTTCCCAAGAGTTACTGGGAAGTGTCCTTTGAAAACATGGTGGCTGACAATCAATCTCTAACTAGAGTTGGAAATTACTGTCCCAGAAGTCTTGGCTTTGGCTTTCCATGGCTTTAAGTGTACTGTGCCCTCTTCTCTCAATAGTGAGACCTTCCTCACCTCACAGGAGTGTAAGGCAACTCCTTCCCGCTCTCTTGCTTCTGAGAGCATTCATTCATTCACTCGTATTTATTGAGTGTTTACCGTGTGCAGACCACTGTACTAAGTGCTTGGAATGTACAATTGGGCAACAGATAGAGACAATCCCTGCCCAACATGAGCTCACAGTATAAACGGAGCATGAGTGGTTCATGTGCTTCTGTATCCCTTCCCTTTAGCTCTCAACCTAATCAAAATTCTCTTGTACAGGGAGTAAAGAGAGAGCTTGACTAACAGATTCAAGGAGGAGGAAGAGACTTAAGAAAAGTATTAGGAACATGGTTGGAGTTGGAGTTGGCACTGGGGTTGGGGAAGTGATTTATTGTTGCGGCAGGATCATCCACTAGCTATGATGAGCTGCATGATCAATCAATCAATTGTATTTATTGAGCACGTACTGTGTGCAGAGCACTGTATTAAGTGCTTTGGAGAACTCAGTGTAACAGAGTTGGTAGACACGTTCCCTGCCCACAACAATAGCTGAAGTGATCCAGGTTGGTGCTTAGCCTCTCTGGATTTTAAGATCCTCTTGGTCGGGCTATAAGGTTTTTTTTTCCTTGTTTAAATTCCCTCCTTCCTACCCTTCCCTGTTTCTCCCCTACCATGTTTCTGGCTTCCAATCTCCACCCAGCCTATGCCATGACAGGCAACCATAGCTGGTGATTGTGTGGTGGTCACAATATCAGGGATTCATTCATTCAATCGTATTGTGCGCTTATTGTATGCAGAGTACTGTACTAAGCGTTTGATTCATCTTGGGAATGGCGGTGTAGTCAGGAGAGAAGATTGGGAACAACAGAGTGAGGCTTTGGAAGATTGGTGAAGATAAATTAAGAAAGGGAAATAAAAAAAATTGGAGCATGATTTACATTTAAATGCAAAATAAGTGAAGTTTAGTCAGGCAAATATTAAAACTCGGCATCGAGTACAATGCTGGCGTCCAGGATCTCACTCAAGTCTTAAATCCTGAGCTTGTCAGAGAAACTGAACAGCTGTATCAAAGCAACAATACTCCAAGTTTTGGAAGTTATAAAAACGAGCTAGTGGAATGAAACATTTTGTGCTACTACTATTAGTAGAGTTTTCCTATGGGAGGAGCAGGAGTTTTAATAGTTTAGAAGAGAAAGAGAGATAAAGACGATCCCTGTAGATGCTAACTTCCCATTTTGAGCGTAGGAATGGAGGGATAGGAGAGATGGCAAAAAAGATGGGACTTGGCAGTAGCAGAAAAACTTTGAAGAGCAAAAGAGGTCAAAAAGCCTGGAATTTGGGGGTCTTTTCAGACATGATTGGATACCCTCAGGTCTTCCCACAAGAACTGGCAAGAGCAAGACTAGCCCCAAAACCTGCATCTCCCCTAAGCTGGAATCAAATCAGGCAATTGCCCCCATATTTCCAAATTCTATATGGCCCACCTTGTGAATAGTTTGGATTTTCCAGAAAACCAAGTTAGGTTTTTTTTGTTGTTGTTTCTTTTTAATGAAAGCAATTCTTGGTCCAGATAGCAATTACCATCTATGGTTTTTCTTGGTGATATAAAATCAGAGACCATACTGTTTTAGTTTGTTATTCTTAGATCTTGGTTTTCAAAAGTGCATAAACTGTTGTTTTCTTGGAGAACAACATAGGACCTGAAGTGGAATTGTTTGGGTTTTTTCGCTGTTGTTGTTGGGGTTTCTTTGGTGAACCTCTCCAGGCTTTTGCACCATATATATTTTTCTGGTTTTCAGTTTTGCTTCTCTTCTTGTGCCTACCCCATTTTCTAGGTGGCAAATCTGGAGTTTTAATTGTGCGGATCCTGGAGTTGTATGAGGAATGCACATTGCAAGTGGCCATCTGCGAGCAGTTAGAAACTCTGCCTGATACAGATTCTTCTGAAGACGCAGTCCTGGATTCTGGAGCCAGACTCCGAGTCCTGTTCACGAAGGAAACTGCAGCTCACCTCAAGGGAGGTCCACAGGATATCATCCATATCTATCCTCCCTGGTGAGTACACACAACTGGTTCCAGCAGCTGCAGCATGTGGCTCTGTCTCATAAAAAAAGGCATTTTTATCAGGAACATTTTTGTCACATTATTACAGGGAAGACTTCAGGGGAAGGAGCCAGGTTTCGTCTTATGTTTTATGTAACAGAAACACTGAACTGTCTTTGGCGGCCTGCTCGGGCTTCTGGCAGACAGCTTAGTGAGAGTTTGAAAAACAAAAGAAAATACCACGAGTTCTGCCTCTTAAGTGCTGCTTGAAGGTTGGGTTGGGTTTTTTTGTTTTTGTTTTTGTAATTTATGGGCGAGTTTTTTCCAAGGAAAGCATTAGCGTCACGGTATGACCATGAGACAATGAAAATGCATTGGTGACGGGTCAGAAAAATCTCTTCTTTGATCTTTAGTTTGTGGTGGTCAGGAGCACCAAAAGTATTTTACCCATGATCGTGACTTCAGCCCAGGAGGATGAAATCCTCATTGTTTCTAGCTAGAGTGAACCAGGAACCAGTTACCATTTTCAGTGACCTTTTTCCTTATCCCCTTTGTCTTGAGTTGCTTCTTTTTCCTGGAATTGACTGAATCCGAAGCTGGCTGAATTCTATGGGAGGTCACAGTCAAGGAAGGTATCCGACCTAGAAATTCAAAATAGAGACCAGAAATATTTGCTTATATGGTCAGTCTGAAGACCCAAGAATGGGATTTTGGCGTGGGAATGGTAGCGGGCACTCCTCCCCATAGCCTCCTTCTCTTGGCCAGATTTACCAGAAGCTGGTTTTTATGGTTCTTGATGTAAATTCAGATTCTCTAAATTGTCTGAAAGTACTTGAGAGATACTGTTTCAGGCCATTTGGATGACTTAGAGTACAACCCAAGAGAGTTTGCTGTTAGCCGCAGTGTAGATCATCTTGGAGAACTGACAGAATACCAGAGCTCTAAGCTTTGCCACATTTCAGAACAAATTCTAGTCAAGAATTCCCTCATTAGTCAAACGATTTGCAAACACTAACACTCTCTGTGGCAGTGCTATCTTCAGTCATAAGTAGAAATAATCCATTGTAGAATCAACTAGAAACATTAGTGAACTTGGCGTATGGGAATTTTTCCAATTTTGCTGGCTTTTGTAAGTGTGCAGCAGAGAAATAGGTGACTGCCTGATTTTCAAGGGTGCTATATTTCATTTAAAAAGGAAGAAGAGGTGAATGTCTGAATGTGATTGTTCCACTCTAAGATCCTGTAGAGAAAGCTGCCCATGCATGGTGTTCAAGGTGTCCAGTTAGTGCTTCTCTGCTTCTATCTGATGTCCCACCAAAACAATGGCGATCAGCTGGTCTGCTCTCGATGGTCGTTCTTTTTGGGAGAGCTGAGAAATGAGACCTTCTTAATTTTAACAGCATTCACTGAAACCTTTAGAAAAATGTTTTCAAACCTTAGTTTTAGTCTTGTTCTCTCTGCCTCCATAGTGTTTCTGCCCAGTTTCCTTTTTGTCTCCATCATCACATCACTACTCTTCCTCTCTCAGAGGTTTGAGCCTAACGGTGGAAGGAAATCACATAACTGCTCTCTGAAAAACTGGCACTTAGAGGACTAACCAATAAAAGGGGAAAAAAAAGATTGGTAGTCAAGGCAAAGCCCCCACCCCCCAACCCCCTTTTGCATTCTGTCCTGACAAGCTGGTTGATCAAATTTTTGAGCCTTCTTGAATGTGTCATCTTGAAGAATACGAGATCCTCACCGAAAGATTTGTCTTCTGCCTTGGTCAGAGACTACTCTCCCTCTCTCAGAATTTCCAAGATCCTGAGAGAGGGGAGGAAGGGGATCTGATTTGGATCCAAGCTGGACCGGCAAAGTCAAGGGTGGTAATGATTAGGGTGGCCACTCATATGTTTTTCTGCCATTCTGCCCTGCCGTCTGGAGCTGGAAAAGCGCCTTCTGCCTAGAATTCTAATTTTAAATACCCATCCTCCCTCAGCCTCAACTCCTACAGCTGAGTTGTGCAACTTCATTCATTGAGTCATATTTATTGAGCACTTACTGTGTGTAGAGCACTGTACTAAGCTCTTGGAAGTACAATTCAGCAATAAATAGACAATCCCTACCCAACAATGGGCTCAAAGTCTAGAAGAGGGGAGACAGACATCGAAACAAGTAAACAGGCATCAATATAAAGAAATAGAATTATAGATATATCCACATCATTAATAAAATAAATAGAATAATAAATGTTTACATATATTCACAAGTGCTGTGGGGCAGGGAGGAGGGTAGAGAAAAGGGAGGAGTTGGGGCGATGGGGAGGGGAGGAGGAGCAGAGGAAAAGGGGGGCTTAGTCTGGGAAGACCTCCTGGAGGAGGTGAGCTAAGCGGTGTGGTTGTCCACAGGAACTGGAAAGAGGGGTGTCTGGGATCCTGTCCCCCACCTCCTCACCCAGACGCGCTCTAGATTCTGCAGATGTCTGTAAAAGGTTTGGGATGAACATGATGTTGCGTAACCTGCATGATGCGCATAAATATAATTTACGTCTGTTACTTTGGGGTCAGCACAGGCACATCCGTTATTAGTGTGTGCTGTCTGTGACCATTCTAATAATAAATAGCTCTTGGTGCATGGAGAAAAAAAGAGGAAAGATGGCTCAACTGGTAGACTGCTTCATATCTTTTGTAGTTGACAGAAAGCTTAATTTCTTCTATGATGCCTATGGTGATGATGCTGGCTTTCAAATGTTCTCCTAGTTATGGCATTAATTGACCACTTACTCTGTGCTGAGCACTGTTACATATTGGGGTGAATCAAAAGTAAACAACCAGACCTAATCTCTGGCCCCTAAAGGTGCTCACAATTCATATCATCTAGGGTTACCAAAACTGACTGTTCATAAATGACACCCTGGCTCTTTTTTCCTAAGCCACTTCCAGAAAACATTTTACTAGTTGATAGTTTGTGCATTTCCACTGCTGCCACCAAGTCATTGAGCATCATACTCCCCATGAAGGGTGAATGTGCTGTTGACTAATAATGACCTGCTCAGTCAGTCAGGTGATCTGTATTTGAGTGCTTATTGTGTGCAGAGCACTGAACTAAGCACTTGAGAGAGTACAAGGTAACACTAAACAGACACATTCCATGCCCTCAGTGAGTTTACAGTCTATAGGGGGAGATATACATTAATATAAATTACAGGTGTGTAAATAAGCCCAGATCCATAACAGATAACAAAACATCTCCCTGTCTTTAATGTCCATCTTTTTGTCCAGCAAATACTAAATACCTTCATGCTGGCTGTTTCTGCTACCCAGTTGCTGCACCCATATCCCCCAAAAGGGATTGGCAACCAGGCCTCACATAGCTTCTTGAATTTTTAATTCCTGTGCTTTCTTTTGTCCTCTGTGAATCAAAGACTTTTTTACTTGAGGAATGTAGAAAACAGTTTTTCCATGAGCACTTCCAAGGGGAGTTAGTGATTTGAAAGGTGAGTTTGTGAAGAAAATGGGTGCCGCAATCATAATGCAGAATACCTATGCTGGAGTGGCTTTCTGATCCTCTTGGGTAGTTTTAAAATTGGGATGGCTTTGAGCTTCTGAATCCTTCAACTTTAGCAAAAAGTTGAATGAATGGGATAGGATGGTTCTTAAATTATACTTCCTTTTTACTTAAAAGGTAAGGCATTTATGGTCAAAATTTTGCATCAGTTTGGGATCTTGGAATGTAAATGAATTTGTATTTCCTCTTTTTAGGATATCCTTTCACAAATGGGGGAAAAAAGTATATTCATTTAAACTTGTCTAAAAAGGGAATCTTTGAAAAACAAATGGCCTTCAAACACTTCCTGTTTATACTGAAATAAAAATAATGCCATCGGGTATTTATATAGTTGCTTTCCTGGAGCTCAGAGTTCTCTATGGATATTATCTAATTAATCCTCACTAAAAGCCTTCCAGGCAAAATGTTGCTCCTCTTCCGCTGGGGGAAAAAAAACTGAATGAGACGACTCGCCCAAGCCTGCACCGGGAATGTCATTAGTCACGAGGGTGCCCTACCGCAAACACACCAACTAGCTGCTCTTCACTGCTAAAGTAGTTGTTAGTTTTGCATTTCAAATTCCACCAAAGGAACATTTTAGCAAGGGGGACTCGTGACGGCCCAAATTAGATAAACAAGTGTTAAGTCGCATGAGAGATGTTGCTTTGGTGGGCTTCCGATTGGAAGCTCCCTTTAGTCTATAATTGCATTGTGGGCAGGGAACGTGTCTACCGACTCTATTATATTATCTCAGTATATTCTCCCAAGGGCTTAGTACAGTGCTCTGCACATAAGAAACAATAAATACAATTGATTGAGTGACTCCAGGGGTGGTTGCAATTAGCTTAAGGTTATGCCATTATTTGGGGGCTTGAATTTTAGGGTGCTATATTCACAGCATTGAATAAATTTGTGGGTGTGCATGCATGTACAGGTGTTCTAACCTTAACATATATACTGATCCAATAAGGAAGAGGCTCTCTTTGAGAAACTTTGAGTTTCACATAAGTTAACTTCAAATGTTTTCAAACTGAACAGCCTTCCAATTACTTCTAAGCATCAGAATATACTGATAAGCTTTATGAATTATACAGTTCGTTTGTCTAAAATGTAATAGTTAAGATATAGTTTCCCCTTCTAGACAGTAAGCTCATTGTGGTCAGGGAAAGTGTCTACCAACTTTGTTGTATTCTCCCAAGCGCTTAATATAGTGTTCTGCACACAGTAAGTGCTTAAGAAATACCATTGATGATGATGATATAGTCAAGCCATATTCCTCAAAGAAGAGGCTGGCAGAGCTACAGCTCCTTTAAAAGAAGAAAAAAAGTTACTGATTAAAAGTAAACTGTTAGGGCTTGAACAAGTTTTTCTAAAGTCCAAAAAATAAATTCCCTCTTTTTTTGAGGTAGTTGTTGAACACTTACTATGTGCCTGGCACTCTACTAAGTGCTGGGGTAGATACAAAGTTGGATAGAGTCTATGAACTACATGAAGCTTACAGTCTTAATCCCCATTTTACAGATGAGGAAACTGAGGCACTGACAAGTCAAGTGACCTGCCCAAGGTCATGCAGCAGATACGTGGTAGAGCCGGGCTTAGAACTGAGGTGGGGTTTAAATGTTGAGGTTTCTGTTTTTTAAATTGTACTTTTTTAGGTATTTACACCACATTGAAACAGCAACGACAAATATGAAATGTGTCTATTAAAATAGGGCTGAGGTTTGCTTTTAAATCTAGCAAAACAAAGAAAACCAAAGAAATAGCTGATTCTTCATCCTTAAATCACCCCATTCTAATACCCTGGATGTGATATGTTCAGAGTCATGTTCTCCGAACATGTTAGAATGAGTTATTTGTTGACCTGTAGACTTTGAAAAGTCCCTGGTAGGTGAGTAAGTTCTGTCTAGTTGTACGTGAGACATTAACTCTTTCATCCTCTGAGAGTGGCATTTAGTAAATTATAGCTCCAAGGGGGTAAATGGTACCCTTTAAGGTCTGAAAGAATGCATGCACCTCCAAAAGGAGGTCCCATTTAGCTAATAGTTTATTCATCCAGAAAGATCTTGCCCATGGTACTGTGAAATAGTACTTAAATATATGCCCATCGCTTAAGCCATTTCTGAATAAGCGAATGAAGATTTGAAAACTCATGAATGAAATAAGAGACTATAGTTGGAAGAGAACATCTGCCAAATTCAGAATGGCATCGGTGAGTTTCTTGACTTCAGAGTATCTGCACTGATTACTTTACTTTTCTACAAAATGGTTCGGACCATGTTTTCGCATTCCCACTCACCTCCACCTCAAACAGAAAGTCCTTACAGTTGACTTTAAAGCTCTCAATCACCCTTCCCCCTCCTAACTTTTCCTCCCAATTTCCTGTGACAACCCAGTTCCCACACTTCAACTCCTCTAGGGCCAGTCTACTCACCGTACCTCGATCTTGTCTATCTTGCCGCTGACCTCTCGCCTGAGCCCTGCCTCTGGCTGGCACTCTCTCCCCCTTCGTGTCTGATAGACGATTACCCTTCCCACTTTCAAAGCCTTATTAAAAGCACATCTCTTCCAAGAGGCCTGAGGTTGAGATGTGCTGTAGATACCACCCTCAGCATGATTATATATGTACATATCCATAATTGATGTATTAATAACGTGTGCCTTCCCCTCTAAAATGTAATCTCCTCTAGAATGTAAGCTCGTCGTGGGCAGGGAATGTGACTGTTTATTGTTGTACTCTCCCTAGCATTTAGTTTAGTGCTCTACAAGTAGTAAGTGCCCATTACGTATGATTGACTGACTGGAGAGGAATGCGCCTACTAACCCTGTTATATTGTACTCTCCCAAGCTATTAGTCCAGCGGTCTGCACACAGTAATTAATAAGTAAAATTGATTGAAGCGGCAGTTTCCCCGCCCCCCCGATCCAGGGAAACAATTTGCCTTCACCTATCTAAGATTAAAATCTGGGGCATGCTAAGCGGTTCAGAGCTTCAGTTTATCTTGATTCTATAACTGAAGGTAAGAGAGAACCTTTTGAAGGGATTGCTGCAACTCCCCCCTCACATACACATCCACCGCACCATATAGAATTGAATCAATTGATTAGTCACAATTTTGAATTGAACTTCAAAGCAAATCGTTATTTTAAAAAGTTCTCCACTCATAATTCACATGTAAAGAGCTTTTGTTGTTTCAGTGCATGCATGTAGTCAATCAGTGGTGTGAACTGAGCACTTACTATGTTCAGAGCACTGTAAGAAGTGCTTGGAAGAGTACAATACAGCAGAATTAGCAGACTCTCTCCCTGCCCATAGTGTGCTTACAGTCTAGTCATGTTTAAATAGTTAAATTCATAAACTGTTTACTTTCCTAAATGGAGATGAAATGTAAAACACCTTCTGGGGTAGTACATTTCATAAAATGCACATTCGTGTTGGAAGATTTGGGAGAATGCACCTGTTTTTCAAAAAAAAAAATTACTAAGCTCTTAACTCTTTGTTCCTTCTTATCTGTGAATGCACCAAAATTCACATCTATTTATTGTCTGTGTCTCTTTCCTTGGGACACCCAATATTGCAGTTACAAGATTGTACTCTGTAGGGCAGAGAAATAAGACAGAGGTGCCTAAACCCTTTTTATTCTCTGAGAGCGCATCCTAAAATGAGGAAATACCTATTGATTTATATTACAAGTTTTCATTCCGTTGGAAAATTTTGACCATAAATGTCTTATCCTTTGTTTAAATAAAATAGTTTTCCTCTTCCTACAAAATGAGCTACCTATTAATATCTCCTTCCCATCCCTGAGGGGGCATCTCGTTTAGGAAGTATTTTGATACCCTTCACAGCTCCACAGCTTGTGATATATACAGATATATGCAGTAGATATATATCTTTATACCCTACTAATTCCTCTAGCTGTAATTTATTGTAATGCCTTTCTCCACCTGTAGACTGTAATCTCCTTGTTGACAGGATTGCAGCTACCAACTCCGTTGTATTGCACTTTTTCAAGCACTTAGTACTGGGCTCTGCACAGAGTAGACACTCAATAAAAACGATTGATTGTCAGGTTGGCACATCCATATATTGCCAAGACAGGTTGATAAGAAAAGGCAAAGGGTTAGAATAAAGAAGTCATAAATACAGGCCTGCAAAGGGGAAATGGAGAGCTTCTTCTTTGGAGATGGCATGCTCTGGGTTTAGGAAAAGAAGGGAGAGAGGGTTACCATCATTCATTGAGTATCTATTGCTGGCAGCAGCTGGGAGAGTGCAGTAGAATTAAGAGAGTCAGTCTCAGGTGCCTTCTTACCTTCCTCTTTCTTGTCTTCCTTCCACCCCTTTTTTTCCTGCAGGTAAATGTGGGAATTTGTTTGTTAGCAATAAATACTCTGTGACAAATAGAAGCGGCAGTTTGTACCTCTCTCCACCAGCCTTGCTAGGAGTTAAGGTAGTTAAGGCATAAAGGCCAGCTTGAGGCATTTGACCATTCCCAAGCCAGGGAAAAAATTTGCCACGTGGCCTTTCCTGAGTGATGCCATTATGTTACACTGCACGCTGGGCATGCTACAAGAGATATTGATGTCATAAAACAGTCTGCTAAACCCTAGAGGGTTCCGGGGGGTGGGGGGAATCGGGCTCCCCTGCTTGCTTCAGAGCCATTGCCTTCCCCACCTGTCTGTTAACTTCTGCGACTCACAAGGACCTTAATACTAATCCCTGCTCTGCCACTGGTCTGCTATGTGGTCTTGGGCAAGTCACTTCACTTCTCTTGGCCTCGGTTACCTCATCTGTAAAATGGGGATTAAGACTGTGAACCCCATGTGGGACATGGATTGTGTCCACCCTGATTAGCTTGTGTCTACCCCGGTGCTTAGTATGGTGTTTGGCATGTAGCGCTTAAAAAATACCATTTAAAAAAAAAAATCAAACCAAAGTGGAGGAAGGCTGGGTGGTTTCACACTGCTACTGCTGCCGCCCTCTGATGATGCACCCAAACCATTTAGTTCCCTTCAGTGATTGCAAATCAAAGTCCTTTGAGAATCTTGGGGAAATTGTGTCATGGCCACCTGGGCGACTCATTGGAATCTGCAGTTGACCTCAGCGATTAATGTCTGCAGCATAACATGATTGAGACCAACACTTATCGGAATGCTTTTTTATCCTCTAGGAGGGAAGCAATCATAAGCAAGATGCTGCATGGATTTCTAAGCAAATGAGTCTAAGTAACACTAAAACTGAGGAAAAGTTTCCAGTCACCTTCTTCGATGGGGTGAGGGGAGCTTTAATGAAGTTAGAGGTGCCACTCATGTGGAGGAATACTTTGAACTGTAAAAGGTCAGGGATCAGTGACCTACAGTTAATATTATTTTGGATCCCTGCAGAGTAGGAGGTTGCTGGAGTCCTGTCTTGGTAAATCTGCTGAAGAACTTTACTGTTTAAATGATAAACATTTAGTTAAATATTAATCATTATAAAAATGAATGGAATGCTTCAAACGCAATGCAACCTTCCAGTTGGTCCGTTTGTGGTCCTTATCTCAAAGAAAGAAGATTGCAAATGTAAACAGAAAAGAGTTTCACTGCCAGAAAGAGGAGCTGCCGGCAGCCTGTAGCCTCCCTAGGGGTGAACCCTAGCAGCAGAGATACTAACCATTGGTTGACTCATCTATTTTACTCTTTCTCTCCAGGAGCCAAGAAAGGGCTGGAGAAGGGACTCTGAGATGTAGGTGTTATGCCACCCTCCATGAACTGTTCCCTCCTTACCTTTCTTCTCTTTTTCACACTTGCATATATTGGCTCTCTACATTAGAAGCAAACCTAAAACTTTGGTAACTCTCTTTCCAAACGCAAAGTATTCCTTCACCTGCTTTTTCTCCTCATATACCCCTAATCCTTTTCCCTTTTTCCCTTTCTCATCTCCCTTCTGATTCCAACTCCTTCCTTTGCCTTTCCTATCATCAAGGGTAACTGTTCTCTATCACCGTGGATGGCACGACCATCCTTCCCGTCCCGCAGGCCCGCAATCTCGACGTCATCCTTGACTCGTCCCTCTCGTTCACCCCACACATTCTATCCGTCACCAAGACCTGCCGGTTTCACCTCTACAATATCGCCAAGATCCGCCCTTTCCTCTCCACCCAAACGGCTACCTTACTATTACGGGCTCTTGTTATATCCCGGCTAGACTACTGTGTCAGCCTTCTCTCTGACCTCCCTTCCTCCTCTCTCGCCCCACTCCGGTCTATTCTTCACTCCGCTGCCCGGCTCATCTTCCTGCAGAAACGATCTGGACATGTCACTCCCCTTCTTAAACAACTCCAGTGGTTGCCTATCGACCTCCGCTCCAAACAAAAACTCCTCACTCTAGGCTTCAAGGCTCTCCATCACCTTGCCCCTTCCTACCTCTCCTCCCTTCTCTCTTTCTACCGCCCACCCCGCACGCTCCGCTCCTCTGCCGCCCACCTCCTCACCGTCCCTCGGTCTCGCCTATCCCGCCGTCGACCCCTGGGTCACGTCCTCCCGCGGTCCTGGAACGCCCTCCCTCCTCACCTCCGCCAAACTGATTCTCTTTCCCTCTTCAAAACCTTACTTAAAAATCACCTCCTCCAAGAGGCGTTCCCAGACTGAGCTCCTCTTCCCCCTCTACTCCCTCTGCCATCCCCCCTTTACCTCTCCGCAGCTTAAGCCTCATTTTCCCCTTTTCCCTCTGCTCCTCCACCTCTCCCTTCCCATCCCCACAGCACTGTACTTGTCCGCTCAACTGTATATATTTTCGTTACCCTATTTATTTTGTTAATGAATTGTACATCGCCTTGATTCTATTTAGTTGCCATTGTTTTTACGAGATGTTCTTCCCCTTGACGCTGTTTAGTGCCATCGTTCTTGTCTGTCCGTCTCCCCCGATTAGACTGTAAGCCCGTCAAACGGCAGGGACTGTCTCTGTCTGTTGCCGACTTGTTCATCCCAAGCGCTTAGTACAGTGCTCTGCACATAGTAAGCGCTCAATAAATACTATTGAATGAATGAATGAATGCAGCTACTTTCTTCACCTCTGCCTACCTTGCTGTACCCTTCAGTCCTCTTGCTTCTCTGCTCCCGATTTCTTCACATCCCTAGTGAGGCTCCAAATGGAGAATTAAAGTATGTGGGAACTGCTTCTTTTATGAAAAGGTTCTTCTTAACAAGCACAATATTGGAGCAAAATGGAAAATAGCTGCTGATTTGCTAAATGCTTCAGTTGTTCATTTTTACATCAGACATAGCCATTTTCCCAGTTTATAAAATGTCTCAATGTTTATAGCAGAATAATCCTTGACTGTCAAACAAGGGTTCCATTTTCCTTTCCTTCCCCTATGCAGGAAGAAATTGGAAGATTTGAAAGACAGAAATCATAACTGCAAATTTTGTTGTGTCAATCACTGGTAATATTTATTGAGCACTTGCTGTGTACAGGGTGCTTGGAAGAGCATTGTATTCTCTCAGATACTTAGTACTGTGCTCAGCACATAATCAGAGCTCGGTAAAAACTATTTAGGTGATTGGTTGGGCTGTGGTCCTTGGTAGAATAGAGCCGACTTGAAGTGATGTGTAGGAATTTGCATTGCAGTTTATTATACTTTAAATTGGAACTTTGAATTAGGTGACTGTTGGCTTGTTCAGTTTCAGCAGCAGGCTTACATGAATACAAACTGGTCTCATAGCTGCTCAGAGGCCACTTGCCCTCAGAACAATTCTGACGTGTGTGTGTGTGTGTGTGTGTGTGTGCATGTATCGAGATGGTGAAAATAGTAACATTGCTAACAACTGTTATTTCTGAGGGCCTCTCTGAACATTGGGCCAACTGACCTGAAGGAGGAAGCTGGAGAGAATGCTCATTAGCTTGACCTGCTCACCCTGTGGAGGTAGATTCTTAGTGTCATGTAGAAAAAGTCTCATTTAGTCACCCTTCGAGGATGTTTGATCTAGTTAATGCTTTGGAGAAGAGGGGGCAGTTCAAAGGTTCCCCCTCTTCTCCAAAGCATTAACTAGATCAAACATCCTGCGGGAGAATTTCTAATTTCCGCCCGGTATCTATAAACCTTGAAAAAGCTGATTTGTCTCTAAAGAGTGAGCTTCACAGCAGTCCAAGAATCAGGCCCAGCAGCTCATTATTTTTTTTTTTTTACTTCAGTCTTGTTAAGTGAGTCAGTATGATTATCATTCCCATTTTACAGATGAAGATACAGGGGCACAGGGTAATTTAAAGGCAGCTGACTTGCTCCAGGCCACAAGTCGGTCGGTGACCGGGTCAAATAAGCCCTTGAACCAGTCTGACTCCCCAGTCTCTGCGGCCTCGTGCCGCCTCTTGTTGAAATGCACTTGTATGAACAGGAAGTGCAAAGGACACAGAGAACTTTGAGAAGAATTTTGGTTTTCTCAAAGCTGAAGGACACTCGCGACCATTACTTTAACCAATTTTTTGGAGGGAAACTTCAGCCTAGAGGAGCAACTCTAGCTGTCAAAACCAGTTCTCTCCTATTTCTGGGGAAGGGGGAGTCAAGAGAAGACCAAGAGCTCAGGAAATTGAAGAAATTCCTTGTTCTATGGCAGCAACTAGCAACACCACTGCTGGATAGAAATTTAATTCAAGTTATTAATCAACTTTGGTCTTCTCTTCACCGCAGACCAGTCCAGACCTCTTTAGACACTGCCAACCTGGAAGGCAGACTGGGTGGCACTCCACAGCGGGTTATCAAGACCAGAGTTCATGTATCAGCTGGTAACGGGCACCACAAGAGCGGGAGGGTAGGCACCTTCCAACCACCCCCTCATTAGCCTTCTTCCTTCCCCACTCCTCCGCACTCCTCACACCTTGAGTGGTTTCCAAGACTCATCATCCTGAGGAATGAGACACAGCACTGGGGGTTATGGGGCCAAGTTGCTGCCTCACGTTTAGTTTGTTTCGAACTGTAGGAAATGCAGAAGGAACGTGTAGGTAAGAAAGGGCGAGCTGACTCATAAACTAAGGTGAGGCAACTTTGAGGACAGAGGGTGTTCTTGAGTTGATGCAGGGATGATAATTTGAAAATTCAATGGAGTTAGCACTCACTACTGGTACAGTACTTGTGTCAAGCAGGCATGGAACTGAATTGAGACAAACGACCCTTTGTGGGAGAAATGGACTAAAAATGAGAGGATAAAATAAAATGTTCTTGAGGGAAGGTATAACCATAATAATGATAATGGTATTTAACGCAGACTATATGCTAAAGTCTGGGATAGATATAAGGTAATCAGAGCGGAACAGAGATCCTCTTCCACTCAGGGCTCTCTGTTTAAGAAAAGGGGAGAGTGGGTATTTTATCCCTATTTTCCTGATGTGGAACCCAGGGCACAGGAAGTTAAATGACTTGTCCAAGGTCCCACAGCAGTAGCGTTTAGTGGAAGGGAGCACAGACCTGAGAGTCAGAGATCCTGGGTTCTAATCCCGGCTCTGTCGCTTGCATGCTGTGTGACCTTGGGCAAGTCACTTAAATTCTCAGTGCCTCTGTTTCCTCAACTGTAAAATGGGGGTTCAGTACCTTTTCTCCCGCCACCCTAGACTGTGAGCTCCATATGGAACAGGGACTGTGTCCCACCTAATTAACTTGTACTTACCCCAGAATTTAGAAGTGACACAGAGTAAGTGCTTAACAAATATTACTTAAAAAAAAAAAAAAGGTGGCAGAGCAAGGGATTAGAACCTGGGTCTTCTACGCCCTAATCCCATGTGTTTTCCTCTAGATCACATTCAACCATCAGGTAGGTTACTTTCAGGATGCCAGAGAGGGCTGAAACAGCTAGACTGTTGCTGCTTGTGGGCAGGGAACTTGTTTACCAACCCTGTATTATTATTGTATTCTCCTAAACATGTAGCACATGCACAAAGTAAACGCTCAATAAATGCCACTGATTGATTGAGTTTGAGTTTGAAGGAGGAAAGAAAAGCTTCAGAGGCTGCATGAACATGGCCATTTCCCTCAACGGTTACTTGAAGCCGATGAAAACCTTTAGCAAATTAGGGATAAACGAATTCTCGTTTCGGTCTTCAATGATTGAGATTATTAGCAACACATCTACCTGTGTAGAACTGCAGGAATTAAGGTTTTCACTTTGATAGACCAACACTGTTGAAATTTCCCACTCTAACAAACTAATTTTCTCCCCAAGCGTTAGTTGGTTGCCTTCCTCTCAACGGAAACTGGGGGCTGTTCAGAGGATGACTCAGGGAGCCCAGAAATCTAAGTTGCACCATTCCAGTCTCCTAAGAAATTCTACCTCTGGAGATGGAGCCACAGTGCTAGACTAGTAGTTAAAGAGCTGCTCCCAAACATTTATATTAGAGAACAATTTCCGTGTGTGAAAATGGAGCACCGGATGTTGTTCGTAACTTATCAGATCTTGTGTGTTGATTTCTAAGGTTTTCTATCTAGGCAAGGGAGTTTGTCTCCAGGGCTCACTTCCTTTATCATAAGGACTCTCTCCTGGCCTTTTGGAAAGGGTTGGAAAACGGGACAGGAATGTGTTTCACAGCAGAATGAGTGTTTGAATTGTGGGTGAGCTCTCCCCTCCCGACCCATTTAAGCATTTAGTGCTTAAGTATTTAGTACAGTGCTTTGTACACAGTAAGTGCTCAATAAATACAGTTAAATACGATTGAATTTAGTCCCTTTTACCCCCATTGCACCTCAGTTTTTGATTTTTAAAAGAATTAGATTGTTTAGGAAAATGTCCCTGCTCTGTGACTTTGGGTAAGTCACTTAACTTTGTTGTGCTTCAGCCTCATCTGTAAAATGGGAATGAAATGTTCCTCCCTCTGATTTAGTCTGTGAGCTCCTTGTGGGATTGGGTCCAACCTGATTACTTTGTATCTGCCCTAGCACTCAGTACAGTGCCAGGCACTTAGTAAGCACTTAGCAAGTACCGTTAAAAGAAACTAACGTGCCAACTTTGAGTCTGGGCCGCCTACTTCTCTCATAGCTAATGCGAAAACCTTTTCGCCCATTTCCAGCCCATTTTCAGCCCTATTATGTGGGGCTTCTCCTGCTCTGGTTTGGCCTCCCTAGGTTTGCAGGGCAGGGATGTTGGTTGGGAGATTTGGGACCCAGGAGGGGAGAGTAACAGCCTGTTTCTTTCCCCTAGCTTACCTTGATGTTCCTTTTCTACTGCATCTGGTACAGGTAGAGGCTGGTCTGTTCCAAGAAAGGGGATAGTTTTTGCCTCTGGGTTGTGCAGAAGCATTCCTCACTACATAGAAGTTATTTCAGTGAGCACGGGCTTGGGAGTCAGAGGGCATGGGTTCTAATCCCGCCTCTGCCACTGGCCTGCTGTGTGACCTTGAGCAAGTCATTTAACTTCTCTGTGCCTCAGTTACCTCATCTGTAAAATGGGGATTAAAAGTTTGAGCCCCACGTGGGACAACCTGATTACCCTGTATCTACCCCAGTGCTCAGAACAGTGCTTGGCACAGAGTAAGCACTTAACAAATACCATTATTATTTATATTAGAAGCTTGCACTAGATTGTCAACTCCTAAAAGGCAGGGATCATGTCTACCAACTCTAAGGTACTCTCCCAAGCACTTAATACAGTGGTCTGCACACGGTAAGCACTCAACTTCTATTGATTCTAAAGGAATCTTTACAAAAGACTAAGCTACTATATGCTGAGCCTAGGGGATTTCAATACTTGGATTGTTTTCTGAGAACACACTCATAACAAGGAATACAAAGGATTATGGACCATGTTGCAGAGTGAATAAAATGTTCAGGTCTAACTAGTCCTAAGTGACAGTTTCTATATTAACCTGCACCTGGAAATCTTTACCCCAAAAAAAAAAAAATACTTGTTAATAGATAATGTAAGCTTAATACCCAATGCTGAATTCTACTGCCCAGAGAGCACACAATGTTGCTAAGATAGAGAAAGAGGTAGAAAAACCATATCAAGATGACCAGAATGTCCTTTGGGAAATTGATTGGGTGTGTCTCGAACTTGTAATTGAACTAAAGACCAAGTAAATCGATCAGTCGGTTGCATTTATTGAATGCTTATTGTGTGCAGAGCACTGTATTATGAGCTTGGGAGAGTACAATATAGCAGAGTTGGTAGACCCATAAAAAAGCTTACAGTCTAGAAAGGGAGACAGACTTTGAAATAAATTATGAATATGTCCATAAGGGCTGCAGGGCCAAGTGTGAGGCAAGAGAAATTGTAGTGTCTAAATTTCCCTGTGGCTGTGAGACCTAGGTTTGCTAAGACCTAGGTGAGACTAATGTCTCCGTGGTTCCTTAGGCAGTTGCATCAGTTTCACAAGTGTATGTGTGTGTGTGTGTGTGTGTGTGTGTGTATATGTGTATATATATATATATAACATATGTGTGTGTATATATATAATAATAATAATAATGGTATTTGTTAAGTGCTTACTATGTGCAGAGCACTGTTCTAAGCGCAGGGGTAGATATAGGGTAATCAGGTTGTCCCACGTGAGGCTCACAGTTAATCCCCATTTTACAGATGAGGTAACTGAGGCACAGAGAAGTTAAATGACTTGCCTAAGGTCACACAGCTGACAAGTGGCAGAGTCGGGAGTCGAACTCATGACCTCTGACTCCGAAGCCCAGGCTCTTTCCCCTGAGCCACTGCTTCGTGTGTGTGTGTGTGTGTGTGTGTGTGTGTGTGTGTGTGTATATCATACTCAAGAGTAGATGGCAAGAAGACATCACCTCTGGACTGTAAGCTCACAGTGGACAGGAACGTGTCTACCAACTCATTTGTACTGGGCTCTCCCAAATGCTTGGTACAGTGTTCTGCACACAGTAAGCACTTAATAAATGGGGAAGCAGCGTGGCTCAGTGGAAAGAGCCTGGGCTTCGGAGTCTGAGGTCATGAGTTCGACTCCCGGCTCTGCCACTTGTCAGCTGTGTGACTGTGGGCAAGTCACTTAACTTCTCTGGGCCTCAGTTACCTCATCTGTAAAATGGGGATTAACTGTGAGCCTCACGTGGGACACCTGATTACCCTGTATCTACCCCAGCGCTTAGAACAGTGCTCTGCACATAGTAAGCGCTTAACAAATACCAACATTATTATAAATGCCATTGATGATGATGATAAGATCACAAGCTTAGAGGTCCTGGAACACAGTCAGTTTGATGATGATGATGAGAAGATGGGGTCTGGTGGGGAATAACAGATGGGCTCTTGTCTTGAGACTTAAGGACCGAGAACTGGCATCAAGATAACTGATTGTAAGCTCGTCTCTTGTCTGTGAGCTCGTTGTGGGCAGGGAATATGTCTGTTTATTGTTCTATCATACTGTCCCAAGTGCTTACTCCAGTGCTTTGCACACAGTAAAAGCTCAGTAAGTACAATCGAATGAATTATAGCATTAGCTGTTTGCACTGTGCCACTGCATGGTCTCTTCCTTCCTTCACCTCCCCCTCCTCCATTTCTTAGACAGGCCAGTAAGGCAGTAAAAGACATGGAGGTACTTGAAGTGGTAGCATTAGCATTTCTTGAGCACCATATTAAGCGCTTGGGAAATGCATAATAATGAAGTGACGTATTCTCTGCCCGCAAGAGTCTTGGACTCTGAGTGAAATAAGCAAGTTTGCAAATAGAGTGGGCAAAATAATAAATTGAGCGGGCATATATACACAGAGTGCTGAGGAGGGTGTAAGCCCGGTGTGGGTGGGGATTGTTTCTCTCCATTGCTGAACTGTACTTTCCAAGCGCTTACTAAAGTGCTCTGCATACAGTAAACGCTCAATACATACAATTGTGTGAGTGAATAAGTAGGTTGATAAATAGAGAAGCAGCATGGCTCAGTGGAAAGAGCACAGGCTGGGCAGTCAGAGGTCATGGGTTCAAATCCTGACTCCGCCCCTTGTCAGCTGTGTGACTATGGGCAAGTCACTTCACATTTCTGTGCCTCAGTTACCTCATTTGTAAAATGGACATTATGACTGTGAGCCCCACATGGGACAACCTGATCACCTTGCATCTTCCCTAGCGCTTAGAACAGTGCTTTGCACATATAAAGTGCTTCACAAATGCCATCATCATTATTATTATTAAATATCATAGTTGGCTGTAGGGGTGATGTAGCTTAGGGTGCTAGGAAATCAAATGGGGAAAGCTTGTTGGAGGAGGGGGAATTTTAGGGGACGTTTAAATTAGTGGGGGAGTCACAAAGAGACCAGATTGGGGGCTTACCTTGTTTGCTGCCCTCCTTTGTCATAATATTAGGGAATTGTGAGAAAGGAGAGCAGAGGAAACTTTGCTAGGATGAACTAAGTTCTCAAATAATAAGGCATAGGTATATGTGGGTTGGGAGCCAACGAGGTGTATGCATTTTTATTAGGATTCTCATTTGTATATTCAATTAATTATGATGTTTCATCCTGATATACTTGAAATGCTTCCTGTTTCTAGCCTCCCACACACACGCTATTTATAAATTATTTTGTTTGGGTCTCCCCCATTAGATAGTGATTTAAAGCCCTATACTAAAGTATGTCTCGCTTCCGTTATACTCTCCCACACACTTGGTTCAGTGTTTCACACTCAGGCCTTCAATAAATACCACTGATTGATTATGACCGTTAGAGAGTGGCTTATAGAGCAACATCTGAAGAAAGATGATGGTAGTAAGAGGCAGATTTGGAAAATGCATTGAGCGTTAGAAATAGCAAATGGAGTAGCAGGGCTAGGGCAATCTCGATGTGCTCAAAATGTAGAAGGGATTATCATTCTCTCATTTTCACAGGCAATAATCTCTAGTACCCAAAGAGAACTATTTCCCAAAGGTGCAACATCCATGTGAAAATTCAATAAAGATGCCTCCTCTTCTAGTTCCATCTTGAATTTGCTGTAATGTAGAGTGTGTTTTCCAGAGCAAAATTTGCTTAGTTCTTTTCCCAGGAAAATATTCTCTAGCACATATGTATTGATCTTTTCTCTTGGAAACTTTGATAAAAATTCCAATTCCTTGAATTTCTCTAAACTGCACCAAGATTGAAGGTGAGAAGTGAAGATTTTGGGCCTGCTTTTAAAATAATCTCAGGAGTTTCGGCAAAGTTGCTTCATTCTTAGTTTTAACAGAATGTGATTCTTTCATTTAGAAGCCCCAGAATTGACAGTTGGTGGTTGGTCCCTGTGTACCTTCTTGCACAGGTAATTTCTGTACATAGTCAATTCTTGATCATTCAAGAGTTTAGTATCCCCACTCCGCCACTTGTCAGTTGAGTGACTTTGGGCAAGTCACTTAACTTCCCTGGGCCTCAGTTACTTCATCTGTAAAATGAGGATTAAGACTGTGAGCTCCACGTGGGACAACATGATAACCTTGTGTCTACCCTTACCCCAGCGCTTAGAAAAGTGCTTGCCACATAGAAAGCGCTTAACAAATTCCATCATCATCATTATTATTATTGAGTTTATGGATTATCTCAGACCTATATTTGGCTTTCTTTTTTCTTCTGTCAGCCATTTAGCTTGTCTGCATCTTTACTAAATGATAGGCTGGAAAAAAGGGATGAAAGTTGAGTAAGTTTATTTTGCCAGATGTTGACAGTACGAGTGAGTTTGAAGGGGAAAGAGCTCGAAATCCTCAGCAGAAATGAGATTTGGAGAATTATCGTTGAATTCCACATTCTTTCTGACCCCGTTGGCCCAGATAATTGGAAAACCCTTTTGGTTTCAAAAAGAGTTTGTGATTAAACAGTCCCAAAGTGAGATAATTAAGGGATTTGTTAAGCACTTCCTAAGTGTCAAGCACATACAAGGTAATTATGTCAGATACAGTATCTTTCCCACATGGAGATCACAGTCCACGGGGGAGGGAGAGCAGGTACACCCCATTTTACAATTGAGGAAAATGAGGCACAGAGAAGTTATTGTATGTGCCCCAGGTCACCCAGCCGGCAAGTGGCAGAGCTGGGATTAGAACCCAGGTCCCCCAACTCCGAGGCCCAGTCTCTGAAGGCTAAACTGCTTCTCGAATCTCTTTAGAGACTGAAACATGACTGCTAAATGCTGTCTTCTAACCAGTCCTCTGCTCTAAGTGTCGTGAACAGACTCCTGATAGCAGTTATAACGTAATTAAGATCCAGGGGCCTCAGCGATTCCCATCTGTGTAGCAGTCTAAAAGGAACCTGGGAAACAAGGGCCACACCACGACTGAGAGAGCCTCATGAATAGCAGTTGGGTAAGCCATCGTCACTCTCCAGAAAAGTTCATTCCTTTATTTAGAACCAGAGCCTCAGGCTTTATGTTCCTGTAAGGGAAGAAAAAAAGATTTTGAAAATTAGAGAAGGTCATGTCAAGATGTGTGACAGTTTTCCCAGGTGATCATTTCGCTTCTTGCATAAGGACAGCTGCCTGGGCTTGTCTGCACTTTTAGAAAGAATCCCTTCAAGAAAAAATTCCACCGGAAAAATAAAAGCAAAAATTCAACGGCATCTTGAACCACCCTAATCAAGACTTCAAAAAGTTATGCACTAGATTCATCTTTTTTTTTTAATATGTGGTAATGGGAGATAGGAACAATTTAAATAAATGAACTCCATACAGTGTTGATTCAAATTCTATTTTAATCCAAGCTATACATTTGTGCCCCTGATCCCCATCTAAAACTTCTACCATCACTACTACCTGTGGTAGGTGATTTGCATTTTCTTTCCTTGCCCAGCCTCTAGAGATGCCACACAGTGGGAGCAGATGCAACATAGGCAGTGTGTCTAGAGAAAGATTTAAATAGCCACATTTCCCACAATGTGTGTTTTCACGAACTTTGGAGAGGACTCCATTGCAAAATTATGAAACTCTCTTCCAACAAGACGATGTGAGGGCTGAAGAAACAGCTTTGTACACGTGTGCAGGGTAGGTCAATTGTTGCCACTGAGCACTTCCTATGTGCAGAGCCTTGTACTAAACACTTGGGAGAGTACAAAATGTCATAGTTGGTAGAAGCGATACATGTCACATGGAGCATACAGTCTAGCGGGGTAGACAGAAGATGATGGAAACTGTAAAGAGTCCCTCCTTTTCTGTCTTGGCTGACTTATTTCAACCTCAATTAAGATCATTGCTGAACTGCACTTTTAGGATTAATGATGTTCCTATAGGAGTGAAATGAGTTTTTGAGTGGCTAGATACTCTCTGCAAGCTGTGCTGCATTTCCGTAACTTCACTGACCTTTGTAAACAGACCATAGGAGAAGGGACAGTAGGTGACCTTTAGACTGTGGATGTTAAAGTGAGGACCGGCGGTGTAGTTCATTCAACAATCAGACAGTCTCCTGGATTTGGATGTCTTTTTTTTCACAGGATTATCGGGATTTTAGAGTGTTCACGGTGCATCTCTCTTTAGAAACATTTTCAAAGGGGAAGAAGGGGCCATTAGCAAGTTGTTTATAATTAAAACCTTGCCTTTTCCCCTTGGCTGGAAAGACAAGGTGAGGTTTGTTCAATTATCCTCACATAGCAGAATAAAGTAATGTTAGAATAAGGTTGGCATTAATTTTTTGAGAAAAATAGGTGTTAAAACACTATAACCTGGAAAGATGAACTTTTATTGTGGAGAAAGCAGTAGTCAGCTATCAGTATGGGCATTGGGAGGAAGTGCTGAAGCAGAGCAATACAAAAAATGAATGGCTGCTCCCCTTTCAGTCTGGCTCTGACTCCTTTCAATCTCACACATACAATATCATTTTGCAAGAAATTTGGTCCCTGGTGAGGGGATTTGGGGAAAATCAGGTTCTTTAGCATTTGGAAATACAAGAAGATCTTTCAAAACGATGTAACATCTAAAGATTTGACTGAGGGAGAATTTTTAAAAATATTAGTTTAGCACTTACTACTTTCCAGGCACTCTAATAAACACCGGGATAGATGCATGTTCATTAGGTTGGAAAAGTCCATGTCCCACATGGAACTCAAAGTCTTAATCCCCATTTTACAGATGAGGTAACTGAGGCAAAGAAAAGTGAAGTGACTTGGCCACGGTCACACAGCAGACAAGTGGCAGACTCACGATTAGAACCCAAGTCCTCTGACTCCCAGGCCTGCACTCAATCCACTAGGTCACGCTGGTCTCACAGAGTGGGAGAAAGGGGAGAGTATGGAAGGCAGATTGTGCCAAACTTGATATGTGCACTATTTTCTCTCTACTCTCACCTCTTCCTTTCCCTCAGTTTAGTCAAGCTGATTGGGAATTGTGAAAGTCAGTCTTTCTGGTCTGAAATTGGAATTTGAAAATATAAGGAGGTCAAATTCACTTTGTTCTCAAAATTGATATTCTTTGATTGCTATAGCAGTTGTATTGAGCAAAAGAGGGTCAAATCAGAGGAGAATATTTGATTGTCAAACGAACTACTCTTCCTATCCCCACTGCCAGGTCTGTAACACCTTCAGTGTAAAGGCCACCTGGTAATACTTACTGAACATCCACTGGGTGAGAAGCACTGTACTATGCACAGGGGAAAGTACAACAGAAGCAAGGCACGCAGCAGACATATTTACAAATAGTGTGCACAGGAGGACGTAACAGGAAGTAGTTTAAGTATATCAGGGTGAAATCAAGTAATTGAATAAACAAAGAAAATCCAAATAAAAGTATACGTACACACTTAGGTCTGAGGCCTTCTCTGCTAATAATCTTCTTTCACATTCCACAAATAATTTCAACGTTTCACTCAAGTTGAATTTCATATTTTATATTATTTCAGGAAATGATATTGATGTCACTGTCTTCTGGTTCCAAACATGAAACTGGCTAGGATCGTATCTCTTATCAGTAGGTGGTATTTATTGAGGTCTTGCTGTGTGCAGAACACTGTACTAAGTGCTCGAAGTGCTTTTACATATGTAAGTCTATTAAAGTGCATGTGAAAAGGACCAAGAAGATAATAACCGTGGTATTGGTTAAGCACTTATTGTGTGCTAAGCACTGTTTTCAGTGCTGGGGTAGATACAAACTAATAAGGTTGGACACGGTCCCTGTCTCATATGGGGCTCACTGTCTTAATCCCCATTTTACAGATGAGGTAACTGAGACATAGACAAGTGAAGTGACATACCCAAGATCACACAGCAGATATGTGTCAGAGCTGGGATTAGAACCCACGTCCTCTGACTCATGGGCCCGTGCTTTTTCCACTAGGCCACGCTGCTTCTCTAAGATAAGAAAAACTATTGACTTTGTTCATGGCCTTTCATCTGAAAAGTGGAAGAGCCAACTCTCCTTAGCTGGAGGGATAAAGAACTTTAAATGTAAGCCTTTGGCATCCTTGGTAGGGCCATTTCAAGAGGTTCAACTGGGCCATCCCCAGAATAGGGTGAGCGGCTGTTTTTACGTAATTTTTTTTTAGAGCTGCTGCTATCCTATTGAAAAAGGATTGTGGACAGGGATTGTGTTTACCAGCTTTATGGTTTTGTGCTCTCAAGTGCTTAGTACAGTGCTCTGCACAGAATAGTGCCATTGAATGATTGCTGTTCCTTTAGAGTTCTACAGCAGATTTGGGGAGGCAGAGATTAAAGGAAGGAGGTAGGTGGTCCCCAAGGAGAAGACAGTCTTCATCTTATTCTCTCTTGGGAGAGCTTTACCCAATTGCTCTGGCCCCTAAAGTAATGGTCTCCTCCCAAGTCTCACCTCTTCGTGAGATTTTTGAAAAGCCATCACATTGCCTTCTTCCCCATCTATCCCACCTCAGTGTCGAGTGACCCAATGCCCAATTCTCCAGATTCACATCCAACCCATTACCAGGGCTGTCAGGCGCTGTCAGGCTTCCTTAACTTTGTCCCACCACATTGTCCCGTCTAACTATACCTACTCCATTCATCTCCTTTCCAACATCAAAACTAAGTCGAGCACCAGCTTGTCTCTGGAGCCGAGATTCCCCGAGTTCACCCAGAAATATGAATTGCCCTAAATACCCAACAATAAATGCTCTCAAAAGTAGGTATGGAACTCTTCTGGGGATTCTGCCTGATTCCTTTCAGGCAATTAGTTTGACTGCTGGCCTGCGTTGGGACTTGAGACTCGGTTGAACTTTCTTGTGGCCTGCCAGGCTATTACCTGAGCAGATCCTAGCCCAAAGTGGTCGGGACCTTTTGGATTCAAAGGATGAGTCATTTTTCACATAGGGGGCCACACAGGTAGAAATAAGAGGAAACTTTACCTCTTTTAGTTACCTTGTTCCACCTTCTTCTTGTCCCAAATTAAAAATGAAATGAAGGTAGTAGGTGGTTTTTTTCCAGTGTATTTCCCAAGGTAAGAAGTAGTATCTGATTCATCTACTACTTTCTCACAAATGCCACCCAGAACATAGTTTTGTGACTAAACGAAAATGTTACACGTTAGATATGCCTAAACTTGTTTGTTGTTCGGTAGGTGAAATATTTGACCAGAACGAGTATGTTCCAATTTAATAATCCTTCAGAAAAAGCTGTTCTAAATCCCAAGATGTAATAATGTGTACTTTTTTCTTTTTTTTGAAAATGAAATGTCTGTACTTGAAACTTTCCAGCTCTTACAAGTGAGGAAATTCCAAGCATTCTGCTGTGACAGATAGTGTTAGTGAGTAGATGGTCAGTGACGTCAAATGTGGGAATGGTGAACAGCTTTGTTCATGTAAACTAAAAATGTTCAATCTTGGATAAACTGTGCTAGCAACAGAGATATCCATGATATATGGGCAGCTTTGCATGGGCTCTCATATGCATCCAGCCTAGTTCTAAATTCCAAATTTTATTTCATGAGCAGTGGAAAGAGCAAGGAACTGGCACTAACCCATGTGTGAGAATCTGGTTCATCCAGGCACGAAACAAAGGAGCAATTGGAGTTTGCCTTTTTTGATTGATGCCTTGCTCCTTTCTTGTTAGTGATTTATGCATTTAGGATTTGTAAAATGCTAAATTTGTTTTAAAAAAAAAAAGTGATCCCTTCCCTTGTAAAATCCCACTGTTCTTATTTAACTGCACATTTTTTAATAGTCGTTTGTACTCGATTTCCAAAACCTCCATTCATTCAATCATTCATTTATTGAGCACTTACTGTGTGCAGAGCACCCTGTGACAGGGCCATCTCCATCAACCCCACCTGCAATCATTCAATTAATGGTATTTATTGATCATTGCTGTGTGCAGAGCACTCTATCAACAGTTCGGGAAAGTACTTTTTTTTTTTACTGTGAGCTTGTGTGCAGGGAATGTCACCATTTATTGTTGTATTATACTTTCCTAAGCGCTTAGTATAGTGCCCTGCACACAGTAAGCATTTAGTATGATTGAATGAATTCATTCATTCATTGTTGTACTGTACTCTTCCAAGCACTTAGTACCAAACTCAGCACAAAGTAAGGAATAAATAATCACCCTAATGGCCTGGCCAGCCTTAATACCAGAGGGTGACATAGGTTCAGGGGAGACTCTGACCCCCACCAAATACTGACTTGTACAGATTCACAGATTGCACCCTGATCATTGGTAAGGGAAATTAATGAGTGGAGAAGAGAGTGACTGTATGGTGGACCTTATTCCAAACAGGAAAGACTGTTTGGAGGAAGGTTTGAAGGTCTGGAGGGACTTGGTTTAGAGTGAGAAAATAGATAAATTCTTCTAGGCAGCTTCTGTATGGCTAAGAAGTCACAAAGCGGAAAGATAGACAAAGAAATTAGGGGAATGGCAGGGAAAGTCAGCAGGGTTGGACTTGGATGAATTTTAGGATCAAGAGTTGAGTTTTGAACAGAAGGAAAAAAGGTATTTGAGAAGGGTCGTGATAGTGTCCAAGTGGGAAACAATTTTAGCAGGTATTTCTAGGACTGCTGCTAAGTAAATACCACTGATCGACTGTAGGGAGAGAGTGGTGGAGGAGAAGCTAACGAAAGAAGAATCCAATAATCCAGGCTAAATTTGTCTAGACCCTACTGGAATAGATGGATGCAGTAAATATTGTGGAGAAAGAAGCAACAGCTCATTTCATCTGAGAAGTAGAGTTTAGAAAGGAGTTAGAGATGACTCTCTGGCTTTGACGAACATATACGAAGCAGCACAGCTTTGTTGATAGAGTAAGAGTCTGGGAGTCAGGAGGACCCAAGTTCTAATCCCAGCTCTGCCTCTTGTCTGCTGTGTAACCTTGGGCAAGTCACTTCACTTCTCTATGCCTCAGGTACCTCATCTGTAAAATGGGGATTAAGACTGTGAGTCCCATGTAGGACAGGAAGTGCGTCCAACCTCATTAGCCTGTGTCTACCCCAGTACTTAAAACAGTGCTTGGCACGTAGTAAGCGCTTAGCAAGTACCATTATTATTGTTAATAAGAAACTTAATCATTGACATTCTTAATGTAAGATTGGTCACAGTACTCTGGGGCCAGGCAGGGCCAGCGCAAAAACCAAACCTTGTTGGGTCAGATCAGGACTGGGACCCCAAGATCATTCCAGTTTAAGAGTTTCAGTCTAGAGTATCACAGTATCTCAGCAAGGGGAGCTATCGGGTATGGGTGGTATTTGCTGTTGGCATGACAATTCCCAGCAGCATATTCAACTAAAAAGCACCGAGGTGCCATGATGCCATGCAAAAGTAAGTTCAGACTGACTTGGGGTTTGTCTTGAGTTTGTGTTAATCTGAACTTCTGACCTAGAGGCCGAACTTTGCATTCTTCTCAAGAGTCATGTAGCTGAGATTTGCTGCTATTGAAGCATTTTGGTTATATCAGATCCTGACTCATATAGTCAGACATGTTTAGATGGAAGTCAGTTATTTAAATTGGACCGTGATGTGGTGCAGTGAAGGTGCAAAATGGGGGCTATTTGGATGAATGTTATTCATAAACAAGGGGATCTCCATTTTCTGCTTCTAATATCAGAGGCCTACGTGAATCAGGTTTGGGTGTTTGACAGTTTTTTCCACGTAGGAATTATAAAAGTAAGACGACTAAAGGAAAAAAAAGATTGTCTTCTGACCAAGAAGCTGGAGCAATGTGCTGTTAATTTTCATATTAATAATAATTGTGCTATTTTGTAAGCATTTACTATGAAGCAGTGTGGCTGGGGAAGCAACGTGGCTCAGTGGAAAGAGCCTGGGCTTCGGAGTCAGAGGTCATGGGTTTGACTCCCGGCTCTGCCACTTGTCAGCTGTGTGACTGTGGGCAAGTCACTTAACTTCTCTGTGCCTCAATGAACTCATCTGTAAAATGGGGATTAACTGTGAGCCTCATGTGGGACAACCTGATTACCCTGTATCTACCCCAGCGCTTAGAACAGTTCTCTGCATATAGTAAGCGCTTAACAAATATCAACATTATTATTATTATGTGTCGGGCACTGTACTAAGCACTGGATAGAAGATAATCAAGTCAGATAGAGTCTCTGTTCCATATGGGGTTCCCAGTCAAATAGAGAGGGTGAACAGGTATTGAATCCCCATTTTTTTTTCTTTACCAAAGCGGAAACTGAGACCCAGGATAGTTAAGAGACTTGACCAAGGTCACACAGCAGGCAAGTGATAGGATTAGAACTCACAGCTTCCTACTCCCAGGCCTGTGCGTTTTCCTTTCATATACCCATTACGTGTGCCTGTTTTAGCCAACTGAGAAAATAGGCCAATCAAGAGGAGCTGCCCAAACCAGGTAGAGTATTCTCAGAAGGCTTTCAGATTAAAGTCTTAATTATTAATGAGGAAGAGAAATCCAAAGAAAGAGTAATAATGAAATAGAACAAACTATTCATTTACTTTGTACCATCTTTTATGCACAGGGAAACGGGGCATGGTTAAACAAACATACAAGTAAAACATAGTTTTGAAAGGTTAAAAACGAGATGAAATTAAGGGTCTAATTTACAATGGTTATTAATAATTTATGATAAAAGAAAAACATCTAAAGTGGTTGCATGTCAAAGAATTATATGTTGCCACCTTAGAGAAGAAAGATGGCCAAGACTTATATTTAAAGGTTAGAAGGGAAAAAAGTGTGAGTGAATGAGAATACTTTTCAGGGGGAAAAAAAGAAAGGTGGAATGGATGAAATCATCCCTAATCCATTAAGGCATGATGGGAAAGATGGATTCACAAAAGTGTCATGTTGCATTAAAGGTTAATTCCTGGGAATTTCTTGTCTCCCATTCTCTACATTTAGTAATAATAATAATAATGTTGGTATTTATTAAGTGCTTACTATGTGCCGAGCACTGTTCTAAGCGCTGGGGTAGACACAAGGGAATCAGGTTGTCCCACGTGGGGCTCACAGTCTCAATCCCCATTTTACAGATTAGGTAACTGAGGCACAGAGAAGTTAAGTGACTTGCCCAGTCACACAGCTGACAAGTGGCAGAGCCGGGATTTGAACTCATGACCTCTGACTCCAAAGCCCGTGCTCTTTCCACTGAGCCACACTCTGCCCACAGGATATGCTCAAGAAATACCATTCATTGATTGGGATGTTTTAGAATAACATCAATATAGGGAACATTTGTATATTTCTCATGTAGAGAGAACATATGTGTACATAATTCATACATGCTTCTTGAGGGCAGAGATCATGTCTACTCACTGTGTTATGCTGTGCTCTGCATGAAGCACTCAGTAAATACCACTGATTGATATAACAGTTTAAAAATTGATGACTATTTTGAGAATGCCAAGTTTTTGAATATCACAATATTTGAGCCCCATATTTGAATGCTTCCCAAGTGTGTTCATAACTGGAGAAAGTTATTTAGAAATTTTTCTCACTTAATTGTTTCACAGTGCCATTGTGGATCTAATTTTTAGGCACTGATATAACCTACCATTCTCTGGAGAGTGTAAGTTTACATACCTAATTAGGGAAAAACACTCATCAAATATAGGATCAAGCAACATCCTAATTTTGTTTACCTAACCGGTTCTCCATATATGTTTGATGATTCTTGCTGTGTAAATGCTCATTGCTTTGAATATGTGGATTGTGTTTATTTTGTTTGCTTCCTCTTATTCCTTTTTCCATTATTAAGGTACAAATTACTAATCCTGGGTTCTCTCAAATGAGACTGGATGCCCCCTACCTATATGGATTATTATAAATTTGAGGCTATGCTTTGTAGTAACTCTAATTTCTAAGTACAAGTCCCAAAGAAACGAGAAGTGTAAGCCACCTCTTCTTGATTATTTTCAGTGGGAATTTAGAGGTTTCCTTCTATTTTCTGGAATAATAATAATAGTATTTGTTAAGAGCCTACTAGGTCCAAGCACCTGGGTAGATGCAACCACATTGGGAATTTTAAAGGTTTTTTGATTGGGGTGTTTGGAAGCATTTTAGTTTTAACTTCTACTACTTAAATATGTAATACATCAGTGTTACTGCAATATCTCAACTGCTTCTGTTGTTTCTGATTCCCTTCAAATCATGTCCACTGTTTCAGTAAAAGTGAAAATTACAAATATTAGTAGCTGCTACCTTACTTAATTCAGTGAAATACTATGAGAATGTGAATTGCACTGTTTTGGGGGATATTTCTGTAGGTGAGGAGAATTCAGCATTACTTCCCTTCTGAGAAGACAAAGTTAACCAAATTTTTCCTAGTGATTATAAGGTTGAACCAAATTGAACTATTCATTTCTGTTCCATTTTAATTGACCCTAAAATAGCTCTTAGGGTGGGCAGTTCTTGAGCACATTTTTTTCCTCACATAGATTTCCATTTGACTGAGGTTTCATTCTGGAGAATGAAAGGAGTTCATTTAAAAACATCAAATCTGTAGGCTTTATTTCCTAGAACTTTATACAGCTGTTTTCTCACTGGTTCCTAAATTTAATGTTCTAATGCTTAAGAGAGAAGAGGTGAGAGAGAGAAATTGCAAAACTAAAATACTCATTTTAGTTTCATTTCAGGAAGTAGAAAAAAGGGCAAAAATCAACCAGAGATGAATGAATTTCTTTGGTTCAAAGGCCCTTCCAAATGACTTATTATAAGTTATTCATTTTTGTCTTATTCACACACTTCTTTTCCCCCTTTTCCCCTAACCCTCTCAAGTCCCTCTTACCCCTCCACTGTCCCCTCTGCTGACCCAAAGTAATAACCTAATTTCCAATGATTTCTAGGCATGTGACTAGGAAGAAATTAGAGAACTTAAATAACTTTCTTTCAAACCAAGTCTTTGTTAAAGGTGACTAGTAGTGGATGGGGGGTGTGTGTGTGTGTGTGTGTGTGTCTGTGTGTTTCTGTGTCTGTGTCTGTCCTGTTTTGTAGCTTTGCAGTGGCAGAGGTATAATATTTTCAGTATGTCTAGTATCCGTTGCTCTTGGTTGAACTGCTTGTATATATATCTGGTTGAAATTTCACTAAACAGGTAAATTTGAAGGTGTCCTGTGAAATCTGGACATATACATACACTTATCTATGTATAGGAGAAGAGCAACCATTTTCTTTAACATACATATCTCTTCCTTTTAGACCACTTATAAGGTTTAGAAAATGCCTATGCATAATGATTTTTATCCCCTGATTCTGTGCTCGAACTTTTCCTGGTATCTGAAGCAATTACTTTCCTTACTATCTCTTTGCTCCAAGCTACTTTCCTAAAGGGGTCTAAGAAAGTGAAATGAACAGCAGTTACTCACCCTATGGTATTTCCTTCTTATTTTCTCTCTCATTTCTTCCTCAGGGAGCTAATTTACGTGTTAAGTCTTTGCAGTTTTTGTCCATCCTACAAGCGGGCCTCCCTCTAAGCAGCCGTTAAGTATCTAGAAAATGGAAATAGCTCCTAATCTGAGGGAGTGGAGGAAGGCTGGTCGTTGAGATGGCACACCCCTTGGGGATCCTCTTTCTCTTCCCGTCCAATACAGTCTGAATTCCCTGACATGTAGGGTGTGTAGCACAAGACTCGTCGTCATTTTATTTGAGCTTTTGCCTAAGAGTTGAACCCTGGCCAAAATCTTTTGTTGTATTTATGTTCTTTCCAATGTGTTGCAACTGTTGAATTTAAAATAATGTGCTTTGGGGCAAAATGCTTGATACTTTGAAATACAAGTTTAACAAAACTGAGTCCAGCATCCAGTTGAAGTCGCCTCTGGAGGGCCAACTGACAGTGAGGAGCAAGGAGACATTTTTATGAGGTGAAAGCCTTAATGAAACTGTGTGCAGTACTTGAATTAAGAGACCTGCACATGAAAAGTTAAAGAAGAAAAAGTTCAGTTGGAACCATCTCTCAGCTTTCTCATTAGCTGTACTCATTAAGTAGAGATCTGAGTAAGTGCTCAGTAGATTTGATCAGTGTAGACATCCAAAATAGACTATTCAGACCTTGAAGTTGCACCTTTTTTCACTAGCCAGATTTTGAGGATTTAATTACCAATGTTTTTTCTCATTTTTCTACTTGCTTGTGTGGGCACAGCAAAGTATAGAATTGGCCAATCAATAAATCAATCACTTGTATTTATTAAGCATTTACTATGTGCAGGGCACTGTACTAAACACTTGGGAGAGTACAATACAACAGAGTTGGCAGACACATTCTCTACCCAAAGCAGGCTTTACAGTCTAGAAGGCGAGATATACATTAATACAAATAAATTATTTATAATATATAATTAAAAGACATGCATTTAAGTGCTGTGGGGTTGAGGAAGGGACAAAGGTCACAGATCCAAGGGCGTAAACAACTTGGAAGGGAGAAGGAACCGGGAAAAAGAAAGCCTTATCAGGAAAGGAAGGCCTCTTGGAGGATATGTGGCCTTAATAAAGCTTTGAAGGTGGGGAGAATGGTGGTCTGGTATATATGGATGAGGAGGGAATTCCAGGCTAAGGAGAGGATGTGGGAAAGGGTCGGTGGCAAGATAGATGAGATTGGAGTACAGTGAGTAAGCTGGCACTAGAGGAGCGGTGTGTGTGGACTGGACTATAGATTGGTGAGGTAGGAGGGGGCAAGGTGATTGAGTGCTTTAAAACCAATAGTAAGGAGTTTTTGTTTGATGCGGAGGTAGATGGGTAACAACTGGAGGTTCTTGTAGTAATTATTATTTTTGTATTTAAGTGCTTACTATTTGTCAGGCACTGTACTAGGCACTGGGGTGGATACAAACAAATCAGGATAGACACAGTCCCTGTCCCACATGGGGCTCACATTCTCGATTCCCATTTAACAAATGATGTAACTGAGACACAGAGAGGAAGTAGTGGATAGAGGACAGGTCTGAGAGTCAGAAGGTCTTGGGTTCTAATCCAGGTTCTGCCACATTTCTGCTGTGTGACCTTGAGTAAGTCACTTCACTTCTCTGTCTCAGTTACCTCATCTGTAAAATGGGATTTGAGACTGTGAGCCCCACATGGGACCGGGACTGTGTCCAGTTTGATTTGCATGTATCGACCCCAGCGCTTAGTACAGTGCTTGGCACGTAGTAAGAGCTTAACAAATATCATCATCATTATTATTATCATTAAGTGAAGTGACTTGCCCAAGGTCACATAGCAGACACGTGGTGGATCTGGGATTAGAACCCATGACCTTCTGACTTCCATGCCCATGCTGCGTGCACTGCGCCACACTGCTTCTTGAGGAGTGGGGAGACATGGACCGAACATTTTTTAGAAAAATGATTCATGCAACAGAATGAAGTATGGACTGGAGTGGGGAGAGACAGGAGGCAGGAAAGTCAGTGAGGAGACAGATGCAGTAGTCAAGGTGGGATAGGATAAGTGCTTGGATCGGTATGGAAGCTGTTTGGATGGAGCGGAAAGGGTGGATTTTGTGAAGATGAAACCAACAGGATTTGGTGAGAGATCGAATATGTGAATGGAATGAGAAAGATGTCGAGTATAACACCTAGGTTACGGGCTTGTGAGATAGGGAGGATAGTGGTGTTGTATATGGTAATAGGAAAGACATGCAGAGGACTGGGTTGGGGTGGGAAGATAAGGAGTTCAGTTTTGGACAAGTTAAATTTGAGGTGTCGGTGGGACATCCAGATTGAGATGTCCTGAAGGCAGGAGGACTTGCCAGATTGCAGAAAAGGAAAGAGGTCAGGGCTGGTGATGTGGATTTGGGAATAATCCAAATAGAGATGGTAACTGAAGCCGTGAGTGTGAATGAATTCTCCAAGGGAGTGGGTGAAGGTGGACCTAGAAGTAAGCCTTGAGGGATGTCCCATTGTCAAACGGTGGGAGGCAGAGGAGGAGCCTGAAAAAGAGACTGAAAAGGAGCGGTCAGAGAGATAGGAGGAGAACCAAGAGAGGAGTGTCAGTGAAGCCAAAATTGGATAAACTTTTGAGAAGAAGGGGGTGGTCTACAGTACCAAAAGCAGCTGAGAGGTCTAAAGGGATTTGGATAGTATAGAGGCGGTCAGATTTGACAAGAAGAAGGTCATTGGTTACCTTAGAGAGGGATGTTCCCTGGAGTGAAGGGGGCAGAAGCAAGCCAGATTGGAGGGAATCAAGGAGAGAATCTCTCATGGGCATCTCCTCTACCTTCCACCCCCTAACTGTGGGTGTCCCTCAAGGTTCAATTCTTCTATTCCCCATTTACACCCACTCCGTTGGAGACCTCATTCACTTTCATGGCTTCAACTACCATCTCTACCACATACCTCTATGCAGGTGATTCCCAAATCTTCTGCTCCAGCCCTCATCTCTCTCCCTCTCTGCAGTCTCGCATTTTCTCTTGCCTTCAAGACATCTCTATTTGGATGTCCTGCTGTCACCTCATGTCTAAAACGGAACTACTTGTCATCCCATCCAGACCTTGTCCTTCCACTGACTTTCCCATCGCTGAAGACACACCACCATCTTTCCTGCCGCACAAGCCTGTAACTTTGGTGTTATCCTTGACTCCTCTCTCTCATTCAATCCTCATATTCAATCCATCACTAAATCATATCAGTTCAACATGCACAACATTGCTAAAATCTGTCCATTCCTCTCCATCCAAATTGCTACCCTGTTAATAATAATAATAATAATAATAATGATATTTGCTAAGTGCTTACTATGTGCAAGGCACTGTACAAGTGCTGGGGTGGTTACAAACAAATCGGGTTGGACATAGTCCCTCTCCCACGTGGGGCTCACAGTCTCAATCCCCATTTTACAGTTGTGGTAACCGAGGCACAGAGAAGTTAAGTGACTTATGCAAGGACACACAGCAGGCAAGTGGCGGGGCCGTCATTAGAACCTATGACCTTCTGACTCCCAGCCCGTGCTCTATCCACTATGCCATGCTCTTCTCTAAACAGATGTGTGTCAAAAGTTAATCCAATCATTTATCCTATCCTGCCTTGATTCCTGTATCAGCCTCCTTGTTGACCTCCCTGCCTTCTATTTCTCCCTACTGCAGTCCATTCTTCACTCTACTAACCGGATCATTTTTCTAAAAGAACATTGTCCATGTTTCTCCACTCCTCAAAAACCTCCAGAGGTTGCCCATCCTCCTCCACATCAAACAGAAACTCATCATCGGCTTAAAAGTACTCAATCACCGTGCCCCTTCCTACCTCCTCTCACTACTCTCCTTCTACAACCCAGCCTGCACACTTCACTTCTCTGATGCCAGCCTACTCGCTGTACCTCAGTCTCATCTTATCTCACCGCTTATCTCTTGCCCACGTCCTACCGCTAGCCTGGAACGCCTTCCCTCTTCATATCTGACAAACAATTACTCTTTCCACCTTCAAAGCCTTATTGAAGGCACATCTCCAAGAGGCCTTCCTTGACTAAGCCATCTTTTCCTTTTCCTTCACTTCCTTCTGTGCCACCCTGACTTTCTCCCTTCATTCATCCCCCCTACCCCAGCCCCATATCACTTAAGTACCCATAATTTGTTTTAATGTCTGTCTCTCCCTCTAAACTGCAAGCTCGTCATGGGCAGGGAGTGTGTCTTATATTGTCATGTTGTACTTTCCCAAGGGCTTAGCGCAGTGCCCTGCACACAGTAAGTAGTCAATAAATATGATTGATTGATTTTGATTCGAGGGAAATCTGAACCAAGTCATCCTATTCCAAGCAACCAATTGCTTTGTTCTTCGGTTACTTTGTTTTCCCTTCAAAGGAGAGATATTTTAAAGAAAGTAGGGGGCAATATGTCGTTATTTAGGGGCCAGGCAGGGAGAAAATTTTTGAGTCCTATTTAAGGCAACGATTTGGCCCAGGGCATAGTCCCAGCCACAAGATGAAGCCATTGCCCCAACTGTATGTTGACAGCTAGGAAAAACTTTGGCATTAAAAAAATGAAAAAAAACTTTTAATTCCCTCACCCTCTCCATGTTCAAGGATTCCGCCTTGAAATGTACTCTTATTTATCTTTTCTGAACCTTTTTCTACAGTTCCTGTTCCATTTAACTAGCTCTTCACAGGAACTCATGTTGTAGATGAACTCTTGAATATATCTGACGGCAGACATATGGTTATGTTCTCTTTCCCTAATAGCAAGGAGAACTGGAGAACAGATAGGTACTGCCAGGCCTCTTTTCCTTAAAAAAAAAAAAAAAAAAAATTGGTCTCAGAATTATAGTCTCTCTGGACTGAAACTGGCAAGGAACTCGGAGGAATAAAATTCTTCAATGATGTAGATTCCAGAGTACAGATTTGAGAATAGTGGATAGGAGGATTTTTAAAAACAAACGAAAAATGCCCCCCAAAATATCTATCCTTCCCTAGATGTTTCCCCTTCTGCTATGACTTTGGACCTTTAAGTACCTACCGTGTGTTTTCCACCCCCATTCAACAGAATACTTGGGCAGGGACCTGGACTCAGCCTTGGTAAACGTAAAAGTAAGGATGAAAATTTGCATAGGTTTGTACCTTTGCTGAACTTATCTGCAAGGCTAGCTAATAATGTTATATTAATTTTTTTAATAAAGTCCAGTTCTTTTAATGGAGCTCAATATCATTGCATTTGATGGATCTCACCATTTGTTCTTTCCTTTTCTAAAAATGCCATTTCCCATATTTATTTTTCTGACATCTCTGATTAGCTAAGTAATTTAGTCTTGTAAAAACAAGTGTACAAGACTGACTGGAATGGACAGAGATAGGAGGCAGGGAGGTCGGCGAGGAGGCTGATAGACTAATCAAGGTGGGATAGGAGTCTTAGAACAGTGGTCTGCACTCACTAGATATGATTGGTTGACTGATTAGTTTGCCAGAAAATCACGATGCAGACTCAGCCCATGCTGCCTTAATACAGTGGAACATTCTTGTTCAGGAAATGGTGATCAGCTTCATGAGAAGCAGCATGGCCTAGTGGAGAGAACACAGGCCTGGGAGTCAAGAAGCTGGGTTCCAAATCCCAGCTCTGTCCCTTGTCTGCTGTATGACCTTGGGCTAATCACTTGATTTCTCTGTGCCTGTTACCTCTCTTTAAAATGGGGATTAAATATTGTGAGCCCCATGTGGGTCATGGGGTGTGTCCGATCTGATTAATTTGTATCTATCCCAGGGTTTAGTACAATGCCTGTCACATAGTAAGCACCTAATAAATAATAAATAGCATTGGAAAAAAAAAAGAATTGAGCACTTATTGTGTGCAGAGCACTGCACTAACCCTTGAGAAAGTACAGTGTAAAGGTGTTGGCAGACACGTTCCCTGCCCACAACAGATTTACAGTCTAAAAAAACCCTTGGAGTGCATGGGTGTTGGGGCTGTTAAGATGAGGGCCTCATCCCCCTACTTAGGCCTGTGGAGAGAATCCTGATCATGGCCTGGAGCCTCTAGATTGTAAACAGCATGGCCTAGTTGATAGAGCAAAAGCCTGGGAGTCACAAGATCATGGGTTCTAATCTGGACTCTGCCACTTTTCTGCTCTGTGACCTTAGGCAAGTCACTTCACTTCTCAGTGCCTCAGTTACCTCATCTGTAAAATGGGGATTAAGACTGTGAGCCCCTTGTGGGACAGAACTGTGTCCAACCTGATTTGCTTGTATCCACCCAAGGGTTTAGTACAGTGCCTGGCACAAAATAAGCACTTAACAAATACCATCATCATTGTCATTATTATCATTATTATTAAACTCATTGTGGGCAGAGAGCATATCTACCAACTCTGTTGTATTGTCCTCTCCCAAGCTCTTAGTACTGTGCTCTGCACACAGTAATCTCTCCAGGAATACTATTGATGATGATGCACGTGGCAGTGGGATGCAGTGGCGTACCCCAGCAACCCTCCTTGCTCACTGCCTTTGGTGCTCCAGTGGGAATACAACCGGAGGGCCGAGAGAGTACAAAGAGTGCCCCCCCAAACCACCATCCCTAGAATCAATTCCTCCACGCAGGTTCTTAGGCCTGAAGTCTCAGGGCCGAGGTTCATCCATCCTTCCTCACAAGAGACTTCCTCTGTCCAAAGAGTACTGTGCAATTGCAGAAAATGTGGCTTTAAAATAAGTTGGCCAGCTCTGCTGCCTTTCTTGAGGGAGGCAGGAAAGCAGAGATAATATCTCTCTGTGGAGCATAACATGAAGGAGATTTTAATGTGATTCAGTACAGGCCTCAGCTGTTATCACATTCAATTAGTTCTGCTGGAGCCTGGAATTTCCAGACAGTTCTGACCGCTGGGAGGAGGAATGCTGGACTGACGTCAGGAGCAGCTCCTGGGAATGTTTTGCATTCCTCTTCCTGGCAGTGGTCAGGTGGCTTCCAGCAAGTAGGAAGGACGGCAGCATCCAAAAAAAAAAAAAAAAGAGCGAGAAAAAAACAGTTTATAATGAAAGTATTGTGGGGGAGGCATTTTTATTATAAGCCAAATTTGAAATTAGAACCAGATGTCTTACATTCTGCTCCTGCACGAACACGAGATGCATCTATTAATGCTTATGATAGCCAAGATATTTGATTATCTGCTGAGCTTTAATCTCAAAACTCCGTATTTAAAAACAATCACGAAAGCACTTTTTGTAGCTGAGGTTTTAAGCAAAGCAGCTTTCTTAACATAATAACATCAGCGAGTTTGCTACGGATAGCAGCCAATGAATATAAGAAGGAATTTCAGGATGTATTGATTTTTACGCTCTTAAAATTATTTGCCCCTTTAAAAATGAAATTATTGAATGATATTTCAATACTTCTCTGCTTATGAAAATAGGGCAAAAATGTTGGAAGAAATTTTTCATTTTAAAAGTAGCAAGAATTAATTTTTTAAAGCATTTTCATTTCATTTCCTCATGACCGACTCAAAGAAACAAAAGTTGAGAGAAGGCTGATATAATTCAAGATTGAGTTTTCCAGGAAAAAAATTAATGAAAGTGTCTGTAGAGCTGAAAATGTACCTTAATTGATTTCTTACAAAGAAATTTTTAAAAGGAAATGAATGTATTATTTTACTTAGCAGTTTGCCTTTGGGTTTCGTATTAGTGTACTGTTTCAGTGGTTTTTTTTAAATATATTAAAATATGTTTCGTGGGCATTTTGTAGTTGAATAACAAGTAGGGAGTTCTAGCTGGTTTGTTTTAAATGGATGGCATTCAGGACCTTATCTGTATTTTTCATGATAAGACACTACCCTTTAGGCCTCTTCATTAAACTTAAATTAATAATAATGGTACATGGAAGTCCTGCCAACCTGTACGGGCTTCCTGTTAATACATGGAGATGGAAAGCCTGCTTCCTGTGGCAACAGTGGTGTCTATTTTGAGGAATTTCCAGAAATGTGGAGAAGTGCTGACTCACAGTTTACCATCAACTGATCCAGCTAAGGCGAGGCTTAGAGGGGTTTTTGAGGGCTTGGCTGAAGCAAGCAAAATATGTTGCTGTAATATACTGTTTTATTTTTAGCAAGGAAGGTTGTGGAAAAGGAGGAAAAGAAATGTGGTACTTTGGGTGAGATTCTTTCTATTAGATTGTCAACAGCTCAAAGTTCTGAGTTTTCACAAAGTTGTATGGCTTTTTCCTCACTGTCGAGTATGAGGATTTGGAAAGCAGATCATTTTCCTGCAGTCACCTACTGTTCTTCTTCACCATAGCCACAGAGTGGGTTATGAAGAGCTAATTAGGCAGGGACGACACATCACTCGGTGTTCTGTATTTACTTTTTACCAAGCATGTGGTGGATAGCTAATAATACCAGAGTTTTAAAAAATGGAATTGATAGGCTGCTGTTTTGGCCCCAAGTCAAAGTACACAGACTTGGAAAATGCAGTCACTGTAGATGTTCTTGATCGGCACTTCTTTTGAGAAGGTGCAATCATACCTCCGGTGTGGGCGTTTTATATAATTGTCCTTTACAGAAAAAGAAGGGACCATAAGTGAAGCTCCCTTATGAAAGTGTGTGTGTGTGTATGTGCTCTGCACATAGTAAGCGCTCAATAAACACCATTGATTGTTTGGGGGGTGGCGGTGAAAAGGTCAATGCAAGACTCCCATTCCAGGCCACATTGGACACACGAAAGGGCAGTTCCTTGTGTTATGATTTTTAATATTTGTAGTCCTGGGTGCCATTTTCTCTCCCGCCTCCTTGTTTCATTAAGAAGGTTTTGCTTGAAGAGAGTCACTCCTTCCAGGGATCGGATCAAAGAAGATGCAGGTTCATTTGAGGGCTTTGCAAATAGTTCCTACACTGCTGATCTAAATTCCTTCCTCCCCATTTTGGAAACGGAAAAACTTTAAGATGAGGTCTTTCTTAGTTGAATTTCAGTTATAAGTGCAGCCTGTGGTTGGATATATGGGAAGTTTTCCAATAATGTGTGATAAGGAAAACTCACTCTGTGGTAAGTACCCTTGCTTTGACCGATGATGCTAACACAGCTGTTCCTTCCTTCACTGAATCATGTTCTGCCCAGACGGATGCATTTTGTCGAAGAACGTTCCCAAATTCCCTGAAAGTGCTCTATCCAAAACTCATGGTGAAAAATATTATGGGAGAACTGATTGTGTTTAAAACAATAGAATAAAGCCCTTCTTTCCATTGGAGCCTCAATAATAATAATGATGGTATTTGCTAAATACTTGCTACGTGCCAAATGCTGTACTAAGGGCTGGCAATAGGACACCATGGGGTGGAGTTTTAATTCTAAATAACCTTGTCTGTATTGAAATGACTTAATGCTAGTTAGTGACTGTCAGTTCAGCCAAATGAGTGATTTAGTGTTAAACAAAATGAGTGACTTATTGTTACTGATCCCACCATCTTCATTCTGTGGTATGCAAAACACTGTGCCAAGTGCAGGGTAAAATACCATAAAGGATATTGCATAACAAGACTTTATCCCTGTATTAGATGGCTCGATCACACAGCCAAAGTGGTGTGCTATAAAAATCTGTCAGATGGTTGTAAACTGGCAAGAGTAATGCAGGGAAGGAAAGGGCAAGAAGAATTATGTCACCCACAGTGCAAAGGCTCTCGTTTGCCTAGGCCTCCCAGAAGCCACTGGGACATTCTGGGGAGAGGGGTTTTTTGTTTTGTTTTTTATGTTGTTAGCCAAGCGCTTACTCTATGCCAGGCACTGTACTAAATACTGAGGTAGATACATGGTAATCAGGTTGGACCCAGTCCTTTTTCCATATGGAGCTCACAGTCGTAATCCCATTTTATACATGAAGAAACTGAGGCACAGAGAAGTGAACTGCCTTGCCCAAGGTCATGCAGCAGACAGGTGGCAGGGCCAGGATTAGAATCCATGTCCTTCTGACTCCCTGGCCTGTGCTCTAGTCACAGGGCCACACTACTTCTCTTAGTTAATTCATGGAGTTACCTTTCTCTATCTTGGAGGAAGAACTCCATGCCGCTCTGGGTGGACCTTGGAGTGGAGCTGATAAGCAACATGACCTTATGGAGCTCAGTGTGGGTAGGGAATGTGTCTGTTTATTCTTATATTGTACTGTCCCAAGATTTTAGAACAGTGCTTTGCACACAGTAAGCACTCAATAAATAGATTTGAATGAATGACATCAAGTTCTGCCATAATTTTGGGTGATGCGAGATGAATATCTCCAAATTCACAAATTTTGCTCATGTAGACCAAAGTGCTAGTTTATCCAGATTACTTCACCTTCACTAGCTTTGCTTTTGTTTGCCATCCTGGCTGAACACCACAAAATTGCTAGGAAAATCAAGTCATTGCCCTCACAAGCTACTTATTGGTAAATATAATCCTGTGCTCATATCTTTTGTAACCTAAAAAAAATTTGGTTGGGCTCTTCAATCAATTCGTGTTATTTATTGAGCACTTACTGTGTGCAGAGCACTGTGTACTAAGCACTTGGGAGAGCACAATATAACAGAGTTAGACACATTCCCTGTCCACAGTGAGCATACAGTCTAGAGGGCTAGACAGACATTAATAAATTATTATAAAGAAATAAATTACAGATATGTACATAAGACATGAACACACATGAAAATTCCTATATTCTTCTGTATCAGACTTTCTGTCCACGGAACTTGTGCATTGTGATGTTTGAATTTGTACAGCTAGGTCACAGGTTAATCAAAAGACCTAATATCTGCCTTCAAGGAACTTGAAATCTAACAGTAGTAATAGCAGTAAGAGCATTTATTAAGCACTTAATCGTGTGCAGAGCACTGTATTAAGCACTGGGAGAGAATGCACAGATGGGAATTAGACACCGTCCCTGTCCCTTGGGTGGCGCTCAATCTACAGGTGAGGCAGACACAAAATAACTTACAGATTTACAGATAGGAGTAAGTGCTTCAATGGAACATGAAAAAAAGGCTTCAAAAGGAGCCTTATTTTGTCATAGACCCTATCATTCATTCATTGTCATATTTACTGAGCACTTTACTGTGTTCAGAGCACTGTCCTAAGCACTTGGGAGAGCACAATATAACAGCAAACATTCACACTCCCTACCCACAATGAGCTAACAATCTAGAGGGGGAGACAGACATTAATAGAAATAAATAAATAAATAGACCCTCCTTAATAACTGAATTTGTTTGTGATTACTGGGCCTCATACCCATCTCATCCCCAAAACAAGATGGGGTTTGACCCACAGTCATTGTTGGCACTATCTTCAAGTCTGATTAGATTAGTCAGATCCTGCCTGGCTAATCTGCATCATGAGTCTTGGGTGAACACAAAAGAATCCCTGTGAAGGTTAGCCAGGAAGCTGTTGGCTACTCTGTAGTGAACACTGAGTTGTACTAGTGCCCTGTCTGTTTGCTTGGTGTGGCTTCCATACAAGTATGTATAGTGGCTTGCTCTGATAAGGAATAAAAAAAGGCTTCTCTTCTATGGTGGAAAACAGCATTGGTGACATTTCAAAACTGAATATTTTAAGAGCACAGCAACTCTTGTGCCTGAAATTTGCCTTTATAAAAACCTAATTTGGATATAATCCAGTGGAGTCCATGAAGACTTAATTGCATGCCATTGAAAACTGGCTCCCAAATCTTTTTAAACAAACTGGAGCAATGAAAAAACTGACAAGCAGTTTTTGTCAAGGTGAGGTTGCTTTTCCTGTTAATGAAATGATGACCCCTGACTTCAAAAGTCTGTTTTTTCCTATCTCTCACCACAGGAATATAAAATGAGGTTGTGGCAGAAAGAACAGTGTTCTGGTTGTTAGGGAATTTATGCTATTTCATGTAGAAAGCATAACTCATAGGGAAGATCTCAGGTATGGCCCTTAATCTTTTTTTTTCCTCTCCAAATTGGTATGTTCTGTCTTTCAAAATTGTCCCATATGTGTTCGATGGGTGAAAGTGTAGGTGAATGAGTTTATTAATTGGATTGGGAAGAGCTTCCAAGGCCAAGTGGGATACTGTTTCCAGCTGTATTTTTGGAATCATGTGGCTTTTATTTGAATTTTTGAGAGAATCTGAGTTGATCAAGAAGGCCATTCCAGTGAATCAGGAATGATTCCTGAGTGGTCAGGAAGAATGTAAGGTAAAACTTCCTTTCCTTGAAATTAGTTTTATTCTTTTATATTTATTTGGCAGTTTGCCTCTGGGACCTGCAACACGGACAACACATTATGGACTATTTCATTTTGAAGGTCACAAAGGTGGAAGAGAAGTTTTGGCTAATAACTTTTTCTGGATTGTTCAATTGATAGGTTAGGGTAGGCAAAGTATGACCAACTATGAAATGGAAGTATTGAGCAGTAATAAAGAGAAGTCTAGGGGATTTTCGCTGACATACTACCATGAGCCATGATTCCGGGTCTGTGCTCTCCCCCTTGGGCCCCTACCGAATACTGACAAATGAGCTTCCCTGTTCGCTTTCATGAGCAATTTGGGCAGAGCTGCCGAGCAGGTTTCCGTTGGGACCAATGCCACAAATGCAAATTTTGTGGCCGGAACTGGATTCCAGGTACAGTCACATGTTCTGGAATAGTGAAGACCGACGGTCTTGCTGTGAATCCCACAATTCCCATGGAAAATGTAGACTACGGCACTGATTTAAAATCACCCACTGAAGGCTCTGCATGCCTTAATGAAACCCCAAACAATTTAGAACACTCAGGGTGAAAGAGAGGGTGGAAGCAACCATCATAATTTCAAGTTCCTCTTTTTTTGGAGACAGTGCAGACCATTCCCTGTGCAGTACCTGTATGTTTTAATACACTGTGAGGACACTGTAGTGATTTGAAATTATTCTCCCCGAAGGCCTCCTTTTATTTCTTTTTGATATTGGTGTAAAACATAGGTAGAATTGCCATCGAGTGAATCAGTGCTTGTTTTTCCTCATGCTGGGACATAGCCTTATGCCTACGGATAAAATTGGAAGTGTCGCTGCCTGGTTCACCACCGTTGCTGTCTGGCTTTGAGACATCCCATGTGATTGGGAAGTAGAGGGGTGGCTGACGGCCCTTGTAAATACCAGATGAGGCGATGCCCAGGGCATTGCATGAGTTGTGCTGGGCACACAGCATGATAATAATGTTGGTATTTGTTAAGCGCTTACTATGTGCAGAGCACTGTTCTAAGCGCTGGGGTAGATACAGGGTAATCAGGTTGTCCCACGTGAGGCTCACAGTTAATCCTCATTTTACAGATGAGGTAACTGAGGCCCAGAGAAGTTAAGTGACTTGCCCACAGTCACACAGCTGACAAGTGGCAGAGCTGGGATTCAAACCCATGACCTCTGACTCCCAAGCCCGGGCTCTCCACTGAGCCATGTACACGCTGCATGATGTAATGGCTACAGCTGTGCCATTTTGAGGAAATACCTCTGGAGGCACCTAAATAGAAAGGATCTCTCTAGGAGGACCCCAGACCTCCTTACACTTATCAATCAATGATAATTATTGGGCGCTTACTGTGTGCAGATCAAGGTCCTGGAAGCTTGGGAGAATACATTACAGAAGAGTTAATAATAATAATAATAATAATTCTGGTATTTGTTAAGTGCTTACTGTGTTCCAGGCATTGTACTAGGTGATGGTAACTACAGTCTCTGCTGTTCCACAGCTTTTCTACATCCCTCTGAACATAGGGTGCTGCTTTTGTGAGGCAGAAATTGATGACAGGAGCTGAAGTGGAGAAAGACTGAGCTGTGGCAGATCTGGTACCAGTTTAGGACTAAACAGGGGACAAACCAGCTTAAAACCCAACTGTCCAACACAGATCTTGCCCCAGGTCCTCAGTTTCCCCATCTGCCTCAGCCCTGCCTTCTAGAGGAGGAGGTGGACTACAATGAAAACAATGCTTGGGTGGCAGGTGGTGTGTATTTGTGGGAGGGCGGGGGGAGTGGTGGAGGGAGTGGGAGAAGAACTTTGATGACTGCCCTACTCCTCCTCTTGCCCAGAGGTTGTGACTGCTGCCTAGCCCTGAGTTATGAAGGAAGCAGGATGGGCAAAAACCCGAAGAGAGGGGGAGGGAAGGCTCACGGCCTTCTCTCTTCCTGCTCTCCCACCGGAAAGTCACCACAGCCCAAGGATTCATATGAACGCACAGGCACGCTCCCACAATTTGTGTATGTAACAACCCAGATGTCCCCAAACATGGAAAGGAGCAGAAATGGCAAAAGAAGGCAAGGGAAGCTGCTCATAACACTAGTTGTCCTACCTCTGTGAGTTCTACAGTGGGAATTCTGTGTAATAGTAGCTGTACCCCTTGGATTTTCACTTTTCACTTACCGCCTCCTGCCAATGCTGCTCCTCTGAGCAGTGAGGACGTTTTGGTAAGTTTGTGACCATCCATGAGCCTATCCATCTGAGTGTATGGGTGTCTCTGGCTCTCCCCTCCCACCTGTTTTTCTGATATACACCCCTTCTAATATACACCCCTTTATGGCTCTCCCATTAGAAGCACGGATCTTTCTGCCAGCGATGCATATGTTTTAATACAATAGTTTGTGTTTTGGGGGGGGGGGGTTGTTTTCAGAACGGTATAAACAATAGCCTGCAATAAAATTGCACAAGAAGTCTCCCTAACATACTTTTGAGGGTGAAGTGTAAACCCTAACTAGGCTCCTTAGGAACTTGGTTTTTTGGATTTTAAAATGTCTTTTTACAAGCTACCCATGCAGTCGCAGCATGGCTCAATCGAAAGAGCCCAGGCTTGGGAGTCAGAGGTCGTGAGTTCTAATCCCGGCTCTGCTGCTTGCCAGCTGTGTGACTTTGGGCAAGTCACTTAACTTCTCTGGGCCTCAGTTACCCCATCTGTAAAATGGGGATAAAAAAACTGTGAGCCCCACGTGGGACAACCCGATCACCTTGTATCCCCCAGAGTTTAGAACAGTGCTTTGCACATAGTAAATGCTTAACAAATGCCACCATTTATTTTTATTTTATTTTCTCTGTCTACATACCCATCAAAAACCCCAATTGTTTCTGAATGTCTGAAGTGTCAGACAAAGGTCCATGAAAATCCTCAGCCCTTGTCAGCTGTCAGGACTATTGATGTTCACTAGTGGATAGACTTCTTAATGAATTCTGCACTACATCGAAAAAGTTGATTTTGTTATAGGAAGGAGGATTTCTCCCTTGCTGTACACTACAGGGAGGTGCATTTTCTCCCCTCATCATTGTTTTAATAGTCTCTTCCTGCTTGCACTGTGTTCATTATGGAAAAAAATGAAGCGTATTGCAGAACGCAACAGCCGGCACCTATTACTAGCTTCTAGAGGGCAGAGGAGCAGATTGGCTGGGCACAGACATCCCCAAGGCCATGATGATGTTGAAGTCCCTATAATGAAGTGTGAGGTGTGAGGACCCCAGGCAGTTAATGAGCTTCCTGAGGGGAGATGAGGCTGGAGGAGATCTCTAGACCGATGAGCTCCTGTTGCTGACTGATTCTGGGAGCTGTGGATCTTACTGTGGCTCTGAGTGGCCCAGATGGGGAATGCAGTATTGAGGGTTAGTCTTCCCTGGAGTCCCATCACCCACCCTGTAAAGTGGTGGCCCAGGTGAACTCGAACTCCCAAACTAAGCCCCCTTTTTCCTCAGCTCCCCCGACCCCCACATCACCCCGACTCCCTCCCTTTGCTCAACCCCGCTCCCCGCCCCACAGCACTTGTGTATATATGCACCTATCTATGGTTTAGTGGAAAGAGCCCAGTCTTGGGAGTCAGAGGTCATAATAATCATGTTGGTATTTGTTAAGCGCTTACTATCTGCCGAACACTGTTCTAAGCGCTGGGGCAGATACAGGGTAATCATATTGCCCCACGTGAGGCTCACAGTCTTAATCCCCATTTTACAGATGAGGGAAGTGAGGCACAGAGAAGTTAAGTGACTTGCCCACAGTCACCCAGCTGACAAGTGGCAGATCTGGGATTTGAACCCATGACCTCTGACTCCCAAGCCCGTGCTCTTTCCACTGAGCCACGCTGCTAATTCCGGCTCTACCACACTTGTCTGCTGTGTGACCGTGGGCAAGTCACTTTACTTATCTTTGCCTCAGTTCCCTCATCTGTAAAATGAGGATTAAGACTGTGAGCCCCATGTGGGACAACTTACCTGATATCTACCCCAGAGCTTAGAACAGTACTTAGCACACATAGTAAGTGCTTAACAAATACCATCATTATTATTTATTGATATTACTGCCCCTTCTACTTTTTCTGATGTGTGTATCTCTAATTCTCTTTATTTATGTTGATGCTATTGATGTCTGTTTACTTGCTTTGATGTCTGTCTCCACCATTCTAGACAGTGAGCCTGTTGTGGGCAGGGATTGTTTCTCTTTGTTGCTGAATTGTACTTTGAAAGCGCTTAGTACAGTGTTCTGCACCCAGTAAGCACTCAATAAATGCAAATGAATGAATGAATGAACTCATCCTGTGGTGGGCATTTGATTGCTTGACCAAGGATTTCGACCTCGGTCTACCTGATTTTTTGCCCCCTAGGCTAAAATAGCTTCTTCCTCCCTACTTCTCTGAGATGCTTAAAGCACGATAAATGGATTAGTAATGAATTGCTTCACTCATAAAGCAGTTTGTGAAAAGTAAGCTGATGATAAAACAGAGTAAAGCCCCTTGAGGGCAGTCACCCTATCTTTTTACTCTGTTGTATGGTCCCAAGTGCTTAGAATGCTCTAATAATGGTAATATTGATAGTAATGATGATAGTGGCATTTTTAAACACTATCACAGCGTGGCCTCGTGGAAAGAGCATGGGCCTGGGAATCATAGGATGTGGGTTCTAATCCCGGCTCTATCACATGTCTGCTATGTGGCCGTGGGTGAGTCACTTAAATTCTCTGTGCCTCAGTTACCTAATCTATAAAATGGGGATTAAGAGAGTGTGAGCCTCATGTGGGACAGGGACTGTGTCCAACCCGATTATCTTGAATCTACCCCAGTGTTTAGAACAATGGTTGGCACATAGTAAGCACTTAAATACCACAATTATAATTACTAATTATTATTATTTTGCTAGGCTCCGGGGAAGATAAAAGATAATTTGGTTGGACCTTGTCCCATTTGTCCTTACAGTGTAAGAGGGTCGGCAAACAGGTGTTTAATCCTCATTTTACTGATGGGGAAACTGAGGCATAGTGAAGTGACTTGCCCAAAGGTCACACAACTGGCAGTGGTAGGGCCAGGGTTATTATTTATAATAATTGTGTTTTTTGTTAAATGCTGATTATGTGCCAAGCAGTTTTCTAAGCACTGGGGTAGAGAAAAGATGGTCAGGTTGGACACAGTCTTTGCCACAGAGGGCTCACAGTCTTAATCCCCATTTTACAGATGAGGGAACTGAGGCATAGAGCAGTGACTTGCCCAAAGTCATGCAGCAGGCAAGTGGCGGAGGCAAAATTAAAACCCAGGTCCTTCTGACTCCCAGGCCCATGCTCTTTCCACTAAGCCACACAATGCTTAATGGGTTGCTAGAGAAGAAAAGGTCAAAAGACTACATTATCACCCATTTAAAAGGTTTTACTCTTTAGTAGGAAAATCTAATTTGCAGCATCTATTTTGAAGAATTCTGGCATATTCAAGAACTGTCCTTTTGAAAACAGCACATGAATTAAATAGATCTTTAGGTGTGAACCTTCTGTAACAGGAAGTTTTTTATTTCCAGAAAGCTTCATTGAAGGTGTAAAGACTGCACAGTGAATCAAGGGATGACACGCCCCATGTTGGATTGGATTTCCTGTTAGCTATGATCGGAGACATTCTTCCCGTACGAGGGTGAATACTGTTCCAGTGTTTGCTTATAAAACTGAATCCAGTCATTGTGTTGGAAGTATGGCTTTCTGCCCGCTCTGAAAGTACAGAACAAACTTGAGCCAGTTACTCCCTGTGAGTATGTGCTTTGGTGAAGAGCAGGGAAAGGAAAGGGGAAAACCCAACTGGTGACAGAGTTCATTTACATACAATTCCACAGGGCAGTTCTTCCATGTGAGAGCTAAAGGAGAATCCTTTGACAGTCTTTACTGGAATAGCAAAAAACCCAAAAAAACACAAATCCAGGTCAACAATCTTAGGCATTCTGAGCTGAGAATTATCGGCTCACCTCACTGAATTTTGGGGAAGCAACGCAGTAGGGTTTGGCTTTTTGTTCTCTCAGATTTTCAGAAGTCAATTTCCCCTTAAAGGAGACTTTTTTTTTTCTAAAGGCACTATTTGAGTTCAGATCACTGAAGAGATAGGGAGAAAGAGAAATGTCGTTTTGATGCCATTTTCAGAATCCCAAATAAGCAGTTCACAACCAGGAAGTAGCTAGTTGGTTTGTGAACTTAAGTTCTGCTGGTGCTAGTAAGTAGAGAACAAAGCAGCTTGGCTCAGTGGAAAGAGCCTGGGCTTCGGAGTCAGAGGTCATGGGTTCGACTCCCAGCTCTGCCACCTACCAGCTGTGTGACTGTGGGCAAGTCACTTCACTTCTCTGTGCCTCAGTTACCTCATCTGTAAAATGGGGATTAACTGTGAGCCTCACGTGGGACAACCTGATTACCCTGTATCTACCCCAGCGCTTAGAACAGTGCTCTGCACATAGTAAGCGCTTAATACCAACATTATTATTATTATTAAGAGGAGTTTTTGTGAGAGCTTCAGATAACCACACACCAGGTGATACTATTGAGACCTTGAACTATTTTAATTGTGCACAATATCATAATAGTGGTATTTGTTAAGCACTTACTATGTGCCAAGCACTGTACTAAGTCCTAGGGTAGATACAAGATAATCGGGTCCCACGTGGGGCTAACAGTTTTAGTAGAGAGAACAAGTACAGAGTCCCCATTTTGCAGATGAAAGAACTGAGGCACAGAGAAGTCAAGTGTCTTGCCCCAAAGTCACCAGCAGATAAATGGTAGAGCCAGGTTTAGAACCCAGGTCCTCAGGCTCCCAGGCCAATGCTCTTTTCACTACTTCTCAACAGTCTGGAACAGTTTAGAACAGTCTAGAGCAGGAGTGGGCCACATCCCACCCTCTCATTGATTTTCTCTGGTCCCATTGTCTCTGGTCAATAGCAGGTCAGCTATGGAAACTTTCCAAGGGGAGCCGTAGGTCCACACACCTGGAGAATCCCGACCGGGGCCGCTGTTGAAGAGCCACTGTGGCCAGAATTATGACCACTTCTGCTGTTTATCAAAGAGTCTTGCAGGGAGTGGACAACTCCAAGAACAAAGAAATGGCCCCACTTCAAGTCACCTTGCCTGTCATTACACTTGTAGTTCACCTGCTGCCATTGGAGACTGAAATGAGAAGGAAATGTGAGAACAAGGGGGTATGGGTCAAACAATGGCAATTGAGAATGACAGCAGTGGGGAACAGTGTGGCCTAGTAGAGCACGGGCCTGGGAGTTGAAGGTCCTGGGTTCTAATCACAGCTCCTACATTTGCCTGGTGCGTGACCTTGGGCAATTCATTTAACTTCTCTGTGCCTCCCTTACCTCAGCTGTAAAACAGAGATTCAATACCTGTTCTCTCTTATCCCTCGTTTGTAAAGGTATTTGTTTAGCAGTTACTAAATAGTAAGTTTAGTAAGCCCGGCCCTGCCACTTGTCAGCTGTGTGACTGTGGGCAAGTCACTTAACTTCTCTGTGCCTCAGTTACCTCATCTGTAAAATGGGGATTAACTGTGAGCCTCACGTGGGACAACCTGATTACCCTGTATCTACCTCAACGCTTAGAACAGTGCTCTGCACATAGTAAGCACTTAACAAATACCAACATTATTATTATTATTGTTATTAAGCCAGGCACTGTAGAGAAGCAGCGTGGCTCTGTGGAAAGAGCATGGGCTTTGGAGTCAGAGGTCATGGGTTCACATCCCGACTCTGCCACTTGTCAGCTGTGTGACTGTGGGCAAGTCACTTCACTTCTCTGTGCCTCAGTTCCCTCATCTGTAAAATGGGGATAAGGATGTGAGCCCCACGTGAGACAACCTGATTCCCCTGCGTCTACCCCAGCGCTTACAACAGTGCTCTGCACATAGTAAACGCTTAACAAATACCATCATTATCTCCCCCAGCACTTAGTAATAATAATAATAATGTTGGTATTTGTTAAGCGCTTACTATGTATTAAGCAGTGTTCTAAGCGCTGAATATTCATTCATTCAATAGTATTTATTGAGCGCTTACTATGTGCAGAGCACTGTACTAAGCGCTTGGGATGAACAAGTCGGCAACAGAGACAGTCCCTGCCATTTGACGGGCTTACAGTCTAATCGGGGGAGACGGACAGACAAGAACAATGGCACTAAACAGCGTCAAGGGGAAGAACATCTCGTAAAAACAATGGCAACTAAATAGAATCAAGGCGATGTACAATTCATTAACAAAATAAATAGGGTAACGAAAATATATACAGTTGAGCGGACGAGTACGGTGCTGTGGGGATGGGAAGGGAGAGGTGGAGGAGCAGAGGGAAAAGGGGAAAATGAGGCTTTAGCTGCGGAGAGGTAAAGGGGGGATGGCAGAGGGAGTAGAGGGGGAAGAGGAGCTCAGTCTGGGAAGGCCTCTTGGAGGAGGTGATTTTTAAGTAAGGTTTTGAAGAGGGAAAGAGAATCAGTTTGGCAGAGGTGAGGAGGGAGGGCGTTCCAGGACCGCGGGAGGACGTGACCCAGGGGTCGACGGCGGGATAGGCGAGACCGAGGGACGGTGAGGAGGTGGGCGGCAGAGGAGCGGAGCGTGCGGGGTGGGCGGTAGAAAGAGAGAAGGGAGGAGAGGTAGGAAGGGGCAAGGTGATGGAGAGCCTTGAAGCCTAGAGTGAGGAGTTTTTGTTTGGAGCGGAGGTCGATAGGCAACCACTGGAGTTGTTTAAGAAGGGGAGTGACATGCCCAGATCATTTCTGCAGGAAGATGAGCCGGGCAGCAGAGTGAAGAATAGACTGGAGCGGGGCGAGAGAGGAGGAAGGGAGGTCAGAGAGAAGGCTGACACAGTAGTCTAGCCGGGATATAACGAGAGCCCGTAATAGTAAGGTAGCCGTTTGGGTGGAGAGGAAAGGGTGGATCTCGGCGATATTGTAGAGGTGAAACCGGCAGGTCTTGGTAACGGATAGGATGTGTGGGGTGAACGAGAGGGACGAGTCAAGGATGACACCGAGATTGCGGGCCTGCGGGACGGGAAGGATGGTCGTGCCATCCACGGTGATAGAGAAGTCTGGGAGAGGACCGGGTTTGGGAGGGAAGATGAGGAGCTCAGTCTTGCTCATGAATATAAACCGATCAGATTGGACACATTCCATGTCCCACATGGGGCTCACCATCATAATCCTCATTTCACAAATGAGGTAACTGAAGCGCAGAGAAGTTAAGTGGCTTGCCCAGGGTCACGCAGCAGATAAGTGGGCAGAGGCGGGAGTAGAACTTGGGTCCTCCTGATGCCCAGGCCTGGCCTCTATTCACTAGGCCTTGCTGCTTTGTGTCTGACCTGAATGAACTATTATCTATCTCTCAGTGCTTAGAACAGTGCATCACACATAGTAAGTGCTTAACAAAGGCAGTACTATCATTATTTTTAGTAGTAGTACTGCCTCTGTTATTATGATTACTAATAATAAATATTCCTAAGCAGTTGGCGTCAGTAGACTGGAAGCAGTGGAAGCTAATGCAGCAGTTATTTCTTGTTTTATTTTTTAATGGTATTTGTTTCTGGACCTTACTATGTGCCAGACACTACCAAACACTGGGGTAGATACAAGCTAATCAGGTTGGACATAGTCCATGTCCCATTAGGGGCGGCCAGTCAGTCATATTTATTGAGTGTTTACTGTGTGCAGAGCACTGTACTAAGTGCTAGGGAAAGTACAATGAACAGACACATTCCCTGCCCACACTTAATCCCCATTTTACAGATGAGGTAATGAGGCACAGAGAAGTGAAATGACTTGCCCAAGGTCACACAGCAGACAAGTGGTGGAGCCAGAATAAGAACCCAGGTCTTTCTGACTCCGGCCTGTGCTCTATCCTCTAGGCCCTGCTGTTTCTTACATTTCTTTCAGATGAAGCAGTTATGAATTAAATTTCACCAGGCTCTGTCACCCTACGGGTGCACTCCATTCTTTCCTAGATACCCCAGATACTCCTCTTCCCTTACCCACCAGGAGTGGGCAAGGCATTTGGGGATTCCTCAGCTCCCCCTGTACTAAATTCATTCATTCAATCATACCATCATCATCATCACCACCACAATGCCATGTCATCTGAGGAGAGGAAAGGAAAAGGAAAGGTGCATTCTGAAATGGAATAATCAAATGAATGTTAAAAAATAATTGCCACCCTGAAAAAAATTGCAATTTCTCTACCAGGTCATTACTCGTAGTCTTTAGGGATCTCAGAACAAACACTGGCCCTTGATTATAATACACAAACTCGAATTGAAACAGTTAATTTTCTTTCTCTGTATTGTAACTGAAACAGTTAAAATTAAGAACACAAAAGCAATCTAATAATTTGACATAACTCACCAAAACAGAATATGGAATGCCTTCCCCAGACATATGCACACTCTATTCACTATTTTGGTAAAATAAACCACTTCTCTTTTTACCAGATGAGGGTAATAAAAGTCCCCAAAAGAACCAAAACAGCAGAAGAAATAGCAGAAAGAGCTCTTCTTTGCCTAGTGAAAACTGAATGGGGCTAATAGTTGGAGGCCTGGATCTAATCACAACTCTGCCAGTGGACCTGCTGTATGGCCTTACACAGGTCACTTAACCTCTCATGAGTCTCAGTTTTATGAGCTTTAAAATGGGGATAAATTACATACTCCCCCTCTCTCTTAAATTGTGTGCCCCATCTGGAAAGGAACAGGGTCTGATCTGATTACTGCGTATCTACCCCAGTGTTTAGCACCGTCCTTGTCACATAATAAGTTCTTAATAAATGACAGAATTTATACTGTGAAGCAGAGAATTTTCTTTCAAACACTGAGAGCCATCTGCTAACTTGCGATATCTTTTCTAAGACTTTTAACACCATTGGAGAGGAACTTGCCTCTCAATGGTAACACGCAAAGTTCTGCAGCTTCCATTTAAAACAGATTTTTATGGGAACCAGTAGGAAATTCTGGATTGCTCCAACCCTGTCCAATTTGCCCCCCAAACATTCATCTCTCCAATTCACATTCTCAGGAGGTACACATGCAGTATAAGGTGAAAAGGTGCAAAGGAGCTAATGTGAAGTGCGGGTTGTAAGTTTTACCCAAGGGTAGAGTGATCAAAAAGCCCCTGACAATGGATTTTCCTTATAGTGCCACTGGTTCATAACTTTGTTTCATGTACCTATCAGACTCCTAAGTGTAGTTAATATAGGTGACCTTACCTCTCTGGCCGGTCATTCTCGGTCTCCTTTGCTGGAGCCTCCTCCCCCTCCCATCCTTTAACTGTTGGAGTTCCTCAAGGGTCAGTTTTTGGCCCTCTTCTGTTCTCTATTTACACTCACTCCCTCGGTGAACTCATTCGCTCTCACGGCTTTGACTACCATCTCTACGCAGATGACACGCAGATCTACATCTCCGCCCCTGACCTCTCCCCCTCCCTTCGGGCTCGCATCTCCTCCTGCCTCCAGGACATCTCCACCTGGATGTCGGCCCGCCACCTAAAACTCAACATGAGCGAGACTGAGCTCCTCATCTTCCCTCCCACACCCGGTCCTCTCCCAGACTTCTTAATCACCGTGGATGGCACGACCATCCTTCCCGTCTCTCAGGCCCGCAATCTTGGTGTCATCCTTGACTCGTCTCTCTCGTTCACCCCACACATCCTATCCGTTACCAAGACCTGCCAGTTTCACCTCTACAATATCGCCAAGATCCGCCCTTTCCTCTCCACCCAAACGGCTACCTTACTGTTACGGGCTCTCGTTATATCCCGGCTAGACTACTGTGTCAGCCTTCTCTCTGACCTCCTGTCCTCCTCTCTCGCCCCGCTCCAGTCTATTCTTCACTCCGCTGCCCGGCTCATCTTCCCGCAGAAACGATCTGGGCATGTCACTCCCTTTCTTAAACAACTCCAGTGGTTGCCTATCGACCTCCGCTCCAAACAAAAACTCCTCACTCTAGGCTTCAAGGCTTTCCATCACCTTGCCCCTTCCTACCTCTCCTCCCTTCTCTCTTTCTACCACCCACCCCGCACGCTCCGCTCCTCAGCCGCCCACCTCCTCACCGTCCCTCGGTCTCGCCTATCCCGCCGTCGACCCCTGGGTCACGTCCTCCCGCGGTCCCGGAACGCCCTCCCTCCTCACCTCCGCCAAACTGATTCTCTTCCCCTCTTCAAAACCCTACTTAAAACTCACCTCCTCCAAGAGGCCTTCCCAGACTGAGCTCCTCTTCTCCCTCTACTCCCTCTGCCATCCCCCCTTTACTTCTCCGCAGCTAAAGCCTCATTTTCCCCTTTTCCCTCTGCTCCTCCACCTCTCCCTTCCCATCCCCACAGCACTGTACTCGTCCGCTCAACTGTATATATTTTCGTTACCCTATTTATTTTGTTAATGAATTGTACATCGCCTCGATTCTATTTAGTTGCCATTGTTTTTACGAGATGTTCTTCCCCTTGACTCTGTTTATTGCCATTGTTCTTGTCTGTCCGTCTCCCCCGATTAGACCGTAAGCCCGTCAAACGGCAGGGACTGTCTCTATCTGTTGCCGACTTGTTCATCCCAAGCGCTTAGTACAGTGCTCTGCACATAGTAGGCGCTCAATAAATACTATTGAATGAATGAACACATACATGCACACACACACACACACACACAAATTTCAACAGACCCTATTGGATCTCCATTTATCAATCAGTAGCATTTGATTGATTACTGAGTGCAAAGCATTGTACTAAGCACTTGGGAGATTACAGTATGATAGTTGGGAGACATCATCCCTGCCTTCAAGGAGCTTTCAATCTAATTTTGGTGTAGAGGTATCTTCATATGCAAGATGAAATGCAGTGATATAAATTGAATGCGCCATATTCATTCCTAACACTTGGTGTTATTGTTTGTGAAACAGGGACTATTTGATTACCCTGTATATCAAGAGTAGCAGTTATGGGATAGATGTTTACTAGTAGTCCTATTTTAAGAATAGCCGAATAAAATGGCTTCTAATAATAAAAGGGCCCTTTTCACCAAAACAGCTTGACTATAAAGTAGCAGTCAGATCATAGAAGTGAAGACCATGGCTCATAGAACGTGAGAAGCAGTATGATTCAGTGGAAAGAGCACAGGATTTGGGAATTGAGACCTCATTTCTAATGCCAGGACTGTCACTTGCCTTGTGTGGGACCTTGGGGAATTAACTTTGACTTCTCTATGATTTAGTTTCCTTAGCTGTAAATGGGGATCCAATACCTGTTCTCACAGCCCCTTAGGCTGTGAGCCCCTAGCCTGCAGGGACTGTGTCTTATCTGATCTAATTGCGTTGTATCCACCTCACCACTTAGTACAATGCTTGGTTTAGAGTAAGTGCTAAATACATGCCACAATTATTTATGGTATTATTATCATAGAAATTCCTGTTTTTGTTCCTGCCTAGTTCAGGCCTCTTTTTCAAGGTGTGCAAGTGTTTGAGAAACTAGAGCTCTTAAAGCAATTTCCAAAAGTCCCTTGCCAACTCTATCTTCACTTCTGACTTTTACACTCAGAAAATTATGTGGCTTCTTCAGGTCTTTGGGTGCACTTGCAAGAGTAATACTTGGAGTTTATTGTGGTTGCTTGAATTGTAAACCGATGGACTTCATTGTCTTCATCACAACTCTCAGGTTTGACTAGCTATCAGTGGGAATGTTTTATTTGTTTTCTGCTTGATTAGATTAAAAAGGATATAATAGAGCTGATAAATTTATCAAAAGGCATTGCATTTAAATTTCTTTAAAGTACTGAATTGTGTTTTTGATTTAAATTACAATCCAAATCTGGCAGATCAGTAGAGGGGAAGAATAAGAGTAATTGTAAGGCTGGAAAATTACATAGCTTTATCAAAGAAAAGTAAATTAGGAGTCTGTGGGGTATTTCATGGAACTCACAGCTTGTCTTTTGCAGATAAAGATAAACTGTGGCCAGAGAGGTATCCAAAGCTAAGTTTAAAAAAAAACACAAAACACCCTGACTCCTTAAATGCTCTTTATGGCAGGATAAAAATATTGTGCTTCCTTTTTCTCCTGTCTTTCTTTTTCCTTTACTGCCCCCAAATTAAAATTTTAATAGACTAAAATGATAGACAACCATGAACATAGTAAATATTGATCTAAATCATGGTCAACTTATCAGTACAGGAGGGTTCTCCATATGTGATAGTTGATCAATTTTTGACCAATAGGCGCTTCTAAAATAAATTGAATCCCCTTTTTTTTTTTTTTACTACTTTCTAAATCCAATTCTCCTATTGCCTAAAGTTTAGAGCATTCTTCTCCGTGTCAGACTCACTCCCGTCTCACAGTCCTCGGCGTTATCCTCAACTCGTTTAGACTGTGAGCCCGTTATTGGGAATGGATTGTCTCTGTTGCTGAATTGTACATTCCAAGCGCTTAATAAAGTGCTCTGCACATAGTAAGCGCTCAGTAAATACGATTGAATGAATTTCTCTCATTCAACCCATGTATTCAGTCTGTCACTAAATCCTGTCAGTTCAACCTTCTTGCCATTGTTCTTGTCTGTCTGTCTCCCCCGATTAGACTGTAAACCCGTCAAAGGGCAAGGACTGTCTCTGTTACCAATTTGTACATTCCAAACGCTTAGTACAGTGCTCTGCACATAGTAAGCGCTCAATAGATACTATTGAATGAATGAATGAATGAACCTTCACAACATTGCTAAAATCTGCCCTCTCCTTTCCATCCAAACTCCTACCACATTAATCCAAGCACTTATCAGCCTCCTTGCTAATAATGATAATAATGATGGTGGCATTTGTTAAGCTCTTACTATGTGCAAAGCACTGTTCTAAGCACTGGGGAGGATAGAAGGTTATCAGGTTGTCCCACTTGGGGCTCACAATCTTAATCCCCATTTTACAGATGTGGTAACTGAGGCACAGAGAAGTTAAGTGACTTGCCTAAAGTCACACAGCTGGCAAGCGGCAGAGCTGGCATTTGAACCCATGACCTCTGACTCCGATGCCCGTGCTCTTTCCACTGAGCCATGCTGACTTCCCTGCCTCCGATCTCTCCCTACTCCAGTCCGAACTTCACTCTGCTGCCTGGATCATTTTTCTGCAGAAATGTTCAGAACCTCCGGTGGCTGCCCATCCACCACCGCATCAAACAGAATTTCCTTACCAACCCCTTTAAAGCACTCAGTCACCTTTCCCCCTCCTATCTCACTTAGTGGCTCACCTACTACAACCCAGCCGGCACACTTCGCTCCTCTAATGCCAATCTACTCTGTATTTTCAGCCACCTGTTCCCATGGGAAGCAATAATCTGAGGACCATCGGTGACGTGGTTGTGACAGGGAGTGAGAATGTGCTGCAGTGGGGACAGTGACAGGGAGAGAGAGTGGCCTTGGGGTATTCATGCAGGGGAAAGAGGGATGGTGAGAGGGTAGCTTCTCCCAACAGTAATACTGTATGCAGAACACTACACTCAGCTTTTGGGAAAGAACAATAGAGTTAGTAGATGAGATTCCTTTCCCTCAGGAAGCTTGCGTTTCAACAGGGGTGACAAACATTGAAGATAGGAGGAAAGAGCAAAACGGGGATATGTATGTCACCTCCCCACCCCCAATCCTCTATCAGTTCTTCAAAGGAGAATTGGATTGGTACCCTTTATTCACCCCACCCTCGGCCCCACAGCACTTATGTACGCATCCATAATTTATTTTAATGTTTGTCTCCCCCTCTAGACTGTAAGCTCCTTGTGGATAGGGAACGTGCCTACCAACCCTATTACACTGTACTCTTTCCGAACACTTAAAACAGTGTTCGGCACTCAGTAAATATAAATGATTGACCGACTGATTAGCCAGAAAATCATGATAAAGCTCAACCATTGCTGCCGTAATACAGTGGAACATTCTTGTTCAGGAAATGATCAGCTTCATGAGAAACAGCATGGCCTAGTGGATAGAGCACAGGTGTGGGAGTCAGAAGGATCTGGGTTCTAATTCCAGTTCTGCTACTTGTCTGCTATGTGAACTTGGGCAAGTCACTTCTCTGGGCCTCGGTTACCTCATCTGTAAAATGGGGATTGAGGCTGTGAGCCCTATGTTGGTCAGGGACTGTGTCCCACCTGATTTGCCTGTCCTCACCCCAGTGCTTAGTACAGTGTCTGGCTCATAGTAAGCACTTAACAAACACCACAATTATTATTATTATAATCATCATTATTATTCTCCTGTGAGGAGAGGAGAGGAAAATTGCAGCAGAAGATTTGGACTAGATACAAGAACAGTGGGGTTCATTACCTACCTAAATAAATGTGACTGAGGGAGTTTATCTCCCTTTCAAAGAGATTGTTAAATTGTGGGTGTGCCTGGTCTCATCCAACCCTGTGATTTGAGCATTCTGGATCTCACTGTGGGGGAAGGTGATTGAACAAAGTTCTAGCAAGGACTGTGTATAGAGAGATTATTGAATTTGTGTGAACCTGGGGCTCTACTCTACCATCAGAGCTTTTGCTAAAATATACCATATGGAGAACAACTGTTAGTTTTGTGTACTTGTCCCCAGAATGGGAGAATTTGAATTTATGTCTGTAGACTGTAAGCTCCTTCTGGCCAGGGAGCATGTCGATCAACTCTCCTGTATTGTATTCTATGAAACAGTAAATGCTCAATAAATACGATTGATTGAAGATTCCAGGTCAGCCTTGAAAGCTTCCAGCAGCTCTGGATTCTTGCCAGGGACAATTGGCCTCATTATTGCTTGTACTTATGAAGGTTTTATTGCAGGTCGGATGGGGTTTAGAGAAAGGTTGTTGTGAGTAGCCCTTTGCATCATTTTAAATCTGGAGGAGCCCTAGGATTGGGGACTTCACTTCAGTGCCTAAAGTGTTTCCTAGTCTTAATAACTCTGACTGGTTTAGTCCTGGCCGGTTCCAAGTTAGTTCACTGAGAACATCAGGCCAAGGTAGAAGTCAAGGTTGCTGGCATATGAGCCTTTGCATCAGCCAGTGTTATCTGCGTTATCAGACATGACATCAGGTGTCTTTGTCCAAGGTTTGTGGTTTTATCTGAGGCCCTGGATATATTAGCTCAGAGGCTGTCTGGAGAATATACAAACCCGAATGTATCAGTGGCCCTGGTCAAATAGAAACTGATTTTCAGTTTGTTTTATGGTTTGCAGGGAAAGTGAAATTTCCTTCCTTTCTTTCCTTCCCCACTCAAATTCCTATCAGAGTGCTCACCAACTCACCCCTCTCAATCCCTTTAGACTACATTGGATCATAGAAAATAGATAGTAGAAAAGTAGAAACTGTAAAACAGCCAAGAGTTTTCTGCTTCTTTGTAGTTAGTTTTGAAAAATCGGCTCGAAGTACTAAAAGTGAGGGTGAACATTTTGTTATCCATCCCTTTCTCTTTGGGTCCATGTCATCTGGAAATGACAGCTCTGAAAATATAGGGATCGTGTTTTACTCGATGCATTCCTTCAGATTCCTAGTCTGTGTGGTAAGTGGGGTTTTCGTGTAAAATTCTTATGTGCACTCTGCAGCATGACCTGCCCACCTACTAGTTTGTTGAATCCATTACTCCAGTGGGATCAGGAGTAGCAGACCTCTGCCAGTGCAAACCACTAATGGTAAAATCAGATCCTTTGCCAAGATTCTTGGTTCCAAAGTGGCGTATGGCCTAGTGCAAAGAGTACGGCCCTGGGAGTCCAGGGGACCTGAGTTCTAATGTCGGCTCTGCCACTTAGCAGCCTTGTGACCTTAGGCAAGTCACTTTTCTTCTTCGTGCCTCAGTTTTCTCCTTTGAATATCAGGATTAAATGTCTGTTCTCCCTTCCCCTGTGAGCTCCAGTTGGATCAGTCACTCAATCAGTAGTATTTCATTCAATCTTATTTATTGAACGCTTACTGCGTGCATAACACCATACAAAGTTCTTGGGAGAATACATTACAACAGTAACCAGACACATTCCTTGGCCCCAGCAAGCTCACAGTTTTGAGGTGGGAGGGAAACAGATATGACTATAAATGCGATTGAGTGAATGAATGAATAAATAAATTACAGATATGTACATAGTGCTGTGGGGCTGGGAGGAGGGGTGAATAAAGGTAGCAAGTCAGGGCGTCACAGAAGGGAGTGGGAGAAGAGGAAAGGAGGGTTTAGGGAAGGCCTCTTGAAGGAGATATGCCTAAAATAAGGCTTTGAAGCGGGGAAGAGTAACTGTCTGTCGAATATGAGAAGGAAGGACGTTCCAGACCAGAGGCAGGACGTGGTCAGGAGGGCGGTGATGAGATCGAGGTACAGTGAGTAGGTTGGCATTAGAAGAGCAAAGTGTGAGGGCTGGATTGTAGTAGAGTAGTGAGGTGAAGTAGAAAGGGGCAAAGTGTTTGAGTGATTTAAAGCCAAAGGTGAGGAGTGTTTGATGTGAAGGTGGATGGGCAGTTACTGGAGTTTCTTGAGGAAAGGGTAAACATGGTCTGAATGAATGATTTTGTAGAATAGTGATTCGGCAACGGAATGAAGTATGGACCGGAGTGGGAAGAGGCAGGGAGGTCAGCAAGGAGGCTGTTATAGTAATCAAGGCAGGATGGGATAAGTGATTGGATTAACATGGTAGCACTTTGGTGGGAGCAGAAAGGCCATATCTGTCCTAGTGCTTACTACACTGCTTGGCACATAGTCATAGTCAGCACTTAACAAATATCAAATTATTATTGGTGACTGGACTTGAAGCTCACCTGTCTCTTACAACAGATTTTACCAACATCATCATCATCAGTCTATGCCCAGTAGAAACTATCAATTACTGCTGTTTAAAATAGTTGTCCAAGGATTTTCTGAGTTGTAGCTTTGGAACAAATTTCGGGCCATTTCATGAGAAAAGACCGAGTTCCTGAACATTTATACATATACGATACTGGTTTGGATGCCTTCTCTCCTCCAGAAATAGCGCCAGGAAATCCTTAAAGCAAGAAACCCATTTTTGCAAATGGAAATGGCTGAGGATGGAATTTGGTTGTTATAGTTGTGAAGTAATAGTTCATGCATGGAGTGATGTGGTGTGAAAGGGACATAGAAGTGGAAATGACCAATGATGTGCTTTTGGTTTCACTCAAGGCTTTGTGAGGTAGGGAGGATTGTGAGATAAATATCTAGGTTGCTAACTACGTAGGTGTTACCAACATCCTGTTGGTTTTTTCTTCTCCTGAATATCATGGTATGGTCGACACTAGCGGATTTTGATTTGGGATGATTGGGTGGTATCGTTGCTTTTGAAAAATGTCAGCCTTTGTAATTTTGTGGCACGGGTACTAATTAAGACTGAACTTTTGACTGTCAGGCTAGTGTGATTTGTATGTTAGGGGAACATAACCCAACTGAGATTCAATCAGTCATACTTTTTGAGCACTTGTGTTTGCAAAGTATTATACTAAGCACTTGGGGGAGTACAACAGAGAAGAAGCAGCGTGGCTCAGTGGAAAGAGCACGGGATTTGGAGTCAGGGCTCGTGAGTTCGAATCCCAGCTCTGCCACTTGTCAGCTGTGTGACTGTGGGCAAGTCACTTCACTTCTCTGTGCCTCAGTTCCCTCATCTGTAAAATGGGGATTAAGTCTGTGAGCCCCACGCGGGACAACCTGATTCCCCTATGTCTACCCCAGCGCTTAGAACAGTGCTCGGCACATAGTAAGCGCTTAACAAATACCAACATTATTATTAACATAAAAGAATTGGCAGACATTTTCCTGCTCCTAAGGAGCTACAGTCTTGATGGGAAGACAGCCATTAAAATAAATTATGGATTCACAAATAGATTCATAGAAGCAGCATGGCCTAGTTGCTAGACCATGGGCTTGGAAGTCAGAAGGACCTGTGTTCTAATCCTGGGTCTGCCACTTCTCTGCTGTGTGACCTGGGACAAGTCACTTCACTACCCTGTGCTGCAGTTACCTCATCTGTAAAATAGGGATTAAGAATGTGAGCCCCTATGGATCATGGACTGTGTTTAGTACAGTGCCTGGCACAAAGTATGTGTTTAACAAATACCATAAAAACGAAATGCTGTGGGGATGCTGGAGGGGTGAATAAAGGGTACAAATGCTAGTGCCGGGCCAACACAGAAGGGAGACAGAGTAGGGGAAATGAGACCTTAGTCAAGGAAGGCCCCTTGGAGGAGATGTGATTTTAATAAGGCTTTAAAGGTGGGTAGAGTGATGGTCTGTCAGATGTGGAGGGGGAGGGAGTTCCAGACCAGAGGCAAAACATGGGCGAGGGGTCAGCGGTGAGATAGAAATGATCGAGGCTCAGTGAGCAGGTTGGCGTTAGAGGAGCTGTGTGCGGGCTGGGTTGTATAGGATGCTCCATGGAGAGAAAGAATATCTCTCACTGCCCCGTTCTTTCTTTCAATTCTTTCTCTTTCTCTTTTTCTTTCTCTGTCTCGCTCTTCTTTCTCTTTCTCTTTCCCCATTTGGCTTTCTTTCTCTTTCTCTCTCCCTCTCATGCACACTCCCAACCAACACTCAGATTTGGCAAGGAGTTGTCACAGATGGGGATAAAAAACATTTACTCATCACCTAGTGATAGGAAGATACAGGCTTCACTAACAGTGTCCCCTTGAATAGCTGGCTTCTGGGCAAGAACCACAAGCAAGGAAGATGTGAAGCTTCACCCACTCTCTGCAACCCTACTCCTACACACCCATCTCCTCTTCTTTTTCTTCATAATAATGATAATAAATTGTGGTATTAAGTGCTTACATGTGCCAAGCAATGTACTAAGCTCTAGGGTAAATCAGTGTAAGTAGAGCAAACAAACTCTCTGCACCCAGTAAGTGTTCAGTAAATATCATTGATTGATGAGACTCGCATCCTCTTACTCTCTCTGTCAATCAGTCCATTAATCAATGGTACTTATTATGTGCAGAGCATTGTAATAAGCTCTTGGGAGGCTACAGTGCAACATAATTGGGAGACTACAGTGCAACATAATTGGGAGACACATTCCCTGCCAACAAGAAGCTGATGGTCTAGAGGGAGGAGACAGACATTAAAATAAATTTTGATAAATTCATAAGCCCTTTGGGGCTGCTGAGGGGTGAATATCAAGTGCTTAAGGGGGACAGATCTAAGTGCATAGGAGCTCAACCACTCTTTGGGGAGAGTCCCCCTGTCCCACTCCTCCAACCTCCACTCCCACACTATGCATTAAACTTCACTTCTAGGTACCTCAGTTTCCTCAACTGTATAATGATGATTCAATACCCGTTCTCCTCTAGACTGTAAGCTTCCACTCGAGATTGTAAGCTCCTTGTGAGCAGGGGTCGTGTCTCTCAACTCTGTTACATTGTACTCTCCCAAGTGCTTAGTTCAGTGCTCTGCACCCAGTAAGCACTCAATAAATAATGCTGGTATCTGTTAAGCACTTACTATATGCCTAGCGATTGATTGATTACTTAGACCGTGGGCCCCACATGGGACTAAGCCCCCTTTTCCTCTTCTCCCACTCCCTTCTGTGTTGCCCTGACTGGGCCTGGGAGTCAGAAGGTCTTGGGTTCTAATTCAGGCTCTGCCACATGTCTGCTGTGTGGCCTTGGATACATCACTTCACTTCTCTGTACTTCAGTTCCCTCATATATAAAATGGGGATTAAGACTGTGAGCCTTATGCGAGACAGGGACTGTGTCCAACCTGATTTGCTTGTATTCACCCCAGCACTTAGTACTGTGCCTGGCACATAGAAAGCACTTAACAAATACCATACTATTATTATTATTAATAATAATAGTCTATAAGCTCGTTGTGGGCAGGAAATGTATCTGTTTAATGTTGTATTATACTCTCCAAAGTGCTTAGTACAGTGCTCTGCATACAGTAAGAGCTCAATAAATACAATTGAACAAATAGGGACTCTGCCCAACCTAATTCACATGTGTTTACCCCAGCACATAGAACTGTGTTTGAAGGATAGTAAACACTTAACAAATACCATAAAAAGCAAAGGAGATTGGGGAGCAGTTACAATCAATGCGGGCTATGTGGGCTACTCTCCCTTCTCCACCATGGAATGGGGAAAAGGGTCGTTCACACACTTCCCAGCACTTTCCTGCTTTTTTACAATTGGTCTGATCCTGTGGAAGCTGTAGACCCTCTCCATCCCCATGAGAAGTGCAGTTAGAGGCCAGAGTCCTGCATCTGTTTGGAAATGGCTGTTTCCAGGCTGTTTCAGAGCTGAGGAGGAGATCATGTGTCTATAGACCAGAGGTTGGGCCACACTTTCATATGGGAGTATTAAAGAGCCTCAGGAGAGGCTAGTAGAATTGTTGCAGTGAGTAGCACTAAAACCTCTATATGATCATAACCTGATTATGAGAAGCAGCATGGCCTAGTGGATAGAGCACGGGCCCGGGAGTCAAAAGGACCTGGGTTCTAATCCTGACTCTGTCACTTGTCTACTGCTCTGTGACCTTGGGCAAGTCATTTGACTTCTCAGTATCTCGGTTACCTCATCTGTAAAATGGGGATTAAGACTGGAAGCCCCACGTGGGATAGGGACTGTGTCCCTCCCAATTTGCTTGTATCCACCCCATCACTTAGTACAGTGCCTGCCACATAGTAAGTGTTTAACAAATATCACAGTTGTTTAGTAGTAGTAATATTCTCCTGGCTACTCGCATAATAATAATCATAATTAGGGTATTTGTTAAGCACTTACTTTGTGCCAGGCTCTGTTCTAAGCACTGGGGTAGATACAAGGTTGTCCCACGTGGGGCTCACAGTCTTAATCCCCATTTTCCAGATGATAATAATAATAATAATGTTGGTATTTGTTAAGCGCTTACTATGTGCCGAGCACTGTTCTAAGCGCTGGGGTAGACATAGGGGAATCAGGTTGTCCCACGTGGGGCTCACAGTCTTGATCCCCATTTTACAGATGAGGGAACTGAGGCACAGAGAAGTTAAGTGACTTGCCCACAGTCACACAGCCGACAAGTGGCAGAGCTGGGATTCGAACTCATGAGCCCTGACTCCAAAGCCCATGCTCTTTCCACTGAGCCACGCTGCTTGTGAGGCACAGAGAAGTAAAGTGACTTGCCCGAGGTTACACAGATGACAAGCGGCAGAGCTGGGATTAGAACCCACGTCCTCTGACTCCCGAGCTCAGGCTCTTTCCACTGAACTATGCTGCTCCTCACAATGGTCCATGGCAGGCAGCACTTCTGTCTGGGTGCCTGTTGACAGTATTGGAGCAGCACGGTAAAATGGTGGATCTTGGGAGGGTGAGTAGACAGAGGGAAAGTTGTTGAGTTACATGAGCCATTTGGGCCCGGAATAGCCCTGATTGGAGCCATAATTGATGAAATCCAGGACTAAACTGCTTAGACTGTGAGCCCCATGTGGAACAGGACCGAGTCTGACCCGATTAACTTGCATCTGCCCCAGTGCTTAGAGCAGCCCTTGACACATAATAAGTGCTTAACAAATATAGTGATAATAATGATAACCAGATAATCTAAGCTCATGTGCCTAGAGCTGGGGCTAAAAATATTGGTGAAAACAGATCTCTTCCCTAATGACTTTGCGAACTATTTTGTTGAAAAAAATACAAGCCATGAGGAGCCAACTCCTCAGAATATCCTCCTCACTTCCCCAGGTCCTTCTTAACCCCAGTGACTCTCTCATCCTTTCCAGCCATCTCAAGAGGAGATTTCCTGCCTGCTTTTGAATTCTACTCCCTCCACCTATGCCTCTGGTCCCTTATTCACACTTTACAAAAAGACACTTAGGCTGTCTCTTTTTCCCTCCTTGACTGCCATCTTCAACCGCTCCTTCTCCGATGACTCTTTCTCCTCTGCTTCAAAACACCTGTCTCCTAGCCTAAACAAACCCCTCTCTCAACCCCACTGACCATCCAGGTTATTGCCCATCTCCCTCCTACCATCCCTACCTCCTCCAACTCCCTCCTTGACCCCCTCCACTCCACTGAAACTGCTCTATTTAAGGTCACTAATGACCTCTTCCATGTCAAAGCTAGCTGATTCTGCTCCATCCTAATCTTCTTTAACCTCTTGGCTACCATCGACACCAGGGACCACCCCTTTCTCCCAGAAACACTACTTAAACCTTGATTTCTTGGGAACAGTTCTCTCCTGGTTCTCCTTCTACCTCTCTGGCCGCTCCTCAGCCTTTTTTTCAGGCTCTTCCTCTGCCTCCCACTCCACAGTTGTGGGAGCCTTCAAGGCTCGATTCCGGGACTCCTTCTCTTCTCCAGCTAGACTCAGTCTGTGTTAAGAAGTTCAACTGTCTCTACTGCTTCAATTACCACTTTTACTCAAGTGACTCCCCAGTTGTTTTCACTAGCCCTGACTTCTCTCCTCTAAAATCTCACATTTTAACTCTACTGAACACTTAGGATAAAACAACAGAGTTAGTTGGCACAATCTCCGCCCTCAATGACCATAGATTCTAGAGAGGAAAACAGACACTAAAATAAATAACTGATAACTGAGTTTACAGTTATGTACATAAATGGGCTGGGAGCCCGTACCTAACCGCTCAGTGAATGAGGACTCAAGTTCCTAGGTGACACATTAAGTTGAGAAGCAGCGTGGCGCAGTGGAAAGAGCACGGGCTTTGGAGTCAGGGCTCATGAGTTCGAATCCCAGCTCTGCCACTTGTCAGCTGTGTGACTGTGGGCAAGTCACTTAACTTCTCTGTGCCTCAGTTCCCTCATCTGTAAAATGGGGATTAAGACTGTGAGCCCCACGTGGGACAACCTGATTCCCCTGTGTTTACCCCAGCGCTTAGAACAGTGCTCTGCACATAGTAAGCGCTTAACAAATACCAACATTATTATTAAGTTGGGGAAAATAAGATGGGGAGAGAAGTCAGGGAAGGAAGGCCCCCTGGATGAGATGTGATTTTAGTAGGGCTTTGAAGATGGGGAAAATAGAGATCAGCTGGTTATAAAGGGTGAGGAAGTTGCAGGTAGGTGGGAGGGTGTAAGCAAGAAACTTGTCAGCAAGATCAAGGTGGTGAATAGGTTGGCAGTAGAGGACTGAAGTGTGCGGGTTGGGTTATAGTAGGAGAAGAGCGAGGATAAATAGTGGGGAGAGAGCTGCTTGATTCCTTAAAGCTATTTCCTCCAAAAAAACACTCCTCCTGCCTCTAGGACATTTCTACATAGATGTCTCACCAGCATCTCAAACTCAACATGTCCCAAACTGAACTCTTCATCTTCCCTCCAAAATCCTCTCCTCCATCATACTTTACCGTCACCTCCATCCTCCCTGTCTCTGAAACCCATGACCTTGGCATTATCCTTGACTCCTCACTATCGCCCCAGAAATTCAGTCTGTCACCAGATCCTGTTGGTTCTTCCTTCAAAGTGTCTCCAGAACCCATCCCTCTTTCTGCATCCAAATTGCCATCACGCTGGTCCAAGCCTTGTCATATCCTGTCTCTACTACTGCGTCAGTCTGCACTTCACTCTGCTACCTGGATCATTTTTTTAAAAAAGTCATCAGTCCACATCTCCCCACTCTCTAAGAACCTCCAGTGGTTGCCTATCCACTCTGCATCAAGCAGAAACTCCCTGCGATCAGCTTGAAAACACTCAATCACCTCTCCCCTTCCTATCTCACCTAGTTGATTTCCTTCTACGACCCAGCCCACGTTTTTCACTCCTCTACTACCTATTCACTGTATCTTGGTCTCATCTATCTCGCCACTGACCCCTTGCCCACATCCTCCCTCTGGCCTGGAACGCCTCCTACCTCCATATACAACCCACCAGCACTCTCCCCATCTTCAGAGCCTTTTTAATAACACATCTCTTTCAAGAGGCCTTACCCGACTAAGTTCACACTTCCCCTACTCCCTCTCCCTTCTTCATTTCCTACAGACTTCAGTTCGTATCCTTTAAGCACTTGGTATTCACCCCATCCTCACTCCCACAGCACATATGTACATATCCACAATTTATTTTAATGTCCGTCTCCCCCTCTCGACCGCTCCTCTTGGGCAGGGAACACGTGTACCAACTCTGTTGTAATGATAATAACAATAGAATTTTTGTTAAACTCTTGCCATATGCCAAGCACCGTTCTAAGTTTTGGGGTAGATGCGAGGTAATCAGGTCAGACGTAGTCCCTGTCCCACCTGGGGCTCACAGTCTTAGTCCCTATTTTACAGATGAGGTAACTGAGGGCACAGAGAAGCTAAGTAACTTGCCCAAGGTCACACAGCAGACGTGTGGTGGAGCTGGAATTAGAACCCAGGTCCTTCTGGCTCCCAGACCCGTGCTCTTTCCACTAGGCCTTGCTGCTTCCCACTGTGATCAATCAGTAGCTGGGTAAGGAAGCTGTCATGGGGAATGTCTGAAGGTAGCAGTAGATCAGTCGATCAATCATTGGTATGTATTGACTTGTATTGTGTGCAGAGCACTGTACTAATTGCTTGGAGAGAGTACAGTACTCCAGAGTAGGTAGACACATTCCCTGACCATAAGGAGCTTACATACTAGAGTCCCCGGGGAGACAGACACTAACATAGATTAATAAATTACAGCTTTGTACATAAGTGCTGTGGGGCTGAGGGTCGGGATTGTCAGTTGCTTAAAGTTGCTTAGAAGCAGCTTGGCTCAGTGGAAAGAGCCCGGGCTTGGGAGTCAGAGGTCATGGGTTCTAATCCCGGCTCCGCCGCTTGTCAACTGTGTGACTTTGGGCAAGTCACTTCACTTCTCTGTGCCTCAGTTTCCTCATCTGTAAAATGGGGATTAAGACTGTAAGCCCCACGTGGGACAACTTGATCACTTTGTATCCTTCCCAGTGCTTAGAACAGTGCTTTGCACATAGTAAGTGCTTAACAAATGCCATCATTATTATTAAAGGGTACAGAACCAAATGCATAAGTGACACAGAAGGGAAATAGTAGCAGAATCACTGGTCATATGCAGCCTAAGCCCCGAGAACACCCCATCAGGGCTCTGCTTGTTGCGTGGTGACCCACAAAGAAGGAGAGGGATGTCCACCGATGTTTCCAATTTACTCCACCACATAGAATGAGAGCCCCCTACGGGACAGGGACCATCTCTGAATTGTTTATATAATAATTATGGTACTTGTTAGGCACTTACTATAGGCCAAGCACTTTTTAAGTGCTAGGGTACAAGTTAATCAATCCCTGTCCCACATTGTGCTCACGCTCTTAATCCCCATTTTTTTTTTTTTACAAGTAAGGTAAATGAACCACAGAGAAGTTAAGTGACATGCCCAAGGTCACACAGCAGAGCTGGAGAAGTTAAGTAACATGCCCAGGGTCACAGAACAGACATGTGGCAGAACTGGGATTCAAACCCAGGTCCTTCTGACTCCCGGGCCTATGCTCTACCCACTGAACCACTCTGCTTCTCCTCCTATATAACTTAGCACCATGTTGGGTTCATAGTAGAAGTTTAGTGATACTATTATCAGTCATTTGACTCCTCCCCTATAAATCCAGGACAGGTTTATGCAAATACTTTCCCACAACCACTCCTCCTCTCCCCAACCTCGACTGTCCAATCTGCCTTATTCATGGTGCGAAGGCTGGGTTTCACTATGTAAATATATCACTTTCTTATTGAACCTTAAATTAATGTGCTTTTGCTTAACTATTCCCCTTCTTTCTTTCTCTCTCTCTCTCTCTCTCTCTCTCTCTCTCTCTCTCTCTCTCACACACACACACACACACACATGCGCGTGCGCGCACACACACACAATATTGTTAGTGTCCTCTGAACTGCCAGAAGATAATACAGAGCTTAGTATTGCTGGCAGACTCTAGGGAAGGGGCTGATGTATTTATAGTTTGTAAAAAGTCTGTATCTTTGGTGGAAGTTACATGTTTTGAAGTGTTAACCATTTGGCAGGACTAAAATTATAAGTTAACCGTGTAACAGTACTCTGAGATACTCCTATACGCAATGTAGTATCTGGGTGCTTTATCTGACCTTTATCTGTTGATTTTAATATCCTTTGTGGTTACTGGTGACGTGGTTTGTTTTAGACTTTGAGGGATTTCGGCTCTTGTTTGTTTCACTGGTTTGTCACCCATTCAGTGTAGAGTCTTCCTTTAAACAATCAACTATGTAGAGTATAAGAAAATAAAAACAACTCTGTGGCCTAAAGACGTCAGGAGATTCATGCGTGTCAGCAGTGGAAATGTTTATTTTGGGGTGCAAAAGACGTTAGTTTTAGTAAATTAACCCTTAACTCAGGCCTGAAGGAAATATCTGTGTGATTACCTGAAAATGCTTTCCAGTGAGCTGAAGTGTGCATCTTCTGTGAATTCATGTGTTATAAGCTAGTAGAACTAAATATTCTCAGCCCAGTTTTCAAAACACTTGCCATATGGCCTTGTGGGGTAGAGCCCCTCAAGAACTCTATCGTTTTTGGTCCACTTCCGGCTTTTGACCCGTCTCTCCACTTTAATTGCATGCTATGGTCACCGGTGACTTCCTTGTAGCCAAGACTAATCCTCTTTGACCTCTCAGTTATATTTGTGGACCACTCCCTCCTCCTCAAAACCCTCTCTGACCTCAGTTTTGCTGCCACGGTTCTAATCTGGTTCTCCTCCTGCCTCGCTGACCATGTCTTTTCAGTTTTGTATACTAGCTCTTCTGTTTTGTTTTGTGGTATCTGTTAATAATTTGTGTTAAACACTGTTCTAAGAACTGGGATAGGTATAAGTTAATTAGGTAGGACACTGTCCCTGCCCCACATGGGGCTCATGGCCTAGGAGGGAGAACAGGTTTCCCCAGTTTATAGTTGAGGAAACTGAGGCACAGAAAAGTTAAGGGACTGGCCCAGGGTCACAGAGCAAGTAATTGGGAGAGCCGAGATTGGAACCTAGGTCCTTTGGATTCCCAGTCCCATGCTGTCTCCACTAGGACACACTGCTTCTTCTGCCTCTTATCCTTTTACTGTGGGTGCTCCACTAAGCCCTGTTCTCAGTTCCATACTCTTCTCCCTCTACCCTTTCTCCCATGATAGACTCAGCTGCTCATCGTGGCTTCTCCTTCCATCTCTAAACAGATGACTCCCAAAAATACCTTCCTATCTCTGACCTCTCATTCAACCTACAATCCCTCTTCTGAATCAGCCATTGTCAATGGTATTTATTTACCATATGCAGAACATTGTACAAAGTGCCTGGGAGAATACAGTAAAGTTGCTAGACAAGATTCCTGGCCTCAAGAAACTTACAATCTAGTTGCTTCCATGTCTGCCTACAAGTTGGAGAGATTGAGAAGCAGCATGTTTTACTGGATAGAGAGTGGGCCTGGGAATCAGAAGGACCTGGATTCTGATCCTGGCTCCACCACTTGTCTAGACTGTGAGTCCGTCGTTGGGTAGGGATGGTCTCTATCTGTTGCCGAATTGTACATTCCAAGCGCTTAGGACAGGTACTCTGCACATAGTAAGCACTCAAATATTGAATGAATGAATGTGTGATCTTGACCAAGCCACTTAACTTGTATGTGCCTCAGTTGCATCACCTGTAAAATGGGGATTAAGACTGTGAGCCTCATGTGGGACATGAACTGTGTCCAACCTGATTAGCTTGTATCTACCCCAGCGCCTAGTACAGTGCCTGGTAGATAATAAGCACATAACCATAATAGTAATCATTCATTCAGTTGTATTTATTGAATGCTTCCTATATGTCAAGTACTGTTCTAAGTGCTGAGGTAGATACAAGCAAATCAGGTTGGACACAGTCCATGTCCCACATGAGGCCCACAGTCTTAATCCCCATTTTACAGGTGAAGGTAATTGAGGCACAGAGAAGATAAGTGACTTGTCCAAGCTCACACAGCAGACAAGTGGCAGAACAGGGATTAGATCTCAGGTCCTTCTGACTCCCCAGCTTGTGCTCTATCCTCTAGGCCACACTTAAATACCATGCAAAAATTGATCCATTAATCAGCGGTTTTTATTGAGTGCTTCCTGTGTGCAGAACACTGTTCTAAAGGCTTGGGATAGTCCAGTACCAAAGAGCGAGTATTGATGATCCCTGCCCACAGGAGTTTACAGGCTAAAGAAGGAGATAGTAAAATCATTTACAGGTGAATACTGTACCTAAGTGCTGTGGTACTGGAGGAGGGCTGAAAATCAAAGTGTTTAAGGGGAAAAGTGCTTGAGAGAGATCCACGGTATTTCCCTCAAGGGTGTCCCTAGGCACCTCAAATTCATTAGGTTGTTCAATCAGTTAATGGTATCTAGGGAGTGCTTATTATATGCAGAACAATGTTCTAGACACTGGGTAGAGTGCCCTGGAGTTGGTAGACATGGATCCCTTCCCTCAAGGAGTTTATCGGTCATCTTCTCTCCTAAACTCCTCCTCGCTTTCCTGTCTGTGTTAATTACAGCACCCTCCTTCTTTTCCCAGAAGCCTGCATAATCAGAATCCTTCTGGACTCTGTCTTTCAATTCTTAAATTCAGTCTACTGCCAAATCTTGCCAGTTTTTCCTACATAATCTTTCCCAGACCTATTCCTTCCCCTCTGCCCAAACAGCTATCACCTCAACAAACTGCTATCAAGTCCCAGACATATCACGGCTAGGCAGTTGCATCAGCCTTTTGACAGTTTCCCGGCCTCCATCCTCCCCACCTTGCAGCCTCCACTGCCCACTGCTGCACAGCTCATCTTCTCAGAATGTCACTTGGCTCACATCTCTCCTCTCCTCAGAACCTTCCCCTGGCTTCCTGAATCAAGGCGTAGTGGATAGAGCACAGGCCTGGGAGTCAGAAGAGCGTGGGTTCTAATCCCGGCTCCTCTACTTGTCTGCTCTGTGACCTTGAGCAAGTAACTTCACTTCTCTATGCCTCAGTTCCCTCATCTGTAAAATGGGGATAGAGACTGTGAGCCCCATGTGGGACAGGGACTATGTTCAATTGACCTGCTTGTATCCACCCCAGTGCTTAGTACAGTGCCTGGCACATAGTTAAGCACTTAACAAATACCATCATTATTATTATTATTATTATTATCATCTCTCCAAACCACACTTTTCATACTCGGCATCAAGGCTTGTAACCAATTAACCCCACGTGAGTTTACAGACTAGAGAGCGAGACAGATGTTAAAACAAATTACAGGTGGATATGTACATCTTACATATCTGATCTCATCCATTACTCTTCAGCTTGCTGTCTTCACTCCTCTCAAGCTAATTCACGTTTTAACTCTAGCTCACCCTTACCTGTCTTAGCATAGTGCTTGGCTATTCTCATTCAGTTGTATTTATAGAGTGTTTACTACCAGCAAAACACTGTACTAAGTGCTTGGGAGGGTACAATAGAACAGTAAAATTCCTTGCCCACAATGAACTTACAGAACTTAATAAATAGTATTATTGTTATTTATGATAATAATTATAATAATAATCTACTATCTACAGAGCCCTGTGACCCTCTGAACATACCCATAAGATGTGATATCTGCTCTCGAAGAGATTTAACTGCCCTTGGCTAAACTGACTTTTGGGTATCTCCTCCACCCATTATAGCAAATCTAACTGTGGCTCTTGTTGGAATTTGGGGGGATGGAATGGAGGCAGAATGTTCTTAGAACAATTCCCTCATCTCTGGAGTCTTCCCCTAATTTGCATTCCAAAAAACCATATCTCCAAACAAATATGAAATGCCATGTGTTTATGCTAGGATTCAGCATGAGAAGCAGCACATCTTATGGGGAGAGCCAGGCCTGGGATTCAGAGGGCCTGGGTTCTTATCTTTGCTCTACCACTTGCCTGCTGAGTGAACTTGGGCAAGTTACTTAACTTCTCTGTACCTCACTTATCTCACCTGTAAGATGGGGATAAAACACCTGTTCATCTTCTGTCTCAGAGGGTGAGCCCCAGGTGGGAAAGGTCTGTGTCTGATCTGTTTAGATTGTATCAACCTGAATACTTGATAATAATGATGGGTTTTGTTAAGCACTTACTAAGTGTCAAGCACTGTTCTGAGCACTGGGGTACAGACAAGCTAGTGGTTGGACATGGTCCCTGCCCTACATGGGGCTCACAGTCTTAATCCCCATTTTACAGATGAAGTAATTGAGGCTCAGAGAAGTGAAATGATTTGCCCCAGGTCACACAGACAAGTGGCAGAGCAGGGATTACAGCCCAGGTCCTTCTGACTCCCAGCCCCATGCTCTCTATCCACTAGGTTGGCACTTGATAAGTAGTAAATAAATATTATTATTATTATTATCATCATAAATACCAACTTGTGGACATCCTCTCAGTTTGGCCCAAATCAGCTCAGTCCTAAAATTTCTCTGACTATCCTGACCTTCTCGATGCTCCAGAGACATTGTGTTCTCCGCCTAGGTCTGTGTGAACTCAACTCGCTTCATCCGAACCACAGAATCCTTTGGCAGGAGCCACAGAGGAGGGAGGCAGAGTACTGGAAATTAAAATAACATGAGAACATCTGGTACCAACTGTGTACTGTACAGGGGGCAGACCGCTGAAAACCAGACTATCCATCAGAAACCCAAACGGCCACCTAACATACTGATAATGGCTCTAAGAGGCTTTGCTGTTAATATTTCGTCTCGAGGGACAGCGATACTGTACTCTGTCTCCAGGAGGAAGGAAGTACGCTCGGTCGTACCAGAAGGCATGTTCCCACAGTACGCATTGTGGATAGAATGTGGTGGCAGCATTACGGAACGTTTTGACAACTTGCATCTGCCCGGGGACAGTGCGACTCGGTATCGGAAGAAAGGGTGGTGTCCTACACATGGTGCCAGGCACAGAGTGAATACCGCAAAGGGAACACAAGTATGCAATCCCAAAGTTACAGGAGAACTGGGTGGGTACTATGTTACAGTGCGGGAGAAATATCTAAAATGAAGAAAACAGTGGAATAATATCAGGATAAAGGAGTTTGAAGTCATCCTTCCAGGGTGTAGCGTGGCTTAGTTGATAGAGCACTGGGAGATAGGGCCTGGGAGTCAGAAGGACCCGAGTTCTAATTCCCACTCTGCCATTTGTCTTCCTTGCGATCTTGGGCAAGTCACTTCACTTCTCGGTGCCTCAGTTATGTCATGTAAAATGGGGCTTAAGACTGCGAGTCCCATGTGCAACAGGGACTGGGTCTACCTCAATTACCTTGAATCTACCCTAGCGCTTAGAGTGCTTGACACATAGTAAGCAATTAAAAAATACCACAATTATTCTTACCCCCTCCAGACTATAAGCTACTTGTGGGCAGGGAATATGTCTGTTTATTGTTGTATTGTCCTCTCTCAAGTGCTTAATACAACGCTCGGCACACCATAAGCCCTTAATAAATTCGATTGAATGAGTGAATGAGTGAATGAGTGAGTGAGTGAATGAATGAATGAATTTGTCAGTCACTGAATTAAGCACTGGGTAGTTACAAGCTAATCAACTTGGAAACAGTTGATGTCTCACATGGGGCTTACGGTGTTAATCCCCATTTTACAGATGAGGTAACTGAGACTCAGAGAAGTAAAGTGACTTGCCCAAGGTCACACAGCAGACATGTGGCGGAGTCAGAATTAGAACCCAGGTCCTTATGATTCCTAGGCCTGTGTTCTCTCCACTAGGCCGTGCTGCTTCTACGCACAGTAAGCATTATTGCGTGCTTGATTGATGTATTTACTGATTGAGGGACTCACTGGATCTCCTCCTGTTTGCCTCTCCTTTGGATGGGTGTAGAAAGAAGTCCCTGGTGAATATCATCTTGGCTGGCATAAGGAGTCCTCACGCATTTTTGAAAATCATTAAATTTCTCCACCCGCTTTTCCACCCCACCACCCCCTGCACATTGAACACTCTCCATAAAGCTTCCCTTATGCCCTGTCCAATCACCACCTCCCTCTTCCCACCCAGTTAATCATACCCTCTTTCACACTCCTTCCTTCCAAGACACATCCCTTTCTCAATTCTACTTTTCTGTCCCTTTGAAGCACTTTATCCTGCTGCTGCTGCTGCTTCTGCCCGTAGCTACAGCTAGGACTTCCTGACTTCATACTTGTGGGTTTTTTCGAAGAGATTGAGTCCCTCCTCCCTCACCACCTCCTCCTCCCACTCCCCCGCCACCTGAGTAGGAGAGTTCTGAGCTAATACTTGCCTCTATTCTAACTAATTTTCTGATACATGGGATGTTCCATTTCTTATTATTCCCCATCCTTTTCCCCGAAAAAAAAGAAAGCCAAACTTTACACAGTTTTTGGAAGCACTTAGAGTTTGGAAATTTATTGCTCATTGGGAAAAAAAAACTTCTTTTAAATACTAAGTTTCGTAGTAGATGAGGGCAGAACGCATGAGCAAACCCACTACCATGTATCAGGCCTACTGACTCATTTTGGTACATGGCTCGTCGATCCATGTGATATTACATCTTCCCAATCTGGTAGCTTGTTGCCATCAGTTAATAGCATCTGCAGTGATGTGATGTCCCTGTGTTCTCAGGTTGCATGCAAGTAGTTGGAGCAGCACTCTCTTTTCCTGTCTGGAGCTTACTTGCTATCTTGCCCTGAAAACCTTCAAAGTCCGAAGCCTGAGGTCTCTTCCTTTGTTTTTGCTTATCGCTTACTGGATCCACATCTTCTGTTCTATGGCCCAAACATTAACTCTAGAACCAAAAAACCTGAGGTCTCTCCTTGGAATTACCTATTCTCTTTCGATGGCCTTCATATCCAAGGAAATAATCTCGCTGTCAGTAGCATTGTCTTAAAACGGAAAGGTAACTCAAGGTAGTGATGAGTACTGAAGCTTCTGAAAACCCCCGTAACCATCTCGGAGTCTGATAGCTTGCTCCATGTCCTTTAACTCTGAACAGGAAAGCTGTTTTTGTTTTCTTATGTTGAACTTCCATATTTTATTTTTATCTCAGTTGCAGTGCTTAGTTTTCTTCTGTCAACTTTCATTCTTATTCCAAATATCGTTCCTGTTTCAATTTGCCCAGTTCAGAACAGTCAGTTTTCAGTTATCTTTGCTGATAGGGGCAGAGATAGCATGGGTAAGTGAAATCCACAAGCACTAAATCCCCAACTCTCCTTTAAAATTGTCTCTTCCCACCCCTGACCATTTTAGGGGGATTGTTAATGAGCAATTTAAGTGTCTTAAAATGGACTAGATGAAGGGAAAATAAAAAATATAATTTTTTATGGTATTTATTAAGTGCATACTATGCACCAAGCACTGTACTAAGCTCTGGGATAGATGCAGGCTAACCAAATTGGACACAGTCCATGTCCTACATGGAGCTCGCAGCTTTAATCCCCATTTTACAGATGAGGTAACGGAGGCACAGAGAAGTGAAGTGATTGTTCAAGGTCAAGCAGCAGACAAGTGGTAGAGTCGGCATTAGAGCACGTGGCCTTCTGACTCCCAGGCTGGGGCTCTTTCCACTAAGCCAATGTCTTGGATTATCCATAAAATAATAAATAATAATAATGGTATTTGTTAAGCACTTACCATATGTCAATCACTGTTCTAAGCACTGGAATGACCTGGAGAGTGTAGCCCTGAAAATAGGGAATTGACTCTTCTGAAATCACCCACTGCCACTTAAAATGGCAAGCACTGGTGAAATGGGAGCTGAAGTTTGGGCTATACTGCTTACAATCGGACAGGTATTTGAAATGTCCTTTTATCTCTGTGCATGCCACAACTGCTCTCTGGGATGATTAGCTAGAGGGTGGAGGAAGACAAGATAACATAAGGAAGAAACACTTATGGGCTTTGTCATAGTGTCAACTTCCCGCCCCCGTCCTGCCCAAGCCCTTTTCCTTCAACGACTCTTATCCACCCTGTTTCCCTAGCTTAATTCTACCTTTGTCCACATTTAATTATATTCACTGTTCTGAGGAAGATTTCTGACTGGAGGCAAAAGGGAGGTGTTGGATTCTGCTGACTTGGGAGCGATAGCTTTTTGCACACGTGTTTCCTGATGGGAGAAGGGTCATGGTCCTCTCCATGGTGACTAGTTATTAAATACAAAAATTGAGGACTCAGAGACCAGTGCTAGCATTTATTTGCTTCTTCATTTCTGACAAGCTTAGAGATAGAACTGCTGAGCAAGCAGGATGAGCCAGGACTCTTGGGTTGTATTCTTTTCTGCCCTGAACTAGCCAGTTGACCTTGGTACAAGCAATTTACCCTTTTTTGCCCAGGCATATTAATATCTCTTGCTCTCTTAGCGATGAGTTTTTTTTTGGTTTTGTTTTTTGCGAGGGGTTGAGTTATGCCTTCACACGGTTGGTCCTTTGAAAGTGCAAATGATTATTTTTATCGCAGTTTTCACATTTTTGTGCACTATATTGTTAGGAATTAAAATTCCAAATAAAAGTATCCCTCTTTTCTGTCATTCTTGGTTCACTTATGCTCTGGTTCAAGGAATGGTTGTGTTTCTTGCATTTCATCAGCATGTAGAATGGATCTCCGTGGGCCTAAGAAACCAGCAGTGCTTTTCAATTGAGTTCTTAACTTTGACAGAAGGCTACAGTCTTTCTTTCTCATCTTACCCTCCCACTGGCTTTTTATGCCCCAATCACCCTAACAACACCCTGGAATCCATCCTGTACTGCTGCAAGTGAATAGGCACTTTCAAGAAAGAATATTTCTTTTTAAGAACAGTGTTTGGTACATACACGTTCCTAAAGTTTTTCTTTTGGGATTTAAGGATGATCAGTGGGTGCCTAGTTTTCGTAGGGTGAAAAAAATTAAATTAGAAAATAAGGGATAGTTTACAAATTTGTATTTTGTAACATAAAATTTGCTAAAAATATTTCCTTGCACAACTTTAAGCAACTGTGTGAAGCTATTACTCCATTTTTTTTTTTCAGTTCCTCCTTGGCTCTGGAGAGGTTGAGCAAACTTAAGTAGAGATTTTGCCTTATTTTCACTTAGGTTTGTTTTGGAAATCAGATTGGAAGAAAAGTTCTAGACTTAAATAGTGTCTGCAGTGTCTGGGACCTATTATAAACTAGGAAAACTCAAAGAAAGGAGACAGGTAGCATTTTTTACTCTATCTCCTTGAAGCAAAGTAATAAAAAAGTGGAGAAAAATCATTCTTTCGGGACCTTTAGGGGAAATGCATATCTTTGTGCCATGGTTTTCTAGACCTTTTTTAGACTTTATTGTGAACTTGTATGATCTGTTATTTTTAAGAGATTGAAATGTGACCATAAAGAGTGCCTTTCTCTTGGAGCTTGACATAAAGAGTAAGTTTATTTCTTAAAAAAAGAAAATGAGCCATCAAAGGTAAATCTCTGGGACTAGCACGTTTGACTGTGGAATCAAGACTCACCAAGGTTGGGTAGACATAGGAACCCTGGTTTTGATCTGAATTTTTTTTCTCCTACCCCACCAGAATAGAAACTTGACAGTTTGTTTGAATTTCTTTGCCCTCATTGACCCTCTGTCTCCTTCTTAAGCTTCAAGTTAAGATATGTGTTTTTTTTCTCTTGTCCTAAAAATGATGCCTGTTTTTCTGTTTTTCTTTATCTCTGTGTAAATAGCTTATATGAAAGAGATGTCAGGTCCTATGCATCTTGTTGTTCCAAGATAAAATAGCCATCATAGAATCAGAGGGCTGAACGGCATTGCCAATTACAAATTTTGTCCATTCTCTAGCACAGGTCTCCAAGACCAGCACTTAGCCATCCCAGATGGTAACTCTTCTCTCTTCTGGGACAGGGACTGTGGCCAACCTGATCAGCCTGTATCTTCCCCAGCACTGAGAACAGTGCCTGGCATATAGTAAGCACTTAACAAATACCATAAAAAAAGTATGGGACACAGTCTCTGTCCCACGTAGGGCTCACAGCCTTAATCCTCATTTTAAAGATGAGGTCACTGAGGCACAGAGAACTAAAGCAACTTCCCCAGGAAACACAGCAGACCAGTGTCGGAGCCAGGATTATAACTCAGGTCCCTCTGACTTCCAGGACCATGCTCTATCCACTAGGCCATGCTGTTTATGAGAGAAACTACATGAGAGTAAACAGACCTATTGAACAATGATAATGAAATACAAAACAAGAAATTGCAAAATCATTAATGCAGAAGTTCAGTGTAATTATCAAGGTTTTTATTTAGTATCTTTGATTCTTGGGCCTCACTTTTCATGAAAATTTATCTAATTCTCTTTTGTGGCTGAGAATGAAACCCTTGATTCCTTGAATGTGTAGGGTAAATCTGCAGTGCCCTTGGTTCTAGAAGGACACAGGTTTTTTATTTTTCTTTCTTTTAGTCCAAATGAGGGACTGCAATCATTGTCTTGACCTGGATCTACTGGAGCTCAGTAAAGTTAGTTGAGCAGAGTTCTGATCCAAGAAGCATTCTTGATGCTACTTAACATGCGTGAAACAAACTCCAAAGCTTACAGCTCACTCCCATCCAAATCAGCCATTAAGAACCGGAGAGTGAGAAATGTTTATTTCCTTCAAGGGGGAAAGAAAGGTGTTGGTGACTATCAGAGGGTATTGCAAACAGCAGCATTAAGCTTCTGAAAATGGATGCTTAATGTACAGAAGTCAGTGAGCTAATGTGGATTGTGAGAGAGAAGCCACAGCCTATGTGTGCTATGATTAACAGGAGATATTACTACTCTACCCAAAGTATTAGTAATCTATACTTTTCAAGCTTGGATGTTTGTGTTCTAAATTATATTTTTCCCAGTTTTCCTAACATAAATCAGCCGGCACAGCAACTCTTATTGAGATTATACTGTATACACAAATTTATTTTTTAAAAACATGAGTGCTGGGTTCCAAATTTTCACTTAGAGTGTAATAATAATGATAATATTTGTGGTATTTGTTAAGCACTTTTTACAGAGAAGCAGTGTGGCTCAGTGGAAAAAGCACAGGTTTTGGAGTCAGAGGTCATGAGTTTGAATCCCAGCTCTGCCACTTGTCAGCTGTGTGACTGTCGGCAAGTCACTTAACTTCTCTGTGCCTCAGTTACCTCATCTGTAAAATGGGGATTAAGACTGTGAGCCCCACGTGGGACAACCTGATTTCCCTATGCCTACCCCAGCGCTTAGAACAGCACATAGTAAGCACTTAACAAATACCAACATTATTATTATGTAACGAGCCACTAGTTCTAAGCAGTGGGGTAGATACAAAATCATCAGGTCCCACATGGGGCTCACAGTCAAAGTATGAGGAAGAATAGATATTGAATCCCCATTTTACAGATGAGAGAAATGAGGCACAGAGAAGTTAAGTGACTTGTCCCAGGTCACGCAGCAGATAAATGGCAGAGCCGGGATTGGTACCCAGGTCCTCTGACGAGAAGCAGCGTGGCTCAGTGGAAAGAGCATGGGCTTTGGAGTCAGGGCTCATGAGTTCGAATCCCAGCTCTGCCACTTGTCGGCTGTGTGACTGTGGGCAAGTCACTTAACTTCTCTGTGCCTCAGTTCCCTCATCTGTAAAATGGGGATTAAGACTGTGAGCCCCACGTGGGACAACCTGATTCCCCTGTGTCTACCCCAGCGCTTAGAACAGTGCTCGGCACATAGTAAGCGCTTAACAAATACCAACCTCTGACTCCCAGGCTCATGCTCTTTCCACTAGGCCACACTGCTTCCTTGTTCTCTGTTATTTTTGGTGTAAAAATAATGCCATTTGTATTAGCACAATTTAAATGTCCTACCTTTGGCAAAGTCTCTGGCATCTGTATTGACTCTTCCCCTAATTTCATCAAAATTTTTGTTAAGTAATGGCTTAGATTTTTGCCTCAACTCTGAGTTTGTCCACCAGTTGAAGATATACCTAAATCATTCTTTTACTTGTGATTTCCCAAAGCCGTATTTTCCTAAAGAGGAACTTATTAATCAGCTAAGAGGTAGATGTTTGCTCAGTACCAGATCACCAAGGTTCTGAGGAATTTTGCTTCAAAATTACAGATTCTCTTTAGATTTCCTTTTTACCTCATTCAGCATGCTTTACATTTTCATACAGAAAGTACATGGTGTCAAATGTGGTCGTGTTCTCCTCAGGTTTTGTTTAACTGAGCTCAAGTGTGACCACAAGTACCAGCCAGTCACTTCAGTGTTATTACAGACTCTCAGCTAAGTATTTTTGATTTGCAAAAGGTATATCTGAGCTACCGTTGATAATGCTTTTTAACCATTCTGGAGATTGCTAAAGAAAATGAAAGGATTATATTCCTCCAAGGACAAGCATAAATTTGCATTGTACATTTCTACACTTCCCTCTGCCCGGACATTAACGTCCTACTTCTTCGTTTTAAAATGTGCTTTGCCCAAATGAGTAACTATTTTATAAGCTCTAACCATTTGGAGTCTTACAAAATAGGCTTGTGATTTCAAGTGTACTCTTGTGAATTAAGAGGAAACCTCAAATATGTTGCCTGAAATTTTCTGAGAACATTCCTGATAGGTTTTGTGTATGCTCTCCCACTTATTCATAAGAATGTGAGAGCTTTTCTCCCTTTTAAGTAGCTTGCTATTACAAAATTGAAAAGGTGTGAGAGAATTCATAATAATCTGAAATATTTGAACTCTTCTATGAAGTAGAGTAGAAGATGGACACTGAAGAAGGCTACCACTCAGTGGTATTTACTGAGCACTTATATTGTACTCCCTTAAGTGCTTAGTACAGTGCTCTGCACATAATAGAGTTGGTAGACATGTTCTTTGCCCACAAAAAACTTACACAGTCTAGAGGACGAGTTTACTGTCTAGAGGCTAGGAAAAGTTTGTAGGCTTATATATAAATGATGTATCCAGAAGGTAAGTGTCGGATCTTTTTTTTTCTTTTTTTGGGAAATTCAGATTAATGAAGGGCTACTTCAGTTTCCTATATCAGTAATTCATATTTTGGCAGGTGCCTGTGTACCTCGATTCTCACTGAATTTTACACACACACACACACACACACACACACACAGAAATTATTTCTATCCCTCATTTTTGAGGGTGCTAAGAAGATTTCTCCCATGGCTCAGTGGAAAGAGACCGAGCTTGGAAGTGCCTGGGCTTGGGTGTCAGAGGTCATGGGTTCGAATCCTGCCTCTGCCACTTGTCAGCTGTGACTGTGGGCAAGTCACTTAACTTCTCTGTGCCTCAGTTACCTTATCTGTAAAATGGGGATTAACTGTGAGCCTCACGTGGGATACCCTGATTACCCTCTGTCTACCCCAGCGCTTAGTACAGTGCTCTGCACATAATAAGCGCTTAACATATACCAACATTATTATTACATTGCCCATGCACTGGGTTCTGTACTATTCAAGTATTTAATAGCAAACAACCAGGTACCTAATAGAGCGTCCTGCACACAGTAAGTGCTCAAAAACGTGCACCTTTGCATAACTGACTAGTGCTCGTAAAGACAGCTCTTTGTTTGGCTGAGGCTTTTACCATCTTCAGTGCCTGCCTCTGTTTTCAAGACTGCTTCTATCTCCTGATCTTCCCAAGATCTCTGTTCAAGGAGTGTCACGCCTCCTGCTTGTCACATTTTAAAATCTGAAAGACTGTAGCAGCTAAACCCAAATGCCTACAAAGAGCATAAACTAATCATGCCGTCGTCACCACTACTGTGTGATGCACTATATCGGGACACTCGCAAGCCAGGAAGACAGAATTGTTGATTGAAAGACAGATTGAAGCACAGTTTCAAGCAGTGTGAAATAGTGAACTGTTAAAAGGTGACTGTTGCATTCAGTCTGATCTGGCAGGCACTACCTGGGAGAGGGTTTGCACCTCTTCAGCAAGGGCTTTAAGAAGCAATATGTCAGTCAGTTGTGTTTACTGAGTGCTTACTGGGCACAGAGCAGTGTGCCAAACACTTGGGAGAGTACAGTATAGTGGAGTTGGTAGACAGGTTCCCTGCCCACAACCAGCTAAGATAAGGAATGATCTTTATTCATGTGAAACAATATCTGAAATGTATTTATATCAATGACTGTCTCCCTCTCTAGACTGTAAGCATGCTGTGGGCAGGGATCATGTCTGTTAAATTGTACTCTCTGTTAATATTGTATTCTACCAAGCGTTTAGTACAGTGCTCTGCACACAGTAAGCAATCGAATACAATTGAATGAATGAATGAGATTGGCTTACATTGTTTTTTTTCAGCCACACTCCCATACAAGGATAAGGCCTCCCCACCCTTAGGGTCATCTTCAAAAGTAAAGTACTGGGCAGCTGCACAGAGACATGGTTTCTGCAGATATTTTTTTTTTTAAAGTACAAATTCATAGTTCATCAAGCCAAATATTTGCCTCCTCCAGACACACACTGACCTTGACTGAATTCTTACAAGTTTAAGAGGAAGCTTCATTACAAGCTGGGATTTTATGGTACACAAACTTTCTCCTGCAGAGTGTTTTTTAGGGATAAAACCTGAACAATTCTTTCTTGGGCAGTGTCCCCATTCCTCACCCTCTCCATTTCCTAGAAAGGAAGCAAGCCAAACATAACTTACTGTACTTAGATGGGAAAATTTGCTCCATTAGCAAAGCCTTGGCTTGAAGTAATGTTTCATTCCCGAAAATACTGTAGAAATCCTTATATTGCTATTGTAATGTGAAAGTAATCCAATTTAGCTCAGTTACCCAAATCAATCATTATAATCAACTCTAAAGTAAGAGAGGGCTGATTAAAAAAAACAACAACAAAGGCTTTCAAGAGACACTACATGCAGTATTAAAACAAAAAGGTTCCAATTCAAAACCTCAGACTTCCTGAAAATAGTTTCCTAACACATTTAGCACAGGTAGCAAATGAGGAGATCTAACACTTTCCCTCCCACCCAAGACAAAGTGACATAACAAAGATCTAAATTAAATTATTTCCTGTTTACTTGTGTTCTATCTATAGCATTGTCAGGCGACTAGGATCTAAATTCAGCTGCATTTGGATACAGCTTGTTTCTGAGATCCAGTCTGAAAAAGACTTTCATAGTTTTTCCTTATATTTACAGTGCAGTCTCCTGGAACAAGCCCAGGGCTGAAAGTCAGGAAAAACTTAGTTTTAGTCCCCTGTCTTCTTAGTTATTTTGGTCCTATCAACCACTTAACCTCTCAAAGCTTTAGTTTCCCTATCTGTGAAAAATAAGAATAGTAATATCTGCCTCCATGACGTACCTGCACTTATTTTGAGAATAAATGTGTGGTCATTTATGAGAAGTTCTCAACAGGAGGTCCCCTTCCTGCCTGCTCTCAAAATCTACCTGTGCTACTCCAGTTTCAGGTCCCCTCTCACTCTATGAAACACTTACTCCCACTTTTCTGACTCTTTTCTCTCCCTGACTGCCATCTTCAACCTCAGAACTTTCATGCCTATGAAACAGATGGACAGAAGTACTCATCATCTTTTGCCCGCCTCGAGCACACTCATCTGAACTTTCCCATCTCAGAAGATACCACCATCCTCCTGTATCCCAGAAGCCCTCGGTGTCATCCTTAACTCCTCATTATTCTTCATCTCACATTCAATTCCTGATGTCGCTTTCCACACCACATCTCCTGAATCTTCCCCTTCCTCTCTACCCTAACAGCCACCACTCGAGTACAACCTCTGGTAACATTGTGGAAAAACTATTGTATCCACCTCCTGACTGGTCTCCCCACTGCCAGCTTCTGCTTGACTTCCCTGAATCTGTACTGCGCGCTGCTACACGAAGCAGCCTCCTGAAGTCTCACTCAGCCCCCATCACTCCACTCCTCAAGACCTGCTGGCATCCCAAGACCTCCACATCAAGTAAAAGCTTCTCACAGTTGGGGTCAGGGCTCTCCACCAGTTCCCTCCTACCCTACAGAGGTACTGTTTTCCCCCACTACTTCCCAACTCACTCTTCTTTCCTCCCAAACCCACCTTCTAACTGTAGCGCCTCCATCCCCTCTTTCACGCTGTTTCCCTTGGTTGGCAATCCCCCGCTTCCCAAATCTGACAGATCAGAGCCTTCTCCATATTCAAGTTTTCTTAAGTCCCACCGCCTCCAAGAGGCTTTCCCTGATTAGTTCCCAGTACCTGGAGTTGTTTAAACCCATCAATCATCTCTAGTCTTTAGTTTCTTATCTGAATTTATTTTTTAGCACTTTTTAATGCAGGTTTATTCCACTGTATTATATCTTTGTTTATTTTGATCACTCTATTTATAATTATTTTTATGGCTGTCTCCAGCATTAGTGTGTAAGATCTCTGTGAGCAGGGAAGATGTCACTTCTTTTGATTTAGGCTTCCCAAGCACTTAGTTCAGTACTCCGTACACCGTAAGCAAGCGTGGCGTAATGGAAAGAGCACGGGCTTGGGAGTCAGAGGCTGTGGTTTCTAATCCCGGCTCCATCACGTAAGTTCTCTGTGCCTCAGTTACCTCATCTGTAAAATGGGGAGTAAGACTGTGAGCCCCACATGGGACGACCTGATTACCTTATGTCTACCCCAGTGTTTAGAACAGTGCTTCGCACATAGTAAGTGCCTCACAAGTACCATTATTATTATTATTGATAATAATAATAAATGCTAGAACTATTTTTACAGCAGTGCCCCTTCCAATTATAACACCATTATCCTTGTCCCATTCCTGTTCAAGCACCTCAAATGTGTTGTATATGCCTTCTGCCTTCATTACATATCATCTTAATGCACTGCAGTCTGGTTTTCTCTCCTTCACTCCATGGAGACCATATTCATCAAGTTTCCCAGTGACTTCCTTATAGCCAAGTCTAGTCGACTGTACTCTGCCCCAGTCCTTCTTGAATGCTCATCCACATTATAGACCACTATCTTTTGGAAATTTTATCTGGAGTTCATTTTTTATGGTACTTGTTAAGCACTTACTATGTGCCAGGCAGTCTTTGAAGCTCTGGGGTAGATGCAAGATAATCAGGCTGACCACAGTCCTATCCCACAGAGGGCTCAGAGGCTTAATCCCCATTTTACAGATGAGGTAACTGAAGCACTATGAAACTAAGTGACTTGCCCTAGGTCACCCAGCAGACAGTTGACAGAGCTGCAGCCAGAACCCAAGTCGCCTGATTCCCAGGCCTGTGCTCTTTCCCCTGGGCCAAGCTGCTTCGCCAATACAGTACTTGTATGGTTCCCCTACCTCATTTCATTCTTTTCTCCATTTCATTTCTCAGCCCTTCTTCCACCTTTCATCCCCTAGTGATGGTTTCCCATGAGGTTTTATTTTGAGTCCCGTGTTCTCCTGGCTCTGAAGACACTCAACAATCATTTCGCTCTCGTGACTTCTTTCAAGTATCATTCCTGTGTGGATGACTCTCAGATCCAGAGGTCACTAACCCCACCCTCAGTCCTACTCTACAGTTTCACTTTACCTCTCTTCTCCAGGGCATTTCCATATGAGTGTACTGCTAGCACTTAATACTGAGCACAGCTAAAACCAAACACCTCTTCTCAAGTCACTGCTACTAAATCTCCCATCACAGTCACACAACACCCCCATTCTCCTTGTCTGAGCCCTTCTCCTCAGTCCCCCATCCATCCCTATCCCTGCAGCTTTGGCAGAGCTGAGAAGTCGGGGCTTGTAAATCAGGGAGGAATGAGGTATTGGTGGCTGCTGCCGCTGCCATAACTAACACAAACTTTAAACTTAAAAGTAGAAAAACGGGGGGCATTTGGGAGGACTGTAGTGGCCCCCAGACAGAATGGGGAGGGCCAAAAAATAGCAGCCATAATAAGTTCAAAGAAATAAATGAAGTTTGCATTGGAGGTTGTAGACTTCTATTATGAATTTAAATTAATATTTATATTAATGTCTGTTTCCCCTTCTAGACTGTAAGCTTGTGGGCAGGGAGCATGCCTACCAACTCTGTTGTATTGAGCTCTCCTGAGCCCTTAGTACAGTGTTCTACACACAGTAAGCATTCAGTAAATACCATGACTGATTAATTGACACACTGGGGAGACAGGGGAAAGGTTAAAAAAAAAAATGGGGGTAAGGCAGCAAAGCTGCTGGGAACAGGAAAGGGAGTGAAAAGATATGGGAAAAGGGCAGGAGGGGAATGTACCTGACCTGTGGCCCATAGACAGGATGTAGGACAGGGCAGACATATGCTGGGAAAGATCCATAATCCCTATAGGTCCTATCGCCAGAGTGGTTGTTTATAGGGTGGTAGTAACCCAAGATGTGCTTGCTCGTATGACTCATCTATTAATCTTTCCAGTTTTGTTCTTATCACTTGTATTTTGTTCTTTCGCATGTTCCCACTGTTGCAGATACTTTGTCTGCCCAACCCTCCCATTTGATGATAAACTGCTTAGTACTGGGCTCTGCACTTAGTAGAAGTTCAGTAAATTATATTACTGACTTGTCGATTGAGCTCCCTCAAAGAAAGGTGCACTGTAGTGATATTGTTATTTTTAGAATCACTGATAATTGTACCCAGGGGATTCCGGGTGCTCAGAAGCCTATAGGCTTGGCATATGAATTTTATATTTTGAGAACCTTGAGGGTGGGGAACTTGTATCTTGTTTCTATTGCACTTTCCCAAGTGCTTAATACAATACTTCACTTTCATTCATTCATTCATTCAATCAATCGTATTTATTGAGTGCTTACTATGTGCAGAACACTGTACTAAGCACTTGGAATCTACATTTCGGCAACAGATAGAGACAATCCTTGCCCAACAACGGGCTCACAGTCTAGAAGGGGGAGACAGACAACAAAACAAGTAGACAGGCATCAATAGCATCAAAATGGATAAATAGAATTATAGATATATACACATCAGTAATAAAGTAGAGTAATAAATACGTACAAATATGCACAAGTGCTATGGGGCGGGGAAGGGGGTAGAGCAGAGGGAGGGAGTAGGGGAGATGGGGAGGGGAGGAGGAGCAGAGGAAAAGGGGAGGTCAGCCTGGGAAGACCTCCTGGAGGAGGTGAGCTCTCAGTAGGGCTTTGAAGGGGGGAAGAGAGCTAGTTTTGCGGATGTGAGGAGGGAGGGCATTCCAGGTCAGCGGTAGGATGTGGGCCAGGGGTCGATGGCGGGACAGGCACGAATGAGGGACGGTGAGGAGGTGAGCGGCAGAGGATCGGAATGTATGGGGTGGGCTGTAGAACGAGAGAAGGGAGGTAAGGTAGGAGGGGGCAAAGTGATGGACAGCTTTGAAGCCAAGAGTGAGGAGTTTTTGCTTTATGCGAAGGTTGATAGGCAACCACTGGAGGTTTTTGAGGAGGGGAGTGACATAACCAGAGCATTTCTGTAGAAAGATAATCTGGGCAGCGGAGTGAAGTACAGACTTAAGCGTGGAGAGACAGGAGGATGGTAGATCAGAAAAGATCAGATCAGATCCCACTCAGTAGGTGTTCAATAAATACCATCCAAAGCTAGCGTTCATTAATTTGCAGATTTTTTTGTGGGCAGGGTGCAAGAGAAGTCAATGAACTTGTTTTTTGAAGCATGCTCTTACACACTATTGAAACCGGCCTTCTGGCAATAGCCACAGGAATGTGCCAATGTGATAATTGCTGACTCACTGGTGATTGAAGTGCTTTTACAGCGGTTGGTGTGCCCCAGCAGTTCATGAGTCTTACCTGCGGATAATAAAGGGAAAATCCTGAAGCCTTGAAGTTGGCCTCTACTATAAATTGGTGCTAAAGGAAATAGTTACCTAAAAGGTATTTTACTTCACCTATTAACTTGAGGAAACTGGACCCTTAATAATGTCTTCTGAAAGAAATTATATTGTAGCCCAAGTTTCACCGTGAGCCTTAATAATAGTAATTGTGGTATTTGTCGAGCACATACTAAGTGTCAGGCACTGTACTAACCTCTGGGATGGATACAAGCAAATCGGGTTGGACAGATGTAATTATATTTCCAGAATGCTATCTTCCCGACTTTCGATGTTACGGGGCGGAATAATTTAGTTAGGGAGGACTGAAAACTCTTTTGAACTGTTGGTACTAGTTCACTCTGCCTAATAGTCTTTTCCAGCTTCTCTAGTGTGCTGTGAGAATTTTTACCCGTCTTGGGTTCTCCCAAGCATATGTGAGTGTGCTCTTGTGGCATAGTGGTTAAAGCATGGGCCTGGGAGTCAGAAGGTCGTGGGTTCTAATTTGAGCACTGCCACTTGTCTGCTGTGTGACCATGGCCAAATCACTTCTCTGTGCCTCAGTTACCTCATCTACGAGATGAGCATTGAGACTGTGATCCCTGAGTGTGACAGGGACTGTGTCCAACCCGATTTGCTTGTATAAATAGTAATAATAATGATGGTATTTGTTAAGCACTTACTATGTGCCAAGCACTAAGCGCTGGGGTAGATACAAGGTAATCAGGTTGTCCAATGTGGGGCTCACAGTCTTAATCCCCATTTTACAGATGAGGAAACTGAGGCCCAGAGAAGTGTAGTGTCTTACCCAAAGTCACACAGCTGACAAGTGACCGAGCCGGGATTCGAACCCACATCCTCTGACTTCGAAGCCCGTGCTCTTTCCTCTACGTCACGCTGTTTCCCAGCACTTACTATAGTGCCTGACACAGAGTAAGTGCTTAACAAATACTACAATTATTTTTATTACTATTATTATTATTATTATTATTAGGTATGCCTTTGCACATGCAGGAAACACTGCATAAGGTATAATTGGTCCAGGAGCAGGGATCCATACAGTTGCAGAGCCTCTGCCATAGTGAAAAGATCATAGGTCTTGGAGTTAGAGGACTTGGGTTCTAATCCTTGCTCTGCCACTTGCCTGCTCTGTGACCTTTCTGTGCCTCGGTTTCCTCATCTGTCTAAGCTTTCAATACTTGTTCTCCCACTTACTTAGACGGTGAGCCTCATGTGGGACGGGGACTGTGTCGTACCCAATTATTTTGTAACTGTCCTATGTGGGTGGCACATAGGAAGCTCTTAACAAATACCACAATTATAAAAGTAATAATAGTTATTAGTTCATCATTGCCAGTCACTGGATAGCTGTCTTAAGTGTGGAAAAAGGAGAGACGTGGACCTTATTTGTCTCAGCCTCCCCTTAGGCCTAGCTCTACCTCCAAAAAGTGAATGAATACCTTTGCATGACATCCCTGGAGATACTCCCAAGTAGGTAGCATTATTGTCCCTCCTGCCAAAGAGAGACTTTATCATATCCTTCCATAGCTATCCCATAGCCCAGCCTCCTTCTCCACTGGGGGGTGAGGGGTGGGGACACAGAATCAGCCTCAATAGTTACCCCACTTGTTAAAAGCATTTTTCACCATCATTAGTTAATGTGATCATTGAAGTTACATATAGCCAACCTTTAAAGGCCTCTCTTTGGGCATCCCCTTAAAAGAGGAAATTGAATTATGTTTGGTAAAATAACTAATGGTTACACCTGTGATCCTTTTCATGACCTTTTTGCTTATCCTCATGTCGTTTTTCACTACTCTTAAAATTCCTTTTAAGAATTCAAGCACCAATGCTGTTTCCTCTATTTTTACTATTTGAATGGATTACTGAGCCTTCTATATTAGTGCCCAGCTATGTCATTTGAATCGGTGTTTTTAAAGCGCCAATTTAGTGCAGAACACTTGCCTGGGAAAAACTCCCAAACTGTCCATATCTACCCCAATAATAATAATAACTGTGGTATTTTTTAAATGCTTACTATGTACTAGGCGCTGTACTAAGAACTGAGTTGGATATAAGCAAATAGGGTTGAACACAGTCCCTGTACCACGTGGAGCTCACAGTCTCAATCCCTATTTTACAGAAGAGGCAACTGAGATTGTTCCTTAAGGACACCTTATATTTCTCAAATTCCTACAGAATGAGTCATTTTGTCCCTAACAACTGGGCTGTTAGTGTCAGAATTGAGGTCTTTGATAGAGAGCTTTGTTAGGCATTCCACTTTTGTCTTACTTTCTTGGAGAATTTTTTTATGCATTTTGTATTTAGTTGCAATTAGGGGCTCTAAAAGGCTTCTTCAAGATCTGCAAGGTGACCTAGTTGTTAGAAAAGTAGGAAGCCATCAACTTTATCACTCCTGTCTTTGTTCTAACTACAACTTCCTCTGTGGTTTAGGGCAGATCTTTTACTCTTTCTATCTTGGTTTCCCATCTATTACATAGTAGAATTAATATAGGATGTAAATATATAATTAATAGTACTATTTGTTAAGAGCTTACTGTGTGCCAAGCATTGTATTAAGCAATGAGTTTGATACAAGATAATCAGATTGGACTCAGTTTCTGTGCCACATGGGGCTAACAGTCAAAGTAGCAGGGAGAAGAATTGGCTATCCATATTAGAGAAGAGGAAACTGAGGCACAGAGAAGTCAAGTTCAATTCATTTGTATTGAGCGCTTACTGTGTGCAGAGCACTGTACTAAGCACTTGGGAGAGTACAGTATAACAATAAACAGACACATCCCCTCCATCCCTGCCCACAACAAACACAGTCTAGAGCGGGGGAGGACAGACATTAATATAAATAAATAAATTACAGATATGTACCTAAGAGCTGTGGGGCTGGGAGGGAGGATGAATAAAGGGAGCAAGCCAGGGCAATGCGGAAGGGAGTGGGAGAAGAGGAAAGGGGGACGCTTACTCAGGGAAGGCCTCTTGGAGATGTGCCTTCAGTAAGACTTTGAAGGGTGGGAGAGTAATTGTCTGTCGGTTGTATTGCGAAGGGAAGGCATTCCAGGATAGTGAGGGTGGGGGGAGGAACATGAGGGAAGGCATTCCAGGATAGTGGGGGTGGAGGGAGGGACATGAGGGAAGGCATTCCAGGATAGTGGGGGTGTGGGGAGGGACATGGGCGAGGGATTAGCAGTGAGATAGATCAGATTGAGGCATAGTGAGAAGGTTAGCTTTAGAGGAGTGAAGTGTGCGGCCTGGATTGTAGTAGGAAAGTAGCAAGGTGAGGTAGGAGGAGAAAGGCGATTGCGCGCTTTAAAGCCAATGGTGAAGAGTTTTTGTTTGATGTGGATGGTCAACCACTGGCATTTCTTGAGGAGTGGGGAAACCCCACCTAAACATTTCTGTAGAAAAATGATCCGGACATCTGAGTGAAGTGTGAACTGGTGTGGGGAGAGACAGGAGGCTAGGAAGTCAGTAAGGAGGCTGATGCAGTAATCCAGACAGAACAGGATGAGTGACTGAATTGACGTGGTAGCAGTTTGGATGGAGAGGAAAGGGTGGATTTTAGTGGCATTTTGAAGATGGAACTGACAGGATTTAGTGATGTATTGAATATGTGGGTTAAATGAGAGAGAGGAGTCAAGGATAATGCCGAGGTTATGGGCTCGTGAGACAGGAAGATGGGGCTGTTCTACAGTGATGGATTTGCCCAAGGTCACACAGCAGGCAAGTGGGGGAGTCAAGATTAGAACCTAGGTCCTCTGACTCCCAGGCTGATGCTATTTTCACTAGGCCACGCTGCTTAAGGTTTGGTATGTAGATAGATTCTGTGAAGCTCTCTGAAGATGAAAAATATGATCAACTAGTCCACACAGATCTCCTATAACGTGAGGGTTGTGTTCTGAGAAAACCCCACATTAAGGAAAGTCACATTATAGTGCTTGCCTGCTCTGATGCCACGTGGATGAGCACAATGAGCATGACCAATTCTTCCTTCACTGGGTTGTGCTATCAGTCATTTGTATTTATCGAGCATTCACTGTGTGCAGAGCACCACACTAAGTGCTTGGGAAAGGACAACATAACACAGTTACTATATCTCTTACAGGCCCGTGTTGTCAGAAAAAACATCCCCAGTTCCCTAACCACGTTCCTGCCCAAACAGTTAATGAAAACAGGCGTTATGGCAGAACTGAAAGTACTCAACCATTGTTTGTTAGGAATGAATGATCGTGCCATAGTTAGCAGTTAATCAGTTGTTTTGGAAATTATGTCCTTAATCACTGAATGGGTATGAATAGACTGTGCCACATGAAATCTCTCGGGGTCTGGAGCAGAGAGTCCTGAGGTAGCTTTTGAACTTGGGTCAGCTGGAACTCCTGCCAAGGCTAGCTTGGCGGACCATAAGGTATTGGGTGACTGCCAAGTGATACAAATCTAATTGAAGAACAACACTGTTTGCTATAAATCCACCAAATGGAGATTTTCCCCAAACTTTTGATGAAGCTTAGACTATTCAATTACTGTTTGTTTTTGTTAACTACCGCTCAAAGACTTTGCATTCTTTGAGCCTAAAATAAAAGAAGCAATTTGAAACTAATATATTTTTCAATGCCAGGAAAAATATACCGATGTCAGCTCAAACTTCCAAGTGTGATGCTATGGATTACAGATTTGTGAAATGGATATTTTAGGTATCATGAATCATGTTTACAGGTAAATGTGACATCCACAAAGCACATTTATTAAGGCAGAAAAATTCCACCTCAAGTTTTACAACATGGGAACTATGATGGTTTAGACTAAGGATGGCTCTGCCTGGAGTGGTGAGAAACTCAAAGAAGCCCTTCATCAGTTTTAATTAATTCATTCCTTCATTCAATTGTATTTATTGCATGCTTTCTGTGTGAAGAGCACTGTACTAAGCGCCTGGGAGAGTACAATATAACAACAGACACATTCCTTGCCCATGATGAGCTTCAGTCTAGAGGGGGAGACAGACATTAATATAAATATTTTTACAGGTATGTACATAAGTGCTGCAGGGCTGGAAGGGGGCATAAAGTCAGCAAGTCAGGGCTACACAGAAGAGAGTGGGAGAAAAGGAAGGTTTAGTCAGGAAAGGCCGCTTGAAGGAGATGTGCCTTTAATAAATCTTTGAAGAGGGGGAGAGTAAAGAATGCTTGTCTCGTTATTGTTGTCCTGGTTCAATTGTTGTTGTTAAATGCATCCTGTTATTTCGTTCCCTGTGTCAGTTTACCTCCACCCCCTTTTTGAAATGACCTAGTTTGTTCAATCCCTGTGAGGTAGGGAGAGGCACGTGTATCCCTAGTGCAGATGAGGAAACTGATTCAGAGAGAATTTAAGGGACTTTCCCATAGTCACTCTGCAGGGTGTGGTCGGGGCAGCTTCACCCATCTTTGTGGATTTGGGGGGCGGGGGGATGGGCATGTCCACCACCAACCCCAAACATCACTTCTTTGAGTTCAGTCATCCAGCCTTGGTAAAGCATCTTCTTTTACCTAATTGGGTAGTTGTGGAGCAGATTTTTCATTTATTTTTAAGACAACTAGGGTTGAAGGTCCAAGAGCAGGGTGCAGAACTACCCTAGGCACAACACCCAGGACTAATTTCACTGGATTATGCTGCCAGTTACCTCATCTGTGAAATGGGGGTTCAATACCTGTTCTCCCACCTACTTAGATTATAAACCCTTTGTGAGACAGGGACTGTGTACAAACTAATTATCTTGTGTCTTCCTCAGTGCTTAGAAAAGTTTGACACACAGTAGTAGTAGCGTGGCTCAGTGGAAAGAGCACGGGCTTTGGAGTCAGAGGTCATGAGTTTGAATCCCAGCTCTGCCACTTGTCAGCTGTGTGACTGTGGGCAAGTCACTTAACTTCTCTGTGCCTCAGTTACCTCATCTGTAAAATGGGGATTAAGACTGTGAGCCCCACGTGGGACATCCTGATTCCCCTGTGTCTACCCCAGCGCTTAGAACAGTGCTTGGCACATAGTAAGCGCTTAACAAATACCAACATTATTAGTAGTAGTAGTAGTAATAATAATAGTAATAGCATTTTAGGGAGAAGCGTGGCCTAATGGATAGAGCACAGGCCTGAAAGTCGGAAGGACCTGGGTTCTAATCCTGGCTCAGCTACTTTCCTGCTGTGTGACCTTGGGCAAGTCAGTTCACTTCTCTGTGCCTCAGATACCTCATTCATAAAATGGGGATTAAAATGTGGGACAGGGACTCTGTCCAACCCAATTTGTTTGTATTCACCCCACCACTTAGTACGGTGCCTGGAACATAGGAAACACTTAACAAGTACCACAATTATTATTAGTGGTATTTGTTAAGGGCTTACTATGTGCCAGGCATTGTTGGACTAAGCTCTGGGAGAGACATAAGATAATTGGGTTGGCACAGTCCCTGTCCCACATAGGGCTCACAATCTAAATCTCTATTTTAAAGATGAAGTAACTGAGGCATAGAGAACTTAAGTGATTTGCCCAAGGTCACAGAGCAGACAAGTGGCAGAGCCGGGATGGGAACCCAGGTCCTTCTGACACCCGGGCCTGTGTTCTATCTGATAGACCGTGTTGCTTCTCCCAGATAACGCTGCTTCTCGTGTGTGGGAATTATGCTAAGTGCTGGGGTAGATACAAAGTAATCACCAGGAACTGTTCTACATTGGACTTGCAAATTCAATCAGTCAATTAGTTGGATTTATTGAGTGCCTTGTGTGCTGAGCACTGTACTAAGCTTTTGGGAGAGAACAATACAGCAGGGTTGTTAGACACATTCTGTGCCCAGAGGAGCTTTTAGTTTAAAGGGGGAGACACATATTAAATTATAGGTAGATATATAGGAGCTGCGGGGCTGAGGGTAGGGTGATTATCAAGTACTTAAAAGGGTAGAAATCCAAGTGCAAGGGTGATGCAGAAAGGAGAGAGAGTAGGGGAAATGAGATCTTAGTCAGGGAAGGCCTCTTGGAGATGAGATTTGAAAGTGAGGAGAGTGGTGATCTGTCAGATATGAAGTGGGAGGGAGTTTCAGGCCAGAGGAAAGACATGGGCAAGGGGTCGGTGCAAGAGAGACAAGATCAAAGTAGAGTTAATAGGTTGGCGTTCAGGAGCCAAGTGTGCAGTCTGGGTTGTAGTAGGAAATTAGCACAGTAAGATAGGGAGTGAGCTGATTGAGTGCTTTAAAGCTGATGGTAAAGTGATTTTGTTTGATGCAGAGGTGAATGGGCACCACTGGAGGTTCTTGAGTGAGGAAGACATGGTTTAACCATTTTTGTAGAAAAATGACTTGGGCAGCTGAGTGAGGAAAGGACTGGAGTGGGGAGAAACAGGAAGCAGGGAGGTCAGGAGGGTAAGAACAGAGCATTTATCCCCGTTTTGCAGATGGAAAAAGAAAAAGAAGCAAGTCTCGAGCTCTTTCCATTAGGCCAAGAATTTAGTACAATTCACAATTGAGTACTTTATTAACAGTAATAATAATTGTGGTATTTGTTAAATGCTTACTGTATGATACAGGTAATTGGGTTGGTCACAGTCCCTGTCCTACATGGGGCTCACTGTCTTAATCCCCATGGTACAGATGAGGTAACTGAGGCACAGAGAAGTGAATTGACTTGCCCAAGGTCACATAGTCAGGTGGCAGAACCGGGATTAGAACTCAGGTCCTTTTGACTCCCAGGCCCATACTCTTTCCACTAGGCCATGCTTCTTCCGTGTTGTCCTTTACGATGATAAGCTAAAATTCCATAATTCAAAATCTTAGTAATAGAAAATTTGACAGTTCATTGGATAGTTGAAAGGGTAGGATTAGGATAAATCTGCACCCTTTGGGCTTACTAATGGTCCAGGCAAAACCATTCCGATGCAAATGACTTGGGCTTTTTTAGAATTCTAGATGTGGATTCAGAGGTTTACTTGCTTGACCTCCATTCCTTCCATTTGAGAGCATGCCAGAGTAGAAGGCCAAATGTGTGAACTCCAGAATCTTGGGGAGCAGGTGCTAAGGAGATTTTTCACAATATGGAGAATATGAGTTTCCCACCACTAAGGAGCTTATATTTTAGAAGCAAACCTATATGTGCTTTTAGAAAACCCACAAATGACCAGAAGTTCAGCTTCTAAGAAGTAGGTCACTATATTTGTATCTTTCCAGAAAATTCTAGCCATTCTAGTAACCAACCAATTGACTGATGATGAAGTTACAATTTCGATTTTGAGAGCGTGTGAGGGAAAAAAAAAAGTTTGCACTCCTAGATTTGTATATATATTCTCACATAGAAAGTCTGCTCTCATTACAATCTGTATGGCATATATGTACACCTAGCCCTATTTTTAAAATAGGATGAATTTAGCCCAGGTTTACTGATGAGACTAATTTAATCAACCCACCGCAAACCTTATTCACTCCATCCCCATTTAGATACGTCCTCATTCCCAACAATCCAGTGCCTCCCTTCCACACTTTCTTTTTGAACTCATCTAAATGAAACATTCAAAAAACCACAATGGTTATTGTGGGGCACTCTCAGCATATTACAAATTTGCCTGAGCACATGCAAAATTTGATATAAAGCATTCAAACACCTCCACCCCATCATAACCTCACTGATTTCCTGCTACGACCAAGTATACTCGTTTCACTCCACTAAAGCCAACCTACTCACTGAACCTCATTCTTGTCTAACTTACAGCAGACCTTCCTCTGTCCTGGAACTCCCTCCCTTTTCATATTTGACAGACCACCACTCTCCCCACCGTCAGAGCCTTATTAAAATCCCATCTCCTCCAAGAGGCCTTCCTCGATTGGCTTACATTTCCCCTACTCTCTTTCTTCTGTGTCACCCTTGCTCTTGGATTTGTATTTAAGCACTATTGTTCTTGTCTGTCTGTCTCCCCCAATTAGACTGTAAGCCCGTCAGAGGGCAGGGACTGTCTCTATCTGTTACCGATTTGTACATTCCAAGTGCTTAGTACAGTGCTCTGCACATAGTAAGCGCTCAAATACTATTGAATGAATGAATGAATGATAATCACCCCACCCTCAGCCCTACAACACTTATGTACATATCCGTAATTTATTTACATGTCTGTCTCCCTTCTCCAGACTATAGGGTCCATGTGGGTGGGGAACATATCTACCAACATCATTGAAAGGTACTTTCCCAAACAGAGTGGTGCTGTGCACAGAGTAAATGCCATTGATTGATTTCTGGCACTGATGGGTGCCAGAGCTACCAGCGTGGCTCAGTGGAAAGAACCAGGGCTTGGGAGTCAGGGGTCATGGGTTTAATCCCGGCTCCGCCACTTGTCAGCTGTGTGACTTTGGGCAAGTCACTTCATTTCTCTGGGCCTCACTTACCTCATCTGTAAAATGGGGATTAAGACTGTGAGCCCCACGTGGGACAACCTGATCACCTTGTATCCCTCCAGGGCTGAGAACAGTGCTTTGCACATAGTAATCGCTTAACAAATACCACCATTATTATTATTATCAAGCGGCATAGCTTAATGGAAAGAGCACAGGGTTGGGAGTCAGAGGATGTGGGTTCTAATCCCGGCTCTACCACTTGTCTGCTTTGTGTGTTGGGCAAGCCACTTAACTACTCTATGCCTCAGTTACCTCATCTCTAAAATGGGGATTAAGACTGTGAACTCCACGTGGGACAACCTGATTACCTGGTATCTACCCCAGCGCTTAGAACAGTGCTTGGCACATAGCACTTAACAAATACCCTAATAATTACTATTATTATTACCACATAGATGAGAACATACAAAGTCATCTGGGGGAAAGAGATCCTCACTACATGAACAGATATCTTGGGCTTGCCGGTGGTGTGCCCAGGGCTAGGGATGTGGCAACAAGTAGAAAAAGGGACAGAACAATAGCATCAGCAAATAGCTACAGAGAATTCATGGAGTACTTAGCCCTCTCCTGGACAGCGTTTGGTTATATTTAACCCCTATGTTCAAAACATTTACAATCTAGCAAGAAGAGAACTAGAGAAGTCTTTGTGTTAGTGATGGAGCCAGATTCACTTATCAGATGCCTACCAAGGATGTAGATTTTGATCGTCACTAAACAACACAGGAGTACTATTGGGGCATGCATGATTTAGTGCTATTTTATATAATTTGCCTTCAATTTCATTGTGCCCTTTTTGTTTTTCTTCAGGCAAAAACTTCTTCTCCGTGATCAGAGTCTCCCTGTTATTATGAATACATACTTTAGTCAGAAAATGGTCTTCAAAGGAGGTACCGAAATGGCAGCTAAGGAACGCTCTCCAAAGAGAGTGCTTATAAGAAGAAACATTATGTCCTTGACCCAAACCTTCAGATTAAAAATCCTCTCTGATAACCCTACTCTGAAATCTTCAGAACATCAGGTAAAGCCCTATGTGGATAGCAATTTGCAGCTTTGTAAGCATGTTAATGAGGTGGTCTTAATTCATGTGAAGTTATTGATGTGTTTTGCCCCACTTTGGATAGATGCAAAGAATATTAAGGAACATTTTATTAAATTTTCTGTAACAAGAGAGGGCATTCAGCGCAGTCTAAGCAAATGAGAATCCGGTCATAGCTTAGTCACATCAATCAGTCAATCAGTGGAATTTATTAAGCACTTCCTGTGTTAAGTGCTTGATCTTTTACTTATCCTACTCTGTATTCTCACTGACACTGCTCCATGTAAACAAACCTAAAGATAAAGTGAGTATGGGTTTTCCTTTTATAATTATAATAATTATATTTGTTAAGCACTTACTATATGCCAAGCACAGTACTAAGCGCTGGCTAGGTTCAAGATAATCAGGTTGGACACAGTCCCTGTTCCACATGGGGCTCACAGTCTAGGGAGGAGAACAGGTATCGACTCCCCATTTTACAGATGAGGAAACCGAGGCACAGAGAAGTGAAGTGACTTGCCCAAAGTCACGCAGCAAGCCCCACTGCCTTTTTTTTTGGTATTTGTCAAACTGTTCTAAGTGTTGGGGTAGCTCATTGTGGACAGTGAATGTTTCTGTTTATTGTTGTATTTTAGTCTCCAAGCGCTTAGTACAGTCCTCTGCACACAGTAAGCATTCAATAGATAGGATGGAATGAATGAAATACAAGTTTGTCATGTTGGATGCAGGCCCTCTCCCACTTGGGGCTTACAGTCCAAATTGGAGGAAGGAGGCCTTAATCCCCATTTTACAGATGAGGTAACTGAGGCACAGAGAATTTAAGTGACTTGCCCCCAGTAACACAGTAAACATTTGGCAGAGCTGGGATTAGAACCCAGATTCTCTGACTCCCAGGCCTGTGCTCTTTCCACTAGGCCACGTTGCTTCTCCTTTTATTTACTTTTCTGATACTGGGAGCCGTGGTTCAATTTCTGTTGCCAAAAGGAGATTGAGAGAAGAGAGGAGGAAGTGTTTGCCCCAGTTTCAGCAAACCCTGACAGTCTCAGAGCAGGCACATGACTTGTAAATAGCTCACATGGAAGAAAAGCCATTCATCTTCACAAGGAGTGGTAGCTGCTTCTAATGGGGCCTAATGTTCTTTTGGTGGTTTGGGGTTTTTTTGTTTGTTTGTTTTCTAAAGCTAGCTGTCTCCTTTCATTGAAAAGAAAAATTTCCCATACTATAGAACTTTTATAACCTTTGGGGAATCATAGCTCCCATATGAATTTTCAGAGTTGCCCTGATGGTTTTTTGGGATGTGCATTATCCTCCAACCTCAGTCTCTGGAAACATTGACCTGCATCAGCAACTTGGCCTCTTTCTCTAAGCAGCCTTTGCCTTCAGTCCAGCTCACAGACTGTCCACTTAGAGAACTCTGATGTTGTGGGTTAATGCTGATTTAACTGGACTGAAGGTGGCAAATGAAGTTGGGGTTTGGGAGAAGTTGTGAGGTTTGAAGCAGCAAAATTCAGTTGTTTCATTAAGTGTAATAAGGAAGACTTTTTGACTAACGATTCCTCAACCAGAAGTGGAGGTGTTGAGAGGGGAAGGGGCTAGGCAGATGAGCAATTTATACGAAGCTAGGACTGAAGGTAGGTTACTGCTCTTAATGGAAGCACCTAATTTTCATTCCTTAAATGAGCTTCTTTATCCAACAGAAATCACAGGTGAAGGTTCTTGACCTCGTTCCCCCATCAGTCTATTCAGTTGGCTTGTCATTTGCTCTCTTGAAATTATTGTGGTATTATTATTATTATTATTGTTATACTTAAGCACTTACTATGTGCCAAACACTATTCTAAGTGATAGAGTAGATACAAGTTAATCAAGGGTAGACACAGTCCCTGTCTCACACTGGGGCTCACATAAAACCAGATGCCTTTTTGTTTTCTCTCAACTGGAAAAGTTTCACGGAGACTTTGCAATCCAAACACCGATGTAAGTACCAGGGATTGGAATTTCCTCAAAACCATTTCTAGGGGTTGGTCCTTGCTGCCCTGTTCGTGTCCCTATTCCCGCTTCAGTCAGGTTGAATTATGTCATCCCCAGAATCCCCTGCATCTGGGAGATCCCAGTGTGATGACATCTAGCTTTCTCATATATGTGCATTTGGGATGAAGACTAAACAGAGGGTAAGGGTCTCCAGCCTACAGTTGATCTAATACACTGCTTGTATTTGCCTCTGAGGTCACTGTATGATGCTTGCTTGGCATTTGGTGGGGACTATAGTTCTGTTGGTCATGTAGGAATCATGGATGAGATCAAACAAATGTTTTTATTTGCCTTTACCAGGTACCAGACCCTAATGTGGCTGCTTGCAAGATGGGCTGGGACCAGGGCCATCCAGAACCCAAATGTCACGACTCAGCAACCCAGCCCCTCGTTAGCGACTCCCTTCTGGACGTGATAGAGAGCCAGGGAGTGGCCAGGTGGAGAGGCGTGCAAGTTCGTGTGGTGGTGCAGAGAGTGTATTTTCTTCCTGCGAAAGGTGGATCCAGATGTCAATATAGAAACAACTCCGTCCCCTCGGCAACTCCCATAGCGAGTTCAGATCTACCCAGTGCTCGGTGAGTTTCTGAAATGGACATAATTGCCTAGACTGCTGTTTCAAAGAGTAGCCTGAGTGGGATGTGAGAGATACCCTTCACCCCATGGTTTCTTTAATCTATTTTTCCTCAGTTTATGTCTTCTGAACTAAGAGAAGCAGCGTGGCTTAGTGGAAAGAGCACGGTCTTGCAAGTCAGAAGTTGTGGGTTCTAATCCTGGCGCTGCCACTTGTCAGCTTTGTGAGTTTGGGAAGTCACCTAACTTCTCTGTGCCTTGGTTACCTCATCTGTAAAATGGGGATTAAGACTGTGAGCCCCATGTGGGACAACCTGATTACCTTGTATTTACCCCAATAATAATAATAATAATGTTGGTATTTATTAAGCGCCTACTATATGCCGAGCACTGTTCTAAGCGCTGGGGTAGACACAGGGGAATCAGGTTGTCCCACGTGGGGCTCCCAGTCTTCATCCCCATTTTACAGATGAGGGAACTGAGGCACCGAGAAGTTAAGTGACTTGCCCAAAGTCACACAGCTGACAAGTGGCAGAGCCGGGGTTCGAACCCATGATCTCTGACTCCAAAGCCCCGGCTCTTTCCAGTGAGCCACGCTGCTTCTCATGCTTAGAACAGTGCTTGGCACATAGTAAGTGCTTAACAAACGCCATCGTTATTATTATGTACAAAGACCTGGGTCTTGAGAAACTTATATCTTTTATAATAAGGAAATCTCTTGAGACCTTCAGCCAGTTTCCACCCAGCAGAGAATCAATGTGGATTTCAGAGCACAGGGTAAAGACCCCCTTCTCACATTACTAAAGTATTTTTGTTTAGTGACATTGGTCGGGCCTTTATTAAGTGAGGCAATGTGTTGCCTTTTGTGGCGATGTTGAGTTTCACCGAGAATTTTGAGGACGAATGGAAAGAATGGAGAAAAGGCAGGTCATTTGAATGTGAAACTTGGCTGTTACTTGCTCATATTAGCTTTGTCACCCATCAGTTTTTGTCCAACAACTCATGCCAATGGCACAGTGACTATTTCCTTTGGGTTTTTTGGACAGGAGTTGTTTTGTTTTCTTTTTAATGTTTTTTTAAGCACTTACTATGTGCTTACTTACTATCTTCTAAGCACTGGGGTAGATATACGCTAGTCAAGTTGGACACAGTCCATGGCCAAAGTGGGACTCACAGTCTGAATCTCCACTTTACAGATGAGGTAACTGAGGCACTGAGAAGTGAAGTGACTTGCTTCAGGTCACACATCAGAAAAGTGGCGGAGCCGGGATTAGAATCCTGTCCCTCTGTGCTTTTTCTACTAGCACATGCAGCATTTTTTGGTGAGACTGCCTTTTGATAATTCTGGCATTATCTGCCTTCTGATAATTCTGGAGGGAAGGCTTATGAGAGGTAATAGTTGTCATCTTTGGATGGATGGCATCTTCTAATGTGAAGAAGTCTGAAATGCTTAAGGTTTCCAGATTGAATTAGGGCTGGGTTACAGTAATATCAGAGAAAAATCAGCTATGTAAGTGAGGCCAGGGTTGTTGGGGGGACCTACCAGTGAATCAGTAACAACTACTCATTCTCCTCTTTCAATATGACCACTAAAGTCACTTGCCCATCCCCTCTACTTCCTGTGCCTTCACCAGGGGCATAGCAGTTGTCTGGCCTCTTCTCATCCTTCACTTATTGTTAGAATAATATGTTAGTTTTCTATAGGCTAAACACTGAGGTAGATACAAGATAAACTCGTTGTGGGCAGGGAATGTTTCTACCAACTCTGTTGCACTGTTCCCTCCCAAACACTTACTACAGTGGTCTGCACACAGTAAGCACTCAGTAAATACCACTGATGGTGGTAATCAAATCAGACCAAATCTCTGTCCCCATGGGACTCAGAAGCTATCTAGTCATAACAGGATTGGGGTCCTGGAAAGAAGTCAATTTTGCATTCTTGATTAATACTACTACTTCTATTAATAATAATAACTTCTCAGTTGTAACCAGGTGACCTCATTTTCCAAGCCTTGTTGCCAACTCATTTCTAAAGGTTGTAATGAGTTCTTTGATATTTGTAAATATCTAGAAGAGTGGTTTCAATGCCTACACAAAGTCATCCACTCTAGAAGGAGATTATACCAGTGTGGTCCTTGGAAAAAGTCATTGTATTGTGGAAAAAAAAAAAGGGCTGGTCCAGAGTTTGGATTTCTTCTTCATGTCTTTCAAATCAACTGATCATCTAGATTTTACTGAGATCAGCATTTGAGCGTGTTCATTGTGTGCATAGTACTGTATTAAGTCCTTGGGAAAATACAATAGAATTAGTGGACGTGATATCTATCCTCAAGGAGCTCACTGTCTAGAGGGAGAGGCAGACGCTTTAAGTAAATACAGGTAGTAGGAAGTAATAGAGTATAGACGATAGTTACAAAACTCCTTAGTGTCTCCCCCGATTAGACTGTAAGTCAGTCAAAGGGCAGGGACTCTCTATCTGTTGCCGATTTGTACATTCCAAGCACTTAGTACAGTGCTCTGCACATAGTAGTGCTCAATAAATAGTACTGAATGAATGAATGGCAGCTGACATCTTGGACTGGGGAAACGTCCCCATCTTGCCCTTGAGTCTTTAGTGGATAACTGTGGTTCCTTTTACAAACACTGGAGCTGCCCCCAGGAGAACTTGAGGTGAGCACAGAAAAGGTGCCAATAAATAAATAGACAACCCAGTCTAACATTAGATGAGTGGCCATCCTGTATCTGACTCGCTACTGCTGTATTAGTGTTCTGGAGGATCTGAACAAGTGCATTTATCTACAAAGTGGAACTATTACATTAGGGATTCCTTTAAAGCTTTTTCATTCTCTCGTTGAAAACAAGTGTGGTCTTCTTTACCAGTTGCAAAGGTTAAAACCTGGAAAAGGAATGAACAGCAGTTACCTGTTAGCCTCATTGTTTGACTCTAACTTGTTTAGAATGTCTGGGTTGGGAAAACAGTCTGATTACCACATTTAGATTAAATTGGGAGGACACTGCTAAATCTTGGAGGAATGAGTAGCCAGTAGCAGGGCTACTGGGCAAGTAAAAAGCTGAAGGTGAGATACTGTGAGCAGTAAGCATGCTGAAAGACAGCAGGCTGAAACTTGCACCCTCATTGCTTCTAATGTGTTTATTTGGAAGAGAGTCAAAAACAACTTGTCTCCCAGAATTTCCTCTCACATCTCCCATGATGCCAGATTTACCTGTTGAACAGATATGTGATAGTTAAGATCAAAACCCCATGAAGAGCAGTGAAGTGATGCCTAAATTTCATTTGACTTGGGCCAGGTGACTTCTAGCCGTGAGGCACAGTGTGGGAAGGAGGAGAAACCAACACCCAAAAACTAATGGATGGGGGGAAAGGAGAGGAAGGAATGATTAAGACTTTGGGAGGGTTAAAGTTTGCCCTAGAGAAACAGGGGAAGAGAGAGGATTGGGGAGGAAAATGGAGCAGTGGGAACAAAATCTTCACTAGGTTCATTTGCTTTTAAAATTCTTTCATGGTGATTCTTCCCAATTATCACTTCCAGCCAGCAGATATCATTGTGAGATTGGCCCCTTGCAACTCACTGTGATTTAAGATCTCTTTCTAAACTCATTAGTACCTCTTGCCATAAACAGAAAAATGAGGTGATATCCTCACCTCGCCCCCCCTGCATCACACACACGTACCCACTCACCTCCCCACTCCCCCACCCCCAATGCGGCTTCTTCATCCTGAAACCTTGTAATTAGCGTTTTGATTATATTTAACACTTCATGTATAACCAGAAAGCTAGACAATACCTCTATCAGCAAAAGGCCAAGTCAAAACGTCTGAAAAGGAAACTTTGGGTAGGTTGTTGACCTGGAAGACTCCTGTGAATTTTCCTCTTAACAATTAAAGTAACTCTAGTATCATGCTGGCATCAAACATAAAATCTTACTTGATGGTTCCTCAGCATAGAGTTCAAAAAAAAGTGACATTAGTCATAGGTACATTCTCCAAGTATTATCTAAAAATGTTGCTTTCTTAAGATAAGAAAGTGCTTATCTCCCCAAGGCAGACAAGAAGTTTTATGCCAACCTTGAAATTAAAATAGATCTTTTGGATGGTCAGTCCCTCCTTTCAGAGTCAGACCTGTCCCTTCAAAAAGTTCATGTCCTCTGAGATATGAAGCCCTGTTGAAAAAGCAGTCTAAATTCAAAAATTAAATATACCCTAAGGTTTCCCCGTCCAGCTGTGTTCTTGGGGGCTTTCACCTTTTGGCCTTCTGAGCTCAAAGCAGAGTTCTGCTGCTCTCAGTCTTCTGAAACCAAACAGCTACACTGATGCAGACAGCTGTGCCCCAATAAGTGGCCTCAAATTGTCTCTTTGTTTAAGTCCTGACCTCTTAACTTTTGGGAGGTTAGCTGCCAGAGTCTCACAGCCCTTTGCCTGGAAGGAGTGAGCCAACTTGGGCATGTGTGGGGGCCTCAAGAAAGTGCGCATTTCACATATTTGCTTAGAAGAGTAAAACTCTAGAATTAACCCTACAGTGGAGGGTTTGTGCTTCAGTGTTTGAATGGAAATTTTGTAACACGGAGAATGGCCAGATAGAACAAAATGAATATGTGTGATTAATAATAATAATAATGTTGGTATTTGTTAAGCGCTTACTATGTGCCAAGCACTGTTCTAAGCGCTGGGGTAGACATAGAGGAATCAGGTTGTCCCACATGGAGCTCACAGTCTTAATCCCCATTTTACAGATGAGGGAACTGAGGCACAGAGAAGTTAAGTGACTTGCCCACAGTCACACAGCCGACAAGTGGCAGAGCTGGGATTCGAACTCATGAGCCCTGACTCCAAAGCCCGTGCTCTTTCCACTGAGCCACGCTGCTTCTCTAAGACCTAAGTGGAACTCTTTCATAATCCAACTTTATTTTTCTTTATTTCATTCATTCATTTGGACTTATTGAGTGCTTACTATGTGCAGAGCACTGTATTAAGCACTTGGGAGAGTACACTGTAACAATAAACAGGCACATTCCCTGCCCACAACAAGCTTATGGATCCTCTTTCCTTTTCTTTTTTTTTTTTCTTTTATGGTATCTGTTAAGTGCTTACTTTGTGCCAGGCACTGTACTAAGTACTGGGGTAGATATAAACCAATCAGGTTGGACACAGTCCGTGTCCCGCATGGGGCTCACAGTCTCAATGCTCATTTTACAGATGAGGTAGCTGAGGCATGGAGAAGTGAAATGACTTGCCCAAGGTCACACAGCAGACAAGTGGCAGAGCCGGGATTAGGACCTAGGTCCTTCTGACGCCCAGGCCTGTGCTCTATCCATGAGACCTTGCTGCTTTTCTTCCTGTCCCGCCTTATCAAAAGTATTTAGTATTTAACTGCATATGGTGCTATGCTAGATGCTTTATGAAGTGTGTTTAAATCTTTGATCTAATCACATCATATCTTCCCCAATGCTTAGCACAGGGCTTGACACATAGTAAGTGCTTAATAAATACTACAATCATTATGCTCTCAATCTCTCTTTCTCACTCCACCCACTCTCTACCTGAAGTAATTGTAGCCTAAACTTTACAAATAATATTTCAGGTCATCAGTGATCTTGGCAAGCATCCATAGTAAGTAAAAGCAACTGTGGACACTTTGGAGACTGACTGTAGTAATAATAAAAGGAAGAACTTTGGAAGAATTCTTAGACTTTAATTTTTACTCTGTTATAAATTTAAAAAGAATCGTGATTAATATTTAACTTTTGAAGCAGCATTTTAAAATGCTGGTTTATGATTGAAAGCATTTATTAAATAGATTGGCAGAATGCTTTCTTTGTGGTCCTGTGTTTACAGCATTCCAAAGCATTGAGGGACAGAAAATGTATTAATAGATGCAACTTTTTAATTGCTTTTTATTTTTGAGATGAGTTTTTTAAAGTAGAAAATAGGTCTCTCAAGAGCTCTTACCAGGACAGTACTCAGTTCCACATACCAGGAACTCTCTGGCCTCTTTGTTTCAGGTTTATTTGCTCAATTCTGGGCTTTCAACATTTATATAGAGATGGTTAATTACAACTTGATAGTCCCTGTAGAAGTTTGAAGAAACGTTCACTGAACTCAGAAGGACAAATGTAAGGTGCTGTTGAAAAGAATAGTCATTTTCATTTCCGAAGTAGACATATTACAGCATCTTCTTAGTGGACTTTTTTTTCCCTCTTTTAGTGCTTCTGAATCCTAGCAGTGGCCACATCAACCAGCCAGGTGGTGAGATAGAGGGGGGAAGAAATCTAGGGTAAAGCATTTCTTTGAGATTTATCATGTCCGAAACAGTCACTACAATCACTTGTCATTTTCAGCAGCGGCAGCAGTGGAAGCTGTTGTTTTTGAAGTCCACAGGTGTTCACACTACTGTTCAATCCACTTTTAAAGCAAAGTCGAGACATGGCCTCTGACTTAGGAATTTTCAATCTATGAGAAACAATAGCGACTCAAGCATCTAAGAAATAGTTATCCAAAAGCCTGTATAAAAAGTCGAAAGGCAACACCGAGTCTAAGTGTACGTGCACTGCATATTACAGTTCAAGCCAAAAATGAGGAAAGAAGATGTGGTACACAAATCGAATCACTTCATGACTTGGCTTGTGGTTTTGAACTTGCTTTTGATCTTGATGCTTTTTAGTGGCTATCACTGAACCTGGAATCTCTAGTTAGGAAGCTTTCCTCAACCATGGTTTCCTCCCCAGCCATGCTGAGAAGCTCAAGCACATACAGTTTTCTGGTTGTGTCTTAGTATGCCTCATTTGGAGATCTGAAAGCATATTAAGGTCCTTTTGCTTTAAATCATCTTTACAGTTTTCCTCGCAAATCTCTCTTCTTTCTAACTTCTGACAGCTTAACCTCTCTATTTCTCTAGAATTTGGCTCAGTACTCTTATTACTATTTTCTTCTCTCACCAAATTCATTTCTTCTTCCCCCATGGCACTGCTAAACATTGCTGACCCTTCTTCCCTTCCTCCAAGTTGCTAAAGACATAACTTGCACCCTATTCATGCTTAGAAGCAGTGTGGCCTCGTGGAGAGAGCCCAGGTCTGGAAGTCAGAGGACCTAGGGTCTAATTCTGGCTCTGCCACTTGTCTTTTGTGTGACCTTGGGCAAGTCACTTAACTTTCTATGCCTCAGTTACTGCTTCTGTAAAATGGGGACTGTACCCTGTGTGGGACAAGGATTGTGTCCAACTTGATTATTTTGTATCTACTCCACCGCTTAGTACAGTGCCTGACACATAGTAAGTGTTTAACAGATGACCCACAAAAAATAAATTTCACAGCTTGGTCTTTGTTTTTGGCATAGCCATCCACCTTTCTAATCTTGACTCACCCCTGTGGTTTATACCAATCAAACGATCATATTTATTGAGCACTCGTGTGCAAAGCACTGTACTAAGCACTTGGAAGAGTAAACACAGCACTATAACAGACACATTCCCTACTGCAGTAAACTTACAGTCTAGAGGTTGAGCTTACCATCTAGACTCTATGTGATGTAGGTATTCCTCGGACTCTCATTTGGGAATCTTTTTCGAATGAGTGCTCGGGGAAAGAACTCATACATAGGACTTGAGGGCTCCCAAGGACTTGAGGGATCCCACTTTTCTACTTCCATTTGTTCACAGCCTCCCTCCTGCTCCTAAAAGAGATTTCTTTTATTGTGAGCCCCGTGTAGTCCAGGGACAGTGTCCAATCTGATTATCTTGTATCTTTCCACCACTTAATATATACCATAGTTACCCAGGATTTATTCTTTCCTCGGGAATCCTATTGTTCTAATGCCATGAGTCCTAATTGTGCACCATCTTTCTTTCCTAAAATGTGTTCTCCACTGCTTTCAGTCATTTCCAACAGTTCCTGTTACATCACTTCAAGCAATATTTCTTCTAGTTCCCCCTTCTTTCCCTCACAGTCTTGTCATATCTTGACTTTTTTTTAGGTTTTTTAGTATAAATCCTTCCAGTTCCATTAGCACAGTCACCTCTTCAGTGGTTCTGAAGCATCTTTCTTCTTTGCATTCTCCAAGAGGCCTCTAGCACTCTTCTGCCTTTTGTTTTTGACTGTACATCGTATTTCCTTGTGCCTGTCTCCTCCAATCAAGTTTGTCTGAATGTATAAGTCCTTTGGGTAGCATCTTGGTCCTGCATGTTCAATTTAAAAGCACCCTGAACACAGGCATCACTTTACAAACACCCCATTCATACCCTTAGCTGATCTTCCTCATTTACCCAGAGGTAAGCACACTGGAGAACAAACCTGAGGAAAATCTGACAGGAAATTGTTTCAACTTTACTTTTGGAATATTAAATCGGTGCTGGGAGAAAAATAAGACGTAATGAGTGGTGGTCAGATAATTTATTACAATTACATTTACATGTGCAGGGAAGATAGAAGAGGCAGCTTTCCAGTGTTCAGCCACTCATGATGTGCAGCCATTGTTCTCCGTCTACAGTTCAAGCTGGGAAGGGTCATTTTCCAGCACCTGTTATGCGTCAGATTCAAGAATAGTTCCAAGGTGGCCCTACATAAAAGTGCTGAAATTTTTTTCTTGCTTCCTAATCCCCCTCCTCTATCCCTTGGAAATGTTTGTGTTATTTAGCTAGACTCTGCTAAGAGACTTTGCGCACGCGCGCACACCCACACCCACACACACACGTGTGGGCCTTTCCCCCACCCCTTCTGATCTAGAGGCAGTGTTATTGTCACAGAAGAGCAGTGTCCAAAATTTTTATAGAAGCCAGATTGTGGCTCTGGATTGCATGCCTCTAATGTGACAACCCAAAGGAAAAGAGCCATGTAAGACTCCTAAACAGAACGGCACAGAAATCCAAACACACAAGGCCACGTGGTGCTGTGCCAGACCACGCCCAGACTTTGCAAGGTTAAGTTTGGCTTGATCTGACCTGACCACCTCCTCTTAGTATCCAAACTTTGCTGCCCCTTCCTCCGTGATCCTTTCATCTTTTCCCAGCTGCTGCTAAACCTAGTAGGGCACTCTTGGGATAGCTGCTCAGCCAGCTGGTTGTCGAGTTTGGCTTACTTTTGATGTGCTGATTCCTGGGTTTCCATCTCCAATTGGCCTGAACCCTCTGAATCCAGAATCAGCTTCCAGAAAGCTGATGCCTGAGAACCCCCCCCAATGCAATAGCTCTGCTGGATATTCTTTTCGGTAGGAGTGGGAAGTTTTGTGGCATATAAACAGATTCTCCTAATACCTCCATCAGTCATCCTGGAGAGCTGGCATGCTCTCTGCCTTGCACTGAGAGAGTCATAAAGCCTTTCCTCCCTCCCTTTCTCCTCATGGAGTTGAAATTCATGGGATGGGGACCAATTTTACTTTATGGATAAAATTGAAACCATCAGGAGTGATCTCCTTAAAATTCCCCCCTCCCCAACCTCTCCATTCCCTCCCTCTTCCAACCCACTCTTCAACTCTCCTATCTTCCCAGCAGTATCTCAAGAGAACTCCTCCCTCCTCTCAAAATCTACCCCACTCCATATATGCCTCTGACCCTATCCGTTTGCACCTTATCAAAATACTTGTCCCCTCCTTTCTTCCCTCCTTGACCACCATCTTCAACTGTTCTCTTCTCAGTGGCTTCTTCCCCATTGATTTCAACCATGCCCATGTATTCCCTATCCTTAAAAATCCTCCCAGGACCTCACAACTCCCTCTAATTGTCACCCCTTCTCCCTCCTACCATTCACTCCAAACTCCTCGAGCAAGTTGTCTATACCCACTGCCTCTCCTCCATTTGTCTTCTTGACCCCCTCCAATCTGTCTTCCTCCCACTTTACTCCGTGGAAACTGCCTTCTCTAAGGTCACCAATGGCCTGCTTCCTGTCAAATCCAACGACCAACAACCTCCTCAACCTCTCAGCTTCTTTCAACACTGTGGACCATCCCTTTCTTCTTGAAACATTACCTAACTTTAGCTTTCCTGATACTGTCCTCTCCTTGTTTTCCTTGTTTTCCTATCTCTCTGGCCAGGCCTTCTCAGTTTCTTTCATGGGCTCCTTCTCTGCCTCCCACCCTCTGACTGTGGAAGTCCCTCAGGGCTCAGTTCTGGGACCCGTTCTGTTCTCCATCTACCCCCACTCCCTTGAAAAATTCATTCTCTCCCATAGCTTAACTTCCATCTCTATGTGGATGATTCTACCTCTCCAGCCCTGACCTCTGTCTTCTGTATCTCATTTTCTCCTGCCTTCAGGATATCTCTACTTGGATGTACTGCTGACACCTCAAATTTAGCATGTACAGAACAGAACTCCTCATCTTCCCACCCATATACTGCCTTTCCCTTGACTTTCCCATCACTTTAGAAAGCATCACCATCTTCCCTGTCACACAAACCCATAACCTTGGTGTTATTTATCCTCAATTTATCTCTCTCATTCAACACACATATTCATTCTGTCACCAAATCCTGTCAGTTCAACCTTCACAAATCACCCTTTCCTCTCCATTCAAACTGCTACCACGTTAATCCACTTGTCCACTTATCCTATCCTGCATTGATTACTCTATCAGCATCCTTGCTGACTTCCCTGCCTCCTGTCTCTCCCCACTCCATTCCATATTTCACTCTGCTGCCCAGATCATCTTCCTACAAAAACAATCCATTCCAGTCCATATTTCACTCTGCTGCTCAGATCATTTTTCTATAAAAATGTTTAGGCCATGTTTCCCACTCCTCAGGAACCTCCAAAGGTTGCCCATCCACCTCCATATCAGATAGAAACTCCTTACCTTTGGCTTTAAAACAGTCAACTCTCCCCCTCTTACCTTACCTCCCTGATTTCGTACTATAACCCAGACCATACACTTCACTCCTCTAATGAACCTCAATTTAATTTATCCCCCTTCTGTTTTCTGACTTTGTCCTCCCTCTGGCCTGGAACTTGATTCAATAGTATTTATTGAGCGCTTACTATGTGCAGAGCACTGTACTAAGTGCTTGGAATGTACAATTCGGCAACAGATAGAGACAATCCCTGCCCATTGATGGGCTTACAGTCTAATCGGGGGAGACAGACAAAAACAATAGCAATCAATAGAATCCAGGGGATGTACATCTTATTAAAATAGAGTAATAAAAATATATACAAATGAAAAGACGAACACAGTGCTGAGGGGAGGGGAACGGAGAGGGGGAGGAGCAGAGGGAAAGGGAGTAAAAGGGGCTTAGCTGAGGGGAGGCGAAGGGGGGGCAGAGAGGCAGCAGAGGGAGCAGAGGGAAAAGGGGAAGCTCAGTCTGGGAAGGCCTGTTGGAGGAGGTGAGCTCTCAATAGGGCTTTGAAGAGGGGAAGAGAGTTAGTTTGGCGGAGGTGAGGAGGGAGGGCGTTCCAGGACAGTGGGAGGACGTGGGCCAGGGGTCGACGGCGGGATAGGTGAGAACGGGGGACAGTGAGGAGGTGGGCGGCAGAGGAGTGGAGCCTATGGGGTGGGCAGTGGAAAGAGAGAAGGTAGGAGGGGGCAAGGTGATGGAGAGCCTTGAAGCCTAGAGTGAGAAGGTTTTGTTTCGTACGGAGGTTGATAGGCAACCGCTGGAGGTTTTTAAGAAGGGGAGTGATATGCCCAGAGCGTTTCTGCAGGAAGATGATCCGGGCAGCGGAATGAAGAATAGACTGGAGCGGGGAGAGACAGGAGGAAGGGAGATCAGAGAGCAGGCTGACACAATAATCCAGCCGGGATATTATGAGAGCCAGTACCAGTAAGATAGCTGTTTGGGTGGAGAGGAAAGGGCGGATCTTGGTGCTATTATAAAGGTGAGACCGGCAGGTCTTGGTGACAGATTGGATGTGTGGGGTGAATGAGAGAGCTTCATATCTGACAGACCACCTCTCTTCCCGCATTCAAAACCTTATTAAAATCACATTTCCTCCAAGGCCCTATCCCAACTAAGCCTTCATTTCTACTACTCCCTCTCCCTTCTGCATCGCCTGTGTACTTAGATCTGTACCTTTTCAGCACTTGATTTTCACCTCTCCCTAGGCCCCATAGCACTTATGTACATATCCATAATTTATTTTTTTCTCTGTCTCTCCCTCTAGACTGGAATTTCCTTGTGGGCAAGAAACATGTTCTAGCAACTCTGTCATAGTGTACTCCCCTAAGCGCTTAGTTCAGTAATCGGCACATTGTAAGCACACAATAAATAGCATTGATTGATTGATTAATGGAATGAATAATGTGGGAATATAGCAAATGGTGGTGAGAGATGGATAATGGGCTGCTAGAGCAAGACAAATATCTTGAGCAACCAGCTGAAGAGGTAAGCTCCTCAAGGAAGTAAATGGTATCTTTTCCATGTTCTGAAGATCCTATATTGCCCTTTGAATTGATAGCTATGTTTGTTTATTTTATGGTATTTAAGTGCTTACTATATGTCAGGCACTGTACTAAGCACTGGGGTCGATACAAACCTATCAGGTTGGACACAGTCCCTGACCTGCACGGGGCTCACAGTCTTAATCCCCATTTTACAGATGAGGTAACTAAAGCACAAAGAAGTTAACTGACTTGCCCAGGGTCACACAGCAGACAAGTGTCAGAGCTGGGATTAGAACCCGGGTCCTTCTGACCCCTAGACCTGTACGCTTTCCATTAGCCATGCTGCTTCATAGCCATGAATGCAGGATTAATAATGACGTTGATGAGCAACAACAGAACTGAGGGAGATGCAGCTACCCTGCTCTTTCTTTTAGGATCTTTTCGCCAATGACTGGGAGTACTCTGCTCCCAACAGTCTTTTTAATAGAGTGGAAGTGACAATAGGTGGGGGAAGAGAGGAACTTAAAAGAAGAGGAAATAGTGCAGAGTAAGAGATTGAGAAGCAGTTTGGCAGAGTGGATAGAGCATGGGCCTGGGAGTCAAGGTCATAGGTTCTAATCCTTTGTGACCTTGAACAAGTCACTTCACTTCTGTACATTAGTCAGCTCCTCTGTAAAATGGGGATCGAGAGTAAGAGCACCCTGTGGGACAGAGACAGTGTTCAACTCGATTTGCATATATCCACCCCAGCACTTAGTACAGTGCCTGGCACATAGTAAGAGGTTAACAACTAACAAAGTTATTGTTATAATAATTGAGACGGGCCAGTAGAAGATGGAAAAGGACTATGGGCGCTCTGAAGAAAGGGAGAAAGTAGTTAAAGAGCACTCATGGAAGTGCAGTGCTTATAAGGAAGGGGAGAGCAAGGATTGCAGGGGAGAAGAGGACTCTCACCTCTTTATTTGGGCAGGAGAAAAAGAGAAGCCGGGTAAGAGGGAGCCGGACAAAATTTCAGAGAGGAGGTAGCAGAAAGAGAGGGAAAAGAAAACTAACTTTGTGGTGGGACAAAGATTTGTGCTGAGAAGGAAAAGTCAAATGATAGAAATAACCCTAAAAGAGGAACCAGAATCATACTGGGAAAGGAATAAGATCAGGGAAATTTCATTTAAGAGAAATGAGAAAAAGCTGCACTCTGAAAAAAGGATCAATAGGAAGCCACTTTCTGATTTTTCAAATGAAGTCTCCTAGAGATGTTGTGGTTTGGAGACAGGGGCTGGGGAAGAGAAGAGGAAGGATGGGTTTGAGGAGAGGAAGGACCATGGAGTGGGTGAAGGAAGGGGAAACAGTGTCATGAATAAATAAGCCTGAACCAGGAGCTGTGACTTCCTAACCCACAGCCCTCTCTCCTGTTCCAAACTAACTTTATAGGAAGGCTATAGAAGTTTAGCTTGACCTCTTCCAACTTTCCAAAGCATAGCTGCTTGTGTAGAACATCTGAAGGGAAGCATCTAGAGCTGGGGAGAGAGGATGTTGGGTGGGAAGAGAGGCCATGGAGTGACTAAGTCTATGTAGTCTTTTACTTTCCCTCACATGGCAGGGGTAAAATACTCTCAGAAAAACCTGCGAAGAGTCTGTCACTTTGCTTCCCTCTGCAGATATTCAGCAGTCCACTGGAAGGACAAAGGGTTGTGAGGCTACCCAAGAAGTAAGATAAACCAAACAGTTTCAGAAGTTTTTCATGGGAGACAGCATAATTACTGGTAAATCCAGTCCTGGGCCACCTCCAGTTCTGGCCATACCCAACATTGTGGGCAATTTCTAGAGCAGTGGTTCCCAGAGGATATTTTGCTGTGGCTGCTACTGTGGCCCCCACAGTGTTTTTGTGGTGGCCTTGTTTTTACATAAGACTCGGAGTGAAAAATGGCTTTATGTTGGGGCAAACAGAATTTCAGTTATTTGGAAAAATCAAAATTTTCAGTGGGACCATTTGTAACTTGGATTATTTTGTGGGCAGTGGCTTCCAAATTATTGGGTAGCCATACTTGAGACTCACTTGTTAGAGGGAGTTCTTTGTCAGGCAGGCAGATTTCCTTGAGTGTGATTATTAGACTAATAATAATAATGGTGTTAAGCATTTATTATGTGCCAGGCACTATACTGAGCACTAGTTGATACAAGATGATCAAGTCCAACCCAGTCCCCATCCCACACAGGATTCGTGGCCTAAGTAGGCAGGAGGAGAGGAATTGAACCCCCACTTTACAGATCAGGAAACTGAGAAGTTAGGTGACCTGCTCAAGGTCACATGGCAGGCAAGTGGTAAAGCTAGGATTAGAACCCAGGTCCTCTGACTTCCAGTCCCATGCTCTTTCTATTAAGCCTTGCTGCTTCAGTTACCACAGGGGTGCAAAGACAAAGGCTGAAATGAGATTTCTCAAGGTAGAAGAAACATAAGCCTTTGTATTTAAACAAGACTCCTCTTCCCTCTGCCTCCACCTCCTTTCTCCCACCCACCTTCCGACTTTCCCAATCCGCTTCATAGGTAGTATGTCGGAATACTTCCCATAGTGATAGATTTTTAAAGAGTTATCTTTGAAGTGACTTTTAGCAGCTTCCAGTCAAAATCTTTCAAGGGATCCCTTCTTTCTTATCATATCCTTAGTGGGTTTGGGAGGTGGGTTATGTGTAACTTCCCTCTGTTTAGATAGAGGAACCGAGGCAGAGGCCAAAGACGTGATCTGTTCAAGAGCAGGCAGCATCTCCATGATGCAGCCATAAAGTAATAATTCAATCAGTCTAACTGGCTGATTGTTGCCAGTCCAACCCAGGGATCAAATAAACTTCTTGCTCAGGTGAATATATGGGGAAATGCACAGCCAACCCACAAGTTGGACTTAAAGAATGGTGTTCATTAGCTTGGAGTCCACCTGGGGATCTTTCAAGAGGAGGGACCTGGGTTTCTCTATTGGTGACCTGGTCAGGAATAAGCAACAGGGCACCACATTTGTGTGAGCTTGGAAGAGACAAATAAAATGAATGAGCTAGACAAACTTGGGAAGCAGGTCTATGAAGCAAGATGCAGTTTAATAAGAGACGAGTGCAAGGCATGACACTTCTCAGTGAATTCCCCACTTTGCATTAGTCAGAAGGTTAGTATAATCCTGGGTCCAGTTTTTGTCACCCCCCTCCTAAAAAGACAGAGAGAAACTAGGAGATAAGGAAACAATGACAAAGGTGACTGCAGGCTGTGTAATAGGTTCTATGAGGAAAAGATTCCAACAGTTGGGATGGTTTAACCTGGAGAAGAGAAGTCTAGGGAAATGCCTACCCTTCTAATAATGTCATAAAATATTATCAACATTCTATACACCAAGGTATTTTAGAAAATAACTATTACTCTAACCGGGAGATGGAGGCCGAGAAAAAGTAAAATACATTACTCCATTCATTCAATAGTATTTATTGACCGCTTACTATGCAGAGCACTGGACTAAGTGCTTGGAGTGTACAATTCAGCAACAGAGACAATCCCTGCCCAATAACGGGCTCACAGAAGTCACTGTGACTGCAGACTTACTACTTCCCTGCCCTGGGACAAGCATTCTCTCTTTACCTAAGTCATTTGTCTTCCAGAGCATGAAGGAAGCAGTGCATGGGAAGAATGGTGATCCGTTGTTCTCTGTGAGATCATTGAAAACCGTTCAAATGAATAGTACTAGGGAATGTTCTGCATTAGTTGTTGAGGATGAGGTGTTGCAGAATGCCCTGCGAAAACAATCTCACTAACTGAGGACCAAGTGGGCTCCAGTAGGGCTGGATTAGAGTGTGGACCACCACTGTGGCCACTCCAGGAGCATCCATTGGCTCCATTTAATTCCATGTGACCACTGTTGCAGGATCTTAACAACACTAGCAGAGCTGAGAAGGGATCCAAATAAGCTGCAGGAAGAGGGGGTGAGCTCTGGCTTGCCCTCCCCGTTCCCTCCCACCCCCACTTCAAGCTTCCACTCCCCAAACCCATTAGAGTCTTCAACCGGGTGAGAGTCACCCCGGAAGTGCATGCTGACCACGAGCCAGCTCTGGTTAGTTCGGCCACCCAGAAAACTGACCAAGATTTTGGAGTAGTTCACTTCAGCTGTCCACCCTGCTGGATTGCTTCATTCATTCCATCATATTTATTGAGAGCTTAATGTGTTGCAGAGCACTGTACTAAGCGCTTGGGAGATTACAGTATAACAGTAAGCAGACCTGAGTGGCTGTGAGCTCCCAAGCCCATACTCTTTCCACTAAGCTAGGCTGCTTCTCCATAAGGGTAGGCACCTCCCTTTAAGTAGTTTGTTTTGAGGGCCACTCGGATAATACAGCCATGTAACTAAGAAGAGGCTTTAATACAATCCCTAAGGCAGCCATTTCTCTCTCATGCATTCTCATATTTTAATTGAAAACATATTTATTCTCAAAGAAAACTGAGGACTTTATGGGTTTTTGTGTGTCCATCTTTAAAAGAAAAAAAAAAGGAGTACATGTTTGTTTCTGACTTTTTTTTTCCACCTCCAGTTTGTTGCCGAAAAGAACCCTATCCAACGCTGTCGGGAAAACTGGTTTCTTGAGCCAGCAGATCATGTGATTTCTGTCATCTCCTGTATGTTCCCTCCCCTCAGCCCCCACATTCGGTATGTCTCTCTCTCTCTGCACACGCTGTTCAGTAAACAAACTTCCGAGAAGCAGCCCGGTCCGGTTCAGAGCAGCCCGTTCATTCACACAGCCCTTGGAAAGGACTGCCTTTGACGTCCCGGCTAAAGCAGGGTGGAGAAGTTAGTATTTATGTTTTCATTAGTGCTTTTTATAGCCGTGAGCCAGCTGTAGCTGGTTAACGTTAGCCCGGGACATCTATTAGAGTGCAGGCCTCTTACGCAGTTGAAAGAGCTTCTGATGGAAACAGAGTTGGTTACTCATGGCACTATTGGCTGTGTTTACGTGAAGTCCTTTTGTGCCGTCATGGGGTATGAATTAAAACAGTGGGGAGTCCCTCAAACGCGGCACCCGGAGATCCTATCGGGATACGTACTTCACAACAACCAAGAAATGGAAACTGTTAATTCACTGTAATAACAGTCCATTCTTTTATTAAATGCTTTCTGCTGTATTGTGTTAAAAATGAAAAGGATTCTTCGGCTGTGGCTACCTGGAATCTTTTCCACTTGGTGCTTAAAAAAAAGTTGGGTGGAGGAATTTATTTTGTGTTCTTTTTTTCCTAGCCACACCAAGGAATCATCTTTTTTTTATAGGGGTCCAGGGCAGTTATGCAACTTGTTCTGGCTGAGTTAATCAGAGCTGTGCACTGTATTGCCACTTTGTTCTGGACAGAATTGTCCCATTTGAAGTAAATTTTGAAGATTCATTAAACAAATCGGAAGGAATGCAGTGAAGCCTTAGAAACATCATTGCCTCAAGTGGATAGAGCACAGGCCTGGGAATCAGAAGGACCTGGATTCTAATTCCAGCTCCATCACTGATCTGCTGTGTGACCTCAGGCTTGTCATTTAACTTTGCTGTGCCACAGTTATCTCATCTGTAAAATGGAGATTAAGACTGTCAGCCCCATCTGGGACATGGACTGGGTTCAACCTGATTAACTCAAATCTATTCCAGTGCTTAGTAAAGTGCCTGATACCATAGTAAGTGCTTAATAAATACCTTTTTTTTTAAAAAAAAAAAAAAGGTCATCCATTCTGTTGTTGGAAATGAAATACATCTTGAGTATGTGGATGACATTTGGTAGGGTTGTATGTGTGTGTTTGCTGCATGTTGATGGATTAAAGGATGACCTAATTCAGAAGTCAGCGTTCTCAAGTTGCTGTGCCATTCTGAAACCAGAAACGTATTCTCCCCGCCTCCCCTTAGGTTTTTTTTTAAGTGAATTTAGCCCTAAATTAGACCAATTTAGAAATCTGAAAAGCTGAGTTCACATCCACAGCTCTTTCAGCAGCAATAGAAAGAAGCACAGCACCTTTCTTCTGCTTCAGCATTTATACATTCAATCATATTTATGGAGTGCTTACTGTGTGCAGAGCACTGTGCTAAGCGTTTGTAAAGTACAATTCAGCAATAGAGACAATCCCTGCCCACAATAGGCTCACAGTCTAGAAGGGGGGAGATGGAATCTAGAAGAGGGGAGACAGACATCAAAACAAGTAAACGGACATCAATAGCATCAATATAAATAAATAGAATTATAGATAGATACACATCATTAATAAAAATAGATAGAATTATAAATACATACAGATATACTCACAAGTGCTGTGGGGCAGGAAGGTGGGTAGAGCAGAGGGAACAAGTGGGGGTGATGGGGAGGGGAGGGAGAACAGAGGAAAAGGGGGACTTTGTTCTGGAAGGCCTCCTGGAGGAGGTGAGCTTTCAGCATTTAGGACAGTGCTGAACACATAGCGCTTAACAAATGTCATTATTATTACAACGTCAGGGCCCGTAGTACCTATGGCAGAGTTGTAGGCTGTCTGTATGCCCCCTTCAGAGTTCTATTCAGGCCACTGGTTTGTTTATTCCATTTAATTATTCATTTTTGCTTACTTTTGTCATTACCAGTTGAACCTGTTTTTACTCTTGTCCCCATTTTATGTTCACAGTTTGTATTTGTCTGTCTTCCTCATTAGTCTGCAAATTCCTCCAGGTCTTTTGCCCAGTAAAATACCGTGAGTCAGTCAATACCAATGAAGATGAGCCTGGTGATGAGAAATTCTCTGATTGAGAGTTCCAGTAATAGGTTGTCCTACCTGTATGGAGGGCTTATTCTGGTGATATTACCACTGGATTACCAAATGACAAGATTTTTTTTTCTCTCCCTCCTTGCCTTTCTCTCTTTGGAGCCTTCCGTCCTGTAAAATTGTCAAAATCTTTTGTATCCATACCCACCTACCAGACCATTCGATCTTCTCCTGTATTCTATATAAACTAGCTGGCCAGGCTTTCTTGTTGGCAAGAGGATCATTTGTCCCTGCTTTCCCCAGGTTTTTTTCTTCCTATTACTGACTGAAAAGTCAGTGCTTGTGTTCTTGTTCGCCTAAAGGAAGCCTTAATGCTTGTTTACCTTGAATATCTATTTCATGAGTTTACTCTTCATTAGTATTCAAATTGAGTCTAATCAGTATACTCCTGTTGGCCAGGTGCCTTTTGCTTGCACAGACCAGTTGGCCATCAAGCCCTGGAAACCCAGAGCAGTAATAATAATAATGTTGGTATTTGTTAAGCACTTACTATGTGCAGAGCACTGTTCTAAGCACTGGGGGAGATACAAGGTAATCAGGTTGTCCCACGTGAGGCTCACAGTTAATCCCCATTTTACAGATGAGGTAACTGAGGCACAGAGAAATTAAGTGACTTGCCCACAGTCACACAGCTGACAAGTGGCAGAGCCGAGAGTCGAACCCATGACCTCTGACTCCGCAGCCCAGGCTGTTTCCACTGAGCCACGCTGCTTCTCTACTCTGAACCCCATCACATGCTACTAACTGTTGCCCCAGTCAATCACTGATATTTATTGAACCCTTACTGTGTGCAGAGCATTGTTCTAAGCACCTGAGAGAGTACAGTGCAATAGAATTTGGTAGACATATTCCCTGTGCCCAAGGATAGCAAAGTCTTTTTCTGTGGCCTAATGGACACAGTATGGGTCTGGGAGTCAGAAGAACATAGGTTATAATCCCAGCACCATCAGTTGTCTGCTGTGTGACCTTGGGCAAATCATTTCACTTTTCTGTGCCTCAGTTGCCTTTTCCGTAAATGGGGATTGCGTTTGGAAGCCCTATGTGGAACAGAGACTGTGTCCAACCTGTTAATCCTGTGTCTACCCCGGCACTTAGTACAGTGCCTGGCACACTGTAAGTGCTTAACAAATACCACAATTACGATGATTATTATCATTATTACTGTTCTTTTTGTAAGTCTCATTTGAGCAAAACTCAGATACCTAACGTGGGTTAGCTGGTGTTTGCAATGAAAGTTGCAGTATTTAAACTATTGAATTTTTCAATTTTGTGTGTCTTCCCTTCACTCATCCAACTGTCTGTAAGGCCATTTATAACCTAGCCCATAAACCTGAGATAAAGTATTGGTTGAGTTAACGTACCGCTGAAAAACTGTCTTATGTGTCAGCACCAGTTCTTGTGTGAAAGTTTTAATTTTCCCCTAAATTAATGAGAATGCCTTGTAATGGAACACATAAAGTATCATTTGTTCAAGTTGTTAGGATGCTTATTCCTGACCGTGTGAGCATAGATGATATATATTTTTAGAATGGGCTGTACTTGCTCCTTATTGAGCTGCTTCAGTTGACATTGCAGTGAGATTTCACTGAACACCTTAAGGGGCTTTCTGTTTCGAACCTGGTCCAAAGAGACCTTATCCAAATGTTGGCCAAAACAGCTCAGTATGAAGAACCTACTCATGACGGACACCCAAAGTATTGCCAGATGTGAAAATTTGTATGTACTATGACATAAGCAAAGGAAAGGTAGAAAACTGAGCCATAAGCCAAATAATGTTAAACAACATATGGCTTATATCAGAGATTCATTGGACATGTCTTCTAGGAAAGTTCTCTTGCTCCTTCCCTATATAAAATAGACTCACCAGAGGCAAGCAGGGAATAATTCTTAATGGGGGAGATTTGTGAAGTCCATTCTGTAGCAGAGACACAAATTACCATAAAACCAAAGCTGAGAGGTACACTTTAGCAAGCTCAAAGAACAAGCTTTTTATATCAAATTAATGAAACAGTGACCCACTCTTCTAATATCTGGCAACCCAGCACAGGCAATAAATTAGCAGCAATACAATATTTTAGCTTTAAACTTGCTTTTCCAGATCATGTGGTTTGGGTCAGTTCTTTCAAGAGAAAAGCATGAGGGGAGGAGGAGAAAAAGTGTGAATGTGTTGAATAGAGCTCTGGAGACTTCTGCAGCTGTCTTGAAAAGCAGTAAAATAGCTAACAGCTTCAATTTGGTACACTGATTGGCTAAATTCCAGGCTTCCCATTAGATAACACCCGCCACTTTTCCAAAAGGCCTTAGGCACTGAGGGATACTGGGATTGGTAGTCCCTCGCCCGTAGTTAGCTTTTGGGAAAGGAATGGGTGATTGGAATTAGCTTCCTAGCTTCTGTTTCAGTGTTTGGTCCAGTGCTCAGTGCACATTCAGAAAAGTGATATCCACATGGCCAACCCAAAGTAACAAGTTGGATACGTTGTTTTGTTTTCATTTTTGTGTTTACTTTCATGAAACAATCTTCATTTTTTTGTCCGTGGATTTTAAAGGGAAAAATGGAGTTTTAGAAGGATTTTTGAAATTCCTCTTGAGAAAATGAATCTATGGGCTGTAGATCTATGCTTAATATTTAAAGAAATGGATAAACGGCTTCTGGTGGAACTTTGACTGTCTTCTCTTGAGTTATTTGTATCTGGATGTAACTTCAAGTACATGCTTACATGTGTGGATTTAAAAATACCTGTTTCCACATTGACTTTGAAACCAAAAAAGCCACGTAGAGCAGTGTTGTGTTTATGAGCAACCCCACAATAAATACAACAGGGCATAAGGTGCAAGTGGAAATTGGTATTTGGCAAAGAAACAGATTTTGTTTTCAAGCTTCCATGGATGTAGTTATACTTAGTAGTGTACAAAAGTAATTTGAAGAAAGCCTTGATGGTAGCAATAATTCACTATAAAAATGCATGCTGGAGGGGAATCATTTTTTCCTTGAGGTCCAAACTTTTCATCAAAGTTCATAATATTAGCATGTGATTTCATTGTGTAATCAAAGTTTACTTATTAGGTGGACATCCAGTTGCTTGGATTTATAGTAAGATTTAAGAAGATTGTTTGACCTTTTATGTCATCCTAATGAGACCTTCGTCAGGAACTCTGCCATCACCTCAGGATTGAGGATGACTGAGAGAACTGAATTGTAAAATAGTATTCCTTGGTGTTATTCATTCAATTGTATTTACTGAGTGCTTACTGTGTGCAAAGCACTGTACTAACCCTTGGGAGAGTAAAATATAGCAACAAACAAATTCTTGCCCACAATGAGGTCACAGTGTAGAAGGAGAGACAGTGGTCTAGAAGGAGAGACTAGTTAAGTACTTGGTGATAACCTTGAGCATTTGTAATATTATTTTTAAACTGGTGAGGTTTTTAAGATACAGAACCAAATGTGCTGCCAGTCGTTGCTTCAAGGGTTCTGAAAGTAAAATACACTCTCCCTCTCCCACCCCGCTCCCGCCCTGTCCCTTTTAAGTGAGTGTAGTTTGAGTTGAACTATTTGGGATAAAATACCACTGGAGCAGTGGAAAAACATCATGCATGCTTTTGAGTAGCCTTTTCCCTTGAGCTTCAGGGAAAAGATTTACTTGATTTTGATTGTTCCTTCACTGTGATGCCCCCACCAGCCTCGATGAAATACGGAGTTGAACCACTGTCCTGCTTTTTCCAACCAAGTGCAGTAGGAAATACTTCCTCTGTAAAACTTGAGAGTTACCACACCATGATCAGGCTTGGACTGCAGTTGGCAAAGCTCAAAATCCAACCCACATAATGTCTCTCCACTGGCACTAGATGGCTCTGGCACAACCCAGCTCTGACCTAATATTCCAAAGCCAGTTAAAGTGAAAGTTGTAAATATAACAATCTCTTGATCATTTAGAGAAATGGAAGAAATCTGTGGGAGGGATTACCAGAAGCTATCAGTATTGGTAGAATGTGTAATATCAATTTCCAATTTAGAGCAGTTGTTAAAACTTCCATTTAAGTTGTTATTTAGCACTGTGCTTTTGGAAAGATAGCAACCTACCTGGGTGCAGAGTTTTTCATTGCTCTGTTGCAGAGTAGATAACCCTGAATATATTCTTTTTACACCAAAAGTTTATTGAGCATGTTGTAGGCTTATAGCCCTGTTCATTGTGGCATTAGCCTGTCTTTCCCTATGTTAGGGAAAAATGAGTTCTCTGAAAAAGAGATTCAACAGGAAGAATGGGGAGTAAAGCACCAGAAATGTATTAACTTCAATTTTATCTCTTGGCTGTCTCCTCACCCATCCTCTGATGGCAGGGAAATGCCAGTGAAATGGCCAAGATTAGGGCAAACCAAAAGGGAGGAAGTGAAGCAAGGGATTTGGCAAACTCATGACAGATATTACCTCCCAAAGGCACTCATTAAAGAGCTTCCAGTCTACCCCTCTAGATTATAAGATTATGGGCAAGGAATGTGTCTATTGTTATATTGTACTCTCCCGAGCTCTGAGTACAGTGCTCTGCATACAGTAACCGCTCAATAAATATGATTTCCTGACTAACTGACAGGAGCAAATGAATAAGAGACACATAAAACAGGCCACTTCTAAAAAAAAAAAAAAGTGACTTTTTGACATTTCAGTGCCATGAACAGTATTCAAAGGCTTCTGAATGCAGAGGCAGCCCTATTCCAGGCATTTGGGAGCATACCTTAAAAGAAAGACCTGGCCCCTCCTTTGAAGGACTATTTGCATTTTTATGTACTTCCTTTCCTAGTTAGATATATTGTACTTTTGCACTCTCTTAAGACTGTGACCACTTTACCCAAACATCAGGAGCACATTCTCTGATAGAAATAAAATGTAAGGCGATAGTAGTGTCCCTAGAAGCCATGTGTTTGCATCATATTTCAAGATTCCTTAATTTGTTACATCAGGTGGCATTTGTAGCATTCTTGCCCTTGCCAAGAACCCAGACTACACTCTTCACTCCTCTAATACCAACCTCCCTCCCCCTTCACGGCCGAGAGTCCACTACTTTCCCCTTCACCCAAGTCCTTCTAAAATCATCTCACTTCCAGGAACGTCTTCCCTGACTTAACTTTTCATCTCCACACCCTATTTTCCCTCCTTTCTGCATCCTCTAGGTATTTGCACACATACACTCAGGCACTTTGATACTCAGCCCCACCCCCCAGAACACTTATGTATATGTCCTTCTACTCTGTTGCTTCCCCTATCTGTAATTTATTTTATTGTCGCTCTCCCCTTCTAGATTGTTAGCTCCTGATGGTCAGGGGTCCTGTCTATCAACTGTATTATGTTCTCCTAAAGCTTAGTGTATAGTGCTCTGCACACAGTAAGCCCTCAATAAATTCCATTTATTGATTGTTTTTCCTTCCTCACTAGCGACAAGCATTTCACAAGATCATGCCCTAAAACTCTCAACTCCCATTTCTGTATTTGATCATGATTCTGTCAGTTTATTACCTTACAGTTCTTATTTACGTTCATTTCAGCCCTTGATCTTGTGCTCTTATCCCCAGTGCTATTAAAAATGTATGCAACATCATCCCGTTAGAATTAATGTTGATGAAAGCCCACTGAGTGCAGTAGTACTGTGCTCAGAGAAAACTGTACAGTAATTATTCCAGTACAGATATTGGCCTTGAGGGTATAATAACTACTTAGATAAAATGGACAAAATGAAAAAAATTGGTCATGCTCAATAAGGTAATTTGCACATGCATGTGCGGAAAGTGGAGTTGAGGGAGGGGGAACCTTTACCTTATCAATCGTCAGTGATATTTGTTGAGCACTTTCTGGGTACTGCACACTGTACTAGGTGTTTGGGAGAGTATCGTACAGTAGAGTTGGTAGACACGATCCCAGCCCAGAAAGAAGCTTACATTCTAGAGTTGGGCACAAATATTAAAATAAATTGCAGATAGGGAAAATGAGAGATTATAAGGCTCTGAATGGATAGTCATCTGAAAGACTCATCTAGGCCTTTTGAGGAAAAGAATTCTCACCTATGAGTTTTGAGTTTACCGTTGTAGATGTGGGTCTAGAGGATTTTCTCTTTCAACAGTTCCCTGGTTTTTGGACAGAAATAGCATTACATTTCCTTGCTATCAGTGTCTATCTGAGATGCTACTCTTAAGATTTTTTCAGGGAGCAGGTATGACCATTATAGTGTATGAATGCAAGTCTGGCTTAGTTCCCACCCTCCCCTTACTTCCCACGTGGCAGTGGGTCAGATCCTGCTTGCCCCAAAGGGTAAAACGGTTAAAGGTGTAAGATTGTTGTCCAGAATTGTCCTGTGGACAGAATGATCCTGGCCTCAGGGCAACAAAATGTAAGCAAGGGGTTAGGCCACTGGCAGCCTTCTTCTAAGGTTCCATCTGGATGGCGATGGCCAGCAGGCCTGAGGGGAAGGAGAGAAGGACTGGGCGATTTCCAGACCCTCCCAGCGTTTCTGATTGATTTCTATTTGGCTTCCATCTGGTCTGTCAGCTCCCATAGGTTGGGTTCCCAGATCCACCCTGCCCTCCTAGGGATTCTCTGGATCAAGAAGGTTTTCATTCTGAATGTTAGAGGCAGAGCCTGACACCAGACAGATTCATTAGGCATCTATAGCAGTCGGCGTTGATGCTGAAATGGGGTCTGGGCTGGGTATTTGTTGACCAGAGCTGGTGAATGATTCAGTGACAATTGAATCTGTCAAGGATCATTTCTGATTTCAGTAATTGAAATTTCCCAATGATGGACTTTAAGAAGTAAGATTTTTAATAATTTGCTTCCAGACCAAAAAAGGCTGAGAAAACCCAGTAGTTTAATTACTGCTTCTAGGCACTACCACTTCTTGGCTACCTGGACTGTGGACTGTCCCTGGCTAGGTGCCAGGCATTATTAACAATCAATCATATTTATTGAGCACTTACTATGTGCAGAGCACTGAACTAACCTCTTGGCGGAGTACAATGCAACAGAGTTGGTAGACATGTTCCCTGCCTATAACAATTTATACCCATATTATATGTTATGCCCATATGTTATGCCCATAACATAACATAGCAATTATTTGCTATTTTAATGAGATGTTCATCCCCTTGATTCTATTTATTGCTATTGTTCTTGTCTGTCCGTCTCCCCCGATTAGACTGTAAGCCCGTCAGAGGGCAGGGACTGTATCTGTTACCGATTTGTACATTCCAAGCGCTTTGTACACTGCTCTGCATATAGTAAGTGCTCAATAAATACTACTGAATGAATGAACAAGCTTACAGTCCAGAGGGAAAGACAGACAGTAATGTAAATAAATAAATTTTGGATATGTACGTTAGTGCTGTGGGGCTGAGGGAGGGGTGAATAAAGGGTACAAATCCAAATGTGACTTCTCTTCCTCTCCCACTTTCTAGCAGGTGGTGGTACAGTGACTGCCTCTTTCTTTCATGGCAAGCAGTGGGCTCTTGGTCAGAAGGCCAGAGTTCAGTTTGACCAGTTGACAGATGGGGGTGTGCTGAGCTCCTGGCAGCCCCCACCATAGCGCTCTCCCCCCGGACTACTCCTGCTCAGGCCCAGAAATGAGCCTGTGAGCTCTTCAAGGATAAGGGATCTCACTGATTACGACCTCCAAAGATTCCCGGAGTCCTCACTGTTGACTGAATTGCTGACTGAGCAAAAGAAACTACTCATTGTATCCTGGCTGCCTGAATGCCAACACTTTCCTCTGGTTCTTGTTTCACATTGTTAGTTCTATACAAGTACTCAGACAAGATCATTCTTTCTCTTTTTCTGTTTTGCTTTTTGTTGTCCCCAAAGGAATAAAAGATGGGGAAAAATAAGCTCTTGGGAAGAAATCCTCACAAGCTTAAGGAAGTATTGGATGGTCATCCCAAGGGATCAGATGATCCCCACAGCATTTCTGGGGTTTGGGAGCCTGTTGTCCTGAGAAATAATTGATTACTTTGAGGCAGTAAAGTTATTTGGAAATTCTCAGCAGGTTCAGCTAGGTGGTATTTTTTTTGAGTGCAAAGTACCACCAAAGTGGCTCCCCTAGGCTTCAGAGAGCCAAGTGTCCTAGGGATAGGATTCTTTATAAAACTGCCTAAATAATTTGTCAATTTGGATGTTCACAGAAAGCGGGATTGCTCAGAGATCAGCTGTGGTGCTAGTTTTTTCATTCAGCAATGTTAACTGAGGGCCTGCTCTTTGCAAAACACTGTATGAAGTGCCTGGAAAGACTGCAAAAAAAAAAAGAATAAAAAAGAAATGTAACCTGGCTCTCAAGGAGCTAGCAATCTAGAAGGAGAGGGCTGGGAAGTTGACAATGGGCTCCTGAGGAAAGCTTGAAATACATAAGGAAGAAACAACAAAAACACCAGAACAATGATGTATAATCAATTGATTGAATTTACTGAGCACTTACTGTGTGCAGAGCACTGTACTGCTTGGTAGTTTACAATACAAAAAAGTTGGTAGACACATTCCCTTCCCACAAGGAGCTTAGAATCCAGAGGATCAAGAATGCTGTGCTTGTGAGAGCCGTTCTCAAGGCTTCATATGATAAAGGCAGGGCTGTCCAGGGTCCAAGAGTCACAACAGCCACATTCCCAACATTCTAGAATGAGTGGAGACCCTCCTGCCACTGCTGGAGCCCTTCCCCACTCTACTCGGCCAAGCAAGTTACAAGCCAAGCCCCGGGACAATGCGGCTTTAGGGCCGAGGCCATGAAACCACTACTGTAATCCTTCGCGTCCAAGACATAGCCGTGGCTCAGAAGTAAAGGGATTAAAGAGAGAAGTACAAGAGCAGGGAAAGTGGTGCCAAGCTTGCTGAAACCAACCTTCTGAAAAGGAGCCAGGACTGGCAGTCAGGAGACTGCTCTGCCATTGGCTTGCTGTGTGACCTTGAGCAAGTTACTCAACTTCTCTGCCTCAGTTTCCTCATCTGTAAAATGGAGATAAGTTACTTACTTTCATAGACTGGGCCCCGAAAGTGACAGAGACAGCCCTGATCTCATGCTGTTGTTTCCAACACAGTGCTAAGCAAAACGCTTGGCACATAGGAAGAGCTTGATAAATACCCTCAAATGTACCGATCTGCTAGGTTACCTTGAACAAGTCACTTTACCTCTCAAGGTTGATTCACTTGCCCTGTTTGCCAAATAGTATATCTGCAGAAGCTCATATGAGAAATCAGTATACCCCAGGCAGGAGAAGGAGACTTTATAATGGGTTCTGGGTGCTGGGAAACAGGGAGAGAGAAAGATTATGTCTCTTCCCAAGAAAGAGGCCCAGCCCTAGGCAGTGTATAGCTTCCTTCCTTGTGGCCTCCTCCCCCTCTAGACTGTAAGCTCATTGTGGGCAGGAACTTGTCTGTTATATTTTGCTCTACCACACGCTTAGAGCAGTGTTCTGCACACAGTAAGTGCTCAATAAGTACAATTGACTGATTCATTTAATGTTTCGGTTCAGCGATGTTCCTCGATCTCCTCGTCTTTAGCTTTGTCATTAACCTTCCCATCATCATAGATGTTGTCAGCACTATCATCTCTCTCAAGTAATACTCTGTCCCTGCAAAACCCCCTTATTAGAGTTGCTGGGAGACTTTTCTCAGCAGCTCCTAACATCTGGAACTTCCTGCTTGTATACACTGCATCAGCTTTGCTGATTCTCCATCCCATTCCAGTTCTTTCTTCTATAAACATTTCTTTCTTCCTTTATCTCCCTCTGCTATTCTTATTAGCTACATGCCAGTGTTATCTAGCTCTTTAAATCATTTAAGGATATAATCTTTATGAAAATCCTATTTAAAATAACATTTTCTATCACTGATTTACCATTCATTTTATGGGTCCCTGGTGCCCTCATAATATAGCCTCTATTCTAGGATCATGGTATTGAGAGAATGTGCAGTCTTGCATACTTTAAAAAAAGTTATTTGACTTGTTAGGAACTGGAGGTTTTAATTATCTGCCAGATAACATAATAGTGTTTTTGTCCCTCAAAAGTAGCTGCTCTTATAGAAAGTGGATATGCTTGGTAAAAGAGTATTTCAAGAGAGAGAGTCAGTATAACAGGAGAAAGATAAAGTATACCATGGCTGGAGTCTCTTTTTGTCACATTATTCCTTTTTTTACATTAATCTAGGGTATGTGACTATGTAGAGATAGCGTATTTCCTGATGCATATCTTCTGCATTTCTATAAAGATGACTAGCTGCTAAAGAGTATGCTCTCTGAGGGCAAGGAATGTGTCTTGTACTTCTGTTCTTCCCGAATGCTCCATACAGTTTATAATTCATTCAGTCATATTTATTGAACGCTTGCTGTGTGCAGAGCACTGTACTAAGCTTGGGAGAGTACAATCCAACAACAGCCAGAAACATTTTGTGCCCACAACCAACTTACAGTCTGCGGAGGAAGACAGACATTAACATAAATAAATTACAGGTATAATTGCTTTCATTCAATAGTATTTATTGAGCGCTTACTATGTGCAGAGCACTGTACTAAGCGCTTGGGATGAACAAGTCGGCAACAGATAGAGACAGTCCCTGCCGTTTGACGGGCTTACAGTCTAATCGGGGGAGACGGACAGACAAGAACAATGGCAATAAACAGCGTCAAGGGGAAGAACATCTCGTAAAAACAATGGCAACTAAATAGAATCGAGGCGATGTACAATTCATTAACAAAATAAATAGGGTAACGAAAATATATACAGTTGAGCGGACGGGTACAGTGCTGTGGGGATGGGAAGGGAGAGGTGGAGGAGCAGAGGGAAAAGGGGAAAATGAGGCTTTAGCTGCGGAGAGGTAAAGGGGGGATGGCAGAGGGAGTAGAGGGGGAAGAGGAGCTCAGTCTGGGAAGGCCTCTTGGAGGAGGTGATTTTTAAGTAAGGTTTTGAAGAGGGAAAGAGAATCAGTTTGGCGGAGGTGAGGAGGGAGGGCGTTCCAGGACCGCGGGAGGACGTGACCCAGGGGTCGACGGCGGGATAGGCGAGACCGAGGGACGGCAAGGAGGTGGGCGGCAGAGGAGCGGAGTGTGCGGGGTGGGCGGTAGAAAGAGAGAAGGGAGGAGAGGTAGGAAGGGGCAAGGTGATGGAGAGCCTTGAAGCCTAGAGTGAGGAGTTTTTGTTTGGAGCGGAGGTCGATAGGCAACCACTGGAGTTGTTTAAGAAGGGGAGTGACATGCCCAGATCGTTTCTGCAGGAAGATGAGCCGGGCAGCGGAGTGAAGAATAGACCGGAGCGGGGCGAGAGAGGAGGAAGGGAGGTCAGAGAGAAGGCTGACACAGTAGTCTAGCCGGGATATAACGAGAGCCCGTAACAGTAAGGTAGCCGTTTGGGTGGAGAGGAAAGGGCGGATCTTGGCGATATTGTAGAGGTGAAACCGGCAGGTCTTGGTAACGGATAGGATGTGTGGGGTGAACGAGAGGGACGAGTCAAGGATGACACCGAGATTGCGGGCCTGAGAGACGGGAAGGATGGTCGTGCCATCCATGGTGATAGAGAAGTCTGGGAGAGGACCGGGTTTGGGAGGGAAGACGAGGAGCTCAGTCTTGCTCATGTTGAGTTTTAGGTGGCGGGCCGACATCCAGGTGGAGACGTCCCGGAGGCAGGAGGAGATGCGAGCCTGAAGGGAGGGGGAGAGGACAGGGGCGGAGATGTAGATCTGCGTGTCATCTGCATAGAGATGGTAGTCAAAGCCGTGAGAGCGGATGAGTTCACCGAGGAAGTGAGTGTAAATGGAGAACAGAAGAGGGCCAAGAACTGATCCTTGAGGAACTTGGGAGGGGGAGGAGGCTCCAGCGAAGGAGACCGAGAATGATCGGCCAGAGAGGTAAGAGGAGAACCAGGAGAGGACAGAGTCCGTGAAGCCAAGGTGAGATAAGGTATGGAGGAGGAGGGGATGGTCGACAGTGTCAAAGGGACTTGACACTGTCCCAAAGTGCTTTGGGACTGGGAGAAGGGAAAGAACAAAGGAGTAAGTCAAGGGGTCCTAGGCAGCTCTGGGGAAATGACTGTAGGGACCTCTCATGTCGTCACAAAAGAACCTGCACCTAGAGTCACCATCTGTTCAGTTTTATATTGGGTGGTCTGAATTTCAGTTACCCTGTCCTGTGTCTGGTGCCAGCAGGGATCAGGTTGCTTTTTTGTCCAGTTTTAATATTTTAAATACCTAGTCTGGCTCTGACATGGCAGTAGAGTTCTTTCAGACCTGAAAGGTGAGTACAGTGTGTCTGGAGCAAGTGGAGAGGTCAGGACTTTCTCCCACTACAGACACATACACCCCACCAGGGAGATACTCTAGGAGTGGCCAAACAGACTTATTTCCACAAAATGGCACCTGTGAAGTCATCACATTTTGTTGCATATCCTGCTGATGACAGGATACCCAGCACAGGTGGGTATCACAGGTGATATCAGATACCCAGAATTGGTAAAGTCTGTCGGTGGCTTCCCTACCTGGATGCGCCCGCCCCCAGGCCCTATCTCCTACCCCTGATTTTGAAGCCTCTCTCCACAGTAGTGGAGTGCCAGGGACACTGAGATGACCATGGTACATCGCCCCTCTGAAGGCAGAGATCTCCAGAGCTTCTTTCCCTTTTAGATTTGGGCCCTCTGGGGATCAAGGTCTGTGTCTGGTTCAGTATCCTTGTGGCTTTCTCCTGGGCTTCGAGCAGTGCTTGTCACAGAACATGTGATAAATACAGTAAATGAAACAGTAAATAATAATTTGGCCTTTGCCTGCCATGGAGTGGCACATAATGGCTCCTACTCCATTCTGATCCTCCTTGACCTCTCTGCTGCCTTTGACACTGTCGACCATCCCCTCCTCCTCCATACCTTATCTCACCTTGGCTTCACGGACTCTGTCCTCTCCTGGTTCTCCTCTTACCTCTCTGGCCGATCATTCTCGGTCTCCTACGCTGGAGCCTCCTCCCCCTCCCATCCTTTAACTGTTGGAGTTCCTCAAGGGTCAGTTCTTGGCCCTCTTCTGTTCTCCATTTACACTCACTCCCTCGGTGAACTCATCCGCTCTCACGGCTTTGACTACCATCTCTAGGCAGATGACACGCAGATCTACATCTCCGCCCCTGTCCTCTCCCCCTCCCTTCAGGCTCGCATCTCCTCCTGCCTCCGGGACGTCTCCACCTGGATGTCGGCCCGCCACCTAAAACTCAACATGAGCAAGACTGAGCTCCTCGTCTTCCCTCCCAAACCCGGTCCTTTCCCAGACTTCTCTATCACCATGGATGGCACGACCATCCTTCCCGTCTCTCAGGCCCGCAATCTCGGTGTCATCCTTGACTCGTCCCTCTCGTTCACCCCACACATCCTATCCGTTACCAAGACCTGCCGGTTTCACCTCTACAATATCGCCAAGATCCGCCCTTTCCTCTCCACCCAAACGGCTACCTTACTGTTACGGGCTCTCGTTATATCCCGGCTAGACTACTGTGTCAGCCTTCTCTCTGACCTCCCTTCCTCCTCTCTCGCCCCGCTCCGGTCTATTCTTCACTCCGCTGCCCGGCTCATCTTCCTGCAGAAACGATCTGGGCATGTCACTCCCCTTCTTAAACAACTCCAGTGGTTGCCTATCGACCTCCGCTCCAAACAAAAACTCCTCACTCTAGGCTTCAAGGCTCTCCATCACCTTGCCCCTTCCTACCTCTCCTCCCTTCTCTCTTTCTACCGCCCACCCCGCACGCTCCGCTCCTCTGCCGCCCACCTCCTTGCCGTCCCTCGGTCTCGCCTATCCCGCCGTCGACCCCTGGGTCACGTCCTCCCGCGGTCCTGGAACGCCCTCCCTCCTCACCTCCGCCAAACTGATTCTCTTTCCCTCTTCAAAACCTTACTTAAAAATCACCTCCTCCAAGAGGCCTTCCCAGACTGAGCTCCTCTTCCCCCTCTACTCCCTCTGCCATCCCCCCTTTACCTCTCCGCAGCTAAAGCCTCATTTTCCCCTTTTCCCTCTGCTCCTCCACCTCTCCCTTCCCATCCCCACAGCACTGTACCCGTCCGCTCAACTGTATATATTTTCGTTACCCTATTTATTTTGTTAATGAATTGTACATCGCCTCGATTCTATTTAGTTGCCATTGTTTTTACGAGATGTTCTTCCCCTTGACGCTGTTTATTGCCATTGTTCTTGTCTGTCCGTCTCCCCCGATTAGACTGTAAGCCCGTCAAACGGCAGGGACTGTCTCTATCTGTTGCCGACTTGTTCATCCCAAGCGCTTAGTACAGTGCTCTGCACATAGTAAGCGCTCAATAAATACTATTGAATGAATGAATGAATAAAGCAGGGTCAACCTTGGACTGGTCAAGGGGATGAGCTAACCAGCTAACCCTCAGCAGTCTAAGTGAATTCCAGCCCAGTACCTTGGATCTGTTTGGACCCAAATTCTCCAGGATGTCTGCTGAAACAGCTCAGTTGTCTTTTCAGAGAGTGGCTCACTGTATCTCAAAATGCAAGGAGATTTTAGACGAGTTTTCTCCTCAAAATGTTATGTATATAGCATAAATCATACTATTATCTGTGTGTGTACATTTACTTAAACAGATAATAGTATTATTTACATTATAGTATTATAAGTATTATAGTATTATCAAGCAATAATAGTATTATTAAGCATTTACTTTGTGCCAAGGACAGAATTTGGATAGATGTGAGATCAGATGCAGACCCCAACCCACACAGGGCTCATAGTTTAAGAAGAAGAAGAGAGAACAGGCATTTTATCCCTCAGATGAGACAGTTGAGGCACAGAAAAGTTGTGACACTTACCAGCGGTCACAGAGCTAGCAAACGGTGAAGCCGATGCTAGAACCTGGGTCTTTCCATTAGACCATGTCACCGAATGGATGAGGTTGTGGGTCTGGCAACATAATCTCCAGCCACCTCCCCTCAAAATGGCAGGTCATCAGAAACTAAAGGACCTCCCCATTTGTAGAGACTGCCACTAAAGATGGAAGGCATTTTAATGGGGACTGGGAAGGGGGAAGTTGAACAGCAGAAGTGCAGCCATTTCTACCCACAGAGGCTCTGAAGTAACCCCAGTTGCAGTCAACAATTCCAGCACACCCCAGTCCCAACCAAGAGCAGCTAAGTGTGAAGGGCACAGTCAGTGACTGTGAAGTGACTATAGCTAGACTGTAAATTCATCATGGGCAGGGAAAGTGTCTGCTAATTCTATTGGATTGGACTCTCCTGAGCACTTAATACAGTACTCTGCACATAGTAAGTGCTCAATAAATACTAGTGATTGAATGATTGATAGAAAGGCAGAATGGCCTAGCGGAAAGACCATAAGACTAGGAGTCAGGAGACCTGAGTTCTCATCCCAGTCCAAGCCATTTACCTGCTCGGTGACCTTGCCCAAGGTCACTTAACTTTCGAACCCTCAGTTTCCTCATCTGTCCAGTACCTGTTCTCATTCTCCCTTCGAGAGTGAGCCCCATTTGGAGCTAAGATTGTGTCTCAGCTGAGTGTATCGTATTTACCCTAGCGCATAGCACAGTGCTTGGCATATAGTAAGGTCTTAACAAATACCATCCTAGTAATAATTATTATTATCTACAGCATCATTGGAAGCAGGAAGGAACCACATAGAAGCAGTTGCACTTCATTAGTCTGTAAACTTCTTGAGGGCAAGGACCGCCTGTTCTGCAGACTGTTGTTGCTCAGTAAATACAACTGATTGATTGTTTACCTTGTAGGAATGGATTAGTGTCCTCAGGGCCATCCCACAGGCCAGATGAAATCGACTGTCAAGGGGAGCCAGTCCATTGACTTATAGTTTACCTACCCCTGGATTCATTCATTCATTCAATCATATTTATTGAGCCTTACTGTGTGCAAAAGACTGTATTAAGCACTTGGGAGACTGTAATACACCAACAGAGACCGTCCCTCCCCATAACAAGCTTGGGTCGGGGAGTGAGGAGGCCTACATTCTAGTCATGTCCCTGTCTCTGGCTTTCTATGAGACCTTAGGCATATCCCTTAACCTCTCGGGGGCTAAGTTTCCTCATCTATGAAATGAAAGTAGTGGTATTTGCCCCTTCTATCTACTATGAGGTCATTGTTGAGAAAGTGCTGTGAAACATTTAAATGCATGCAAATGCAAAGGCTTTATAATAGTTCACTGATAACGGGTTTAAGAAAAGCTTAGGCTCAGACTGGTGTCCCGTGCATGTATCCATCCGTTCCTTCTGACATCACAGTTTCATTCTACCTGGACAGATACATGTTATCAGAAGGACGTTCCCAATTCCCTATCAGCGTTCTAGCCCAAACGCAGTGAAAGGACACATTATGGAAGATCTGACTGTAATAAAATAGTGCTGGTGTCGTGTCTGGAGACATGATTAATTAAAAAAATAAGTCAGCAATAATAAGCAGTCCCAGAAATCCAACCCTAACTTCTTAGGCACTTTTCATCAACAATTTAGCAGAGGCCTGGTGCTCTGGTAACTAGAATACATTGGTCGTTCATCTTGAAAAGGGGAATAAACATGAGGTCCTTGTGGACGAAGAAAAAATATAGCAACTCTTCTGTATTGTTCTCTCCTAAGTGCCTCGTACAGCCCTTGGCACACAGTATGTGCTCAATAAATACCATTGATTCATTGATGACAAGGAAAAGGAGAATTGAGAGCTGCAACCCCAGGAGGAGTGGGTGTTGTGTTTGGTGAGGGGAAATCCCCAGCAAGGGACAGTGGGACCAGAGGGGTTGGCACCAGCCAAGGCTGATGAGTTGTTACTGTTACAATCGCCTTGTCCCCTCCTACCTTACCTCCCTGCTTTCCTACTACAACCCAGCCCTCACTCTTCACTCCTTAAATGCCAACCTACTCACTGTACCTCGATCTGATCTATCCCACCGGCCTGTCACCCACAGCCTGCCTCTGGCCCAGAACGCCCTCCCTCTTCATAGCCTATAGACGATCGCTCTCTCCACCTTCAAAGCCTTATTAAAAGCACATCTCCTCTAAGAGGCCAAATCTGACTAAAGCCCTCATTTCTGCTTCTCCCACTCCCTTCTGGGTCACCCTTGCACCTGGATTTGCACCCTTTATTGACCCCTCCCTCCTCCCCACAGCACTTGTGATGTGATCCATGATGTATTTATTTATGTTAATATCTATATACCCTTCTAGACTGTTAGCTTGTTGTGGGCAAGGAATGTGTTGGCCTACTCTGTTATACTGTACTCTCTCAAGTGCTTAGTTCAGTATTCTGCACCCAATAAGCATTCAGTAAACACCACTGATTGGTGGCTTGATGATTACTGCTCTGAGAGTTTCCCTGATGGGAGCGAAGCAGCTGCTGGGGCGAGGTAGAGCGTAATTCTGGAGTATTATCGTTATCTACCAAGTGAAATCATCTATGCCATGGGCTCTGAAATAATGAATTGCATTTGAGACCCCGTGCCCTGCAACTAGGCCATATAAACCCACTGTGAAGAACTGATTGGTGGCACAGACGGGAAGTGTGGTTTGTAAAAAATTATTTTTGGTTGGCCCAGGGAGTAGTCTTCTCATCCGTCATGGGTTAAAATAGACAGGCACATTCAAAACACTGATCCTGTGCCAGGTCTCAATTACCCAGGAGCTGATTGTCCAGTTTGTTAATAATTCAGGCCTCGTGCTGCCTCTCCTCTTCTTTCTGATTTTGGCCATCTCGCTGCTTGTTAACATTTCCACATCCGCCTTTGTCTGCCATTTCCCTTTATGACATCCCCTCAGGGTGTGGGGCTGTAATTATTTTCCTCATTTAATTAGGGGGAAACCGAAGCTCCCTGAGGTCCAGCGACTTCCTGAAATCCCACAAAGTCAGTAAAGGAGGCGGAATTGCGACCCAAATCTCCTTGCTCATAATTAGTCCCAGGGTTTTCCAGTCTCTTTTGGTTGGTGGCACACCCATCCCTGAGAAGTGACCTGGAAGCACCGACCTCCAGCCTCTCCCTCTGCCAAGGGAGCAGGAAGTGAGGAGAAGTGCTGATAGACTTCACGTGCAGACAAGTCCCCATTTGGGTGCACAATCATCTTTATTCTGGTTGAAAACGTGTGAACATTTTCACAGTGAATTGAATCAGAGGTGACGACAACTTAAAATTATATGGGTATACTGGGGTGATTCCTGACACGCCAGTTGGGAGCCATCTAAAATGTGCTAAATTATTTAAGTAATGCAGAATAAATTCCCATTTTCCTTTGAAAAAACAAAGCTTAAGCTACCTGCCATCTGTCCACATAGAGTAAACTGCCAGTGAGGCTTCCCTGATTTTTTTTTCTGATTGTATTACAATCTTATCTTTGAAGAGCAACAACAAAAATCAAAGTCCAGGAGGTTACTAATAACTTCAAGTAGAGTTTGTTCGGGTCTTAAAGACCAGGCTGGTAATCAGATTTAAGAGTTTTTTGGGTTTTTTTTTCTTCTCAGGGATGCACTAGTTAAATGAGGCATGCCCCAGAGAAGTTTAACATTTTCCAAATATAAACTATGAGTACAGGAAAAAAAAGACTTTCTCAGGTTTTCTGGCACTATTTAGTTTTTCGTTTAAGCCAAGAAAGATTGTTATAGTTTGCCGTTCACTGATATTAGAAAGTTTACATGTCACATTGACTTTTTTTTTTTTTTGGAGAGAAGAAAATGTCATTTTTTAATATAAAAAAACACATTTGCTGTGTAGTGGTGATTGTCCTGTTAACATCTCATCAAGTTAAAAAAAAAAGATAAACAAGAGGATTAACTGTTTACTTTAAGTGAGCAGAAGTCTGGTTGTTTTTCAGAAGAAGAACACAATGTACTGTTGTATCTGGTTTCCAGAGTTGGTGTTTATCATAATTCCTTGCGCTGTGGCTGGTAGCGGAGTGGAAGAGTACTCCACCCCCTCATAGCTCTCTTTTTCTCTGTTTCCCCCCATCTCTGTCTTCCCCTACTCCCTCCCAAATTTTCTCCCCCTCCTGCATCCCTCCTTCCCCTTGGAATCGAGCCAGCCCTGGGCTAACGAAAGCGGGGCAGCCGCTTGCTGCCCCGTGTGTGTCCTGGCTGCCCATCACCAGCTGCCATTGACCTCATCTGCTGTGGGAATTTGGGCAATCCCCATCACTTCTCTGGGCCTCAGTTCCCTCATCTGTCTAACAAGGATTGAGACTGGGAGCCCCCACGTGGGACAGGGACTGCATCCAACCCAATTTGCTTGGATGATAATAATAATAATGATGGTATTTGTTAAGCGCTTACTATGTGCCAAGCACTATTCTAAGCACTGGGGTAGATACAAGGTAATGAGGTTGTCCCACGTGGGGCTCTCAGTCTTAATCCCCGTTTGACAGAGGAAGGAACTGAGGCCCAGAGAAGTGAAGTGACTTGCCCAAAGTCACACAGCAGTCAAGTGGCAGAGCTGGGATTAGAACCCATGACCTGTGGCTCCCAAGCCCGGGCTCTTTCTTCACCCCAGCATTTAGTACAGTGCCTGGCACACATAATAAGCGCTTAAATGCCGCAGTTATCATTATTATTATTATCACTAAGGGAGCAGTGCTTGATTCCTGGAATTCTCGACCGGCTGTGGGGAATTACTCCCATAACTCTTGTAAACAGTTTCCTGTCCCGTGTGAGGGCTTTGGAGCTCTCTCCCTTTTCCTCTGGCCCTCTCTTCCTTCCTCCTTTTTTCCCTTCCCTCCCCCTCCTTCCTCTTTTCCTTTCCCCACCCGTCTTGATCCCCCTTCCCGCAACTTCTCTCTGCGCTCCTGCTGCTTTTTTTTCTCTCCTCCTTTTCCTCCTCCTCCCTCTGGCTCATAGGCACAACAACTTTCCCTCGGACACCTAGAAACAGAGCCAATGAATGAGAAAAGAGGAAAAACAAGGATGAGGGGGGAGAGGGAGGGAACATGTTGAAAACCTCGAGAAGGAACGGGGTTGCAGTTTTGCCAAAGAGCCCCCAACGAGTTTTGCTTTCTTGACTGTTCCTTGTGCTACTTACACGGCGGAATAATAGCTATATTTTTAGAAGTTGGGATGGTTTTTTTTTTGGTGTTTCCTAGTGGGCATGCTGAGAGATTAAAATAACCCACCCTAAATAAGCAGACACGAGCTTCATGATAGACCTTAATATGATTTTGGTTCAGCGGGGGTGAGTTTGAACAACAAATGTTTTGATTTATTTATTTTTTTGCCCCGTACATTCCCGAGAAGGCGTCCTGGAATGTGTCTTCGGCCGGCGCCTGATGGGGACTGTTCTGCAAAAGTCTGCTTTCCTTTGGCAAACGCATTGAGTCAGTTCTTCCAAGGGAGCTCAGGCCGCACAAGGGGGCTGTAACAATAATAATAATACTGGTATTTTGTTAACCGCTTACTAAGTGACAAGCACTGTTCTAAGCGCAGGAGTATATACAAGATAATCAAGTTGTCCCACATGGGTCTCACAGTCTTAATCCCCATTTTACAGATGAGGAACTGTGGCACAGAGAGGTTAAGTGACTTGCCCAGAGTCACACAGGTGACAAGTGGCAGAATCGGGATTAGAACCCATGACCTCTGACTCCCAAGGCCAGGCTCTTTCCGCTAAGCCACGCTGTTGGCTTGGCCGGAGACCACGAGGGGACTGCTGCATTCCATCCTGCCCCCCACGGTTTTTGTTTTGTTTTTGGTCTTGCATTCCAAGTTGCTTTGGAGCCAACCTAGGGTGGTGCTCTACCATGCAAAGCCAAACTCCAGGGCTGGGTGATGAGATCAACATCACCTGACTACTAGCCAGGGGCTAGGGCCCACCCTTTCTGGGAGGCACAAAAGGGAGACACACGGGTCTCCCCCTGACAATGCTATCTGGGGCCTTTCATCTAAGGATCTCCAAGCACAGTCAAAGGAAACTCATCCCCGTGGGACAGATAGGAAATTGGGAGACGCCCATGAGTGGTTTGAGCAGGCTCGGCCAGGGGGCAGATTTTCTTTATAGAGAATACTGGGTCGTGATGTCTGTCCAAATGGGTCGCCTAAGTGACAGATTTGCGCAGGACTGAAAAATCTCTGTGGAAACCAGCGCTTCCCTTAAAACTACCACCCCAGCCTCAAAACTGGTTAACTGATTCGGGCGAGATCGATCTGTGATGAGGTGGGGAGGCAAGTACCAAATGACAGTCATTCGTCAGGCATGAGCATTAAGTACGTTTTACTCCCCTGCCTTCCCGACAGCAGTTTTCTGCATGTAGTTTGGTAAATTAGATTTGGAAATATGCAGTTTTCTCACTCTAACCCCTGTCCTAACCACTGCGACCTTACTTCCTCTCTGAAACAGTCATTTTTTAAAAAAAATTTATTTTATTTTGCTGGGCTGGCTTTGGCCGAGGCATTTCCAATGAAAAGTGACCCTGTCACCGTTGGGCTGGTAGAAAGAACCAAAAATTTAACTTCTTACCAGAAGTAATTGGAAGCTCAAATCACCTTGCAGCAGTGTGTTATGAAATTTACTGAAAGCCACTTTGGGTGGTGAAGTTAAAAATCAGGATTTGGTTGAGTTCCCTTCCCAAGGCATAATTTAATACACTGTAAGTTGAATTTTCAAACACCTTTACACTCTACTCCAAAAATGTTTTATAAAGCGTGTTTTAAATCTTGACTTAACAACCGATTGACTTGGGCAATGACCTTATCTTACTGTATCATTTCTGGGTTTTTTGACTGACTGCTGTGCGATATATTGTCCTTTTGGTTTGGGGTTTCTAGCCCATGGTCTTTAGCTCTGCCTGTCTTGCCGTTTTCAGGAACCCCCTTCTCTACCGCCTCTCTCCAGTCTACCTCTTCCTCTGCTACAGTGGCAGAGAACCAGGTGGACACAGGGCCCTGGGGGATAAGGGGTAAGAGAGTGGCACAGGAGGCAATAATAAAAATAGGTGCCTGAGTTGTGGATAACATCCTCAGCTTTACCATCTTTGAACTGAGGATAAAAATACCACCATCCTAACTGCCTTTCTTAGAATTCTTCTGTGGAGTATCGTTCTGTAGCTCTTTGGGAATCCTTGAGGGAAGCGGCTGAATTCATGGGGTGTGGTAATGCTGCTTCTTTCGAATTGTGGGGTGGTCACAGATGACGAATTCAGGAACAAACCCAGAAAGCATTGAGGAAAGAGTTAGGAAATCTAAGGCCCCTGTAGTGTAAAACACCATGCAGATGAAGTTTGAGGTGGATGAGGACATTGAACTGGTGACATCAACAGAGGTCTTGATTTCAAATCAGTATCATTTGATTGTTTAATAATAATTATGGTATTTATTTACTAGCACCATGCAAATTAATGTCAGCCCAAATGACCAGATCCTGAAAGGATTTAAGGGATAATTAGCTTAAGTAACATCCTAAAAGTACAGAAATGTGGCCCTCATGATTGCTATTGTACTTTAGAGTCCTGAAATTTCCTGTCATCATATGCACCACTGCTAGGATATTGGTAAATTTGGGAATGGCTGGATACATTTTTCTGTGAACTGGATAGGTCTTTTTTTCAATGCAGTACTGGAGTAGCGTCTACATTGGGGTGGTAACCTTGTAAGACATAATAATGCTGGTATTTGTTAAGCGCTTACTATGTGCAGAGCACTGTTCTAAGCACTGAGGTAGATACAGGGTAATCAGGTTGTCCCACGTGAGGCTCACAGTTAATCCGTTAATCCCCATTTTACAGATGAAGGAATTTAGGCCCAGAGAAGTTGTGACTTGCCCACAGTCACACAGCTGACAAGTGGCAGAGCCGGGATTCGAACCCATGACCTCTGACTCCCAAGCTTGGGCTCTTTCCACTGAGCCACGCTGCAAGATGTACATATATCTTTGAGTTCTTAATCGGGTGTTGTGATTATATAGAATGCAGTTTGGATACTCTTAAGCACTTACTATGTGCTAAGTGCCATTTTAATTAGGTTGGGCACATTCCCTGTCTCATAAGGGGTTCACAGTCTAAGTAGGATATTAAATTGTGTGACTTGTTGAAGGAGGGGGAAGGGAATGTTGTAGAAGACTCTGGCTTAATGACTTTGCTTTTATCTTGAAAATCTTTCATAAAAATCTCTTTTCCCCCCTTATTCCCCTTTCAAATTCACCATCTCTAAATCCTTCCCCCAAAGATTTCAATATTAACTCCCAAGCTGCATAAAATCCTTATTTCATTGTGAGATAGCTTTCAAGGTGAAATTTTAAAGAATATTCCAACCCTGACACTGAAGAGCCAGGATAGAAAAGGTGGAGGAGGAGATGGGAGGATGTCACCTAAAGAGAGTTGAAAGTTGTAGGTTATAGCATAGTCAGATGAGTTGTGTAAATGTGAACATTTTTTAAAAACTCTGGTTTTAATTAATAATACTTACTGAGTGCTTCCTCTAGGCAGAGCACTGTAAGAAGCGCATAGTTTTTGTTTTTAAAGAAAAAATTGGTGAGTGAGGAAAATGGGTGTAGACATGGGAGGAACAGAAAATAAATGAAAATGGGAGATGCTTAGAGAGGTTTTAAGCCAGAGAGAACTCTTCCTCTTTTAAGAAATAACTCTAAAAATCGAGTCCCTCTTCTCCAGAATGGTCCAAATCCTCTGGCGTTATGCCATGCAGTTCTCACTCCCCTTATCTCATCGGTCCAGTTCTCCCTGGTAGCGTCCTGAGGCCAGAGGCTGCCCTCTCTAGTCACATGGCTGTCATCAGCCCGCTTCCTCTCTGTCGTTCCAGAGGACGTGCTGCATGCTGCATGCGCGACTGCCTTCTCCCAGCCACCAGCCTGCTCACTTCCCTCTTAGAGCTGACAAAATTGTGTGACACCCTTAGAAACTGGAAGGCTAAAATTCCACTTTTGCACAGCCTTAGGGCCCCGGGTCAACATCTTGCTCTTTCCAACCGGGCCTCTACTCCTGCTCCACCCTTCCTCCTCTGCCTTCTACCTTCTCTACCACTTGGCTGCATGCTTAAATATCACTGAGCTGATCATTTTTAGCTATCAAGGCATCAGCTAGAAGAGACTGCTCCTCCTTCATGAAAATAACAGCAGTTACAAATAGAAGAAGCTATTGTGCACAAAAGAAGATTGAGGGGAAATCCAAAACTATTTGTGTCTTAATAAATATGGTGTCATTTTTCAGAAAATTGAAGGGATGGCTCAGAAAAAAACAACCCGATCTAGATGCCCTTGAACACTCAGAGCCGTGGCTCCAGTTTTGATTTTGACTGATTTTTTTACATCCGTTGAGCAGCAGCCCTGCTTCGTGTGCATTGAGTCTTGGATGGACTTTTGTGAGTGCTCCTGATAAATTAAATCCAGTTTTGGTAGGGGGAGGAAGGTTGGAAGAGAGGGAAGGATTGGGAAGGTCAGTTCCAACCCAGGATTACTTATGTTAGGCAAAGCTCCATCTCAGGGCTTGAACGGACAAGTTTTCTGAATTGGAAATGCAAAGACAGAATGTTGTGCCTGTGATTAATCTTGGGTGATGGGGAGTGGATGGTAGTACCTGGTGTGTGCTTGTGTGTGTGTGTGTGTGTGTGTGTGCATGCCTGTGCATCTTTCAGGCACTCACCTCAGGAAAAAAGATAAGAAATCCTCCCTAGGGCTAAAGAATAATAAACACCACCCTTCCTTAGTTATCTGTGATAAAGGCTGGGCAAAGGTCAGGGTTAGCATAAAGCAAACACATTAGATTCAGTCCCTCTCCTCACCTTTTTTTCTTCTCCTCCCATTCCCCACCCTACCCAGCCCACTAGAGGAAAATGAAAGTAGGTTTTTATTCAATCCTGATTTGGAGAAAGATAATTGTAAAGATTCCTACCCATATCTTATGTGCTATAATCACTCCTAATTTAATGGTGAAGAGATCTTTATTTAGTCATTCATTTTCTATTGGGAACCTGGGTATAATTCTTTTACAGTCCTGAAGCAGTTGGTGTTGCCTATATAGGAAAAAAGAAATATATTGCGTGTGTGTGTGGGTGACCTGAGTTTGTGGCCTGGGCCAGGGAGGACTCCTCACCCTAACTTATTGATTTATATTAAAATCTGTCTTGCCCTCTAGACTGTAAGCCCTTTGTGGGCGGGGAAAGCATCTATTGACTGGGTTGTATTGTGTTACATCATATCATCATCATCATATCAAGTGTTGTGTACAATGCTCTGCACACAATAAGCATTCATTAAGTACCAGTGATTGCTTGATAGCTATTTGTACATCAGATCAGAGAGACAACATGGCCTAGGAGAAAGAGAATAGCCCTGAGTCAGAGGACCTGGATTCTAGTCCCAGATCCACCACTTACCTGCTGAGTGACCTTGGGCAAGTCACTTAAACTGTCTGTGCCTTAGTTTCCTTCTCTGCAAAATGGGGATTTAATCCCTGTTCTCCTTTCTACTTAGGTCCATGTGGGACCTGATTATCTTTCTACCCCAGTGCTTAGTAGGGTGTTTGATGCATAGCAAGCACTCTACAAATACCTCAATTAATATTATTTTTATTACCACATCACCATTCATCTTTGAGTCAGTTCTTAGAAAATCAATAACACATTTCCCCAGTACAAATTAGTGTTTTTCATCTCTCTCAGGACACTAGTTCTTAGGGAATCCACCATAGTTGTGATTTGGATGACCTAGAAAAGTCATTCATTGTTGTATTTATTGAGTGCTTATTGTGTGCAAAGCACTATACTAAGTCCTTGGGAGAATACAGTATAACAACAAACTCATGCCCTGCCTACAACGAGTTCCAAGTCCCAAATTCCAAGTCCTAGAATTGATAACTTCTTGGTATCATCACTAAGAAGAATAGCTGGGATCTTTGCCATCCAATCTAATGTGAAAAGATGTACCCATCCAACATCTCCAACGGTCCCTCTCTATTTTAACTTTCCCTCTAGTTAGTACATTATGTCTGCTCCCCCTGGGAATTTAACAAAACCCCTCCTGAACCTACTGATATTTTCAGCCTGCAGTTTCAAAGTAACAAAGTAACAACCTCTGTCTGTGTGAAGACAGGTCTCCTTTTCATTTGTTTCAAATTCTCAGCCATTAAATGTCACTGGAGTGTAAGCTCCTTCTATAGCATGAAGCTGCTGATGGGCAGGGATCTTATCTACCAATTCTATTGTATTGTACTTTCCCAAGCACTTAGTACAGTGCTCTGGACATAAGTGTTCAACAAATACCACTGATTGAAGTCTTCCTCTTGTCCTAACTTTACAGTCAATCTCACTATGGAAGTTTCTCTGGCTACCTGACCATTTTGGTTACCTTCTCTCCAGCTTTATGGTGTCCTTCCCAAAATATGGCACTGAGAACTTCTCACACTATTCCAGACTGTGGGTAAAATGTAGTTTTTATAGTGGCAAAACTCTCCCATTTAATTTCCAATCCTCTTCAGAGGGGAAGTGGGATTTTTCAGTTTTGTTTTAATTTGAAACACTCCTAAGACATACTGCATTTTTTCCTTTTCTACTTTGTAGCACACTGGCACATATTAATGTTTAACAAATATCATGGGAAAAAAACTGAACTGGGTCTTTGGGGAACTTTCCTTTAAAAAGTCTTTATTGTGGGCAAATAATTGATATAATACCTCAAATCTTTATAGCACAATTATTTTTACAAAGTGCTTTTACATCACATATTTCTTTTTATTCTTAGTGCATCTTTTGCGGTACATGGTGAAATCTAAAAATGAGAGTAAGGCTCAGAAAGAGTTAAATGATTTGTCCAAAGTCCTAGGCCAGTTTAATGGCAGACCTGGGCTAGAATTTGTGTCTCCCAAGTGCCAAGGCCCTATCCTTTGTATTCAGCCATGCTGTTTCCTGGTCTGGTTGTAGGCACTGGCATATCAGGTTATGTTGCTTGAAAATGGGTTTTAATCATGAAGTATGATTTCCTATAGCTATACATGCTGTAAAGAATCTGCTCCAGAACTTCTGGAAAAGGAATATGGAATTCCTTTACATAGTAAATGCTGCCATCACCAAAATGTTGTTTAATCTTAACATCACAATTCTCAATGAATGAGGAGTTGTAACATGAAAATGAGTTTCTGCAGAGGCTGCGGAAATAGAAACTGTTCTGACTGGAAGTACTTTCAACTTGTTAGAATAATTTGTCCAGTTAAAGTTGAACAGTGGCCTTCTTTTCTTCTCAAAGCATTTTGTAGCAGACCAGCTCCTTCTGAACAACTCTGTGCATCTTCAAGTTCCTCTTTTCATTAGGCTCTCCTTCAGTTGTATTTATAAATTCATCCTCTTGAAAGTTAATGCATGCCTTCTCAGTACCATGGTTTTGGCTCTTTTTGAAAAACCATAACTGCTTCTATTTTGGCATCTTGTAATGATGCATTTGCATTGTCCAAATTCAAGGAGGCCTTCATTGGAAAATCATTCCTCAGAGTGAGATGGAGTTGACATGTCTAAATCTTCATTAACCATTTCAAAATTAATTTGCCTCCCCAGTTAAACAACGTTTTTGGTTATCAGCTCAGGAACACTTTGAAAATTTAACACGAACTGTGGGTTGAACTTCTTCCCTAGTCTGTTCAGCCTTGATGGCTTAACCTCAGTCCAGGTGGAGAGGGAGCAGGAAGGGGTTTAATTATCTGGGGTGTCAGCTGGAATATTGAGACCAGTTAGATATATGCAAAGGGCAAAGGCATCAAGTAATAGAGGTTATATCCCCTGGTGGTTGTGTGGAGAGCGGCTTATAACAACACTGCTTGTAAGGAAGGATAGGCCTCTAATGGAAAACCGATTTCAATTACATGATTTGGAGATGTGACTGGCTAGGTGATTCCACCTCTGTTGAAAAGAAGTCTCGTTTAACACCACCTAAGTTTGTCTGGGCAAGTAATACTTTATTGACAATAGTATTTTTTATTGTCTCAGTACTCTAGTGTTATATTCCCACCTTTTATACAAACTTCTGTGCAACTCACAAAATGGTAAGATCAAGAAGAACATTTGTATTGAGAAGCAGCGTGGTTCAGTGGAAAGAGCAGGGGTTTGGGAGTCAGAGGTCTTGGGTTCTAATCCTGGCTCTGCCACTTGTCTGCTGTGTGACCTTGGGCAAGACACTTAACTTCTCTGTGCCTCAGTTGCCTCATCTATGAAATGGGGATTAAGACTGTGAGCCCCATGTGGGCCAACCCGATTGCCTTGTATCTCCCCCAGCACTTAGAATAGTGCTTGGCACATAGTAAGGGCTTAACAAATACCATCATCATTATTATTATAAGAGTTAGGTTCATTTTTCCTTTATATTTGAACTCATGCAGAGAAACAAATTTGCAGAACCACAATAATGGCAATTTTTATTCAAGAGCTCCAGGAGTGCACAAGACTCCAGATTTGGCCTTTGATGATTTCTTTAAAGTCCATGGAATGTGGAAATGAGTATATATGTTCTCCTGCCTATCTACTGTAGATAATTTCATGTGCCCAGCATAGTCTTTCACCCCTGGTTTTCACAGGAACACCTGAAATGTTTCCTATCTGTGTTCTGTCTGGTTAGGAATCTCCTGTTACAGGACTGCTCAAATAGGTTAGTAGTTGTTATGATGTTTAAGACAGTCCAGATGAAATGTGGTTTAGGTCTTAATTCACCAGATTGGATCTCCACTCTCATGCTGGAGCAAGGTTTGTACAAATAGACGTTTATGCTCAAAAACCCCCAATGACTCAACTGACTTTTGAGACTAAACTGTCTCTCACTCCTTGGTCAAGGTCGAAATTATTGGCAGGGCATTGGAAAGACGTTTGCAGCTGTGCCATTGTATGCTCTCTTGGATGAAAAGGAGGGACTTGACAGACACCAGCACAGACTTTTCTAGCTTTCACTTTTAAAATAGAAGTCCTCTGGAAAAATAGATCATGGAGTTTCCCTCAAGAGTGTCAATGATCATTTCTTGATTTGGCACAGAAAAAGACTTGTTCTCAGGTGAGAGGGAGGTAAAATTGAGTGGATGTTTGCATTAAGGAGTTTGGGCTGTCATTGAAAGTTCTTCAGAAAATGCGGTTGAGTAATCTCATATGAATATATAATCTCATATAGCAAACAGTTCTCTTCTAGGATGACTGGTTTTTAAATAAAGCTTTTAAAATAAAAAATACCACTTGCTTACCAGCCAACTCTTTTACGTCAATCTCGTCTTTCCTGCCACTGACTCCTTGCCCATCTACTACCTCTGGCCTGAAACTCCCCTTTCATGTCCAACAGTCTGCCACCACTCACCCCATCTTCAAAGCCCTCCCCAAATCATATCCTCCCCAAAAGGCCTTCCCTAATTAAGCACTGATTTCCCTTACCTGCCCTTTCCTCTGAATCACCTAGGCACTTGGCTGTGTACCTTTTAAGCATTTTGATTCATCCAGTCGTATTTATTGAGCGCTTACTGTGGGCAAAGCACTTGTACTCACCCCAGCCCCACTACACTTAAATATGTATCCTTAAATTCTACTACACCCCATATCTGTGATTTCTCTTATTTATGTCTCCCTGTGGACTGTAGACTTGGGAAAGTATAATACAATACAATTGGTAGGCATAATCCCTGTTCAAAAGGATCATATCTTCCAATTGTATTATATTGTAGTTCCCAAGTGCTTAGTACAGTGTTGGAAAGCACTCAATAAGTACCGTTTATTGATTGATGGATTTTCTTAATCTTCCCCATTCATTGGGGATGGAAGAGCATATTGTTATTATCCACAGTGATAAAAATGCCAGAATTGCTTGGGACTACATTAGAAAAGTATTTGGATAATTAGGTTTAAAAATGCACTTAACATTTCTCAATAGTTAGGATAGTCTAGCTCCTGTTTGAAAGCTATTCTCAGTGACAGATCACCAGAATATATTTATGACAGAACTGAACTAGTAACAGTGCAATTTGGTATCAGTGAATGACTGTCTTTGTGTGACTAAGATGTTTTCAAACTGAGTGGCAGTTTTTTGCTTTACCTCAATCACCGTACATTTTCATCAATAATTTTTTATCCCAAATTATAGTTATTTCTTTCTGCAGGAGATGGAATTGATGAGCCAGACGCCTGCAAGCACCAATCCCTCCCTTGATGTAAATTCAACTTTGTCTACTGTGCATTTCATCCATTCAGAAATGACATGTTCATTTTTCTAATGAAGCAGCAGTTACTACTGACCTAAACATCACTAAATAGCATAATATATCATGCTGTTTTTTAGATTGTGTCTTCTTGTTCAAGATGCTTATGGAATGTTCAGCGAAGTGCAGTTACAAACCACCTCTTCTTCAACAGAAGACACCATCCAGCACAGCTGGAAGTTGGAAGGGAAGTCCTGCACCCTAACAGGAATGAAGATTTTTCAAAGAATCACCAGAGGAAGGTAAGGTTGGGCCCTGAGTATTGTATCCTGTTCACCTTAAATGCTGGCACTGCTGTAATTATTAAGACTCAGTCCTCCCAGCAGCGTTAAGAGGAAGTGGTATAATTCCCATTTTTCAGGTAAGGGAATTTAGGCCATATGGGTGGGCATATTACCTAGTGTGGCTCAGGAAGTAAGTATATGATGTGAGATGAAAATGAGATATGTAAAGTAAAAATGCTTTGGAAAATGAAGATGCTATATAAAATTCTAAAAGAGATATTTCAGCTCTTTTGGATTTTTCTCCCTATCCTTAATCCATTATTTGGAACATTATTTTAATTACTTTAAATGAGTATTTTAATGCTTTTGACGCTTACACTTTGTATTTTCTTTTGTATCTTAGAAGTTTTTATATAGCTTTTGAAAAAGAGAGGTAGCGTTTTGACTCCCCTTTGAAATGGCTAATGCAGGCACCAGGCTGTGATTGTATGTAATGGTCATACACATTAAATGAGGCTGAGATATGTCTCCTAATGGCATTCTGCAGAGAAAAATGTTTCTCTTAGACACATCTTCCTACGTACCCCACCTGAAAACATCTGGACACTACTGCCAAAGCATCCTTTTTTCCAGTTCAGTAAACCCAGTCTCAGGAAAACACTGTTCTTTACACAATGCAGTTTATTTGGAACAGTAAGCTTACCCTTATACAGATACTTTTATGTTGTCAGCAAGTTGGGTAACCAGCTAACATTGCTCCTTGGTGTTTCCATTTTGGAGATTTCCTTCACTTTTACTGAAAATTGGGAAAGCTGAGAAGTTTGAGACAGATAAAACTTATCAGGTCACTTTGCCTAATCATATGTCAGAGAAGCCATATTCTATGTCGAGTATTTTTTGAAGTAACTGGTTCAGTCTAGTTTGTCTCTATCATGATGGTTTCCTTAATTAAACCTCTCATCATAATAGTGGTTTCTTGATTGGTTTATTTTTTGCAAAGATTTGGAAGCATAAAACAATGGGGAAAAAAGGTTAATTTGACATTTTAATGGTTATTCTTCACTTCTTTTGTGGTATATTTTGTTCTTGTTGAATTGAACTTGGTTATGGGTGAAGGGTTTTGCATGTTTGCAAACAAATCTATACTTGTAAGTCCTTAGAGTTTTTCTTAAGAGATAATTATAATAATATATGGCTTTTCTTAAGCACTTACTATGTGCCAGGGACTTTTGTAAGTGTTGGGGTAGAGTCAAGGCAATCTGGCTGGACAAGGTCCCTGTCCCACATGGGACTCACAGGTATAATCCCCATTTTACAGATGAGGGAACTGAGGCCCAGAGAAGTGAAGGTCACACAGCAGACAAGAGTTATCTCCCCTCTTCATTATGTAGCCTTCCAAATATTGTTTATCCTTTTGTTCTTTAAAAAAGGTTATATTGCTTCAAAACAAGTTATTAAATGGTTTTGGAATGTTGGGCACAAATGAAGCTTTATTAAGGCTTTTAGTGACATCATTCACTGTCAGTAGTGTTTCCATTTCCCAGTAAATACATGAGACCAATATTTTCACCCTTATTTTATAACATTCTGTTTCGTAGCAACAATAACAAACTGAAATGAATGCACTTCTAGGAACTTATTCCACTTCCACAAATTTGAGCTGAGATGATTAATTAATTTCAATATCTAACAAATAACTTTTTTGCCAAACTGGAAAACAATTGGAGGCCTTTGGGGCAGTTTTAGAGCTATTACTATCTAGGTCACCAGATTTCTTCTGGCTCAGGTTCACAGCAACAGAAAGTTATTACTATCTGGCAGCATCTTAGTGGCTGCACTGAACTGAGTTGGTATTTTCATTCCTCCTTTAAAACAGACAGGCATATGCAGAATAGTCAATTCTAAAAGACCCTAATGAAAGCTATTAAATGACTATGTCTTTGCAGTGCAAAAGCTGAGCTTTGGCACGTGTCTGGTTAATTGGATCAGTGTGGACATCCTGACAAAATTATTCATGCCAAAATATCTATATGGGAATCAGAATGATCATGTTTGGTTATTTGCATTGCTCAAATCAACCAGATAGTTGTCAAGTCTTCCCTTAACTTGTAGGCTGTCAACCAAACACAAAGTGATCACCAAGTCATGACTCTATTTTTTTTTCTCAGAGATTTCTAAGAAAAGGGCATGATTTAAAAATATGTATAAATAAAATATAGGAGCTTAACTGCATGTGGTGACATTTGAATTTGTAGAGTGATTTTTTCCTCCCACTATTGACTATTTCCTGAAGTCAAAGAGAAACTGTGTCTACAAAGGAGAGGAAGAATTTGCATTACTTTGCAATGGTATTTTTGATGTCTTGACTTCGTTTAATGTTTCCTGATGGTCATTGTGATTGTCATTAGTTTTTGTTAAGGCTAAACTGGGACCAGATATGGGAGATGGGGAAATAATGTATTACTGGTGTCTGGCTTTGCATTTCACTGTGGTGAGAGAACTAGTGGACCTTAAAGGGTTTTAAAGTGGACCTTAAAGTAAAACCCTTCAGTAGATACAGTTATCAAGTCTAAACCCCCTATAGGCATGTAATTCGTAATTCCTTAAAATGACAGAAAGATTTGCTCACTCTTCTTCTTACCCATCTCCTAATTCTAAACAATGGACTTTGATAATAATTATAGTAGCAATTGTTAAGTATTTATTATGGGTCAAGCAATCTAAGTGGTAGGGTAGATATAAGATAATCAGGTCAGACATGGGTTCCCGTCCCACATGGGGCTCTCAGTCCACTGAAGAGGGAGAACAGACTCCTTCTTTCCTCTCCCCACCCCATCAAAACTGTGTCATCTTCCATTGTATTTGCGCAAAAAAGCATCTTCATCACTAACTTACGTTTTGTGGAACAGCACTGCCATTTGACGCTCTGGTAAAAACAGCACTTCAGGTGCTGAACTGAACAGGAAATCTGTAAGGGTGACGGCTCTCTGTACAAGGAAGTAGTGATTTCCTTCCTTTGGTTTTCCCTCTTCAAAAAGAGAGCCCTCTAAAGGAGCCACCCACTTCCCTTGGGGTTTGAGGTCCAGAGTCTTTATGCTAATTGCTGTGGTTTTGAACCATGCTTTTAAAGGACACTCTCAAGCCTTATTACACAGTTCTTAAATATCTTTTTTTTCCTAAGTGGACCAGACCTTTTCCTTGGTGATATGAAAGTTCAAATGCTCTTCCCCTAAGTGTGTATCTTATTCTCTTCTAAGTCCTTTTGAGATCAGGGAAAGGAGTGCAATTAATTCACAAAATGGCCTCCAGGGCCTTAAAGAGTAAACACGCCATAGTAGATGAGGTGAACAATTTACTCCCTACTCAGAGATAAAATCTGGCCCCTTTTAAATATTCTAATGAGAGAATAATCAATCAATAGTATTTCCTAAGCACTTACTGTGTGCAGCACATTGTGTTAAGCTCTTGGGAGAGAGGGAATAGTCTGATAATTAAAATGCCTTCCATGCTTTAACATTTTATTTCTATGAATATTTTCACAGTCCTGAACTGTGAGGAAGAGCTTGAATGTCAAGTTCCTCAGGAACATTTTAGAAGTAATATTCTTTATGAATAGATGTGCATATCTATATACATATATAGATTTATATGTATACTCTGCAGAAAATTATTTTGAGACATTTTATTAGACTTCCAAAATGGGAAAAACAGTGTATCCACAAAGAATATTTGGATACGTGCATGAGTATAGCATGAAATAAACTTTGGAAAGTAACTACTAAAGCATAAGTTCTAATTATTGGATCACCCAAAAGCAAAAAGTTGTTCTGAAGGGGACTGTTTTTGTATGCTCAAGTAGATCAGGGTCAGGATTGAAAAGTCAGGGAAGATGAAGCTAGAGAGCCAGGGATATCCAGAGACTTATAAAAAAAAAAAAAAAAAGAACGAGCACTGGGATATGCTCTCTTGGCACTTGTATACCTATGTTTATATTCTATTGCCTCCCCATACCTGTAATTTATCTGCGAGTCATTTTCCCCCACCTGATTGTATGATTCTTGAGGGCAGAGCTCATATCCATTAACTCTAAACACTCTCTCAGGACTCAGTATAGTGTTCTGCCCAAAGTAAACTCTCAGTACATACTCTGTTGTTAATTGAATAATAATAATAATAATAATAGTATCTGTTAAGCACTTACTGTGTTAAACACAGTTCTAAGTGCTGGGGAATAGACAAGATAATCAGGTCAGACACAGTCCTTGTCCTACCCAGGGCTCACAATCTTAGTAGGAAGGAGAGCAGGTATTAAATCACCGTTTTACAGATAAGATAACTGAGGCACAGAGAAGTGCTTGTATCCACCCCAGTGCTTTGTACAGTACTTGGCACATAGTAAGCACATAACAGATACCATTAGAATTATTATGTGACTTGTCCATGGTCACAGAGCAGCCACGTGGTAGATCTGGGATTGGTACCCAGGCCCTCTGACTCCTAGGCCATGCAGTTTACATTAAGCCATGCTGAACAAGGAAGGTTTTGACGAATAAGGGTAAAAATAAGAAAATGGGAGAATGGAGGAACAGAGGCAGTATACACCCTGGGGCACAAATACAAGCATATACAGACTCATGGTATACAAATTACTTGCCATTGTGCTCTGTTGCCCAAGCCAGTCAATGAGAACCGTGTCCAAGCAGAGGAAGCGTCCACTATATTGCTGCTGCGCTGAGAGTGCGTGGGTGGGCGGGTGCTCCGCTCCCAGAGGACAGTTTCAGGGTTCTTGCCAGGGCCACCGGATGACTCTTGGAGTTTTCCATCATGACACTGCCACATCATAATGACTGTGCCAGAGACTTCCAGTTATCTGCCCGGGAAAAGGAAAGAGAGACAGGAGAGAGAGCTTCTAAGAAATTAGATGAAGGTTCTACCCTCCCAAGTCTCTACCCTCCACTTCTCTGATGCTTCTGGGCAGCCACCACAGTGACTAAAAGGGCCTTCATCTACCCTGCTGAGCGTAGGACTAGAGGCCTTTAGGATGGCAGGGAAGGGCAGTACCCTGAAATGTGTTACTCTGAGAGGCCACCTCAGTTTCTGGAATCTATCTCTTTTCCTAGTTTATTGCTCGCCAAAGAATCTGCCTTCCCAGTCGTAGGCTGATAGTTCTATCCTAACAGATGCGTGTTGGTGGAGAAGCATTCCCTAAGTCTTCCATCGCATACTACCCACACCACATGGTGAAAACACGTGTTTTGGGAGAATTGACTGTTCTCAATTTTTGCATAGGTCTCCAAATTTACCCAGAACTCTCCTGCAGTCTACTTCATTTCTGATCCTTCTTAATGAGGGAAAAAGGGTGCCTTTCATTTTAGAAGTGGGGCACAGAGAGAGTAAAGGACTCCTCCAAGGTTACAGAGCAAGTCTGTGAATTCATAGATCTTTAAGTTTTAATTCATTCATCATTTCACAGAGCCACACTGCTTTTTGACAGTTGCATTCCCTATGTTTTCAAGGTCCAAAACGTCATCATCTAATTTGTACAATCAGTCTAATCAATCAATCATTTGAGTGTTTATTGTGTGTAGACCACTGTATTAAGAGATCGCCCTGTTAAGAGAAATTGGAGATGCCGTACAGAGAAGTTAAAGGGATGAAATTTAACCCAACTGGACCTGGTGCCCTGAATACAAATCTCAGGCGACCAAAGTCACAGGTCTGAAGTAAAGGGAATAGCATCCCTGAAGGGAATGAATAAAAAGGAAAGAAAGGTATCTGAGATGCCTAATTGAGGAGAAGAACTTTCAGGCCAATTTTGAAAATTCCTGAAGAACTGGAGTTGAGTTGTGAAATACAATGAGGTGAAATGGAAATCTGTTTTAAGCCTATAGGGAGAAATGCTCTCCAGGCTGGTTTGGGCATCTGCTGACAGTCTGTGGGGCCAAATCAGAAAGCTGGGTCCTTTTTCCCATAGACAGTTCAGAGGGAGTTGGGGCAGACAAGCCGCCTTCTGGAAGGTGATCGGCCCCTTGGAATCAATCGGATTAATCGATGGATGGTATTTATTAAGGGTTTACTGTGTGCAGAGCACTGTACTAAGCATTTGGTGCACAAAGCATACTGTGTGCTCCTCTGGGGAATGATTGTGTCTACCTACTCTATTGTATTGTACTCTCCCTAGTGCTTAGTACAGTGTTCTGCATACAATAAGCATTCAAATATTATGGATTGACTGATTGACCAACAAGAAGCATTGCTCCAGACAAGGTTAGAGGAGGGGACTTCATAGGTGAAGTCTACAGGTCTTATTTTTTGGTCTAAATCCAATAAGAATTATAGTGAGGAGCAAAGAATCCACAGTGGGATATCAAGTAATGAGCCTTGAATAGTGTTGAGGGGCTCAAGCAGACCATCCCCAACTGTCAAGAGAAACCTAGAAACAGAACCTAAATTGTAGATCTCCTGTTTGGAATATGCATATTAATGATAACATACCTTAAAGTTGATTAAAATTTTCAAAGGCAGCAGCAGCAGACCATAAAAAATGCTTTGGAGCATCCACCTGGTTTGATCACAGGAAGAAAGATAAACAAGAACCACAAACCACCTGAAAGGTCCCATTTGAATCGTGATTGCCAAATATTAGCAATTGCCAAGATAAGTGTCTGTTGTTGGTTGTTAAGAAAACCGATCTACCTCACATTTATTAAATAAGCACTAAACAATAATAGCAAGGTAGAAGCGAGTAGGTGCTAAGGGGAATAGGATAGCCTCTGGGGAAATAGAAGTGGGGGTTGCACAGACTTAGGGAGTCAGTGGAGTGGAAATTCAGCCCGATCAGCTTATACGATCCTTCCTCATCCTCCCTTAAACGTTTACAAATTTGAAACCCATTTTATAACACAGATATCCAAAATGCGTTTTGAACATCGTAGTGTGAAGAAGCCCTAAAATGAGGTAGAATGCTTCGTCGTTGCTGTGTTAAGCTCCCCGCTGAAAGCACAAAAGAGAATGACCTCATGAGGCGTCCATGAAAACAAAGTGTTTCCCCTATCCCTGCCTTTCACGTGAACTAGGGGCCAGAGCAGCAAATTCATGTTGTTCATTGAGCAGGGCGGGCTAAGTGACCTGAAATTAAACCTTCAGAAGATCAAGGGAGCTCTCTGTTCTCAGTACTCAAATGGGAGTCAGGTAAAAGTTGGTCCAAGAGAGAAAATACAGGTTTTCAGACAAAGTTGCTCCCCAAATGAAAAGAAAAAAAGGGGGTGGTGGGGAGACTTGAATAAGAAATGGAGTGTCGAAGTATTTCATTTATTTTCAGATAAAGAAAACTCCAGCTGGAAATTGATATACTATAAAATGAACTGAGAGTGAAAGGACTGCTAATTAGCAGTCCTAACATAACATAATTATGTTAATAGATTCTGAATTCAAAGAGGAGGAGAAATAAAAGAATTGCTTGAAACAATATGTAAAAAGGAACAGCATCTGTAAAATAAATTAAAAAGAAAAAAAATGAAGAAACCCTCTGGTTTGACCTTAGTGTAAAGGTTCCAAAAGTTGAATTCAGTAAGCCAGGCATCTGCGCTGGTAAGTTCCACATAAGAGAAGCAGCATGGGGTAGTGGATAGAGTACAGGCCTGGGAGTCAGAAAGTCATAGGTTCTAATTCTGGGTCTGCAACTTGTTTGCTGTGTGATCTTGCGGCAAGACACTTCACTTCTCTGTGCCTCAGTTACTTCATCTGTAAAATGGGGAGTGAAACTGCAGGCTCCATGTGGGACAGAGACTGTGTCCAATCCAATTTACTTGTACCCACCCCAGTGCTTAGTACAGGTTTGGCACTTAGTAAGTGTTTAATAAATGCCATTATTATTATTACATAAGTAACTATACTTGTTTATTTTTATCTAACTTTGGAGATCAGCTCTTTATTTCACTTAAGACTCCTTGATTTAGATTTCTGGTTGTCTGACCTGGTGTCTCTATGCATGTATGACTATCTCCAGCCTTCAGGACATCTCTATTTGGTTGTCCTGCTGACACCTCAAGCTTAACATGTCCAGAGCAGAGCTCCTCATCTTCCCATCCAAACCCTATCTTCCCCTGGTCTTTCCCATCACTGTAGACAACACCACCTATCTGTAATTTATTTTAATGTCTTTCTCCTCCTGTAGATTGTAAACTCACTTTGGACAGGAATTCCCTCTGCCAACTCTATTATACTTTAATTTCCCAAGAGCATAGTATAGTTTTCTGTACACAGTAAGCACTCAATAAATACCATTGATGGATTGAAAGGATCTACAGGGAGAATTTAACCCCAAACTGGTAATGTATTAAGGGGGTGCTATGTTGGAAATCTTCATGCAGCCTTCCCCCTTGATAAATGAATTGTTGAAACGGGAGGAAATAGTAAGGTAATTTAAATCAGAGAGAGCTATCATTTCAACAGTGGAGTGGATAAGGGTAAGTCATCTGAAGGACCCGCTCTTTGTAGATCTGCAAATGATTTTTAAATCCAGAGCCAATTCTTGTTTTGCGAGTATTGTTATTCTGCATAAAAATGTTTCTGTTTTTAAATGTACTGAATTTAGTGTGTTTTCTGTGAACACATGATTTTGGGGAAATTGCTTCAGGGAAATCCTCAAAAGAAAGAATCTTGCCATCTCATTAAAAAAAATGGTCATTCCTAGATAATTAGTCACTGTTTGATGACCAATGATTTCTTTTATTACAGGGAAATCGATTTTTGTACTTTCCCCTTTTCACTACTTCCAGCCTCCTATTGTTCTAATGTCAATATTAATATATAGTTTTTCATTAGCTACAAAAATCTTGCTTTTTTCAGTATCAACTGGGCAGGATACATTAAAAGTTATTTTGAATAAAAGCCAGAAAGGAACCAGAGGTTCCATTAGATTATTAGAATGAGCCCTACAGAATTGTTTCCCCTCCTAGTAATTGACTTTCCATTAGCTGCTATTAATGAAAAATTATTTGAGGGAAAATTAATTTTATTTCCCTCTGTCTTATGCAAGTATTAACCTCCTCTTCATGTAACCATGAAATTTTATTTTTGATATTAGTGGAACTGTTGAGGGACCCTGATTTGAAAGCTGTCCCTACAATAAGGTTAATGAGAATTTGAGCCTAAATTATCTTAATTTTAAATTATTCTGAAGAAGCACATATTATTTCACAGAGCTTTACCCTTTACCCTTTAAACCAAGGTTGAATGCCGTCCTCAGTAATGGGAACAAAGAGAGAGATTTCCTTCTTTCAGTGGCTGCTAATTGAACTGTGCTACTGGTCAATATATGGGTGCCAGTATGAGAATAAGGCAGCCACATACGCTTTGCTTAAAGAGGCAGTGGAAACATTTCTTGTTTCTACTCTTCCTTGTTTCACCTCTAATAAGGGTTTCATTGAGTGGTTTAAGGTTGTGTTATTAAATAGGTCAGGGGCCATTTCTTCACTTAAAAGAGGGTATGTTTTTTCTGTGTTTTATACGTGTTTGTCAACGTGTCAATAGGAATTATTTTTAAAATGTCATCCTGAAGAAAAAAAATTGAGGCGTCTTTTTAAAATAATGAGCCTCATATGAGTTTAGGAAAAATACAATATGTTTTCGTGTGTCCCATTATGATTGTTAATTATTTTTGTGGCATAATTGATTTTAAAAAATTATCCAGAGAGATGTGCTGACAGATTTTGAGCCAAGTGGTGGGTGGGTCTTCTTCACACTTGTCAGGGAAAGGATTCTATGACACTAGTGAGGTAATGCGTACCACCGGGCACACGAGAAAAGAACAGGAACAATGTGCAGAAATGACAGTTTGGCAATATTTGCAGGAGTTCCTCACACTCTGTGCAATTAGCTTTTTTCTGTTTTGGATTTCCTGACAAGGGACAACAGAAATTGCAGAGGGGTTTGGTCAGTTGTACAGAAGTTTTCACTCCATCTGTTGAGAGCCCTGCCCCCATATTTTAAAGAGAAGTTTATGAATAGGAAGCAACACTTCTATATTCTCTAGGTAGCTGGCCCTTGCAGACATGGCTCTGAGGCATCCCAGATTTACGACTCAACCAGTTTGATTCTGTTTGTTGGCCAGAATTCTACTCATTCACGTGATGATCCAAAGGAGACTTGATCAATCAATCAGTGGCACTTATTGAGTACTTACTGTGTGCAGAATACTGTACTAAGCGCTTTGGATCATCCAAATTTACAGTCTTATAGGGAGTGGGGGGGGCGGCTGGCATTAATATTAATTAATGTCTATGTAATTTATAGCTATTTACATAAGTGCTGTGGGACTGAGGGGTGGTGCAAAATTCAGATATGTACAATACCCCAGTCCATTGACTACAGATAGAGAGGCTTATTTTGTGCACAGAGCACTGCACTAAGTGCTTGGGAGAGTACAGTTCTTCAGATTCAGTAGACAGGTTCCCTGCCCCATAACAAGTTTACGGTTTAGAGAGGGAGGCAGTCATTACTAGAAACAAATAATTTATCTTTGTAATTTATAGTCTGTAATTTATAGCTATGGACATAAGTGCTGTGGGGCTGAGGGATGGAACAATGGACATAAGTGCTGTGGGGCTGAGGGATGGAACGGAATTCACCGGTGTACAGCGACAGAGCCTGTGGAATACAGGTGGGGAAGCATGTCTTCTTGGGGCCTCACAAACTGCTTTTGGACAGCAGCTCCCTAATATCACCGGAGTAGAATACAACAGGCCCAAGGAAGTGTTGCTGAAGCAGCCAGGTGAGATTAAGTAGTTGTTCTAGTTCTAGGGGAACAGTCACTTAGAGTCGGAATATTCTCTTATCTGAATTTGGTGGGGGGCAAGGCAACAACATTAAGAAAGTCAAAAAGGAAACAGCACAGCCTGGAGAACTTTGCCTTTCTACACTAATCCCGTTCTCTTTCCGATTAAAAACTTTGAGGACTGAGAAAAAACAAGTCAGGCACTTACAGGCGACAATCAGATCGATCAGTCAATCAGTAGTATTTATTGAGTGCTTACTCTGGGCAGAGCACTGTACTGAGTTTGGGATGGTACAGTCGAGTTAGCAGACATGATCCCTGCCTTCAAGGAGTTTACAATCTAATAGGGGACACAGTCTCTAAAATAAATTGCAGATGGGGCAAACAACAGCGTTTTTAAAAGATGTGTATTTAAAATTGTACACATTTAAATTAATGTGTGTTGAGACAGGGTCAGGGGTCTGTGCCAAAGTGCCTAGGTGAAGGAGAAATGCTCATTTGTCAGAATGGGGGAGAAATCAATTAATTAATTCAATCGAATTTATTGAGCGCCTACTATGTGCAAAGCACTGTACTAAGTGCTTGGAAAATACTATTGAATGAATGAAAGAGTACAACATAACAATAAACAGACACATTCCTTGCCCCCAGTGGACTTGGGTGGGAGATGAGAGATTCATCTGGGAAGGCCTCCTGAAAAAGATCTGATTTCAGGAGGGCTTTGAAGTCGGTGAGAGCGGCGATCGGCTGAATGTACCTTCCCCAGTGCTTAGTACAGTGCTCTGTACCCAATAAGCACTTAATAAATATGACTGAATGAATGAATGAGTGTCAAGGGGAAGAGAGTTCTAAGGAGAGAAGAAGGCTTGAGCAAGAGGTCAGCATCAAGAGAGGTGAGAACAAACTAATGATAATGATAATAATTTGGTATTTGTTAAGCACCTATTATATGCCAAGCACTGTACTCAGTGCTGGAGTAGATACAGAATAGTCAGATCTCACATGGGGCTCACAAGGTAGGTAAGGAGAACAGGAATAAAATCCTCATTTTGCAGATGAGGGAACCGAGCCACGGAAAAGTGAAGTGACTTGCCCGAGATCAGGTAAGTGGCAGATCTGGGATTAGAACCCAGGCCCTCTGACTCTCAGGCCTATGCTCTTGTCCACTAGGCCACCCTGATTCAGTGAGTATGTTGGTTTTAGAGTAAAGAGTGCTAGGAGTGTCTAGGAAGAGGAGCCAGGCTAAATAGGATGGAAAGAGCTGATTGAGGGTCTTAAATCCAACTGCAGAGAGGAATGGGCTGCCAGTGGAAGTTGTTGAGGAGTGAATTAATCTACAGGCCAAGCAATTATCAGCTAGGAAATTATGGGAATGAAACATTTAGGAGTTTTTTCAGAAGGAGCATCTTCACCCAGCCCTGCCTAGTCTATTCTCTGCTCTCTGTCATCAGCCCTGCCCGAAAATAGCCACCCTAATGTTAATAATATTACTTACCTATTCATAGCAAACTTGTATGTCAGGGTGTTGACTTTCTCCTGAGCTGAGTTCAGTTTTCTCAGTCTGAAGCTCAGGTGTTTTGGTTGCTCTTCTCCATCAGAGTAGATCCCAAAGCACTCTGATTTTCTTAAATTTTAGTGACAGTGGGGATGATAGAATAGCCGTAATTATATTGTGTTCAGCAACTTAAAATTGTTTTCACTGTCATTTCACGGAACCTCCGTAATTTTTTTTAATGGTATTTTTAAAGCCCGTACTTTGTGCCAGGCACTGTTCTGAACAATGAGTTAGATACAAAGTAATCAGGTTGGACACAGCCCCTGTCCCACATGGGGCTCAAAGTCTTAATCCCCATTTTACAGATGATGTAATCCAGATAAGGCATGGCAGTCTCAGACTTCTTAGCTTGTAGTTTACCTACAATGAGAACGAGAGACAAATGGCTAAGTAATAGGGCATGTGATTTTGTAATGTAAAAGGCATCTTGTCTGTATTGCACCTTCTCATACAATTCTAACTTAACTATAGTAACTGTGGTAATTGGTAAATGCCAAGCACTGCACTGCTTACTAGGATAAATACAAGATAATCAGGTTGGACACAGTAACTGTCCCACACGAGGCTCGCAGTTTACTAAGAGGGAGAACAGGTTTTGAATCCCCATTTTACAGGTGAGGAAACTGAGGCCTAGAGAACTTAAGTGACTTACCCAAGGTGAAGGTCAGCTGTGTGACTGTGGGCAAGTCACGTCACTTCTCTGGGCCTCAGTTACCTCATCTGTAAAATGGGGATTAACTGTGAGCTTTACGTGGAACAGTGATTGCACTGTATCTACCCCAGCACTTAGAACAGTGCTCTGCACATAGTAAGTGCTTAACAAATACCAACATTATTAAGACAATAATAATAACTGTGGTTTTTGTTAAGCGCTTACTATGTACCAGGCACTGTACTAAGCACTGGGGTTAATACAAGCAAATGGGCTTGGACACAGCCCTGTCCCACATGGGGCTCATAGTCTCAGTCCCCATTTAACAGGTGAGGTGACTGAGGCGCAGAGAAGTGAAGTGGCTTGCCCAAGGTCACACAGAAGACAAATGGCAGAGGTAGGATTAAAACCCATGACCTTCTGACTGCCAGGCCCGTGCTCTATCCATATGCTGCGTGGCTTAGTGGAAAGAGCACGGGCTTGAGAGTCAGAGGTCATGGGCTCAAATCCCAGCTCAGCCGTTTGTCAGCTGTGTGACTATGGGCAAGTCACTTAACTTCTCTGTACCTCAGTTAACCCATCTGTAAAATGGGGATTAAGACTGTGAGCCCCACATGGGACAACCTGATCACCTTGTATCCTCCCCAGCGCTTAGAACAGTGCTTTGCACATAGCGCTTAACAAATGCCATCATTATTATTATGCCATGGTGATATAGCAGACACGGGAGTAGAGTGGTAGAGTCATCTGACTCCCAGGTCCATGCTCTTTCCACTAGGCCATGCTTGTCTTGTTTTGTCTTGTGCTGTTGGGTCATCTCCAACCCATAACGACTCCATGGACACATCTCTTCCAGAATGCCCGACCTCCATCTGCAGTCATTCTGGTTGTGTATCCATAGAGTTTTCTTGGTAAAAAATAAGTGGTTTACCATTGCCTTCTTCCGTGGAGTAAACTTGAGTCTCCGGCCTCAACTCTCTCTCGTGCCGCTGCTGCCCACCCCAGGTGAGTTGTGACTTGTAGCAGATTGCCTTCCACTTGCTAGCCAGTGCCCAAGCTAGGAATGGAATGGGTAGGCCTCTGCTTGACTCTCCCTCCCGTAGCCGAGACTGGTAGAGTACTGGAAACTCTCCAGGTGCCATCCTGAGGGAGGAGACTGTGCTGCTAAATGGAAATGAATCCGTTCTGCTGCTTTAAGCTAAATGAGAATCCACACAAACAAGCAGGTTGTACAGTTCAAAACATTTTGGTGCCCTAGTCAAAAGGAAGGGCCCCAGAAGGCAGTTGAAGTACGAGACAAGAGACGGAAATCAGACAGAGAAAGATGGTGCCATTAGCTGAATAGCTCCTAGGTAGTTGCTGAGTTTACCATACGGTGGAGCCAGCCCTGACTGCCATTGGAGTGGCAGATTGGAAAGTGATGTTATAACATCACCTGGCAATGGTCTACCTGTAGAGAAACCTAATATTGTTTCTGGAAAGGGGTGAGGGGGTTGGTCCACAGAATGATTCAGTAAATTTACTTGAAGAATATTAAGCACCAATGGTTTGCAAAGCACCTGTAGTAAGCCCTGGGAAAAAATACACAGATGACCACAGAGGGAGGGAATGCTCGCTTAGCATGTGAAAGCCAGCATGTGAATGCCCACATTCTTCAATACTTCACAAGACTGTTAAGTACCTGGAGGGCAGGGATCATGTCTACCACTCTATTGTTTTGGACTCTCCCAGGTGCTTAATATAGTAAGCGCTTAAAAAAATGCCACTTGGCCCTATTCCTCTTCCCAACATCCAGACCCCCTTTGGAGGCTCTGGAGTGTGCGAATGAGGTCTTCATCTAAAATGGGGTTTAGGAGCACATCATAATTAGCATAATTTCCTGTCAGCCACTAATGGGTCATGGAATCAAATTGACAGGTCTTGTATATTAAGGTTCCATTCCTGCTGAGTCCTCACAGCCACTGCCATACTTTGCTATGAATTTTAAAAAGGACTACAGGAAAGGAAATGGTCACAAAAGGAATGAAAGCTTCATTTTCTTCCAGGCAAAAGCACCCCTAGATTTTTTGGGGGGGGATGGGGATGTGTGCGTGTGTGTAAAGCACTGTTCAAACTGTACTACTTCCTTCCCTCCCCAGACGGGCTTGCTAGAGGGGTGAGGGAAAGAAGTGCCATTGCAGAGATCGCCTTTGGGCCGCTAGTTCTGCACTCTGTCCTTCACAAGTCTTGATTTAGAACACTGCTGCTACTCAATTGAATGATGACATCCTCAATTCAATAGAATTCAATAGTATTTATTGAGCGCTTACTATGTGCAGAGCACTGTACTAAGCGCTTGGGATGAACAAGTCGGCAACAGATAGAGACAGTCCCTGCCGTTTGACGGGCTTACAGTCTAATCGGGGGAGACGGACAGACAAGAACAATGGCAATAAACAGCGTCAAGGGGAAGAACATCTCGTAAAAACAATGGCAACTAAATAGAATCGAGGCGATGTACAATTCATTAACAAAATAAATAGGGTAACGAAAATATATACAGTTGAGCGGACGAGTACAGTGCTGTGGGGATGGGAAGGGAGAGGTTCAGGAGCAGAGGGAAAAGGGGAAAATGAGGCTTTAGCTGCGGAGAGGTAAAGGGGGGATGGCAGAGGGAGTAGAGGGGGAAGAGGAGCTCAGTCTGGGAAGGCCTCTTGGAGGAGGTGATTTTTAAGTAAGGTTTTGAAGAGGGAAAGAGAATCAGTTTGGTGGAGGTGAGGAGGGAGGGCGTTCCAGGACCGCGGGAGGACGTGACCCAGGGGTCGACGGCAAGATAGGCGAGACCGAGGGACGGTGAAGAGGTGGGCGGCAGAGGAGCGGAGCGTGCGGAGTGGGCGGTAGAAAGAGAGAAGGGAGGAGAGGTAGGAAGGGGCAAGGTGATGGAGAGCCTTGAAGCCTAGAGTGAGGAGTTTTTGTTTGGAGCGGAGGTCGATAGGCAACCACTGGAGTTGTTTAAGAAGGGGAGTGACATGCCGAGATCGTTTCTGCAGGAAGATGAGCCGGGCAGCGGAGTGAAGAATAGACTGGAGCGGGGCGAGAGAGGAGGAAGGGAGGTCAGAGAGAAGGCTGACACAGTAGTCTAGCCGGGATATAACGAGAGCCCGTAACAGTAAGGTAGCCGTTTGGGTGGAGAGGAAAGGGCGGATCTTGGCGATATTGTAGAGGTGAAACCGGCAGGTCTTGGTAACGGATAGGATGTGTGGGGTGAACGAGAGAGACGAGTCAAGGATGACACCGAGATTGCGGGCCTGAGAGACGGGAAGGATGGTCGTGCCATCCACGGTGATAGAGAAGTCTGGGAGCGGACCGGGTTTGGGAGGGAAGATGAGGAGCTCAGTCTTGCTCATGTTGAGTTTTAGGTGGCGGGCCGACATCCAGGTGGAGACGTCCTGGAGGCAGGAGGAGATGCGAGCCTGAAGGGAGGGGGAGAGGACAGGGGCGGAGATGTAGATCTGCGTGTCATCTGCGTAGAGATGGTAGTCAAAGCCGTGAGAGCGAATGAGTTCACCGAGGGAGTGAGTGTAAATGGAGAACAGAAGAGGGCCGAGAACTGACCCTTGAGGAACTCCAACAGTTAAAGGATGGGAGGGGGAGGGGGAGGAGGCTCCAGCGAAGGAGACCGAGAATGACCGGCCAGAGAGGTAAGAGGAGAACCAGGAGAGGACAGAGTCCGTGAAGCCAAGGTGAGATAAGGTATGGAGGAGGAGGGGATGGTCGACAGTGTCAAAGGCAGCAGAGAGGTCAAGGAGGATTAAAATGGAGTAGGAGCCATTGGATTTGGCAAGAAGGAGGTCACGGGTGACCTTAGAGAGAGCAGTCTCAGTAGAGTGGAGGGGACGGAAGCCAGATTGGAGGGGGTCTAGGAGAGAATGGGAGTTAAGGAATTCTAAGCATCGATTGTAGACGACTCGTTCTAGGATTTTGGAAAGGAAGGGTAGTAGGGAGATAGGGCGATAACTGGAGGGGGAAGTGGGGTCGAGAGCGGGTTTTTTTAGGATGGGGAGACGTGGGCATGTTTGAAGGCAGAGGGGAAGGAGCCCTTGGAGACTGAGTGGTTAAAAATAGAAGTTAAGGAAGGGAGGAGGCCGGGGCGATGGTTTTAATAAGGTGAGAGGGAATGGGGTCCGAGGCGCAGGTGGAGGGGGTGGCACTTGCGAGGAGGGAGGAGATCTCCTCTGAGGATACTGCAGGGAAGGATGGGAAAGTAGGGAAGGGGGTTGGTGGGGGGGAGGGGAGAGGCGGAGGGGTGACTTTGGGGAGCTCAGACCTGATCGTGTTGATTTTCGTGAGGAAATAGGTGGCCAGATCATTGGGGGTGAGAGATGGGGGAGGGGGAGGAACAGGGGGCCTAAGGAGAGAGTTAAAGGTCCGGAACAATCGGCGGGGGTGACGGGCATGGGTGTCGATGAGGGAGGAGAAGAAGCTTTGCCTGGCGGAGGAGAGGGCAGAGTTAAGGCAGGAAAGGATAAATTTGAAGTGTGTGAGGTCGGCTTGGTGCTTGGACTTTCGCCAGCAGCGCTCAGCAGCTCGAGCATAGGAGCGTAGGAGGCGGACGGAGGAGGTGATCCAGGGCTGTGGGTTAGTGGAGCGAGAGCGGCCTCAATCAGGAGGCAGAGTAGGCATGAATGACTGCAGGGACCCATACCCCCATTTACCTTGAGGGTGCCACCCCCTCAGATGCACTTGATTTTATCCCCTCTTTACCATGTGAGAGAGGGCTGTCTTTTCACTCCCCTGAGGACATGGCACCGAGGGGATGTGCAGTGCTTGTCGTACCCTTGGAGCAGCTCTGCTTTCAGAACAGATTGTATTCAGTTTGTGGTCAGAGGATATTGCAGGGCAGGTTGATGTGACGCCTATCTACCCGCTGTAATTACACCGATGCTCCAACAAGGATCTCTGACTTCCAGTTGTATATCCTCTACTGGCTAAACACTTGAAAATTTTTAAGGTTGATATCAAGAAGGCATGCTCATTTTTTCCCATTCAGTATTCTCCTTGTCCAGTATTCTCCTTGTCTCCTTTCACATTTTAGATAGTCTACTCTGCTTTTCTACTCATCTTTCTGGAACCTTTTCACCCTGTCTCATTGTTCTAGTCTTTTATCCCTTCTTTTCGGTAATATTTCTTTAATTTCCCTTTTCTCTCTTTTCCTCTTCCATTCTCTGTTTCTTTCCCCATTTCTCTGTCATTCTGCTTCCCCTTTCTGCTGCTCCCCAGGCTTGGTTTGAGATTCCCATTTTCACTGGCTTCAGGGTGAGGTCTCCTTTGCGATCCTTTCTCTACCCAACAAGACCTTCTCCCACTATGTTCCTGGGCCACCCCCGTGGATTCCTCCTTTACTAGCAGGTTGACTTTCTCCCCATGGGCTTTTAGCCCTCATTTCTCCTTGCCTCTTGTAGGTGGCACTCAAGTGGGCGAGCAGTCAGCTGTTTGCACACATGCTGCTCCCACGATTGGCTGTACCACCATTGGTATTTTTAATTTAACATTTACTCGGTGCCAGGCAGTCCACCAGTGCCTTCCACTCCCACCACTTCTACTCAGGACTAGTTGAACTGCCGTGACCCACTGGGAGAAAGTGATGTCATGGGCTAATAAGGGGCATTGCCCATAATTAGAGGAAGTGAGGCTGAAGGAGAGAGGACCCGGGAGTACTGATATTACCTGGAAGCATCGTTTATTGGACTACACAGACAACCTAGGGGATTGACCCATTTATTCTGAACTACAAGGGATTTACAAGATTAGGAGACACCACAAATTTTCTGTTGATACAGATGAGGGACTACTGTTATCAAGGGAGCTCAAGAAATGCAATTATGGGATAGTTCAGTGGTCCATCTAACCCTGTGTTCTGACTCAGGCAATAGCCCCAAGGAATGCTTGAAGGTACAGTAGAGTGCTGAATCTTCTTGACATCCATCCTTATGTTTGTCTAACATCTGTAACCCTTGCCTTTTACTTTCTCCCCCTTTACTATGTAAGCTTCTTGTGGTCAGCAAATATGCCATTGTTTTGGGCTTCCCAAGTGCCTACTACTTAATACTAATCGGCAACTTCTACTACAGGCCTTAGTAAATTTTTGGTCCTGGTTGGTTGCAGTTATCCATTTCTCTGGGTGAGCAATCCTAGAGCATGGAAAGAACTGCCGTAATGACAGATCTCAGAGGTGGGTTAGAATGTCTAGAGATTCTGCTTCAAAACTTAATGACAGATTAAACCATATAACTTACCCACATATTACCATCATTCCTCTATAGAGGAAAGCGCTGTACTAAACATTGCTGTAGATACAAGGTAATCGGGTTGGATACAGTCCCTGTCCCACCTGGGGCTCACAGTCTCTTAAGCTCCATTTTTCAGATGAGTTAACTTAGGTACAGAGAAGTTAAATGACTTACCCAAGGTCAACAGCAGACAAGTGGCAGAGCCGGGATTAGAACCCAGGTCCTGACTCCCAGGTCCATGCCCTATTCACTAGGCAACACTGCTTTCCATGTATATGCCAGGGAAATATGCAAACTGAGAAATTTCCCAACTATTATAAAATTATCCACAATTTCTGGAACTCTTGATTCCATGCACTTTATGGGCCAACTAATACAAATTGACTGACCCCAAACAATTGCTAGTCATCTTCCAGAATTATTTGTCATTTACCTATCCTGACGTGGTGACTCGAAGAGCCAAGGAGTAACCCAATCTGAGCAGGATAGGTTTAAATTGGAAAGCTGCCTTTTTCCACAAGATTTGAAGAGCCAGTTGGGGTTGCTTGGGGTCCAAACTTCAGACCACCAGTGACCTGAACCATATATAGTTCACACATTGCAATTGCACCTTTCTGGCCCCAGGACTGAAAATCCTGACTTTTTTGAATTGCAGCAGGAACATCTGTGGGTTGACATCATTTCAGGCTCCTGAGCCATCCATTTGGTGTGAAACTCCTTCTGGGGTGGGCCTCAATACGGTCTCCTCCTTCGTAATCCTTTGCTATGAGTGCTATTCAGGTTACATTCTGGCAGCCTCCAGATGAGCACAGAATGTGGCGAAGTCCAGGTAAAGGCTAGCTGTTCTTTAATTTTGAGAGTTTTTAAAATAAAGTTGTCAATTTAGAATTATTCATTTCCTAAGATGCTTCCCTGGGCTTTTCTAGGCTATTAGGGAAGAAACTTCAATGGACAGACTGTGAGCGCTAGACCCGTGAGCTTGTTCAGGGCAGGGAAGGTGTCTGTTGTTATATTGTACTCTTCCAAGTGCTTAGTACGGTGCTTCGCACACAGTAAGCACTTACTAATAATAATAATAATGATGATGGTATTTGTTAAGCGCTTACTATGTGCCAAGCACTGTTCTAAAAACTGGGGTAGATACAAGTTAATCAAGTTGTCCCGCATGGGACTCAGAGTCTTAATCCCCATTTTACAGATGAGGGAATTGAGGTACAGAGAAGTGAAGTGACTTGCCCAGGGTCACACAGCAGACAAGTGGCGGTGCTGGGATTAGAACCCAAGACCTTTGACTCCCAAGCCCAGGCTCTTTCCACTAAGCCATGCTGCTGTGATGAATGAATGACAGGTGTATGCCTGGTTCCCAACGACTGATTCATATAATCTGGAGATATATCATGCACTGATTGCTGGCCCCACCCATCATTACCTTCAAATCACTGCAAATAATTCCCTCCCGGCCCTCCTTCTCCCCACCTTCCCTATACACACACTGGGGAAGCTGGTTTCTCTTCCATATCCAAAAGCAGTACAGGCTACAGCCAGGTAGAGAAGTTTGTTTAAATCTGGCCTAAAATCTGAACCTTTGTGCCTCTTGGCAATTTTCTGCTGCCTTCAAGTGAAACAGAGGAATCGCTGTTCAGATGCTTCCCCATTCTACCTCGTCAGCCCCTCCCTGAACACAAAGTCAAAGAGAGCCACTTTGTTTTCTCGGAAAGCAGCAAAGAATCATGATGTGATATTTCGATCTGGCTAAAATCCTTCCCCTTCTGTCTCACCCCGGTTCTGTGCTTCGTATGAAGTGAAGAAACTCCTGCCCATGATGGTCAAGGAGGAAATTGTTATGGGTGCTACTAGGGCTTGAATCTTAACTCCCACCACCAGCTAGTATTTAGAGAATTAAAAGGTCTTGCATCAGTTTTCAACAAAGCAAATGAACTTCTATAAATGATTGAAAAAGTCCCTGCTAGAAAGGTGTGCAGAAATGTTCAGAAGTTAGCCTCCTGAAGAAAAGAAGAAGGCCGTTCAACTCTAAATGGACAACTTTTTCCCTGAAGGTGAAAAAAAACACCACTCTGCTCATCAAGCCAGCTTCTACTTCAGCAGCCTCTTGCAAAAACTCATATTACAACTCCTAGTTTAGTTAAAGCTGGGATGTGATTCCATGTTCCAGAATATTGCATTTAGAGGAATCGTATATGCTATTTTCCAGAGTTTCTGGAATGGATTCCAACTTATCTCATGTAAGGCAGTGGGAAAATGTGCCCTATGATACAGCCATTCAAAATACATCCATGTTTTCAAGTAACAAATTACAGCTGTATCGCGAGGTATGCCTGTGATTGAGTTTCATGTCCTTTCAAGTCCAATCCAAGTTTTTAAAAGGTTTGCACATGTTTATTTCTTTATTGCTAATGGATAGGGAGTGTGTCGGTTTTATTTTACTCCACAAGCACTCTGACCGTGATGGAGTTTCCTGTCGGGAACAGTGGACGAGCCTTGATTCTGACACTTCAGGACCTGGGTGAAGGAATGATTAAAGCAATAGTCCATCAAGTTTATCATATTTATTGAGCGCTTACTGTGTGGAAAGCACTGTACTAAGCACTTTGGTGAGTACAATAGAACAGTAAACAGACACATTTCCTGCCCACAACGAGTTTACAGTCTAGAAGGGAAGACAGATATTGAAAGAAATAAATACTTGTGCAAGGACTTGTGCAGTGCTGCTCATATTCTCATATCCTCGCCCGTCATGTTCCCACCAGAACATGGAGTACAGCGAGCAAGTATTTGTTTTTGTATTTGTATTTGTTTTTATTAAGCACTTACTATGTGCAGAGCACTGTTCTAAGCGCTGGGGTATACAGGGTAATCAGGTTGTCCCACATGAGGCTCACAGTCTTAATCCCCATTTTACAGATGAGGTAACTGAGGCACAGAGAAGTGAAGTGACTTGCCCACAGTCACACAGCTGACAAGCGGCAGAGCAAGTGAGCGGGCAGGGGCGTAGCTTCTTGTGAAGCGCAATCAAAGAGTTTTTAACTGCGGGACCCATTTGCGACCACAGCAGAGTGTAAACTCTGCACCATAATGCTATGAACTAGCAGACGGTAATCTTGGCGTTAGCTGCCGTCTCCGTGTAGGTTAAGCCAGCTATTTTTCAGGATTCCTGCTCAGCCAGTTCACCCGCAGAATGCCCTAGGTGGCTCTTCAGGTAGAAACGACCGCTTTCGGTAGCGTAGAGAAGTAACGTGGCCTAGGAGAAAGATCACGGGCTTGGGATCCAGAGGACCTGGGTTCTAATCCTGGCTCCGCCACTTGCGTGCTGTGTAACCTTGGGCAAATCATTTAATTTCTCTGTACCTTAGTTTCCTCACCTATAAAAAGGGATCCAGTAACTGTTCGCCCTCCCTCCTTAAGCATGTAAGTGCTTAAGAAATAACACTAGCATTATTATTATCATTATCATTGTTGTTCTACCAGGCAGAACCAGGGCTAGAACCCAGACGTCTTGTTTTCTAGAGCAGTGTGCTTGAGCTGGACCATCTGAAAGGGGTGGAGGGTAGAGAGTATGCACACGTGGCAGATAAACCATCCCAAGTGTCCCTCTGCCAGAATTCAGTATCTTCCAAGCATTCAGTTCCTATATATATAGGAAAGGTAAAGCTTCAGGCCTGAGGAAGGTAGTCTTGTCAGCAAAAATTTCTACCAATCAGTCGATGGCATTTATTGAGTGCTTGCTATGTGCGGGTCACTGTACTAAGTGTTTGAGAGGATACAATACATCTGTATCAGACTATCTCCACTGGATGACCCTAAAATAAGGTTTCTCTGAGTATAGCAATATTTTTGCACTACTTTAGCAATAAGTGTTTAAGAGGTTGGATTGCTGGCTTCTTCTGTTTCAGTACTTCATGTCCCTTGTACTCTGTTCACCAGCTGTGTTTACTTTTTCTTTAGAAATGTAGTTTTTCAAGTTTATCAGCTTTTTTTTTTACTGTAAAAAGGTCTAATGAAACTACAAAACAAGTATATATGCAATTAAGATTTCATGAAGAGCTGACCTAAATTAGTAAATTATTAGTTGTTCTGGGGAATTACTGATGATTGTTAAGGAATCAATGACAACAAGGCTGATCTGTTGAGGAAGATGTGTTGATAAAGTGTTAGCTGATCTGTTGAGATATCTCTTTACATTGCTTGTTCATAAGTATGTTTGAAATGAAGATCTGAACTTGGTGTTTCCCAGTCTTCTTTTTTAAGCTAGCAAATAAATTATAAAATGAAGGAAAACAATATGAATGCTATGGGGATATTGGGTAGATCTATTCTTCTTAGTCTTCTCTTCAGCTTGTGGAGTGCAAGGAGTTGAGGGAGAGAGATTGCTTAAGAGGAAGTAGATGAAAAATTAGCTGAAATGTACAAATTGTGTTTACACTGAATTGTGTGAATTTGCAAGGACACGATTTATTCCTTCTCACATATTTAGTCTCCCTTGCATTGACATTGAGGATGTCCTTTTTGTGTTTATTTTCTGTTTTCAAGGGGAAAGTTTAGTCGTCTCTTGTCAACATTGCTGTCAATATTTGACACTGATAAAGAGCAAGGTAAACCTGATACAAGGTAAATGACTTGACAGTTAAGGGAGTGTTTATAGAAGGAGTGCAAATCACACTAAATAATTGTTTTACTACATAGAATGGACTATGCACAATCTATTTCATTAACAGTTCCTTTTTTAATGGACTAATTCCATTTAAGGGAGGAAAGGAGAGGGCCAACTTGAAAAGAACTTATTCATTTTACTTTGTATGAGTAGGTTCCCTGTAGAATCAGAATCAAGCACAGTTAGTTTATGGGTAGTAGAGTTACGGTTGCTCAGTTAGAGATCTTGCCTTATAGATTTGGGGTATTTTGTTGTTGTTTGTTTTAAAACACCCTAAATATATTGGGGTAGAGGCAGAAAGGACTGGGGAGGATTTTTCTTTCCATATTTGGGTGAAAGCCCCGGGTTCTGAGTTTGTACTTCAGGCAACATTGAGATCTGGATTCAAAGTAATAATGAGCTCTTCAGCCTGGGCTTTCCAGCTATTCTGCCAAGAGCTGCCCTATGTGGAGGAACAGAAAAGGCATATCAGGTCTGTTCCAGATGGCCCCAGCATCCGCCATATGCTGCCATTCGCCGTCCATGTGGGATGGCCCTGTCTAGCCAATTTCTCATTCCTTCTTCACAGTCTATGAAATCTGTTGACTTTTACATCCCAGTTAAAAGTATCAGCTGAAATCGTGACTGTGAGGCGGAAAACGTGGCTTCCCCTTAAGTGTCACAGACCCACTTGACCTACTTTGCTAGGCAGTGGGAGTTTGCCCCGTTAAGGAAGAGGCTGAGCCTTCAGAGGACTCTTGATTTCAGTAAAATCTGTCAGAATTTCAAGAGGAGAAAGGGAAGGGTTTCATCCAGCCTCCTCCCATCTGCCCTCCTCCCCAATACTACCGACCAAATGTTGGAGAACGATCTGGGAGGTTTTAATTAAACGTGTGTACACTTTATTTGTATTACCAGTGGGAAGAACCAAATGATACTTCAAATTTGTTTCGCTCAAAATTTGCAAATAAAACTGTCCGAAAGGAAGGGGAAGCCTTTCCAGACAAAATGCTTTGTATTTTTCCAGATTTAGAAATATTATAAAAGTGTAATCAATAAAAAATTGTGCTCCATAGAACCTGTTGATGAGGAGGTTGAAATCCTTCACAATTTTCTTTCCATTGTATTTAATGTCAGTTTCCCAGCAAAAAATCTCCAGGGAGATGTAAGGACAAGCGGCACTTAAAACTTAAGGCGGTCTCTGCTGTCAGATAGTATACTTGTTGTTTTTTAACATTTATTTTAAAGGTTTTTTTTTTTTAAAAAAAGAATTCATCTTCTGAGTAACAAAATGAAACCTCATGTGAAAATGAACTGGAGTTGCTTCAGTGAAGAGTCAAGAATGAACTCTAATGGGAAGAACAATAAACTTTGTCTGTGCCAAAAGTTAACTGCAACAGAAAAGTTTGACCTGACGAAATTTGAATCAGACATAAGTTAAAAAAAAAAAAACCTCTTTTAAGATTAACATTTTAATACTGCAGTTATATTACTTGTCAGTCTGCTACAGAGCCATGAATATTCAGTTCGTATTCTTGACAGATGGAAAAAAACCATTGACAATTCTGAAATAGTCCAACAGTTTTACGACAAAACTTTGAGGATATGTCTGTATTAGGGCAATATCTCCCTTTAGTCACGATAGGTGTTTGGAGGATTACAGTATAACCAAAAAGAAGCAGCATGGTTCAATGGAAAGAGCACGGGCCTGGTAATCAGAGACCCATGCTCTTTCTAATCCTGACTCTGACACTTGTCTGATGTGTGACCTTGGGCAAATCACTTAGTTTCTCTGTACCTCAGTTCCCTCATCTGCAAAAGCAGGAGTCAATGCCAGTTCTCACTTCTACTTAGACCATGAACTTTATGTGGGACCTGATTATCTTGTACAGTACAGTGTTAGTACATTGCTTGGCACATGGTAAGGGTTTAACAAATACCATAACTATCATTACCATCATCATCATTTTTATTATTATGAGAAGCAGCATGGCGTAGTGGATAGAGCTCAGGCCTGGGAGTCAGAAGGACCTGGGTTCTAATCCCAACTCTGTCACTTGTCGGCTCTGTGAACTTGGGTAAATTACTTCACTTCTCTGGGGCTCATTCCCTCATCTGTAAAATGGGGATTAAGACTGTGAGCCCCATCTGGTAAAGGGACTGTATCCAACCTGGTTAGAACAGTGCTTGGTGTATAGTAAATGCTTAACAGATACCACAATTATCATTATTATTATTTTTATTGTTACCTCTGAGGGTGTGACCAAATCTTAATTGCTTCTTGGTCAGTTGGGATTCTTGACATGATTTCTAATTTGATAAGCAAAATTTGGGATTGGTGAAGCAAATCATGCCTTAAAAAGTTATTCACTACATTCTGCCAAACTGGGACACCCACTGAATCAATCAGTGGTATTTATTGAGCACTTACTGTGTGCAGGACACTGTCCTAAGCTCTTGGGAGAGTACAATATACCAGAGTCGGTACATACGTTCCCTGGCCAGTTGCAGCTTTAAAGTGGTAGTAGGTTTGAGGAAAACAAAGCAAAGACCTCTTTAAGAAGTGGTAGGAAGATAGAGTTTCCTATCTCCAGGGCATTTTCTGGAGTGGCAAATAGGAAATTTAGAAAGGATTTGATTACATTCATAGAGGACAGATCCATAAGGGGTTGTTGGATGTGAAAGTTGAGGATGTTAGAGGGGATACTTTAAAAAAGTTGGAAGGCTCAAAAAAAAATTGGTGGGGGAGACTTAAAGTCAATGGGTATAGGATCAGGTATTTGTGGAAAAAGTTAGGAATATTAGAAAGTAACTACTAACTAATTATCCTAATTAGGAGGATAATTGTAAGAATGATCAGCACTATATCTGTCTTCCAAGCACCCTTTGATGCCACAGTTGAATATACAATACTGGCTTGGATGGACCAATAGCCTGACCTAATTTGGCATATCTTATGTGCTTAAAAGATGAAAACTAAGATTTTCGTCTAATGTGGATAAAAATGCAATCTACCTTATTAATAATAATTATTATGATTATTGTTATTGTTGTATTTGTTAAGCACTGTGTCAAGCATTGTTCTAAGCACTGGGTAGGTACATGTTAATCAGGCCAGAGTTCTTTTCCACATGGGGCTCACAGCCTAAGTAGGAAGAAGGGCAGGTATTGAATCCATATGTTACAGTTTAAGAAACTGAGGCACAGAGAAGGGAAGTAACACACAGAGAAGGGAAGTAACTCCCTCAAAGTCACACAGCAAGCAAACAACAAAGCTGGGTTTAGAAGCCAGGTCATCTGACTTCGAGGCCTGTGCCTTTTCCAATAGGCCATGCTCCTCCTTATTGGCCTGAATAGAAAACATGTAGAATATGAAATGATTCACAGACCACATTTTTCTACCATAGATATGAAGTCTACCGACCCTCTGTGAAAATCCTCACTTAATTTTAAGTTTCTCCCACAATATCAACCTCTCGATCTATTTTTTCCCTTCAAGTCTTGTCAACCTTGCCTGCCTCTGTCCTCCACTTCAACCCCTGCTCCAAAAAAGGTTCTTTTCATTGCTCTGACTTATTTCCATTGGCTAAATCATCTATTTGGGGGCCTGAAAGCTTCTCCAGGGTGTTAAATTCAAGGTAGGGGAATGCAACTTAAGAAAAATGCTGTGTCTGATTTTTAAAGGATGTACATCATTTTTAACTTGTTTAATAACACTTGGGATTTTTTCAAAGAAAAATGCATCGTGAATGCTTTTGTCAGTCAGTGTTTTGAATGTTGGAATGTGACATTCCTCTGTTTTTGGAAAAAAAAAAATATTCCTAGCAGCATACAGCTTCTCAGATGCACAGTGAAGTGGTATTCAGTTCTGTCATAGGGGAAAGAACAAAGTCAGAGTCCCAGGATATGCTACAGTTTGGGAGAGAGAGAAAGTAGGAGGAGATTTGGCCTGTGCTCCAGAATAAAGGGCATGAGTTGCCATGGGGAATGCATAAAACTCCGGTATGATGAAGACCCAAAATTGTCTTGCCAAAGATTGTTGCTCTTGTTGTTCTTTCCTTTTCATGGAAAAATAAAAATGTGTTTTCTCAGCAGGATTCTCTGGGCACTTTGTTAAATAGTCCCAGGAAGGTAACAAAATGTAGGGCCTATTTAAATTCTTCCTAATGAAGGAAAGAGCCACACAGATAGTCTGTTTATGGAAGAGGCACATGCGGCGATATAAGAGATCCATTGGCCCCATTTAGCATTTATTAATCTCAACTAAATACGCAGTTTGTACTAAGCACTCAATAAGTAGCACTGATTGATTAGCAGTTGTCTTTAGCATCAGTGAGAGAAACCTAGCCCAGAATGGATGCAAAGGAGCAGCAGGGCTTTTTGAGTACCTACTGGGTGCCGAGTACTGTACTAAATGCTTGGAAACGTAGAGTAGAATGGTCCCTTTCCTTGAAAACCTCTCAAACTAATGTGGGGAAACAAGAAGGCACAATTTGCAAAGGTGCAATAGATAAAAGAGTAAAAACATAGACACAAATGATAAAAATGAAATTGCCATTTAAATTGGTAGACTAGTTTGTTATTAACATGGAGTGATTAAACCAGTCCCAACAGGGCATTTAATTTTGGTTCAATTCTGGATGGAAGCATACATTTTCATATTTCTAACTCATTTGTACAAAATAGCAATGGAGTGAAGGAGTACTGGTTCATAAGAAATATGCTTGTTAATTGTATTTCTTAGTCAAGGTCTTTTACTATCCAAGATGAGCCTTTTTATCAGCTTTTTGATATTTTATTTTTAATAGGGCTCTGGGACTCTTTAGTTTGATTAGCAGTCTGTGGCCTCCAGTGATGCCTCTGAAAATTCTTGGTCAAAGTCAAGACTGTGAAGAGGTGAGTGCCTGCCATTTTGAATGTCTGCCTCCCCCTCTAGACTGTAAACTTATTATGGGCAGGGAACAGGTCTGCTAATCCTCCTGTATTATACTCTCCCAAGTGCATAGTACAGTACTCTGTTACATAGTAAGCACTCAATAAATACGATTGATTGGTTAATTAATGTCACCTCATGGATTTGTCGCATTGGAGGCCCCATCAGAACTCTGGAACCTTGTTTCTATAAAAGGAGAACAATAGTCTCAGTTTTTCCGTACTTCACAGGGTTGTTGAGTCATCCACTGGGAAGCCTTACCATAGAGTAACTGTGTCTTAGTGCTCATCTCAAGCATAATATCTCAAAACTAGGATAGAGAGCCTACATGACAGAAATCTATCAACTTTTTGTCCAGAAATACGTATAAGGACTAGGGTTGACAGAGGAAGATTGAGTGACTAGAATAAGGCCTCAACATGAAGTATAGAGATGTCTAGCCTGTAGAGATACGATAAGTTTCCTGAAAGATCAAATTTTCAAGTTGTTTTTTTCCCCACTTCATTTTAAACAGATGAAAACTAATCTTCCACCTCCCAGCTTCTGTTATGTACTCACTGCTCCTCCTGATCAAGGACAAGTTGAAGTAAATGAGGATGATCATATATCTAGCCTCTACCTGCCCCCAGCTCTACGTAGCTTGAAAGACATTCTTGAGGTAATTTCCATGGTATCAAGCTGCTTGTCTTACTTTACTGTGACGCGGTTTGTAATGTTTACCCTGCTTATGTTAATCGTGTTGAACTATTTTAATTTTCAGACTGGCAGCTTAGGTCATCGTTGCAGTTTTCAGGCCAGGGTGATCTATCAACGACTGCAGGTAGTCTTTTCTTCTTTTTATAAGGCAGCATATTTAACACAGTTCCTGGCTCTGCCGAAAAAGAATCAAAATTCTGTAATGATTGTAAAGCCGCCCAAAGCCTAGAATTGCAAGACAGTAAAAGCTACTAACAAATCAGATAAACCACGGTGAATATGGTGGGTTCAGAAGTCTTCAGTCCCTTCCCCAGGCCTAAAAAGATCAGGGAAGCAGTGAGGCTTAGTGGATAGAGCACTGGCCTGGAAGTCAAAAGGACCTGGATTCTGATATCGGCTCTGCCACTTTTCTGCTGGGTGACCTTGGGGAAGTCACTTCACTTCTCTGTGCCTCAGTCACCTTATCTGCAAAGTGGGGATTAAGACTGTGAGCCCCATGGACTGGTCCAACCTGATTAGCTTGCATCTACCCCAGCACTTAGTCCAGTGCCTGTCACATAGTAAGCGCTTAATAAATACCATAAAAAAAAGCTGGCCAAGAAGGGGAAGAGACATTCAGTTCTTAGATAGTGACATTTTAGAGGGAAATATAATTCATTAATTCAGTTGTATTGAGTGCTTACTGTGTGCAGAACACTGTACTAAACGCTTGGAAGAGTACAATACAACAGTAATTCCAGTTATGGCCACAGCCACCAAACACAGGTCTGTGTTGAAGGGAAAGCATATAAGTTCCTCAGAATGGATCCTGTGACAAGTACAATTTACCGTGAGTCTGTGGAACCTTTTTATTTTCCAAAATACTTCCACTTTATTTTCACAGCATTCCTGTAAGGTTGGGAGAGACAGGTATTGTTATCCTCATGATAATGATGGAAAAAACTGAAGTATAACGATAACTTGCCTAAAGTCATACAGCAGGCCAGTGACAGAACTGGGACCAGAATCCAGCTCCTCTGACTCCCAGACCCATGCTCTTTCAACTACTCCTTGTTCCTTCCCTTAAAAAATAAACATCTTTGGTCTTGTCTTAGATAATAATGCTTTTAATAATAATTGTGTTACATTTTTAAGCACTTATGTTTCAAGCGTTGTACTGTGTTCTGGGGTAGATACAAGATAATTAGATCACAGTCTAAGTAGGAAGTTGAACACTTTGCAGATGAGGGAACTGAGGCACAGAGAAGTAAAATGACTTACCCAATGTCACATAGCAGACAAGTGACGGAGCCAGAATTAGAACTCAGGTCCTCTGACTCCCAGGCCTGTGCACTAGCCACTAGGCCGTGCTCTTTCTCTACTCTTTTATACAGATTTCAATACTTCCCAGAGTTTGTACCTTTTGTTGTATTTAACTGTAATTTCCTTAATATTGCCTGCTTGCCATTTCCTTCTCTAGATTCTGGGCCTCATCAGTGGTATTTATCGAGTGCTTACTGTGTGCTGATAGTGCTATACTAAGAGCTTGGGAGAGTGAAATTCAACAGAGTTGAAAGGCATATTCCCTGCCCACAAGGAGTCTTACAGTCTAGAAGAGGAATGCTGTTCCTCATGTGTGGAAATGCCCTCTTGTCCCGGTTTGGTTCACCATTTTCTTGTATTCTTTGGCCCACTTTAAGTGGAAACATGCCTGTCAGGGATGAGAGTGTGAGTAGCCTTGCACAAACCGCTAGCGCTATAATCAGTTCCTTTGTTCAGATTCTCATCCTGAAATCTCAGAACTCTGACTCATCCATTCACCTCTTTTCCTATGCACTCTCTCCAGCATTCCTGTATTACATGTAGTGTGAAATATAAAGCTGTATAAATAAAAAAGCACATTTTCTATTCATTTCTTGGTGATGTCTCGCCCGCCTTCCCTCTTTAGATTGAGGGTGGATCCAGGCTATTTAGTAGACTGTTTAATAATACATACTTGATACCACACAGATGCCCAGAAGTGAATAATCTTTGCTTCTAAAATTATGACAAATCTCCATTTGAGAAGGTATATACTCAATCTACTAATCAATCAGTCAGTGGTACTTATTGAGTGCTCACTGGGTAGAAAACAGTACTCCGAGTGTTGGAGTGGGGAACATATGGTCTGTGACCTGAATCCAGCTGGCTCTTAGCCAGCCGCTGACTCCTGCGGCAGCTCCTACCTGGCTCTGAAATAGTCACAGGTGCAAGTATAATAATGTTGGTATTTGTTAAGCGCTTACTATGTGCCGAGCACTGTTCTAAGCACTGGGGTAGACATAGGGGAATCAGGTTGTCCCACGTGGGGCTCACAGTTTTCATCCCCATTTTACAGATGAGGGAACTGAGGCACAGAGAAGTTAAGTGACTTGCCCACAGTCACACAGCCGACAAGTGGCAGAGCTGGGATTCGAACTCATGAGCCCTGACTCCAAAGCCCGTGCTCTTTCCACTGAGCCACGCTGCTTCTCCAAGTATCCACCTCACAGAATGCAAACCCCCTGGGAAGAGAGAAACCCTTTGAGGGGGTGGGTTCCTGGCCTAGCCCACGGCCAGCTCAGAGCCAGGAAGGAGATGGCATGGGTGGAAGAGGCTCACGTCTCTATCTTCTCCTCTTCTCACTGTGTTGGCTTAGAGGACTTAGTGAATGACCTTCTGTATGCTTCAGAAGTCTCTGAGAATCTTCTCCTCTGGCCAGAATAACTTCCCATCGCTTGCAGAGTGTGAAGTTACCTATTGTTTACGGGCCGTGTTTTCTTTTTATCCTGACACATCTCAAATAACTCATTTGGCCTGGGTCAGGGTGTAGCTGAAACATTGATTCTCGTACATGGAAGACTGTTTTAACTTTGATTCTTCGTGCAGACTCATTGGTCAGTTCTGCGTGCGTATTTAGGTGTGTGTGTGTGAGTATGTCCTAACATTTAACTTTACACTTTTAACTGGATAAAGGAAACAAATGACTGCTTAAGTTATTTTGGTCAACATATTCCAGTTAGGGGTGGAGAGAGATGCAGGCGTCTTCTTTTTTCTTTTTTTTTTGTTATTTGGATTAAGAATTCTAGCACAAAAGGAAAATGAGGAAATGTATTCCATCTGTGCTGGGGTTGTTGTACTTTCTTGTAACTAAATCCTGCTGCTGTTTGTCTGCCGTGGCCTTTCTGTTCAGAACAAGTTGACATGATAGTTTACTATGACTTCTGATTAATATTTTTTTTTTTTGGCAGACAGTTTATTGTTCACTGTGTAAATGCCAGCTTTCCATTTTCAAAGCCACTAATGGCATTATCATGTGATACCTGTAAAATGCCAGTCCTTAGAAGTTGTTTAAAAACACTTGAACGATGATTAGACGAGTTTGGATCAGACTGTTTAATTCCAGGGGATAGAAAAATGTTCTATGTAGATGCTTTTGAGCATATCCCCAGTCACATATACTGTGAAGCAGGGTGGCTTTATTACATTTCAGCCTCCTTCAGTCCCAGTTCCCAGTATCAGAGTGCTTCTCCCAAAACAAAAGCTTAGTAAAGAGAAGCAGCGTGGCTTTAGTGGAAAGGGTACAGGCCTGGGAGTGAGAGGACCTGGCTTCCAGTCCCAGCTCTGCCTCTTGTCTGCTTGTGTGACCTAGGGCCAAATCACTTCACTTCTCTGGGCTTCATTTTCCTTTTTGGTAAAATGGGGATTAAATATCTGTTCTCTCTCTCCCTTAGACCGTGAGTCCCATAGGGGACAGAGACTGCATCTGACCCAATTAGCTTGTCTCTACCCCAGCACTAAGTATAGTGCTTGGCACATAGTAAGTGCTGAACAAATACCACGATTACCATTATCACTATTAGTAAAACATGGGAGCCCTTCTGTTCTCTTACATTTTTACCCTCATTCTTCTGTATTGTCTTGCTGTCACCCTCCCTATCTCAGGCCCTCTCGCTAATCTACTCCCATCCCACCCTCAGAGTGTCCCCGAAGCTTATTTGACTCATGCTACAGTCCAACTGGCCTCTGAGTGTGACCTTACCGTTACAGCCTGGACTAATCTGCTTTGGTCTGCCCCCCGCACACTAGCCCAGCTTAGACACCGTGGCCAAATTCCAGGACTCTCTGACCAAGTCGACTGTTGGTGTTGGGGGTCATTTTTTCCTTCCAAATTATATTCACCAAAAAATGATCCATGTAAATGGTTAAGGTCAGTGGAGAAAGTGGAGAAAGGAAGTGGATTTAAGTTTAGAATCAATTATTGATTACATGTTTATAATAATAATAATGGTATTTGTTAAGTGCTTACTATGTACTGCACTGTACTACATACTGGGGCGCATACAAGTAAATTGTGATGAACACAGTCCCTGTCCCACGTGAGGCTCACTATCTTAATCCCCATTTTACAGATGAGGGAACTGAGACCCAGAGAAATGAAGTGACTTGGCCAGGGTCACACAGCAGACAAGAGATGGAGCCGGGATTAGAACCCATGACCTTCTGACTCCCAGGGCCATGCTCTAGCCACTATGCCATGCTGCTCTTTATGAAGTCTAAGTTAAACTAGTGTGGTGTACTAGTACAGTGCTCTGCACACAGTGAGCACTCAATAAATACGATTGAATGAAATACAGTTGAATGAATGCAAGAATATCCAATAAATTGTCCTTTATAGTTGTCAGAAAAATGATTTAAAAACACCAATTACATCAATTATTAATTTTCAAAATGACCAATGTACTAGATGACCTTATAATGTTTGCTGTAGGTTTTTTTAAAACGGAAAGAAGACTTACATTATCCGGGGAAGGGTAGATTTCCTTGTCAGCCCAAGTTTATGAATCATCTTATTCTTGCTAAGCAGATGCAGCAGATGCATGTCATTTGACCACCAAAACGGAAGCCATATAATTTTTAATAATGTGTCACTTTTCAGCCCCTGAAAAGTCACGCAATGGCAATGGAAGCTCCATTTAGCCTGGAGCAGTTCTGCCATTGCGAGAAGTGTTTGGTGACTGAAAGCAAAAATTCATGGACTAAAGTCAGCTCTCAACTCTCATTCAGCTCTTCAAAGACTTAGCTAGTTTAGAGTGCGGTTGAAGAACAGAATTTAAAATCAGTCAGGTGCCTTCAAAGGAGCCAATGCTTTTCGGGTTAAGAAGCTATTGGGACACTGGATAAGGGAATAAAGCATTTTTGCAACTTGGCAGGGTAAATTTTTGCCGAGGATGAAGCAAAAGAGTGATCATTAGCTAGGGTTCTCCATTCAGGTGTTTCAGGAATTGTTTAGTAGACTATAATGGTCTAGGCTTAGAACCCTGATTAAAGAGAAAAGATGTGAGATCTTGTCCATAGGTCACCAGTGACTTCAGGCAAATCCTTTAACCTCGTTGTCTTCATTTTCCCCGTTGATCATTTTTGAGATACAGGTGAGGTACTCTGTGGCTATTACAGACCAAAATTCAATACATAAATTAGCCAGTGTAAATAAAGGAAAGATTAGTATTACAGTATTTGGGGAGAATTATGTTCTAGTAGACTCAAAACAAAAGGCATCTCTTTATTAGCTTGAATTTCTCAATTTCATAATAATGAGGCTTTGATTTTAACAAATTTAATTATCTTGGAATTTTGGTGTTTATATACTTTATCTCAATTATCACTATAAGGCTGAGATTATGGCTAAACGTCCTTATCTTTTTCTGGCTTGTCCTGAATGTCACCACTTGACCCTTTTCTCTAAGAAGATTTGTTCTTGATTTTTTTTTTTTGGAAACTTTAGTTAAACAGTAGTCTTCCTCCAGAACAAAGAGAGATCTGGCTGGTGGTGATGGATGCCACATTGCAAACGGATGACGAGAACAGCTCCAGCCTCCCAAAGACAGTGCCAGTCTGTGTCATCCCATCATGTGTTCTCAGCGCTGAAGTCACGGAGGCCTTCAGAGATATGGTCCCTTGTGATCTTTTCTTCAAGGATGCACTACAAGAAAGGGGTATGCTTTGTTATCGATTAACTAAAAACCTATGACATGACAGATTCACACACAGTAGAGATACCCCAGCAATTGTAACACTTGCCAAGCACCATACTAAGTACTAGAGTAGATACAGGATAATCAGATCGGACAGGATCCTTGTCCCACGTGGGTCTCACACTCTAAGGATGAAGAAGAACAGGTATTTAATCCTCATTTTACAGAAGAGGAAGATGAAAAACAGAATGTAAGTGACTACTCAACCTCATTGATTGTGGTAGAATTAAGATGGATTAGATCTGGCCATTTTGGCAATGAAAATGGTAAGAGATTGAGTACTGTTTTAAATTTTAAAATGTGGAGGAGGAAGAGAGAGCACTTCAATCCCCTTCAGATGCCAGTCCCATTGGTCCTTGTTTAGGCTTCAAAGAACTTCCTGGAGTTGGTACCTTTGGATATTTAAATGCTGCCTCTCCTGGAAGCCTCTGGGAGCTATAGCAGGAAGGCTACTGCCTTGAGTATAAATCAATCAATCAGTGGTTTCAGAGAAGCAGCGTGGTTTAGTGGAAAGAGCACAGGCTTGGGAGTCAGAGGTTGTGAGCTCTGATCCCAGCTCTGCCACATATCAGGTATGTGACTTTGGGCAAGTCAGCTTCTCTGTGTCTCAGTTACCTCATCTGGAAAATGGGGATTAAGACTGAGAGTCCCTCGTGGGACAACCTGATTACCTTGTATCTACCCCATCGCTTAGAACAGTGCTTGGCACATAATAAGTGCCGGTAGCTAATGGGGTTAATAATAATTGCAGGAAAAGGGCTCCCTTCAGGTAAAGGAGGACCCACTAGCTATAGCAGGCCTCTATTAAAAGGCTAAATTTCAGAGGGCCCATTTCCCAAGGATTAAGGTAAAATCCTGCCTAACTTGTGTTTGAATCCAGTATTTGTGTGCGTTTTTCATTCATTCATTCAGTCGTATTTATTGAGCACTTACTGTGTGCAGAGCACTGGACTAAGACCTTGGAAAGTACAATACAGCAATGGAGAAAGACAATCCCTGCCCACAGCGGGCCTACAGTCTATTTAGTGAAGCATATTTGCCCAGTGGCCCTAAGTTTACTGGTAGCACAATGCAGATTTCACTGAAAATAATCTCTCTGGAGTGAGCATAACCATCACAGCATAGAGACCATCTCTCCCCTAAGTAACTGGCAGAGGACACTATCTTGATTGGTATAGACCATGAACATGGTTACTCTTTTCCTCATTGCGGTAATAATCTGAAATGTCTTTGTTGGCAGGTAGGATTGTTTGTGTTGAACGTACTGTCCTCTCTCTTGAAAAGCCCCTTTTGTGTACGGCCTCCAGTGCTGACTCCAGTGAGCTGACCGGCCCGGTTAAACTAGATGAGTTGGATTCTACCACTCAGGTCAACTCCATCTGTAGCTTACGAGGTCAGTAACCTTTTTGCATAGAATGAATACTTGATGTTTGTTTTTAGTGTGGTGTCTTATTGCTTATTTTATTGGCCCTGACCTTGATTATTTGAGTAAGAGTTCTAACTCCACCACTACTTTTGGCTTTCTTACCAACAATAGTCCCCCAATTCTTCATCCGTAAAATGGAGGAGATCTTGACCTATCTCAGAGGGTTACTCCAAAAAATCACTATTAATCAGTCATTTTAGTAAGCCCTAGCAAATTCAAATTTCTTGAGACCTCTCATGGCATGTTGGAGTGAATCCTGTGGAATTGGGGTACCTGAACTTTGGGCTGAGCATTTTCAATGATGAAATTCTCACCCTCTTCTAGCACTACAGACCCCAGCTTATTACTCTTCCAAAGCTCATGGTACAAGAGTTCCACTGCTGAATTTCATTTATTCCTGTTCATGTCTTTGTGCCTGTGTCCTGCTCTGCACGTCCTGGGCATAATGTTCAGTCATTCATTCAATCGCATTTATTGAGCACTTAATGTGTGCAGAGCACCCCTATAATGCCAATTGCTCCAGACAGTCAGACTGAATAGAGCAGAGGAGAACAAAACTGACTGAATATTGACAGAATCACACAAAATGGTTCCCTTGGGCCCCAACAAGGAAGAGATTCTCTGAGCCTGAGAGTTGAACTCGGGTCCTTCGGGTGGAACCACAAAGCACCAGCCACAAGGTCACGAGTCTGGCCTACATCACTCCGTACATATGCAAAGGATTAAGGATGTGAGCAGTAGACATTCCCATTCAAGAAAATGACATTTGGGAAAAATATTTGGATGTTCTTTACCACTCAGGCATTCGTCAGGGGGAACACTGAGTCAGTCAAATCAGGATTTTATGATGGCTGAAAGGATGTGCAGCACTTTTATATAAAAGATAAAGTTTCTAATCAGAGGTATGATCTTCTCCAGTCAGTAACACACATTTGTTTTTTTAGGCCCTTGACTGAGTGTACTAATTTTTTTTTTCCCAGCAAGGAAAGATAAAAGATCCTGTTCTCCTCTGAGTTACTGTGCCTTCTCTTCCCTTTCTCTTTCTGTCCTGATTTCTCATTACTGAAAAATCCCTTCCAGCTTGACACTTTTCCATTTGGCTGAATATTGTTAGACAAAATTTTTAAAAAACATAAATATTGTCCGAAGACAAAAAGGCTATACCATTTTGTACCTCTGCAGAATCTTTCTTTCAGGAACCTCTGCATGCATTTCAGACATCCTGTAAACTGGGATAGTTAGGTCAGTGTAAAACTGTGAGCCCATTGTTGGGTAGGGAATGTCTCTATTTGTTGCCGAATTGTACTTTCTAAGTGCTTAGTACAGTGCTCTGCACATAGTAAGCGCTCAATTAGTACAGTGCTCAGCCCACAGTAAGCCCTCAATGCATACGATTGAATGAATGGGTGTTGGTGGATTAGGGACACTGGAAGAGACTTTCCTCTGGAATGAAAAACTCTACTGCCCTTTGAAAACTGTACTCTGAGTATTGGGATAGTGTGTGTGTGTGTGTGTGTGTGTGTGTGTGTGTGTGTGTGTAGTGGCTTATTGTTCTGAGGTGATTGATAACTTATGCTTTAGGAAATAGGAGATTCTAACTCTCACTCATGCCGTTTATGGCATCAGGAGATTTCTGATGGCTGAGTGACATTTGACAGCATAAGTGTCCATTAAGGTTGCTGATGAAAGGAAAAATAAGCTCATTTACAGAATCCAGGTCCCCACACCAGAAATGCCAACCATATGCTACTAACAGGAAATTCAATTCAGAAAATTCCAATTTTAATAGAACTCAAGGCCCATAAATTGGAATTAATCTGAAAATGTGTTGTATGGAAATGTTCTCAGTTTATTAGGAACGCGTACCCACAAACATGCTTTTTAAAGGTCTGCTTGAAAAATGGAAAAGGTTGTGGAAATCATTAAAATAAGTTGATTATATTTCACTTTTACCAAGGTGAAAGAGAAATTGCCACTGGCCCTGATGCAAAAATATGTGGTCATGAAGCCTTGAAAAGTCTCAGTACTGATCCCACGTGAAGAACAGGTGCAAGCTCTGTGTTTCACTCTGTGCTTGGCTGAGCACTGGGTCATAGGCCAACCTCGAAAGATCCATAAAGAGAAGTGGCCTGAGGTGATCTCTGGGTATATTCTTTAATCATACCCCACGTTAAATTTGGGAAGCTCTGCTTTGTATTTGGTGCAGTAGAATAATGAAGTAACTCCAATTCAGGGGAAATATTCATACTGAGCCCAGAAAGATTAAACAAAATCCGCAGGTCAGAAAATAAGATTTGGTTCTCTTAATTACTTGAAAGTCCCAAGAATTTCAGTGTCTCAAGTTCTTATGGAAGGAGGAAAAAGGGAAAGGGGAGAAAACACTACTTCCAACTAGAGAAAACAGGCTCCATTATGATTACATATTTGACCTCAAATAAGGTGAAATTATATTTACTAACCTCTTTCCCAACTTGGTTTAGAATACTAAATAGGCCTGCAGTCGTCTTGCCAGTGTTGGACTGAGCTGGTTCAGTTAGTCTCCTCTTGTTTTCTCATTCTGCTCCTTAAAGTGTAGAGATTTAAACAAAGAGTTCTCTGGCTTTTGCTCAAACTGTTGTTCTTTGTAGGGTCATCATATCAATACTTTTTCCTACAGGAACAGTTATATTTAGTGGCATGATAATACATGGGATAAAACCCTGTCCCGGAAGGACTGGGAATATTCTTTCTCTTCTATGGGGAAACTATATTAAAGTACATTCGTAGTATTTTTTAGCAAAAAGTTATAAGTGGTTGTATTTTTAACTTGTTTTTAACACTTACGGTGGCTGGCTAGGAAACCATCCAGAGGATATCTTGGTGTGTCAGCAATTTTTTAGCCAGGTTTTCATATGTCATATGAGCGTTTTAGTATTTTTTTTTATTTTGAGCCTCATTTAGGCCTCATCAACATTACAAAACCATTTGGAAACCGTCTTGCAGGCCAGCGGAGCTAAATCAATTGAATGTGTAAACACTACTATTTTCACAAAGTGTATGGCTGCTCAGGCATGACTGCCAGATTGCCCGATAAGAACCAGTCTGACTGGGGATTTTTTTTTTTTTTAAAAAAAGGACAAGCTGCAAACAAGGATCGCACACACCACCCACTCATTAACTCCAACAGTCAGTGAGCAATGAGGGTGCCTGGAGTCTGCAGGCCCTCCCATCGACTGCTGGAACGCTGAGCCCTCCACCTTCAGTTATCTGTCAGAGCTGTGGGGTGTCCAGATTTGACTCCTACAGGCCAGTTGTAGTTTGCCTGTTGTCAAGCTCTTCACATAATTGTTGGAGCAACCAGACCTGCTCCTTATCCAATCCAGCAGCAGTTGTCTAAAAATCCCAGTTCCTCAAGGTGGCATGAATTTGGCAGCCCCATGTGGCAGTTAAACCAGTTCACAGAGCCTGTAAGCCACGCGGTACTGTGAATCACATTGTTTTAAGGCTTTAACACATACTGGAGACATTTGCTGAGCTGGACTTGCAAAAACGCTGCACTGTTCTAGATGTTGTTGCAGAGGGTAGAAAGTTGGAATGCCAGTTTTAGTTAAGAAAAGTCAATAGTTAAGAGAAGCAGCATTGTCCAATGGATAGATCACGGACCTGGGATTCATAAGGATCTGGTTCTAATCCAGCTCCACCACTTATCTGCTGTGGGACCTTGGGTGAGTCACTTAACTTCTCTGGGGCTCAGTTACTTCATCTGTAAAATGGAAATTAAGACTATGAGCCCCATGTGGGACAGGGATTCTGTCTAATCTGATTAGCTGGTATTTACCTCAGCGCTTAGCACATCATAAGTGCGTAACTTATACCAAATCAGGGTAGGACCAATGATAGATGTCAAATTTGAGTGCTTACTATATGCAGAGCACTGTACTAAGTATTTGAGAGAGTACAGTATCACAGTTGGAAAACAGAATCCTGAAATCCTGGTGTTAGTCCCTTGTTTAACTCCTTCACTCCACTACCCACTTGGTTCTAATGACTAGGCCCTGCCTCTCTCCCCCACTGCCCCCTGAATTCACTGATCTTTCTCACTGGCCTGTGTTGAATCAATCATTGGTATTTATTGAGCTGTTACTCTGATAGAGCACTAGACTAAGCACTTATGAGAATCCAGTAGAGTTAGTAGACATGATCCCTGGCCTCAAGGAGTCTCTAGTCTAGAGGGGGAGGGGGGAGAGGCAAGCACTAAAATTACAGCTAGGGGAAGCAACCAATATAAAGGTATGTACATAAGTGCTGTGGGAATGGGATGAGTTCTATAAGAGCTTAAGGGGTATAAACTCAAGTGCAGAAGTGATGTAATAAGGAGGGAAATAGGGCAGAGAGATGAGAGATTAGTCAGGAAAGTCTTACAGTTCGCTTTGGTCAGTTTTTGACCCTGCAGCCTTCCTAAAGTGTGCTCGAATGAGCTCTGCAGTAAAACTGCATAAACTATTACAGCTTTTCTAAAATCAAAATTGTTTCTGCATCATCTCCCGTCTCTAATTCCATGGAAAAACCCTCAAGTATTCTTTTCTTGTCTTATTTTGAATGAACTAAGCCTGCCCATTCCTCATAATTCTCTTATCTCATTTGCAGATCATTTTCCCACCGATAATTGTTTCCCTTGAGAGTGAAGCTGACTGCCCTGTGGGGAGATTGAAAAACCTCTTCTTTCCCTTTTCTGAGCTCTGTACCCTGTCTGGGCATCTCTTTCCAGGTCTTCTAATTCCATCTCCGTTCAGTAAGAAATATTCTGATTTTTGCAGTTATGCATGGAGGTGCTATCCAGAGCCAGTAACTCCTCCATCAATCAGTCCATCAATCAATCATGTTTATCAAGCGCTTACTGTGAGCTAAACAATTGGGAGAGTTCAATATAACAGAGTTGGTGGGCATATTCCCACCGTTTGGGCACTCAGGATGAATGCCTTTCCAGTAGGAGCCCGTGTCAGTGCTGTATTCAAGATGCTCATTCCCAGGAATATTTTAGCATTATTTGTCTTAAAACCATGGCGCTCCTCGGTTGTGGCCGTCCGCCTCCTTATCGCTATCCTTGATTCTTTCTGCATGTTGTTACACTGGTCTGTTTTGTCCTTATGCTGGTTGTCTCTTTTTCTACTTGCTCAGAGTCCCCCTGGCTGTCTGTCCAAACACTATATTTTTAAGATGTATTTGGAATCCCTCAAACCTGAAGCTTCCAGAATATTTAGTTACAATTAAATAGCTAAATAAACTGCAAAGAGACTTCTGTGACTTTGTAAAGATCACTGAAAGAATCCCAAATTAGGTATGGACCCACAGATAACATAGCTAGACCCTCATAGTGACCATTAAATACTACAGTGAATTTCAGTTATACCGCTGGGTGGTTTTGGTTTTGTGGTTTTGGGTGTACCACAGGTAAGTGCATGCCCTCCAGATTATTGGAGGAGTCTAAGGGAGCCAGAAATAGGACTCACCGTCCCCATCCCCCATTCCTTTGTTCAGCATCTATGCTGTAGAATACAGGAGAGGGTTTCCCTGTATTAAAACCAGAGTGTACTCTACCTCCAAAGTGAGAACATTTATCATCATGGTTGTCCCTTCCCCCAGCCAAGTCATTGTGATGGAGCCTATGATTCCCATGTATTTTTGGCTGCTGGCTCCTTAAGCCAAAATTCCGCTAGAACTTTGGGCCATGTAGCAAAACCTAAAGCTAGGGGCTATTTTGAATATGATGTGGATGATTTTGAATAGCATCTGCATTACAGTGGTTGGACTTGTCTCTTCTTACGTGGTCTTTTCATTCCTGCAGCGAGGCAGCAGAATTACCTAAGAGGAAATTGGGGCTTAAGCTCTCTCTTTGATCGTTTTTGTCTCTGATCATTTTTGTCTTGTTCCTGGGAAGAAGAGGTGGGAGGCAGAGACCCTGAGGGGAGAGATTATAAAAGAGGAGTCAGACTTTGTAACTGTCATGTCATTCGGCTCAGGCACTGTGGTTGGAGTGGACGAGAGCACCGCTTTCTCCTGGCCCGTGTGTAACAGATGTGGCAACGGACAGCTGGGACGGAGTTCGGGAGATGGGTGAGAAGCAGGGAGCTCTAGAGCAACCTCTCCCTGTGAGGGGAGGGAACATGACTCAAATATATTTCCTATGCCCTCCCCATCCTCGTTTGCTGAGAGCAGGCAGTAGTCACCACTGGGCGTGGAGCGCTATACTAGGCACCATGGGAAGTTTCCAAGGAAGGAGATGGCACTCCCCCTGCCCTTGAGGCTCAGACAAGAGCGGCTGACAGAACTATAAAGTTACACAAACAAGCATAAATAAAACATGACTGACAGAAGCATGGCAGCCTATGAAGATCGCCAACAACCGAAACAGATAACTCAACATCACCGCCTGGTCTGAGGCAGTATGGGAGTGACTGCAGTGATGAGGGCTAGCGGTCACCTCCAAGGTTACCCTACAGAACCAACTCAGGGTGATTTCAGATCACCTGTCAGAAGAACCAAAGCTAGGCAGATCCGTTTTGTAAATGATGGGAAGTGGGATTTTTTTCTGTGAAAGCTCTGGGACCACTTATCTCTAAGAAGCAGCCAATGCTCATTTTGTAGGCTGTGACAATAGTAAGGACATGCTGTAGCACAAAGACCGGAGAAGCAAACTTGGGGCAGTCTTTTCCCAAACTTCAGTCAATCAAAACCAGCCACGGGGCTTGGAAATTTCAGGGCCAAAGAGAATCAGCAAGAAAACCAGGTGACTGTATGGTTTGTCCTATTTCTCCTACATACTTTTCCCTGGAAAAGCAGACTGAGTGAAGATTAGACAGAGGTCATCTGACATTGCTGTTTGCTAATAAGAACGTGCTTGCAAGTACGAGCCCACATGCCATGAGACCTCAGTAGTCACAGTTCCTCTCTTACTAAAGTGACCAGTAAGCAATTGTAAAAACCCCAAATAGCTCCTCATAGCTGAAATCACTGCTCTCCTCAGATTGTTTTGGCCCTGTTAGCCTGGAGGCCGAAGGGATTTGTCTTGGTTTATTCCTTTTTCAGTCAGTTCAGCCATCTCCCCTTTGGACTTCACCATGTAGACACATAACTGAAGGTTGTCCTTGGAGCCAGGCGGCCAAGAAAGCATGCAGGGATTTTGATTTAAAAAAAAGAATTCAGGCAGGGGAGATGACGTTCCATGTCTCTCTGCCCTTTGATAAACAAAGAGAAAACTGCCTCCCCTAAGTAAACTGGGTTAGTGGTATTAGTGTATAAGCAGTCCCTTTCTTCTTGGTGTTAAAGAAGTATCGATTAAGAGTGTCAGAGTAGGGTACTCATACATTTAAATGGTGATTCTACAAAGGTAGCAAAGTCTGGAATTTAGCTGAAGGCACTAGGAGAATCTAGAACCCCAAAGACTTCCTGGCTTCAAACAGAGGTGCCCTCCACCAGATGGGTGTTTTTCCAGTAGGCACTAGGCTTTATTGGCTTCAACTGGCTAATATCCTGCTCCAGTACACACACTTAATGGTCACCCCCACTTCTGCACTCCCTCCCTCCCACTCACCACCCTCCCCTGCACACACATGCTCACACACACACACACACTCACACACTATCTTCATAGTCATAGGTGGCTGGCTTTCCCCTCAGAGCATCCTGAATGAGTATTTCCTTAGACCATCTCTTGAGTTTGCTCTCCATAAGCATAGTCTTCTGTTCTTCTGCACGAATGACCCTGGGCTGAAGATTGGAGAGGCACTGTCTTTGTAAGCTGTTCATGTGATAGTTGATCCTTGAACTCCCTGTGTGTTGTTCCTTCTGCACTGTTTCCACTTGTCAGATTGCTTTACTGTGACAAATGCTCCCAGGTAGTAACATCTCCGATGCGCAGGATGCAACTGGAAGTCTTTCTGAACTGTCCCTCGAGACCACAGTGTACAGTAAAAGTGAAGGTACGTATACATGAAACTGGCATCGCTGAACTAGATTTGCAGATCATTGATAATGCTTGAGGTCAAGACTAATTCAAGGACTGTGGAACAGTTTTGCATGTTACACTCATTGGCACAGTGGGTGTATTTTAGTAAAGGGAGAGAATTGTAGTCAGACAAGTATTGGGAGAAAGTTGCTGACCCTCTATATATGTGACATACGGTCATGTTTAACTTGGGGACTTAAAACTTGGAGATACCGTTTTCAATTACAGAAGCCTGGTCCATGGGCTAAAAGAGAACTGGTGACTCTAAACCTACGGAATTTGTTTTCAGAACATGTCTGGCAATCAATACCATTGATTGAATGTTTTTTCATGATATTTGTTAACGGCTTACTATGTGCCATTGTACTTAGACATTGTACTAAGCGCTGGGGTAGATCTAAAGTAATCAGGTTGGACACAGTCCATCTCCCACTTGGGGCTCCCAATATTAGTCTCCATTTTACAGATGAGGTAGCTGAGGCCCAGAGAAGTAAAGTGACTTGTCCAACGTCACCCAGTTGATTTCTAACATTTTTAACATGGTTGATTTCTAACATGGGATATGTCATTTTTCACTTGTTCTATTTACACATATTCTGCAGCTTTTGCAAAGGAGTATTTCTTCACTTCTGAAATTTCCCTCCTCTGAAGATGGGGTAAGTTCAAGTGCAGTTAAGATCCCAGACAAACCCATGTAAAAAGCCAAACTTATAGAGTAGGCTACATAAGAGGAAAAGAATATCCCGAACTGTTTTTGAAATTTTCTTCCTTGGAAGTAGCAACAAAAAGTAAATGCAGTCCCACAATAAAAAATGTTGATGAGTGGTAGTATTGATTTGAAAAATCTATCAATTTAAATTGTGACCTCAAAGCCACATACAAACACTGGAGGATCTTGATAATGTCCTTTAGAAGATTTTGGGAAGATTTTAGAAAGAAGCAGGGGAATAAGATCAGATGCATATTTTTTAAAAGTTATCATAGTAACTATGGGGTTTATGAAGTGCTTACTATGTGCCTAGCACTGGGGTAGAAACAATATAAGATTGGTCATTGTCCCCAACCCATTTGGAGCTCGCTTTCTGAGAAAGCAGGCAGGTGCCTTATCCCCATTTTGCAGATGAGGAAACTGAGGCTCAGAGAAGGTAAGCGACTTGCCCATGGTCACACAGCAGGCATGTGACGGAGCTGTGATTAGAACCCAGGTCTCCTGATTCCCAATCCTGTGCTCTCTCTCCTCTAGGCAGTGTTGCTTCAGGGCCCTAGATTAAAAGTTTCAGATTAGATAATGAAAAATATTCATAAGTACCCAATAAGGTTTAAAATGTCCCTTCGTTGTTAAACACCGGGGCCTGGTTCAAGTCCCCCCAGTTGCAGCTTTAATTAGTGTATAGTAGTTTTTGTGTCGATGTGGAATGTGGACCCTTCACAAAGGAAAACAGCTTTCTGTTTAATTGGGATTTAAATACTGCCAAATATTACAGTATCATTACCAACTTTTGGACTCAGTTGTTCTACCCGTTAAAGGGTGACAGTACTCGTCCTCAGGAGCCTAGCATGCCCCTGCCCCTCTCTTCCATGGGCTGGGAGCAAGTCATTCCCTCAGGCTGGGAAAGAGGAGCTGGGGCCCATTGTCACTGCAATGCAGAATCTGCCCAGTCCTTAATCCTGGAGTGTCATCTTCTGACTCCTCTCCCTCATTGATGTCCCACATTCAGTCCATCTCTAAATCTTGCCAGTTCTTCTGTATGATTAAACCTATTCCTCCACCTTCTCCATGTTTAAACCACCACCCTGGCACATGCTTTGTCTAGCTTCCAGCTGGAAAGTGTTAGCAGCCTCCTTATCAGTCTCCCTGCCTCCAGCTTCTCCCCTTTTCAGCCTACTTTACATACAGCGTAATATACCCGTTTCTAAACCAACAATCAGAGCACATCACCTCCCTCCTCAAAAATCTCTAGTGACTTTCTGTTTCTTCCTCTATAAAACAAAAAGCTTTGGTTTCAAGGTTGTCTTTTCAAGGCTGTGTCACTGCTACATACGTTCTCCTGCTGAACTGTCACCCTTTTTCTCCTGCCAGTAAGATCCTTGCAGATAGAGATCGGGTCTACCGCTTCCCCCTGTGTACACTCCAGAGCGCTTAGTACAATGCTTTGCACAGAGTAAGTGTTCAGTGAATACTTTTGATTGATTTTTTTGCAGCCCACCTCATCACTCCTCCCAAGCAATCCTCCTGACCACCCCTCACTTTCAACATCCCCACATCTGATCGCCCACGCACCAGTTCACATTCCTGGAACATCCCACTCCTCGCTCCTTGGCTCTCCCAAGACGCGCCCCTTTCCTCTAGCAAAGCCCTCCCCCAAATTTCACCTGCCCTAGGAGTCGTTCCCCAATTAATTCCCTCATTTCCTCCTATCAGCCATGCCAGTACCCATGGTTTTATCTACTTATTTATGTATTTACTTGCATCCCTTATTTGTCTATTCTCTCATTCTTAACTGTGGTGTATTTGTCAGTTTAGCTCTCCTCTCTCCCATACTAGGTTGTATGTGTACTAGGTTGTATTTCCTCTCTATATTCCCCAAGAGCCTTATATACTGGTCTCAGTTGGACAGTGTTGAAACTGGACTTGGTATTGGTGCCCATACCAAACTTCTTAAGTATCAGAAGGTAATGCTAGGCACTAACTATTGCTTGTCCAACCTGGCTTAGGAGGGGAAGAGGATAGCCCATTTCTGGTTTCTTTCACTGGACTGTATCTTATCCATGCACCCTGACCTGAATGATGTGTGGATGTAATTGAGGATCGCAGGCCACTGGTGCCAGGCAAGTTCATGTAGATTAGGCGACAGCACTTACAAAGATGAAATTCATCAGTCCTAGAGAAGCGGCATGGCCTTAGTGGATAGAGTACGGGCCTGAGATTCAGAAGCACCTGGATTCTAGTCCCGGGATCCTCCATTTGTCTGCTCTGTGACCTTGGGCAATTCACTTCTCTGTGTTACCTCATCTGTAAAATGGGGATTAGGACAGTGAGCCCCACATGGGACACGGACCGTGTTGGACCTGTTTACCCTGTATCTACCCAAGGGCCTAGAACAGTGCCTGGCGCATAGTAAGTGCTTAACAGATACCTTTTAAAGGAAAAAAAAGTCATCGATGCCAGACCTCTGGCCTGAGCCCAGATCCAGACCTGGTCACCTATCGACGGCTCAGGCCAAGCATCCTGCCCCGATCCCTTGCCTGTGCAGCACCGAGAACCTTTCCTGAGGCACTTCCATCATGACATATAATAGTAATAATAATTATAGTATTCACTAAGTGCTTACTTTGTGCCAAGCACTGTACTGAGCCCTGGGGTAGATACAAGATAATGAGGTCAGATAGGGCCCCCATCCCACGTGGGGCTCACAGGCCAAGTAGATGGGAGAATAGGCATGCAATCCCCATTTTAGAGATGAGGAAACCGAGGCACAGGGAAGTTAAATGACTTGCCCAAGGTCACACAGTCAGCACGTGGCACAGCCGGAATTAGAACCCTCTGATTTCCAGACCTGTGCTCTTGTCACTAGGCCACATCGGTAGGGCTCCACACTAATAATATGATATAGTCACTGTGGGATCTTGGTTGGATCCCACCAGAATCGGGGGCCGTAGGCAATCATAAATTCCTACCTTCCGACTGGACTTGCAGAGTAGAGTGGTTTGTGGGGATCCCTGCCCCGGAGGCCCACCAGTAGACTGAGGCTCTAGCCACCTGTGAGTGGCTGGATACTCAGACTCACTTGAGAATTCCAGAGGAGAACCAAAACTTTTGGACAGTAAACTCCTTGAAGGCAGCAACATGTCCTCTCTGTGGTCAGTAATTAAAACAGTGCTGTGGTCACAAAGGCACTACCAGGTAGACAGTTCCCCTCACCTGGAAAAGGGGATGCCTAACTGAACTAGGATGGCTTGTATAGCCTGTAGCCACTGCTGGCTAGTAGCAGAGGAGCTGGTCAATGGGGAGGGAGAGGAGTAACCAGGAGAAAGGAGATGTCATGTAAATAGGGAAGCCTGAAGGGACAGGACTTTGACAGTAAGCAGATTGAGGAAGTCTCTCAAAGGAAGTGGCAAAAGTCCTAGGACCCAGCATATTTGCTGTTGGATGGGGCCCAAAACACACTGGGGGTAGGGAGGAGTTCAGTGGACAAGAGGCCCGCGTAGGTCTCCCTTCCTTCTTTACGTTATGAAAATTATTTCTAGAGGGATCTGAAAGATACCAAATATTCACACCCTAGACACTTGAATGAACAGGAGATAGTTTTGTTTTTGGTGGGCTTTTTTTCCCCGTAAGATTGTATGGACAGAATAGAGTTCCTTCATTTGCAATACTAAATAGATCTTTTTTAGTTTCCCTTGATATTTTTCTTCCCTATATCGTTAGCTCCACTTGAGCAGCAGAAGGTCATGTTCTAAGGGGAAGGCCTTACCCTCCGATTCTTTGGAGAGCTCTGCAGCTTGGAACAGAATGTGCCGGGATACTTGCTTAACCAATGTGCCTTTATCGCTACAGAGTTATGAAGTGAAGAGTGTGCTGGGGAAGGAGGTGGGGTTATTAAACTGCTACGTCCAGTCTGACACCAACCATCCGACGAGCTGCATTGGATTGGAGGAAATTGGACTTTTGCAAGAAAGAAGAAACTAAAGGAAACGTGGCCTGCTGCCATAGCCATCTGTGAACTTTGTAATGGAGTTATTTGTTAACCAATAGAGATAATATATATGGCCGTGTGAGGGGGCTCTTGAAATGCAGGGTTTTTATGATCTGGGAGCACAGGTTAGTGAAATATTCGCACAGGCTGTAAATAAGCAAAATCTGTTTTCCGAACATTTACAGTTTTACATATTTCACTTCTCAAATCAGTTCTACCTTTAAGAATCTTTTATTGGAGCTTAATGATGTCCAGAAGTTTCAGCTTGCCTTTTACGGCTCTGATAGTTTTAAAGTGTCACAAAAATTTGTCCAGAAAACTTTTAAATGTTATTTTAGATAGTTTTTGAGGCTATTTTTTTCCATTTTAGCACCAGTTTTTATGGTCCAAAAAAGTGCACTGCAAAGCACACAAGTTTCATAGGCATCACAAATTGTGCTACAATAAATATCCAAAGGCTCAGATGTTCCAATGTGTTGGTTTGTTGTTTTTTTTAAAGTGGTGAAAAACTGTGTCAGAGGTGAAACTGTTATAAAATGTAGATGGTTAACCAGCGTGCAATTATAGATACAGTATTGTTAATAGAAGTGTAGATAATTAGCTACAGCATGACTATTTAATCCTACTAAGAAATTTGTACAGAAAGCAGATTGAAAAGTTTTAAATTAAATACTGTTGGTATTTAGCTAGTAGGTCTTCTAAATCAGGCAGCCTCCCATTTTTTATCTAGGAGATAAAAAATATCTGCTCTTCCTTTGTTTACTGACATTTAAATTGAATGTAAGACCATGAACTAATTGGCTTTGAATGCTGAAAAGATTCTTTCCTAGGCCCTCCTAACCAGGACCATCCATTGGATTATTTTGACACCTTGAACAATACAACTGTTGGGTCAGAATGGTCCCTTTCTTGTTGGTTAGACATAAGCAAAGGTACAACATTTATCCATTTGGGGCTGTTTCTTGCAGCAATCGAACCTTAAAATAGAGAGGGGCAGGTGTTTCTGCTGGTGGTGTCTTTAAATTATACATTTGTTCAACTTCGGAGTCAAAACTTTTATAGGTTCAACTGCAATTGTCACTAGTAATGGGGGACCAAAAAAAGCATGGGTGAATGAATTATACAGGTGAATCTCCACATTTATTTTTAAACTGTAGCTCGCAGCTGAGAGTAGTGAAATGGACTGATTTGCCATCACCGTGTCTGTGTACCTACTCACCCTTTGGGGAAGGGACTGAATAATGCAGTGCCCCTAAGGCAAGAAGCTAAAGGAATTTAAAAGCAGGAGGACTTGCCGGGATGATCCACCAACTCCCTCCGAAAATAATTACCTACTTCCATTGCATCCCTGGCGTTTACTGAACACCTGCTATGCATGGAGCACGAACGCTTACTATGTGCAGAGCACTGTACCGAGCGTTTGGTAGAATACAATACAGAGTTGGTAAACGTGTTCCCTGCCCACAGGGAGCTTTAAAGTCAGTACAGAAGCGTAGACTTCCACACCTTAATCACAGACTGTTAGTATTCCTGTGGCAAGATGCGTATGGAACATACACTTTCCGACTCTTTGAAGAACTGGGGTGTTTCCACTCCTGACGATTAGATTTTTCTAAAAACACGTTCAAGACAGCACCCCTTTTTGCCAGTGGCTCCGTCCCATCGTGGGTGTTTAAGAGGGCGCCTGGGGGGAAGAGGAAGACTTGTACTTTCAAGTGCAGTAAGGAATCCTTTCTGGGCACACGAGAAGAGGGGCCTCTGGCTGAAACCGCCACCTCGCTTGGTTTCAGATTTTCAACGGAATTATTCTGATCCCGATGTGGCTTGCGGCTTGGTGTGGACCCCGTCTGACTCTGGCTCTTCGGACCTCCGGGGCCAGCCCAACTCCGACCAAACGTCAGAGGCCAACACATGGCCGACCTACATGTCAGGACAGGTAAAATCCCCCAACTCGCCCGGGGCCTCCAACCTAAGGAGAGGTGCGATTCCACCTGTTGCCTGCCTTGCCTCCCTCGCCTTTCGGTCGGTCACTGGGAATACAAGAAGCTCCGGAGTGATTTAAAATGCCTTTTTTTTTTATTCTGGGAAATACTGTAAAAATTAATAAAAAAAAAAAAGTCGAGCATGCTCAGTCACTCTTATCTACAATACAAAGTATTTTTAGATCATTTTCTTTTACAAATGTACCATAGCTGCATCGATAGGAATAAGATGTAGGAAAAACAAAACAAAAACGAAACGATGACTACCATTACAAAAATAATTTAAGGGGAAACAACGTTTTAGCTTCTTTCGCAGGTCTGTGGTGAATAAATCCAAAGCGCCGCGCCGTCCGGCAACCGAGTCCCCAAGCAACTCAACCAGGGACGCGACTTGGCTCTTCCCGCCGCCGGGCCCCGGGTGCCAACCCCTCCCCGCCCCCCCTCCACGGTGCTTTCTGCTACAAGGTGGTCTTCCAAAGAGTCTCTGAGGTATCGATAAGTTTGACTAAAAGTCTTTCCGCCCCCTCCCTCCCCCAACCCCCGGCCCCGAGACCCCGGTTACCGACAGTCAATGCCCGAGACGAAGGAGGAGCTGGGCAGCTGCTTGAAAAACTGTCTGAGGCTGGACAAGTCCCGGGTGAGCTGCTCGATCTTCTTGTGCAGCTTTTCGTTCTCGGAGGACAGCTCCACCAGCTTCTGCTGCATCTCCTGGTTGCGCTTCTTGGCCTTGTCGCGGCTCTTGCGCACCGCGATGTTGTTGCGCTCCCGCCGCTGCCGGTACTCGGGGCTGAACCGGTCGAGGGACTTCTTGGCGGGGCCGCCGCCGCCCACGGTCGCCCCGCCGCCGCCCGCCTTCTCCTTGGCCGGGTGCGGGGGAGGCGGCGGGGGCTGCGGGGCGGCGGGCGAGCGGCCGCTGGAGCAGCTGGAGCCGGAGCTGCAGCCCGACGGCTCCGGGGAGGTGGGCGGCGTGGGCTGACCGGCCGCCGACAGGTTCATGATGGTCTGGGCGCAGGTGGCGATCTGCGAGGGCAGCAGCGACGACGACACGTCCCCGTCGCTCCAGTCGGGCTCCTGTTTCACCGCCCCCGGGGGGGACGAGCCGGACGGCGGCAGCGACGACGACGACGACGACGAGCCGCTCAGCAGGGTGGACGCGGCGGGGCCGAAGCCCTTGGGGGCCGGCTGGGGCCCCGGCCCGCCGCCGCCGCCGCCGCCCGCCAGGTAATCGTAGTCCCCGCCCCCCCGCTCGGGCTTGTGGTTGCTGTTGAACAGGTCGGCGAACAGCTCGTCGTTGCACAGCTCCAGGTTGGGCACCGACGACATGGAGTCGATGTAGGAGCTGAAGTCGATGGCGCTCTCGTCGTCGTACATGGCCGGCGCCGCGGCGCTCAGCTCCGCCAGGTTGGCGCCGCCGCCGCCGCCGCCTTCCTCGGGCCCCGGGCCCCGGCCCGGCTTGCAGGACGCCCCCAGCGCTCCGCCTCCGCCCGCCGCCACCGCCGCCGCCGCCGCCGCCGCCGCGCTCAACTTATTGGTCTCGTAGAAGTTGGCCGGCTCCATGGCCCAGTGTCGGTAACATGCTGGGGAGTCCAAGCTGTACAGCGCGGTGCCCATCGGGGCCAGGACCGGCCCGGACGAGCGGGGCGCAGGGACGGCCCGGCAGGTGGGACCTTCCTTCCTTCCTTCCTTCCTTCCTTCCTTCTTTTCCGGACGCTCACGGGGCTGGCGCGGAGAGGGAGCCGCCAGTCCTTTCGGCCTCAGTCTGCACCGTCCGTCCTCCCGCGTGGTCCCCGCCCCGCCTGCCGCTCCGCCCCGTCCCCGCCGGGCCTCCCTCCTGTCAGACTGTCCGGCCGCCGCGCCGGCCCGCCCGCTTTTATACCCCTGGGGCGGGGGCGCGCGCGCGCCGGCCCCGCCCCCCCCCCCCACAGGCCCCGCGCGCCCAGCCGGGGCCCCGCGAGGGCGGGCGGGGGGGAGGGGGCGCCCGCGAGCGGGAAGGGGAGGGAGCGCACGAGGGGGCGCGCGCGCGCGCGGGGCGTGGCCCCAACGGCCGCCGCCTGCCCACCCCAGGGAGGCCCCCCGTAAAGCATCACGGGGGAGGGCGACGCCCCGTTGCCCCTTCACGGCCCCTGCCCCGTTGCCCCTTCACGGCCCCTGCCCCGCGCGGCGCGTCGTGCTCCTCTAACCCCGAAGGCGGCGGTCCCCGAAATCCCGGCCCCGCCTTCCCGAAGCCCCTCTTTTGCCCCTCCTGCACTCGGTGGCCTTTATTCAGCCCTCACTGTGCGCACAGCACTGGGCAAAAGGAGGAGGAGTTGTCCAAGAAGGGACTGAAATGAGCCACCCACCCGCCCCCAGGTCGAATCCCCCTTCCCAGGAGGAAAGGAAAAGGGTGAAACTTCAGCTTCATTCCATAGGAGGGTGAAGTGGCAGAGGGAGACTCCAAGGAGGCGCACACATACAGACGCACGCTCTGGCAATAGGTCATCCAGTGGCAATCTCCGACTCCGCAGCTGAAGTGGCAGTTGGGCCACAGGTCTCGGTCACCCTCCCTCCCCCCAAGAAAGCACCTGCCTGGAGCTTCTCGCACGTGGAAACTAGGAATGACCCCAAATACTTGTCTCTTCCCTCCTCTTGGCCCTTCTCCTCCTCTCCAAATCAACAGGCGAGCTCAGCCCAGGAAAGGCCGAACTTGCAGAAAGGGCCGGGAAAGAGAAAGTGGATCGAAAAGAAAAGCTGATTGATTTCCTCAACCGAATCCCTCCATTATTGGCTCCAGAGGAGAGAACCCTCGTCTCCTAAGGTGAGTTGCGGTGACCTGGGGTGAAGCCTAAGTGTTACAAAGGTTAGATGGTAGCAGATTGCCGCTGACAAAGAAGGTGCTTTTTTTTTTTTTAACTCAGGACGAAGATGCCAATAGTCATTTAAGTAGTACCGGAGTGGGAATCCATCAATTGTGATTCTTGAGCACTTCCTGCAGGCAGAGCAACCTGTATGAAGCGCTTGGGAAAGTGCAGAGGAAATAGTAGAGGGAAGGGAGTGGGGTGAGTATCAAAATCTTTAAGGGATGACCCTGCAGCAGAGACCCGGTAGCCAAAAGCTTTGCCGTTTTCTTTCCCCCGCCCCCTCCCAATGGAGCAGAGGGCAGCACCCAGTTCCACTGGGAGCCTGAATTTAGAGTAATGGGGAAAATTTTTCCCAAAGTCCAGAGGGCCCCGCGGGGGGACCGCGGGAGGCAGAGGGGCGGTGGCGGGAGGAGGGAGGGGGATCAGGTGTTCTAGGGTCGTAGGATTGGATTCTTTTTCCCTTATTTTTATCGCTTATTCTGTGAGCCCCTGGAAGGCCAAGTCACTCATCCATTTCCCCTCCATTGTGGCCTCCCTAGTGCTTTGACAGTAGTTTGCACAGAGAGACCCTCAGGATGAAAACAGCCATGCCCCAGCAGTGGGTTAGATAACCACTGTCTTGGGAAGGGGCCTGATGCCAGGGCGTGACAGAAAATCCTCAGTCGCCACTCGTTGGGGTACCCTGTGCCAGGGATATATGACAATATCAAAGGAGTGAGGTTGGCCCCCCACGGGCCTCCCGTTCTAATCCACTCATGTGCAGGGGTTCATTGCAGGCCTCTTGGTGATCTCTTGCCCCTTCATCTGCACAGGTTAGATTGGTTTGGGTAAAGATCCGGGCTTGGGATTCAGAGGTCATGGGTTCAAATTCCGGCTCTGCCACTTGTCAGCTGTGTGACTGTGGGCAAGTCACTTAACTTCTCTGTGCCTCAGTTCCCTCGTCTGTAAAATGGGAATTAAGACTGTGAGCCTCATGTGGGACAACCTGATTACCCTGTATCTACCCCTGCGCTTAGAACAGTGCTCTGCGCATAGTAAGCGCTTAACAAATACCAACACTATTATTATTATCTCTTCCCCACCGGGCAATCCACTGTCACTTCATTTGGAGAATCAGTGCACCATGGATGCAAATTCCTGCCAGCTCCATGAAAGCTCATTTGTTTGTTTAATTTGTTAACCTAAGTTTGGCTCTGTTAGGAAAATGAGATTTGAGAAATCATTTCGGAGAGTCGTTCATCTCACATCAAATCTCTTTTTTGGCCGGGTTTGATGGCCTTTTTGACATCCTATGGGGCGGGGGGGGGGGGGGGGGAGTGTGAGCCTGGGGGTGGGTCACAGAGGGGGATTAGCCTAGCATATTAAACATTTACATGTACAAAGTCATCAAACACAAAAATTACACTAAATTCTGTGTTTTACTAGCGGCTCACAGGCACACCGTCCTGCACACCTCAGTCGGTGCAAAGACTTTCCATTTCTCTATTTGAAACCTGCTTCCCAAATATGGCTACTGAGACAGCACCACCCTGTGGTTAACTTTTGTACAACTCAATTTCCTGTTCCCGAAACCAAATTAGCGATCGATCGATCATCTCCGTAAGTGCCTTCTTTGGACAGATCACTGGAGTAAGCACAGTGGGAAAGGTACAACAGAATTAGTAGACGAGAAGCCTGCCTTCAAAGGGCTTGGAATCTGTCGGGGAAGGCAGACCCTAAAATACATTCGGAGAGTAATATCATATAAGATGTCAATGAGTGGGATGGAAGGTGATGAGTGCTAAAGTGCTGATGTGGGAGTAGGGGAGAGCAAATGGAGATAGGAGATATTATTTGGAGAAGAATTCCTGGAGGAGATGCGATTTCAGAAGGGATATGAAGGAGGAGGGAGTTTCAGGCAGAGTGGAGGACATGAGTAAGCTCATTGTGGGCAGGTAATGTGTCTGTTTATTGTTATATTGTCCTCTCCCCAGTGCTTAGTACAGTGCTTTGCACACCGTAAGCGTTCAATAAATACTGTTGAATGAATGATGAGCAAGGGATCAATGGCCCCAGAGTCGGAAATAAGGCACAGTGCATAGTTTGAGAGGGACGAAAAGTGTGTGATGGAAGAAGAGAATGGATAAGTAGAGAGCGAGAGCTGATGGAGTGCCTTAAAGCCAGTGGTCAGGAGTTTCTGCTTGATGCAGAGGTGCAGTGGAAGTTTTTGAACAGTGGGGAGATATGTGCAGTCTCCACAAAGACTGGAAACAGAGAGGTCAGCAAGGAGGCTGTTAGAGTACTCAAACTGGGGCACTGCAGGGACTGTTTGGGCAAAGAAGAAGGGAAGGGGCAGGTTCTGGAAATGTTGTAGAGGAAAAACCTAAAGGATGTAGTAAGGGATGTCTGTGGGGATTGACAGAGAGGAGTCAAGCATATAGCCAAGATGAAGGACATGAGAGATGGGAGAATGGTAGTTTTATTGCCTAGGACTGGTGACTTTGGTGGAGGAGAAGGTTTGGGAAGAAAGATGAAGAGTTCAGTTTTGGACATGTTGAGTGGGTCATTCACACAGAGATGTCCTGGAGGCACGAGGTAATGTGAGGTTGCAGAGAAGGAGAGGTCAGGACTTGAGGTGAATTTGGGAGTCAACCTTACAGAGGTGGAAGTTGAAGCCAGGGGAGCTGGATGAGCTTTTGTTAAGTAAAACTCACTTTACAAGTGAGTTTTGTGAAATGAGATGAGAAAGGGGTCCAGAAGAGAACCATGAGAGACATTCCAGGAGATGGAGGTGGTGAAGGAGATTGAGAAGGATTAGCCAGAGAGGTAGGAGGAGAACCAGGAGAGAACTATGTCAAAAAAAAACAAGGTTAGACAGTGAGTGATCCACAGCATTGAAGACAGTTTGAGGGGGGTCAGGACAGAGTGTAGCGGCTGTTAATTTGACAAAAAGGAGTCACTGACCTTGGATAGAAGTGGCCTCAGTGGAGAGAGGGGGACAGAAACTGGATTGTAGAGTGTCAACAAGGGAGTTGGGGAGAGGAAGTGGTGGAGGCCGCAATGTATACAACCTGCTCGATTAGTTTGGATAGTGGTGGGAGATGACAATAGATTCGTGATGCGATGGGATCCAGAGAAGTGGGTTTTTTGTTTTGTTTTTTAGGGTAGGGGAGATATGGTTATGTTTATAGTCAGGAAAGGCAGAGGGGCGCAAGTGTTTTAGAAAGTTGGAAGGTTTTTTTGTTCAGACAAATCCCCTTTACATGAATTACTTTATAAAAAACAAGCTTTGAGGACAAGACACTAACATTAGTGCATGCAGTAGGAAAGCAACATGGCAGTGTGAAACAGATTGAGCAAATCCAAGTAGATTCTATCTTCTGCTTGGTGACTGTTGTCATTCCAGCCTAGATTTCAGACCAAGAAAAAGGTGGGGCAGGACAGGTTTTTCTCCCAGTTCAATATGTTTCTCCATGGGTGATGCCAGGTGCTCAGTGAGATGAGGGGGTAGGTCTGAGTGCTTCCTTGAGTGTGCCCCTTGACTGACCCAAGAGTCTCTCTGATTGGCAGCAGATTCCCCAGGGGTATTAGATGAGAGTACTGTGGCAAAAACTGAACTTTTTACTGGGCTAGATCCAAACTATGCTGGTTCACTATTGACCGTGAACCTCCACTAGTTTGGAACAAGGCTGTGGGGCCTAGTCTGGGAGGTGGGAGTGGGGAGACAGGAGCAAGGCTTTCTGTGCCCCAAATACTTCTGGGACACGTTTTCTAGTCCCATTGTTCAGTAAGTGAATAATATTCCTAGGATTGGGGCCCACATCTCTGCCACCCCATGCAAGTTTCCCTGTCAGAACTGGGCCACACGAGACCCTCCGGACAGTGGTGGTGGCCGGTGTCACCGGAATAGTGGGGCTGGAGGGGAGAGACTTCCGAATGAACCAACTCATTCCGGCCTTGGTTTGAAGCTCTCCCTTCTGTCATCCGGGTTGTTGACTCTGCATTTCCCTGGCTCAGAGGTTCACCATTTCGCTTCCTGTTTGTGTTGCACAGGACACGACCTCCCCTCTCCTGTGGTGCATCTTGCTAGGCCCCCGTGCAGCTAGGGACATCCTTGCATGAGTCAGGCAAGCCGAATGATAGATGAAACTTTCCTTATCTCTTCAATTTAGGTGGGGGACAGGAGGAGAAGTTTGGAAAACTTCATTTCAGTTGGAAAAGTTCCCCAAATCCATGAACCAAAGAGGTGTTTATGGGATGATAATGCTGAAAGAGCAAATGGCTTTATTACTGTTATTACTGGATGGAAAAGAAGAGGAGGTCGATTAAAAACGAGGGCTAGTTCAGCTGAACTGTCAGTGCTTTTAGCACCTGGCAGACCTCAATTTGACTGGTCCCTCAGTCTTCCTAGGGGCAGGGGGTCCTTGCCCTCAGGGTTGTGCTTAGGAGCTGTCCTCCTGGATGCCATCCCAGCTCTCTCCACCATGAGGGAGAAGGCAGTGTGCTTGCAGGTGCCCTCTGTTCCCACCCTGTGCTAAATACTCCGAGACCCAGTGGCAGTCATCCCTGTTCCTCCACTAAACCCTCCCACTGCTCTGATTTACAGTCAAGGTTTTAATCACTCATCGTGGGCAGGGAACATGTCTGCCAACTCCGTTCTATTGAAACCCCGCAAGAACTTAGTACAGTGCTGATACTGGAGGTTTAAAAGCTTGTCGTTTGATGGTCGTGTGTGTGTTTGTAAAAAATATATGCACTTTTGTTCCCATCACTGTGGTTGTAGGTTTCTCCTACAGGTGCCATAGCTTCTCCTTTGGTAACTCCCCAGAGCCGCTAGGACGGTGCATTCACTGTTGTTGATCGTTTCACATATGAAGCTACGTATGTGTTAGATTCTGCAGTGCTAGTCAAAAGATTATAGAAGAAAACAATCAAACCGGCACCTCGGAGTCATCTAATTTGCCTTTAAGAAAATGCCAAGCGAGGGAATGGCGCACGAAGGGAGCAATGAATCACCTAGCAGAAAGGAACAATATAACACCTCCAGGTTTTAACTGAGAGTTTAAACTCCTCTCTAACTTGCCTCATCTCTACCAGGTTTAGCCTCAGATGGGATCCAAAGCAAACAGGGACTGCACTTCAAGATTTTCTCAAGCAATGAGGAAAGACAGAGTACAGCATCTTGAAACTGTCTGTCTACTGTACAAGCTATAATTCAGTTGAGAAGAACTTCAAATCTGAGCAGGAAATGAAGACCCAGAAACAACTGTAAATAACCTCCATCCCTTCATGATCCCAAAAAGTGAGTCGCTTAAGTGAATTTCCTTTTTAAGAACTTGTTTCCTTTACTGGCCTCAAATTTCCATAACAAATCTGTGATTCACTGTTGCGTGATATTATTTTTTTTTTTCTGAGACCAAGACAAACAGGAGAAACAACTAGGTGGATAAAAAGTCAAGACTTATTTGTTGCTCGTTAAAAGGGGACATGTTTTTCTGGCCTACCTCCAATTTACCAAAAGATAATCTGCCAACCCGCTGCCCTGCGACATCTCCACGGCTTCGGTTGAATCTTGTGCATTTTTGAATAATAGCTGTATTGTTTCCTGTGATGCGGGACCTGAGGTACGTAGGTGCACAGGGGTGAACGGAAGGCAGGGCTTCCGGGGCAGAGTCAGTAAAGACAGAAAAAAGTCACACTCAGAGATGAGCTAAGGATACCCCAGAGGGCTGAGACTGAGTTGGGGGGTGGAGCGGGGTTGGTGGGGGTTGGCGAGAGAGGTGGGAGGAAGGGAGAGAGAGCAGGAAGATGGGGGTCAATGTGGCGTACTAGCGTGTTCTGTTCAGATTCAATTGGTAAGGGAGGTGGCGTTGAGGGTTTTCCGGGCAGCCAGGGAGAGGTGCGGGGGGGGACCAGTCCGCCGGATCCTACAAAACCGAGGCCAGGCCTGCCCGGGCTGGAAAGAGGTAGGAGGAAGAAAGGTGGAGCTCCAGCTTTCACCCAACCCCCAAGGGCTCCTAAGGGGCAGATGGGACTAGCTCCTGCTGCCCACTTGCTTAGAAAGCAAATTACAAGCTGCACCCCTCCACCTCCAATTCTGGAATTGAAGGAGGTGAGTTCCTCTTAGAAGTTGATTGACACCCGTGGTGATGTGCCAAGCCACAGGAGTGACTGAGAAACTTCTAATTTGTTTAGGACTTTGGCTTTTTTGGGCTGAAAATGATAGCTTTTAAGGAGACTTTGATAAAAACTATTCATTAGTTTACAAAATCTTGTTTGACTTTTTCCATGGGAGCTCATAAAATAGAGCAATGAGAAGTCTCTGTTGTATAATTTCGGCTGCCTCAGTTGTGAATCTGTAGATCTGTTTATGGATAGATTATGCCCTCATCTCATCTGGTGCAAGGCCAACTTTGCCTTTTCTAAACAAAACTCCCTTACCTAATAAATAAAATAGGCTTTAAAGACATGGGAGAGCTCACTAACTTCCACTCCCTTTCCATTTTTATCTAGGCTCAGTGTTAGAACTATGTGGTTTTGCCATCTCACTCGTAATCTTTTTCTTAAAATGGCCATACAGCTACATTGCTAACTAGACATGGTATTTGCAGGCTTCATTTTGTATGGGCAGAATCATCAACACTGCAAATGAAGACTTTTGTAGCAACATCTCAGCTATAACCAGTTTGTCTCTAGTGTTCTTCACTTGGCTGAAGTTTTACATTTTATTTTTTTAGACTAGCAATCTCATGCACTCAGCTGGCATTAAAATAGTCACATCATCAAAATAATCCTGCAGATATGCAAAACATTTAGCGGAACTAGCCATAGACTATTGCTAATGAAAAACGACATGTAGGTCACATATGGGACTGAGGTATTTCAGTTTACGGTCCATCGACTAGTCTGCACAGTTTCACGGAATTTTCTTCTATTTTAAAATCCATTGCATAGGGCTTGTCCTCAGGCTGCTCCAGTTCTGATTTTCCGTGATATTGCTAACCATTCTGTACTCCCGACTAACTAGAAGTTGTCCTATCCTGGGTGGGATTGGGAGTTTCTGTAATTCTTAATAGTGATGATAATGATAGTATTTGCTCTCCCACCCACCTAGTACAATGCTCCGCACACAGTAAGCACCACTGATTAATGGACCGATTGCTGTGTGCTTGCGAAGTGCTTGGGGGAGCTGCGAGAAATGAGATGGTACACACTTTCTGTTCCAAACGGGGCTCACAGTCTGAGGGAGGGAGAACAAGTACCGTTTCCCCACTTTACGGATGAGGAAACTAGGCACAGGGAGGTTAAGTGATTTGCCCAAGGTCGCCCAGCAGGCTGGTGATAGAGCTGAGAATAGAACTCGGGTCTCCTGAGACTAGAACTCGGGTCTCCTGACTTGCATGTGCTCAATCCCCTCTTTTCACTAGGAGACGAAAGTGACTCCCTGTTTGTCACCACAGCAAATTCCTAAGCATCCAGTAGTCTTTATCCTTGTGGAGTGAGACGTTTCCAAGTTTGAAAGAATCAAAGCTTTAGACACTGAACGCCACACATTTTCCCCTGCTCTGCTCAACTTCCTAACCTAGAATTAAAAGCTAAAGGAAAGAAGTGAAATTTTCTAACAGTATCTCAACTCCGTCTCTTTTAAAAAGTGTAGTCCTTCATAAGGTGTCTGGATTCCAGATGGCTGGGGTACACTGCTATCTGGCTAAAGGCTCTGAGAGCATCTGTGGCCAACAGAGGGAACTTCATATTCTAGTTGTTGTCTTATCAGAAAGCACTTTCTGGGGAGTTTAGTGAGAACATTAAAGTAATAAGCTATTTCAGTCATTTTGCCTCCAAGGGATGAAAACGTGGATGTGTATCAGTAAACCCTGCAAAAGTTATAAGCCAATAATGATCATAATTGTTGAACTTGATAAGCGCTTTCCCTTCGCCAAGCTCTGGGGTAGAGACGAAGATAATTAAGTGGGGCAAACTCCCTGTCCCACAATGGGGCAAAGAATAGTGCAAAGAAGCTGCGTGTCTTAGTGGAAAGAGAGGGATCCCAGGGATCGGAGAACCTAAATTCTAATCCCGGCTCTGCCGCCTGTCTGCTGTATGACAGAATTGCGGCTGTAAGTTAAATGGAATACAACATGTTCTTTATAAAAGTGTAAATGAAATACAGTTTTAAAATCTAGGCCTAAAAGTATCATATTCAATTAGGAACTCTCAAGTCACTCAATGACTGTATGCCTCCATTACCGCATCGGGAAAATGAGGATTAAATCCTCCTCCGACCAATTTATTAAACTGCGAGCCCCATGTGGGAAGGGGACTGACTTCAACCCGATTATCTTGTATCTACTCCAGTGCTTAGCTCGGTGCCCGACACATTGTAAGCGCTGAACAAATACCAAAAAAAGAAAAAGTTCTCACAACGTAGGTGTCCGTAAAATATTATCAGCACCCCGGCCAGGGTGAATTTGACAGATCCTAACCATTCATTCATTCAATAGCATTTATTGAGTGCTTACTATGTGCAGAGCACTGTAGTAAGCGCTTGGAATGTACAAATTGGCAACTAATGACTATAACATATCCAACTCTTACCAGAGTGGGACACAGAGGGGTAAGAGCGGCTATGGCTTGAGGGTAGGATCAGAGTGCAGTGTGTTCCCAGAACCTACTGAATCCTCACTCCCAAAGTGGGCTAAAGGGCAGACTAGAAAGGGGACAGCAACTTTGAGGCCTCAAGTACAATATTCCAAACAGCTGCTTTGAATTCTGCACTGAAAATGTTTTTTTTTTTTTTGCGGTGAAATGGCCTTCTTGATTTGCTAAATCTTCTATAATTTATGGCTATTTCTGTTCAGAATGCCTTTTAATTGTTTTACAAAAATGACCTATTTCCCGGTTCTGTCTTTGATTTTTTTAATTAGAAAGGATACACCCAGGTCTTTTCTTCATTCTTTGGGTCTTTATTGTTGGAAAATAAATTTTTATTTTCTTATTAATTTGGTTTCTTTCCATTTGGTAGTAATTGTGTTCTCTCCTTTGTTGATAATTAGATATATTTTTAAAAACCATTAACATATCTTTGTTGGTCATTTTGCTAGTTTATGCATCAGAGTTCTCCAGAGGATTTTGACATTTAGCTCTCGCTGCTGCTGTTATAGAGTAATATATTTCTGAGGGTTTTAGGAACCAAAGTCAAAATATTGGTGGTAGAATTGTGGCTGTAAGTTAAATGGAATACCACATTGTTCTTTATAAAAGAGTAAATGAAATAGTTTTAAAATTTAGGCCTAAAAGTATCAAATTCAATGAGGAAATCTCAATGGAATTTGAACTCCCCAAGGGAAGGCATCTTCATTTTCTAAAATGCCAGGCCCTCACCTGCATCATTTTACCCTAAAGATTATTTTAATAGAGAGAAAATGGAAAGCAAGCTTTTCTCATGTTCCTCAATCAGTGGTATTTATTGAGCGCTTACCATGTGCAGAGCAATATACTAAGCGCTTGGGAGAGTACAAGACAACAGAATTAGTGGACAGGTTGCCTGGTTGGGTATTGCTTTCCCCGTGAACTCAGGAAGTGTTTATTGAACTTGTTTATGCCGAGTGGCACGTTAACAGAGATATGGGTGGTCCTGAGAAGCCCTTGAGGCAGCGGTGGCCAGGAACATGGCTACCCACTCTACTGTATTGTACTTTCCCCAGCGCTTAATACAGCACTCTGCACACCGTGCTCAGTAAATACCATTGATGGAACAATTGAAGCTTCCTAAAAAGGTGGTGAAGTCTTTTTAAACAAGAGGCAAGGAGACCTAGTTGAGCCAGTGGACCTGGGATTTAATCCCATTTCCCTCACTTGCCAGCTTCTTTGTGCCTCAAGTTTTCTCACCAGTAAAATGGGGATTAAATACCTATTCTCTCCTTAGCCTGTGAGTCTCGTGCCGGACAGAGATTGTGTCTGGCCTGATTCTGTTTTACTGTCCCCAGTACTTAGCACATAGTAGTAGTAGTATTAAAAACAGTGTTTTTTGTTAAATGCTTACTATGTGCTCTTCTTGCAGGGCCTGTGAAGAGGGTTAGAAGTCAATTTGACACACATCTAGATTTCTACGGTTAATTTCTGGTTTCACTATTAGTATTTCCAGTAATCCCTGTAATTGTTTTTGATTTTCGAGGGCAAAATACCTTCCCTTGAATAAAGTAGGCCTTGGTTCAAATTTGGCTTCCAAGTTAAAATTCGGAACATTTCAGCCCCCAAAATAAAATACATTGTTCAAGGAAAATATCACCTGAGTTTGTAGACCGGAGAGATGAAAGCAGGGAGAAAGTGTTACCCATCCCCACTTACACTTGGATTATTTCTTTCCATCTGTAGATCTGAAGTGCCGGACAGACCGACGGCATTCACGTCTGAGGAAACTGTCAACCTCCAAGGACGTTGATAACAAGTGAGCCCACGCCATCAAGGTAATAGCGAAAGAGTCAAGACCCAGGACTCAGTTCTCCCCTCCACCCCCTTATTGAACTCACAATCTGGTCCACATTTAATCTGCTGCCTTGGGAGACAGAAAACGAATCAAGTTCAATTGGTCCCAGCGGGCGGCCCAGCACTATGCCGACACCGGGGCTGTGTGGGAATGAAATGTCAGGCTGTTGTTTCACGGCCCCTGAGGGGTGAGCGTTGGGGTAGGGGTGAGGGGAGCCAGGAGAGAGGCCAGGAGAGCTTTGGGAACACACAGCAAGTAAGTAACCAACTCGGTCCATTTCAGAACTTCAGAAATGTAAATGCTCTTTAAGTGCTAAATACTTGCCTGGCACATTGTAAACATTAAAATATGCTGGGTATCCAGTGAACCATTGGGTCCAACTTTTCATTTTGTGTTGAGGTGTGGAAGGGAAACGAGGCTTTTAGGAGTGAGCAAACAGGATCGAGGAGTTGGGGTGGGGGCTGCAGGGTTTAGAAAGACCTGACTTGGGGATCTTTTTAGCTTTGCTCAGAAACTCTCGGGTCTTGTTAGAGACCTGGGTTGAGCAAAATGGGTGTCAAAAAAAAAGTGGCGTGTTAAGAGTCTTCTCTCCCACAGCTCTCAACCCATGGTTAGCCAGGGCCCCACCGCCCCCATAAAATCTAACAACCTCATTCAGGAAAAACTGCCAAGCTAAATTGTATTCTCTTGATTACGGGTCAGAGTTCCTCTACATACTGTATAACTGTGTGAGAAGGGCAATTCATCATCTTGTTCAGATTGGCCATTTGATTTCCATACATTGTATGTGCTACTCAGATAACTTTTTATTACTCTCAATTAGCTACAAGGTGAATTTTAAGTAGACAGTCTTAACAGCAAAACACTTTCAGCCAGATTACTTGAAATAATGTCACTTTCTTTATTGAACCTCACTATAAAAACGATTCCTAAAGTCCAGAGGTTTCACGTTACATGGTAAGTCAAAGCTATCACTTGGATAGAACCAGTTGTTAAAAATCATGGAAGGTTGCATCGGTTCTTCCAGTCTGCACAAGACGAACCACAACTCATGATTTAATTCATTCATTCTGAGACAAATCAGTCCACAACCGAACCAAGGTATTTTCAGTTCTCTGTGCTCAAGCCAAAATGCTTATTAATATATCCCTGTTCTAGATTCACAGATACCATTTCAAATTTCTCTCAAGGTGAACGATTCTGACTAGATAGCATTAGGGTAAACATCCTTAAAACAAAAAACAAACTAGTTTTTAATACCAGATCTGATCAGAAGTTATTGTTCAGATTACATCATAACTTTCCAGGTATTACTATCTTCTCAACAAACCGTCAGAATGCCACACTGCCATAAAAAAGAAAGATAGTCCAACACATTTGCTATATAGATAAGAGTTCAATCTCGGTGTTTCTTTCCACAACGGCAGCCCAATGAGGGCAGCCCCGGAAGCTAGGGAAAATCTGTCTTCCTGATACAGTGGGCTGTTCTTTTTTCATATGACTTTTTGGAAAATTGCATAGCACTTTTACCCACCTACATTGGACTTGGCCTCCTCAAGCATTATCTGTCAGACTGGGGCTAGCAAAGACTGCTGCAGAGTGGGACTCTCTTATGGGAACCTCCTCCACCATGGAGTAAAGTACTAAGAGTACCTTCTGTAAAATACAGTTCTTTCCCATTCTAGAAGCAAATAAGTGATTAATCGGCCAGATTTACTGGGAACTCTCAAGAAATGAGAGAGGAAAAAGAAACAGCCACATGTAAACACATGATCAAAAATAAGAAGGGCTGTAGGCAATTTGGCTCATTGTTATGGTTGTTTCATTATTTGCCATGGGAACATAAAAGATTATAAACCTAAACCGTAAATCACTTATGCTGGTGAACTGATTTTCAGAGTTGGTATCATATTGATCCTGTTGATGGCTTATTTCCTGCAACTCTCCCGCACAGTTGTGAAAGTGAAACTTTACTCCTCATTGTTTTCTCTAGGAAACTTCTCAAAGTCAGGGTGGGAAGAACTTGGAGGATACCGCTGGACAGCCAACTCAGGGCAGCCCATGTAGAAGGTACATGTAGATACACATACCTCTTGCCTCGTTATTGATGTCTAATACGGCATTGTCTGTTTCACTAAAATGAAATCCAAGACAAGCTTTCCTCTTGTGAGCCGGCCTGGTAGCTACTATGGCGTGACTTAGAGGGCTGCATTTTATGGGCTTTAGTCCCTGGTGTCTTCCTCACGATGTTTACATCCAGGGTTCCCATCCGATCCAAGTCCTGCCGAGGATATTGGGGTCTGTGGCCTGGTCAATGAGGCATTGGACTTGCTGCTCTTCCGAAAGCCCCTCCTCTGGCTGTCTGGCTCGAACATTGTGGTCTTTGCTTCCTCGAGCTACCGAGATGTAGTCGCCAAAAGCAGGTACCTTTTCGTGACCGAGGCGCAACTCATCACTGAAATAAAGATCACGCAGAAATGAACCCTAAATCCCCACCCCAAACACACACATTCATTTTTCTTTCTGGGTTTGGATTCCTGGCTGCTCAAGGCAAATCTGTTTGCTCATCTAACACCTGCTGGAAAATACCCCAAAGATATTTCCCCCGAACTCCAAAACGGTTTGTTATTGTGCTGGAGAGAGTTTTTTCCACAGGCCAATTTTGCTAACGATTACAAAGTCTCAACTTCATCTTTTCCCTTCCTTCACGACTCATTTCTGCAGATTTCCACCTGCGAGAACAAGAGTCTTCCTTTGAAAGCTGGCTCAGCTAAACTCCAAGGTCTGCAGGAAATGCAGCAAGCAGGAACAGCTCAAACTACTCTCTCCACCCACAGAACTGCTGACATCCAGGAGGTTCCCTGCTTCCAGCCCAATGTCTGCTCTGAACAAGAAGTGGAGACCATCCCTTCCCCAGAGGTGAAAGTAGGAGAATTCATTAATTCATTCATTTGTACTTATTGAGCACTTACTGTGTGCACAGAACTGTACTAAGGGTTTGGAAAGCACAATTCAGCAACAAAGAGAGACAAACCCTGCACAACATTGTCTTGGGGGGGGAGGGGAGAGAAAGGGGGTCATTTTCTCAGACTGGTCCAGTGCACATTGTTGAGGAACAAGGAAACTGGAAAACTTGCCTGCACCGAGAGAAATTTTCTTACCAGGTGATAATTGCCGGGTTGGTGCCTGTTAACTTTCTCTTGGCATAACTAATTTTCTGCAAGGGATACCAGTTGGTGTCTGCCGTGTTCACTGCCCGGGTCCACGTTCCTCCTCTTTTCAACATCTTTGTTTCAAAGTTCTACATTAAAAGAACATTTAGTCCCCCTGCTTCATTTGGTTGCAGTGATAGGAATACAGTCCCTTTACTGAGATCCCTGGCTCCCCAAACACCACTCAGGACTAACTTCTTAGAGTACATTAACTGAACCAGCCTTTCCTCCCCTACAACAAACTAGGCCTCTTCCTTTCCTTCAAAATCTTTCTGAAAGTCTCAGACTCATTCCACCTGGCTCCACCCTTGTTACTTTGGGCTGTCTGGATGTTTCTGTTGGTGTAAACCTTCCTGGGTGTTGATAGATAAATGTCTTGTTTCCTGCACTTGAATCCTGGGGGCAGGGACTAGGGCTTTTTTTTTTCTGTTACGCCTGGTAGTGCCTAGCCCAGGCAGCCAGTGGCAACTCGGTAATAAGTACTATGGACAGACCTCAAACAGTGATAAATTCATTATTTCTTGGAGAAACAGTATTACTTCCTTTGGTCTATCAGAGCAACCATTTTCTTTGCACAGAAAGAGAGATGCCCAGAAAACTTATAAATTTCAAAGAGCAATATTAAGTACTTTTTGGGGATGGGGTATATAAAAGATTACACCTTAAATACAGATACCACCTAATCTCAGGCTTTGGTGTTGGGGGTGTATGGTGAAATGAGAGCATCTTTTTCATGTTTGACTAGGGGGGCTATCAGCGGGCTCCCAGCCTTTTGGGGTTCAGGTGATCAATTTAGGAGACTTTGTTTATGTGAAGGTAGTTTGCATTTTATTATAAATTGGGTAGTTCTGAGGCTCCTCTGGTTTATGTATAGTTTATTTAGGACTGAGCTGAAATCTGCATCTTGTTGGTATTACTATAAATCAGCTTACTCATTCACCTATCAGCCTAAAACCAAAGAATTTAGCTTTAAGAACCACAAAAACAGATTCCTTATGAGGAGGCAAAGACCATTTTCTGAGATAACCGTGACCAATCCAATGAAGAACTAAAGTGAAGTCTCCTAGCAAAACCACTGAAAGCAAGCAATCAGTCACCTAGAGCCAGAAATATTAAGGTAGATCTATCGCCTTTCAGTACCATTACTGTCAGCAACTCCCACAGACGCTACACTGGGTCCTTGTTAATAGGGTTATCTGGGCATGATACAGCACACCCTTATCTGATTCGATTTGGGCCTGCAGAAAGAGGAGCCTCTGGATATGTCTGCCCGATGAGAGCCTGGTGGCAGTTTAAGAAACAGGTGCAAGTTGTGATCCTTTTTTCCCCTCAGATGTTAAACCAAAGGGGCTTTGCCACTGGTCATTTTGTCCCAGTCGAGCCCTACAGGATGGGAAAGCACTCGTGTGCCTCAGGCAAGCAAGGCGGGACCGCTTTGGGATCAGTTCCCCTGGGGGCTCGACTTATCTGATCTCGCAGGGCAGGTGGGGACTGCACTGCCTTCTGTCAAGATGGGGGATGAGGTGACGTGACTCTGGTCCCTCCGCATGGCTCAAGCACAGCTAGTGCCCAGTGGGAGTTGGGACAAAACCAATCTTTAACTTGAAAAATTCTCCCCAGGGCACGAAATGGGAGCAGAGCCGCTTAGCCATTCGCTCTATAATGGAGGAGAAAGGAGGAGACGGCTTAAATTTACCTTCCAGTCCAATGAAGGCTCCTTCACGAACACATCCATGGTGTTGAGGAGGAGGTCCGGGTCTGTGCGGAAAGCGTGGAGGGCGTGCACCATCACACTGTACACGAGCCCCGATTCTTTCATCGGTGACATCAGATTAATGAGTTGGCGAGTCAGACGGAAAGGCATCAACTCGGGGACCGGCAGAAACTGAAAGAGGGAAGAGCACCCGGGCCCAGCGCAGTGGAGAATATCAACTAAAAGTCAGGAGGAAGAAAGGATTTGGGGGCAAAACGATTTTAATTTCTTCTTTACCACCTATCTTCAGATTGGAATATTTTGGTCTGAGTTCCAGGTGAACTGAGAGAAACTACAGTTGAGGGTCAGTTGGAGCTGAACCACAGGTAAGATGCCTGAAGCTTGAGCTCCTGGTGGATGGATGTGAATATTTATTATTCTATTCATTTTATTAATGATGTGTATATATCTATGATTATATTTATTTATAACAATGCTGCTGCCTGTCTACTTGTTTTGTTGTTTTGTTTCTTGGCTTCACGGACTCCCTCCTCTCCTGGTATTCCTCTTATCTCTCTGGCCGATCATTCTCAGTCTCCTCCTCCCCCTCCTATTCCCTAACTGTATGGGTTCCTCAAGGGTCAGTTCTTGGTCCCCTTTTGTTCTCCATCTTTACTCACTTCCTTCGTGAACTCATTTGCTCCCACGGATTCAACTGTCATCTCTTGGTGGATGATACCCAAATCTACATCTCCTCCCCTGTTCTCCCTCCCTCCAGGCTCTTATCTCCTGCCTTCAGGACATCTCCACCTGTATGTCCGCCCGCCCCCTAAAACTCAACATGTCCAAGACTGAGCTCCTTATATCTCCTCCCAAACCCTGTCCTCTTCCTGACTTTCCTATCATTGTGGACGGCACTACCATGATTGAGACTGTGAGCCTCTCATGGGACAGGGACTGTGTCCAACCCAATTCACTTGTATTCACCCCAGCATTTAGAACAGTGCTGGACCCATAGTAAGCGCTTAACAAATACCATTATTATTATCCTTCCTGCCTCACAAGCCCGCAATCTTGGTATTATCCTTGATTCGGCTCTCTCATTCACCCCACATATCCAGTCAGTCACCAAAAGCTGCCGGTCTCACCTTCACAATATCGCCTAGATCCGACCTTTCCTCGCCATCCAAAACTGCTTCTTTGTTAGTACAATCTCTCATAATAATAATAATAATAATAATGTTGGTATTTGTTAAGCGCTTACTATGTGCAGAGCACTGTTCTAAGCGCTGGGGTAGACACAGGGGAATCAGGTTGTCCCACGCGGGGCTCACAGTTTTCATTCCCATTTTCCAGATGAGGGAACTGAGGCACAGAGAAGTTAAGTGACTTGCCCACAGTCACACAGCTGACAAGTGGCAGAGCTGGGATTCGAACTCATGACCTCTGACTCCAAAGCCCAGGCTCTTTCCACTGAGCCACGCTGCTTCTCCTTCATATCCCGATTGGATTACTGCATCAGCATCCTTTCTGATCGCCCAACCTCCTGTCTCTCCCCACTTCAGTCTATACTTCACTCTGCTGCCCGGCTTATCTTTCTACATAAACGCTCTGGGTATGGCACCCCGCTCCTCAATCTCCAGTGGTTGCCTATCAACCTTCGCATGAAGCAAAAACTCCTCACTCTTGGCTTCAAAGCTCTCCATCACCTTATCCCCTCGATGATGATGGCATTTGTTAAGCGCTTATTATGTGCAAAGCACTGTTCTAAGCGTTGGGGAGGACACAGGGTGATCAGGTTGTCCCATGTGGGGCTCACAATCTTAATCCCCATTTTACAGAGGGGGTAACTGAGGCACAGAGAAACCAAGTGACTTGCCCAAAGTCACACTAGCCCCTACTACCTCACCTCCCTTCTCTCCTCCTACAGCCCATCCCGTACACTCCACTCCTCTGCCGCTAACCTCCTCACTGTGGTTCGTTCTCGCCTATTCCCCCATCCACCCCGGGCCCACATCCTACCTCTGACCTGGAATGCCTTCCCTCCTCCTATCTGCCAAACTAGCACACTTCCTCCCTTCAAAGCCCTACTAAAAGCTCACCTCCTCCAGGAGGGCCTTCCCAGACTGAGTCCCCAGGAGGCCTTTCCAGACTGAGCCCCCCTTTCCTCTGCTCCTCCTCCCCTCCCCATCGCCCCTACTCCCTCCCTCTGCTCTACCCCCTCCCTGCCCCACTGCACTTGTGTATATATGAACAGATTTATTATTCTATTTATTTTATCAATGATGCATATATATCTATAAATGTTTATACTGATGCTTTTGATGCCTGTGTACTTGTTTTGTTGTCTGTCTCCCCCCTTCTAGACTGTGAGCCCATTGTTCGGTAGGGACTGTCTCTATTTGTTGCCGAATTGTACTTTCCAAGCACTTAGTACAGTGCTCTGCACACAGTAAGTGCTCAATAAATACGATTGATTGAATGAATGATACTGGATTTGAGGGATTCAGGCTGGTGTACTTTGAGGTACTGAACTCAAATTTTTTCTTAAGGCTCAGAACCTCTTACTAAATGAGAATTCTCCTCTACACTGTAAGCGCTTTGTGGGTACAGAACAGAAGCAGCGTGGCTTAGTGGAAAGAGCCTGGGCTTCGGAGTCAGAGGTCATGGGTTCGACTCCCGGCTCTGCCACTTGTCAGCTGTGTGACTGTGGGCAAGTCACTTAACTTCTCTGTGCCTCAGTTACCTCATCTGTAAAATGGGGATTAACTGTGAGCCTCACGTGGGACAACCTGATTACCCTGTATCTCCCCCAGCGCTTAGAACAGTGCTCGGCACATAGTAAGCACTTAACAAATACCAACATTATTATTATTAGAAGCAGCATGGCTTAGTGGAAAGAGCACTGGGCTTGGGAGTTGGAGGTCATGAGTTCTAATCCCAGCTCTGCCACTTGTCAGCTGTGTGACTTTGGGCAAGTCACTTAACTTCTCTATGGCTCAGTTACGTCATCTGTAAAATGGGGATTAAGGCTGTGATTCTCATGTGGGACAACCTAATTACCTTGTATCTACCTTAGAACAGTGCTTGGCACATAGTAAACGCTTAACAAATACCATGAGTATTAGTACTATTATTCAGATAGGGCTAGAAGACTCACCACTGATTTAGAAAGCAAATTGGGGACCACACCCTGCCCCCTCCTTGAAAAGCTCCACTGTCCACCCCACCATTTGCACAGCCCCATGGTGCAGGGGATGTACACAAAAGGTAATGAGAGGGCCTTCCTACCTGAGTAGCTGATCCAAAGGCATGTCCAAAATCGATCCCAACCATGCCACCTGTCTCCAGGTTAATCATGAAATTGGAAAGGTGTCTGTCTCCAATTCCGAGAATCCAGTGACTGACGCAGAGCAAAGCATGCGAACGGGCGAAATGAGAGCGAAGGGCCAGAAAGGCCTCCGGTCTGGTGCTCATCTTGACAAAGGCCCGCCTGCAGCCACACAAAAACAGTTGTCACCGACAGTGCATCTGTGCCCTGTGATCTCACCCCAGGCCGGCCGCCTGCCTGCATCCACGTGTTACTCACCGTAACAGATCTCCCGGCACTCTGTTTTCTCTGTTTCTGAAAGCTGTGACGGCTTCTGTGCGACTAGCATGCCTGCAAGTCAATAACAGAGAGCCCTCCTGACTGAAATGGAAACTGATCCCTGAAAGGACTGGAAGTGTTATGGCTAAAGCCTGAAATTACGAGATTATTTGAGCCTGGGGAACCCGCGGAGGTCTAGCGAACTGCACAGTCCAAATGGAAATTCTCAGGGGGACTGGAGAGGCAAGTCAGGCATCCGGGCACTGGGGAACAGAACAAACTGCAACTAGTAATTTCAAGTGCCTAATAATTATAAATTTAAAGATTCTTCCAATTTTGCCTGCTGTTTAAACCTCAGGTATGACTTGGGTAGAAATGAACATTTTTTTCTACAGGATAAGCTGTAAAAATTGTTTATTCCTTATCTTTTTTTTTTCAGTAGAGTATACCATTTTAGAAATCAGAAAACACATTTCTACACACCCGACTTCCCTTGCCGAGACAGGTCAGAGGGTTACATGATCCCAGGAAACACAGTCTCACTAAAAGTGTCCCATGGCCAACAAAGACTTTGCCCACAACCACCACAAACTAAAAATGGGAGGGGGAGGAAGACACTTACTTGTACATAAGCATGTAGGCTCCAAAGTCTTGTTTTTTGGACATCTTGTATAACCACTCACTATACTCATGAACGGGTCCTTTGGGATTACTAGAAAGGCAAGAAGGAGGACCAAAAATTAGCTTTTTGGGGAAGGTATCCAGGTTTTAGATTTTCAGTATGCAAAAATCTTGCAGATCTTCACTTAATTACATGTCGGTTTAATGAAAGATGACAGAAAGGTAGAAAAATTCAAATCCCTGGGGATTTGCATGGTTGACTTCAATTTGATTTGTGTACTGTACTTTGTTCAAGGTCATCTAGAATGGTCCAGCTAGGGATGAGCTAAACACAGGGAGGGACCAGGTTCAGAGGGCAAATGGGGGGTGGGGAAGGCATCCAGACTCTTTAACTGCTCATTCACAGGACAACAGTTTGTTTCAGACAGAAGAAATCATGGAAGAGTAACTTTCAGCTCCCACAGCCTCGAGAGGAAAAACAGGCAGGGACAATGGTTCACTGTTTCATATGCAAATAGGTGTCACTGTTCCCTGGACTGCTGCCTCAGCTCTGAACCTACTGAACTTTGACCCAGTTGGAAAGATCCTGCCAATGGAGCCGAATCAAATACTCCCCACAGAGGCTGCAAGTGGGTAAGGAGTGACAGGCAAGTGACACTTTTCAAAACTCTCTGCAGTTTTCATTTTACACCTTTCTAGTACTGCCGCTGCCCTTTAAATCAGAAGTTGATATTTCATATTTTCATGACCCTTAATAGTTGGAACCTGAGGATCTGGCTTCAGTGATGTTTTGCCCAGATTTGCCCAGGGAAAGAGTTTTGAAAGGAAACTTCCTGTTCAAAATTATTTTTGGGAGCTGGACCTGAATACACCAATGCACAAGTGCTCAAGTAACGTTAGTGAGGATTATGCTCTGGAAAGGATTCATGTTTTAGTAGCTACATAATAATAATAATAATAATGTTGGTATTTGTTAAGCACTTACTATGTGCAGAACACTGTTCTAAGCGCTGGGGTAGATACAGGGTAATCAGGTTGTCCCACGTGAGGCTCACAGTCTTAATCCCCCATTTTACAGATGAGCTAACTGAGGCCCAGAGAAGTGACTTGCCCGCAGTTGCACAGCTGCCAAGTAGTAGAGGCAGGATTTGAACCCATGACTTCTGACTCCCAAGCCCAGGCTCTTTCCACTGTGCTACGCTGCTTCTGCCCTTAATGATTTCGGCAGGGCCTGTCCATCTCCCGGAATGCCCAAGGTGGTGTGCTTCAGTCAGGCACTACTGGGTGCCTTAGCCCCAGCAGGCCTGACCCTCCTTTGCAGAGCCCCTGGGCTTGAGGGTTCTAGCTCCAAGCGGACACCAAATGTCCATAACCGAGGACATAAGCATTGAGCCAACTTCATATAGATTTGCATTTCATTCATTTATGGAGGATTTCCTCTGACTCATTACCAAACCAGTTTTCCAGATAGGCCGCTCCCTTGTGATCCAAGTCACCTTCCTGCCTGTTTCGACGAAGATCAAAATCCTCTGGATGTAAAACCACAAATCTCTTGATAAGAAAATGGGGATGATGTCACAAACAGGTGATTGGGAGGGTCTTGTTTGAACATGTAGAGGGAAGATAAGGATAGCTGGAATTTCTATAGCGCTTTGTACTTGGAAAGCACTTTGTGCTCTATTATTTGTTAATACATCCAAGTATTTTGTGTGGCTTAATACAGTTCTCTCCCATTTTGAAATGAAAGAGCTTAGTGGCAAAGAGGGTAAACCACTCCCTCCAAGATGACCATTACTGCTTAGGTAGGACAAAGTACCCATAACGCTCCACTCTCTGTTCCCAAAGGTGGTCTTGGACAGGCTTACCGCTGAAGTCAGACAAATACAGAAACAGAAACTCCCTAACTGTAACCTTATGCAGCCTGGGGCTCCTGCCATGTCTCTTCTGTCCAGTCCTTAGAGCATTTTAGGTGTATACTTAATATCGAACCCGCACAGAAACCGAGGGGACAAAGAGGGGAAAGGCTGTATTGGCCCAAGTCCCTGTTCTCTTGATGTGTTTTGAGCTGGGCGAGGGGAACGGAAGCTCTGTTGACCAAGCACATCTACTGCTGGCCGGTAGCTCCCCTTCCCCCACTTTTACTACTGAGTCCTTATATCTCTTCCCAATTTATAGTTGAAGAGGTGACCTATGATCACAGACATTGGGGAGCTGGCATTCCCGTTCAAAGAATAGATCTCCGGCCCACCGCTGAGTTTTTCAACCCAAGTGATCAGGCAGTGCTCATTTTTGCCAAGGTCGGATCCATTCTGGTTGGGTTGGATGAAAGTCCCTATCCCTTCTGCTGGTAAGAAACAGATGAGTTCAGGATCTTTTCTCCAAACAAAAAAATTGAATTTTTTTACCTGTTTTTGCTTAAAATGTCTCCATCAACATCTGCTTCTCTCACTTGGTAAGCACCTGGAGATTCATTTTTCAAGCACAGCACCGAATCTGAAATCTCAAGTGTGTTCAATAGCTAAACTTTGCTTTACCTTTCATAAGCAGCTTTTTCCCCTTCAGACATACTCTTCAAAATAAGTTCCTTTAGAGTGCAGGTATTTTCTAGCCATTCAATCACTCCTAATCTGGAAAGATAAAGTGGAAAATAGTTGTAATTTTACTAAAAGGACAAATCGCACCAAAATATGCATTTGTCTGTATGTCCCCACCCGTGAGACTTGATTTTCCTTCCTGCAAATAGCATTCATTTGAAGTACACTAACTCTCTACCCTTTTCCCCTTCTTAGAAGCTATCAAGGAAGCATTTATGTTTTTGATTTAAAAGAATGGGTTATTTGAGTTGAGGAAACAGTAGCACAATTTTTTGGAAAAAAATAAGAAAGGAAGGCAGTCAGATCCCCCCAAAGTTGATTTCCTCAACTCAGATGGAGCTTGCCTGGCACAAGAGGATGGCTAGTCCCGTGGAAAACACTGCCCCACATTTCGGTCTACAGACTGTTTTAATAACGATATCTGTATTTTAAATAGTGTTTATGTCCTCACCACATCCCCATGAGGCAAGGGGAAGGCAGGTGGCCTTATCCCCATTTTGCAGAAGAGGAAACTGAGGCAAAGAGAGGTCGTGTGACTTGGGGGAAGTCACTGGACCTTTGTTTGCCTCAATTTCCTCTTGTCCCAAGTCACACACTGGCAGAGCGGGGACTAGGACGTGGCTTCTCGGCCTCCTTGGCCTCTTCTCTTTCCCCCTCCTGATGCTGCACTCCCTAGAGAGAGATGTAATCCCTAAAACTACTCTGTGACCATGACTCTTTTGAACTGCAAATAGAAGCAAAAGGGAGCTGACCCAGACCACTCAGAAGCACTGTATGAAGCTAAAGTGTATGACTGGACTGCTGAATTTCGATCAGCTTTCCAAAAACTTGAGTGGAAAAAACTGCAACCACCTTCTCAGAAGTTGCAAAGTCAGGGGCTGCTGTAAGAGTGATCATCCAAAGGCCAATGTCTTAGCTTTTGGACTAGATGAAGGTCCACTCCCCTCCCCCCCAACCCGCCCCCCACTCCCCGCCAATCCCGCCTCCCCCCTGCCCCTGCCATTACCTGAAGTCCTGGAACAGTTGTGGACCAGAGAATAAATAATGGACCTCAGTGGTCAAACACAAGGAAATTATCCTTATGGAAGAATTTTCTTTTGATGTTCCTTCTACCTACAAACTCTCATCTTGACCAGATATGGGCTTCAAAAATTCAAGTGTGTCCTTGTGTGGCCAGGGTTAGAATTTCGCTGAGTTAGGTGACAATCCCGCTTTAGCACTTAAAAGCATGGCACAGGAAATTATCATTTTAAGCAATTTGTAAAATGGAGTTTGTTCCTGGAGTAGAGGATTCAAAGAATCTTACCTGGTTGTCATAGGAATAACTTGGTATGTTTTCAGCTGCATATTCCTTTGGCTACAAGCAGCATCTTGTGAGAGGATGATATTCATGATGTCCAGCAGCTGTTCAATTCGCTGATCCTGTCGCAGATCTTCTCCACCTTTCACAAGGAAAGGATACTCTCTCTCGTCATGGCCTCGGATGATGATACGCTTTGGCTTCCTGATGGAGGCCATTACTTTGACCTTGGAGCAAGGTAGTAAAATCATTTTAGGCGCAAACTGCACAATAGCTCAAGTTTTCTGGGCTCTGCTGATGATGGGAAATTTCAGCTGCTTTTGGGGAATGAAGTTGAAAATGACCCCAGCTAAAAAAGAACAACTTTAAATGAAAGCCTGCTCCACCACCCACCCCCTTCATGGAGCCCCATTCTGGGAAAGATGACTATGGGTGTGAGTGTGGCAGGAGAGGCTGGATTTGTAACCAGGAGCCATTCTGGGCAGGAAACATGTCTAAACTCTGTTCTACTGTACTCTCCCAAGCGCTTAGTACAGTGCTCTACATACGGAAAGTACTCCGTAAATACCACTGATCAATGCCACCTGTGCACCATGACCTCACAAGCCAGGTGATTCTGGGAACATTTGAGCCCTGGTTACCAATATTTCACACACTGGCAACATAGTTGTTGCCCTAATAACTACCAGTATTTTACTGTCACCTACAAATCAGAAAATGAACTGAACATTCCTTGTGGTTTATAGAGAATGTAAACTCTTTTCCACATTAACAAATGTTCCCTAATTTATGATTAGAACAAATTTAAGAACAGAATTACTGACAGAAACAAATGCACCTTCCATAACCTACTTGAATTTTTTTTAATTAATTGAGGACATATAGGCTTAACCTTCCACAAAAAAATCCAAGAATCTTTGGGCAGCAAACGTATGACCCTACCCGTTCATCAAATCCAGTAATTTTTGCATGGTATTCTGGCAGTGGCTTCCCTTTCCCATCATACTGACCTAGAAAGACACAGAACATTTATTTTAAGCACAGTACTTTACCCAAGGACTCCTCCCGTCAAAAATTAGACATTGATCTAATTAGCAGTAATTCTAGAAATTTTATAGAACATTTAATATTTCATTTTCCTACAATAAAAGAAACGACTCAATTGAACTAGTCTTGGTGGGTTTCCCTGGGTGGACTCCCTGAGTGGCTTTGACCTAATTGATGGTTAGGAAGATGCTACACAAGGACATGTCGTTACTTTCGGTACCCGGCTGGCATCACAGGGGTTTTGTTTTTGTTTTTAAGCTAGGTGAGATGTGGGCATGTTTGAAGGCAGAGAGGAAGGAGCTTGACCATACTCAAAATCACAGGCAGAAATACCCAGAGGGACCTAGACTGAGCTCCTGCCGTGACTTCTCTTAAAATCAGACAGCAAGCAGATCTATGTTTCAGCTGCCTTCTACATAAGATGGAGATAGTACCGGTACATCTCATAGGAATGTTTACTGTATAATGGAGTTAGTTCTAAAGCTCATTTATTCATGTGACAAGTGGAGTAGAAAATCAAATTATTTCTCCTCTTATCAATTACTATTATGGCTGAACTCAACTCCCTGATCTGAGGCTCCCAAGAGCCTAGCCTCCGGCCTGCTTCAAGGATGACAATCACTCCCCGGTCAGTCACAGTCCACCTGACGCCACCTCCGCACTCTGCCCGGCATGGTTCATCAAACCTCACTGAGTGGAAGATGCAGGGAGCGACAGCGGGGCCGTGGCACTTCCAGAACAGTTTGTCCAACAGGGATCGACTACCACTTCCTCTCCACTCTTCCCCTACTCTTGCCTGTGTACTGTTGCGCTCAGGTGCCTCTGTCACTGCAGCAGTGCAGGCGTCGGTGGGGGAAACGGACACTGCACCCCCACATCCATTCTCCACGGCTGGGGGAGAACCAACCCACTAACTGGAGGCGGGGCACAATCAGCCCTTGCCTGGCCAGGGGTGTGAATATTACTGCTCAAATTCAGGCCTTTACGATCATTTTCAAAGACCGTTCAATGATGGGAAACAGACTATAACTTAAAATCCACACGGGAAACCTTAAAGTTGCATTCAGCAACTCCTATCTGCAGCTTTACCTATATTTTGCTAGCTGAGACTCAGGGCCACGGCAGAACTTGCTTACCAGGAATTTCCAGCTCACTCCTCAAAAATTCGACTCTGAAGTCACTCAACCAGGGTGAGCACTCTTTCAGATTTCCAGGTGGCTTGGAGCTTTCTTTCATTTTGCTATTCAAGGAATTAGTAATGCTGGTGAAGTCACTGAGTTTCATTTGTAGTAGCTTTGAGCCTCCTTTTCCAAAATGATGGTCAAACTCATTACCAAAAGCCTGAAATGAACAACTGACCTTAGAATAACAAGTACTCAATTCAAGACTGACATCCCACCGTGGGCCAAGTGGACTGTTGACTGCCCGTATAATGGAACTGAATCCCCGGCTACAAGACATGGCTTTTTTTTTTCTTCCAAGGCTTTGGGAAGATCGTGATATTCAGGGGCCGAATCAGAAAGTGTCAGGTGTTTGTGAACAGCACAGGACAATCTCGGAGTGCATAATATGAGAGGACCTGTCTCTGCCACTCGTGCCCACGTGGATAAAATTAATCACCAGTATGTTATCTTCACACATGAAAAAAATTAAGTAGTTATAACCACCAGAAAAAATAGCAGTCTGACCCGGGAGTCCTTGCCCTTGCTCCAACTCTGGCTTCTACCCACTTCCCTTCACTGTCTTTGCCGGTGCTCCTCCTCCTTCAGCAGTCCCTACCTCTGCCATCGAGGCAGCCAAATTCTCCCCGCATCTCCCCACTCTGCTTCTCCTCTGTCCCCCAGCTCTTCTCACGACTCCAGGTTCTCAACCCCTGCCCCTCTGCCTCCTCAACTTCCCCTTCCTCTTTCCCACAGTCCTTTCTCCTTTTCCATCCTCCTTCCTCTTGCTTGGCTTCTGGGCCTCTTTGGCTCAGTCCTTCCACCCACTGCCATTAGGGTGCCCATCTCTGAGCTAAGAGTTTGGCAGTGACCAAAGTGGCGACAACGCCAACTTAACATACATAGATGGTCCAAAAGGAAACATCCCAAATTCGTTTCTACTCTGTTGGCCAGGAGATTTACACAGTTGGGAACAATTTATAACCTTTTCAAATTACGTCCTAAACTTTCAGCTGTTGAATACCGATGACTTAGAATGGGGACGCATTCTACTTCCCAACTACTTCCCCCAGCTCCTTTGGTGCAATTGCAGCAAGGGGACCATTAGAGGCCCGAACAGTCAATTGACTGAGAATTCTAGTAATGACTCCAGCTTCTGCATGATCAAATTTGGAAATGCCATTTAATCCTTTCTGGGTCCATCTTACATGTTAAAAGAGTATATAGTATTACCCTTAAAATAGTATTACCATTAAAATGGTGGGAGAAATTGGGAGTGAAATGTTACTCAAGTGCTTGAACAGCACAGAAAAAGCACCAAAACCAAACCAAACAAAAAAGCCCCCAAATGCAATTTTTTTTCCTTTCCTTTCTAATTGTCTTTAGTCCTTATTCCCGACAATTCTGCAATTGATTTCCCTGCATTGCTTCCTTGAAATTCTACAATGGATTAGAAACCACTAGACCACTCTATTAATTACTTGTGTTTCTATGACCTGGCACATCCAGTTTGGAATATGTGATATTAGCTAGGGCTCTCCTTGGATCTCATTCCTCCCCAGATATCTATGAATATAAAGATATTCCTTATTGGCATTTATTAACGATGGCATTTGTTAAGCGCTTACTATGTGCCAAGCACTGTTCTAAGCGCTGGGGTAGATACAGGGCAATCAGTTTGTCCTACTTGAGGCTCACAGTCTTCATCCCCAATTTACAGATGAGGAAACTGAGGCACAGAGAAGTGAAGTGACTTGCCCAAGGTCACACAGCTGGCAAGCAGCGGAGCCGGGATTTATTGAACATGAACGATGTGCAAAGCAGCCTCACAAGTAACTCACTGATGGCCATAAGCCTACCTCTTGAACAAGACCATCTAGCTACCAACCTCAGCCTATTTACTTCCACAGTTACAAATGATGAACAGAAAAGAAAAAATGCATCACAGTGGTACAAGAATTTGACAAGCTGGGCTTACTGGAGAATTTCAATGCATGGGCTGAAAGTGATGTTAAAGTATAGAAATTGTTACGGTGCTAAATACGATTGTACAGTTAATGAGCAGTGGCCTAATCCCGCTGTGTGAATGCAAACATCAGCTCATCAGCCCTTCTGCCTTCTATGTTAAAGACATAACACATGCACAAACGTTTCTAAAATGGCATCACATCAACTACAGCTAAGCCACATCAAAAATTGGCTTAGTTTGACATGAACACCGCTGGCCAGATTGTTCTGCTTCTGTATAATCTGGGGCCTAAAGATGGGTCTGTGTCTTGCCTTTGGCTGATCTGCTCATATGGGGGCATTCTGGGGGCTCATTATGGCAAGTGTGGCTCAATGGAAAGAGCCCGGGCTTGGGAGTCAGAAGTCATGGGTTCGAATCCTGGCTCCACCACTTGTTAGCTGTGTGACTGTGGCCAAGTCACTTAACTTCTCTGTGCCTCAGTTACCTCATCTGTAAAATGGGGATTAAAACTGAGCCCCACGTGGGACAACCTGATCACCCTGTATCTACCCCAGCGCTTAGAACAGTGCTCTGCACATAGTAAGTGCTTAACAAATACCAACATTATTATTATTATTATTATTGAAGACTGGTCAGATCACAGCAGCTATTTGGATTGCTGCATAATGGGTTGACCATCACTTGCTAGAGAGAGAGAGAGGGTCTAGCCATACAACTGTTATGTTGAGCCGGGACATTTAAACCATTCAGACTACTCAATGTCTGTTCTTGGAGAACACCGTCTCCAGTGTGGAGTCCCAGGGTAAAAATGCGCCATCCCTATTGGAACAAGGAGTGAAACCTCCAAGTAGCAACATGAACAGTGAAAACGGGTGTGTCTCCCAGATATTCTCATCCTGCCATTGAAAAGGTGGGAACGGTTAGCTGACGGCCACTCCTAGCTCAATAAAAATAATTCAGAAATCAAGGAGCTACTTGCAGCATTGGTGAGCCACTCTAATAGATCCTAACCAATGAGATGTCAGTACAAGGCTCTGCCTGGTCTTTCAGATCAGATCAAAGAATACAGGGGACAGTGATGCAGTGACAAAACTGAAGCATTCCAGGGCTACTGAAACAGCTCCCATCCCAGGACTTTTACACCTCAGAGAAGAATGCCCATACACTCATTCCCACTGAACTGCTGATGAATGATGAAGGCTCCAGCCTCATCACATGCAAGGGGGAAATCCTACAGAAGTGGCAACTGTCATTTAACAATACTTCAGAAGTACCCTCCCACAGTCAAGAATGAGTCCCGCAATGAGTCACCACCACAGTGAGACCCTGGAAAAATGGTAAAAAAGTAAAAACCAATAACACAAAACCCATCATAGATCTACAAGCATCTCCCTGGACTTTTCCTCAACATGTTAGACACGGAGGAAGTGACCCAGGATTCCAGAGATGGCATCGTCAACACAAATGGTGACTACACTGACAGATTTCCCGCACCAACTCACTCCTTTCCATTAAAGCAGCATAACTACAAGAAATCAGGAAATCCAAAATATCCGGGGAGATCCGGGTCAGAAAACTAGCAAGTTAGATGCATATTCTAGTTCTACTGCATCCCACCTCTCATCTCTTCACCCCATTATATTTTTGGACTTACCTGAATAAATCTCTTTCTGAAGGCCCCAAGTCCTGGAGCCTTTAAGTTCCCCAAGGTTTTATACATTCCTTCGTACATCCTTTTAAGATTGTTTTTATTTATAGGTGTCTTTGTCAGCTCAATTTTGATGTCCTCTACCCAGTCCTAGGAAAACAAGAGAAGAGGCTGAGCTGCAAAGAAAATGATCACTCCTCACCCCTCTGGGAGCAGCTCCATTTGAAACATCCCCGGTTTTAGTCATTTACAGAGACAGGAATGGTCCATCTAATGTTACTGGTGCACCTTGAAGAGCATCTCGGGATTCGAGAGTTGTTCCAAGGCCTGGATAAAATCTTGAACCACTCCTCCTTTATCCAATTTACTCTTTATCCTAAAAAAAAAAAAAGAAAAAGAAAGGACCAAGTTCAGAAAACCAAATAGCCTCTGTGAATCCACACCATACTCATTTGTTGAAGAACTATGGGGAAGGGAAAGCAATATTAACAGCGTCTACTAAAAATTTTTGTTTCATTTCAGCCAGATAATAGTGTGTACGGAAAATGAACAACAAGCTTATGCTACTAAGATAAAAATTTAGGATCAATGAAAACGTGACATAAAATTCCAACCTCCAATATAAGAAAATGTTTCTTTGATTTTTTTTTTTATAGGGATCTTCATTCAAAGGTTGTTGGAAAGTTAAATTTTGCCTAAAATTGTATATAGTCACAGATTAGCCTCCAACCTCTTGTGGTGGGAAGAAGTCACTAGATTTTTTTCTCTCTCCATTTCTCAACAGATTTAAATAGCCAGTTTTCAATTATCTTTGAACAGAAGAAAAGACGTGAAGTGGGCAGGTAGTGGGCAGTGGCAGATGGTGGGTGCCTATCCAAGCATGTGCAAGTAGATAAGAAAAACCTGTGCACTCTCTAATTACTGTTTTGTCTTCTCCTGGAGAAAATGTAGTTAATTAGACAGAGCGTTTGAATTGGTGATAAGCTTAAGTCTGAAGAAAAACTGGGGTTCACATAAAATAGTAAGGGGCTCCCAAAATGTAATAATTGCTAATGCGAGCTGCCTTCTGTCACTTCTCTCATAAAGTGAGAATTCAGAAATCAAGAAGCTACTTCCTTTCATCAGTCCTAAAAAAAAAAAAAAGAAGGTGGAAGAAATGTGGAAGTCGCTCAAGGAAGAGGAGATGCCCACGACCAGTTTTTTGATACCTGAGCAACTCCAGTTATTGCTTTCAAAGAACGAGGAGTATGGTCTCCTTGTAGCAGGGAATGTGTCTGTTCATTATTATTCTGTACTCTCCCAAGTGCTTAGTACAGTGCTCTGCACAGAATAAGCACTAACTAAATAGCATTGATTGCCTTATCTCTCTCATCCAAGTATTACTGTGAGACTGGAAAGGAAATTTGATAAGCAGGGCTAGGGAATAACTCCCACCAGAGGAGGCAAGGGGAAAAGCGAACAACTCCCCAGCCGAGTCTCCTCAGGGCAAACCCAACCGTATCTTCACATTAGTAAGTATGATGTTATGCAGACAGGATTAATACTGGAGGAACCTCAAACTCAAGTGCTGCTGCAAAGTTCATCCTGGGCTGAAGCCAACCCGGTACCCCATGAAATAGATAACTTCATAAGCTTTTTCACTTCTCCCCTCATCCTGTCCCCACTAGAGGAAAAGTGCAGGCACACATCACTGCAAGGTAGTCGCTGGAAGATCAAAAAAATTCCTCAGCCAATGAACATGTACGAGGATTCTTCTGGAAAAAGTGCCCCATTTGTACAACTTCAATCTAGTATTTTTAAGCACAACAATACTGCTATCATGGCATTCTAATGTCAGCTAGCACAGAGGGGATCTGAGAATTTTTTACAATCTGCCATTAAGTTGGCAGACATGAACTCTTACCAGTACACCTAAATCCCATAATTCACTTTATTACAATTAATTATTTTCTGTTCTATAGCAGACAGTAAATGCCATATTCCTAATCCCATTAATCTGACCAAGATAACTCTAATGTATTACACCACTCTTAAACAATTTAAACCTTAAATTATATTTTGCCAGAGATGGGGATATATCTTTCACCCTACATATTATTTTCAAAGCCAGTCCTAGTTATTAAGTACCTAATGTGTGCAAAGCACTGTTCTAGGCACTTGGGAGAGTACGATATCATTAGTAGACAAAATCCCTGCCCTCAAGGGACTTAGAGTCTAGTGGGAGAGCTACTTAGAGTCTAGTGGGAGAGCTAGATACTCAAATTACAAATAGGAGGAAGTAATGGAGTATATATAAGATGTGTATCAAAGTGCAGCAGGAGGCTGTGAGTGGCTAAGTGCACAGATGAGGCAAAAGTGCTGATATAGGTGTTCTATTAAAGAAGGTTGACTAGAAAGCAGTTGGGAAGGCCTCCTAGATAGGATATGACTTCTGAAGGGCCTTGAAGATGGGAAGTACTCTTATCTACCACTCATATCAATTGTATTCATTAAGCATCTGTTTTATTGTACCCTCCGAAGCTCTCAGTACAGTGCTCTGCAGACAGTAAGCGCTCAATAAATACGATTGACTGACTTACTATGTGCAGAGGACTGTACTAAGCATTTGGGAGACTACAATATAATAGAAGCGGCATGGCCTAGTGGATACAGCATGGGTCTGGGAGTCAAAGGACCTGGGTTCTAACCCCAGCTATGCTGCTTGTCTGCTCTATGATACTGGCATGTCACTTAACTTCTCTGTGCCTTTGTTACCTCATCTGTAAAATGGGCAATAAGACTGTGAGCCCCATATGGAACAGGGACTGTGTCCAACCTCATTAGCTTGTATCTACCCCAGCAGTTTGAACATTCCTTGACGCATAGTAAGAACTTAACAAATGTCACCATCATCATTATTATAGTTGGTAGATGTGATATATGAAGGGGGAGAAATTCCAAGCAGCAGGAAGGATGCGAGCAAGAAGTCAATGGTTTAAGAGATGAGTACGAAGCACGGTGCCATAGGTTAGCAAGGCAGAACAAAAAGTGTGAGCTGGGGTGTAGTGGAACAAAAAGTAGATAAGGAAGGAGAGAGCTGATTGAATACCTTAAAGCCAAAGATCAAGAAATTCCACTTGATGAGGAGAGGAATGGACAACCAATGGAAGGTTTTGGAGAATGGGAAAGACACGGGCAGAAAGACATTTTAGAAAAATGATGTAGATCGGAGAGTGAAGTATTGTCTGGAGAGGGAAGAGACTGGAGGTAGTAAGCCCAGAGAGGAGGCTGATAGAGTATTCAAATTGGGATAGTACAACTACCTGGATAAAGCATTTTGGCTGTTTGGAGGTAGAGGAAGGGGTGGAACCTAGAAACATTGCAAAGACATAATACAATTTAGTGACAGACTGAACACGAGGGCTGAAAGGAGGGGAAAATCATGGGTATTGTAGAGGTTACAGGTCTGAGAGATGGGAGGATGACTGTACTGTCAAGGGTGATGGGAAAGTTAGGTGGAGGAGATAGTTTGGGGCAGAAGATGAGAGGTTTAGTTTTTGGACATATTAAACTACAGGTGCCAGCAGGAAATCCATGCAGACACAGAAGGCTAAATTGCAGAGGCAAGGGGTCAGGGCCAGCGAAGTAGATTAGGAAGTCATCTGCCTAGAGATGGTAATCGAAGCCTTGGTAGCAGATGAGCACCCCCAAATGACTGAGTTTAAACAGAAGCAGACCCAGAACTGAGCCTTGAGGACACCCACAATTTGGGAATGAGAGGCAGAGGGACAGCTGGCAAAATACACCGAGAAGGATCAGCTAAAGTGGTATGAGGTGAAAAGGAGATGAGCTGCATCAGAAAAGCCAACATTAGCTGATGTTTTCCAGAAGAAGGGAGTTGGCCATAGTGTCAAAGGCAGCCGGTTGAGAAAAGTTAGGATGAAGTAGTGTCTGGGTCATGAGTGACCTCGGAGGTCATGGGCTTGGAATGAACAGAGAAGAAACTGGATGAAGATGGTCAAGAAGGGAGAGTTGGAAAAGAGGAGGTGGGTATAAGAAAACCCCCAATCTTCAAGAATCAGTTTTAGGTGAGAATGAGAGAAAGAAGGTGAAAAAAGAATCAAAATTCACTCAGAAAACTGAAGTTGGAACCAGGAAGCAGTAGAAAACCACTACTTGTAGTGGGCAGGAGAGGCAGATGACGTGGACAGGGAAGACGTGAGGTATGGAGGCTGCAAAAGCAGCAGTGGAGGCCAAGGAGCAGACCAACACTTCCCCATCTGTCGGGTAGTGGAGGGAGGGAGAGAAGTGGGAGAAGGGGAGAACCCCCCCCCCCCCCGGGATAGAGGGGCAGGGGAGACAGTGCCCTTAAGTGACAGCGGGGAGGAGGAGATTTAGTCAGGACCAGATCAAGAATGAAGAGAAATTTGCTCAGGATGAAATTATTCAAAATCTTTGAAATAATTTTCTACAACACTTGTATTCAGTCAGAACATTATTTCGACACTACCTTGTCACAAACTCCTTATTCTTGTGGCCAGCTGATGTGTCTTTGAAAGAGTAATTTTCACTACTTATCATAAAAGGATAGACAATTGCTTGAGGGTAATTATCAGCAATCTCTTCTATGGTGTGCTGCACAGCTACTGCTTCCTCTTTATCAAGCACTGCCATCATTTGGCTGATCCAGCCAATGAACTGCCAGCAGGGAATCGAAGAAATCTACGACAGAGAAAAATAGTGCTGTCAATTTAGTCATTTCAATAATCTCGTCTAAGAGAAAAACAAAACCAAATCTCTTCTATCGTGTCTCCACCCATCTTTAGGGAGAATGAATTTCCATTTTTTGTTTACTGCATCTGTTAAGCGCTATGTACCAGGCACTGTACTAACACACTGGGGCAGATACAAGTTAATCAGGTTGGACACAGTCCCTGTCCCACATAGGGCTCACAATACTAATCCCCATTTTACAGATGAGGTAACTGAGGTATAGAGAAGTTAACCGACTTGCCCACGGCCACCCAGTAGACAGGTGGTGAAGTCAGGATTAGAACCCAGGTCCATCTGATTCCCAGGTCCTTGTCCTATCCACTAGGCCACACTGCTTCCGTTGCCTTACTGTCGCTTTGTGAATCTGATGGCTCATTTCAATGGTAGTGGCAACCAACACAGTTACCAACTCCATCTTCCTTGCCCAGATTTAGTTGGAGAGGCTAGGGCAGTCGTGTGTGTGGCCTTTGGTCCCAACTCATAGGCACCTTCTTTCTTAAAAAGGTCCACAGAGTTGGATGGTAGAGAATATTTAGTACTGAAGTTTTCACCCGACTTTCAAATCTGAAACCCAGGCCCTATAGAGAAGTGTAATATGTACAGCCCCTAACAGTGGGTCATCTGGAGTTTGACCCATTGTCCACATTGAGTCGCGGATGGATTAGTCAGGATCCTGGCTTTGCCTGAGGGCACCCCCTTTTACTGCCCATTACCAAAAGAGCCAGTTTTAGGACAGCTTCCTAAGTCACTACTTTTCAAGGGCTGCTGATGGTGGGGGAGAGCTAGTGTAGGACCCCCCTGAAATAAAAGCTTGCTAGGCTTGTGGGAGGAGCAAGGAAAGAGCAGTTTGAGAAGCTGATTGGCTAGCACTGCCCTGTCCTGCAGGCTTGTTTCTCTGCCTTCCCACCCACAAAATTAGCCCTGAGCCAAAATGAAGTGGCCACAGACACTACATCTGCCCAGACTGGCCAAATTCTAGCGTTGGCTCTGATGAGCATCTCCCAGGGACAGACAGGAAAAGGGAGAAGGAGATGAAACTCAAATGAAGCAGCTTTCACACAGTCACAATCCCACTCCTTTGATAACCGTTAATGCATGCAGCCTACTGAGAACAAGAACTGAGAACAGGTCCCCTCCTGCCCCTCTGCTGTCAGGTTTGTCCCCTCTCCTCAGGAAAGGCTGGGTTTTCTACTGATTATCTTGTACTGGTATTATTGTCAGAGGGCATGTATTTTTTATATAGTGTTCGGAAGTTCATATAGATCTTGAAGTGGTATAGAGTGATGTCTACTTTGCATCCTTTGAGGAGCAGCATGGCCTAGTGGTAAGAGCGCGGGCCTGAGTGTCAAAGGACGAGGGTTCTAATCCTGGCTCCGTCACTTGTCTGCTGTGTGACCTTGGACAAATCGCGTCATTTCTCTGCGCCTCAGTTACCTCATCTGTAAAATGAGGATTAAGACTGTGAGCCCCTCGTGGGACAACCTGATTACCTTGTATCCACCCCAGATCTTAGAACAGTGCTTTGCACACAGTAAGTGCTTAAAAAATACCATAATTAATGTTATTATTCCTTGGTTGATTATCTGTGCTTTTGGGTAATCCTTGCCTTGCCCTCTGTTACAGAGAATTTCTTTTAGTTAGCTTCACATCTAAATATTTATGACCTTTGATATGATATGATATGATTATGATGATATTTATACTCAGTGGCAATTAAGTGATATAAAAATTGAGATATTTATGAAAGTCATCTTCCTTATACACACCCCATGCTTTGAATTTATTAGTCAATTATAATGTTTAATAATTTCATTAAGCCTAAGGTAGTAACAGCTTCCAAATGGTGCTATTATGTCATCTTCATTGTCCAAAGAAAATCCCAGTCTCTGGCCCAAAGACACTCATCTCTTTCACTTTTTTAGGTCTGTTTTTAGAAGGTATGTTCTTGTGTATCTCACAGAAAGAACTAGGAAGATTTGGATGCTTCCTCAATTGCATGGAATTTTAAATTGCATAGGTTTGTGGAAACTGAGAGCAATAAAAGTGATAAGGAAGAGATACAGTAAGCTCACTGCACAAGGTAATACACGAGGATTGTTTTCCCATATAGTAACTTCTCTTTTAAGAAGGAGTATATTCTCCCAAGTGTTTAGTACAGCGTTCTACACCCAGTGAGCACTCAATTAGTACCATTCATGATGATGAGCCAAAAAAACACTAACCTCTTGTGTCATTAGATCCAAGGTCTCCTCCGGATAGCGTTCTATAATTTGGAGCAGTCTAGGAAATTTTAGCCTAGCCTCTCTAGAATTTAATTTTAAAGCTTTCATCATTTTCTCCACCACAAGTGCTGGATATGCTTGCAGCACCACAGCATCAATAACTGTCAGAATACATAAAAGGAAACACCACATCCACTTAGTCAAACAATAAACTTAACCAATCAAAATAAAATGTTTTTTTCTTTGCTTTATCCTTTGCTGTTCTTCCCATTTGACCACTCCTTTTGATCCACAGACACCAGACACATTCTTGGACTGTGAGAAAAAGCTTTTATCAGGAAGTTGCATCTCTTCAATTCTCCGGCCCGGTTCTGCATGGAACAGAAGAGTTTGCCTCCTGGGCCAGGAACTCGGGGAGCATCTGCTGGTTATGGAATTTATCCTTTGAGTCAAACAAAGACTCATCGGTCAATAATGCCAGAGCCAAAAGTAAAACATGAAAGTAAAATTAGGCAAACGTCCAAGCAGAGGACAGTCTGTTTGGGATAGCGTGACCATTTGTAAAGCTAGCACATTACCCACCAAGACTAGCTGTATTCGGTTCTAAATTTGTCTTTTCTATTTTTTTTAACCAGTGGCCCCCAAATCCTCAAGAATTGTAATGCTAACTCCCATCCAAACACAGATTCAGAGTGATAACCTGTAAAATATAGAAATTCTTGTTTTTTTTTCCCTGACTCACCTGAGGTACCTTCCTCCTCATTTCGGAGATGTTTGTCACAGAAATCTACCAAAGTCATGTAGGTATCTATGACACCACCTGTGTCTACATGTTCTGAGGAGTGAGACTGCTCCTCTTCCTCTGCTTTCCTCACTGCATGAGTTAAGTACTGGAATGCTCTCCTGTGCAAACCTGCAATCACCTGCAATTCAGCCAGAAAGAGAAGCACTCAGAGGTAGAATACTTTGTGAACACATTCTCAAACTTTGGTTCCTGGGCATTTTCTTCACTAAATGAGAAGTGTCTGTGCTGTACTTTTCCACAAAGATTATCCTGAACAGATATGTTCTAGGCTCAGAACCGACTAAAAGTTAGTCACCTAGTACATGTTTTATTTTTTGAAACATCACAATTGCTCCATCAGGTATTAACCCCTGATCCCGCTGGTACTATGAATCTATGAATACACTGATAGGTGGAAGGAGGAGGAAAGGTACTCATGAACAGCAAAATCAGGGAGGAGCTGGGGAGACAGAGACAATCAGCTGGTCTGCACAGCATTTGAAGTAGCAATTTCAACAGAGGGGGAAGAGGAGCCCAGGACACTTCAGATGGAGAGCTCAAAAATAACATGGTGGTTCTATCTTAAAAAGAAAAAATGAAGTGCCTGGAGTGATCTGACTCCCTGCCTCAATCTTTCAGCTCTTAAAAATCTATAATTCCCATTAGGTTTAGCTAACTGGCCAGCTTCACTCTGAAGTATCTTGGCCAACAACGTAACTAGCTGCCCACACTGTTTTTGGGGTCAGTGATTCAGGACAGTCGACTCCTGACTTTGGTAGAGAAAAGTCAGGGTGTAAATAGAAAACAAAGGCCAGACCAGCTGTGCCTACTCCCCAGGCATGGACTTCTAAGAGGGTATACTTTTATCAGGCTAAGACTTAAAAATAGTAGTAATAATAGTGGTATTTGTTAAGCACTTACTGCATGCCAAGGAACTAAGCACTGCAGTGGATATAAGCAAGTTGGGTTGGACACAGTCCCTGTCCCATGGGGGCGCTCACAGTCTCAATCCCCATTTTACAGATAAGGTAACTGAGGCACAGAGAAGTGAAGTGACTTGTCCAAGGTCACACAGCAAAGGGTGGAGCCGATATTAGAACCCATGATCTTCTGACTTCCAGGCCCGTGCTCTATCCATTACACTATGCTGTTTGTTTTCACTTAAAATTCATTTGCCTTTAAGAATATATAGTGTCACAGCTAGAATGTTTGTATATACTACTCATATTAAATAAAAACTGAAAACCATGCCTTTTGGGGTTGTTAGTCCTATTCCTTTACTTTTTTGTCCCCAGCCAGTGATGACTATGAAATAAATTCAGAAAATATACAGACATTTTACAGCACATCACAGGCTAACCACGCTTGTTTGTAAATAAAAAAGCTAAACGTTTTCCTAATAAATGGCATTTTTTAAGTGTTTACTAGAGACCACGGACCAGGGAACGATACAAGAGAGACAGACTCGATATGGTCCCTGTCCTACACAGGGCTCACAGTCTAAAAGTTAGGGAAAGCAGGGATCTTATCCCCCATTTTACAGGTGAAGAAACTAAAGTTCAGAGAGGTTCAGTGATTTGCCAAAGTGGATCAGGAAGTAGAAACCAGGATACCTGACTCTCGGCAATCAGTTCTTTCCACTTGTATTTACCTTCTGTACGTTATCAAAACTGGCTCCAGAAAGCTCCATTACTTTCCTAGCTTTATTTCTCTCGATTTGCTCAAGACTGGCAGGCTCCTTGCTGAGAGCATTAGCCATGATGCGATACGTGGTGCCCAGGAGGAGCTTCTGATTGCGGGAAGCCACAATGTTCTTGCTTAAGTAGCTTGATAAGTTGTCATCTGTTGGATCACAAAAAAAAAAGATCTGATTTTTTGTTTGAATTCCACAAACTAAAAGGAAGAAACCCTCAATGTGTACACAGTATTCTATGAAGGTGTTCAAAAAATAAGTCAGCCCCCAGAAAAAGCACATCTGAGATCTGACTCATTTCACATTTGTTCAAGGAACATTCTGTCCGTATTGGCACTGGATCTTGTGTGAAATGTCCCGCCCTTTCCCCCACTCTCTCCAGCCCCTGGCAAAAACAGAAAGCCATTGGGCAAATTAACCTGAAATCAAAGAATAGCTTTACATTTAGTCAGATCATATCAGTTACCATGGAATGGGTGGAGAATCACAAAATTATCAAATCTGCCATCTGGCTAACAGGCTGATTGAGGTTTTTCTGTGGTAAAGCACAGGCTGCAGAAAACCCACCGGCCCGTTTACTGGCACAGCAGATGTGTAGCTTAGCCTGCCGGGGTAAGGGGTTCCCAAGGATCACTATGGGAGACCCAAAGCCGCCGAAGGAACCCACGACAGTCATTCTCTGCCAGGATTTCTCTCCCGGAGAGAGTAAACCCTCTGGGCCAGAATGATTCCTCAACCAGCACCTGGGGCGGGGGAGGAGACAGGAATCAAAGAAAACCCACTCCCTTTCAGGACCCTTCCTTTCACGCCCCAGGCCTCCAGGGGCTAGCCAAGATGTGGGGGGAACTCCCCGTCCCAGAATGTACGCAGCAACTGTGATCCCAACAGACTCCCTCAAAGCCAACTGGGCCCGCTCGGGCTTTAGCTTTCAAGGATGTAGCAATATCGTGAAACCACCCACAGTTGCAGTTCTACCTCAAGGGCTAATTTTACTGCAGTTTATACCCATATTAATATACAAAATGGGAAAGAAACAACAAACATCGAATTGGGAAGGAAGCTGAACATTAAAATGTATCAATAACGGTACTGCTAAAATGAACGTAATTTGATAGTCATATTCATTTAACACTTAGCACTGGGTAAGTACAATATAACAGAGTTGGTAGACATGTTCCCTGCCCACAACGAGCTCACAGTCTAGAAGGGGAGACAGACACTAATATAAACTGAAGCTTTGTGCATAAGCGCTGTGGGCCGGGGGAGGGGTGAATAAAACACAATTTTGGTTGCTGGTAAATGGTTTTTCTCACTATGAGAAGTAGAGCAGATTTTAAAAAACAGATAAGATAAATAAAACCAAAAAGTACTGCTTCTGGTGTAGACATTACATAAAAAAGCTTTAAAAACTACAGGTGAAACTTCAATTTAATGTGGCTTAGAGTGAGAACCATCGTAGTGATCTTACTGTAATGTAAGGCCAAGGAATTAATTTTGGATTCCTATGCAGCAATACACTGTACCATGATACAGTGATACTTAATCAACTTGTCCACACCTACCCTACCTCACTGCTTTCCTACTACAAACCAGCCCGCACACCTCGCTCCTCTAATGCCAACCTACATACTCACTGTTCCTCGATCATGTCTATCTCGCTACTGACTCCTCGCCCACATGCTGTCTCTGGCCTGGAACCCCCTCCCTCTTCATTTCGGACAGATAATCACTCTCCACACCTTCAAAGCATTATTGAAGGCACATCTCGTCCAAGAGGCCTTCCCCGACTAAGCCTCATTCCCTCTTCTCACTCCCTTCCATGTTACCCTTGCGCTTGGATTCGGAACCCTTTATTCAATCCTCTCTCAGCCCCAAAGCACTTACGTACATATCCATAATTTATTTATATTAATGTCTATCCTCCCCACCTAGATGGTGAGCTTGTTGTGGGGAGGGAACGTGTCTACCAACTCTAACATACCACAGTATAGTGCTCTGCATACAGTAAGTGCCCAATAATGACCACTGATTGATAGTGAAAATTTATGCTCTCAGAGGTCAAGGACTGATGTATCACCTACATTGTCATTTTTTCACTTGACATGACTGTGTCACAAAATTCTTTCAGTCTCAATTCCCAATGTCAGATCACGAAATCTGAAGTAGCAAATTTCTGAGTCCCAGTGCGTGCGTGCGCACACACACACACACACATTACCAGTCAGACATTTCTGGAATTGCAGAGTACCAACACCCTCCAAAGCCTGTAGAAAAAATCCCCTAACAGCAAAAAACTGAATCAGTCTACTAGTAAAAAGTCAGATGCAGAATAACATACCCAGTAACGAGACTGTTTTTAACACAGTGAGAATCTTTTCAGGACTACTCTGGCTCTGACTCTGGCTGTGGCTGCATCGACAATAGTTGTGGTTCCATCTCACCAACCAGTCATCTTTTGTCTTGGACTCTCTGTGCAGATCTTTCAACAGTTTCATGGCAACTCGGAAATTATTCTGTATCATAGGAGGAAGAAGAGGAAAATTATCATAATGTAGTAGTTAGACAACAGTTTAGCAGTGGGAAGAAGATATGATACAGAGAGTCTTAAAATGACAATTACACATGTCCCCAGCCCTCCAAACAATCCAATTAGGGGCTATCTACGAGTATGGACTATTTAGACTCCTTGCTTCTCTTCCTCGTCTCCTTTGCTTGGGTTTTGGTCATTTAACAGAAGAAACAACATTTCCTGGAGAGTGAGTAGGGCAAGGGAAGGAGGTGAAATTCAAATCAACCAAGTGTACTATTTTTTAGCTAACATGCAAAGTTTGGACATAAAGTTAATAATAATAATGTTGGTATTTGTTAAGCGCTTACTATGTGCCAAGCACTGTTCTAAGCGCTGGGGTAGACACAGGGGAATCAGGTTGTCCCACGTGGGGCTCACAGTCTTAATCCCCATTTTACAGATGAGTTAACTGAGGCACCAAGAAGTTAAGTGACTTGCCCAAAGTCACACAGCTGACAAGTGGCCGAGCCGGGATTCGAACCCATGACCTCTGACTCCAAAGCCTGTGCTCTTTCCACTGAGCCACACTGCTTCTCTGTTAAGCTTCAATTAGTTAAAACTAATTGATAAAAACAGGGATTTGTATTAAAATGCCTGTGTATTTCATTATCTATTTCTCTTCAATTCCCATTACCATAATCAAGTACTGGCTGAGTTTAAAATTGAAGGCATCTGTAAAACTCACCGAAGCAAAGCAAATGCATCCCACTGTAAAAAGAAATGAACATTTGTTCCGAACCACCTACTTGAGTAGACACCCAAGGATTCCTCAACACGTGACCCAAAATGCTTTGGGGCAAGGAGCCAGGAGATTAGGATCTAGTCTCATCTCTGCCATAGCTGTGTGACTTTGGGCAAAACACTTAACCTCTCTGTGACTCAATTTATCATCTGTAAAATAGGAAGAATACTTGACTTCTGGGTGGATTTTGCAAATACATGAGAAAGTGCTTTGAATTTGTAGAGAGTAGAGTGTCATACAAATTCAATGCATCACTATCAATGGCAGAATAGTCTATTTTTGGTGTAGGGTAAAAAGGTTCCTTCGAACAAATAGCAGTCCAAAAACCACAGTTTAAGAATTTTGGTAAATATCCTTGCAAACATGATGCACTTTAACAGAATCAATTAAAAATAACAACCTGGGAGCCTAAGACTCTACTAAACATCCTTGTTAACAGATATACGTGGACCAACAATCAATTTGCTCTTCATTTCACTGTATATAATTTGCCCTCTTCAGAAGAGTCTTTATAAGGGCACATGTAAACCCGCTAGTAAATATTGATCAGATATGCTCATTTGACTGGCAAGGCTTTTTTTTTTTGCAAAATGATTTTGTCAAAGGCTTTGAAAATTGCTTTTGAAAATTTTTCAGATGATTGAATCATGAATAAATTAAATATCTAAGTAAATATTTTACAGGGCTTTTTTTTTTTAAAGTCTAGAGAATCTATGAACTAAACCAGATTCTTTTCTTGACATTGAAGTGAGTGAGATCCTTACGGAAGCCCAAAAGTTCTTTCAGGGATTTTAGCCAATTATTGCTACAGTGGACTAATTGGTTTCAAAATGAATTAGCAATTCTCCTGCCCATTTACAGGCCCAACTGTCTATACCAGAGAGAGTCATAGCCATCAGGTAACACCGAGTTCTTTTGGGAAGGGAGGGGGGTGAATTCACTGTCAGTCTAGAGACAGTCATGAATTCCTTGAAACCTACAATAACAGATTCAAACTAAATAGTCCACCCTCAAGAACTCAGATGCATTTGGGTGATTAAAGAGAGCAGGTACCTGGCTTCTGGCGCTCTCTATCATTTTCATTTTCATGGAAAACTTGCAGCTCTCAATCATGGAGTAAATGTCATCTTCCTGTTTCTCCAATTCCATCCTGTCAGTGGTATCCCCTCCTCCGTCCATTTCCATACTATCATCAGCCTGGAGACCAGCAAGTTTTTCTTGAATTTTGCTGAGAAAGAAACACCTATATAGTAACGACAAAGAAAAATGTCATCTCCTCGAACATATAAAAGAAGCACAAGTGCTCTGCCCAGTTCCCCCTGGAAGTTATTCTCAATTATCAACTAGCCAAGGAAATAATGATGATAGCATTTGTTAAGTGTTTACTATGTGTCAGGCACTGTACTAAGAGCTGAGGTGGACATAAGTCCCTGCCCCATGTGGGGCTCACAGTCTCAATCCCCATTTTACAGATGAGATAACTGAGGCACAGAGAAGTGAAGTAACTTGCCGAAGGTCACAGAGCAGACAAGTGGTGGAGTCAGGATTAGAACCCATGACCTTCTGACTCCCAGGCCCGTGCTCTATCTACTATGCCATACCGTTTCTCTGGGTTGGGGGGACGGGTGGCATGCCTTTTCCTTCCACCAAAGGCCAAGATCTCTAAAAATGGAATTCTTAAGAATGAAGAACCCTATTCAACATACCATCTACTTCTTCTACACAGCCACCTGAGGCACCTGAATCCACCATATTCCATTTTCAAGAACCAGTATTCTACTCTCTTGGGATGCATCTCTTCTTCGATATGGCCTAGAGCTAGGGTATTAAGGAGACAGAAACTGGGCCAAATCTGGTGGTGGGTGAGACCCTTCCAGGATGTGGAATACATAGGGAGTGGGAGCACTTAGGCGTGGGTGAATGCAGGGAGGCGGGAGGGGACAGGAGTGAACCCAAGGGAGAGGGAGGAGACCTTAAGTTAGGGTTTAAGAATATGGAGGCATGACTGAGATGTGGAAACTTTTTGGTGTCCTGTGCCAGATTCCCTTCCCTCATAGTGCTAGGACTCAGGATTCTGTAAAAAAGAGCACAAGAAGCACCATGGTTGAAATTGCGGGGAGCCAGGAGTTCAGGTGTAAGTAGGGGGCTACAGGTTCCTTCATCCTGTCAGCACCCTCAACTCTGCCAAGACCCAAACTCCACCTACACCTCTACCTACCTCACCATTTTCAAGGAGAAACTGTGGGAAGTCTGTCCTAGGGTACAGATAGGGCCCACCAAAAAAGTTGGCAAGGAAACCCAGGGCCCCAACTTTCAGCAAGTAAATTAAAATGGATCAGACACGGCACTGTTTCTAGATTGTTACTAATCTCTGATACAGTAGTAACCTATTACAAAACTCTTAGCACAATCTTACCTTTAAATAAATATTAACTTTATTAATATTACTAAGTTCTGCCTCGGGCACAGATTTCAAACTAATGTCCAAATGTGATTCTCTTTTGCATTTTACATTTTTTGGCCATGTGGGAAGCTATTTGCTGAAGAGAGAAGACTTATAAAATTCTAGTGAATAAATTCAAGAGTTAGGAAACAATAAGAAAGAATAAGAGGGTTAAATGAGAAGTGGTGAGAGCCAAAGCCCTGAGGACTCAGTACAGATGATATTTGCTTCTACACTGTCACTCCCACTAGAATATGGGATTATAATAAAACCATCAAGTAAATGTGTGCTTAGTGTACCAATCTACATTTGATGTCTTTTCCCATTAGAGTTTAAGCATCTGGAAGGGAAGCATCATCTTTCCTATATTAGCTAATCAGCATTTACAGAGTACCTACTGTGACCAGATAATTCTATGTGAAATTGCAAAGGTTAGAGTAGACACAGTCTGTTAGATTTTAAGCTTCTTGTTGGCAGTACAGGCTATTACGTTCTATTGCTGAAATAATATTTCATACTGTACCAGTAGCATGTTTGTAATGTAGACTTGTAGTTCTGCTATTCTCTTTACCACCGGCTAACTCACAGACAAGAAGAAAGGTCAGAAGAGAACAGAAATGGTAAATTTAAAAAGGTTGCCTTAGTATTATCTAATCTAAGCAGTTATTCTTAAGTCTTGCTTAGAAAATCTCCAAACCAATGGATTCAAATCTCACACTTCTAAAAGCACTTGTAAAAAAAGCCATTTAGTGAATTTAGAAAACACAGAATCCTACTTGTCTCAGAAAAGTCTCATCTTACCGATTTGTAATGATGTCATCCCAGATGTTCATTGGGTCCATTTTAGCATCTGGATATCTGTTTGTCCAGATCCTGAGAAGTCTCTTAAGGGATGCCTGAGATGATAAATTACCTAAAAAAATTGAAAACGATGACCACACCTAGAGCCCAAAGCCAAACACCAATTGAACAAGTGATGATCAGCACTAGTTAAAGTAAAACTGGCTCAGATTTCTTGGCCTGAGCAAAATCTCATTTTTTAATACAAAAACAATTCAAGATTAGCACACTATTTCTATTATTACTCTATCTTTCCAATAAAACCATTTATAGAGATATGTGTCAATGGTCTGAAAAACAATGACAGATACTGTCCATTCTTTAAGAAGGGGAAGAATGGGAGATTATGATAAATATAAAAATGGATGCCTGTGAGTAATTATTCTGTCATTTAAAATAGTAGCTATCTATGCCTAGCTCTTAATGTTTAAAATACAAACTGCAGCTTTACCAGTAATGTGGTCATATTGTTCATATATGCATTTTTATGATTTTTAAAAATTGTTTGAAATTTTAAAATAATTGGAGGTTAAGGTTTGAAGGACAGAATTCAGTATCTAAAGCAAGTGGTCTATTTTTAAATTTTAAAACTTCAAAAGAATCTAGATCCATAACTACAGCTTTAAATGTTCATTTCATAAAAAGTGAACTAGAACTCTCAGTGGAAAACAAGGAACACCATTTTTAGATGTCAGTCATTTTCTGATCTATGAACAATACAAACCTTCTGGAGTAGAACTTCCAGAGCAAAAACAGATCATTGAGACCATGCGCCCCACATGGGACAGAGACTATGTCCAGCACAATTTGCTTGTATCTACCCCAGTGCTTAGTACAGTACCCAGCACACAATAGCCCATAACAAATACCAGAATTGTCATCATGACAAAGAAATGAACAGAGAAAAATATCTTACTTGGTCTACTTATGAAGTTGGTGAAATCCTGTATTTCTGTTAAAGCTTGCACAGACTGCAGTTTGGTGAGTCTACTTTGGAGTAAAAGGGCATCAATATTGGAATAATTCTAGGATTTAAAAAATGTATTTAAATAAGGTCAACACATCTTGGGCTTGTTTTAATGTACTATACTGGAACAACAAATAGATATACTATCATGTGCTACCTTAATATACAACCACGCAAGATCATAGCTCGTTTTGCCAGCTCGGCTTGGCTTTTTTGCCTATCCACCTCCATATCAAAAAGAAATGCTTTAACATTGGCTTTAAAGCACTCATTCAGCCATGACCCTCCTACCTTACGCTGATTTCCTACAACAAACTAGCCAATGCGCTTCGCTCCTAATCTAATCTGTACCTCAATTTAGTCTATCTTGCCGCCAAACCCTTGCCCATGTCCTCCCTGTGGCCTGAACTCCCTCCCCCTTCATAGTCAACAGATTACCACAATCTCCATCTTTAAAGTCCTATTAAAAATCATAACTCCTGTAACAGACCTTCCCCTACTAAGCCCTCATTTCCCCTCCTTCTCCCTTCTGAATCACCTGGATCTGCATCCTTTAAGCATTTAAATATTCACCCCAGCCCTCAGTCCCACAACACTTAGGTACATAACCATAATTTACTCTCATGTCTCTCTTCTCCTCTAGACTGTAAACTCCTCAAGGCCTGGGGCCATGTCTACAAACTTGGTTATTGTACTGTACTCTCCAAAGCATTTAATACAGAGCTTTTACACAGTAAATGTTCAATAAAGTGACTGATTGATTTTTAACTGTAGAATGGGCTGAGAGTGAACGGTGGGCAGGATCCAGTCTGCCATGTGACTGATACTAAGCTCTGGGCCAGATTGCAGTGACTGTAGTTCTGGTCACCGTGGCTCCTAGACTGCCACAAACAGAATCAGAAATCCCATTGATGCATCAATGGCCAACTCAAAGCCAGCTAGGAGCCACCACAGGCAGAAGGCTCAACCACCCCCATTCTTCACTGCAATACTCAGGAAGAGTTTGCATGTCCAGTCTTCGGCAAATTTTTGAAATTGGGTAGGTGGTCTTCCAGTGAAAACACCTGTCCACCCCAGTTTTACACATTCAGTTGGGTAACACTAGTCTAAATGCCCCAGTCTACAGTGTATTTTAATGCTTGTCTCCCTGTTGAGACTGTAAACTTCTTGTGGGCAGGAATCATGTCTACCAACTCCACTCTACTGAACTTTCCCAAGTGCTTAATACATTTAAACGGAGTAAGCACTCAATAAATATGACTGATTGATCGATTGATTATATCTACTTTTCCCAACTGTAACTTCAGTTCTTCCCTGCCACCCAAGGATTTAAGTATTCATAAGCCCCTGTAGCATATAATAAAACATACACCTACCCTATTGTTTCTGCCTATCTATATTTTAAGTGTCTGTTTCCCCATTACACTGTAAGCTCTTTGAGGGATCATGTATATCAATTCCATTGTACTCTTGTAAGAATTAGAATAGTGTATGTACACAGCAGGCACTCAAAAAATGCTACTGATTTCTTTCAGCTTATGTTTGACAGAAAGAAAACTCCGACATCATTTTCCTTGGCTTCCGATTTTACCTCTTAATTTCTCTTTTGGTGGGTTCACAAAGCTCACTGGCCAATCAAGCTATGTTTATCAGTCTCCATGGCCTACTGATATGCAGAAGAAACCTCATTAGGTCCAAGGCCTAAAACCCAACCTCATTAAGGTGAGAGAAAGCAAAGCCAATCACATTGCTAATGTTACATATAGGGGAAAAGCAGTGCCCTAATGAGTGCTGTTGTAATAACCACCTTGCTAGAACAAAAGAACACATACAGGACTTCCAGTTTTCTCTGCTGTTACTACAACCTTAACTAACCGCTCTCTGAACAGCTCTTTTTTTTCACTAAAAATGCCATTTAAGGGCTTAATATGTGTCAAGCACTGTTCTAAATGCTGGGGTAGTTACAAATTAATCAGCTTGGGCACAGTCCCAGTTCTGCGTGGGGTTCACAGTCTATGTAGTCTGCATCTATCATTGTCTGACGCAGTTTCCTCCTGCTGAGTTCCTGGGGAAGATTTCTCTGCTATTATAGTCAAAAAATTGAGCTGCCAGGGGTTCAGATTTGATTTGGGGTGCGTGTGTGATAAAGTAAATGTATCAAATAAGTCCAGTTTTACTGTGGTGAGATGAAGACTGGTTCTAAAGTCTGTATTTAGAGTGATCCTTGGTACAACCTATACAAATAGAGAATACGCAAGGGACAGCCTCTTTATATTCACTGTGTGGTCGGGATCTTGGGTTCTGCAATGGCCCTTTTCACAGTCACACATACTCATAGATGAAGGTATCTTCTTCACATGCACAGGGCAACCACAGAGGGACTACCCGTCATAAGTGGAAATGTGAAAGATGAGAAAAAAGAGCAGAATGATAAAGGGGTGAGAACAAGAGAATTAAGAAAAGAAGAAAAAGTGAAAAGGGAAATGCACTGAGGGGAAGAAAGAAAAGAGTATGTAAAGAGAATAGAAAAAGGCACAAAAAGAAGAAAAAGAAGGTGAGAGAGCTAGGATGGGTTTCCACTAGTGAAAAAAGTCAAATCATTACCAGCAAATGTAACTATCATAGAAATTCTTTTTTTTAAAAAAAGGATACTCCAGATTCAACACTAATTTACCTGCATAAAAATCTGAATGCAATAGTCAATATAATATTTGGCTCTGTCGAAATCGTCCTGTAGGATATAAAGAAGACTCAGTTCTTGACTGTAGTGAGTTTCTATAAGTGTCTTTTGCTTCTCTTTCTTCATTGCCTCATCCATGAATGTCAGCAGTGACTGATCACTACCGCCTTGGAGGAGTAATTTCAGCTTACCACGAATCATGTATGGTAGATAAGTTTCCTGAAAAAACAAACAAAAAAAAAGTATTAACTTGGAAGAAACATATCACAATGATATTTTGTTTTTGGACTAAGGTCAGGAGTCAGAGTTGGAAAAATGATTCAAATGAAAATGCTTTCATTTATAGGTTTTACTTAATTTGTTATGTTAACTTCTACTGCCCTCTCATATTCAGAAATTTAATCCTCACTTACCACCTTAAAGACAGGTTTTCTTAGTGATCACCTGAACTAGAATACATACAGGTGGAAGCAAAAATTCTACAGGTAAAAAATACCACATGAGTAAATACTGTAAAACCAAGGATTCAAGGAAAATGTTTTCAAGTCTCAGTTAACTGCCCTTCACTAAATACATAATGAAAGATTTTCCTTGGTTTCATGGTTCATTAAGCAATACTGACTATAACTAAATGTATTGGGTTGCTGGGTGGCTAAGCTAGATCTGGAGCAGTCCTGGTTGGCAGCCCTGACTCTACACAGTGGGCTGAGAAACTGGACTGGAGTAGAAGCACCCTAAGTATCCACAGGTTGGCTATAAATGACATCCAGACGGGCCAGTCAAGAGGTGTCCAGATCCAGGTCGTGGGGTGATTTCCCCTATGGTTCCATTTCCCAGTGGTCTCTAGTCACAGTGAAATTCACATGCTAGGGACTCCAGTCACTGCGTTGTAATACAGTTTCAGTCAACTGAGAAACCTACCAACAGAAATTTCAGGGGTATTAATTTTGTATATGTTCTAGCAATTTTTACCAGGATTTCAATTTTAGCATGCTAAAAGATGCCCTGAGGTATGATTTGAAAATGGGCCTGTTCCATAAGTTCAGTTACCAGTGGGGAATGTTGTACAATTTACCAAGTAATTCTTAATTGCTCCCTATTTTCTCTATCTTATTTGAGTATCACTAGGTCTAAAAACTCACATGATTTCGAACACATTTAAAGGAGGGTTCTACAAACCTGATAAAATGGGTCGTTCCATATTTTATTTAAGTCTGGGGGACTTTCACTATCAATGTTGACAGTTGAACAGTACTCCAGTGACTTCCACTCAGTAAGGTGGTTGTAACATTCAAGAACAGCAAGCTCCCAAAAATCCTTTTCTGCTTCTGAAGGTTCACCATCCTCCCAGTGTTGCATATTCAAAGCCTAGGGAAAAAAAGTTAGAAAAAAAGCTCATTAGAAGTTCAGGAATAGCTTGCAGTGTAAAAACAAAAGTGGCCTTGAGTAATGAGGATATATATATACATATATATATATATACACACACACACACACACACACACACACACACACATACACTCTTGTTCCCCAGCTCAAGAAAGAGAGACCAACAAGTAAAAGTCTTTCACATTGAAAAGAGTAAAGGGGATATTTTGTTAATACTACCTGTGTTTACTCAAATGCTTAGCACATAGCAGATGCTTAATACCTACAACAAAGACCATTAAAAAAGATTTGTGTCATCTCTTTAAAGCTAATTAGGCTAATGTCAAATTTAGAAGTAATGGGGAACATTTAACGAATAAGACATCTGCTGGAAGAACATGCTAATCAAACAAGTTCTTCAGAGTGCATTTGGTACAATTTAGTACAGAAAAATTAGGTCAGGTGCCATCCTTGATTTAGGGAACTAACTGAACAGACTCTGTAGGAAAAAAGTTAAGCAGATCTAGAAGCTAAAACACCCGGATGCTCCTCAGAGGGAGAACAAGAAAAAACCATTCCTAGGCAAAAAACTGGCAGGGGAAAAGAGGAACTGTGAAAGCAGCTGAACCACATATGGGAACTCCAAAAAAGTAGACCCTAAACCAGACTACCCATAAAAACTACAAAACAATACTGAAGATAAGAGCCTAAGACATTGGATTGTACAGAGTCAGCACTCAAATACTATCAGTTGATTTGCAGAAGAAGGAAAGAAAAATTATTGAAGAAAGAGAGCTACAATCTGCAAAAGGGAATAGACATATATCAGGAATACAGAATAGGCAAAAATTGGCCCTTAGTCAGCAGAAAAGCTGAAAGTAGGTGACACTGATGACCAGAAGGAGGAAGGAAAGTCCGAGCAGAAAACGTAAGTAAGTCATTAACTTACTAACTTGAGTGGGGTTTGGGGGCATGTAAATAAAAAATAAAATTCAAATGACCTTGGTCAAAAAGAAAATAATATTTCTACAAAATTAAAAAGAAATCCAACTGTGGAAAGTACAAAAGAGAACATTTGGGGACTAAAAGCAAAGACTTCAAATATCAAACCAGGAAGGGCAGACCTGGCATCAGTCTACAAGTCTGGGAGGGTCAGAATTGACAACAAGTTGACACAAAGTCAGTAACATTAGGCTATTTAAACTACAACAAAAGAGAGACTAATATGATACTATAAAATGTGCCAAATTGAGGAAATAATTTTTCAACCATATTTCATCCATCTGGTCACAGCAGCTCAAAAAGGATGTGGAGAAAGTGTAGTGTCAAGAGAAAAGGACAGAGATGATTAAAAGCATAGACAATAGACCCTCTGGGGAAAGATGAAAGCAAACGGGTTTGTTTTGCCTGGCGAAATTTAGGGGAAAGAGATGGAAAGGAAAGAAGGGGAAAGCGGCAGATTAAAATCTTCATATATGAGAGTTTCTATGAGGATGACACTATTTGTCATCATCCCTTCACCATTCTCCTCAAAAGCTTGACTTCTGTGGAAATAAAGGGCTAGAACTGGGTATTTAGGGAAGTTATATAATCTCTGGCATTGGAAATCTTTACAAAGAGAATAAGCACCAATTTGTTCCTGTCACCCTGAGAGAAGGTTAGACCAGATGATGATGATGATGATTATACTTAACTGCTTAATTTGAGTCAAGCACTGTTCTAAGAACTGGGGTAGATACACATTAATCAGGTTGGTCAGCATCCCTATCCCACATGGGGCTCACAATCTATGTAGGAGGGAGATCACGTATCCAAACCCCATTTTACAGTTCAGGAAACTGAGGTACAGAGAAATGAAGTGACTTGCCCAAGGTCACACAGCAAGCAACTGGCAAACCCGTGTTCCTTCCACTCGGCCACGCTGCTTCTCGTGATGACCAGATGATCCTGAGCTTTATGATTTTATAATCAAAAAAATGAGGGGAGAGTGGAAAGTAAAGTGAGAATAGGAAAAAAGAAACTGGTGAGAGGCTTTCAATGGGTTAGAGGCATTTAAATCTTAAGGCATTGATGACCTTCATCCCAGGGCACTGAAAGTATCAGCTAAAGTGTTTGCAGGGATGACTAGACATCATTATTGAGAATTTGTGGAGTATTTATTGAATACAGCAAAAACCCTAGGCTCTGACCTTTAAGAGATATGGGGAAGGGCTGAAGGAGAGCCAACTTAGATGCTTTTTTCAAAAATGAGAAGCATTAGTCCGAAAGCCACAGATCTGCAACTACCCCAAAAAATACTGGGGGGGAGGGAAATCCCCATAAAATAAATGTGTGAACAATTTGAAAAAAATACCACTTTAAGTGAATGCAACGTTTGCTCTTGAATCACTTTACCTCATTATATTGTTTAGCAGCTTCAGAATAATCACTTTTGGATTCTGCTAGCAATGCAATTTGAGTCACATGTTTTGTTCCAATTTCACCACTGAAAATACCACGAAGAACATCATATTCTCCAACAGATCTATAAAGCCTACAAAAGGACAAAATAATTTCACCATTTGAACATATAAAAAATATATTTAATGTAATATTTAAATCATTGGCACTATATCCCAGCTGAGTGGTTTAGAAGGAGAGTTGTAAGGACTATTTTTAATGATGAAGGAATATAAATATGTTTTAAAAATGTATTTGTTCATATAAAAATGAACCCAAATTTGACCTTATCATTTGTTTATTTAATTTACTCAAAGGGAAGAAACAGTCCTAATGCAACTTGAAATGAGTGGTGAAAATACTCCTCATTCAGGCATGGACACAAGTTCAAACCTTTCACCTAACATGCTCACAGATTTCTCACTGTATGGAAACTTTGCATTTGAGTCCACAATATAAAAGTCAATCTCATTTTTCTAATTTGTAGATTAGACAGCTTTTCAAGGCCTTTACTGGGTAGGAAATTTACTGCACAGCCATAATTTGTGGAATCTATTCTCTCAATTAAATAAAAAGCTATCGGATACAACCAAAGCTACTGTATGAAATTTGGCTGTGCAAACTGGTTCCACTACTTCCTAGGTGTTTCAACCAATTCTGATTTGGGGAGAAGAATCTGTGGCAGTGGGGATGACAAAGTGCAAGCTACAAATTAGATTTAGCAGCCTGAATCATGCTGGTAAGGGCCACTGACATAGTTTGAGGCCAAGTGACCTATGAATCATATCTAGTTTTTTGTTTTTCTCCCTGAAGAAGCTGTCAGAGTTACAGAATCTTGAAGTCTGCACTCATTTCCCCATTTAAATTTTGTGTCCTTAATATGTGACCCATTGGTAAAATATCATGCATGTTTTCCCACTTAATGGGCTGAAGACAAGCAGGAAACTATGCTCTGTCTAGTTCAGGAAAGCAAGCAGATATATTCCTCTTGGGGCTTTGAATTACAAGGACCTGGAACAGCAAACTGCAACGGGGGTGGGGAGGCAGCAATGCATCGAAAGCCATAGAGGAAATGAAAAGGCTGAATAAATGCAATCACTCCTCCATGAACCTCTATTAAATTATACGAGTCTGAGGTTCACTTGATGTTTTGTCTCTTCAGTTTCTGTAAACAACCTGACCAAGATGTTCTTATCGCTTTTCTGGAATGCAGGTGTTTCCAGAGTTGTAAAGCGATGTTTTGCTGCATTTCTTTCAAAGAAACTTGACTTCACCTTCAAGAACAGAACTTACTTAGCAAGCTCAATCCATCTGACAACATCTGGAGGAAGCTGGGGTTTTCCCCGCCTTTTTTTGGAAGATGGCTCCTCTGGAGGGCCAAGGCGAATCAACGCCTGCTCCAGAAGCAGGATGCCCACGGGCTGTTGTAAACTGGCTAAGCAGCTAGTGCTCACGCAGTTTGCGTCAAGGTTTAGAAGCTCTGTATGTTGGAAGCTCATTTCCTGTGAAACCACAAACATATGCAGACATTTAGCCAAAAGCACTGAAAGAGTTTTCCAAGGAAAATAACATTTTTACTAGATGTCAGAGAAAATTCTGACGCAAATAGCAACATCACCAAGATTTTCCTCCTTTAGTTTCAATGGTTTTCCTTAACCAGTAATTTGCTGAATGAAACATATGACCTTTTCTTTAAACGCAACAAATAAGACCATTTAAAGGAAGCAAAAATATATTAGCCAAACAGGAGACCCTAAAATTCCCACATCCCCAATCAATGATATTTACTGAGTACTTACTATGTGCAAAGCACTGTACTAAGTGCTTAGGAAAGTACTATACAACAGAATTAACAAATACTCTCCCTGCCTATACCCAGTACAAGCAATAATTTGATAGGATAAAGGGCAAATAAATCATTTCTAAGGCATCAAGGCCTGCCTCTCTCTCTCTCCCTAATACAACTTAACGCACTCTTTTTTCCTTCCTGTTCTCTTTACTTCTAATAGACCGTTTGTACAATAGCAACTGTACAACTGGAGTGCAGCAGTACAAAGAGTTCTAAAATGTGGGGGTTGTGTTCTTGCAAAACCTTGTGTTAAGGAAAGCCAGGGTGGTAATACCCATGCCTGACATCATATGCATGTGTCATTCACAACTGTTTCTTTCAACAATGCATTGTGCTATATCAATGCAAGCTCGAGTCATTGGAAGAAAGTTCCATAACTTGTTAACCATGTTCTCGTAAAGAGGTATAGGGAAAGCACAGACTAAGCTTTGCAGAATTGAACATAATCACATTACCCCGGAGTCTAGTACAGTGCTTGTACATGTCATCCCACTCCTCAAGGCCTCTAATGGCTACCCATCTATCTCCACATCAAGCAGAAACTCCTCACTAGGGGATTTAAAGAACTCCCTTCCCCCTTAGTTCCCCCCATACTTCCCCTCCTTTCTCTCCCATTACATGCCAGCCCACTCACTTCACTTCTACCAACCAATCATTCAATGTTTTTTTACTGGGTGCAAACACTGCATTAAGCATTTGAGAGAATACAGTACTTTAGAGTTGAAAGACATGATCCCTGCCTTCAAGGCGTTTACAATCTAGTGGGGAAGACTGACGCTGAAAATGAATTAAAGATAGGGGAAGCAACAGAGTATGAGGATATGTACATAAGCACTGTGGGACTAAGATAACCAAGATAACTTAAGGGCTTCAGACCAAACACAGAAGAAAAGGGAAATAGGGTAGGAAAATGAGAAGCTCTTCTAATACCAACTATTCACTGACCCTCACCCTAGCCTCACCTACGGTTGACCCCACACTCATGCCCTCCCTCCTGCCTGGAACTCTCCCCACTACATATCCGGCAGTCTCCCCATCTTCAAAACTTACTGAAATATCTCCTCCAGGAAGCCTTCCCTGACTATGCTCTTTTTTGGTGTTTGTTTTATGTTACGCACTGTTCTAAGCTCTGGGTAGATACAAGTAAGTTAATCAGGCCAGATACAGTCCCTGCAAGAGAAGTAATGTGGCCTAGTGGGTAGGATGTGGGCGTGGGAATCAAAAGGATCTGGGTTCTAATCCCGGATCTGCCACTTGTCTGCTGTGTGACCTTGGGCAAGTCACTTCACTTCTCTGTGCCTCAGTTACCTCATTTGTAAAATGGAGATTAAGACTGTGAGCCCCATGTGGTACATGGACTGTGTCCAACCCGATTAGCTTGTATCCACCCCAGCTCTCAGAACAGTGCCTGGCACACAGTAAACACAAATACCACTTAAAAAAAGGGCTCACAGTTTAAGTAGGAAGGAAAGCAGGTACTGAATCCTCATTTTGCAGTTGTGGAAACTGAGGCACAGAGAAATGACCTGTCCCAAGATCACACAGCAGGAGAGTGGAAGAGCCAGGATTAGAACCCTAGTCCTCTGGCTTCCAAGTCCGTGCTTTATCCCCTAGGCCATGTTGTTTCCCACTTCTTTCCCTCCCCACCTCCTGGTTTATCCTGGCACTTAGCCCCACCCCTCTACCTCACCTTGCCCTCTCCTCCCTTACCTTGCTACTCTCCTACTACAACCCCGATAAGAGGGTGTAAAACTAATAATAATTGTGGCATTTTATTGATCAATCAATAGTATTTTTTGAGTGCCTAATTTGTGCAGAGTACCACATTATGTGCTTGGGCAAGTACAGTACATTTGGTAGTCACGATCCTTGTCCTCAAAGAGCTTAGAGAGGAATCAACCACACACTTCTCTCTTCCAATTCCAACCTATTCACTGTACCTCGACTTCATCTATCTCACCGCTGACCTCTTGCCCACGTCCTGACTCTGGACTGGAATGCTCTCTCTTCATATCCTTCATATGAAGCAGTGTGGCTCAGTGGAAAGAGCATGGGCTTGGGAGCCAGAGGTCATGGGTTCGAATACCAGCTCTGCCACTTGTCAGCTGTGTGGCTGTGGGCAAGTCACAACTTCTCTGTGCCTCAGTTACCTCATCTGTAAAATGGGGATGAAGATTGTGAGCCTCATGTGGGACAACCTGATTACCTTGTATACCCCAGCACTTAGAACAGTGCTCTGCACATAGTAAGCGCTGAACAAATACTAATATTATTATTATTATTATCCAACAATTACTCTTCCTTCAAAATCTTATCGAAGGTACACTCCTCCAAGAGGCCTTCCCTGACTAAACCCTCTTTTCTTTTTCTTCAATTCCCTTCTGTGTCACCTTGACTTCCTCCCTTTATTCATCCCCCCATCCCAGCCTCACAGCACTTTTCTTACCTGTACACATCTGTAATTTATTTATATTAATGTCTCAATCACCCTCTAGACTGTTCACTCATTGTGGATAGGGAATGTGTCTGTTCACTGTACTCTCCCAAATGCTTAGTGCAGTGCTGTGCACACAGTAAGCACTCAATAAATATGACAACTAAATACTTAGGTACTCCCCTTATTTCCACAGTCCTTAGGTTCACATCCTTATACTTGGTTGCTTCCTCTCTATGCTCTTTGAGGACAAGGATCGTAGCTACCAAATGTACTGTACTCACCCAAACAGTGTGGTGTTCGGGCACAAATTAGGCACTCAAAAATACCACTGATTGATTAATAAAATACAATTATTATTAGTTTTACACTCTCATTATCAGGGACAATAAAATCTGAATAACTTAAAACACACCAAGCCACGCACCTACCTTTCCTTCTACATATTAAGTTCTCCATAAATGACGGTGATGATTAGTTCAAATATGCAATTTAATTCTAGATACCTGCACAAACCTTTGTGGCTTCTTTGACACGAATCAGAAATAATTTCTCTTGATTTTTAAAAAATACAACACTTATGCTTAGGAAGTGAAACTAAATTACCTTGCTTAATGTTATACTTATCCCTTAAAAATTAATTACAATATGAAGTTCATTAATGCCTAAAATTTTCTCTAATACAGTGCTTAAAATGCTAGTTTTTTTTATAGATATGCAGCATGTCTTATTAAGAACTCCCTCCTTCTTCATATATGACAGACCACTCTTGCTACCTTAAAATGCCTTATTAAGGTCACATCTCCTCTAAGAGGCCTTCCCTGTCTAAATCCTCAATTTCTCTACTTCCTCTCCCTTCTGTATCGCCTATTCACTTGGATCTGAACCCTTTAATCGTTTGATAGTCACCCCATCTTCAGCCCCACAGCACTTTATATATAAAGCGGTAATTTACTATAAATGTCTGTCGCCTCCTATAAGACTATAAACTCCTTGTGGATTGGGAATGCGACTACCAACTCTATTGCACTGTACTCTCCCAAGCACTTAGCCCAATGCTCTGCACACAGTAACCAGTTAAAACACACCACTGATTGACTGGCACAATTAAAAGTAAATATTTTAAGCCTAATTTGTCCAGCATTTAAAAACCTTCCTCCATGAGTTAGTTTGTAACTATGCAAGACACAGTGTAAGCAACAATGCGTTAAATGGTCTCCTAATAATGTGAAGGGGTTAATGTTCTTCCTCAGTAAATAACTTACTACCAGAAAGAAACTTTAGGCACTGAGAGAACTGAGCTCTGTTTATCAAATGGAATTGAATTTTGAAGAGCATTTTGCGAGTGAAAGGCTGTGATGAGGCTGGATGCAAATCCATTATCCCATTCACACAACCCCAAGGGGTTTGAACCTTTTTCACATCCAGATATGAATCTCGATGAGTCATCCAGACCCTTCTGGCCCATTTCCAACAGGAAAATGATAAACAAATAAAATGTTCACACACACAATGTGAAGTCACTGAACGATCCAAATCATAGTTAAAATATTTGGATACTTGCAATAGTTGCATGCTCATTTTAAAGAGTTTTCTTAGTATCACATAATCCAATGTTGCATAAACTCACATGAGGAAACAAAATCTTGCATTGGTTCTAGGTAGCCATGTAAGGTTCCCCTAAAAGAAATACCAAAGCCAGGGGAATCCACTGGACGCAATGGATTCCACCTAACCTCCCAACCACCAATTGCCAGCTTCATTGTGGTCCAGCCTGGAAGACAAACCTAAAGGCATTTCTGGTTTATCCTTAAGCATGCCCAGTTTACAAGGCTGCCAGTTCTGGTGTCACCCATGGAATTTAAGTACTTAGTGCAGCACACTGAACACAATAAACTTAGTAAGAAGCATCATGGCCTAGTGGAAGAGGCCTGTGCCTGGGAGTCAAAAGGACCTGGATTCTAATCCTTGCTCCGCTACTTCTCTTCTGTGTGACCTGGCAAGTCATTTACTTCTCCATGCTTCAGTTCCCTTCTCCATTCACTCATTCATTCAATCGTATTTATTGAGTGCTTACTGTGTACAGAGTACTGTACTAAGCACTTGGAATGTACAATTCGGCAACAGATAGAGACAATCCCTGCCCAACAACGGGCTCACAGTCTAAAAGGGGGAGATAGCAAAGCAAAACAAGTACTCATGCAAGAATAGTAGTTCAATACTTGTTCTCCCTTCTACTTTAGAATGTGAGCCCTATGTGGGACCAGATGATCTTTTATCTATCAGAGTGCTTGGTACATAGTAAGCACTTAATTCCACATTTTTATTATTTTTAATAACAATAATTATAATGATAATAATAAATACCACTGATTGATGAATTGGGCTCAGGACTCCCAAAGGGCTAGTCCAGTAGTCCACTCGGATCCAGGACTTCTGATTCACACTGGGTCATTCTCAAATTGGCCTAGATCTGCCCTGGCAGATGCAGATGTCCTGGGCATCTTCTGGAGGGCAGAGTTTCCTCCAAGTCAGACCTACACCTTTGGGCCACTAGGTACCATTTTCCAAGACTTCATTTCTGATTTCTGACTGGACTTTTCAACCATTTCCCAGAAAACAGCATAAACTAGGAAGAGACTCTTTGTTCGACAAGGAGATTCTTCCAGACTCTACCCCGTTCTTCCTTCTTAGAAGAAAATCCTTGCAAATAAATTCTGAAATGAGTTTGTGAAATGAGTTTGTGTCCTGCAAAGAAGCATAAATGGCAACAAAAATATACTAAGACTTTTACCTGGATACAGGAGATGAAAGGTGGAAAGAAAGACACAGTGCTGCTGAGGAAGTGATTGAAGTCCTGAAGTAACTTCAGAGTGATGTTCCTTTTCTCAGATTGGCTCTTGAATTTATCTATTTCTTTCAGAATTCCAGCAAACAAGCTGCTAAAGAGCTGTTTTGCAAGTGTTGGGTCTCGCTTAAAAATGCAAAAGAAAGAAATGAAGATAGATTATGAAAACCTGAAGCCCAAACCCAGGAAAACACTGAAGCTATAAGATATTTAGTTTGAAAATGGAGCATCCTCCAACAAAACCTTAAGACAGAAAGTATTTTAAATTAATTTTAAAATTCTTGAACTTATAAAGCAATATCTTTATATTTATAGAATTGTGAATAATAAAATATCTTTTCACACTGACAAAGAATAAAATCACCAATCAATTGTATAGATTTTTGCTTTGCAGCATTTAAGTGAAAAGTCTGTCTGGTAGCTTTTACAGTGTAGAAAACATTGGCTTGATGGTCAACTTCTCTGGAAAAATACCAGTAAAAGAAAAATATCTAGAAAGTCTAGGGCTACTTTTATGGCCTTAACTTGTCTGAGCAAGTCATCCCTATCTGTATCTTGACTTCTTTCATAACTTCAGAATTCCAAACTAGCAGGAATGGGAACTAAATTGAACTACTCCCCATAAGAAAATCTGACTTAACAAACCAGTTCTATTACCTGTTTTTAACTGATATTTCTGAGCATGTGTTTCCAGTTTGGTCTTCTAATCTCACGTGCTAATTCTCAACTTGCCCAAGAAATGGAGAGCTGTATCTATGACTTAAAATGATGGAACTTCATGAACTAGGAACTGGTTCACTGAGAATTATACTTTCATTAGAACAAGTTGATTTTATAGCCAAGGGGAGGTACAACAAAAAAATTATCAATGAAGATGGACCTTGTACAAAAATTGGGCAAGCAAGCCTCGTTGTTAGGTGCTTTTTTCCCTATCTTTGGAAGCAGGCCCACTAGATCAACGAACACCCTAGGCAAAGAATGACTTCAGTGACCCATCTTCCACACATTTGCTGCTGCCATGGATTGGAGCAGAGGTAAGAGAGGAGAAGGTATCATGGTCTAGTGGAAAGAGCATGGGCTTGGGAGTCAGGAGACCTGGGGTCTAATTCTGTTCCACCACTTGCCTGCTGTGTGACCGTGAGCAAGCCACTTAACTTCTCCGTGCCTTGGCTTCCTCCTCTGTAAAATGGGTATTACCCTATTTATTTTGTTAATGAGGTGTACATCCCTTTGATTCTATTTATCGTGATTATGTTGTCTTGTTTTTGTATGTCTGTCTCCCCCAATTAGACTGTAAGCCCATCGTTGGGCAGGGATTGTTTCTGTTGCCGAACTGTACATTCCAAGCGCTTAGTATAGTGCTCTGCACATAGTAAGTGCTCAATAAATACTATTGAATGGATGAATGAGTTTAATACCTGGTCTCCCTCCTTCTTAGGTCAGGGTTGGTGTCTGAGTTGATTATCTTGTAACTGCCCCAGCGCTTGGCACACAATAAATGCTTAAATTTCAGAGTTGTAACCTTGACTTTGTATAAAGCTTTCATTCACTCAGAGCACTTTTACATTACTTATCACTTACATTACTTACAATACTTATCACATTTTGTCCTCAGGGCATCTCTGGGGGTTAGGAAGAAGCAAATATTGTTATCTCCAATTAAGAGATGAAAAAAAAAATGAGGTCCAAAAAAATTAGCAGACTTGCCCAGGAATACATAGCGGGCCAACTACAGAGCTGGGGCTAGAAGCCAAGTCCTCTGACTACCAGAATCCAACAGGAGAACCAATCCAAGCAAAGCTTGTGTCCCTTCGCCTCAGGAGGCAGCAGGGAAGACAAAGAGGGCACTGATGGTGTCTACTTGTTACCACAAAGAAGGCACTGATGGTGTCTACTTGTTACCCTGAAAGCAGCCAGGACTCAAGAATCTCTGTGAGAGTTGGCCTGTGATGCAGGGGGATCGGCTGTGAGGAGCAGGGCAGTAGGGGCAGAGTACAGATTTCAGAAAGCTTTCAGATCAGACAAGCAGCGGGGCCCAGTAGATAAAGCAGTGAGAGTCACAGGGACCTGGGTTCTAATCCCAGCTCCTATATGTGCCTGCTGTGTGACCTTGGGCACTTCACTTCTCTGTGCCTCAGTTCCTTTATCTGTAAAATGGGGATTGAGGCTGTGAGCCCTATGTGGGACAGGGACTGTGTTCGACCCCATTATCTTTTATCTACCCCAGCGCTTAGTACAGTGCCTGGCACATATTAAGTACTTAACCAATACCAGTATATATATCTATATCTTATACATAAGGTTGGGTGCAATGTCCTCTTCTCTCCACTCCCTTCCACAACACAGATTCCAACATGTGACCTTTTCGTTTCTGCTCTGAGCACCTTAGAGATTCATGTGGATCAGGTGCCTTAAAAATACAAATCCCAAGAAGGGAGTTATTAATGACAAGAAGATTCCAATTTGGCACCATTCAAGTGACACGGAATTTAAAAATGAAATGCAATAATGAAGAAAAAGTTATCAGATAATTTCATATAGGCTACCTATACATCCTTAGGAGACATGCTAATATACAAAGGGCAAAGACATGTTCTAATTCTTAGTGTCCTTTTCACAAACAGAAACCTAAACATTTGGTCAGCAGACTTATTAAGCATTGGCTAGAGTTCCTGAAAAATATTGTTAGATGAAATGTGAAGGCAAATCAGACCTGTGCCACAGCCTGAAGAGGAGTAATTAAACTGCTATGTTCAATCTGGATGTCAGGGAGGTCTCCTTGGCGGTAACTTCTATACAGAGTAATCTGGGCATCATGCTTCATTTTCAGCTCACTTTTTATTTCCTATAATAGGATAAAAATGAAATCTAAATCAGTGGGCCAGATGAGAGGTGAAAGAGTCGGATCTGAATTTTAAGGAAAAAGAACAGAAGCTAAGGTAAAGGGTTTATCATAACAGTAACAATAATTGTAGTGTGATTATGTAGATCCAAGCACTTATCATATCCTGCCTTGACATTGCCTCCTCACTGACCTCCTGGCCTCCTGTCTCTCCTCACCCCTTTCCATACTTCACTTTGCTGCCCGGATCATTTCGGCCCATGTTCGGTCCATGTCTTCCCACTCCTCGAGATCTCCATCAGCTTTAAAGCACTCTATCTACTTGTCCCCTCATATCTTTCCTCACTGCTCTCCTATTGTAGCCCAGCCCACACACTAAGCAGCGTGGCTCAGTGGAAAGAGCACGGGCTTTGGAGTCAGGGCTCATGAGTTCGAATCCTAGCTCTGCCACTTGTCGGCTGTGTGACTGTGGGCAAGTCACAACTTCTCTGTGCCTCAGTTCCCTCATCTGTAAAATGGGGATTAAGACTGTGAGCCTCACGTGGGACAACCTGATTCCCCTATGTCTACCCCAGCGCTTAGAACAGTGCTCGGCACATAGTAAGCGCTTAACAAATACCAACATTATTATTATTAGTGCCAGCTTACTCATTGTGCCCCGATTTCCCCTTATTTCACCGCTGATCCCCTTCCCAAATCTGTCTTCTGACCTGGATCTCCTTCCTCCTCCATATATGCCAGACGACCACTCTCCCTACCTTCAAAGCCATATTAAAGTCATATCTCCTCCCAGAAGCCTTCCCCAGTTAAGCCCCCCTTTCCCCAACACCCTCTCCCTTCTGTGTTATCTATGCACTTGGATCTGTACCCTTTGGGCACTTGGTATTTATTCATTCATTCAATAGTATTTATTGAGCGCTTACTATGTGCAGAGCACTGTACTAAGCGCTTGGGATGAACAAGTCGGCAACAGATAGAGACAGTCCCTGCCGTTTGACGGGCTTACGGTCTAATCGGGGGAGACGGACAGACAAGAACAATGGCACTAAACAGCGTCAAGGGGAAGAACATCTCGTAAAAACAATGGCAACTAAATAGAATCAAGGCGATGTACAATTCATTAACAAAATAAATAGGGTAACGAAAATATATACAGTTGAGCGGCCAAGTACAGTGCTGTGGGGATGGGAAGGGAGAGGTGGAGGAGCAGAGGGAAAAGGGGAAAATGAGGCTTAAGCTGCGGAGAGGTAAAGGGGGGATGGCAGAGGGAGTAGAGGGGGAAGAGGAGCTCAGTCTGGGAAGGCCTCTTGGAGGAGGTGATTTTTAAGTAAGGTTTTGAAGAGGGAAAGAGAATCAGTTTGGCGGAGGTGAGGAGGGAGGGCGTTCCAGGACCGCGGGAGGACGTGACCCAGGGGTCGACGGCGGGATAGGCGAGACCGAGGGACCGTGAGGAGGTGGGCAGCAGAGGAGCGGAGCGTGCGGGGTGGGCGGTAGAGAGAGAAGGGAGGAGAGGTAGGAAGGGGCAAGGTGACGGAGAGCCTTGAAGCCTAGAGTGAGGAGTTTTTGTTTGGAGCGGAGGTCGATAGGCAACCACTGGAGTTGTTTAAGAAGGGGAGTGACATGTCCAGATCGTTTCTGCAGGAAGATGAGCCGGGCAGCGGAGTGAAGAATAGACCGGAGCGGGGCGAGAGAGGAGGAAGGGAGGTCAGAGAGAAGGCTGACACAGTAGTCTAGCCGGGATATAACGAGAGCCCGTAATAGTAAGGTAGCCGTTTGGGTGGAGAGGAAAGGGCGGATCTTGGCGATATTGTAGAGGTGAAACCGGCAGGTCTTGGTGACGGATAGGATGTGTGGGGTGAACGAGAGGGACGAGTCAAGGATGATGCCGAGATTGCGGGCCTGCGGGATGGGAAGGATGGTCGTGCCATCCACGGTGATAGAGAAGTCTGGGAGCGGACCGGGTTTGGGAGGGAAGATGAGGAGCTCAGTCTTGCTCATGTTGAGTTTTAGGTGGCGGGCCGACATCCAGGTGGAGACGTCCCGGAGGCAGGAGGAGATGCGAGCCTGAAGGGAGGGGGAGAGGACAGGGGCGGAGATGTAGATCTGCGTATCATCTGCGTAGAGATGGTAGTCAAAGCCGTGAGAGCGGATGAGTTCACCGAGGGAGTGAGTGTAAATGGAGAACAGAAGAGGGCCAAGAACTGACCCTTGAGGAACTCCAACAGTTAAAGGATGGGAGGGGGAGGAGGCTCCAGCGTAGGAGACCGAGAATGATCGGCCAGAGAGGTAAGAGGAGAACCAGGAGAGGACAGAGTCCGTGAAGCCAAGGTGAGATAAGGTATGGAGGAGGAGGGGATGGTCGACAGTGTCAAAGGCAGCAGAGAGGTCAAGGAGGATCAGAATGGAGTAGGAGCCATTGGATTTGGCAAGAAGGAGGTCATGGGTGACCTTAGAGAGAGCAGTCTCGGTAGAGTGGAGGGGACGGAAGCCAGATTGGAGGGGGTCTAGGAGAGAATGGGAGTTAAGGAATTCTAGGCATCGATTGTAGACGACTCGTTCTAGGATTTTGGAAAGGAAGGGTAGTAGGGAGATAGGACGATAACTGGAGGGGGAAGTGGGATCAAGAGCGGGTTTTTTTAGGATGGGGGAGATGTGGGCATGTTTGAAGGCAGAGGGGAAGGAGCCCTTGGAGATTGGTTAAAAATAGAAGTTAAGGAAGGGAGGAGGGCAGGGGCGATGGTTTTAAGAAGGTGAGAGGAAATGGGGTCCGAGGCACAGGTGGAGGGGGTGGCACTTGCGAGGAGGGAGGAGATCTCCTCACCCTCAGGCCACAGCACTTATGTACACATCCATAATTCATTTCTATTAATGTCTGCCTCCCTCTCTACACTGTAAGCTTCTTGTGGGCAGGGAAGGTGTCTACTAACTTTATGGAATTGTATTCTCCCAAGTGTTTAGTATAGTAAGCAGTCAATAAATACCGCTGATTGACTGATAGTGGGAGCTGCAGCATTTGAATGCTCATACTTGGGAAGTACAGAACAATCAAGTGACACATTCTGGCAAATGACCTGAGAAGGAGTGTGGCCTAGAGGCAAGAGCATGGGTCTGGGAGACAGAGGATCTGGATTCTAATCCCGGATCCTCCACTTGTCTGCTGTGAGACCTTGGACAAGTCATTTAACTTCTCTGTGCCTCATTTACCTCATCTGTAAAACGGGTGCTAAATCCTCCTCTCTCAGACTTTGATTGTGAGCCTTATGGGAAACAGGGACAGGCAGGGTCCAACCTGCTTATCTTTTATCTACCCCAACACTAAGAGCAGGGCTTGACACATAGTAAGCACTTAACAAATACCATTAAAAAAAAAAACTGTGGCAGGGATCCAGTGCTGGGGGTGGTAATTACAAGACTGGCAAAGGGATAGCAGGACAAGGGAGTTCAGGGTGATGGAAAGGGTGAAGTTGATGCTGTGTACTTTGGCATCTAGGGATAGGAGAGAGTCAAGGTGAGGTGATGGGGTTTGGAGTAAGGAAGTCTTGATAAGGGGAGAGGGTCAAATCAGAGGTTAAGAGGTGAGAATGAGGTGGAAGGTTGAAAGACTGTGATCAAAAAGTGGTAAGACAGAGCTGGTGAGGTTAGATGTGAGGCACTGTTTGGAGATGATTAAATCAATCTTATGTCCATGCTGGTGGAGTGGCTGAGATGGGAGTAGTAAGAGGTTAGTGGAGGAGAGGAAGTGGGAAGTTGAGGAGTCAGTGGGATCATTAACTTGGGGGTTGAAGTCCCCCGAAATTAGACTGGGAGAAAGGAATGAGAGCAAGTAGGGTGGTAGATAACAGCAACTGATAGCTGAAGAGGGTGACAGAGACGGATAAAGGGATTCAAAGAAAGAAAGAGGGAGATAGGTTTTAAGTGATCAACCTTTTAAAAAAATGGCTTCCTGTATTACTTTCCAATAGAAGACATCGCACTCATATTACACTATCGAAACTATCTTTCTTCAATGTAAATCTGAGCATCTATTCTGTAAGCTCGTCTCTAGACTGTAAGCTTGTTGTGGGCAGGGAATGTCACTGTTCATTGTTGCACTGTACTTTCCCAAGCACTTAGTACAGTGTTATGCACATAGTAAGCACTCAATAAATAAGACAATGAATGCATAAGTATAGAAAGGTAAGGTTACAGAACTAGACAGATCCAGATTTTAACTTAATAGCCACAAAGGACGGTCAAAGACTCGTCAAAGAATAGTCTCACCATGGAACTATTTTAAATATAAGGGACTAAAACTATAACAGCCTTGAAACTTTACTTCCCAGACCAAAATTACAAGTGTCATTTTCATAGTCATCTCTACTGACTCAGACTACTGCTCAATCTACTTCTAATCATTAAGTACGGAACAAATTATATGCGGGAGAATAAAATGAAAGCTTTTGTCTTTGTAATTTACCTGAGGATTTTTTTTAATAGCCAATCCATCACGTTCTACTGTTTATGCCCTACTCCTTCAGCATAAATTGATCTATAAATGTAAAATACTTATTGCTCTAGCAACATTTTAATACAAAGTAAAAATAAATAGCTACATTATATGGCCTTTTGAGATATTCAGCTTTGTGTGTGTGATATGATTTGCTGGAATTAAACTGGATGTTAAACTAGATATGCTTTAATTTGGGCATCTTGATGGAAACATCTAAATATCTCACTTTCTCATGTTCACTTTCAAGGGCATTATCACCATAACTCACTCAGGATTTGACTAATGACAATAATAATCAGCACTGATTACCAGCACTTTGTAAATCAGTCTACTCTTTTGAAATATGGCCACATAAAACACGCCTATGGATAAACAGCAGGTGACACACTCGGAAAACATCTCTTCAGCTCCCTCTTTTTCAGAGTAATTTTTCAAAATGTTAAGGATCACTTCAAGTTGTTAGTTATTTTTGTTTTTCAAACCATACCTATAATGGCTTTCTCCAAAGGTTAGTAAATTCTCAAAGTTCCAAAATATATTTTTATGACCTACCCAATACCTTGAGAAAAACAAACCTTTTCTCGTTTCTGTTCAACAACTCCTTTCTTGGCAAAAATCAAACTGAGCTTCTCTTGGTCCTTTAAAAAACGCCTCCTCAATCTTAGAATTTCTGTCCGTTCCTCTATTCCTAAAGTACATAGCTCAGTGTTACTATTTTTATCATCGTTGATGTTTGTTGATAATCTGTTAAGTGCTTTAACACTATTTCACAATTTTTTAAAACAACTTATGACTCATTCCATAAAGAAGCATCAGTTCAATATATTTCTGAAATAACATGCATACAGTTATAATAATAATTTTGATGGTATTTGTTAAGCGACTACTATGTGCCAGGCACTGTACAAAGTGCTGGAGCTGTACCTCTGCTACTCTATGAATGAGGTTACAAAGTGTTTCTTTTTATTAAATGGATAACATACATTAAGGGGGGGGGGGAACTATGGCTTTAAACAGTTTGTTTCTAGATATAAACTTAATTCTTGGAGATTTTCCCCACAAAACCCTTGTCCACTTATAAAAATCCCCAACAAGAAACTGCTTCCGTGGACAAGGTCCCAAAGATTTAAATTTAAACTTGGAAAAAAAAATGCATGAAAAGCCATAGTCCTTTTTCCCCTTAAGGCTGTCATAATCTGAAACCAATAGAGTGATGGTCTCTGCAGTGGTCTCCCGAATTAATGATAATGCTCTAATGACATGCCTTCCCTATCCCAGTCTCAACAACAACTCTAATTTCTCTTCAGGATGATGGCTTTACCTTTAGTCTTGCTATCCACTTCATCTCCTGGTAAGCCTACCCTTTTCTTCCCAAAATTGGGTCCCAATGGTTTAAAACCAGCCTTTTGGGTTCTGCTGCTTTTCTTGTGGGTAAAAAGCAAGGTAGACAAGGACTCAGATGATGTAGGACCTGGATAGTCAGTGAATGTATCGACACTGCTTCCAGTCAACCAATTAAAAGAGTTTCTCCCATCTGAAAAAGAGAAATACCTTTACCGAGACACCAAAAATCAGACACAAAGAACATCTTTGTTTTTGTAGAATATGGCTTCAACATAGCATTTGGTTCCAAGCAATCTCAGGTGTACCTTTTACAGAAATCCTGGAATTTTGTACTAAATATTGCACTTTGCAAACTAATCACAACAATAATAATAATAATAATTGTGGTATTTGTTATGTGCTTACTCTGTGCCAGGCACTGCTCTAAGCACTGGGGTGGATACAAAGTAATTGGGCTGGGCAGAGTCCTTGTCCCACACAGGGCTCACAGACTCAATCCTCATTTTACAGATGAGGCAAATGAGGCACAGAGAATTTGTGACTTGCCCAAGGTCACAAAGCAGGGAAGTGCTGGAGGAAGCTTTAGAACCAGGTCCTTCGGACTCCCAGGTCCGAGCTCTACTCACTAAGGCACAGTGCTTCTCAAAAGAAAGGGCAAGATAGATTGAACCTAACATACAGAAAATCCATATTATTGATTCATTTCTACCTGGAATACTTCATTAACTTTCAAAAATATTAAATCGGTTTGGCTTATAGGACAAAAGGGAGTAAAACTAATGCAATTAAAAAAAATCAGTCACTCAATCTATGGTATCAACTATTAAACACTTGGGAAAGTACCATACAATAGAGATGGTACGCACAATATCTGCCCACAAGGAGCTTACAGTCTAGAGTGGAAGACAGAAGTCTAGAGGGGGAATAAAAATAAACTAAAATAAATAAATAAAATAAAAATTTACTTTTTTATAAACTCCTGACCATGAAAGCCCTGGAACCATGATACATGTTTAAAAGGAAAGTTTAGAGATCTACTTACCTGTATTTTGGGTAGGAGTAAATTCATACTGTTGGGTAGCTCTTAATTGGCCAAGTAATAACCCCTGGCCTGGAAGCAATCCTTCTTGTGATCTACTCCGGAGAGCACTCTGGGATGCTTGCGTCTCAACAAACATTGGTGTGAGAACAGTACTACGGAAACGCCAGTTAGAATCGATTGTGTATTCCTGCGAGTGTAAGTGAAAAGTTCAATGTCACTCCCATTTTCCTCTCAAGAAAATGCTAGAATTTATCAATCAAAATTCTTCTCAACAAAACTTGGCTTTAAGAAAAGTCGTTTTCTAAAGATTTTTATTAACTTTAGATGTTTCTTCCAAACAGTGGTGTAGTCTATTTTTTCAGACCTCTTTGGTTTCAGATTAACAAAATATATTTTCAACAATGAATCCTCAAAAACAATAGCCTCAGCAAATGAAAATCTACATCTTAACATTTCTTTATTGGTACTTCTGAAAAATGGTAGTCATTTCTGAAATTTTTGGTTTCACAGTTCTAAAAAGTATCACTTAGCCAACTTCACTGTACATTGGGTCATAATGTAATTTTATGTAATTAATATGCAGACCTAGTGGGTCATATTGCACAGTATAGAGGATTTCTAAGATCCCAACACACCAAAATTTTCCCTGGACATTTTTGATGTCTCTTTGCAGCTTTTCACTATTGTCATTTTATCTATCAATCATAAAAAGCTACTGAACATTTACTGAGACATATCCCATAACACTTTACCTGAAATTTGCATTCTGAAAGGGGATGTTCAAATATGTGCCTTGAATAATCTGGGCTCTTGCTAGTCATTTCAAGCAGAAAATTTGTTACTAAGCTCAAATAGTGCATTTCTATTTTGGTAGAATAAAAGGAATTGAGAGCTAACATACGATCCAGGATATTTGATGGTAACCTAGTTTCATTACTCCAGAAATTCCGAACAATTAATCTGTAAAACAGAAAGAAAACATCAATTGGATATTTTAAATATGTGAGGGAATGGGCTTGGTTTAGTTAGCAAAAAAGCACATAATCTTCAATTCCTCACCATTAACTTTATATCTTGACTTTTCACTAAACTGTTAAGGGATTAAATTTTAAGTGCCTAAAATACCATAGATCAAGTTTATGGTTTCTAGAGTGGCTAAATTACCTAGATTTCTAAAACTGCGGCATAGCACATGGTCAAATTAGCCTACTTTTACTTACACATAAATATAACAGTGATACTCATTTCACCCAAATAATCCCTCTGAGTTGTACACTTGTATGATCATTTCTCTTTCTATTCCCATGAACCTGATTAACTTCAAACAATATCAATAAGAGGCTTTACTCCAGGCTTGCAAATTCTCCTGTACTACACAAACATGTGCAGTCGTCTTAGAACATGAAGCTAGTGGATAAATTACTCAAGTTACTTTAAATATTAGATCAAAATGACAGGATTCATGACGAGAGGTTGCCTGGAAGTCGATAAAGTGCACTTTCTCGTCCATTGGTAGTAGGGGAAATTGCAGTTTCAGGTGGAAAAGGTGGAGCAAGTAGAGAAATTGGTCAGGAATGGCGTGGGTGAAAAGAAGAGGCAGACTCCTAGAGAGGCCTTTCTATGGAGATTTTTCAAAAAAAACTTTTAAATTGTGAAGGAAAAATAAATAGTGTTCCACTCCAACTAAATTTGTTGACACCTGAGAACAACAGAGAGCAGTTTGCTGAAGGAGGGGGGTGATAACTTGTTGTGTAACAAAAATGCCATTTAGGTTTTCTAATTATACTGTCACCAAAGAGTCACAACATTCATTCATTCATTACGTATTCCAAGTTGCTTTGAGGTTAACTGAACTTTCTGTAACCTTCATTTCACTGAAAAATCAGGACTGCTGTAGGAAAAGGAAATGTTACTTAGTAACTATCAAGAAGTATCTGAAACCTTTGAAGTTAGATATATTATTGCTAAATATGAAATAGATTTTGAAGGAAAAAACCATTCAGCTAGATCGTCTCACTAGAAAGACTAACATACTGTAGCCCGTGGTTCTCATCAACCAGTCCTTGAAGCAGTATTTCTTTTGCCAATTTAAACACTTCCCGACTCTCCTCGTCAGCTTGGCTTTCTGGATCTCTGTTGAAAACATTTTTTTTTTAATTTAAAGAGTAAAGTGTTAGTGACTTCTTTGCCAGTTGCAAAGTGGTACAAATAAGAAAAACAAGTGTCACACAGAGCCCCAAGTGCTTCTGCTTTTAATTATCTTAAAATAAGGAGTGACTATTCTCAGTATGCACGCCATTAATAACACAGTGAAATCTGACTATGTTTTACCGCCCCTTGCTGGTCTAGTCATGGAAAAGCACTCTTGGTAAGCAGGGGGTTGATGAAGTTTCTATGGGGAGATTTTCCCATTTTACCCAGCCAGAAATGTCCCTACAACATTTCGTTTGCACTGAAAACAGTGTAGAAAACAAAGAGAAAACATAGTCATTACCCAAGAATTCACAGCTATGAGGACGATTTAATGAACTGGTTTTTCTAATTCAGTTTTGTGTCTTAAGCTCAAGGTTCAAAACTTCAATTTAATGGCAGTTCAGCTCCTTTAGAAATACTTTAGGGTTCTAAATGCACCACCACTGCCATCGGTGATTATTTTTTGTCTTTCGGTTTGCAGTTCTGCACTACAAATTCTTACCTGTAGTTGTCATGAATCCACATCAAAATATTATACATTTGTTCCCGACAGACCGGAGATGGGTGAGAAATGAACTCTACAACAACATTTAGAAGTTCTCGTAGTTCTCCTGGTTTCAGTTTTGCCAGCATCTTATAAATTATATCCAAACAAACCCGCTGTCTCTCATCATCCCTAAAAAAAAAATTAAAATAAAAAACAAAAAATTTTAGTTGTTCTATCTGCATCATAGGCATGCCTACTAAAAATGAAGAGAATTACATTTCCAGAAAATACCTTAAACAAACAGTGTTAGAAAAACATAGTCTTGCTTTCACCATGAGTAGGATTTTCCAGGGACAAAATTCCAAACACATTACTCTTCCTGTGACATTCTGCCACGGACTTATAGTTTGCTTCTACATGAGGATTTAAATAACTAAGTAGAACAATATCTAGATTTACACTGGTCCACCACTATGTCCTTATACCTGCCTTCCATTCACATTTATATACCCCTTTTTGGGAAAAAGCCGTTTTGGTGTCTCTATCAGTTTTTTGGTCTTATATCACACAATTTCTGGAGAGAGTTTCCTACGATTAATCTTTCTAATTAAATTCTAATTTCTTTAGAAATGAATTAATTTCTAAAGAACCAAGATAGTGCTCGGCCCTCAGGGAAAGATCTATAAACATTAATTGCTAATGAACTGATGAGCTACCTAAGCACCAAGTAAAAGCTGTGAAGCAGCATGTGATTCATGTGTTTTCTCAAGGAACAATTTCAAAAGTATGCTTGAAACAAATACACAAAGACAACTTTCTAGACACCCCAAATGCCTAACTGCAAGGAGTGATAAAGAAAGACTCACTCAGATCTTGTGAACAGGCTGATAAAGCAATGTAGATTAGTACTATTTCCCCACTCACCTGTGTCTCATGACCTGGGCGAAATCCTTACTCTTTAGCTGTAAGTAGAGGTCAGTTATTTCCTCTGCCCGGCAAAGCACCACTTCCAAGCAGAAGGTTTTCATCACTCCATGAAGTTTTGGCAGCAAAAAGAACACAGCATTCAAAAACCTTGAATCGAGAGAACGCATGAGATTAGGGAAGGGTTCAAACCTCCCCCACCCACAGGTGAATAGTATCCATGGCTCATTAACCTACCTATCAGCAAGAGGTGGAAAGTTCTTCACTGCTTTATTCAAGCACACAATAAATTTGTCCTCTCTAGAATTTTGATGCTGCTTTAATTGTTTTACAATCAATTCACAGATTGAATCCTCTAGCATCTGAAAAAATCAAACTTACTTTCAAACACCAAAAACATAAAATTCAAGAGTATTTATTATGACAATAAATTTTATTTTGACTTTATGGATCAACGTGAGTAAAAAGGTAATGGTTACCTAGGAATACAAAAATAACAGAGCCCAACAGCAGAATGCTGGCAGCTACATAATTTTTTCCAATTTCTGACTATTCGCCAACATTTACAACACTAAAAATATAAACTGCATGAGACTAAATATTTAAATTTAATGTAATGATTATACTTTAAAGTCGGCAAAAGAGGCTTTCTAAGACCTTGTTCTGATGATAAAAATTTGCTGTCCTGAGCAATTTTAAAGTGTAGGTAGAGAGTAAAATACAAAAATTAGTCTCCCTGTCATTTTTTCTTAAATTTCCAGAAGAGAAAAATGTTATATCGCTTACATTAAAGTCCTTTAACAAGAAGTGGCTTCAATTTAGAGACTGGTAAATGGAGAAGGGAAACTCAATATAAACTCATTAGTAGGGGGTTATCACACATACATTATTAAGGGCCCAAAATAGCAATATGGATTCCAGTTGGATTGATTCATCCTACACTGAAATCCCACAACTAGAAGTTCTGCTATGGCCAGAGAAGCAGCGAGGCCTAGTGGACCCTGGGTAAGTCACTTCATTTCTCTGTGCTTCAGTTACCTCATCTTTAAAAATGGGGATTAATGTTGTGATCCCACATGGGACAAGGACTGGGTCCAACCTGACTAGCTTGTGATTACCCCAGTGCTTAGTACAGTGCCTGGCACATAGTAAGCACTTAACAAAGACCATACAAAAATGGTGCAAACTGTAAACTCCTCAGGGGCAGGGACTGTTCCTTCTTCCTCTGTTGTACCATCTCAAGTGCTCAGTACAGCAGTCTACACCCAGAAGGAGTTCAGTAAATACTATTGATTGGACAACTTGAATTTTTCATTTTTACTCTTTAACAGCAAGGTGGGAGAAATAAGAGTAGCAAACAATTTACACCTAAATACCAAGAGTCAATCTATATTAAATTTATAAAGAGAATGCAATTTACTTACAGTTTCCTTCTCAGACACATATTGAAGAGTTAGTCCTAGAACTTCTGCTGCAGCTGCATAGACTTCCTTATACTTAACTAAGGACAGATTATTGGCCAAAGCTTGAAAGTATCTAATAATAAGGAAAATACATCCATTCACCTTACAGCTTAGTTTGCTATTTCAGAAAATCTAACAATAGAATTATGTCAAACCTACAGATTCAATGAGAAGTGGATAAAGTGGGGTGGTACTAGACTAAGAGGGGCTCTTTGCAGTTCCTAGGCCCCAGTTTTGGAATAGTCACTGGCTTGACTGAGCAATTCATAACACAGGTTCCACTAATGAAACCTGGCATGAAACAGGTATTTCATATTTTAAAGGAGAGAGCAGGAACTGCTGGAGAGAGAGACCAAAAGCAGGAAGTGGTCCAATTCCAAGTGAGAAAAATCAACATTAATACTTAGAGAACAGAAACTCCCAGTTATGGTTCCTCTATGCTAGTTCCTACCTCAAATTGATAGTTCCCAAATCATCTCACACACTCCCATAATGCAGTCTGCCAACCAGATTTTCTCTTAACCCAGCTTCCTGAACTGAAAATCCATGATGTTTCTTATTTTGGTTCTGATTCTTGATATGAATAAAACTTAAAACACTGATGAGTCTTATTCCCTTGAGTTTGAGCACAGCTGTATTTCTGACTAATGACAATAATGACAATAACTGTGGTATCTGTTAAGTGATTTCAATGTGCCATGCACTGTACTAAGCACTGGGGTAGATAAAGTACAATCGTATCAGAGTCCCTGTCTCACATGGTTCACAGTCTAAGGGGGAGGAAGATGAGTAGGCAACCTCCATTTTACAGACAAAACAAAGGCACAGAGAAGTTAAGTGACTTGCTCAAGGTCACACAACACACAAGTGGCTGAGCCAGGATTAGAACCCAGATCCCTGACTCACAGACCCACACTCTTTCCACTGGCTATGAATACATGTACGTGTTTCTCACCTTGCACTGTCTATGCCGCACTTTGGATCATACGGTGGCAAATTGTTGGCCAGAACTATTCCTAATAACTGAATTCCCACTGAATTGTCTTTTGTGTTGGGATCACCAGTAGCAAACTTTTCAAATATTAACCTGAAATATAAAGGTTTAGAGAAAAATTGTGATATCAATGTAAATTACAAGTGGCAGATCAAACGTACTCTAAATAACCACCTAAAAATATCCAGACCTATACAAGCGTTTTGTTTTCCTGCATCCATCCATATCCCCCTCATTAAATTGTTCTTTGTTCCCACTCTGGTTTCTCTGAGCTGCTGTAACTGCCTTACATAAATGGTTCCTTAAATAAAAAGCACCCAGATTGATCAAACCTCTACTACTTCCTTCATCAGTCTTTTCACTTGTACAATAAGTTCTTTCTATAACTCGATGTCTTATTCAGTAACCAGCTTGATCCCCCAGTTACAGTTGCACAAGCTAATACTAAGCAATGGGTAAGGCCACAGGGGCTCACTATTCTTGGTCCAAAAGCTGACTTACTGTTTAATACTGAAAAAGCTTATATACTTTAGCAAACTTTGGATGTTCAACATAGCACTTGGTCTCAGTCTCGGAAATAAGAAAAAGAGTATAATATCACCTTCTCTTAGAAGGCTGATGTGGAGAAAGGAATGGTCAATAATAACATAAGCATTTTATAGAAATGCTACCCCACTTTCAACATTATCCTTCCTTCCATTTCCAAATGCATTTCCATATTCAAATGGCCTTCTAAAAAGGTGTCCATTCTTCCTGCTCTCATTTTATGAATTCAGTTCTGTGAAAATAAAATGCTTAAATCCCTGCTAGATTTGTACCTGTAAGGTATGGATAAGCAGTCTTTCCAGCATTCCACCACTGTTTTAATGATTTCCAAGTTGTGCCTGAACACAGCTCTTTTCTGATGAAACACATGCTTCATCAAGAATTCAAGTAATCGGTTTGCTAGCAGCTCGTCTTTAGTAACACCCTGGAAAAAAAGAGGAATGCATGTTCATTTGCAGTATTTTCATACGGTAAGATTATTTTATCTGCAAAGTCAAATTCAAGCAAGAAGTTTATTTTTTAAGATTTCAATCCTCTGTTGTCACAAGACCCAGGAATGAAAAATATTTTCATTGTCATTTGAAACACAATTTTCTTCTATTTATATATTCTGTGTTCCTGTTTAACACAAAAATGGAAGAAAAATGGATTCACCATAATTTCCAGTGAGAAAACAATTTCGTTCATTTTCACCAAAAGGCAATAAACAACTGCTTTTAAGAAGTGAAAGGAAAAAAAAGATAAATTCCCTTTAAGCAATGTAAAGACTTCTTGGGCTTTTTATCTGATTGCATTTTGATTCCAGGGTGTTTAAACAGTCCAAAGTAGGTGTCTCAAACCAATGAAGGCAAAAAGTTCCAACACAAATCAAGAACATAAATGGACTTTTCCATGTCTTTCTTCAGAAATTAAAACATACTGTAAAGTAGGAAAACTATAATGTGGTCAGTAGCCCCCAGCTCATAACCCAAGATCTCACGTCCAGTGCATTGTTCAGCTGCTATGCTCACACCAGCACACCAGAAGCCCTCTACTTCCCCCTGCTAGTCACCACTGTCCCAAGCTACCCATTCTCCACTGCCCATCGTTTCCTCTCACTGAAGGTGGGAGGGAATTATGTCTGCTGGGACTTATAAACCTGGCACATTCCCCATCTTCCTTCCACCCTGGCATTAAACATTAATGGGACTATGTTATCATTGGTAGCACTTCAATAATGAGAGATGATATTTCTGCAGAAACCACTTTGGGCACTGAACATATTGTTTCCTCAAAAAATCTTCTCAAATTAGGGAAGAAGGAAATGAAAAAACAGTATCAAAACACTGCCAAAATGATAAATTAACACATCAAATCCTTACTGTAGGGGTGGCTATGCTTGTCCATGAAAGAACAGTAGCTACTATCTCAACGACCATGTAGTGAATTCCTTCTCCTCCATTTTCCCCGGAAACAACCAACTGGAGCAAGGGGCCGAGCCAATGCCTTGCATATGGCCGAAAAACCTAAAGGGAAAACACAATCCACAAATAAATATGTCAGAGGCAACTCACATCAAGACCAAATCTACCATGAAGGAGACAGAGTGAAGCAATTGAGCCTGGATCTTAAATACTGAAAACTATACAAGATACTTAAAACTACAACTTTATCATTGACCTCTGTCATGGCCTTATTTCGAAAATACTCTTTAGTTGTGTGATTGCGGTATGAATGGTACTCAAAGATCAGACTGCTCCCAGGGGTTAATTTCAATATGAAAACTTGCTGGGGGTTGGGGTGGGGTGGCTCACAATCTAAAATTATAAATCATATAAATTCAGGAGACAATTCAAACATGAGCACTAACAAATGGACCAGTGAAAAAACCACAGCCCTGGACAATAAAGAGGCTTGATTTCTTGGCCCAGGTCGGAGTAGACTGCTAAGACTCTGCCATCAGCGATGAACATTTCTGACCAGAGAACTCCCCACGGGGTGGACATGCATAGCAAGAATCTGGAAAAGTAGTAGGTTAACACGGAAGGTGAAGACTACAGCTGCTACCAAGCCAACGCCTGCCAGGTAACAGTGCTATGATGGCAGCACTGGCAACAGAAATGGATCCTGTATGTAAAAAACACTCTCCTATGAATCAACATCTTAACAGGGCAGGAAAGTCTGCGTACGCTGATGAAACTTAGAGCTAGTCCTATGGGACTGCCCAAAATGGAGAGGTCTATGCTGAAACGTCAAAGTTGCTTCACCTGGCTGGGTAGCAGCGGCACCGGAAAGGGCCAGAGGCAAATGATCAAGGGATCAAAACACTGATCAAAGACAAGAGGAGAGACTCAAGTTTTTACTATGTGGAAGAAGGTAATGGTAAACCGCTTCCATATCTTTATGAAGAAAACCCTTTGGAACACATATCAGGATGACTTTATGACATAAGAGGGTGCGTCTATGGAGTCGCTAATGGTTGGAAACCACTCGGCGGCATTTGAAGATGTAAAAAAAAAAAAATACCCTTTTGCAACACCTGCCTAGGTTGTTCACTGCATTCCTTGCCCCAGAGGGAATAGGACCGACTGGCAGAGATGAAAGCAGGTGAGCTGTACTGCGTAAAGCACTGTCACTATCACCGATTCCTTCATCTAGTTCTCCAATCTCAAGATTCAGGGCCAAGGCTCAAACAGGGTTCTCAACAGAAGACTCCATCAGGTCTTCCCTACTCCCTCTCACTTCCACATCACCCTTGCACTTGGATTCGTTCACGCACTTGGTATTCACCTCACGCTCATGAGTACTTATCTTCATATCTGTAATTCATTTTAATGCCTGCCTCTCCCTCTAGATTGTAAGCTCCTTCATTCGATAGTATTTATTGAGCACTTACTGTATACAAAGCACCGTATGAAGCGCCTGGGAGAGGACAATACAACAAAAAACAGACACATTCCCTGCCCACAACAAACTTACAGTCTAGAGAGGGAACATATATTTAACATTAACTACAGACTTGTACATAAGTGCTGTGGGGCAGAGAACGTGTCTACCAACACTGTCGCATTACACTCTCCCAAGCATTTAGTACAGTACTCTGCACACGATAAGCACTCAATAAATATCACTGATTGATTGGAATGATAAGTTTTGTATGATTCTTCTGAAATAAACTTTGATTAGCCGTGTCCCTCCCACCTCAATTTCCCTTTAGAAAGTGATATTTGGGTGCTGTCTTGGGGCCTCAATGGGCTGCCTTTTCAGGCTTACAATGGGGAGGACCAGCATGGACATACCACATAGCTGAAAGTCTGTCTCGGGGTTGCGGATATGGGTGGACAATTCCTAGAGAGCATAAGCAGAAAGCAGGGTGTTCCGTAAACATGCATAGGCAGGGAACGCGTCTGCTAATTCTGTTGTATTGTGCTTTCCCAAGTGCTTAGGACAGTGTTCTGTACATAGTAAATGCTCAATAAAAACCACTGATTGATAGACTGATAGAAAGGCTCACTCAGTATCAACTGGAGCAAAAGGAAAGGATGAGGTTGAGGTGGGCTCAATTCCCCTGTGCCACCTGGAACTGCAAGGGGAGAACTGAATATAATAAAGAATGAGGTGAGAATCCCACATAGATTTCAGATTCTCTTCTTCTGCCTTTCCGCTTTTCAATATAATTTATTTTGTTAATATGCACCTAAAAATCAAAAGTAACACACTTACTTCTTCAGTATTAGCAATGAGCTTTGCTAAGAAGAGACGAATGTTTAGTGCGCCCAAAGGGTTTGCCAATTTGCCATGCAGAAATTTCATCCATGGGGGGAGATTTGTTGATCCTGATCCCTGAAAACAAAATATTTTATTGATTTATATGCAAATTATTAAATCAAGGGAATAAAATTTCTCATATTTTTTTATTCAGGGGTGACATAATATCTGAACTTTTTATATGTCTGCTTATTCCATTTCTGTGACAGATAATTAGTGCCAAGCTTCAAATACAAGCACTTATTTCATATTGTAATAAACAAGACCAATAAAGACATATTCATAATGGTAAAGCTGTATCTTATGCACCTCTTCTACTTTTGGAGTGATCTGGTTATTCTGCATGTGCTTAATCAGAGCTGTCATAGTTGCCATACATTCATGCTGATTGAGTTCATCCATTTCTAATTCCAATACATCGCTTTGAGTCACAGGATCTCTATATTCCTAATAAAGTGGAAAAATTCGAAGATTAAGTAAATTTTAAATTTCTACATACCCCATATTCCATTAAATTTTTGAACAAAGTTTTATATGCAGACAATTTCTAATTAAGATCAAACACATCAAGCCTTCTGCTTTGAAAATGATACAAATATGAAAACCTTAAAACAAGTAGAGTGTTTTAAGCAGACTTCAAGATTTAGAAATGTGACTTTTGTACTTTTGGAGGGGTTTCTAGATATATTTTGAAAACCAATCAGGTCTACCTGGGAACTTGCTTATTTTGAGCATTCAAGGTAGAAGCAGGACTTCCTCATAATGCGTTTGTAGTTTATTTTCCCATCATCATGCTATCCTAAGAGTTAAGCTCCAAATAGGAAAGAACTATGTTGTGAGCGAGGCTACAGTGCTAACCTGAACATTTGGACCCAGTTTAACTACAGGAAAAGATAATACTTCTCAAGAAATGGTCACACATTTGAAAAGTCAAGATGTTCCAAAAATTTAGATAAACCAACTGTCCTCTTTATTTAGAGTCAGGAAGGTCAGTAATATTTTGCCCCCTCAAAAAAATAAAAGTGAAATTTCTAAAGAGTCAAAATGGAAGAGCTTTAGATAGCATAATTTCTGGAGTGCCCAAAAATGCCCCTGACTTGAACTATTGGGTCCAGGCTGTCTATCTCAACCAGAATGAGCATTCCAAGATTCTTTAAGCCCCCTCCAATAGGGACCTGCAGGTTTAAGAGTTATAATTTGGCCTGGGGCAGCTGGAAGACCTTTCAATTTTCATGTAAACTTTCCATTCAAATACGATTTTTACTTCGTCTATTACAATCTGGAAAAAGACCCTCAAAAACTTTTTATCTGGATTATTTCTCTTACATCTAGTCAGGGCTCTTTAAAGGTACATAAAACATAATCACCCTTCTCTTGAAATGATATCCAGTCGATTTGACATCTTGGGAGCTATATGAATAGCTCTGCACTCCAGTGGAGAAGTCAAATTGACTTATTTCTTCACTCAGACTACTGTCTGCCATAGAGGACAGAGAAGACAAATAATGGGGCTCATCTAAAAAAAGAGAAAGAGAAAGCTTCCATTAGGTAAAGGTCCGAAGAGTCTAGAATATGGAAGGATAGTACTAATGACACTCATTGCGACACCATTTTTTTCTTTCTCTAAGACCTAAATAACATTAATCATTAGATAATGTCTTTAAGACTGTAAGCTCCTTAGGAGCAGGGAAAGTGTCGGTAAAACTCTGTTGCATTGTAGTCTGCCACGTGCTTAATATAGTGCTCGGCACACAGTAATTTCTCAGTAAGTGCTGTTTACTGAATGATTTTTAGAGCGTTCTCGCTCTCTTTCCTTGCTCCTTTCAATATACTTGATAAAAAGCTTACTTCAGAAAAATTCTGCTATGCACTGCTGTTTGGACAGTGGCCTCAAGTGAGGTGGGAGGAACAGCACTGCAGTTTGGGGAGCTTGCTGGAGGCAGACAGACATGGTCATTGATTAGGGAAGAGGTGCCCTACCCAGCCAAATGAAAACCCATCAGGCAGGCTGATAATAATAATGATGGTATTTGTTAAGTGCTTACTATGTGCCAGGCACTGTTCCAAACGCTGGGGTAGATACAAGATCATCAGGTTGCCCCACGTGGGGCTCACAGTCTTAATCCCCATTTTATAGATGAGCTGAGGCACAGAGAAGTGAAGTGACTTGCCCAAGGTCACACAGCAGACAAGTGGTGGAGCCGGGATTAGAACCCACATCCTCTGACTTCCAAACCCAGGCTCTTCCCACTAAGTCATGCTGCTTTGGAGTGCCACCCTTCAACATGCATTGCCAAAGCCTGACATTACTTTCTGAAATGGCAATGGAGTGCTAGAGCTAGGGAAACAGTATTAATGGTAAATGCCTCCTATGAATATCATCAAATATGTCCTATTTTCTCATCAGAATGTCCTACCTGAATTATCATTTACTGAATCCCTGGCCTCTTTCCTAATAGCAATGTACTTTTTCTTTCTTTCCATAGGCACCTACAAAACAAAGAATATCATTTTTGAAATTTTTAAGTCAGGGATAGCAAGCTTATTTTTGTATTAGTAGTTTGGAAAAAATAGAAAATAATAATAGTATTAATAACAATAACAGTATTGGCTAAACGCTATCTATATGTACAATACCACTATTACTTTAATCATATTCACCCCACCCTCAGCCCCACAGAACATTTTTGTATTTTATTTTAATGTCTGTCTCCCTCTAGACTTTAAGTTCCCTTGTGGGCATGGAATGTGCGTACCAATTTTGTTGTAATGTACCCTCTTAAGCGCTTAGTATAATAAATACCATTCACTGGAGTACTCACCTCAATTTCTACAGGAAATGTGTAACATCGTTTCAGGTCAATCAAGTTTTCAAAAATAAACAAGTTCTGCACATCAAAACATAGTTAGAAATTAACCACTTTATATCTAAAAGCAACTGGGAAAAATAGTTGGATCACAGAAGTTATTATGATGAACTGTAGTGCTTATGGATAATAGTTAAGAATTGGCTTAACATTACCAAAGAGGAGAATTGGAATTCTATCATGCTGATATTTTAAATACTTCCATATTTAAATAATGGAGCACTCAGAATTCAAGTAGCTAGGATCTAATTTTCTCATTTCATTCCAGTGTGAGTAACCAGTTGTAAATCATAAAAGCAAAGGAGAAAGGTGAAACACAAGGGTAGCTACAGAATCCTTGGAGTCTGAATCCTGAAATCTTGGCTGTGAGACTTTTGTACTTTTCCAAGTGCTTAGTCGGTGCCAAGCACTAATTAGGAGCTCAACAATTACCACTGACAGACTAAATCAATTCATAATATCACATTACTTGGAATTGTTTAAAGCAAAAAGGATTAGGGTTAATATACGCACCCAAAATTCACATGTTGCTCATAGCTAACTAACCAATTAGCAAAAATAAAAACCACAAGGCAGAACCAATCATTTTTAGGATCTATCAATTTCATATAAAACTTAGAGCCCTCTGCCAAGTAAACCCAAATCTTCCCCCGATTACAGTTGTGGACAGGAAACATGTTCCTTGTTTATTCTGTACTTTTCCAATGCCTAGAACAGTTCACTGAACCAAGTGTGGTCAATATGCACTACTGTTACTGAATTCCTGGATTTTCAGTGTTACGCATCAGAGCTATGGAAAATACCATTCTTTGTCTAGGTTAGAAAGCCTTTCTCCACTTTTCTCCATTTCAAATTTATCACATGCTCTCCCATCTTTTCCTCAAAATGTTCTCTTCTACTCTCTTCCTCTGGCCCAGTCATTTTGTTTACTCATTTTTTACTCTGCTGTTTACCTTTGTTGTTTTTGTTGTTGTTTTTGTTGTCTACAGGTCCTAGGTACCAACCTTTATTTAGGTGATGCCTTGTGTATCTATGTACCCCAGCCTGAGGTCTGTAAGTATTCCTGGGTGTCCCATATGTGTTTGCAAGGGACCTTCCCAATGGAGTGAACCTCAGGTTTCAGACTTCTCCACTCCTTCTGAACCAAACTTTGAAGACTGCCCTCTTACTTTTCTGATAGGGGGTGAAGTGCCAAAGTCTTTAAGACAGGCCGCGTGGCAAGGAGGTCCTATAAGACCACAGACCTCCCTGTGTGGCCCAATATTGGGGTCACAGGTGCCCCATCACCATCCTGCCTGCTCCTGCTTCCTGGTCTTGGCCCTCACCCTTTGCAGGAATTTCCAAGCCACCGGGGCAAATAACTTTATGATAGTGATGTGGAGGAGGAAAAGGTCTCAGCACTCAGGAAGCATGGGACAGAGATCTGAGCCCACTGGAAGATTTCAAAGCACTGGTGTCTGGCCCTGGAATTCAACCACCTATTACAGAAGGGAAGTTTTAGGGAAGGCTAGGGCCTTGAATCTCTTTGTCCTTCCCACCCACATACTCAAGTGCCTACATGCAACCTGGTTGTAGTACCAGGAGACCTACACTGGCCTCTGTGGTGAACCTGGGTCACTTTAGCCTTTCTTCGAGCCGAAATAACCACCAGAGTCATCCCAAGAAAGCTCAGACCCCTGACAGTAGTTGCAAAATCCCCAAAGCCTTTGTTTTTCCCCTTCCAGGAAGGGGCGAGAATTAAGAGCCTCCAAGTAAACCCCAATCTCTCACCCCTTACCGCCATTACTCCACAGCTCTCAGCTGAACACTCCCCAACAACAACGGAATCATTTGGGGATACAGCCAGATTTCCTTCTTTCTGAAGTTGGCTGCGAGAAGCTCAGAGGAGTCATTTCCAACCTTCAGCTTCCCAGGGCATCGCATCCCTCTGGCAACCAGAAGCCTAGACTGTAAGCTCGTTGTGGACAAGGAATGTGTCTACTTATTGTTGAACTGTGCTCTCCTAAGCGCTTATTACCGGGCTCTGCACACAGTAAATGCTCAATAAATACGATTGAATGAATGAAAAACCTTACCTTTTCTGGTTTTTCTGTAAACAAAAACCCTTGGTAGAATTTGGTTTCATTGAAGACACAGCTGATAACAGCAATGGCACAGTTATATGCAGCACAGTGGTACTGTCTTCTCTTCTCCAGCAACTGAGTCTCACCTGCCATGTTCTCTGTAAATGCATCATAGCAGGATCTGCACAGGAGAATATCAGTTCAATTGAGTGCTACTACCCTATGGTCTAATAATATCACAATGCTTCAATTTCGTATTAACTATTTCAAAAGTCTTCTTGCATGGGGACTTCATTAATGACACATCCAACAGATCACAACTCTATCTGCAAAGTCCTTCTGAAATTATGTCTTCCAAGAGACTTTCCCGATTAATTGCCATTCTCCCAGTTTATATTTCCATATATGTCACTTCAGCATCTCCGCACCACCAAAGCACTTAAGTATTCTCAACCCCCAAGGTTTTTTGTACATACTTTACACTACCTTACTCCTTAAGCATGAACTCATACATAGCCTCCTTTTCTTCTCCCTTCTTTCCATAATTCATTTTAGTGTCTGTTTCGATGCTAGATTCTACACCCCTTTAGGAAAGGAAATCTACCTGTACTCTCGCAGGGACTTAGTACAGTGCTCTGTTGAAAGCAGGGACTTAATACTACTGACTGATTGATATTTCAAGTGGAAATAAAACTGAGAATAAATTGGAGTGGCTATAAATTTCAGGTTTGCTTTATGAAGCCAGAAAAATCCATGTATTTTAAGTGGGCCAACTTATTTTACCCAGAACTTATATTTTATGCTGAAGCACAATCCTAAAAAAAATGTCAGATTCTAAAAGAAAGACCTGGAAAAATATGAAATCTTTGCCTCTACTTTCCTGCACTGAAGTGCCATAGATAAAAATCACTACTCTTCAGTGCTAAGCTAAAATAAAATAAGTCTATGGCTTTACTTTCTCACTTAATTAAAAAGCAAGGAAGAGGAAAGTGAGAGAAATCAAACAAAACATATCAGAGAACCTTAACCTTTGCAAAATGGCTGGCCTAATTATATCAGTGTTACTACTTAGCAGAAAGCTACTTTGGAAGAAGCATTATTTCCCACAACTAGAAAATCATCTAATGCACTGCTGGATATATTGTTTCATGCTTATACTGCTGCAATGGGCTCAGTGATTGCCTACTGATTTAAAAGAGTTAACGTTCCTTCCAAAGTTTCTAACTTTGGGAAGCAATTTTAGGCACTGATTTAATCAAATACATAAATTCAGTTTTACAACCCCTTAAGCTATGTGGAACAAATGAACATTTAAATTGCAAACAATTCAGTGGCATATCAGTTTATTAGTTAAATATGATCTTACTTGATTAATGTCTTAGTAAGTTCGTTTCCCTCTATAACACTGGAGCCATGGAAAGCTCGGTTGATTCTCGACTCTTTGGAGTGAACATCATCTTTTGGAAGGCGAGAATACATCATTTCCAGCATCTTATAATAACCCAATTTCTTGGTGACTTGAGTATCAAAAGTAGATTCATTTGACTACAAATTTTGCACACAGAAAGTAGTCACAACTCATGCAATATACAGTAAATATGACAATTTCCAACCTATTTTTTTTTAAACACCTAACAGGTTTATTTGGGAACCCAATCATAGAAGAGCCTGAGACTACTGAATTTCTCAAAATTGTTTCCAGGCCTGTCATATAATGTGACCTAAATGATCGATTTCATCTCTGACCACACTTGTTTCATTTACCTCTTCAGAAATCATTATTTTTTTAAAATTGCATCGATGCTTTATGGGCATGGAATGTGTATTTTTTATTTTTATTCTGTACTCTCCCAAGCACTTAGTACAGTGCTCTGCACACATTAAGTGCTCCGTGGCTCAGTGGAAAGAGCCTGGGCTTCGGAGTCAGAGGTCATGGGTTCGACTCCCGGCTCTGCCACTTGTCAGTTGTGTGACTGTGGTCAAGCCACTTAACTTCTCTGTGCCTCAGTTACCTCATCTGTAAAATGGGGGTGAACTGTGAACCTCACGTGGGACAACCTGACTACCCTGTATCTACCCCAGTGCTTAGAACAGTGCTCTGCACATAGTAAGCGCTTAACAAATACCAACATTATTAACTGTCTACCTTTATCTGGGTTTCCTTTTAAGTGGTCAAAATTGTAATTTGGCAGTCAATGCAATATGTAAGAAATCTCCAACATTTAATCAGCTGCTTTTCAAACAAGGAAGATACTTACAGCTCCAATCTACTGGCTGAAAACTTACAAAGTTCCTAATGGCATTTGGTCCAGGAGACCCATATTTAAATTGAGTAGGAACATGTTGTTTAACAAATCCGTGATACCTTTGTAAATCTGGACTTTAACATGTCCATAGCCCCCACTATAATCCTATAAAAGAATTCTTTCAAAGCGTCCAGGCTGCAGTGCAACAACAGGGTGAGGAGGGAACGATCCACAAATGCCTGGCGGGTAGTACTTGAAAGATGGTCATCTCTCAGGAACATTCCGTGCACAGCTTCCAATAGGGCTACTTGTTTGGCAGAGCCACTCCTATGAAGAATGAGACTTTCCTGTGAATTCCAACTTTACTTTACCAATGCCAGATATACAATTAACTTTGAATTTAGATCCAAAGCTGACAGAGAAACTAAAACCAGAAGACTTTGGGAATGAAACCATTCTTCTCTATCTTCCAATTCCCAACCAAAAACAACATGTAAAATATGAACAAAGTAAGCCAGATTTGGCCCTAACACTGGCTTCTAACCAGACCTTGATCCTCACCTCATAGTACCCCAGTATGGTGCTACGAAACCAAAAAAATTCCTACTTAAATGAAAAGCAATTTTTGAAAAAAAAATGTATTTACTCCATCTTTGCATTTGAACATCAACTACACTTCCAAATAGAGGCTCTCTGAATCTTTGACTCACTTAACACCTAGTATAATATCAACTCTGACCACACTGTCTCATTTACCTCTCCACCAATCATTATTTTTAAAAATTGCATCTGTGCTGTATGGGTGGGGAATGTGTCTGTTTATTGTTATACTGTATTCTCCCAAGCACTTAGTACAACACTTTGCACACAGTAAGCACTCAATAAATATGACTGACTGAATTTGGGTTTCATTTTAAGTGGACAAAATTATAGGCCAGGGATTTCTGCCTTTATTTTACCCTAAGAGAGTAAGGGAAATAGATCCTAGCTTAGGCGAGAGAACTAAACAACACTTTCATGAAAAATAAACTGATGAGGTCACTCAAGTGAGCCTTCTGGTGGCAAAAACTTAGCCTTCAGCTCACACCCTGACACAGGTCATCACTCACAACCATTGTCCAGCTACCCAGCCGGGATATCCGTAGCCCAAGTAGATACGATCTCTCTCTTTTGTTAAAAATCTCCACCAGAGATTCTTGCTGTTACGTAGCTGTTAATTTTTTTTTAAAGATATTAACGCTGTAGGTTTCTCTGGCTTGCCTCTCTCGATTATAAATTCTTTATGAGCAAGAAATGTGTCTGCTAATTATGTGGTATTGTAATCTCACAAGTGCTTCATACAGTGCTCTGCACATAGTAGTGTTCAATAAATACCACTGATTTGACTGATGGACATAAAATTAAACCGAACTAATTAAATCCCTTTTAACACCTAGTTTAAATCCAATGCACTCCAAAATAATGTACTAAATCTCTGTTGAACATCATGAGGATAATGAAAACTAAGCAAACATTTTAAACTGATTACCTTCTAGCGATTCTTTTGAAACTCATCTGAAATAATTCTTCCATAAAGTGCCTCTGGTCCCGACAAAGGATTTCTGTCATTAATTGTAGTAACATAGGACTCTGGGATAATTCCAAGGCATCCAGGAACTAGATAAATGGGGTCAAAACATTTCCACATCTTTTTAAAGCGTGCTTTTTTTCTGAAAATTTTCTATTTTTTCCTGGCTGCATAATGCCAGTTTTAAAACATTTTAAAACATGTTTTATTGAGGATGCAATGGCTCTATATTATATCCTTATAGGATCAAAAAGTTGTTGTCTTTAAGGAAAAAACAGAAACATTGATAATCGGGGCAGACGAAAGGCTGGATTAATGTAATATACTGTTTTGAAGCTACTTCCATCCGACGTGTGTACAATGTGCCAAAAATATTTTCTTCAGTTGTAAGACATGTTATAGTGAATAAAAATAAAAAAGCTGGAGGTATAAATTAGAATCCAAAAATAAAACTAAATTAGCTATGCCTGAAAAGACAAGTGCATTTTTTGAGAGATAATTATCTTAGAGAAACTTTTGAAGTAAACCTTAACTTGCAAGGGCCATTCTAAGACTGAAGGGGAGTTTTTAGTGTACAGCAGACTAATGTTTTAGCGGCCACCTATCACTACTTCCAGTTCCAAGACTGCCTGGAGAACCCTGACAGAGAAGCAGCGTGGCTTAGCGGAGAAAGCATTGGGCTTGGGAGTCAGACATCAGGGGTTCTAATCCCGGCTTCGCCTCTGATCAGCTGTGTGACTTCGGGCAAATCACTTGACTTCTCTGTGCCTTAGTTACCTCATCTATAAAATGGGGATTAAGATTGAGCCCCCCACCACGGAACATCTGATTACTTTGTATCTACCCCAGTGCTTAGAAGAGTGTTTAGCACAGAGTACTTGCTTAATAAATGCCATCATTATTATTACCAGAATCTCTATTTTTGTAATAGACATTTCCAGCAGCTCAAGCTTTTCCAATCCCCAAAGAATAATTAATAATTACGGTATTTGTTAATGTGTCAAGCACTGTTCTCAGCTCTAGGGTAGGTACAAGTTAATCAGGTCAGACAGAGTCCATGTTCCACATGGCACTCACAGTCTAAAGGAGAGGAGAACACGTACTGAATCCCCACTTTATATAGATGAGGTCCAGAGGAGTTAAGTGACTTGTCCAAGGTCACACAGCAAGCAAGAGGCAGAGCTGGGATTGGAACTCAGGTCCTTTGACTTCCAGGCCCGTGTTCTTTCCATGAGGCCACGCTCCTCCCTAAAACCTCCTGGGAACTTCAAAGCAGTGCCCCAATTCAGGCAAGCTGACAGAAGGGAAGAAGGAAGGAGGGTCTGAAGGGACAGCACTTAGAATAGTGCTTGGCACATAAGTGCTTAATAAATACCATCATCATCATCAAGAGCAGGACCATTACTATTGAGATATTGATAATACTGATAATTCTGGCAAAATGCACCTGGATGTCATGAAAATCCTATCAACTTGCCATTTAGCTTGCCCTACTAAGATACATCTATTTTCCCATTCTCAGGCAGCCCTTGAATAACTAAGTGCTGTTGAATAAATTATATCGGCTGACCCTTCCAACCAGCTGTCACAGCAACATTCCCATCTCATATGTAAATGTGGCTTTTGGACAGAAACCTTGACGTGAGTGGGATGTGCTGGGTAGGCTGCAGAAGTATCATTCAGAGGACTTCTGGCTGGCACCATGTAAATTCTTTATCCCCACTCTTTGTTCATCTCACATGGACCAAAAAATCTCCATGTGGCTTCTTGAAGGAATTCTAATTGACAAACTGAAATTATACTGTCATTTCCTATGTATGTCATGTGTCTTATATTACAATATTTCTAGAGTTACACAGACTGTCTCCAAGTAGAACACTGACAGGCCTCAGGTCTATCTGATCTCTGGGATCCTAACACCTTTCCTCTGCCCTAAGAGTCCTTCAGATTTCTTTAGGCCAGTAAACTTCAATAAAAGAACATAAGCAATGCCACTTCTGGTCAGACTACCCTGCTCAGTGTTCTGCTGCCATCAGTGGCAACAAGATGCTTGTAAGATCTATAATATGGTTGCCCTCGTTGACATCCAATCTCGTGGTAAGAATGTAGTATGAAAAGCTCTTCTTCTACATCCTTACTTTCCCACTGGTATCCTATTATGAACCTCTCATCCATGAATTTATCTTACCCTCCAACCTCCTGAGATTTCGTTTTCTTTCATGAAAATTTCCTGGGGTCACTGTGGGTCCCCTAGTGCTTATCTGCCCAGGATTAAGCTGAAAGTATTTGAAATCACCTGGATCTGCCATGTGTTTCACACAGCACTGTTGTCTGCCCAAGCCAAACACTACTAACATCTGAAGAAAATGAACACCCTGACCGTTACAAAGGTAGCCATAACCGTTCCCAAATCCAAATGGGGCCTAATGGTGTTCTGTTAGCAACTACAACAGGTAGGCAGATGCCTCACTGTAAAGAGGAATGATGCAGAGGGCTCCAGTTTTTTCAAACATATTTACCTAAACAAGGGAACTAGTCAAAATAGTACCACTAAGCATAGGGCATCAAATGATACTTTCAGTTTTAACTAAGTTGTGATCAACTCTATCCAGAACAGTATTTACCATTCTTCTAACAAGAAATGGAAAGAACAAGCCTCCAGTTTATAGTATTCTTATAAGCTGGAATACTTGGAATTCTTATATTCCATGTTGCACATGCTTCCCCATTTTGTCACACTTGAAATCCAAATTTTATTTTTGATTAGGAACAGTTATAAGAAGCATTGGCTCTCCAAAGTTATTGTTTTGCCTTACAAGCTTTGTTAAATACTAACCTTTTTAGTGCAATCCACATAGTTGTTGTACCGCAGAGTTCCTTTGGGAAACTCATCAGAATTCATAGGGAAATTGAAAGCCACAAATTGTTCTAGTGCATTCTTAAGATCATTAAGTCTGTCTCCAGTAAGATTTGTGAAGAAGGGAAGAATAAGCACAGCTTGGCTCTAGTATGGAAACAAGAATTGGTAGGATTAGAGAAAACGAGGAATCGGAAATGAAGGCCTTACTGGTGCCACAGTAATAATTGCTTTATTTAAAAACCTTCTAAGGGCTACTTAAATATTGGATTTTGTGGATCATTTAAATGTAGTTTCAAGGTCTCAAAATGAGACCAAATCCTGAGTTTCGTCTTTCTTCCTGTCACTAAGGATGCTCCACTAGAAGTATGGACTAAGTCAAAATGCCTTCATTGAGCATTTAAAAGGTTGTATAGCACTACATAGATCGGGGGTAACCAAAGTGCAGTTCACGAGCCACAAGCGGCTCTTCTTCACTTGCTCCACGGTTCACGTACAGAGGTTTTGTTATTTATTATTTCACCACATTGGCAGTGGGTTGCAGTATGTTGCTGCTCCAACCGTTTCAGAGGGGATGGCACCCTCACCCACAAAAGTCCAGAGTGGCTGGCCTCACCCCTCAAACCACTGCCTCATCCAGAACACCTGCTCTCTGTCACCACCCTGGGAACTCCAGCTCACCACTTCACCTGCTGCTTTCAGCCAAATTGATCATTTTTGTTTGGGGCTCTTCGGTTCATTAAACTTGGCCACCTCTCGGAGTATGTGTTAAAGAGAGGCATGTTTCCTACTGTCTTACAATAAGTTGGATGACTTATACTAATTCAGTATGCACTTGAATCATCCCGTAGCACGTAGGGAAAAGTTTCCACAACGAAATGATTTCACTGAAATAAGGCCATGAATCCCAGGATTCAGAGAATCCTACTGGAGATCTCTCCATTCCCCAGAGAACTAATGACAGGGGAGAACAGGGTTCTCCATCCTTCAAAGCATATTCACTCACATTAATTTGGGCACGAGATCGAATCAAAGTAAGTGACCTTGGCATGGCACTAAGGCCTCTCCTATTCCCAACTGCCTTTCATCAGTCCTTGAGTCCTTCTCCCCTCTCTCGCCCTCCATTTTGTCTTTCTTTTCCTCTCAAGTGAATAGCTCTAAAGCGAAACATAGTTCTGCTGCTTTAAACAACAACTTTGTTATTATCATCATCATTAGTAGTAGTAATAACAATTTTGGGTTGCTTCAGTAGATAAAAAAAGTTCAATCAACCGATGGCATTTATTGTCATTTATTTATTACTACTACCTAGGGGTATTTCTGCTTTTGCCTCCTTGTCTCTATTCCTAGCATAGTATCAGTCTCCTCTAAATGTTCAAATTCTGTGAGGTGATATCAGACAGATAAAAACAAATACAACCCTGGGTGACAGTGAAGAATTCACTCAAAAAAAAAAAACCCTCAATAAATTACCTTTAGATTTAGGCCAAGCTTCTTATCAATAAGCAGACTAGTATATGCATTGAAGACGGCAGAGAAAGCAGCGTGATTTGTATTAGAGGACACTGAGGAATCAATCTAGAAAAACAAAATAAGGAAAGTGTAATCGTACTGTTTCTATTATCTTTTTCCCAAAACCATACTACTACATGCAATTTAAATAGAATAATTAGTGTATGATTTACATTTGAGAAATGGACTACCATTCTAGTTTCTTGTTTGTGGATTTTAACACAAATTTTTCTCCAAATTCACTCATCCTTGTGCAGTATCCAACCCCAAATTTTCATCTAGCAAAATCCAATATTTTAAATGCAAATTGTTTCCAATATTGGTAACAGCAAACTTTATTAATAAACTCATGTTTTGAAAACTTCAAAGGTTATTCAAAACAAACGCAGTTTGAACAAAGCTATTACGGGCAGTCTTCAAATTAAGACCTCTCAAACCACACAGTATGACACTTAATGCTCCTAATTTTAAAGCCTGCTTCAGCTGTGCAACATGTCAGTCTTGACTTGACAACGCTAGCCTTCTTTATGGCACTAGCTATTCAGATGCAGGTGATGAAGGAGGGCACATTTGACTTGTGGGAAACTGGGGAAACTATTTTAAAAACCATCATAATGGGAAAAAAAAATTAAAGAGAGATGGGGTTATGAGGCAGGAGAGCCTATAGGGTAGGGGCAGCGGGGCTTATATATGACACAGACAGAGTCACCACAGAGGGTCAACATCCATTTTATTCCCAATGAAATAAGCCGGCTTTGGACCTCTGACAATACAATTATGTAACTATTTCTCATCGACAATTAAGTAAACAATTCTCAGATATTTTTGTATCTGACTTAGGTTCAGGAATCAATTCACCATGTGTCACACTGTCCTATCGGAATACTAGTTGCAATGTCTCAACCTAACACAGTTTTCAAGAATCAATTCTGTCCTAAGCCCTTGGACTGTCTTTCCACTTCATTTCACAAACACCCTCAAAAAAAGTTGTGATTCTAAAATGAGCCCCCAAGACAATACCTGTAGAACTTTAGCCAGTAAAGTCAAAACAGCTATTTTGCTTTCTGGAGTAGAATCTTCAGCCCACCACGTATCGAGTCTCTTCCAATTTTGCAGAATCGCATCCACCAACTTCTCTCCCTGCTGCTTCCGAACAATACGATCTCTAAAGCTTTGATCTAACATGCCATTCAAAATGGTTCCCACCTGAAATAGTTTTTGAAAATAATAAAGCATGGGATATTCTCTGATAGGAGTATTAAACCTGAATGACAGCCTGCGAAAACGGATTTTTAAAAATCTAAAACAAAAAATCCTTTAGATAGGGATTCAGACCAAGGAATCTGAAGGTCAGCTAACTTTTCAAAATGATACAGTCCAAAAGAGTGGTGATATTATTGTTACTTTTCAGTTGCACTCTGCTGTGGTCAGGTCATAAATGGGTTTTGTATATAAAAGTTCACAATGTACTTCACAGTGTGCTTCATCCCTGCACAATATCTCAATTTTTGCACACACTGCCTCAGCAGACACATGGCTGATACTAAAAAAAGAGTGTAATGATACTGGAACAGCCAGGTGCAGTATTATCACTTCCTTCACAAAGAGGTCCTATAATCTTTGTGAATGGACCGTGGCCCATGAGTCATTCGCAATGGCAGATTCCATCCACCATTCATTTTGAATTTATTGCTTAGCCTGAGCAACATTGAATGACCTTGTGAACGACATCCCCATAATATATACTTCCAGGCCCTGGAAGAGAATCTTAAAAGGGAAATAGGCTCATGAAAGTACCCAAATTCCCTTAAAAGCTGCCATACCAATTTAGGTATTTTACAACTGGCTACTGTGAAAATACTCTTTTTTTCTTCTTCCTTTAGCAACCTTTGTACAGAAACACTTTGGAAACAAATCAACTATTTCACAGAGGTAACTGTTTATATCAGTAGCTATCTGCCAACTTAAGGGAACATTTAAATACCATTTTTGCATTATCCACTGATGACTTCATGAGCTCAAGTACAGCAGTGTCAATATTTTTCAGGAGCTCAGTATTGATGGTTGCCGAGAACAAGTTGTAGAAATACTCTCCGTGAGAGAAACTGATTAGGTTCCTCTGTGATGTTCCTGCAAGTGGCACAGAAAGCACCACTGTATTCAACAGGAGACTCACCAGTTCTTCACACTAGGAGAATTGACAAAAAGCTGCATAAATCAATTTGTCATTTCACACAGTGGATACTTTTGTAATGGAAATAAAGTACCAAATATTCAAAAATCAAGGAAAATCAGTTTTCTAAAGTTCAGATTTTTAGTTTTAGTATTTAACTTTTCCTTAAAAATCGAGAGTGGTGCTCTTATTGAAGTAGATCAATAGAGACTTTTTATCAACAGTAAGGAGAGCTTCATTAATCTATGGTCTGATAAACGGATATAAATATGAATTCTATACACTTACATACACACATTACCCCACCCTACAGCCCCACCCAAGTCTAGTAAAGAAATAGATTATTGTGCTTCAAAACAGCACTATCAGTATTTGAACCTTTTTTGGGCCCTACGTGGCTGGCATTGTAGATCCCACATTCACCTTTTCAGCCCAACACCAAGTCACAGGTGAATAGTCTTCTTCACATACAAAGGGGAGACACACACACACACACACACACACACTCTCTCTCTCTCTTCCTACCAGTCCTCCAAAAGCAAAAGCCAACTCCAGAAGTCCACTGGCTAATTGTTTACTGCTGATTTCTAATGAGGGAAGAGACTGCCTTTCGTCACCAGGTGCAATTCCTTTATAAACAACGGAGAGAAGCTTGGTGCTTCCTGGACGCTGCAGATGTGAAGCCTAAAAAAGTGGTCATTCAGTCATTGTCAGTGTTTGCTCAATGATAAAATCCAAGAAATATTAAAGGTACAAAGTTTTACCACAGTTCATATTAATTCTTTACTCTTTCCTCCTGGATGGATAATTCCTTTAAACTACAACAATAAACTTGTCTTGTTGAGTACAATTTTATTGCCCCATGGTTTTTTTTCTATACAGTGGTAGGTTCTGCACCAGCATTTCATGTAAGTTCAAGTATGAGTAAGATAATATTAAGATTTAATATTTGTAAAGCCTCATTTGTGTTAAGGAATGTTCAAAAATAAATAATATAAAATCTTATTCGTTAAGTGTTTATTATGTGCCAAGTATTGTACTAAGCACTGGAGTAGAAACGAGACAATCAGGTTGGATGCAGTCCCTCTCCCACATGGGGCTCACAGTTTAAGGGGGAGGAGAAGAGGTACTGAATCCCTATTTTATAGATGAGGAAACTGAGGCAATAGAGAAGCTGAGTGACTTGCCCAAGGTCACAAAGCAAGCAACTGGCAGAACCAGGATTAGAATTAAGGTCTCCTGACTCCCAGGTCCATTCTCTTTCCTTAGCCACTAGAACCTCTAGGCTAAAAAAGAGTGACTATTTTGGACAGCCTATATTTTCATTATTTTATTTTTACTCCTAGATATGATCAATTCCATTGATCTTGAGATCCCCTAGGTTTTTATTTAAGGCTAAGTAGATTTGTGGCTCCCATTTTCCAAGTGCAAACCTTCTGTTGGCAGAATACACATACAAAATTTAAATGAAGCTTTTTTTTAATGGTATTTATTAAACACTTACTATGTACCAAGCAAGTGCACAGATAAATAAGGTCATCAGGTTGAACACAGTCCATATTTTACCGCTGAAGTGAATGAGTAACAGAGAAGGTTCAATGACTTGCCCAAAGTCACAGAGCAAACAAGTGGCAGGGCCAGGATTAGAATCCAGGTCTGCCCTCCAGGCCCGTGCTCTATCCTCTGGGCCAAGGTGCTTCTCAGCATGTTTTTTTAAATTAACAATGTCAGACCTATATCTTTATCCTGTCTTTACCAAAACCAAGAAAACCTAATTAGAGACGTTAGCATGTCAAAAGTAACTCAGTAGTTAATAAAATGGTGAAGATTTCAACCTCTCACTTCTGGTTTTCATTTCACTGCTTCTCCCCAGGGGCAGAAGACCCTTTCACTGTGTATAAGGCCCCAGCCGCACCAGGGTAGCTTGGACTGTGTTAGATTGGATGTTTTCTGAGCCACCGCAAACACGGCATGGCTCTGAAAAGGCCCAGGTGTCTCTCTTCGGAGTTCCCACATGTACAGTCACATCAATTATTTCATTCTATTCTCACAGCATCCTTGTGAAGTACAGAGAGGCAGGTAATAGCCACCTTCTACAGATGAAGAAATTGTGGGAAGAGACTTGATCATGGACATATAGAAGGCCAGTGGTAGAGTGAGAGACAGATCCCACGTTCTTTCCACCAGACTATGTTACTTTCTTCACTTGAAGCACCACCACTCCTACTTCATCTCCCCGACTTTTACCTACAAGGGCAGATCTTAATGTACAACTTCCTGTCCTGGGATCCTAAGGCAACCTGTTTCCCCGCTACTTCTACCACTGAAACTCATCCTCTCTCCTCTGATCTCTGTCCTCATAAACCAAAAGTGCAGTGCAGTGAGAAAAAATGAGTTTCTAGCATGTGAAACACTTAATTTGCTGTGGAAAAGTTTACCTGAGGATGTACTGCAGCATGCAAAAGTCCAGCCCTTTGAAGCTGTTTACAGGCTGATAGGATAGAAGCCAACCTAGGCCGATCAAAGCGAGCATCAGGTTTATATAGGTCCACAGTACAGAGCTCCTCAATGCTAGTTAAGTGAAGGAAAAGAAAAATAATTTTGCTTGTCATCATCTTAACATATTAAGATTTATCTCACTTATTCAGTACTGAAAGATACTATGGATATCGTTACCATTTTAACAGTCCTCTAGACTGTAAGCTCATTATGGGCAGGGCACCTGTCTGCAGTACTGTATTCTCCCAAGCATTTAGTACAGTGCTCTGAACATAGTAAGAGCTCAATAAATACCAATAATTGATTGATTTATCTTAACAACTGGTTATTTCCTTAAGCTGTATTAACTTTAGTTTGCTTTAAACCAGGCATGTAAATGACAGGTTCAGGTGCACTTGGTGCTTAAACACAGCACCTGAATGACTAAATCACTGATGGGGAAGGAAGAGAGGATGGAGAATCCTGCAGAGTCTGGATGGTGGCTCAGTATCCGGCGTGACCTGCTGAAACAGCCTCTTCTACTCTTCTAAGACCTCCCAACATGGAAGCTGTCAGGAGCGGTGCCACCTCTCTTCGCAACTGGAAATGGCCATGCCTCTTCTTTTCCTTGGCATCTCATTCAGGATCAAAGCTGCAAAAGGGCTTGCCCACTTTGATCTGGCTGGCTCTAACAGGTTCTGATGGGTTCACTACACTGAGGCATTTTCTGAAGTCACAGAGCAGGGACAAGACCACCCAGAACCTCCTATCCCCAAATCTAGTTTCTGCAGCACTCCCAACTAGGGCTATCAGAAAATTCCACCTTTGCATTGCTACCAAGCACTATAAGGGTGGCGTGCAATCAGCCCTCTTTTGAGACAAATAGGTGGCAGAGCTTGAAAACTGTACTTCTGACTGCATTAATTAGCATGATACAGATAAATGCTTACCTTTGAGCTGTTACTCTTTTCTTTATGTTGCCCTCCAAGGCATCCTTGTAAGGAGATTTCTTTAAAGCTTTCATAACACTCACACAGACATCGGGAAGATTACTCATGACTTGTACATCAGCTACATTAAAACCTATGCTTGACGGATCACACACTATTTCCACTACAAGTTCCATAAAGGTAGCGTTAAGTAAATCCTTCTCAAGTAGCTGTACAAAATAAAATAAAATGAAATGGGAATTTCATTTGTAATAGTACTGAACTCACAGAGGGCTTTAATAATAAAACTGTGCTTAAGTCATTTGCTAAGAAACCCCTAGCTGTATAATGAAAGAGAGCACATACATAAAACAGACACAAAAAGCTAGTTTGCATTTGACTCATCGGGGGAAATGGCAAATATTAGATACTAGAGTGATTAGCTACTATCAAAAGGCACACTCACAAACTAAGACAAATTCCAAAAACCATTTTAATGGTTTTCTATAAACACCTCTTCAGTTCCATCTGTTGACTTGGAAAGAATAAATCTAGAATGGTGTTGAATTGCATTTAATTGTGCTACAAAGCTGAGAGAGAGTTCTCTTTTTCAGGCACTATTGGGCCTACAGGAATAGGAAGTACAGTGTTTGTCATGGCCCAGTTACTTGGACATAATCACAGAGATACTTCACTACTGGGGGGAAAATGGAACCTATAGGTAATACAGAGAAGCAGAGAAGTAAAGCTCTCTTCCTCGCAATCTTCCTCACTATCGTTTTCTCTCAAGTACCACTGTAATATTTAGGGAGGAAAGGAGAGCAACAGAGAAGCTAAAATGAAATGTTGAGCTGCCACTCATTAATAATTTTCAATCTATTTTTCCAAAAGTCCAAATTAATCCATCTATAATCTCTCATTCACAAACATTATAATAGGGTTAGGTATCACCTGTAGATTTAATTGGTAAAAGGAATATCCATAACTTAACACTAAACTGGCATGTCAATATTTTATCATTTGAGATATTTTGTAATCCCACTAGAGACAAGAAAGAGCCAAGAGCCTTGATTCATTCTGTTTGTGGATTAACCATGGCCCAGAATTCACATTCTCCTCCTTTTGATTTAACACTGCATACTCTATAGGTATTCTTAAAATATTGATTCTTTTGATTGACACACTCATCAATATATTCAGAGGAGGATTACAAAGCAGGGTGACCCCCAAATCAGTGAGTTTGGCTATTTGTAGCATGCCCCAGTTGAAAATCGGCTGGGGAAGAAGGTTGAAACTAATGTTTAAACTGAGAAATTTAACAATCTAGAACAATTTAATACATGTAAACTGCTTGAAGCACAACTTTTGTAAGCAGACAGTGTGGTAGGAACTGTGAGTTCCATATTAGCCCTACCAGTTAGCTACACGAACATCCAAAGGTGAATCATCATCAATGGTCTCATCTTTGAGTACCAAAGACAACTAAATATTTAATACCCATCTCTTCCTCTGGCTAAAAGACTAAGAACAAAGAATTTGGAGGGTCATGTTAGCCTGAGGTAATATTCATAACCAACAACTTCTCAGTTTGACTGTAACTTACTCTAATATTCTAAAGTTTTCAATATTTCACTAACTATACTCATTTTTAACAAACCTAACTTGCAAGTTGAAAAATGCTACATTTGCACAAGTATGAAAAAAAGTATTTGTGTCATTGCAAAAGCTGTTTATCATTTGGAAAAAAAACCCAAAGCTGGCTATCATACTACCTTCCAAGTGTCTTGGTAGGTGTTCAGAAGCATAGTGGCAAATTCCATAATTCGGACAATAATTGTACACTTGCTGTAATTGTACTCTTCCCTTTCTTGTGGACTAAACATGCTGCCTTTTGAGCCAGTGCCAAAACACTGTTCCGCTGCTGTAATATCATGAAAGGCAATGCGTTCCAGGAAGAAGGATATGGCCCTCAAAAATGAAGACTTTGCCTGCGTTCCTGGGAATATTAATAAAATATTGGTATATTTAAATACAAAATCATAAGTATACATTTCATATCACCACAACAACAGCATGCAGCTTTTCTAGGTCCATCAGTTTATTTAAGAAATTAAAATGAAAAATTTTGTTCCATTCTGAAAAACTACTATGACCCAAATGTTACAACCTGGTGAGAACACACATGGACATTAATGAAAAAAAATTTATGACAAGGTTAATAACTCATACATGAGGTCTTTTTTTTTTTTTTTTAATAACACAACCATCTATTTAGCTCTAGTCTTGAAATCTTCATCACTGCCACGACAAACTCTATTATTCTTGACAGTTCGGTAGTAAATCATACTATCCTATGCTCAAAGGCAGGAACCGACTCTTCAGGCTGGAAAACACTATGAAAATGACAGGGGCAAAGTGCTCAGAGAGAGCAAAGGTTCACAGATTTTCTCATTAATTTCCTACAACAACCAAGTCCAGCTCACCTCTCTAATGCCAACCTACTCTCTGTACCTCAAGTGCACCATCAGCCCCTTGTTAGTTTGGTATTAATCAGGGAAGCAGTCCAAATTTCAAATCTTAGGACAAAAACTTCTGAGTCTAACAACTACCCAGAACTTTCTTGAAGAGGAAACCCAGCAACATGACATGAGGAAGATTCAATCCCCAAAAATGAAGCAGTTATTCTTGATTTCAAGTCTTCCAACAAAGTTAAACCTGACTTAGCAGCATACAAACTTTACCTACCGAGTATTTCATGTGCTTTGACAGTTTTCTCCTCAATAAATGTGTTGTAGCACTCCAGAGATGCTAAGAGCATATCCATCCATTGTAGAACAGCTCTTAAACTAAAAGGCCCTTCCAGATCCAAGAGGGTTGGCCAAACAAGGATTCCGGATAAATGATCATTACCCGTACCTGCACCTTCAAATCTGCTAATGAGGAAAGAAACACCTTCTTCCTTGAGGATGTCATTCAACCATGAAGCTGGGGACTTATTGCCTTAAAAAGAAACAAAGATTTAAAGCTATCCAATCCAATTTTTTCTTGATCTAATTTTTCTTTCTATAATCTAATCAGTTATCTACTTAAAATGACAAAGGGCAGAGAGACTATAAATGTTAGAATATGTTAAGAATGCAGAATCAAATAAAATGCAATTTATTTCCATTAGCATGTCCAAATAAAATGTTACATTAGCAAAATTATTTGATAAAGGATTATGCATTTCACTACTGCATTATGTTGGTTACACTCTCTATTGGCATTCAAAAGGTACATTATCTAAAAATCCTTTATTTCCAGATAGTTTTTGTAACTTGGTAAATCAAGGTTAAAAAAAAAAGTATTTACCTTGTCTAAACTACGTGCTTTTGTCTAGACTTCTAGCAATAATGAAGTTCTTAGTATTGTAATACAAAGGAGCCAGGAAATGTGGCCAAAGTGCCGGAGGGTGACATACCCACAAGTCATACTGACATGTCAGCCCGTGGCTCCCTGTGATTCTGCCAATCAATGTCACCATATCTCTTCCCTCACTATATCAATCTCCACCCAAGTCACAGTGGCAGGAGGAGGAGGAAAAAGTCACTACCTCCTCTCCCTTCAGTCTGGTACAGAAGGTAAAAACAGTGTTGAACCCTCTGCTACATCCTGAGGCTGGCGAGGCCATTGAGAAGCATTTCATCTTGTCAGCCAGTGGAGTACAATGTCTTTCAATCCCTCTTTGTTTGAGAGTTCCACTTTCCAAAAACATATTTCTTTGTAGTCAGGCCAGGGACAATCTTTCCGTAAATTAGGAAGGCAGGGAATGTCTTTTCACATCACACAGGAATAGTACTTCCTCTCCATTAGGATCAAACTCACTGATGCTCTACTCATTTAGGAAGAGTGCAAGATTCTCTAGCTATGCCGTTAAAGAAAATTGACTTTAAAATAGTAAATATGCATTTGGGTCAACACCTCCAGGTTTCATTATCCAAGCTGGTCTAAAATGAATCTGATTAAAGTGATCTGAATTGAATTTGCTTTTATTTAGAAACAGAGGAAAAGGTGAAAAATGTTAGCGGAATGTTACAATTGAGATCTTACGAAAAACTTCTGAGAAATATTAAAATATGGTTTATCCTTTAGTAATAGCTCAGATTCAAAATCGGTACTGTGTACTTAAGTAGTTCATACATATCCTGCATCTATAAAGAGATATCTATAGCTATAGGATATGTGTATGGGGAAACTGGCAATCATTGTACTAGCCTTCTTTATGAGTCTGCAATCACACTGTATTATTTAGTAAGTTTGACATATATCACATTCTATTGAAATTACACTAGCAGCAAAGCTACGATCCAAAAATAGGTTGGGTTTTCTGTTTGTTTGTTTCTCCAATAAACCTCAACATCTACACTACAAGAGCAAATAAGCATAAACAAAGTTTGGGGAATGGTAGGACTTTATTACAGTACCTGGTAATAAAGGGACAAATTTATAAAAGAGCTCTATGGACTTGTGTCGGCATTCTGTCTGGGGTCTTCCACACTGCCCCAAAAGCCAGTAAACAAGATCCAATAAACGCACTGACCGAGCATTGGGAAATCCTCTGTTGAAGAGACAAGAAATGTAAATTAGATGGCTTCATCGAATCTATACTGCATCTTACCAAAATATCCCTAATAGCAGAATCACACCAAACTGGACAACACTAGCATTTTTGGTAATAATGTTGGTATTTGTTAAGCGCTTACTATGTGCCGAGCACTGTTCTAAGCGCTGGGGTAGACATAGGGGAATCAGGTTGTCCCACGTGGGGCTCACAGTCTTAATCCCCAATTTACAGATGACGGAACTGAGGTGCAGAGAAGTTAAGTGACTTGCCCACAGTCACACAGCCGACAAGTGGCAGAGCTGGGATTCGAACTCATGAGCCCTGACTCCAAAGCCCGTGCTCTTTCCACTGAGCCACGCTGCTACCAGCCACGCTGGTAATCTACACAAGACAATAGAATTATCCAGCAAAATGAGTTAAATAAATTATTTTCACTTCTAAAAAGAAGGAATGGTTGCAAGCTTCTCAAGCCACTTGGTTTCTCCTCAACCCAACCTCACATTGTTAATGATCAAGGTTAGAATCCTGTATATCAAATGTAAAGAAATCAGGAACTGTATTTTCTTTGCCTTTAAACCCTAAAGTTTTTACCACGAATTTCTCCCTACAGCACTGGGAAACTTCTTCTGAATCTTAGTCCACTCAAATTCTAGAGCATCCTGACTAGGGCATAATGATTGAGAAGTAACCATTCACTTTTACAGCAGATCAAGATGCAAAGTGCTAAGGAATACCAACCGTGGCAAACGCCGATTCTTTTCTTCATTGAAGGATATGTGCTTTTTCTCAATGATACGTTTTAGGTGATCAATAGCATCACAACACTGTTGAATTGTACCTGTTTCCAAGCAGAAAAAATACTAAACAATAAATACTGCAACTAAACCAAGTACTAAAAACATGCAATACAAAAATACACAGAACATTAGGGAGGCAGTGGGGCCTACTGGATAGAGCACAGGCCTGGGAATCAGAAGGACCTGGGTTCTACTCCCCAGCTCTGCCACTTGTCAGCTGTGTGACCCTGAGCAAGTCACTTTCCTTCTCTGTGCCTCAGTTACTTCATCTGTAAAATGGGGATTAAAACTGACTGTGAGCGCTATATAGGACAGGGATGTGTCCAACCCAATTACCTTGCATCTATCCTAGTACTTAGTACAGTGCCTGGCACATAGTAAGTGCTTAACAAATACCACAGTTAACATTTACAATTTATTTCAAGTCTACCAAAGACACATCATAGAAAGAGAAGCAGTAGAAGAGTAGGGATTTAAATACTTTATCACCTCTTAAAATATATGGCAGTGCTAACTAACCAGGCCAATAAAAGCTGAAAATACTAACAGAAATAGCCGGGCAGTTGGGATAAAGAGCTGGTTGTTCATTCAATAGTATTTATTTATTCAATAGTATTTATTGAGCGCTTACTATGTGCAGAGCACTGTACTAAGCGCTTGGAATGAACAAGTCGGCAACAGATAGACAGTCCCTGCTGTTTGACGGGCTTACAGTCTAATCGGGGGAGACAGACAAGCATAATGGCAATAGAGTCAAGGGGAAGAACATCTCCTAAAAACAATGGCAACTAAATAGAATCAAGGTGATGTACATTTCATTAACAAAATAAATAGGGTAATAGGTTGTCATACGTGAAGATAGGACGAGACATTACTGTATTTCGCTCCCAGTTTTCACTACTGCTACTTCCCACTTGGGATAGAAATAGAGCCTTTCATTACCATTCTACCTCTGGTATCATCAAGTTGCAGTTGTTATTTTCCCCGCTCCACTCCCCGATTGTAGGAATATGGATGGACAGAGAGAAGTAGAAATTAATAGTAGGAGTTGGAGTTGAGCCACATGGGAGAGAAGCAAGTGCTTTCTCTGTTGCCTTCCCAGCTTTGATTTTGCTCCAGGATGCATAAGCTTTAAACAGAGGGTAAAAGTGAGTAAAGATCATCCTCCATAGAGGAACACCTCCCCAGCAGAAAAGGGCAGAAGTTTTGGGGCAGTCATTAAAGAATAGGAACATGTCAGGTGTGAAAGCAAGTGTGTGGATCAGGACAAATACTACTCCAGAAGTTTGGGAATGTTAGAAAAATATTTTAACTTAAAAAAGTTAATTAAAAAAAATTTTAAATGAACTTGTCACTTATATTACTAGCAAGGCCAGAGTGTGACAGAATGATTGAGGCAGATTTGTGAATGAGCAGTAGTAGTAAAAGTATTTATTACACGCTCACTGTGTATGGGGCACTGTACTAAATCCTGGAAGAGAATACATAGGTGGGAATTAGATACTGTCCCTCTCCCTTGGGGGACTCAGGCAGTGGAAAATATTTTTACACCCAAAAGTTAGGGGTTTACAAACATCAATTTTTCTAAAGACCTGGAAGCATTACTGTTTCATAAAGCACATTCCAAATCTAGGTAATATCAGAGGCAAGATTTGATGCCGGAAGAACATTCTGACTAAATTGAGAAGGGAACTCTAACTTCTCTTCAATGCAAAACAAAATGAAACTTTGCCTGGAAGATTAATTGCTCAAATGTCATTATAAAGTACTTGTAATAGTGTCAAAGAAATAGTGTAAAATACCTCAGATCACAAAACCTATGTCTCTTAACTTCGTTAATATATTTCTATTATGCTTCAGGAAAATCATTAATAGCTGCCAACACAGTAGAGCTCATGACAACCATTATGCTATGTTGGAGTCAGAATTGGAGAATACGCATTTTTTTTAATGATGATAAACTACTGATTTACTCAAGTGTAAAACTTCAAATTGACAACTGGATGCGGAAGAGATTAAGAAAAATTCTGGTTTCTAACTGATTGTGAAACAGGTAGGTGTGAACTACAGGAAAATACAGTAAAATGGGTAGCAGCTGTCTAATAGAACTAATGATTTGGGATTAGAAAATACTGAGGTCTTGATCAAAAGTGAAATCCCATCATTTACTTACTTGTAAATGATGGGATATATTTTAATCAGTGATAACTATTCAAACTCCTCTAATTATTAAAATTGAATAGCCCCTCAACATCATATGTAATCATTCAAATCCCTTTTTGAAAGGTCTATGCCATCTAATGTTGCAGATACACTCTGCCCAATGAGTTAGAAGGTGAGATAAAAAATAGTAGAGATGATTTGCAAAAGATCTAGAAAAGGTCTTCTCCTTGGTCTCAAGTTACCAAACCAATCTATTGACAATGGGTTAATCATGAGGAGACTATTTTGGCTGAAAATTACAACTACATATTTTTAAATTATATATTACAAATTACTTCTTTATTCATATTAATGTCCGTCTCTTCCTCTAGTCTGTAAGCTTGTTATAGAAGGGAACGTGTCTGCAAATTCTGTTGTACTGTACTCTCCCAAGCACTTAGTACAGTGCTCTGCACGAAGAAAGTGCTCAATAAATACAATTGATTGATTGATTGGACTACACTTCCAGGAAATAGGAAAGAAGCCAGTAAGAAAGAGCCCAGCAACTCAACCTGAATAAATCAAAAATGAAAACGAAGGCATTGTTTTGACATAAAGTCTCATGACTTCCATAAATTAAGCCATAAGGACTCTAGGTTTCTTCTCAGTCCTTCCAATAACACTCTTCAACCCCATGGACAGTGTTAGTTAAGTAAACAATATTTGTAATTACAATAATCCCACTAGATTGAAAGATCCTAAAGGGCGTAAATAGAAGCAGCATGATGTAGTGAATAGAGCACAGGCCTAGGAGTCAGGAGGTCATGGTTTCTAATCCCAGCTCTGCCACTTGTCTGCTGTGGGACCTTGGGCAAATCACTCGACTTCTCTGGGCCTCAGTTCCCTCATCTGTAAAATGGGTTTTGAGACTGTGAGCTCCATGTGGGCTAGGGACTGTGTCTAACCTGATTACCTTGTACTTACCCCAGAATTTAGGGCTTGGCACATAGTGAGTACTTAACAAATGCCATTATTATTATTATTATTATAAATTGTGTTTTATAATCTGTACTGTACTCTCCCAAGAACTTAATATACTGCACTACTCAAAATAAGTGCTTAATAAAAAAAAATTACTGATTGAAGGATCTTGTGTGAATGAGTCTGTGGGGATGTTTAAGTGTGGCTGTGAGTATGAAGGAATATAAAGCTTCAAATGGGCTTTATTTTGCCTTTATAGAATAAAATAAACCCTGTTCCGTAATATATCTGAGACTATTTTCATCTATTTCTGCTGATTTCATTGTACTATCCTGAAGTGATACAATGACCATTAGGAATATTCATTTCGTTTTTAGACTAAATGAATTACAACTTACCTAAGGATTTTTCATCTGCATGAGTTAAGGCCAGACTTTCCAAAAATATCACTAGTGCTTCAAAGGTAAATTGATCTACCAGAGAATCTTCTTCTCTGTGAAGAAAGATCATATGAATATAGAAAATCTGAAGTACCAATACTACCAAAAATCAACATCAGTTATTAAAGAAAATGAATAATAAAAATGAATATGGTAAAATAGCAAACTGTTCAGTGAATGGTAACCTAAATTGAACAGTTTCTGACATATCCAAGGAGGTCATAGATTTCAGGCCACATTTGCAAAAGTATCTATCCACTGACAAGCAGTTAATTTTTTTTTTGATAAACATATTCCTTCTGACACAAGTACACTAGTCTCCTGTGGACAGGAATCATGCCAAGCACTTAGTACAGTGCTCTGCACATAAGTGCTCAATAAATACAACTGAATGAATGCCTACCAACTCTAGGGCATTGTACTCTCCTCAGCATTTAATACAGTGCACTACACAGAGTAAACAATAAATACCACTGATTAAATACCAGAACCTTGAGTAACTATAATCACTGCTTCTGGCAGTGACCTCTTCCATAAAACTCACTCCCAACATGGGTGCACTGAATGCCAGGTTCTGACAATTAAATCTATGACCAGTCAATCCATACCTTTCAAAAATGGATAATCCCTTTTCTCTGCAAAACTTTAATCCTGTCTATTAATGGTTCTTAAATCAACACTGATAGTGAATGACAGAAACAAGAAGGCTTTAATGGCAATTTTCATCAGTAAATGTTCTGGATAAACAAATAAATGAATGAAAAATCCAATGCTCTACCACCTTAGGAAGCAGATCAACTTTTCCTGCTGATTCCATGATTACTTGGAAAAATAGTTTGTTTTAAAATCAAGTTCTCTTTTTAGAAAACACATACTGAATGCATCTAGACTATTTTTTAAAAGAAGGGAAAAACAATATTGTTGATCTAACATAACTGGATTGGGAAAACTATACTACCAATAAAAATACTTTTAACTCTAAAGTAATTCAGGCATTCTGACATTTGAAACAAGCCAAAATAAGCCAAAAAACAAGCTGAACAGGTCAAAAACTACATTCAATGGGAGGCTAAAACATTCTAAATTTTCCTAGTTTTGCTTGAGGGAATTTTTAAGAGCAGAGACAAAAAAAAATAAAGAGGCTGAATCTACCCTGAATACACTTAATGTGCTTTGAGGGCTGATTCGATGGTGTTTGAGCCCCAAAGGAGTTAAATTGGGGTCTCTGTTTCTTCAACTATGAAATAGGGATTAGATACCTTCTCTTCCTGCTACTTAGACTGTGAACCCCATAAGAGACAGGAACTGTGTCTGACCTGATTAACTTGTATCTAACCCAGAGCTCAGAACAGTGCATGACACATAGTAAGGGCTCAACAAATACTGTAATTATTATTATTATTAGATTGAAATGCTGGATAATTTTAAATATCTTTGTTTTGCAACTGTCTTCAAAGAATGTTGGTAATGGAGCAATATGGCAAAGGGCTCCCTTAAATAAATGATCAGAATGCAGAGTTTCCTGTGAAGAGTATAATAGTTTCCTTCTTTTATTATATTTTCCTCTAAACAAATTCTAAGTACATTCTTCTTCTCCATTTCAATGCTGTAAAGGCCATGAAGAACAGATGTGGCACTAAACAAATGCACCTAAGTTAATAGAAAATATTACTTTGAAAGTGGGGGCCAGAATATATGGGAAAAGAAAATAACCCAATTTTTCCATTTTTCCTAGGGCATTAGCCTAGTGACTCACAATATTTTGATAGGCAAGTCCATTCCAATTTGTCAAGGCTGTCATTTCACAGTGGAATTCAAATGCAAATGAGAATGAAATTTAATGACAAGAGCATATTACAACTCTAGGAAACAGAAGAGGCATCCTGCTTCCTACACTAGGAAAGCTGTAATGGACAAACAATACGCCAAACACTCCAAACCATAACAATTCCTTAAAAAGGCACTAGAAAAATATCCCCAATGTTTTTACTCATATATTAAAAAAACTATAATTCAGCATTCAGAGAGATCCTAGTGTGGCCAAAAACCATTTATTGTTCAAAATTACCACCAAATGCTACTCTATTGCAAAAGAAACTTTTGTTTATCTCAAGTACAGGTGTGAGGCAATTATATATTGTACTCCAGTTTGAGGACTGCTACAACTTTTGACTCACCTGAATTCCCTATAGATATTGTTAAAAGCAAGAGCTGCTCCCAGTCTTTTAAAAGGATTGGGGTGAAGGGCAAAACTGTACAGACGCTTAAACAGTGATTTGGTGTTCACTGGACTTTTCTCTTGCTGTTCTGGTGTTGTCTGTTTAATTGACCACTTCAGGAACTCTCGGACACACTGACCACAAAAGTCTCTCAGAGTGCTATCCACCGGATCTACTATTCCATCCTGAAATGAAATACAAATTGCCTCATTAAAAAGTCATTATATTTATAATAATACTGATGCAAACATGTGGCCTTCTTTCCAGCACCAGCGAAGGATGCTACGACAAAATGTTTAAGGCTTTCCTAAGGAGACAGTGCTATAATCCAAAGATGCACTTGGATTTGCTTACTTGATTCTCCCTTCTCTCAGCCCCCACAGTCATTTATGTTCATATCCATAATTTATTTATATTTATGATTCCCTGCCCCTCTAGACTAAAAGTTCATTATGGGCAGGAAATGTATCTATCAACTCTGTCGTATTGTACTCTGCCAAGCGTTTAATACAGTGCTCTGTACACAGTAAGTGCTCAATAAATATGACTCATTGATTATAAAGAGCTACTCATTAAAACAGCCCTACTTAGCCAAAAAAGGATTTTCTTCTAGAAAATACCTGGCAAATAGTTCCTATATTAAAAATCAGGGGACGAAATAATCAGACAAAATCTAAAATTATTGAATAATTCACTAATTTATCCAAGAAAGACTTGCATACCACCCACATTTTATTCAGCTCCATCAGACTTAAGGAACACATCATATCTACAAGGGCAAAAAGTTCTAGCTGAAAACTAATTTCTATAAAAACTTACAGAGTCTTTGGGAGTTAAGTATCACTGTTATTTTATAGCTAACAATGCCCTTCACCTCTGAATCCTGATTTACACCCTTTCTTAACATTAGGGACACATGACCAAAATCTCTTGAGAGGTACTAACAAATCCTGGTTTCTCAATTTTTAAAAAAATAGAAATTAAGTGCTTGCTATGTGTCAGGCACTGTTCTAAGCGCTGGGGTAGACAAGCTAATCAGGTTGGATACAGTCCATGTCCCACAGGGGGCTCACGGTCTTAATTCCCATTTTACAGATGAGGTGACTGAGGCATAGAGAAGTGAAGTGACTTGCCCAAAGTCACACAGCAGACAAGTGGGAGATCTGGGATTAGAACCCATATCCTTAACTTCCAGTCTGTGTTCTATTCACTAGGTCATAATGCTTATCCAAACTTTTATCATCCTAACTCTGGAAGACATAATTTCCACTTCTGGACACTATTTAATTGTATTTACCATTAGACATCTAGCCACAAGGTCAATTCTCCCGAGATTCAGGAGCACATGAAGATGTCTATAGAAAGATTTTCTCTCAATTAAAACTTTTTCAAAATTCATTGTTACTGAAAAACTACAAGAGGTTCAGTAACATAAAAAACCAGGTATGCAACTAAGAGCCTGGATAGGGTCAACAAGAGAATCAGAAAGATTTTTCAAAAAATGGGAGAAAAGACTATAAAGTGGGAATAAGAACATTTTCAAAATCCTGTGAGAGATGTGAATCTAGGAAGGCTGTGAAATCTCCTTCTCTGAGGATTTTGAAGGAAAAGGCTAAGATTGGGGAGTTGCTGAAACTAGTTCAAACTAGTCTCAAATCATCTCCAAACACTGAATTGAGTTCTAAATCTCAAACCTGCATAGAATTAGCATATACTGAACATTTCCAAATATTCTTGCACTCAGAAAGAGGCCTCCCAGGAATGTTCTCTTTCCCTCTAAACTCTAAGGTTGTTGAGGGCAGGGAATGTGTCTACCAACTCTGTTGTATTATACTCTCCCAAGTGCTTAGTACAGTGCTCTGTGCACAGTAAGTCTTTAGTAAATACCACTGCCTTGTCAGGCAAATGTTCCCAATTCCATCACAATGACCTAATGAAAATACAGTTTCCAACAGAAGTTTACGAAAAATCTGATTATGAATATGATATTGCCTTATTTTCTAGAATAATCTTTAATAATTTGAATAAGTGATAACTGAGGCATTAAAATCACATTTCATGGCCCTCAAAAGCATTTTAAGGTCACAAAGGCTAACCAGAATCGATCAACAGAATGCCTGATTTATTGAGCACTTAATGTGTGTAGAGCATTCTACCTAACAATTAGGAGAGTACAATACGAGGGATAGATAAGATCGCTGCCTATGAGTACCTTACAGTCTAGAGGGGAAAATGTTTTATCTTCTATACTCAGCCTTTTTTAAACCTTTAATTTTTATACCTTACAAGTTACTGACTACCAGAAACTGCAAAGAACATACTCTACACCTACCAAAATGGTTTCCAGCAAGGCCACAGTGTCTTGACTTTCAAACTTCTTGTTGTTGGTGAACCAGTGGATTAACTGCATGACTAGTGGCTCATAGAGCTGCCTCGTCACCTAATAAATAAAATTGAAAATGCCACTAAAGATGGATTTTTCTTTATACAACATTGTAACCTTGTTATGTACAACTGCTAACATCAGTAAATAATAACAACCAAAAATCTGTTTGCACCCAACTGATAGTTATTAAAAACCCTCCTGGTGTGGAAATAAATGGTCTACATGTTTTTATCGAATATTTTAATAAGACACTTCTGATCAAGGTTTCCTGTTACCTTCTCATTCTCCTCTAAAGTCCAGAAATATGGAATATGCAAACACAAACTTCCTCTGATTCGATCTTAGGAAGCTGGCAAATAATTAGTTAAAACAAAAAGTTTATGATTTACACTGTAGTTAACACATCTTCCCAGCTTCCCATGATGTTGCTGCATTCACGGAAGGAATGATCAGAAATGTATTTGAATTAGGAACACACTCTTGAGTCTGATCTCCAGTTTCTCTCTGCAGGCATTACGAAATAAATGCTTTTTCCCACCCTGCCATTTTGGGGAGTCTGATCTGGTTCTGGCCTAACCGATTCGGTGATGTCCTGTGTAACTCTGGGCCACTACTGGCTTGGAGGACCCTGAAAGGCCAATTGAATTGCAGAGTTTTGGGTTCAATCAGGAACAGCTGCACAGGTTAACTAGAATGGACCTGAATCCCCAAATGAACTCTGAACTGTCTCGCTTCCTGGAGGAGCTCAATACTACAGATAATTGGGCCAGTCTTGAATCCACCTTTCCTCACTTAAACCTTCCCCATATAGGGTAGAGAACGAGATGCCATTTGCAAGAGCATTCTTCCCATGGTTTGTGACATTCTGTCAAACAATGACACTCATTTAACCCAGACAAAGGTAAATTAATTGTAAAGAAGGAAAATGAACCTCAAAAAAAAATAGTACTACATTAAGCATGGCTGAGATCAACATGAGATCAAAATGAGGAACTCTCACCTGCCATCCTGGAAGTTTCTTAGCTTTATTTACAAAATAATCTCATTCCAATTTAATATACAAAAATACCCCTCCCAAATCTGAGTTATCGTTGTTGGTCTTTCAATCACGCAAAATAATCTGAGCCAGAAGCTGTGCATTATTTAATCATTCTTCCCTAAGTAGCTCAGTTCTCCAGAATCTAAGTGATTCTGAGTAAGCATTTTAATGGGAGGTTTTAAAAGTCGGGCAGAGTCCTTTATAATGCTACTTTGTTTACCTGGTCCACATCACATGCAAGACGAAGGAGCACAGGAAACGTTCGCTTGTACAGCTGATACATGGGTGGGGAACCCTGATTTCCTTCAGGTATTTGAGATGCTTTTCCCAACATGAACATAACAATGCTGTGCAAGACTTCGCATGCTGCAACCTAAAATAAATCAAACAGGTCAGAGCCTCTTGTACCAGTAACCGTCCAAGTTGATGATTTTATATTCTAATTTTCGTTAGCTTTTCAAATAGTTTTTTACATCTATTCTTCTATATTTCAATAGTAGAACTAGTAAAATTAATTAAAAAATGAAGTGGAGGCTGCATTTCTTGTGGAATAGATTTTGCTCAGTTGCTTTCTGTCTGCACTCTCCTAAAAACAAGTTCCACATTTGAACAACAGAGCTTTCTAAATGCCAATACAAATTAATCAAGATAGCATTCACTTAATAGCAGCCATCTTACAAAATCATAAAACTTGAGTCGAAAGCAGGTACGATTTGATCATTGTCAGCATATTAAACCATATGTGGCAATTCATTTATATTTTTAGAATAACGTGTGTTCTTAAATTTTTTAGTAGCCTGAAAATTATACTCCATTTTTAATATAGAATTGTACCGCCTTTCATATTAATAGCATGCTGCAATGAGTATAGCCATGCTAGATCATTTGCTTACTACAGTGTATTAAGTAAGCCTATCTATTTACACATACAAATGGTGATAATCTGAATCTATGCAAACTGTGAATCACTGGACTGAGATGGACCTTGAAAGATCATCTATTCACCAAGTTCAGGTAGGCCTGCACATAATTTAAGAATAACAGCTGCCAACATGTCTTAGAAAAAAGTCTCCAGAGAAACGATTCCATACCCTCAAGAGTGAAACATGAATTAATGTTCCTTAAGGATAACAATTCCTTTCTGCTTAAATTCAATGCCTAATGTCCTGTCCCAAGAAGCAGTATGACTTAGTAGAAAGAACACAGGATTGGGACTCAGTATTCCTAGGTTCTAATCCCAGCTCTGACACCTTCCTGCTGTTTGTGTGACCTTGGACAAATCACTTAATTTCTCTGTGACTCACTTTCCTCATCCATAAAATGGGGATTAAATACCTACTGTAAATATCCCAGCACAAAAAACACAATATAGTTGTTTTAATTATTACTACTATCTCCAGGGGTAAGAGAAGAGCTGATAGTCATCACATATTTCAGGAGTCCGAGATGAGAAGAATCTATGATGAGAAAGTGTGGCCTAGTAGATAAAGTACGGGACTGGGACTCAGAGTACCTGGGTTATAATCCCGGCTCTGCCACCTATCTGTTGTGGGACCTTGGGTAAATCACTTTACTTCTCTGTTCCTCAGCTACCTCACCTGTACAGTGGGGATTAAGGCTGTAAACCCCATGTGGAACATGGACTGTGTCCAACCTGATTAGCCTGTAATAATAATGATGATGATGGAATTTGACAAGCACTTACTATGTGCCAAGCACTGTTCTAAGCACTGGGTGAGATACAAGATGATCAGGTTGTCCCACGTGGGGTTCACAGTCTTAACCCCCATTTTACAGATGAGGTAACTGAGACCCAGAGAAGTTAAGTGACTTGCCCAAAGTCAAACAGCTGACAAGACTGGGCTCTTTCCAGCAAGCAACGCTGCGTCTCATCTTAGATTCTTCTCATCGTGGACTCTTCAAATATGTGACCAGCAGCTCTTCTCTTACCCCTAAAGATAGTATTAATAATAATTATATTGTGTTTTAAGTACCAAGCATCAAGTGCTGGGATTGTACTGTATTGATTGTACTGCTCCCAGTGCTTAGAACAGTGCTTGGCACACAGTAAGCACTTAAATACTGTAAACAAAAACTACTTGCAACATAATATAATATGAAAGGAAGAGTTCGCATAAGGAGTTTAAAAAGAACCAAAGCTAGATTATCTAGAACTTCTCACTGTCCTTTTGTATTTATGCAACTTGGAAACTAAACATCTAATAACTATTTGCTAGTCATTTTTCTTGAAAATCAATCACCATTCCAGGTATTTCATTTTTCTTTTTACTTTTGAGAAGGGAATGCAAATGGTTTTCGGACAACTGTATGACAGTGAAAATACACACCACGATCTTATTACTCAGACAAGACAGTACAACAGAATAGCCGATAGTCTACTGAAATAAAAAAGCAAGAATACTTTAGTTTGCCTGTCACTAGCTGAAAGGGCCAGTTCTGTGATTCGAGGCAAGAATACATCCAGATAGATGACAGGTTTCATTTCTGCAAATGGTACTGCGAAGCTCAGCCTCTTTTCAGTGTCCCAAGCCACACATTTTTTCATCATTTCATCTGCAGAAGCAGCTGTTAATAAAAACAATTACATTGCAAAGATAATTTTGTATGGGTGAGCTCTGAAGCAGATTAAGTACAGAATATTTGAAGTTAAAAAAATCCAAGACAGTTACAAAGTCATTTAACTATGTCAATCAGGATTAATTCAATCTCAAAATTAGATATGCCTTGTGATCTTAAAATGTTGTTTCTGACTTCTCCTTCAGACTCTACCTGATATCATTACAACACTGTTAGTAAATTTATTACTCTATTTTATTAATGATGTGTATATATCTACGATTCTATTTATCTTGATGGTATCGATGCCTGACTACTTGTTTTGTTTTGTTGTCTGTCACCCCCCTTTTAGACTGTGAGCTCATTGTTGGGCAGGGATTGTCTCTATCTGTTGCTGAATTGTACATTCCAAGCACTTAGGACAGTGCTCTGCACTCAGTAAGGGCTCAATAAATACGATTGAATGAATGAATGAATGAAATTGACCCAAATTGAAATTGTTCCTTATTGGATACGAAGATACTAATTACATCTTAAACTGTTTTTAATAAGCAAATTTGAATAAAGATGCTACTTCTTCAAACTCACAATTATGCCTAACTAGAATACTTAAAAGGGCTATAAAAACATACTTAATTCAATAGCATTGTCTCTCAAAATATAAAATAAGAAAACAATTTAATTTAGTTTTCCACGATCCCTAACAATTGTAGAAACAGAAATGAAAACAGTAACCAGTGTCAGATTAGTTTTTGTTCTTGTGACCTGGAAAGTCTGTTCAATTAAAACCAGCCAATTAAAAAAAATTCTAAAAACATACTATAATTTGTTGTTTATTCAAGACCTTAAGAAAGTGTTATATATTTCACTGCTTTTCCTAAGAGTATTTTAATACAAATAGAGTTTATATAGTGAGATACTACTGATGAGACCATGTGTCTGTGTCTTTCCAAATTACATTACTATTCATGTTAGGATAAATACGCTTTGAGTAAAAGTTGACCTGTGACAATATTGCGGTTGATTTGTCCTCCTAGAGATCCCAGAAGCCGCACCACTCTAGTTCTCACCGACTCCAAAGAAAGATCTTCAACCTATAAATTTGGAATAAAGACTGATTTCATGAAAATAATTAAAAAGGAACAATTCGCCGGGGAATGGGAAAACTGTTTTTGATATGTACCCCTGAAAATTCTTAGTTTCATAGTCACAAATGATGTGCAACTCTACTCTAGCCCAAATTAAATTATTTCTGTGCATTCAAAATTTATCATTGTAGTCTAGGTCTCGGCAACCACTGTGAGGTGAATATCACGTACTGGGAACGAAGCTTCTACAAAAATACATTACTGGCAGAAGAATTCCAGAGACTTTGAAGGATCCACTCTGATTTAAAATCTGTCTTCAACTGTTCACTTAATGAGAAGTTGCCAGAATTTTTAAATAATCACACTTATCCACTACATAGTTAAGTTTAATTAGAATTGATTACACAGAAATGAGGAAAATATTTATAAAACAATAGAAATTATTAAAAGGAACTATTACCTGTTCTATTGTATTTAGTTGCTCAGCTGCCCCATTTATTTTGCTTAATTTTTGCAAGCCAAAAACAGGGGAGAGGCTATTATGCAGATAATTCCTTTTTATAGCCAAAAGGGGAGGAAGAGAAAAAAGAGGAAGAAAAAAACAAAAACAAAAAAACGAGAGGTGGAGAGGGAAAACGTTAAAAAAGTGGGCACTTGAGACTGTTTTCTTTTTCTACTGCCCCTCCCCAAGGGCTGCATACAATGAATTATAGTAACCCCATCTACATTATGGTAAACCGGCCCCAAGACCACCTATTCAAAGAAGAAAATCCCCACCCCACCACCATTAGTCTGTATTTGCAGCATCTTTACTTTCTGACCCTCATCTCTTCCAACCCCACTGAATGTTTGCACGTTTCAAAAAATTCACCCACTGCATGAGCCTGTACATGGGGAAAGCTTTAGCTCATTCTGACCCTTCTCCTCTTCCTACCCTGGCATCAACACTATCATTGCCTGCCAAAATAATCTTTCATTTCTTCCTCAAGAATCAGAGGGAAGGGAAGAAAGGTGGGGAGTGAATTAAGCAGTGACAGCCATTATGTAAGGAAATATAGTATTGCATTCAATTCATTATTGTCATTTTTAAAGTTATGATAGCTTCACATAGTACTATAAATTTCTTGAAAAACACCCTACCGTATTAGTGATTCAGTAGGGAAAAGGAGATTTGGTTCATAAGGTCTCGATTACTTTATTGTAATGATTTGAATGCGTATTGTTATTTTGTATTCTCCCAAGCCCTTAGTACAAAGCTCTGCATACTGTAAGCACTCAATAAACACAACTGACTGCCTGAAACAGTTGAAAGAAAGCCAATACCCTAGATCTCTCTGCTGCAAGCACAATACAACTACATGAAAGAGTATCAGTGACTGATGGAGTGCATGCAGTTCAGATTTTCTAATTTTCTGGATTCGGGAGCCCTATTTCCGGAGCGCATCAGAGGTAGCAAACCATCAACCAATGGTATTTAATAAGTGATCACTCTGTGTAGAGTATTAAACTAAGCACTTAGGAGAACACAACAGAGAAACAGGAGAAAAGACTGAGGAAAAAAAAACATTGATTACTAAAATGGCTGATTTCCTTCATTCCTATTTTAGACAAACTTCCCATAACTCCAGAGAAGTAGGAGATACAGAATGGCAGCAAAAGTCTGTCGAGTCTGTACATTCTCTGTTATTTGCGGTTCATCTGGATTATACTTACCTCCCAAAGTAAGCATAATAAACAGTTTAAACAATGAGAAGAGTCATGATTTACTTACTGGTGCAGTGGCCTTTGCTTTTTTCAGGTGGCGTACCACAACTTTATTAAACCCTTTCTGGGTTGCACGAGAAAGCATTGTCACTTCCATATTATTCTTGGTCTCATCTACTCAAAAAAAAAAAATCCAGTTTACTTATTTATACAGATATCTAATAAAAATGCACCGTGGGAAGAAATTTTTCCTGTAGGAAATTATCTTAGTGGCCCAAATCTGCATGAGGCACATCTAGGGTCAAATGACAATATAAAGGTAGCAGGGCTAAGATTTTTGCATGCTCCCAAATCCAGGCAGGTTTGCAGCAGGCTTGGTAGGTCCATGAAGTGAACTCCTGGGCCCAGTGGAAGTCACACACACACAGAAAAGGAATCTCATAAAATTCCTTCACAATCAGCTCAACCAAATATTTTTCAGACCAACTCTGCTGAATTTGTCATCATCACTGTCAATGATATTTGAACTTTTACTCTGTGCAGGGCACAGTATTAAGTGCTTGGGAGAGTATAATAAAATAGAGTTTTGGTTGGGTTTTTTTCTTTATACAGTATTACTACGTGCCAGGCACTGTTCTAAACTCTGGGATAGATACAAGGTAATCAGATTGGACACAATCCATGTCCCACACGGGGCTCACAGTCTTAATCCCCATTTTACAGATGTGGTGATAGAAGCATAGAGAAGTTAAGTGACCGGCCCAACGTCACATGGCAGAAAAGTGGTAGAGCAGGGTTTAGAACCCAGGTCCTCCTGACTCCCAGTCCCATGCTTAACCACTAGGCCAAGCTGCTTCTCTAAACTAGTAGACATGTTCCCTGTTCCTGATGAGTATACAATCCAGAGAATTACCTGCACAAAAATATTAATATCCCCCTCTAACATGTCCAGCCAACAAATGTTTTTCACACTTCTGAAACTTCTCAAACTTGCCTCTGTGATGATATTTATATCTGAGCCTCATCATGAAGCTTTAGTACAAGGAATAGGAACCAATGGCTTGCAGTGATATGGAGTCAAATGTGGCTCTCAATCATAGGGTATGCCACGGACCTGGCATCGCAAGGGCAAAGACATCAGCCTGAACACCACAGCAAATAGCCACACTGGTAACTGGGAAGTAGCGGAACCATCCTCCCGCTGAAAATCGCAAAAAAGGGCCAAAGGGGAGCCAGATGTCAGGGTGAAGAGAAGCTGCTGTTGTGTGCCCCCTCACTGCCCCCTTGAAAGCACTTGACGCAGCAGGCAGGAGCACCACCGATGCAGGTACTGCTCACCTTCATGGTAAAGAGCAGCCACAGTGCTGGGTACCATCCCCTCACCCCCTCAGTCCCCCACACACAGCAACTGTAGGTGGCCTACACATTGGGCAGGAAAGCAGTGTATCAATACATTAAGGGGGGGGTGGGGGTGTTCAGCCACTTTTCTGGGCACTTTGAGCACCCATCGTGATCTCCCTTGGGCACCAGGTCTTGGAGCGGCTGAATTAAGTGGTGACAGCAATGAGGGAAGAGGGAGGAAAAAAATGAAATCCAAGCTAAGTTCAGTTTTCTATCTCGCTCTCCTCTTCTTCCCTGCCTCTTTACCCTCTCCCACATATACCAAATCCCCCTGCACTCTCCCAAGTACTTAGTATAGTGCTCTATACAATAGTAAGCAATAAATGCAACTGATTGATTTGCAGGGCATTCTTACAACTATTAATTGTTCATGCTCAATATATCTTATAAATAATAAAAGCATTACTATTAAATTTCTTATGTAAAATACACAAGCCACGTACCAGATAAAGCTGTAGTTTTCAAATAACTGTCGAGACAGGGGAGAATGTCCTTGTAGTAAGGTTGGATGACATGTCTAGGTATGTAAATTGACCATTCTTCCAAGGCATTCAGGCCCACATCAGCCAGTGGTGGATAACTCAGACCTAACTTGAAAGCCATCTTCAGAGAGACAGACAGAGATAAATGCACACACACAGAAGCCAAGTGGTTGATTAACATGGGAATAAAAAAACCTAAATGCCTAAAATTCTAGGATTAAGTAATGATTATCAATCTCTAGATTTATATCTTTATGCTCCTCATAACAAGCTTACCTTACTTTATAATACAAGGTTAAACAATGTACAGTATTTGTTAATGAAAGTATAGTTAGCACTCTAATCTACGCACCCACCTGTAATGCTGGGATGTACGCTTTAATATCTAGCATGATGATATCATGAGGCAGGCAGAGCACAAAGGTGAGACAGGAGGCTAATAGTTCATCTTTGTACTGCTTCATTTTTACTGCAACCTTAAAAAAAAAAAATCAACACAAAGCCTCAATGTTGCCTTAGAGACTGGTCAAACATTGAAGGACAGCAAAAACATAGCTGATATTGCTTGACTATAGTGATCTGCAAATAACTCTTGCTGGAACAATGTGTTTTACCCCTCTATATTCAGCAATATCAATTTTTTCTTTTTTTTTTTTAATCTTTTACCCCACCTTTGGTAAATTGAGAAGCTTGTAATGTTCTCAAAGATTTCATTTATGGAACTTATACCAAATCATTCATAAACAGTGTCATCTACAGATCAACTTAAAGTATGTTTTATGAATGTCTTAATATATGCATACAGTGTCAAGAAAAGCTTGAGTTTAGTCTTAATTTCCAGCTCTCTACACAAGACATTAAATATCACTAGACATTAAGGTTTGAGAATGAATTTTCATAATTCAGGTAGGATATTATTATAAAAGTTGAAAGATTACAACAGCTGCTTTGGGTTTAAAATTTGAAAATGCAATAGTAGTCTAGACTACTAACAATCACAAAATACTTTCTTCCTGCTCTAGAAAAACACATTGTTCTACAGGTGTTTAAATATTGTACCCACCATTTTTAATGATATATCAATATTTTACATCATTACCTCTTTCCCAAATTTAGCAAATAGTGCAAAACAAGAATACTTTTCAGGGTCTTCAGGACTTTTTTTGAGGCTCCTTGGACTTACACCCTGTCAAAGGAAATAATGTCACATGAATAGAATAACTGCACTTTAATGAAATGCACCACATAACTATCTCCTGATACCTTAAAAATAGCAACCACAGTTTATCATGCTACTGTCTAACAAAATTCATGATAAAGTAAAAACTGAACAGATTTATACATTTCAACTTTCTCCATCACTTCCCACTATGGAAGAATAGCAGATCACTCCAGCATTTGTAATAAAAAGTCTGCTTATAGCATATTCTCATATAGCTGCAACTTCATATGTCAATTCAAAAATCATATTTCCCCTTAAAAGGCTTACCTCAAAGTATTTCATTTTCTTGGCATTTCTAATTGCAATAGAAAGCAATTTATAGAAACCACTAATAAGTGGTAATCGTGTGGACTGCAAAATTAGCTCATACCCAAATGAATATACCCAGGGCTCAAAAAATTGAACATGCTTTTCTGGGAGGATGTCTCTGTGAAGGCAAAATGCATGTTCAACATTAAGAGATTTGTTTCATTTTCAACGTCACTCAGATACATAGAAAGAATATAGAATATAAACTGAATAATGACTGACCTCATTCATTATATTACTTTAATTATCTCCAAAATGGTTTTAGGAGGAAAGCAAGACTATGATTACCCTCCAGGGCTAGCTACTTGTAAAACACTGTATTCCACAGAGGAAAAATATTTGTCCTCAACTAGTAAGCAGTTAAGAATTGAGAAAGTAATGACTAACTTTTGAAATTGATCTAATGATGTTCTACTAAGACCTTTATGAATTTTAGATACCTACAGATCTACGACACATCAGCTAACAAAGACAAGGCAATTAATTTCTGAGAAAAACTACTTATGAAAATTTGATGAAAGTATTTTCCAAGGTCATGTTACATGTAACAAAAGAAGTCCTTATCACAAAACTCCTAAAATATACAAAATGATTGCACAATTAGTTTAAGTCTCTTTGACACAATTAATCACAGGCAATTTTCCCTCAAATAATTTACTACAAAAATACCTGCAGAATTCCACTAGGTTAATGAAAGCTGTAAAATCTTTGGGCTTAGAAGGATGCAAATTTGCAACTGGATCTGATGTTGGAATCACCCACAAATTGCTAACTTCACTTTCATCCTGAAAAAAATTTTTTATCAGAGAAAAATGAAATGAAACAAACCAAAAAAGGCAATCCATCCCAGAATCCTATAAAACAACAGGCTTTACCATTCCCTTAGGAAATGCTCCTTTGTTGTTTACTATCATCACCCTACCCAATCTCTCATTTTCACCTCACTGCTCCTCTCATTCCATGTCACTGAACGATATTTAACTATTACCAGATAAACAGAACAGAAGGTGTAAAGACAAGAGAGTGGACTGAAGTCACCTAATAGATCCTCCACTCTAGCCCCTTCACACTGTTCCCTTTGCTATCCAACTAATAATTTGCATGTTCAGTTTTCTAGTTTCATATCTATGGAACTATAGAATGGTTAATTTTATGTATTTATTACTTATTAATATGGCCACCCACACAGAAACCAAAACTTTAAAAGACATGAATCACCTGATCTGAGAGAGCAAACACATTTCAATTTTGCCTCACAGTTTACATTTGTTCTGAAAGGTAATAGTTTAAGACTGAGCCAAGCAGGTTGCCTGGAAAAACAGTGAAAATTGAAAAAAAAAAACCAAAAGAAAACAGGACTCACCTTTTCCCCAGTATTCTGTTTTTCCACATTAAGATCCAATTTCTCAACAATCTTCAGAACAGATTTTATAAGTTCATCATATAGCAAATGATTCAGAGACTGAAGTGGCGAATTTACAATTAGAAATGTTTCATCTAATTGAGAATCCTTTGAAATGAATTTAAAAATGGCATGAGCACTTTCTTTTACATATATTTATGACATATGCCTTTTGATTAAAAAAAACACCAAACTTTTAAATTCTTAGAATGGGTATCTGGTGGACTGCAGAAGAATCCTGCCAGGGTCTAAATCTTTATCTCAGTCATTACCCAGCCAGACCAGTTCTCACCCAGAATAACAAAGCTTTATTCATATTAATGTCTGTCTCCCCTTCTAGACTCTAAGCTCCTTGTGGGCAGGGAAGGTGTCTGCTATTTGTCATACTGTGTTCTCCCAAGTGTTTAGTAAGTGCTCTTCACATAACAAGTGCTCTATAAATAGAATTGATCAACTGATTAGCTGAACACCATGCTGAACTCAAAACAAGCCTCCAGCTAACTTTGACCTTGGAATAGCCTAACTGTTGTTCTGAGTCCTCCTACTGAATGGGGAATGGGGCCTGGGTAAGGGAGACATTACCCCAAAATCACCACCCTTGGTTTTGTGCTGACCAATTTCATCCCACAAGCTAGGGACTCATGACTAGGTCCCCAAAACTCTACCTAGTGACTCCCAGGCCCATGCTCTAAACTAAGCCATGCTGACTCCCATGGGCCAGGGAGTCAGAAGGACTTAGCTTCTAAACCAGGCTCTGCATTTCTCTGCTTTGTGATCTCGGGCACATCATTTCACTTCTCTGTGCCCCAGTTACCTCATCTGTAAAATAGGGATAAAAGCTCTGATCCTTATGTGGAACATGGACTGTGTCCAACCTGATTAACTTGTATCGACCCCAGCATTTAGTTCAGTGCCTAACAGAGTAAGCTCTTAACAAATACCATACAAAAAAATCTATAAAGTCTGTCTAGCTCTGTAGACTGCAAGAGCCTTGTGGGCAGGGAACCTGTCTACCAACTCTATTATATTGTACTCTCCAAGCACTTAGAATAATGCTCTGCATACAGTAGGTGCTCAGGAAATAAGACTGATGGTGGTTGATCTCTCCACCCTATTCTCCCACCCTTTTTTGCATCACCTGTGCAAACTACCCAGAGTTATCCCACAAATCCAAGATGTTGCAATTCAAAGTGCTTCATCAGAACAAGTTTCAATTGTGAGATTTTTTTTTTACCTTCATCTCGTCACAGTTTAGTAGACTTCTAAAAAGATCCAAATAATCTTTATAAGTAGGTACTTTCCACCTCCCCACTCTGACTTCACCAAATGCAGAACTGTCATCTGACTCAGAAGCATCTCTCCCATACGCCTCCTGGACCAAAGCATAAATTAATCAGCAACCATTGTTAACAAAATTGCAAGTACAAGGCACTGAAATAACAGCCTTGTTACAGTCTTCGACAACACAAACGTTAAATTGCAGAATTTACCAAATTCCGGGTGACTTATTTCTCTCACAGAAAGGACAAATAGGAAATTACTTTTGGGTCAGAAAGTTTAAAAGGCATCATGAACTTTCAGACCAAAATTAACACTGCACAGTGCAAGAGGGCCTGGCTCTACAGACTGCAAAGTGGATCACAAAGTGGGAAATATGCTTCATCCATCCTCACTCCACCCTCATCCCCACAGCATTTATGTACATATCTCATACTCTGCCATTTCCCCTCCTGCAATTTATGTTAATGTCTGTCTCCCCAACTAGACTATAAACTCCTATTGGGCAGGGTTCACATCCAACCTACTACATTGCACTGTATTCTCCCAAATGCTTAATAGAGAGTTCTACACATAGTAAGCACTCAATAAATAACCTGAATCTTTCAATGGAAATGGTCATTCAGATTTTTCAGAATACAGTCGAGCCACTATAGCTGCATGAAAGAAGCTGATGCTAGTAGGTATTAATTTTCTTATTCCTCAAGATCTTTTCTGTAGATCAGTAGGCCTCTTTTTGTTTTTATAATCTTGGGACTACATTGATTTTGAATTAACGAGTTGCACCCTGGTTAAGAAATCCTTAGAACTTAGCTAATAATTTCATTTTGAACAAAATGAAATGGAAAATTTTCCTCTCACCTGTAATGCTATCAGAACACATATAATTAATGGAAATGTAAAACTATGTCAATTTAATTAGCAAAATATTTTCATAAACACAAAACTCTACTCTATTTTGCCAAAATAGAATGGAAAAAGACTAGGGAATGTTTTAGCCTAAATGATGCACCTAAAGAAAACCTGCACATATTTGCACTATCAGAATCCATTTTAATCACATATTATCTGCTCTCCAAAAAATCTTAGCAACAAACTTGGTGTAGCCTACAGCTAAATAGATATGAAATGTAATTTACCTTTAGAAAGGGGACTGGCTTGGAACAGACTCTAATCAATCCTTGGTGCACTGAAAACAGAATTTTTTAAACACATTAAAGAGTATGTTTTAACACATACGTTCCATTTGTGAACATAGCCTCACCTACTCTTGGGAGGTTTACAGAAGTAATGACTGACCCATGCCCTCCCTGCACAGACTAGCAATATTTCCATTTACTCTCCAAGAGGCTGATGAAAAGCAAAGGTCCCTAGCATCTCCCACAAGGGGTGACCAGCCTGCCTGAGACTGGGTCAGGCATAGGCATATTTCCTCTTATTAGGTATCCCCTTGTTTGGTCTGTCTCTACACACCAAAGGATCACCTCTCTCTCCCTCTTGATAGGACTGACTCTCTCTCCCTCTGGGGGGGCGGAGGGGGTGCTTCCTCTTCCTTACACACTCATTCCAGTCCACGTCCCCCTCCTTTACCTAGGTGACAGCAGTGACTCCATCAAGGGACACTGATGAACCCACTTCTGCCATCTATAGTGGAAGCTCCTCACCCTAACCTCAATACGCACGCCCCTAGCCCTACAGATACCCACTAGCAACTTCAACAGCCACAGCCTCCGGACCTACAGGGGGCTCTGGTATGAGCAGCTCTTAGAAAACAAATGCTTATAATTCATGATGTTTTGTACTTGTAGAGCACTTTTATTTTTCCAAGGTGTTTGTACAACACTGATGACATTTTACCCTCCTAACACCCCTGTGAGGAAGGAAAAGGCAAATATTATCATCCCCATTTTACAGAAGAGGAAAGTGAGACACAAAGAATTTAAGTGACTTGTCCAAGAACATACCATACCACAAGTCAGAAACAGAGCTGGGACTAGAATCCACTTCTCTTTATTTCCAATCCGGAGCTCTTTCCATTTAGGCCTTGCAGCCAACCAGTAAATTTCTTATCTTTTAAAAATTCGGAACATAAAAACTTCCAACTTACCCACAGTGCTGATAAAGTTCCACAGAACTGGTCCTTTTCCTGCCAGAGCTAAAAAAATTTTCACTATGGCCTTACAGCAAGCTGACTGCATTTTAATGCTGTATTGTGGGAAACTGTCTATTTGCACCACAAGAAGGCGTTCCAGAACTGGCGTATACACTTCAGGAACCTAATGTAGAGAAAGGATATAACTGATGTCAAAGGAAGGGGAGGTTAACCATCAAGAAACACAGTTTGAATTCTCAGAGGGGACTCAAGACAAAGATTACACAAGGAAGAAAATAGGAAATGGAAAAATTAAAAAATTCCCCCTGGTTCATTTTGCCTACTTATGGCTTGTATAAAAATTGAATGAAACATTTTCATCAGTGAACTTTGGGAAAATGCAGCATTTTAATAGCTAAATTCAACTGAAACAGCATGACTTTTTCTGCTTTGGAGACCCCAGAAGTAGGCTATATTACTCTTTATAATGACACAGAAACGTTATATAGCAGAACTGTTTGTATGTTAAAGATTTTATGAATCTGCTTCTCTCAGCAAATCTGCTTTCCATTTCAAAACCAATATATCAACGGGGGGCGGTGAGAGCAAATTTTTAAAATCAAATTTTAAAAGCAATATTGTTACAAGTGTTGTCAGATCACAATTAATGGCTGTAGCTAAAATAATATATATTTAGTCTTTTTAACTTCATTTACCTTATCAAGGTGAAGTAAGACACTTGCAATAGATTGGAGGAAACTTGGAAGCTGAAAGAGATGGTCATCTATTGTTTCTGCCTCCGTGAGAAACATTTGTTTGCAACGCTGAATGAGCTCAATGTACATAATATCCACATCATTGGGATTGATAACTTTACAAGGCTTGAATGAGAGACAAAAACACAAACTATTTTAATATTTAGTAATTTCATATCAATGGAATATGCAAAACCGATCAAAGCCATCTAATATTGCTAAATTGCCTTTTTACACTAGACCCTACGCTAAAGATAAAATTGGGCTCCCAACTGCTAAGAAAATGCTCTTTTCAGAAATCAAATAAATCTAAAATACTGTATTATAATAGTTAAAAATCTCTTCAGCCAAAAACACTTTCAACACATTTGAGAATAAAGTGTAATTTAGGGACAACTATCTCTCATTACTGAACCCAATTCTCCAATCATTCTAGGAACTTAAAGTGGTTTTGTTCTGAACAGTTCTTCCAATCAACATAATATTATTACTAATTTACAAGAAGATTCAGGGAACTGTGTTGGACAAAGGTGTTGTCAAGTTAAGCACAGGGGTGATATGCATATGTTTGACCATACTTTTGCTCCCTTCAGCCGCAGGAATAACTTCACACATCTTTCAAAATATGGGAGGATTGACCTTATATTTTATATTGGAACTTAAGGAAATATAAACTAGTGAATTTGTACACTTTCAGAGTGTTTGGAAAATTTAGAAAAAAAATGTAAATGAGGCAAAGACGAAACAAAACACCTACTGCTGCAAAAAGTCCATATCCACGAATAGCAATGGACAACTCCTTGTTGGTTGAGTCTATTTTTCTGATGATTTCATAGAACTGTTCCATGAAGTACTGTAGCTTGCTCCTGTGCAATTCTACATCCTTAGCCACCATTAGAGAAATCTGCAATTACATACTATATCAATAAAAATTTAAACTGAGAGAGTGATCATCAAAGTAAAAATGCAAATTTATGCATTTTTTTAAAAATTTTCATTTGAGTTCTATTGTTCAGAAGGATCATAAAAAAACAAATACCTGAGAAGAGGGTAAATAGTAATTAATTAAAAGATATTGGTGATGTGAAGAGTAACTCTTCTGCCCCAAGAATTTACTACCTTAAAATCAAGGGTTATTTTCCAATTCCACCAGTTCATTCTTGAGTACTTTTGAGAACTCAGTAGTAATAGTAGCAATTATAGTATTTTAAAAGCTCTTACTGGGTGCACAGCACTGTACTAAGCACTCAGAAAGAGTACCCAGATGGGAATTTGACCCAGATCCTGACAGTAAATAATGATTGATAATGGTGATGAAAAAGGATGGTCTGACTCTCAAAATGAATGAGGAAAGCAAAACTTTTCTGATGCAAAAACTATGGGAAATAACCCTGTTGGTATGTAGTAACAGTTGAAAACTGTGTTTCTCAGCCAAATAGTAATAGAAAGCAAGAATTACACTTTTCTATCACATTTGTTAAGCACTTAGTATGTGCCAAGCAATGTAATAAACATGGGGTAGATATAAGCTAATCAGATTGGACAGAGTCCATGTCCCACATGGGGCTCACAGTCTTAATCCCCTTTTACAGATGAGGTAGCTGAGGCACAGGGAAGTTCAGTGATTTGCCCAAGGTGATACAGTACGGCCAGGATTAGAACCCAGGTCCTCTGATTCCTAAGTCCGTGCTTTTTCCCATCAAATCAATCAACGGTATCAATTGAGCACTTACTACGTGCAGAGCACTGTACTAAACTCTCGGGAGAGTACAATGCAGCAGAATTAGCAGACACTTTCCCTGCCCATTACAAATTTCAGTCTGGAGGGGGAGACAGAAACTAATATGAATAAATAATTTAATAAGTAATTTGTAAGTAAATACTAGGTCATGCTGCTTCTCACTTCCTTGGGGTTACTGGAGGCTGAGAGAAGAAAAGGCATAACATGGCATTGAACTTGTAAAGAGCAACAACGGAAGATGTAGGCATGTTAGAAAAAAATTACCAATACTGATCAAATTCTACACTGGTCTCCATCCACAAGCTTCTGTTTGGAGTATCTTCATAACACCAGGAGTGAAATACAGGTTTGGGACTTGAGACTGTGGTAAATTGAGGAATTGTAGGAAGAGCAACAAGGAACGAAAGGATGAACTAATCTGTGAGTTTATAAAAGTTGAACTTGTAGTACCTGTTTAAGAAAGGAATCTAGAGCTGAATGTGCAACTTTCTTCAGTTCCCCATTTGTGTGGCCACACCACTTAGCCATCACTTCAAACAAGTAAACGTAGTTGTCCAGAAGGTTGGTGCCAAACTGAGAAGCATGAACAGTAAACAAGTGCAAACCGGCTGCAATTGGAAAAAAAAGTTTAAATATGAACAAGAACAACTGAGGAAGTAGAAAATAATCTGACAAGAAACCAGGTTCTAAAATTGTCAATAGCCCACTGTGAAGGTTTTGGTATCTATGAAATTATGTCTCAAATGAAACTACTTATACAAAGAGAATTTAATTAAGCAGAATAAAACCAAGCCCACAAGTTTTTTTTCCACAAATAATTAGTGAAGCATCAGATTGTAATAATAAGAGCATTTGTTAAGCACTTAATATATGACAAGCACTGTACTGAACACTGGGATAGATACAAAATAATCAGGTCAGAAACAGTCCTTGTTCGACATGATGCTCACAGTTTAAATAGGAAGGAGAACAGGTATTGTATCCCCATTTTACAGATTAAAAAACTGAGGCACAGGGAAGTTATATAACTTGGCCAAGGTCGCCCAGTAGGCAGGTGGCAGATCTGGGTTTCGAACCCAGATCCGGACACCCAGACTCGTGATCCCACACGATCCTCAAACCTCTCTGCCTTAAGGTGAGTCCAGAAGAATTGAGATGCCAAATTCAGCTGAAAGGTGCGGTAAGAAAGCTGAGGAATTAAGGAGTGAAACTATAGTTCAGTTATGCACAGCTATTTTACAGCCATGGGGTCCCCAGCAAGACTGAGAGACGGAAACAGCATATCTATAATAGAGCACATTTCAGTTAACGTGCTTTTTCTTCTTTTGTTTTGTTCAAAGATTGCAAAAAGAATATTTATATTTACCAAAAACGTGGACCTTACCTAAAGGCACAGCATATCTCTTCAGATCAACCTGTTTAAGAAAAAGATTCACTATAAATGTCCATACTTTGAGCACAGTTATAAGACTATGCCCGTGCGCTACAAATCCTACCTGGGGACTAATGGCCTTCACTGCAAAATCAAAAATCTCCTTTGAAGTTTGGGGATCTGCCAGAAGGAAAAAAGTGGGAGAGATTTTCTATCTGGAAGACCAAATCTGAGCACCCAAATGACATCAGTATAATTTTTGAATGAACACGTTATGTCTTTTATACAAAGATTTTGAAGCACCAACCTACTCTCTGTAGCTCAATCATCATCACCACCACCACCAATGGTATTGAGCACTTCCTAAGTGCACAGCACTGTACTAAGCGCTTGGGAGAGGACAATACAAGAGAATTGACCGACAAGTTTCTTGTCCATAACGAACTTGCAGTCTGGTCTTAATCTCATCTATCCCACTGCAGAGCCCTTGCCACCATTCTTCCTAGGCTTGCAACTCCTTCCCCCTTCCTAAGCTACAGATCACCACACTTCCTACTTACAAAATCCTCCTAAAATTACATCTCCACCATGAGGCCTTCTCTAAGAGCCTGTGCATTGCATTGCCTGTGCACTGCCGATATACTTGGCTCTGTACTGCCTAAAACATTTGGATAGTCACCCCAGCCCCATAGTATTTCTATACTTTCATTAATTCATTCAATCGTATTTATTGAGTACTCACTATGTGCAGAGCACTGTTTTAAGCGCTTGGAATGTACAATTCGGCAACAGATAGAGATAATCCCTGCCCAACAACAGGCTCACAGTCTAAACAATCCTATAAACAGTCTATATATATCCTTAGATTCTATTTTCAATCTGCAATTTAGTTTAATGTCAATTAATGTCCCTGTAGACTGTAAACCTCCTGGTGGGTATTCATTCATTCATTCAAATCATACGTATCGAGCGCTTACTGTGTGCAAAGCAAGGAGAAGGTCTCTTCCCTGATGAGCAGACAAAAACAGGGGCCCCTACCTCCATCAGAATAAGCACCTCATCCCTTCCTGGGGTTGGTCACATCAAACCAACACAGGCCACCCACTTAGAAATTCAGGTTAGGGCACAAAGAGAGCGACATGTACTAGAATTATTTTTGTAGTGAATATTTTGTACTAGAATATTTTGTAGTATTTTTGGAGTACAAATCAAAGACTTTTTTTTACTGGGATATCCTACATTCAGAGAACAATAAAACAGTACCTTCATCCATAGATTTAGTGAAGTTACACATAAGGGCAGACAATCCCTTCAGGCACCCTGCCACTACTGGTAGTTTGGGTTCTCTTGTTGATGATGTCATCTGAAAGCAAGGGTTGGAGAGCATTAAACTGAAAATATACAAAGAAGCTGGGATATGTACTCCAGTTTTTAAACACTATACATCATGTCACGCTCTTACCTGCATTTTGAGCTCACCCAAGTAGGCCCGAAACAGTTTTTCAGAGTTACACAGCATTTCACTTGGGTGTACTTCCCCCAAGACTCCTAGAAGCTCATATATCTTTTCTAGCACTGGAAAAAAAAAAGTTCTGAAGTTGTTGTAAGATTCATCTTAATAAACTCAAAGACCTAACGTGAAAGTGGAAATGAGCTGAGGACCTAAATCCGGTATTTATCTTAAAAGTCAATTCATAATGAATTATAAAACAAATCGGATAGTAGAAATGAGTGAAAGAGGGGAGAACTGAGCATTCAAAGACAGGAAAGATTTATATTTCTAACATCTCTTATGAGAAGTCATAAAAGCATTCAACATATTACTTTTAAACAAAGCTAGTTCACCTGTGTCTGTTATTTTTGTTTTCAAAGCCAGTTCTTCATAGAATTTATTAAAGATCCCCCCAACTTTCAATTCTTCCATCAGTCTAGAACTTCGCAGGGTTTGAAGTAACTGAAAATACATAAAATTGTCATTGTTCATAGATATTATAAGCAGGTGGGAGACTAACAGTTCGATTCAGTGCTACTGTGTTGCAAAATATGACAAAACTAATAGAACATGTAAGAATTGCTGGGGCAGGAACTGGGTAAGGTGTCCCAGAAGGAATTGATAGAAAAGTAAACACATAACTTGTAGCTTTCATAAATGTGAGTAGACCCTTCATTAAATTACTTGCTCTCACTACCCTCCCAATTTTATCATCCTCACAAATAAAAGGCAATTGGTAGCTGCTCACTTAACCTAACAACCCACATTCTTAGTGCCAAAGTATTAGAAAGTCAGGAAGAAACATTACTTCACTTTACCTTAATCAGAAGCTCCAGGGCTGGGATTTTACATTTTGCCGCTCTGTCTTTTGAATAAACACTGATACAAACGCTCTAGGGTTAAAAGGCATATCAATATCATCAGCAAGTTGAAAGAACCAAGGTTTAATGACAGATTCAATTACAACTAACATGAATGTACTTTTAATAGCTAATATGACCACTGCTTTTTTCTTTGTCCTAATAATACTCTTAACATTAACAATAATGTGCTTACTATGTGCACAAGCTCTATACTCAGCACTGTTAGATACAAGAAAACCAGGTCAAACTCAGCCCCTATCCCATACAGGGCTTTAGCAACTCAATATTAAAATCCCTTTTTCAGACCTGTATGATATCAAGACTAAAGAACAACACTTCCTTCTACCTCACCTTGCTACTCTCCTACAACAATCTAACCCGCACACATTTATTCATTCCCCCCACCCCAGCACCACAGCACTTATGTACATATCTCTAATTCATTTATTTATATTAATGTCCATCCCCCCCAGACTGTGAGCTCGTTGAGGGGAGGGAATGTGTCTGTTATATTGTACTCTCCCAAGCGCTTAGTACAATGGTCTGTACACAGTAAGTGCTCAATAAATGTGATTGACTGATTTTTTTTAATGTTTTCTTTGTGCAACCACTGCAAAGTTACATATTATATTTGAGGTTTTTTCAATAACAACAGTACAAAGAAACCTATTAAAAGTAGTATTTTCATTTTGTTCCCATTACAAAATGTGAAAGTGAGCAAAGTGTCTAAATGGAAAATAAGGACTGGAAAAAACAAATGACATATTTCACCTTCTTAAAAAAACAGTGCAATAAAACTACGGAAAAAAATAAAACAGACGGCTTTATCAATGTATTTTTTTTCCTCACCCACCTTAATATCATAGGAATATGGCTCAATCTTCTGACCAATTTTTTCTAAGAAAATGCATAAAAATTTTAAGGCTTCTTCTCTGCAGTCACGAAACTAGGATAAAAAAAAAGTGCCTTAAAAATCAAAAAATCTGCCACCTAAAGATTAGAGAATTACTGCAGGACAATAATAAGAAAATGAATATTTTCAACTTACTTCTTCAATGTCAAGAGATTTGCGAATGAACACAGGTAATCCAAATTCTTTGGAAAAGACTAAGGAAGTATGTAAGGCTGTAGAAGAACAAATAAAAGGTTAAGGAATCACACCACCTTAACACTGGGGCACAGGGTATGGAATTATCTCATGTCTACTCTATAGCACCAAACAATCTAGAAAGCATGTTGTCAAGACAGCAAGTATGGAAAGAAAGAAAAGGAAAGAAAGCAGGCAGGAAGATAAATTCATGCCAGAGCGCTAGACTTTGGTCTGGATCATGGGGTGGGTTGGTCTCGGGAAAAGTGAAGTAGGTCTGGTCTGAGACAGGGTTTTCCCAGTTTAAAATCTTGCACAGGATGGAAATTACCAACTAAAAATTGGGAGATTATAAAGCTTGTCGTGGGCAGGGAACATGTCTATCAACCGTTACAATGTACTCTCCCAAAGTGCTTAGCATAGTGTTTGGCACACAATGCTCCATAAATATTGATTGGTTGAGTACCAAGTTGGTAGATATGTCCCAGCCTATAACAAATTACAGTCTAGATGGGGTGACAGACATTAATATATATAATTTAGAATGTATAATTTATAGATTTACCTATGCACCTGAGTCCATATTCCCTTAACACCTAGGTGCTCACTCCCTCATCCAGCTTTTAGGTACGTATAGTTATTGAAAATTTATTTTAATGTCCATTTCAGTTGATAGACTGTAAGATCCTTGAGAATAGGGACTGCATTTACTAACTCTATTTCGCTCTTTCAAGCGCTCAATAAATTCCACTGATTGATCAGTTGAAAAATCCCTTCTTCCCTCTGGGCCATATCAGCCCCGAGATGCCTCCTGCTTTTTCAAGCAACACCTGCAGGTGCAGCAATGAAGCTTCAGGGCAAGGAAAAAGAAAAAAGCAGGTGGGGAAGAACCTTTTGGTCAAGGAATGGGATACAATCAAGTTGGGCTAATGCCACAAAGCATAGCCAAGGAGGGAGGGGAGGATAGTGAGAAGCAGCGTGGCTCAGTGGAAGGAGCCTGGGCTTTGGAGTCAGAGGTCATGGGTTCGAATCCCGGCTTGGCCACTTGTCAGCTGTGTGACTTTGGGCAAGTCACTTCACTTCTCGGTGCCTCAGTTACCTCATCTGGAAAATGGGGATTAAAACTGTGAGCCCCACGTGGGACAACCTGATTCCCCTGTGTCTACCCCAGCGCTTAGAACAGTGCTCTGCCCATAGTAAGCGCTTAACAAATACCAACATTATTATTATTACAAATTGCACGTGTGGCACATATGGGGCAAAGGTCAAGGGGGATGAAGAAGGGGGAAAGGGGGAGAAAAAAAGGGGTGGGGAATCAAGGGGGATGAAGAAGGGGGAAAGGGGGAGAAAAAGAGGGGTGGGGAACAATAAAGTCATAAGGAAGGGAAAAGACTATTGCTTGAAATCATTCATTCAATCGTACTTATTGAGCGCTTACTGCATGCAGAGCACTGTCCTAAGCGCTGGGGAAGTACAATTCAGCAAAAAAGCACTGTTCTAAGCATTTGGGAAGTACAATGCAGCAACAGAGACAATACCTACCCAACAATGGGTTCACAGTCTAGAAGATTCATTCAATCGTATTTATTGAGCACTTACTGTGTGCAGAGCACTGTAGTAAGCGCTGGGGAAGTACAATTCAGCACCAAATAGTCAATCCCTGTTCACAAGGGGCTCACAGCCTAGAAGGGATTCATGTCACTCACAATCTTGGCCCAAGGGTCTTGCACATATTAACGTTACTATAGAGGGAGAAAGTAATTAATTCATATTTGAGTGCTTACTGGGTGCAGAGAACTGTACTAAGCGTTTGGAATGTACAATTCAGCACCAGAGAGCCAATCCCTGCCCAGCAACAGGCTGAGGTCATGGGTTCTAATCCCAACTCTGCCACTTCTCAGCAGTGTGACTTTGGGCAAGCCACTTAGCTTCTCTGTGCCTCAGTGGCCTCATCTGTAAAATGGGATGCAGACTAAGAGCCTCATGTGGGACAACCTGATGGCCCTGGGTCAACCCTGGCGCTTAGAGCAGTGCTTTGCACATAGTAAGCGCTTAACAAATACCATCATTATTATTATTAGAAGGGGGAGAGAGAAATGGTGGGGGGGAGGCTCCCAGAGGCAGAGAAGGCACTCAGAAGTGAGAAGCAGTGAGGTTCTGTGGAAAGAGCCCGGGTTTGGGAGTCAGAGGCTGTGGGTTCTAATCCCGGCTGAGTGACTTTGGACAAGTCACTTCACTTCTCTGGACCTCATCTGGAAAATGGGGATGAAGACTGTGAGCCCCACGTGGGACAACCTGATGACCCTGTATCTACCCCAGTGCTTAGAACAGTGCTCTGCACATAGTAAGGGCTTAATAAATACCAACATTATTATTATCATTAAGGGAGGGCACTTGGGGCAGGGAGAGACAGGACCACACAGACATTCATTCATTCATTCAATAGTATTTATTGAGTGCTTACTATGTGCAGAGCACTGTACTAAGCGTTTGGAATGTACAAATCGGCAACAGATAGAGACAGTCCCTGCCCACCGACGGGCTCACAGTCTAATCGGGGGAGACAGACAACAACTATAGCAATAAATAGAATCAAGGGGATACATCTCATTAAAACAATAGCAATAAATAGAATCAAGGGGATGGACATCTCATTAACACAATAGCAATAAACAGAATCAAACTGTAAGCCCGTCAATGGGCAGGGACTGTCTCTGTTGCTGATTTGTCCATTCCAAGTGCTTAGTCCAGTGCTCTGCACATAGTAAGCGCTCAGTAAATACTATCGAATGAATCAAGATGATGTGCATCTCATTAACAAAATAAATAGGGTAATAGTGTAATAGGGTACATAGCTAGGGTAAGAGCCCAGGATTGGGAGTCAGAGGTCATGGGTTCGAAATCTGACTCTGCCCCCTGTCAGCTGGGCAAGTCACTTCACTGGGCCTCAGTGACCTCCTCTGTAAAATGGGGATGAAGACTGTGAGCCTTAAGTGGGTCAACCTGATTACCCTGTATCTACCCCAGCACTTAGAACAGTGCTCTGCATGTAGTAAGCGCTTAACAAATACAAATACCAACATTATTATTATAAATAGAGTAACAGCGAGAGAGGAGGAGAGAAGAGGAGGAGAGAAGAAGAGGAGGGGAGAAGAGGAGGAGGAGAGAAGAGGAGGTGGAGAGAAGAGGAGGTGGAGAGAAGAGGAGGTGGAGAGAAGAGGAGGTGGAGAAGAAGAAGAGGAGGAGGAGAAGAAGAAGAGGAGGAGGAGAAGAAGAAGAGGAGGAGGAGAAGAAGAAGAGGAGGAGGAGAGAAGAGGAGGAGAGAAGAGGAGGAAGAAGAGAAGAGGAGGAGAGACGGTCATTTTCCTCCCCGTCCACAAGGGGGCGCCCGGAGGGGCTGCGGCCCCTCCCCCCGCCCCGGCCGTCGCTGACCCACCCTGCACGGCGGGGCCGGCGCTCAGCACGCACTCCTGGCCCAGCCCGCGGATCAGCTGGTAGGCGGCTACTGCAGAGACGCCCGCGTCCTCCGCCTCCAGGAACCGCTGCAACCTCAGCAGGGAGCCCTGCGGCCCCGGGACGGAGCCGGCCATGCCCACCACGATGCCGCTAAACCGGGCGGGGGGCGCGGGAGGGCGGAGGGGGGAGGGCGGGGGGAGAAAAATCACGGGGAGCGCGCGCACACACGCACGCGCGCGCGCGGCCGACGGCTCGGACCATCCGGGCGGAAGGGGCGGGGGGCGCCGGGGGCCAAACCATTCACCTTCGATGGGGGGGGAGGAAAGAGAAAAGGGCCGAGTTGGACAAAAGGAAGAAAAGCTGGCAGGCGAAAGTCTGCGGGGAACCCTTCTGGGGAGGGAATCCTCAACAAAAAAGATCGTCGGGACCGGGGTTACGATTAAATTAGCCAGCCCGGGAGGGGAGAGGGTTCTTAATGGTACCGTCCACCGGGGGGGCGGGGCAGCCTGCGGAAAAAGGAAGGTTTGGGCTCAACTATTCACCGGAGGGGAGGGCGCTTTGGGGGCACCGATAGGAAGATAAAAATCTCTACATTCTCCGTAGTGATTTTTCTTTTTTAATGTAAAGCTTAGGGAGTGAAACGTTCTTTAAAGAGGCGGTCGAGGGAAAAAGGCAACCCTATCCGGGAAAATGCGACGCTCCAAGTTTCCTTTCTGCCCGCGCAACCAGGGTCAGGACGAAACCATTTCATCGGCGCTGAAGGGGCGGAGGCGGCAGAAATTAGGCCCCGGGGTGGTTAGTACGCTCAGAAATAACGATAATAATATTTTTAAGCGCTTCCTGTGTGCCAAGCACTGTCCTAAGTGCTGGGATAGAATTGCAGCCCGGCTCAGTGGAAAGAGCCCGGGCTTGGGAGTCAGAGGTCATGGGTTCGAATCCCGCCTCCGCCGCTTGTCAGCTGGGTGTGACTTTGGGCAAGTCACTTCACTGGGCCTCATCTGTAAAATGGGGATAATAATGTTGGTATTTGTTAAGCGCTTACTACGTGCCAAGCACTGTTCTAAGCGCTGGGGTAGATAGAGGGTAATCAAGTTGTTCCACGTGAGGCTCACAGTTAATCCCCATTTTACAGATGAGGGAACTGAGGCCCAGAGAAGTTAAGTGACTTGCCCACAGTCACACAGCTGACAAGTGTTGGAGCTGGGATGAAGACTGTGAGCCCCACGTGGGACAACCTGCTCATCTTGTATCTCCCCCAGCGTTTAGAACAGTGCTTGGCACATAGTAAGCGCTCAACAAATGCCATCATTATTTTTAGAAGGTCATCAGGCTCACAGTCTTGAGCCCCATTTTACAGATGAGGTCACTGAGGCACAGAGAGGCTCAGTGACTTCCCCAAAGTCACACAGCTAAGTACTGATAATAATGGTACTTATTACCATGGTCTTAGTATGTGCTAGGTACTGTCCTGAGCGCCGGGGTGGATACGAGTAAATCGGGTTGGACACAGTCCCTGTCCCACGTGGGGCTCACTAAATAAGAATGTTGGTATTTGTTAAGCGCTTACTACATGCAAAGCACTGTTCTAAGCACTGGGGTAAATACAGGGCAATCAGGATGTCCCACGTGAGGCTCACAATCTTCATCCCCATTTTCCAGATGAGGTAACTGAGGCACAAAGAAGTTAAGTGGCTTGCCCATCGTCACACAGCTGACAAGTGGCAGAGCGGAATTCGAACCCATGACCTCTGACTCCCAAGCCCGGGTTCTTTCCACTGAGCTATGCTGCTTCTAAACCATGCTGCTCCTCAATTCTTAGCATCAGTAGCGCCAGAGAATTAGGCAGTGTGGCTCAGGGGCAAGAGCACGGGCTTGGGAATCAGAGGTCATGGGTTCGAATGTCCACTCTGCCACTTGTCAGCTGTGTGACTGTGGGCAAGTCACTTAACTTCTCTGGACCTCAGTTCCCTCATTTGTAAAACGGGGATGAAGACTTAACCAATACGAGCAGCATTCTTATTAACTTCTTCGGGCCTCAGTTCCCTCATCTGTAAAATGAGGATGAAGACTTAAGAAATCCCAGGATTATTATTATTAAGTTATCTGGGCCTCAGTTTCCTCATCTGTAAAACGGGGATAAAGACTTAAGAAATCCCAGCATCGTTATTAACTTCCCAGGGCCTCAGTTCCCTCATCTGTAAAACGAGGATGAAGACTGAAGAAATCCCAGCATCATCATTATTATTATCGTTAACGTCTCTGGGCAATAAATACTATTGAGTGAATGAATTAATGGGCCTCAGTTCCCTCGTCTGTAAAATGAGGATGAAGACTTAAGAAATCCCATTATCATTATTATTATTATTAACTTCTCCGGGCAATAAATACTAATGAGTGAATGAACGAATGGGCCTCAGTTCCCTCGTCTGTAAAACGGGGATGAAAACTTAAGAAATCCCAGCATCATCAATATTATTATTAACTTCTTTGGGCAATAAATACTATTGAATGAATGAATGAGTGGGCCTCAGTTTCCTCATCTGTAAAACAGGGATGAAGACTCAAGAAATCCCAGCATCATTATTATTATTATTATTATTGTTTTTAACTTCTCTGGGCAATAAATACTATTGAATGAATGAACGAATGGGCCTCAGTTCCCTTGTCTGTAAAACGGGAATGAAGACTCAAGAAATCCCAGCATCATCATTATTATTATCGTTAACGTCTCTGGGCAATAAATACTATTGAGTGAATGAATGAGTGGGCCTCAGTGCCCTCGTTTGTAAAACGGGGATGAAGGCTTAAGAAATCCCTCTCGTTATATCCCGGCTAGACTACTGTGTCAGCCTTCTCTCTGACCTCCCTTCCTCCTCTCTCGCCCCGCTCCGGTCTATTCTTCACTCCGCTGCCCGGCTCATCTTCCTGCAGAAACGATCTGGGCATGTCACTCCCCTTCTTAAACAACTCCAGGGGTTGCCTATCGACCTCCGCTCCAAACAAAAACTCCTCACTCTAGGCTTCGAGGCTCTCCATCACCTTGCCCCTTCCTACCTCTCCTCCCTTCTCTCTTTCTACCGCCCACCCCGCACGCTCCGCTCCTCCGCCGCCCACCTCCTCGCCGTCCCTCGGTCTCGCCTATCCCGCCGTCGACCCCTGGGTCACGTCCTCCCGCGGTCCTGGAACGCCCTCCCTCCTCACCTCCGCCAAACTGATTCTCTTTCCCTCTTCAAAACCTTACTTAAAAATCACCTCCTCCAAGAGGCCTTCCCAGACTGAGCTCCTCTTCCCCCTCTACTCCCTCTGCCATCCCCCCTTTACCTCTCCGCAGCTAAAGCCTCATTTTCCCCTTTTCCCTCTGCTCCTCCACCTCTCCCTTCCCATCCCCACAGCACTGTACTTGTCCGCTCAACTGTATATATTTTCGTTACCCTATTTATTTTGCTAATGAATTGTACATCGCCTTGATTCTATTTAGTTGCCATCGGTTTTTACGAGATGTTCTTCCCCTCGACGCTGTTTAGTGCCATTGTTCTTGTCTGTCCGTCTCCCCCGATTAGACTGTAAGCCCGTCAAACGGCAGGGACTGTCTCTATCTGTTGCCGACTTGTTCATCCCAAGCGCTTAGTACAGTGCTCTGCACATAGTAAGCGCTCAATAAATACGAATGAATGAATGAATGAATGAATGAATGAATGAATGAATGAATGAATGAATGAATGAATGGGCCTCAGTTCCCTCGTCTGTAAAAAGGGGATGAAGGCTTAAGAAATCCCAGTATCATTATTATGATTAGTAACTTCTCTGGGCAATAAATACGAATGAATGAATGAATGAATGAATGAATGAATGAATGAATGAATGAATGAATGGGCCTCAGTTCCCTCGTCTGTAAAACGGGGATGAAGGCTTAAGAAATCCCAGTATCATTATTATTAACTTCTCTGGGGAATAAAGATGAATGAATGAATGGGCCTCAGTTCCCTGGTCTGCAAAAGGGGGATGAAGACTTAACCATAGGGGCGGAGGAGGACGATGGCCCCGCCCCCCCCCCGGGCGCGCGCAGCCATTGGCGGGAAAAGGGGGCGGCCGGAGGACGGGGGGAGGGGGGGAACACGTGACCCCCTTTTGGCGCCAAAACGGTTGCGCTGTGCGGGTTGTGCTTCCCGAGCCGCCGCCGCGGAGCCGAGGTGAAGGGGCCCGGGCCGGCGGGGCGGAGGCGGGGAGGGCCGTGCTGGGCTGTTCTCTCTGACTGTGTCTCTGCGGGAACGTCTCTTGGCGTGTCTGCGTGTGTGTCCTCCTTGCCCCGCAGGTCCGCCGGCCGCTCCGTCATGTCCTCTCCGGCCTCCACCCCCAGCCGCAGGCGCGCCAAGCGCGGGAGGACCAGCAACCCTTCCACCCGTAAGCCCAACCTCCCCTTCCCCTTTCCCTTTCCCTCCCCGCAGCGTGGCTAGGAGAAACCGCGTGGCTCAGGGGCAAGAGCCCCGCGCTGGGAATTCAGAGGTCATGGGTTCGAATTCGGCCACTTGTCAGCAGGGGCCAGTCACTTCCCTGGGCCTCGGTGACCCCATCTGCAAAACGGGGATGAAGACTGGGAGCCCCACGTGGGACGGCCTGATCACCTCGTAGCCCCCCAGCGCTTAACAAAGACCATCCTCCCATCCCATAGAGAAGCCACATGGCTCAGTGGAAAGAGCCCCCGGCTGGGGAGTCAGAGGTCATGAGTCCGAATTCTGCCACTTGTCAGCTGGATGGCCTTGGGCCAGTCACTTCACTTCTCCGGGCCTCGGAGACCTCATCTGGAAAACGGGGATGAAGACGGAGAGCCCCACGTGGGACAGCCTGATCACCTTGTATTCCCCCAGCGCTTAGGACAGTGCTTTGCACATAGCGCTTAACAAATATCATATCAGCCCATCAAGATGCCACATGGCTTGGTGGCAAGAGCCCGGGCTTGGGAGTCAGAGGTCAAGGGTTCTAATTCCGCATCTGCCACTTGTCAGCTGGGTGACTTGGGGCCAGTCACTTCACTTCCCTGGGCCCCAGTGACCTCATCTGGAAAACGGGGATGAAGACTGGGAGCCCCACGTGAGACAGCCTGATCACCTTGTCCAAGCTTAGGACAGTGCTTGGCACATAGTAAGCGCTTAGCAAATACCATTGTTATTATTACCCCAGGGTTTAGAACAGTGCTTGGCAAAATAGTAAGCACATAACAAATACCATCATCACTGTTATTATTGGGGCTCTCGGTGTAACTGGAAACTCCCAGAGCCCGTGCATTTCTTTTGTGGTATTTAATAATAAAAATGGTGGTGGTAATTATGGTGTTTGCATACAAGCTCATTCAGTCAGTCATATTTATTGAGTGCTTACCGTGCGCAGAGCACTCTACTAAGCATTTGGGAGAGTACAGAAAAACAATAAACAGTCACATTCTCTGCCCACAGTGAGCTTGCAGTCTAGAGGAGGGGGAGACAGCCATCAATGCAAATAAAGTTGCAGAAATGTAAGTAGGTGCTGTGGGGCTGGGTGTGGGGAGGAGCAAAGGGAGCAAGTCAGGGTGACAAAGAAGATGTGTGAAAGCGGAAGATCGAAGTGGAAGATGGGGAAAAGCGGGGCTTCATCTGGAAAGGCCTCTTGGACATAGCCCCTGTCCCAAATAGGGGCTCACAGCCTCAATCCCAATTTTACAGATGAGGCCCGGAGAAGTGAAGTGATTTGACCAAGGTCACACAGCAGACAAGTGGTTGAGCCTGGGATTAGAACCCATGACCTGACTCCCAGGCCCGTGGTCTATCCAGTACACCTATTTGTTAATCACTTACTATTTGCTAAGCACTGAGCAAAGCGCTGGGGTAGATACAAGCTAATCAGGTTGGACACAGTCCATGCCCCACGTGGGACTCAGTCATAAACTTCATTTTACAGGTAAGAGAACTGAGCCGTAGAAAAGTAAAGTGACTTGCCCAGATCACACAGCAGACATATGATGGAGTCGGATTAGAACCCAGGTCCTCCTGACTCCCAGGCCCGAGCCTTATCTGCTAGGCATGCATTTGTTTTCAGACGCTTCACGAAACCTCCTCATCTGCTAACATTTTATGCAGCTGCCTGGTCTTACCCAAGGCACTTGCTCACAGCAAGAGTTGGAATGGAGAAAGAACACCATCAAAGCTGCACCATCCACCTAAAGGAAAACAGCGACAAGGGGATCGAGACACAAAATAGGCCGCATATCGGACAGCGTGCTTGGGCCACCAGGGAGACCACATTTTTATCTAAAATTTAAAAATTCACTCAACCAAGATCAGCACCACCGAGCTGTTTGAAAATATAAATACTCTCACCTCTTATTCCCCGCGCTATTGTGCAAATACATTGTATCCCTGATGCTTCAGTAATCACCCACTCAGAATGTAATAATAATAGTAATGTTGGTATTTGTTAAGCGCTTACTATGTGCCGAGCACTGTTCTAAGCGCTGGGGTAGACATAGGGGAATCAGGTTGTCCCACGTGGGGCTCACAGTCTTAATCCCCATTTGACAGATGAGGGAACTGAGGCGCAGAGAAGTGAAGTGACTTGCCCACAGTCACACAGCCGACAAGTGGCAGAGCTGGGATTCGAACTCATGAGCCCTGACTCCAAAGCCCGTGCTCTTGCCACTGAGCCACGCTGCTTCTCAGGTAGACGAGCTCCAGGGAGTTGGTTATTTAAATCAGATCGTTTCTCCTCTCTGCCTGGCAGCTCGCAGCGAAGATGCCAGGTCCCCTCCATCCCAGAGGCGTCGAGCCGAAGATTCCACATCCACGGGAGATTTACAGCCAATGCCCACTTCACCGGGTGCTGATATGCAGAGCCCTCCTCCTCAAGATGCTTTGTTTTCCAGCCCACCACAGTTCCGAGCTTCAGGTATGAGTCCCAAGGTCTTTGATTCAACAAAGACCATCATGTAGTTAATGATTGTAACTTTCTCAGGCCTGGATCGTCGGTGCCGTGGATAGGAGTTTTAAAAAAGGATTTACTGTCAGGAATGTTTATTCTGTTGTGTTTGGCCCCTACGTAGGAACTTCATTCTTTTACATTTCTAAGAAGGAGATACACAAATCGTTCTGTTTGCCAACTGGGAAAATTACATTTTACTGAAACATTCCAACTATTCTGCTACTAAAAATATGTAAAGAAGCCAAGTCTTCACGAATGTCAAAATCTTGGTTGGTTCGAGAAGTTTATTACATCCAGTTCTCCTATGCTGTGGGGGTTGTGTTCTTGCAGCCCCCAATATTAAAAGGAAAAGTCACAAGTAGTAATAACAGCTATGGTATAAAGTCCTCACTATGTGCCCAGTGCATAGATACAAGACAGTCAGCTCGGACGCAATCCCTGTCCCTCATGGGGTTCACAGTCTAAAACTGGAGAGAGAACAGGTGTTTTATCCCCATTTTCCAGATGTGAGACTGGAGACACAGAGAAGTTAAGTGACTTGCCTCAGGTCTGACCGCAGGTCACCTGGCTCCCAATCCCATGTCCTCTCCACCAGCCAAGCTGAACATATCCAAGGCTGAACAGGTGCACATATACACAAACCATTGCTTGTGGTCTCCAAATCTTTCCGTTTCCAAAGAGGATAGTTTGTCGGCCAAATGTCCCCTAGTTTTCTAAGAGCATTCTAGCCAAAATGTGAAGTGAAAAGTGTTCCAGGAGAACTCTCTTCTGTGTGATGTAGGTGTGTAGTTTCCCTAGAGCACAAGCAGTTTGCGGACAAGGAACGTATCACTTTATTCTGTCCTTCCAAAGATCCTAATTCAGTTCACTTCACTAAATGGCTGTTTAATAAATGCTGCTGCTACACAACTACTACTAAAAATGGATATGAGCCTTTATTTTCCATATCAGTCAATCGTATTTATTGAGCACATACTGTGGGCAGAACACTGTACTATGTCCTCTTCCCATCCATTGAAGGTGGCACAGTCTAAGTGTGCCTTCATTGTTTTTAGAAGTGGCATGCTGAATCTTTAGTAATGTGAGTTAGGCTGCCAACTGTTCTGTATTCTTCCTAGCACTTCATAACGTGCTCTGTACACAGTAAGCACTCCGTACCCTTAATTGCTTAATTATCCCACATATAGCTAGAGTCTTCTACAGTGTCTCCCAGGGCACAGACCACTGGTGAGTTGGTTTTTTTACGACCCCATTTTTATATTTCCTGAATTTTGTATTTTTCTTTGCATTTTGTGTTTGCATTTCAATCATGGGAAGGGGAAGAGAAACGAATCTCTTTCCAGTCGACTTCAACAATTTTTACCGACGACCTTCCTTGGGCAGAGCGTATCCTTTGCACTGTGAGAAATAGGATGAAAAAATGAGTCACGGGGTCTGTCGAAAAATAATTGTCTTTAAAAAATATGCAAAACTACAGAACACTGTCATGTAAAATCTCTTGTCTCAAAACTGTGAACAATAAGCACAACACAGTGACTTATATTAAATTAGTTGATCATGAATTAAGGAGACCGTTTTGAAGTAAAATTTTTATTTCAACATTTTTTTTCTTCAAAGTTAGGCTTGGACTTTTTTCTGTTCTTGAAGTTTTAGGACTGCGCTACTTTGATCTGTATTCGAATCAGTTTTGCACAGCTGGTGGGAGCCTGATTATTTCAGAAAGTTTTAGTCTTCTGTTACTCACCCCCTCATAATTTACAAATTCTCAAACCCCCCAGATTAAATATGTTCTGACTGGGGCAGGCATATACAAAAGAGGTCTGTTCTTGTTATAAAATGAATTCATGTTGGTTTCTTTTGTAGCTCTCCCTCTTGACTTTGACATTAGCTCACCTTTGACCTATGGTACTCCCAGTTCACGAGTAGAAGGAACACCAAGAAGTGGTGTGCGTGGAACTCCTGTTAGACAGAGACCAGATCTTGGGTCTGCCAGGAAGGGAAGGCAGGTGGACCTCCACTCTGATGGGGTAAGTATAGGGTTAATATTCTATTCATTTATTCCTATATGGTAAGTGATAATTTTGACTAGAACTGTGATTTTTTTTTCCCCTCCTTGTAGCCAGCGGCAGACGATATAATAACAAGTGAACAGACTCTTGGCCAAAAACTTGTCATTTGGGGAACAGATGTTAATGTGGCTACCTGCAAAGAAAATTTTCAGGTATGCTAATTGGAAATGATTTTTCTGGCTTTGAACTCTTTTAAACTCTTTGAACACTTCAGTTTGTCTTTTCGCCATAGTTTATCTGCATGGAGATTTATTACTATTGTTTAGAAAGAGGGAAAGTATGAAGGGATTATAAATATACTCAAAACCTAGGTGCTGGTTTACCTTGGTGTGCTGTATTTGTAAGTATGAGAATTCCAAAATTAAAGTGCATTTGACCAATTTTCTTTTCTTCCAATTGTAAAGCGATTTCTTCAACGTTTTATTGACCATCATGCTAAAGAAGAGGAGAATGTTGGCTTGGATCCTAATGAGCCACTCTATATGCAGAGACTCAATGAGGTAATGAGCTTTCTGGTGCATCTGAAGGATATGTACTCTGTTATTCTGTCTATTTAACTTGTTCATTTGTCTTACAGATCAATGTGATCGGGGAACCATTTTTAAATGTGAATTGTGAACATATAAAATCATTTGACAAAAATCTGTACAGACAGCTGATCTCCTATCCACAGGTAAAAGGGGCCACTTAAAGTTTAGAGATTGATTTTACTCCTTTGATTTTCCTGATGTTTGAAGATATGTGAATTCATTTTTCAGGATCTTTTGATTAAAAAGGGAAGACTATATCTGTGTAAGTGGGAGTGAAGCAGTCTGGCCAGGTGGAAAGAGCCCAGTTTTGGGTTCTAATCCTAGCTTCACTGTTTACCTGCAGTGTGACCGTAGGGAAATCACTTAAACTCAGTGCCTCAGTTCCCTCATCTGCAAAATAGAGATTCATGATCTGTTCTCCCTCCCACTTGGGACCTGATTTATCTTGTGTCTATCCCAGTGCTTAGTGCAGGGCTTAGCATATAGTATGCACTGAACAAATACCACAGTCATTATCATAATTGTAAGCCTGGTAAATGACTAAAATCCCTTAAACTCACCCAGATTTAAAAGTGTTAATAGTCAAAAAGTATTTGAATGCCTACACAAGAATGCCTACTCAAGAATTGAAAAGGTGATCCTTTTAACTGGATATTTATATTACTCAAGGCACATATTACTGCTAACACCATCTACTGATGGAATAGGCCCAGTTCTCTATTTCTAAATTTCTTTTTCCAAATTAAGTAAACCAAAATCTCAAGGTCATGAATTCATTTTGTGCAGGAAGTAATCCCAACATTCGACATGGCTGTTAATGAAGTCTTCTTTGATCGATTTCCGGACTCAATATTAGAACATCAGATCCAAGTAAGACCATTCAATGCATTGAAGACCAGGAACATGAGAAGCCTGAACCCAGAAGGTATAGTAAGTTGAGAATCAATCAATCAAATGTATCAATTGAGCGCTTACTGTATGCAGAATACTGTATTAAGCTCTTGGGAGAGTACAATACAACAGAGTATTCCCTGCCCACAATAAGCTTATAGTCTAGGGTGGGGAGACAAATTAATATAAATAATTTATAACAATTTAGAGCTATGTACATGAGTGCTGCGGGGCTGGGGTGGGTGGGGGCGTTGGAGGAAGTGCGAATACCAAGTGTCCAAAGGGTACTGATAAAAGTAAATAGATGATGCAGAAGGGAGAGAGACTGGGAGGAAAGGAGGACTTCTTGAAATCAAGAATCAAGAAGGGCTTCTTGAAAGAGATGAGACCTTAACCAAGTGCTTAGCTATGAGCAGAGCACTGTTCTCAGTGCTTTGGAGAGTACAGTGCAATAGAGTGGGAGCCCATGAGGAGCTTACAGTTGAGAGGGTGAGAACAGACATCGAAATGGTAGAGTAATAATAATAATAATAATGTTGGTATTTGTTAAGCGCTTACTATGTGCCGAGCACTGTTCTAAGCGCTGGGGTAGACACAGGGGAATCAGGATGTCCCACGTGGGGCTCACACTCTTAATCCCCATTTTACAGATGAGGTAACTGAGGCACAGAGAAGTTAAGTGACTTGCCCACAGTCACAGCTGACAAGTGGCAGAGCTGGGATTCGAACTCATGACCTCTGACTCCAAAGCCCGTGCTCTTTCCACTGTATAGGGCTATGTAGATAAGTGCTGTGGAGCTGGGAGTGGATGAATATCAAGTGCACAGGCAGTGCAGAGGGATGGGCTGGGGAGTAGTATTAAGCACTTACTGTGTGCAGAGCACCATGGGGAGTACTCCTGGAGTGTCAGGCTTCCATTTAGGGTCATCTTGGGGGACCTAGTTTAGGCTGTAGCGGGACCTACGCTTAGATATTTCCTATTGGAGTTTTCCCCAGGGCTGGAGAAGTTTCAGCATCTCCCAACCTCATTAACCCACCTCTCCTTGGGAGTCCCCAAACCAGGAGCCATGTCCAACCTACACCGGGAGTGGGCCCCCACACCTTCTGAACCATAGGCTGCAGGGAGTTTCAGGGTGTGGGGAGGAAATCACCCAGCCAACTGGCTGGATCCCAGCTTTTGGAAAACCTTCACTGGCAGGGAAAGTCAGTGAAATGCTGGGCGACTGCCCTTCGCAGTACATCACAGATTTTGAGCCTTAAAATAGTATCACAACTCCATATCAATCAGTGGTATTGAGCGCTTACTGTGTGCAGAGCCCTGAATTAAGCACTTGAGAGAGTACAGCAGAATATAGTTAGCGGTCACATTCACTACTCAACTTACAGTCTAGAGAATAGAAGGTGGATGGCTTAGTGAAGCATTGACTCAGTGGTAGTTTTCTGTGTGTGTGCCAGAACCCAGAGCTGAACTACAGAACGCTCCCCCCCGGTCCCCACCCACATTTATAGGGTACTGTGCTCATGTGGAAATTAGTATTTGTCCTGATTTTATTTCGTTTTTATGTTGTAGATATTGACCAGCTTATCACAATCAGTGGCATGGTGATCAGATCATCCCAGCTAATTCCTGAGATGCAAGAAGCATTCTTCCAGTGTCAAGTTTGTGCCTTCACCACAAGAGTTGAAATCGATCGTGGCCGGATTTCTGAACCATCTGTGTGCAAGCACTGCAATACCACCCACAGCATGGCACTGATACACAATCGCTCCATGTTCTCCGACAAACAGATGGTATGTCGCTTGCATTTCTTGCTCTGGTAAAGACCTTCTTGAGAGTTCAAGCTGCATGAACAGTCCAAATTTTAGTCTGTTTTAAAGAAATACAATTTTATTTGCTGTAACGGGGTGTCTCTCATTAAATGGACAGAGCTAAACCTTAGCTTCCTAGTAGCTCTACTTGTCTCTCTTTCTGCCTGACAATCATCTTTATTGAGTTCTTATTGTGTGCATAGCACTGTACTAAGAGCTTGGGAGAGTACAATATAACCGAGCTGGAAGACACAATCCCTGCCCACAACAAGCTTACGGTCTAGAAGGGGATACAGTCTATAGCCTTTCTCTTTAAATATGTCAGTTGGGTGGGATTTTCCCCTGTGCTCCCTCCATTCATTTGCCACCCTCAGCTCTCCACATGTTGTGTTGCTTCATAAAGGACTTGCAAGTTAATGAAAGCTTTCTTAGTCCTAGTGTAAAGCAAAAACTTCTGGTTAGCAGTAGAGGGAGGTGGGGGGGAACATATAAGAACCATTGCACATAAAAAGGACACCCCATGAAAAATGGAGAAGGTAAGTACAATGCGTGTATTTATTTATCACAAATTATGAAGTAGTGGGGGCTGGTTAATTCATTTTTTAATGTAATAATTCTAGCAACCCCAGAATTTCATTTTGAATATCCAGATGAGTAGATTTTTATAGAATCATTGTCTCAGCTTCCCTCCATAAAACTAAGAAATGATGTTTCTTAAATGTTTGTTAATGGTAATTAATAAGCAATGCCCTCTCTTCTGCCAGATCAAACTGCAGGAGTCTCCTGAAGATATGCCAGCAGGACAGACTCCTCATACTGTCGTACTTTTTGCTCACAATGATTTGGTTGATAAAGTTCAGCCAGGTGATCGAGTTAATGTTACAGGTAATAGGCTTGTGACCTTTTTTATTAAAATTAGTTTTAAAAATCTAGGGTGCTGGTGATCATATTTTATAAGTTTGTGGTGAGTATGAATTGAATGAAGTTATCTGTTTGTTGCCTGGTTTTAAAAGTATTTCCCTGGTGTTCTACATGCAAGTAGTTTTCCAAGTTTTATTCATCTTATTTTCGAGTACTTAGAACAGGGCTTGGCACATAGTAAGAGCTTAACAAATACCATCATCATCATTAGAAAGCAAAGAGATCCATGGTAAAAGTGCAATCTAATAGAAAGTGTACTAGAAAACTTTTCAAATTGCTATTTTCAGTTACTATCAGGTGAATTTTGGTGATAGGCATTGGTCAATTAGGAATTTTTGTGAACTACCCTGAAGTCTCTGAAGTCCTTACTGAAAGGAATGGAGTCCATTTGGAAGCTCCTTAGTAGTTTCTTTCTTTGGAAAAGATTTATTTTTTATTCCATCGTGAAGTACATGGGATATAGCTAAGATACTAAAAGTCAAAATAACACTTTCATTTTTGAGAGTAGGTTGTTTGGTCATTGTGGCCAGTAAGACATTTTTTTCTCTCTGTTGACAGCTGCCTCTTTTAAATCGGGACAAAATATAGCTACATTTTCTAAAATGAGTCAGAAGTAATTCCTTTTTTGGAAAAATAAATGTTTTGAGCTTTTTTTATGTATGAAGTAAAAATGATAGTACGCTTTGGGCTTTTTGACCAAGTTACGTGACTTTGGAATTTGGTATCATTTGATAATTGCTACAAAAAGTGTACTAGACAGTCTCTATGACATCATTTTCCTGCTTGTCTTGTCTCATGCTGTCGAGTCATCTCCGACCCATAGGGACACCATGGAAACCTCTCTCCCAGAACGCCCCACCTCCATCTGCAATAGTGCCGGTAGTGTATCCATAGAGTTTTCTTGGAAAAAACCTGGAAGTGGTTTACTGTTGCCTCCTTCTTCCACACAGTAAACTTGTCTCCACCCTCGGCTCTCTACCATGCCACTGCTGCCCAGCACAGGGGAGTCTTGACTTTTAGCAGATTGCCTTCCACTTTCTAGTCACTGGCCAAACTAGGAGTGGAATGGGTATGCCTCTGCTTGACTCTCCCTCCCCTACTCAAGACTGGTAGAGTTCTGGAAACCCTCCAATTGCAACCCTGAGAGGGTGACCTTCCAGCTAGTTAAAGTAATCTTTTGAGAGCACTAATTTGAGCTGACGTAGATGTCAAAGTTTCCAAGCAGTAGCATCCTATTGTGACTTCTGATCAGCTCCAGGTTCTACCTAGTTGTCAACTGTTCCCTGGGAGCGCTAGCAAGTTCCCAAGGTAAGCCAGGACTAGAGGTATTTGGTTTCACAGATGTTAATCCCATCTGCACTGTGCAGTTCCTGCTATCTTTAATGAGGGATCGCTCATTAGGTTTTGCATTAAGCAGATTCGGGCCACAGAACCCTGAAATTTTTTCATGCATGGTCTGCCATCTCTACATTGTGTGCTGATTGCTCTTTCTCTTCAGGTATCTACAGAGCCGTTCCTATTCGAGTCAATCCAAGAATGAGCAATGTAAAATCTGTCTATAAGACTCACATCGATGTCATTCATTACCGCAAGACTGATGCAAAACGTCTGCACGGCCTGGACGAAGAGGCTGAGCAGAAACTTTTTTCGGAGAAGCGAGTGGAAATGTTGAAGGAGCTCTCCCGGAAACCAGACATTTATGAGAGACTCGCCTCAGCTCTGGCTCCAAGCATTTATGAACATGAAGATATCAAGAAGGTAAATCTTTCACTGAAATTGTGTTTGATCGGGCCCGAGAAACGGGGATGCAGGATTTGTATGTATCACTGGGAAATGGATGTAAATCGGGCGAGGCCTAAAGCTTCAAGGAGCAAACTGACAAAAACTCTATTGCACTTCTTGGATTTTATGAAGTCTTGTCTTTCTTCAGGGAATTTTACTTCAGCTGTTTGGGGGAACAAGGAAGGATTTTAGTCACACCGGAAGGGGCAACTTTAGGGCCGAGATCAATATCCTTCTCTGTGGTGATCCTGGCACCAGTAAGTCACAGCTGCTGCAGTATGTCTACAACCTTGTGCCCAGGGGCCAGTACACATCTGGAAAAGGCTCTAGTGCAGTTGGTCTTACTGCTTATGTGACGAAAGATCCAGAAACACGACAGTTGGTCTTGCAAACAGGTGCTCTGGTCTTGAGCGATAATGGTATTTGCTGCATTGATGAGTTCGATAAGATGAATGAGAGCACAAGATCAGTTCTGCATGAAGTAATGGAACAGCAAACCCTCTCCATTGCCAAGGTAAGGTGTGAGTGGGATTTAGGATCATAGCCTGCTAGAATTAGTGCCACAACTTTCTTCTCTGATTCTGCTTGAAAAACTGAGCCAAGTTATGGATTCTGGAGACTTTTATAAATGTATGAAGAGGCAATTGCATTTTCCAGCTTTCCTTGCCTTCCTTGCTCCAATTAACTCAGCTTTTTAGCTTGGTTTGTTTTATACAGTGTTAATCTCTCTGGGGTTCTCTTGGAATGTCACTAAAATCTCTTTCCTTTCCACAGGCTGGAATTATTTGTCAGCTCAATGCACGCACTTCAGTGCTGGCAGCAGCGAATCCTATAGAATCCCAGTGGAATCCTAAGAAAACAACCATTGAAAACATCCAGCTTCCCCATACATTGTTATCAAGGTACTGCACAAAAGATTCCGATGAACTAGCTAGCAGATTGATTCGTTGTCCTTTCTGTATAAGTAAAGGAATTGTTTTTAGAGTTCAATAGATTAATAGTACTTTTTATAATCAACTTAGAATAACACTTCATCGATGGATTTTGCTCAAGGAAAAGCTGATTTGAGAAGCGAAAAGAGCACAGGCCTCGGACTCAGGAGGACCTGGGTTTTAATGGCAGCTCGCCGCTTATCTGCTGTGTGACCTTGGGCAAGTCACAGTGCCTGGCATTTAGCAAGCACTTAACAAATACCTTTAATGCCACATTTTACATAGTTCCTATCTTTGCTGAACTCCAAGAGGACGTTTGATTCTAACTGAAATATGCTAAGTAGTTTTTAATGAATTTTAGATGATAAAAAATTACTTCATTTTTTTGCTGCCTCTGATGAAAATTCAAGTAATATTTCAATCTGGGGAGGAATGCTGGGCCCACCATCTTTTGAAGATGGAGTTTGACCATTAAGAAGTGGTGAACCATTCACTACCAGGGGAGCTCTGGGGAAGGTGAACTGTAGCAGGAGGGCTGAAATAAATATGGCGCAGCGTGGCTCAGTGGAAAGAGCGTGGGCTTGGGAGTCAGAGGTCATGGGTTCGAATCCTGGGATCTGCCACTCGTCAGCTGTGTGACTGTGGGCAAGTCACTTAACTTCTCTGAGCCTCAGTTCCCTCATCTGTAAAATGGGGATTAAGACTGTGAGCCTCAAGTGAGACAACCTGATTACCCTGTATCTACACCAACGCTTAGAACAGTGCTCTGCACATAGCACTTAACAAATGCCAACATTATTATTATTATGGCGGAAGTGATGAGAACTTGTTTAGCAATCAAAGATCCAAGAAAGTACCTGCCTCTTAGTGATGCCTGCCTGTCTCTAGACCCTAATAGCATAGGTGGTGCCCTCACTGTCACTGTGGCAGGGACAGCAGTGAGCAGCTTAGTACAGTGCTTTGCACATAGTAAGCGCTCAATAAATACGGTTGAGTGAATGAACAGGGAGCTGCAGCAAAGTGTGGACCAGGTCTAGGTTTTTTTGCGGGGGGGGGGAGTTGTGGGGATTGGGTTTTTTTATATTCAGTATTAAAGTAGCAGTTTCTGTATTATTGATGAATGGAGACAGCAAGACTGTAAAGTCAATTTTTTGTGTGTTTAATTCCAGGTTTGATTTGATTTTTCTAATGTTGGATCCACGTGATGAAGCCTATGATAGACGGCTTGCTCACCATTTGGTGGCTTTGTACTACCAGAGTGAAGAGCAGATGGAAGAAGAGTTCATGGATATGGCAGTGTTGAAAGATTATATTGCCTATGCTCATAGTTCTGTGATGCCTAGACTGAGTGAAGAAGCAAGTCAGGCCCTAATTGAGGTAACACACTTATTTTCTATTACTAGAAATTATTTTGTAACAGATATAGACCTTTTGGGGTTTTTTTTTCTCCCCAAGGAGCTTCTGTTTGTTTTACAAATTTATTTTGAGGTAAGGAGGAGGGTAAGGAATTTAATGATGTGAAGATTATGAAAAAGCACCTTTTAAAACAACCGCTACATGCATACTAAAATAATGGGCATGGCCATTGTGATTTTTCCTGTAGTGCTCTATGTCCACTTCTTGAGAACATAGTTGAGGCAGTAAATATGGAATCTCATTTAGTTATTCCAGTAGTAAAACCTCACAACGTTTTGGCCTCTGTCCATATGCTGGGTATAGCAGGATTTGAGTGAATTATTTATGGATATTACAAAGGCCCCTTTACCTCTTAGGTTCGGATAATAACCTATTCTTGGCGTTTCTTGATGAGGGGATATAAGGTATGAGGAAGAAGAAATGTCTCATCTGTAAGAGTCATGGACATATGTTCTGAAGACAGTTAGTGGCCAAAGGGATGAAAATAAAGCCAGTATTTTAAAAGTACTCAGTCTGATCTAACTTAAATTTATCCTGTGATTATGTTACTAAAGGAAACTGAGCATATTATGTCAAATGCATCATTTAAAATCCAGTAGAAACCGATTATCTTGGTGGAACTTTCCAGAGGTCTGCCCTATAGTCCACAGCGTATGCTAGGTACTTTAGTGAATGAACGTATAACTGACTGATCTAAACATGCTGTGATCATCAGGTGGTAGTATAGCAGGGAGGCCTGGTTATGTTCCCCAATTTTGTTCAGTCTTGTAAATTCTGAAGCAAGAAGTGGGAGCTCGTCTAAACTGGCCTCAGTTTAAGAGAACCAGTACATTCGGATAACCAGTTTTCCTCGATCCTTGAGAATGTGATGCTGTAGTTTGAAAAAGATAACGGGGGTTGTTTTCTTCTTTTATCCGAATCAGGCTTATGTGGACATGAGGAAGATAGGCAGTGGCAGAGGAATGGTTTCTGCCTATCCTCGTCAGCTGGAGTCATTGATTCGTTTAGCAGAGGCTCATGCTAAAGTGCGCTTTTCAAGTAAAGTAGAAGCAATTGATGTTGAAGAAGCAAAACGTCTCCATCGAGAGGCTCTAAAGCAGTCTGCTACCGACCCAAGGACTGGCATCGTGGATATATCCATTCTTACTACAGGTGGGTTTTATATAGACACTGGATTCATTTGACCATCCTGTGCGATCCTGCTGAGATAGAATCTATCGTAACATAAGCTAATCCATTTTAGACACCTCTCCTCCCCTTCCCCCATCTGGCCCATCTCCCATCCACACATGTTGATTGAAGTTTAGGGATTCAATGAAAATTCATATGCTCTTTTTTATTTTAAAGATTTATGCAGTGCAATGCATATTTCGTATTCAACAGCACTCATTTAGTATTTTTAACTCTAGAAGAGAGCATTGCTTTAGAATAAACTGAGCCGTCTTGATCATCAGCCGCTCTTTTCTATTTTCTCATTAGTGTAAAAGGATTCTATGATGCACATAGTTAAAAATCCAATGAGTTGCTCTCCTGTAGGAGAAAAAAACCTCTTTAAGCTCATTCATTTCCCTCAGATGGAATTTTTTTGAAGGTTGGAGGCAGTCAACTTTGAAATTTGAGGTTGAAGTTCAACTAAATTCAATTTGTCGAAGCTCAGCCTTTGGGAGTGCATGATGCCTACATTGACTGGGCACAGCATAATGTGTAGATAGGAAAAAAGGTTATTTTAATTGAGATTTGAAACCAGTCACCTTAAGTGTCTATTTTAGGTTATTGCCTTAATTTTTAAATTGCCCTTAATAGGAATGAGCGCCACTTCACGTAAACGCAAGGAAGAACTAGCAGAAGCATTGAAGAAGCTTATTCAGTCCAAAGGCAAAACCCCAGCTCTAAAATATCAGCAACTTTTTGAAGATATCCGGGGGCAGTCTGACATAGTAAGTGTTTTGGATGTGGTTTTAATATCATTTATTTTCTTTTAATTGCATTAAAAGTCATCTCTTGAAAACCTGGGGTCAGGAGATAAAGTTAGTGTTTGTAAATAACACATGAAAGGATTTCTTCCTAAGAATTTTAACACCAGCCAAAGGATCCAGTGCATTAGGAAGCTTTCTGCGATAATATGAGTAGTTTGCTGTTTTTAAAATAAAAATACCTCTTTTCCTCTCCCAAGGCTATTACTAAAGAAATGTTTGAAGAAGCACTTCGAGCCTTAGCAGATGATGACTTCTTGACTGTGACTGGAAAGACTGTTCGATTGCTCTGAAGAAATATTTGCTATTGTGCCATATGGTTCTACTTTTCTGCAAGTACATGTCCTCAGGCATCTCACTTGTTTGGATAAATGTTGCTCTTGTCAAATCGATAGACACATCAGCCAACACCATTGCCATTCATGTAAATAAGTAGATTCCTGAGACTGTTTCATTTTCCTAACCTTTTCATATAAATTAGATGTCAATTTTGAAATTGAAGTGCTTATTTTAATAAAACATGACAGCTGACATTAGCCTTTTTACACGCACAACTACCTGTGGGCTTTTTTTTAATCTTAAAAGTACTGAGCACAAATGTGGGTTGGTGTTGATCAGTCTTTGCAAACTACATTAAACGTTCCTCCATAGTGTGCAGCTTATATCAAATGTTCCTCTAAAAGGAAAATTACATCTTGTGATGAGTCATTCTGAAATAAAATCCACTGCATATACTTGATTTGAGTATGTTACTAGAAAAAAGAAAAGCGGAATTTTCATGTCCTCTTCGACATATTCATGTGTATTCTCAAATTTGTATACAAACAGCTGGGATGTGTGTGTCTGTGAACAGTTTGTTGAAATTCATCTTTTAAGATGATGCTGGGTTTTATGCCCTGTCATGTCGTTCTGTCATCTACTGTCCTAGTGTTGATTTTTTTTTTTGGAAGTATTGATGGGATTACATTAACCTGCTTACATTTTTTTAGTTTCTCATCCCTATCCTATTTGTCCTGGAGCAGATTGATCAAGGTGACTATTAAGAGGTTGGTAGACAGGGCCTTTACAGCCTCGTATGCAGCAGGAAGCTATCTTGCCTAAAACTTGGTACTATAAATATTCTATTGTATCAGTTCAATTCATTTGATAGTATTTATTGACCATGTACCGTGTGCAGGCTACTATGCTCATTCTCGAGATCACAATATAAAAAGTAAAGGACTTTGCCCCTGCCTTTGAGGATCTTACAAGATAGTGGGGGATAGACTTTTAAATATCAGTCCAGTAACTATAGAAATAAAGGAAGATGGATCAATGAAGATTGGTTGGGCAGAAGAGAGTGATTCCAAATTTTCAGGTCAGTATGATTGCTGACCTTTCCGTTTGTTTTCTGATCACTTAAATAGAAAATTACTGCAAAATTGGAGAAAAGGAGCAAGTTAATGTGAATTTTTTTCTGTGAATGTTCTTGATTATATCGTTAGCTAAAAGGATGTTATAAAATCACTGCCGTTATTCAGAGCACCAGAAGAAAGTCGTAAAATAACATCCCGAATCACAGGTAATAAAATAATAATCAAAGTTATTTATTGTGAGAACTGGGTGTTGTGACTCTTAGATTGACAAAGCCTTCCTTCTCTGTACTCAGTCCTGTACCAAACGCCCCCGTTTGCCAAAGGGTGTGGGGAATCCCAAAAGCATGCCAGCTGCTTGGTTGACCAGTACAGGTGGGGGCCTTCACTCTAAACTCTGACTAGACAAACAGGTAGCCAAGCTATAACAAAAAAAGTAGTAAAATAGGCAGGAAAACCTCAGATTAATTTGGGTTCGGTAAAGACCTAGTTTTGGGGGGTGCAAATTGTTCTTCGGCCAAACTAGGAAGAGAGGAAAGAATTCTAGCTTCTGAAGATGGGGAAAAAATCAGTAATGAGGGCTTACTTATCATCATCAATGGTGTTTATTAATAATAACTGGTATTAAAGTCCTTACTATGTACCAGGCACTATACTAAGCACTGGGGTGGATATAAGTAAATCAGGTTGGACACAGTCCCTGTCCCACATGGATCTTTCAATCTCAATCCCCATTTTACAGATGAGATAACTGAGGCACAGAGAAGTGAAGTGACTTCCCTAAGGCCACATAGCACACAAGTGGTGGAGCCAGCATTTGAACCCAGGTCATTCCAACTTCCAGACTCATGCTCTATTCTCTACACCATGCTGCTTTTGAGGCACTTAATATGTGCAGAGCACTGTATTGAGCACTTAGAGTACAACAGTGGATAGACATGTTCCCTGCCCACAATTAGCCTATAGTCTAGAGGGAGAGACGGATCTTAATATGAATAAACAATTCGTAATGTATAATTTAAAGAGATGTACATAAGTGCTGTGGGGTTAAGGGTGGGGTGAATATCAAATGCCCAGAGGTCACAGGTCCAAGTGCATAGACCATGATTTATCGGTCTGGTAGCTTCAAGATGATCAGGCCTCCTGACTTTATTTTTAAATCACTGGGGTGTATTAAATCCTACATGTCTGGTGACTCCTACAGGGACTTGTGAACAGGCAAAGTGCTTCATTCATTAAATGAAAGCAGGGGAAGTCTTGTCAGGGTGAAGGAAAGAAGTTCTTGGTTCCTTTGGTCCTATTTACCAAACCATCTTTGTTTCCTCTGGAGCTTATTATTCCTAATTTTCACAGTGACTTAGTACCCTGAGTAGTAAGGTTATATCCTCAATCCAGGATAACCCCGATGGAGTTCAGATTCCCCCAAAACACATCCAACTGTGGGACAAAATATTTTAACATGAAATAATTTTGGTTATCAGAAGTAGATGAGATCATCTGTGGAAATCATCTGAATACTTAAATGCATGTGGTGCATCATGAATATCTAATTCACTTTTCAATCAAACATTTTGGCTACCACTGTGTAGTTTTGAATTAGCATGATTTATTTTGGCCATGGATATTACTACCTGTCATTTCAAATCAGATGGGTTCTGTACTAGTAGTACTGTGAATTTACAGGCAGCACATTGAACTTTAAGCAGTTATAATTAGTTCCCGGTGCAGACAGGCTTGGCAGAGCTAAACTGCCTTTCCCTAATTCCTTTTTATCAATTTTTGGTCTTGCTGATCATCTCTATTTTCAGCAACTGACCCCTGAGCTTGGCTAGGGAAACTTGCATTTGCCATTATCTGTTGGCTGATTCCCGAGAAAAGACTCAAATAAGCGAAATGCCCATTACATTACCTAAGTTGTGCTTATGTAACGTTGGCTATCACAAAGCTCCATGATTTGTGGGGGTTAGGTACAGGGAAGGTATAGTCCACAGTGTAAGACAGACTGAATGTTGTTGCTCATTTGAGGTCACTGATGCCTCTGATTCCCTCCATCATGACTGCTGTGATTAAAAGCAGAGCCTTTGTGGCTCCCTTCAGACCCATCCTGGTCCTGCTCCTGCTCTTGCCTGCCTAAGACAGGGCCAAATGAATAACCAGGAGAGGGAAAGCAGGTGGTCCTCATGGTCCCATTGGGAAGGCAAGTGGTCCCGTCAGGACTCTCTTGCAGTTACCTCTCCTCCAACAGACGGGATTATGCCAATAGGAGAAGAGTCTGGAGCATGGGGCATGTACAGAGTGCACACCATTCCAGTTAACCACTGATTGAGAAAAAAAGCAGCGTGGCCTAGTGGATAGAGCACGGGCCTGTGGTACGTTAGGACCTGGATTCTAGTTCTCTCTCTTCCACTTACCTGTTCTGTAACCTTAGGAAGTCAGTTCTCTGTGCCTGTTACCTCATCCGTATAAAAAAAAAAAAAATGAATTAGGACTGTGAGTCCCATACTGGACTGGAACTGTGTCCAACCTGATTAGCTTGTATGTACTGCAGTGCTTAGAACAGTGCCTGGCACATAGTCAGTGCTTGGCAAATATTTTTTAAAAAATATTTTTGATCCACATAATGATAATGGTATTTGTTAAGCGCTGACTATGTGCCAGGCACTGTGCAAAGTGCTGGGATAGATACAAGTAGTCATGTTGTCCCAAGTGGGGCTCACAGTCTTAATCCCCATTTTACAGATGAGGTAACTGAGGCCCAGAGAAGTGAAGTGACTTGCCCGAGGTCACAGCAGACACTTGGTGGAGCTGGGATAACATCACAGTACAATGATGACATCCCAAATTTTATCTAAACTTATACTGGGTAGATAAGCTGCCAAAGCTGACTCTTGGGGAGAGGGAGGGCAGGCAAGGATTGCTGTAGGGCAGACCTGCCAGGGACTGAAAGGTGGGCATGGAATATAACTTAAAGGTCATTTTCAAGAATTTTACACATTCTTTATTGAGCTAGAACTAAAACTACATGGGCCTAGGGGAACCTGTGTTGGCTGGCTTTTACTGTCCTACTTGTTGGTCAATTGTCAGCATCAGCACAGATGAGAGGCCAAGGACAGTTGCTTAAAGACTCATCTCCTTCGGCCACTTTAGTAGAGGAAGGGACAGGACATGCTCCAAGGTCTGAACCCAAAATGACTCCCCCCTTCTCACAAATTACTAGTGCCCAGGTGCTTCTGAGCCAAGAAGCCCCAGTGGCCTCTGCTCCCATAGAAGTGAAAAGCAATTCTCAGTCTTCCATGCTCTGTTTCTCAAGCGTCACGACTTTCCCAAGCACTTAATGCAGTGTTCTGCACACAGTAAGCGCTCAATTAATACGATTGAATGAAAGATAAGGGTAGCTTAGGGAGCTAAAGTACTGCAGAGGCTGGAAAGAATTTGGTCCTGCTCCTGGACTGCCGATTGAATGGGTGCAGTATTACCAGTGATCTAAGAGACAACTGAATGTTGGCCCTCCTGGTTACCCACCGTCCCCACCCAAGGTGGAGAGTTTAGGAAATCATGCAGACTCGCCTAGGTTTGGTGAGGTACTAATCTGGCCCTGGGGGAGTCATAGGCAAGGTCTATTTTTAACAGTGAGGCTCATTTTGTCCTGTTTCCTAAAGAAATACTCCTCCTTGCCACTAGATAGCTTCTGAAGCTCCTTTGTGATCCTAAGAGTTTAACGGAAGTAACATTACGGAAGAGCATTTGAGAACTAAGAACTCACAACACGTTCTTTTTAAATGTAAATGTGAAAATATTTGTAATAAAGGATTGAAAGGGGAGAGTCTTAAATTTAAGACCAAATTAGTAACTTGTTCTTGCTATTACCATCCTTTTATATACCTGAAATTCATTTATTCGGTTGTATCGATTGAGCACTTAGTGTGTGCAGAGCACTGTACTGAGCACTTGGGAGAGTACAATGCAACAATAAGCAGACACATTCCCTGCCACAACGTGTTCAATTTGGGGTGGGTTGGGGGGAGTATTTTGGAAACCAAGCATGCCCTTTTAATTAGAATGAGAGATGTTTTTTCTGCATCATGTATGTTATGCTTCCTAGGAATTCAGTTTACGGAGGAGAAATATGTACAGATAAAGTTTTGCTCCATTTCCAATTTTAAAACATTTTCAGTAAAATGAAACAGTAGGAAGTAGGTCTATTCACATCTATAGTCCACTGCAGTCGCTAAAGAGGCATTGGTCTTTAAATTGCCTGAAAGAAGTTTCACATAGATGGAGGTAAGAGATTCTTCAATTAATATATGACTTTTATTCTTAGTAAGCCTTTAATTGTTCCTCTGGTTTATTGGCTCAGTTCATTATTTCCCCAACATCATATAATTGTGTGGTCAGTGTGAATTAGACATTTCTGTCCAAGTCATTGTGAGGCTCTCTGATTGGCTTGGATTTGGCTCCCAGGAAGGTGGTGGAAAGACGAAAAGAGAGGGGCAGCGTGACCCCCACCCTGCCATGAAGAGAGTACAATCAATCGGTTGTATTTATTGAGCACTTACTGTGTGCAGAGCACTGTACTAAGCGCTTGGGAGGGTATAATATAAGAGTTTGCTGATCGTTCCGTGCCCACAATAAGTTTAGTCTAGAGGCCAGGGTGGCAGCAGAAGTACAGACAGAAACAATAACAGGGAAAGGACTGGGCAGTAGACATCCAGGCACAAATGTGTCAGCAAATTTCGTTTTATTTATTTCCTTTAAACAGCAGGCAAATGGAATTTTCAAAAATTGGGATAGTTACAAAGAAATATGATGCTAATATAAATGCAATCATGTAAGGGCAAACTCCATGATATTTTAAAGTATTACCTCAGAGCAGCAAGTCACTGACCTCGGACAAGTCACTTTCTTTCTCTGTGCCTCAGTTCCCTCATCTGCCAAATGGGGAACTGCTCTCCCTCTTAAGCTGTGAGACCTGATTATATTCTGTCTACCTCAGGGCTTGGCAAGTACTAAGAACTTAAAGCACTTTCTTCCCCTCGAGACTTTAAGCTTGTTGTGGGCAGCCATTGTGTCTGTTATATTGTTGTTTGTACTCTCCCAAGTGCTTAGACAAAGTCCCGCACACAGTAAGCACTCAATAAATACGATCGATTAATAAATACCAAAAATACTAATAGGGAATCATGCTACAGCTACTGCCCTTGTCAGCTAAAACGTGGCTCAGCATTGTTTGAGCTGATATTTAGCACCCTCATTTATGACTAGCAGAAAAAGGAATGCCAAATAAGACTGTATTTTGTTGAAAGATGAAGATTTGAATTACCTTACTCGTTCCTCCCAATTCCTCTCCCGTGCAACGCCTGGTCTTACTGGAACACTTAGTGGCTAGAGCCCCGGCCTGAGAGTCAGAACCTGGGTTCTAATCCCAGCTCCACCACTTGTCTGCTGTGTGACCTTAGGCAAGTCTTAACCTCTCTGTGCCTCAGTTACCTCACCTGTGAGCTCGTTGTGGGCAGGGAGTGTTGCATTGTACTCTCCGAAGCGCTTAGTACAGTCCACTAAAAACAGTAAGAGCTCAATAAATACGATTGAATGAATTAATGTAAAATGGGGATACACAAAGACTATCCAACCTGATTAACTCGTGTCTACTCCAGCACTTAAAACAGTGCTTGGCACACAGTGAACGCTTAACAAGTAACATCATTATTATTATTATTATGTACCCTGGATAGAATAAAAGTAAGAAGCACAATGTGATCTGGAATGTCGGGGTTTACGATTGAGAGCATAGCTGGTTTATAGTTATTAAAAGGGTATAAAGTACTGTGGTAGCCAAAGGCTGGATACTCAAAAGCACACTTTAAAAAAGCAAGTGCGGAATCAAAAGTGGAAGTGGAGAATGCGGGCATCGATCCCGCTACCTCTCACATGCTAAGCGAGCGCTCTACCATTTGAGCTAATTCCCCTTTCCGGTTGCTTAATCTTTAGTTAAAAGTCACTATGAGAGACTGCGGCCTTCAGGCTGACTCAAATCGATCCATTTAGAAATGCAAATTCTAATTTAGGCAGCACGGATCGGTCTAGTTCTATGTAGCTCTCAGTTGGTGAGCTAAACTCTCTCTTTCAGGAAGGGGAATTAGCTCAAATGGTAGAGCGCTCGCTTAGCATGTGAGAGGTAGCGGGATCGATGCCCGCATTCTCCACGGGTCTTTTGGTAGCGACTACTCGTTTCGTTTCTGAAGATCAAAAAATTTCATTTCGTACGGTTTGGTTCCCTTTTGCAGCGCTATGAAGGATGAAACTCGTTTTACTTTTGCTATTTTTATTCATCTCAAATCATTGCATATCAAATAGGAAACGTTTGAATAGATCATAGTCTTATTTAAAATCTGACATTGAAAATAGTTCGTTTTGCTTCCTATTCATTCATTCATTCATTCATTCATTCACTCGTATTTATTGAGAGTTTACTGTGTGCAGAGCACTGTATTAAGCGCTTGGAAAGTACAATTCAGCAACAAATAAAGACAATCCCTACCAAAAATAGCATAATAAAATATATCTAAAATAAATAGTGGAATAGAAATAGAAAAAAATTTTTTAATGAGTCACACTTTCTACTGAGAGCTCACCTCCTCCAAGAGGCCTTCCCAGACAGCTTCCCCTTTCCCCTCTGCTCCCTCTGCTGCCTCTCTGCCCCCCCACCCTCCCATCAGCTAAGTCCCCTTTCCCCCCTTTCCCTCTGATCCTCCCCCTCTCCCCCTCCCCTCAGCACTGTGCTCGTCTGCTCATTTGTATATGTTTTTATTACCCTATTTATTTTGTTAATGAGATGTACATCCCCTTGATTCTATTTATTGCTATTGTTTTTGTCTGTCTCCCCCGATTAGACTGTAAGACCGTCAATGGGCAGGGATTGTCTCTATCTGTTGCCGAATTGTACATTCCAAGCGCTTAGTATAGTGCTCTGCACATCGTAAGCGCTCAATAAATACTATTGAATGAATGAATGAGTAGGATTATGGTCGGTTCAGGCTTATTTCATATAAATAAAAAATCGTCGATTGCTGCCTTTTGCCAAAACAAAGTTTAAGGAATGAGCTGTACCAAGAAGATGATAATTTTTTAAGTCAGAAGTCGGAAAGGGAAGTCCCCGTAGAGATGCAGTGAAATTACCCTAAAACTACTGTTGCGATTAAACTGCAACTGGTGGCAGAAAGGACACCCTCTAGCCTGTAAGTTCGCTGTGGGCAGGAAATATGAGTGTTCATTTTTGTATTGTACTCTCCCCAGCGCTTACTATAGTGTTCGGCAACAGTAAGCGCTCAATAAATACGATTGACTGACTGACTGACTGACTGACTGACTGACTGACTGAAAGAGGGGTTGGCATTTTTAGGGGGTGTTGAGGCATACCTCAGAGAGTTCATTTGAAGCAGCATGGCCTAGTGTTAAAAGCACAGGCCTTGGAATTGGAGGACCTGGGTTCTAAATGACTCGAGCTGAAATGACCACAGGCACTGAGATGACTGATTCATGAATATTTTCTCTTACAACTCCACCATTTAACCCTAATCAATCAATCAATCAATCGATCAATCACTGTACTAAGCAATTGACCCTGTGAACAAAATGAGTTTATTACTCAACTGCCAATTTGCTGCTCCACCTCACCCACTCACCAACTTGAACACTCACAGGATCTCATCACCACCAGATATAATTTCTAACCTGACCAACTATAAAATCCCACATTCTCAGTACAACTTTCTAACAAGTCTTTACCCCTCCTTCCCTCAGTCGATCTCACACCAGCAGCCTCCAGCCATGGATCCCTTCCATAATAGGCTTCTTTTGCTCATGTGCCCCTATGGTTTATCTTTTGCCAGATAAATCCCACTTTTATGATCATATTAAATATCTCTTTGGAGGTGATGCTGTTTCTCCACATGTAAAGTTCAACTAAAGATAAAACATGGTGTGTGTCCATGGGCTTATAGAAGAGATCTGAAATTACCACATTTTATGAGAAATTCAGGTGCCAACTCTTCATATGGATCTCAGGGGTGAAAAGGGGGTTGGGATATTAGGGGGTGAAAGGCACACCACGAAGAATTTATTTGAAGCACCGTGGCCTAGTGGAAAAATCACGAGCCTCAGAGTTGGAGGACCTGGGTTCTAATCCTGCTATGCCACTTACCTGCTGTGTGACCTTGGAGAAGTCACTTAACTTCTCTGAATCTTAGTTCCATCATCTGAGAAATGGGGGTTCAATACCTGTTCTTCCTCCTTCCTAGAATGAGATCCCCTTCTGAGACCTGATTATCTTACATTTACTCCAATGCTTCACACAGTGCTTGGCACGTAGTAAGTGCTTAACAAATACCACCATTATTGTTATTATAGTCCAGAAAGTCACTATTTAGTCTTTTCAGACCTGAATGGAAATCATCTGTTCTTGACAGACCTATTTTGAATGTCTGAGATCAATCAATGAATGGTAGTTATTGAGCGCTTACTCTCACCTTCTTAAAACCATCGCCCCTGCCCTCCTCCCTTCCTTAACTTCTATTTTTAACCACTCAATCTCCAAGGGCTCCTTCCCCTCTGCCTTCAAACACGCCCACGTCTCCCCCATCCTAAAAAAACCCGCTCTTGACCCCACTTCCCCCTCCAGTTATCGTCCTATCTCCCTACTACCCTTCCTTTCCAAAATCTTAGAACGAGTCGTCTACAATCGATGCCTAGAATTCCTTAACTCCCATTCTCTCCTAGACCCCCTCCAATCTGGCTTCCGTCCCCTCCACTCTACCGAGACTGCTCTCTCTAAGGTCACCCGTGACCTCCTTCTTGCCAAATCCAATGGCTCCTACTCCATTCTGATCCTCCTTGACCTCTCTGCTGCCTTTGACACTGTCGACCATCCCCTCCCCCTCCATACCTTATCTCACCTTGGCTTCACGGACTCTGTCCTCTCCTGGTTCTCCTCTTACCTCTCTGGCCGATCATTCTCGGTCTCCTACGCTGGAGCCTCCTCCCCCTCCCATCCTTTAACTGTTGGAGTTCCTCAAGGGTCAGTTCTTGGCCCTCTTCTGTTCTCCATTTACACTCACTCCCTCGGTGAACTCATCCGCTCTCACGGCTTTGACTACCATCTCTACGCAGATGACACGCAGATCTACATCTCCGCCCCTGTCCTCTCCCCCTCCCTTCAGGCTCGCATCTCCTCCTGCCTCCGGGACGTCTCCACCTGGATGTCGGCCCGCCACCTAAAACTCAACATGAGCGAGACTGAGCTCCTCATCTTCCCTCCCAAGCCCGGTCCGCTCCCAGACTTCTCCATCACCGTGGATGGCACGACCATCCTTCCCGTCCCGCAGGCCCGCAATCTCGGTGTCATCCTTGACTCGTCCCTCTCGTTCACCCCACACATCCTATCCGTTACCAAGACCTGCCGGTTTCACCTCTACAATATCGCCAAGATCCGCCCTTTCCTCTCCACCCAAACGGCTACCTTACTGTTACAGGCTCTCGTTATATCCCGGCTAGACTACTGTGTCAGCCTTCTCTCTGACCTCCCTTCCTCCTCTCTCGCCCCGCTCCGGTCTATTCTTCACTCCGCTGCCCGGCTCATCTTCCTGCAGAAACGATCTGGGCATGTCACTCCCCTTCTTAAACAACTCCAGTGGTTGCCTATCGACCTCCGCTCCAAACAAAAACTCCTCACTCTAGGCTTCGAGGCTCTCCATCACCTTGCCCCTTCCTACCTCTCCTCCCTTCTCTCTTTCTACCGCCCACCCCGCACGCTCCGCTCCTCTGCCGCCCACCTCCTCGCCGTCCCTCGGTCTCGCCTATCCCGCCGTCGACCCCTGGGTCACGTCCTCCCGCGGTCCCGGAACGCCCTCCCTCCTCACCTCCGCCAAACTGATTCTCTTTCCCTCTTCAAAACCTTACTTAAAAATCACCTCCTCCAAGAGGCCTTCCCAGACTGAGCTCCTCTTCCCCCTCTACTCCCTCTGCCATCCCCCCTTTACCTCTCCGCAGCTAAAGCCTCATTTTCCCCTTTTCCCTCTGCTCCTCCACCTCTCCCTTCCCATCCCCACAGCACTGTACCCGTCCGCTCAACTGTATATATTTTCGTTACCCTATTTATTTTGTTAATGAATTGTACATCGCCTTGATTCTATTTAGTTGCCATCGGTTTTTACGAGATGTTCTTCCCCTTGACGCTGTTTAGTGCCATTGTTCTTGTCTGTCCGTCTCCCCCGATTAGACCGTAAGCCCGTCAAACGGCAGGGACTGTCTCTATCTGTTGCCGACTTGTTCATCCCAAGCGCTTAGTACAGTGCTCTGCACATAGTAAGCGCTCAATAAATACTATTGAATGAATGAATGAATGAATGAATAAGTGCAGAGCACAATACTAAGTGCTTCAGAGAATACAGTCCAACGGAGAGTCTAATTTATAAAGCTATCTGGGCAATCACCTCCATGGTGTGGACACCTAAGATGAGAAACAGTACTTTGTTTAGTGAGTGAGCTTTCACTTAACATTTTCCTTTCAGGGAACCTATCAAGAAAGCTAGCTAGAGTAGACATCCATAATGCTTTTCCTATCATCGAGGGTTTCTTTACCTTTATATTTAATGCAGACCTCCATTCTTTCACCCACCGTCTCCACCACTAACTGCAAATATTCTTGCCATGTTAATTTATCAACAAGTCTTTTCCCTTTCATTTCTGATCCTGGTCTCTGACCCTGAGGATACTAATGAACTGTGAGAGACCTCTCTAAAGTTCTCTTGACCACATTCGGGAAAAATACTGGCCTCGCATTCTTTGGAAATTTAATGTAGGGGCTCACAAAATTTTCCTACTTAAATTATCCAGCTATTTGATCTAAAAGTCAAAACAATTTCCCTAATGGAACCTCAACTTCTTCAGTTGATATATAAATATTTAGGATTGACAGTGGTAGTTAAATTATGCTGGTTTAGAGCAATTGGAAGTAATGTTTAATAATTTAAGTGAAGTTCCATGCTGATATTGAGAGAGAAATCCAAAATACCAGGCCTCTCATACGTGACTGGTTATTTCCTAGGATGGATTAAAATTACTAAAATACATTAAATATGCAGCCAATATGGGTTGCTTGTCACTGAACTTCTTACCTACGTTTACTTGCATTAAGAATATTCAACCAACTGTCATCATCGGAGACAAGGAGAAACAATAAATACAGTTTAAAATTAAAATTTAAAGATTCAGAAAAACAGAAACTGGCAGGTACAATCTTGGGTTTTGGGGGGTTTTAAGAATTGTAACATTTCTAAAAACTCTCCAGAAGACTGCCTCTAAAACAAATGAAAGAGCTACTTTATGTGTGTGAAACACCAAAGTTCAATTATGTGAACTTGGGTTTTTTTATTTTCGTTTCTTTCAAGCATTCAATTACCCTACAGCATAATGCATATAGTTAATACTGAGTTAAAACATCTTAATGTGAACCTGTTATCCCTCAGGCACTAAGCAAGGACACCTCGTTAGCTATATGTCACTTCCAGATTTTATCATTCACTAAGTAAATTATATAATAAACAGAAATAGATGTCATTAAAAGTCAGTTTCCCGCAAATCATGGTTGCATAATCACTGCTGAATCATGCCTAACTCAATAATTCAATGGTTGAGGGCTGTTGTTGTAAGGGGAATTAGCTCAAATGGTAGAGCGCTCGCTTAGCATGTGAGAGGTAGCGGGATCGATGCCCGCATTCTCCAAGGTTTTGCGCTTTTTAAAAAAAATCCTTCTCTTTGCCTTTTCAACAGCGTAAAGCTTGCATTGGATTAGTATTAAAGGATATTTGCATCTAGGAGTTTTACAGCCGTAACACAGGCGACTTTATTTCGTGGCGCTCCAAGTGAGAAGAGGGGTGGAGCTCCAGGGGACAGGAGAAAAGAAAAGCTGGTAAAAAAGAGGACTGGAGCTTCAGGGGAGAGGCGAAAAGAAAAACTGGTTAAAAAGAGGACAAGAAAAGAAGGAAAAAGTCGTAAAGGGAAAGAGACAGAAAAGGGAAAGGATAGGAGGGGCAAATTTGGACAGGGGGCAAAGAAGGGACCATGAAAGGAGCGTGCAAAGGAAATTTCGTGCAGACCCAATCCACCGGAATATCCCAAACCGATGCTGCCCAGTATGAGGCAGTATCTCAGTTTCATTCATTCAGTAGTATTTATTGAGCGCTTATTGTGTGCAGAGCACTGTTCTAAGCGCTTGGGTGAGTACACTACAACAATAAACAGACACATTCCCTGCCCACAACGAGCATCCGGTACTTTTGTTTATTTTGGTCATGGAGAGATTGTGGCCAGGAAAATTCCCCTTCATTTCCTCTGGTGCGGGGAAGCAGAAGATCTAGTTTCCTTTATTCCCACTGTTTATGACTTGCCTGACTTAATCTTGAATTGTTTGTATACCCAATTTTATTGTTGAATGTTACATAATGTTATGAATATCATCAACATCATTAAAATAACTAAGGTTTTAGCGAACTGTAGCTACAATTTTTAAAAATTGCCATTATTAGTAGAAAAATGCTCTCAAAAGTTTATCTTAGCTAGCTCCTCTATTACGTTTGCTGTAGTGCTGTCTTTCTTAGTGTGAAAAACCCTACGGGGTGAATAAGAAATGCATTTGATATATGGTTGTTGTGGATTTTTTTCGTGTTTCAAAAGCTGGAGAATGCGGGCATCGATCCCGCTACCTCTCGCATGCTAAGCGAGCGCTCTACCATTTGAGCTAATTCCCCTCCCCGAAAGTGAATGAAGCAGGTTGTCAAATGATTATTCTTTCCTGAGCTGTAAACGTCCTGTATTTATCACTATGTGCTCAGTTCATTTCTTGCTGAGTCAAACCGGGTTCTGGCTCATCCAGGGCCACATCGGACGAGAGAAGGCCCAGAGGAGAGGGGAATTAGCTCAAGTGGTAGAGCGCTCGCTTAGCATGTGAGAGGTAGCGGGATCGATGCCCGCATTCTCCATCTGCTTTTTAGAGGGGGACATTATTTTGGAAAAAAAAGATAATAGGTAATGTACAGTAATAACTTCGAACCCTGGATTAGGAAAGCCGCTTCCGAGAAATAGAAAATGGGTTAATACTCTTCTGACTCTGAGTCATCAAACATCCATTTAATTGCTGACCTGTGTAAAGAATGTTACACAGATTGTTACAAATGCTACACAATTAATGTTAATGAGATGTACATCACCTTGATTCTATTTATTTGCTATTGTTTTAATGAGAGGTTCATCCCCTTGATCCTATTTATTGCTATTGTTCTTGTCTGTCTGTCTCCCCCGATTAGACTGTAAGCCCGTCAGAGGGCAGGGACTGTTTCTATCTGTTACCGGTTTCTACAATCCAAGCGCTTAGTACAGTGCTCTGCACATAGTAAGCGCTCAGTAAATACTACTGATTGAATGAATGAATGAATAAAGAAAGTGTAGGTGGTTTCACCAGTTTTACAATGAGGCTGCACACACATTCCTGGATACAGATTTGGGAATATTTTGGAAAAAAAGCCCTAACTGCCTATTTTTATGGTACCCCTGAAAAATTTTCCTGGAATAAGAAAATTTCTCAGGTTAACGTTTATAAGCCAACTATAATTTCATTAATTGACTTACTTGTATCTGCCCCGGTGCTTAGAACAAACCGTGCTTGACACATAAGCGCTGAACAAATACCATTTAAAAAAATTAGCATTCGGTAGTCTTAAATGGTGAAACAGCTGAACATTAAACCTTCAGTATTCACATTTTGCCCCTTGTTTCACCAAAAAATAGTTACCGAAGAGCTAAAGTAAGTCATGGAAATCTTTAGATTGAGGAGAAGGTGTGTTTTCTATACTAGGAGAGTTTTATTATTCGGAGGATGGAAGAAAAACGTTTAAAATCATCATCAGATGACATGTTATCATCAGATGTCAAATAGGGAGAGACAATGAAAGGATAGGGAGGTGTGCAAAAAAGGCTAACAAAAAGGGGACAGATCCCAGAAGAGCTGTTCGGAAGGTGGCAAGTAAGGCGCTTATTCCCTAGGACTCCTGAAAAGGGTACATTTATCGCACCCCATCTTCACTGCCAAAAGGCAGGGGAGGCAGGGAAGTGTACTTAAATTGAAACGCACCGGTTTCTTCACGCTCCTTTAGCAAGCAGAGAGAAAAAAGATTAACCAGTCAGTGAGCGCTTGATGTGTACAGAACATTGTATTAAGCGCTTAAAAAGATGCATTTGGCATGACACCCTATCTGAGGAATTTGGACAAGAATGGGAGGAGGGAGATGGGAGGATGGTTGGGCCGTGCAATTGGGTTCAGAGAAACGTTTTTTAGGATACAGGAGACGGGTGTATTTTTGAAGGTAATAGGGAAGGAGCCAATAGAGAGTTAGCCCTTAAGAGTGGCCATCAGAGAGGGAAGGAGAGCACTGTGAAGAGCAGTACCACTGGGGGTTGGTAGTGCAAGAATAAGAGATTCAGATCATTGGCTTTAAGGCAGACAATCAGCTCTCGCCCCTCTACTTAACCTCGCACTTCTCACTTTACACCTCACCTCTCATGCCTTACTCCTCTCAAGCCAACATACTCACTGTACTTTGTTCTCATTCCTTTTGTTGCCAACCTCTTGCTCACACCTTTCCTTCTGCAAGGAACTCCTTGCCCTTTCCCAGGTGGCAAACCACTGCCCGCCCTGTCTTCAGTGTTCTGCACATAGTAAACACTCAATAAATACCATTGCTTGATTGATTAATTCAAAGCCCTCCTGAAATCACATCTGCTTCAGGAGGGCTTCCCTGATTAATCTCTCATTTCCCCATCCTTTTTCCTCCTCTTTGGCCTCTTCAGTTCCAGAGTCCCAGAATTTAGCGGCAGAATCCATGGCAGAGGGAGGTTTGATGCAAAAAATAAAGAGAAAAAAAATAAAAGTGTAGGGTCCCATAGCAGTACCAGCAAAAGACAGGTAAAAAACCTACTATAGAAAGACTAAAACCAGACCATGTCCATGAAAGTGTAATGTGAATTGGGTTGTAGTTTTATGTTACAAAGGAATTAACCATGTCTAAGGGCCAGTGACTCATCTGTCTCCTGGTTGCAAGTTCAAGTTTCACTTTGAATTCTATGAGTTTTCATTCTGGATTTAGAGTGGAAGAGCTTTGCAGCCTCTGTGTCCCAATCTTTAGATCCCATGTTTGCTCAGTAAGAGAGGTCTGGAATATCTCTATTAAATGAAACTTTCTAGTCAGAGTTTTGAATCACCTAGTCATTCAAATCTGACTAATCATCTGATAATCAATCAATCAATGGTATTTCAATCAATAAATCATATTTATAGAGCACTTACTGTATGCAGAGTAATAATAAGTTGGTATTTGTTAAGTGCTTACTATGTGCTGAGCACTGTTCTAAGCGCTGAGGTAGACACAGGGGAATCAGGTTGTCCCACGTGGGGCTCATAGTCTTAATCCCCATTTTACAGATGAGATAACTGAGGCACTGAGAAGTAAAGTGACTTGCCCCAAGTCACACAGCTGACAAGTGGCCGAGCCAGGATTCAAACCCATGACTTCTGACTCCAAAGCCCATGCTCTTTCCACTGAGCCACGCTGAGTACTGTACTAAGCGCTTGGAAGAGTATTGTGTACTTTTCCTGCCCACAAAAAGATTATTTACTGAGGATTTACTATGTGCAGAGCACTGTACTAAGTGCTGACAATGGGGCTAATGACTTTCTTAATGGATTTTGAAGCACTGTATTTCTGAGTTACAACATATTTTTGTAGCCATTTTGTTTTCTTAAGCTGCTTCAAGTAAGGCCCAGCAGGGGCTAAGGGGTAGACAGGCAGCCTATTAGGCCAGGATTTGAGCTTGGAGGTTCTGCTGAAGGAAAACCTCACAAGGATCCTCATGTGAACTCGGAAAATTCAACTGGAGCCAATCTGGGCTTCGGGATACAGCAAATGCCTTATGGGATCAAATTACCAAATTCTCCTTATCCAAATGGAGAAATTGAAAGGTAGTACATAGTCTTATGCTGGGCCCAATTCATCTCCTCAGGGCAGCAGTAGAGCTGGTAATTTGTCTAGCAATGCTCAGGACAGTTAGAACCAGACGACCCTGGCCCTTGTTTCGCTCCATGTTGCTAAGCTTTAACCCAGCCGGCAGAAAATTAAGGGGGGGGGGGGGGGCGACTTGCCTAAATAAGGCTAGAGGAATCCCAAACTCTATAGAAGAGATTTGGGGTGGCATCTCCCTTTACAAAAGACCCCAGCTCCTATAGTGGACAACACTGTCTCTGAGTAAAATGCATATTAATGGACTGAATAAAGGAATGTTTTTAAATGCTAAACTTTTTCCTTTAATTGAATCAGAATGAAACAGGGGATTATTTTTTTCTATTGCATTGCAAAGAGTTGAGAAAATCGCCAAATTACCCTCCCAATGTCTTAAAAGAATTTAAAATAGAAACAAAAGGAATGCTTTTGTATTCAGTAAAGTACCAGAATTTTGCTTCACCCCTCAAAAATATTCATCAGGGTTTGTAGCCGCTGACAGGAGGGTTTTGAATTGCAAATAAAGCCAACAGCATGAAAAACCAAAATGAAAATCCCTTTGGAAATTCCGTGGTTGAGGGGAACCACTGACTTTTGTTTCTTTTGCCTGTGTCTACCCATGTTCTTGGTGAGCTAAGGAAGTTGCTGGATATTTATTCTTCTTCCAAAAAAATGGAATAACATTTTTCTTGGAATGAATGACCTCAACTAAGGTCATTCTTAGCAAATTCCAAACTACTGTGTTAGATTGCACTAACACCTTTCTGACCTACTTCTTTCCTTGTTTGAAGGTCAGATTCCTCCAGGAATTTTAGACGCTTGGTAGATCTTCCCAATAGTCACAAGCTCTACTCATCTCCTAGTTCCATGCTGTAGAAACTCCATTATTCTCAAATGAGGATTAGGTACAGAAGTGGTGTAGCATAGCCTGGTGGATAGAGCAAGGGCCTGAGGGTCATAAGGACCTGGGTTGTAATCATGGCTCTACCTCGTGTGTTGCGTGACCTTGAGCCAGTCACTTAACTTCCCTGTGTCTCAGTTACCTCATCTATGAAATGAGGATTAAGATTTTGAGCCTCTTGTGGGACAGGTTCTGTGTCCAACCTGATTAGCTTGTCTCTATCCCAGTGCTCAGTACAGTGCCCGCCATATAGTAAATGCTTAACAAATACCATAAAAATAAGAAAGTGGTGTTAACAATAGTGAAATCAGTGCTCAGGTATGTGTCATCATCCACGGGGCATTATAGACCTGTTGGTACAGTACAGAACAAAGGAAATAATGGAAAGGCCTAGGAAAGGCCTAAGCATGACTGGTCTAGAGCAAATTGTAGTAGAACATTTATTACCTCTCCCACTCCCACTCTATCCTTCCCTCTTCCCTCTCCCCCTGAAATGTCACCCTCCTGGCCAGAAGGTAGAGGCAGAATTGGGGGTAATTGGTGGAGTTGGGAAGGTGGAGAGAAGAGGGTAATGAAAGGGTGGGGATGAGTGGGAATAGTTAAAGGCAGGCATTGCCAGTGGGACCCAGAAAGATTTGGGCCTTCTAGTTCTTGTATGCCACTAGCCTGCTGTGGTACCACTGGTAAGTCATTTGGCCTCTCTGGGACTCGGTTTCCTCATCTGTGAAGTGGAGGTAAACTGGAATGTGAGTCCTTTATGGGGCAGGGACTATCTGATCATACAGCCTTTTGTCGACCCCAGTGCTTAGCATATAGTAAGTGCTAGGGCATAGACTGGAAACTCCTTTGTGGGCAGGGATCGTGTCTACTACCTCTATGATATAGCACTTTCCCAAGAGCGTAGTACAGGAGAGATTAATGTTGTCAGGAGAGATAGCTGAACAATGTTTCTAAGGTTCTAGAAAAGTCCAGGAGTAACTAGATGGAGGAAGGAACTTGCTGCCCCCAAAGCCCTCAGGAAGGTTCACTGTTTGTCCTGCTACGTACAGCCCCTCCCTCTCCTCTCCGCGCTTGCTCCGCTACTGCCATATTCTGGACCACAGATTGATGCAGAAGCACCTGTAAAGGGAGTCCAGACTCCCTTGAGAGAAGGCAGAAGGGGATGGTCTTTGGGTTGAGAAGGTGGCCTCAGTCTTCCTCTCCCCTATCACACCTTTAAACTGGCTTTGGCCACAGGCAAGCAATAGAGCCTAGTTGCAACTCTAGATTAGTCACTAGGAATTGAATAAAAGCAGACTAAAATACCATTGAATAATTATTAATGGGAATGGGAATTAGACATTAAGTACTCACTTACTTGGGGAGAGTGGTGCTCTGTCATATATGAAGGGGGAGGGAGTTCCAGGACAGATGGAGGACATGGGTAAGGGGTCAGATATGGGTTAGATGAAATCAAGATATAATGAATAGATTGATATTTGATGAGCGAAGGTTGCGAGCTGGGTAGTAGCAGGAAATCAGTAAAGTACGATAGGGGAGGTGAGCTGATTGAGTGCTTTAAAGCCAATGGGAAGGAGCTTTTTTCTGATGTGGAAGTGGGTGGGCAACCACTTGAGGTATCTTTTTGAGAAAGGAGACCATTCCGGTTTTTAAACTCAAATATGCAGGGGCAACCTCAAAATTCTTACCTTGCTAACATTAGTAGAGCTTGTGTTGTATAAATGGGTTAACATTTTCGGAGGCCTGTGTCAAATAGCCTGTTTCCCAGCCCAGTCTTTGGCAACCACACATCCTGTGATTGACACCTGCCTTTTCTCATTCTCATCTCGGTCCTATTTTCAACCTGCCTGAGAGACAACTCACGACAGTTCTCAGAGGACTTTCCTGGGTTGGGGGAAATCCCTCAGGTCAGTCCACAGAGTCCAGGAAAACTGTCAGTGGAAGCAGGGAATAGGTCTGCTTATTGTTATGTACTCTCCCAAGTGCTTAGTACAGTGCTCTGCACACAGTAAATGCTCAAGAAATACAGCTGAATGAATGAATGAGGGTGACAGTACAGGCACACCAGTCCTCGTGGGGAGTTCATTGAATCATTCAATCAGTGGCATTTACTGAGCACCTATAGTGTGCACAGCACTGTACTAAGCAGTTGGGAGAGTAAAAAAGTGTAGGCAAATTCTCTGCCTTCAGGGAGTTTACAATTTAGTGGGGAGGCTGGACACTTAAATAAGAAATAGGGGAGTAATGGGGTATAGAAAATATGTACACAAGTGCTTTGTGCGGTGGGAGGGGGTGTTACTGCGGTGGCGGTATCTTAAGTGCTTAGATAACATGGAAGAGCTGAAGTAGCTGTTGGGGAACCTGAAGTAGGGAGATTAGGAATTTATCAGGGAAGAACTCATGGAGGAGATATGATCTCAGAAGGGCTTGGAAGCTAGGGAGAGCTGTGGTCTTTCAGATATGAAGCAGGAAGGAGTTCCAGGCAGGGGAGAGGTCGTATCATCCCAAAATAATATTATAAAAGAGGCTAGGTCACAGAAATATTATTATAAAATTCTAGTAGAAATTCCTCTCAGTATCCTACAAAATTATTTTAATAGTATTTGTTTAGCGCTTACTATGTACTAATTGCTAATTGAACAATTGCTAATAGAATATTTCTGGAACTTAATTCTATCCTCATATTTACTACGTACAGATGTGGAGCAGATGTAGTCTTGGTCTAATCAGGATACAATCTCAGGAAAATAAATAACCCAGCTGCAGTGGTTTGGCTTAATATTTTCTAGCCCATCATTCTAAACTGAGACAAGCAGTACTAGGATTATTAAGGTTATTAAGAATTATTGATTTTGTTAAAATTAACAATCAGTGGTATTTATTGAGTGCTTTCTGTGTGCAGAGCACTGTACTAAGTGCTTAGGAGAGTACAATACAACCATACAACAGAGTTGGTAGAAATGTTCCCTGCCCACAGCTAATTGACAGTTTAGAGAGATCTCACAATCCCTGCCCTCAAGGATTTGATAATCTAGCAGGGAAGACAGACACTAAAATAAATTATGGGTAGGGGGAAGTAAAAGCGTTTATTAATAATAATAATAATGGCATTTGTAAAAGTGCTTACTATGTGTCAAGCACTGTTCTAAGCACTGGGGTAGATACAAGGTAACCAGGTTGGACACAGCCCCGTCCCACATGGGGCTCACAGTCATAATCCCCATTTTACAGGTGAGGGGACTGGGGCACAGAGAAGTGAGGTGAGGTGATTTGCCCAAGGTCACACAGCAAAGTGGCAGAGCTGGAATTAGAACCCAGGTCCTTCTGAGTCCCAGGCCCATGCTCTATCCACCAGGCCAAGCTGCTTCTCAATATGAATAAACAAGTAATTTATAATATGTAATTTAAAGATATGTACATAAGTGCTGTGGGGTGAGGGGTGGGACGAATATCAAATGTCCAAAGGTCACAGATAGAAATGTATAGACGACGCAGAAGGGAGAGTGAACTGGGAAAAAGAAGGCTAAACTGGGGAAGGCCTCTTGAACATGTGACTTTAATAATACTATTCACCAAGTGCTGGGATAGATACCGGCTAATCAGGTCAGGCAACAGTCCCTATCCCACCTGGGGCTCACAGTCTAAGTGGGTGGAGAATTGGTATTGAATCCCCATTTTATAGATGAGGAAACTGAGGCACATTGAAGTTAAGTAACTTGCCTGAGACGACAGCAAAGCCAGGATTAAAACACAGGTCTTCTGGTTTCCAGTCCTGTGATGTTTTCACTAGGCCACATTGATAGTCTTGTTCACTCTTGGTAAGTATCATTGGTACCATGACAGATGAGGTGATTCTAAAAAGTGAGCCTCATTTCCCGTACCTCTTTTGAGCAAGTAGAGCATGTGACTTTGACAAAATTCCTTGGATTTGAACCATTTAGTAGGCTAAATGCTCCTCCTAATGGCATTCGACATTATTACCAGAACATTTCTTTCCAGGAGTAGGTTTGAAGACAGTTGTGCAGTCCTAGTTTTCTAGGAACTCAGTCATTCAATAGTTTTTTTTGAGCACTTACTCTGTGCACAACTCTATGCAAAGCACACGAACAAGTACAATAAGGTAAGTAAAGAAGTCTTTTTAAGCAAAAAAGGAAGTGAGAAAAGGAATGACAGAAGTGAAACAGGCTCCTTCTTAGAACTCACAAGTAGAAAATTGCCAAATCTTCAAAAGACCCTACCCCATGTGTTAGCTCTGCTTTCTCAGTGTGGATAATAGTCTTCCCTCTGACTGCTGAGGTTTAACAAGTTTATCTCTATCCCATAAATTGAGGTAAAAGTTTTTAGGAAGATCAAAAATATTTTTATTTGACTTTGCCAGGTTGGTACTGGATCACCATGCAGATATATAAAACATAATCTAAACTGTACCCACCTATTCCCCTTGGCGAATGTACTTATTGGACCTTGTTCTCATCTCTGCCACAGCCAACCTCTTTCATGCTCACACCTTCCATTCATTCATTCAGTAGTATTTATTGAGCGCTTACTATGTGCAGAGCACTGTACTAAGTGCTTGGAATGAACAAGTCGGCAACAGATAGAGACAGTCCCTGACGTTTGACGGTCTTACGGTCTAATCGGGGGAGACGGACAGACAAGAACAATGGCAATAAATAGAGTCAAGGGGAAGAACATCTCGTAAAAACAATGGCAACTAAATAGAATCGAGGCGATGTACATTTCATTAACAAAATAAATAGGGTAATAAATATATACAGTTGAGCAGACGAGTACAGTGCTGAGGGGATGGGAAGGGAGAGGAGGAGGAGCAGAGGGAAATGGGGGGAAAAGAGGGTTAAGCTGCGGAGAGGTGAAGGGGGGGTGGTAGAGGGAGTAGAGGGAGAAGAGGAGCTCAGTCTGGGAAGGCCTCTTGGAGGAGGTGAGTTTTAAGTAGGGTTTTGAAGAGGGGAAGAGAATCAGTTTGGTGGAGGTGAGGAGGGAGGGCGTTCCAGGACCGCGGGAGGACGTGGCCCAGGGGTCGACGGCGGGATGGGCGAGACCGAGGGACGGTGAGGAGGTGGGCGGCGGAGGAGCGGAGCGTGCGGGGTGGGCGGTAGAAAGAGAGAAGGGAGGAGAGGTAGGAAGGGGCAAGGTGATGGAGAGCCTCCTTCTGCCTGGAACTCCCTTACCCTTCACATCTGACAGACCGCTGCTCTTCCCTCTTCAAGGCCTTTCTGAAATTACATTTCTTCCAGGAGGCCATCCCAAGATAATTTCTCATCTCCCCAGTTTATATTTCCCTCTTCAGCACTTCAGTGTCTCCTAAAAACTGGTAAACTCACACCTCTTTTTTTCTCTTGAAACACATGTTCATATTTTTTACACTCTATCGCTTCTTCCTACTTGTAAATTATTTTAGTGACTCTGTTTCTGAGGCCAAGAACCATGTCTCTTAATTCTATTGTATGCTCCCAAGAACTTAGTACAGCACTTTGCAAACACAGTAGTTGCATAATAAATGTTATGGATTGCTCGATTGGCTTAACAATTCAGAGTTGCTAAGGTCAACAGCATCACCATTTTCAGTGGTGTTTATTCAGTATCTGTTGAGTGTGAAGCTCTGTACTAAGCTTTTGGGAGAATACAACAGAAATTCCAGGAATTTACAATCTAATTGGGTAAGCAAATTTTAAAAAAATTATAAATAGTGGCATCAAGAGGAAGAAAAACATTATAACAGAAAGTATCAAGATGGAATAATTGAACAAATAATTGCAATTCCAATAAATAGATCAATAAAATACACACAAGTACATAAATACCATTGGTTGATTGTTAAGTGCTGAGGATAGTAATGAAATATATTAAGTACTACAAGTGGGTTTGGGTTGATGTGACCAAGGTGTTTTGAATTAATCAAGGAAGGCTTCCCAGAGGAGGATAGATTATTTTCTTTTTGATTTAAGAAGAGCTTTGAAGAAGGAGAGAGCTACAGTCTGATGGATTTTGTGGGGATGGAGTACCAGCCTGGGGAAACGGTGTTATTGAGAAGTCTGAGGTGGGAGAGCTTGGGAGAAGGGAAAATATAAAAAGCTGATCTATAAAATGAAGAGGGTTACTGGTGGGTCTTGAAGCCAGTGGTATGAAATTTCTGCTTGATGTGCAGGAAGCTGGGTAGCCATTAGAGGTGTTTGAGGGTTGGAGTAGTGGGTGCTGAGAAATACTTTAAGAAGAGGAAGATCTATGTAGCACTGTGTAGAATAGACTAAAGTGAGGAGAGGCTGGAGGCAGGGAGGCCAGGTAGCATTAAATATGCACTAAAATGCGGACTACAATATGTGTTTGCTTTAGGAAAAGCTTTTCATTTCTGTGAAATAAATAATAAGTGAACTATCAGGTCAGGAAGGATGCTCATTTGCACTAACTCCATGTTTTGTTTGCTTAACAAAGAGACCATATATCAAGTGTTAATTCCAAAGTCATCTTTAGTCATTTTCTTGTTCTCTTCTAGACTCCATCCATTCTTTGCCAGCAGAAAGTGCCTCACTGCAGCATTAGTCTGGGCTGCAGAACTGCAATAAACATGTCCTTGAAATGCAATGAATTCCGGGTGCTATTCTATCATGTCAACTCAGCCTAGAGTCAGGATAGGTTATTTAGAAATAATTCAGCTAGAATACACCCATGAATGCTGATAGAGTCACTGATCTTACTACAGATTTCACTGCTTGTTGGTTTGGGCTTGAAAGCATTTCACTAATTATAATCAAAGTCAATTCAAGCACTGATTATCTAGTTTGTAGATTATTTATACACTCCCTTTGCTTCACCTCCAAATCTCCCTATCTGTGTGAGGATTTCCACTGCTCATTAGCATGTCTCCCAGAGCATTAGTAAAAGGTTAACAAAAGAGATTGGCATAATTGGCAAAAAGCAAGTTCTTTGAATAATCCTAGATTTCATTTATCTGTGTTTTCTTGTCCCATATTAGCATGAACACTTGGAAGTAAACTGTAGCTAAAATATGAAAGAGGAAGTAACAAAAGGGAAAAAAAACCCTCAAAAAAATCATCAAATTTCATTCAATAGCAAATGGCCAATCATTCTCATTGAATATACAATAGCCAGCATTCTGAAGCCTTGGATAAATTGCAGATTTAAAAAAAAGACACAACTGACTGGGAAATCTCCAGTTGAGTAAGTCAATTTTCCTTTTTGTGTTAATATCTTGGTTCAAAACTGTAGCTTTTCCATCTGTGAGCTCCAGTTTCTATGAACAGAGAACTGATAATGCTCTGTAAAGAGAAGCCATCAATATGGAGTACAGATGCTGATTCATCTGATTGGTGGAGCACAGCAGATCCATGGAAACAATTCTTTTAGATGTACATTCAGTAGTAGCAGGGGTCGTATAGCCATAGAACATGTTTTTCGCAGAAAGCTGGGGGTTCCTCCTAACTTGGAAAAACTATCTGTGAGGTTCAAATGCCCATTTTCAGCCCTCTGGTTTGTGCGAATGGATAGTATATCAAATTATGAAATAATGCTCTCCACAATATACATTTTTCTGCAAATTGATTCAATGGTGATGGTAGTAAATAAGCACATGTTGCATAATGTGTTTAACTAACTGTCCATTGTGCATACGTTCCGAGATGACAAATATCAATCTTGAAAGCAAAATACAGGAAGTAGTAAAATAATGCAACTTCTTTCACTGCTACAGCTTAAAGGCCCCTGCCAACTCTATTGTATTGCGGGCTTCCAAGCACTTGATGGTATTTGTTAAGCGCTTACGATGTGCCAAGCACTGTTCCAAGCGCTTAATAGAGTGCTCTGCTCACAGGAAGCCCTCAAAAAATCCCATTGATTGGTGATGGGTGAAATAGGGAGATCCTTTGCTAGAGGTCTGCTGGGGCCTGGGTTGACCTCAGACGGAGCCTTGCTGAAATCAAGTCTGGGAAAATGGATCAGTCATAGCACCAACTTAGTTTGAGACTGTCAACTCTGGCCTCCCCTGCTGCCTGGCCTCCTGTTGGGAGATGCATTTAAATATTCCCTTTTGTTCATTTCCCCAGAAGATCAGACTAAAACAAAATGAAATATTTGAATGTCGATTTACCTGAGTCCTGCCCCTCCCCTTTTGCTGCTACTTGAGCCTGAGTCAGGCAGGGGTTGGCCTTGCTGCCTCATCCAGTGTTTACAAATGTGGGGTGGAGGCTTGGGAGAGGCCAATTTGGTAAACTGACGCAGCTCTGGCCTGGCTCAGGCTGACAAGGTTCAGGTCCAGAAAATGCAGCCTGTGTAAGACTTATTCCTCCTGCTACCTGAGAAAGCAATTACTGTATTATCGCTTTTATTGTTGGCTACCAGCTCAGAGGCCATGAGTGTAAAATTAACAAGGCAGAAGAAATGGCCCGAATCTTTCTAAACTGCCACTGGGCCCAAAGTGGTGCTGTTTTGGAGTATTTAAAAATTTTGATGTGTTAATAACATATTTGTACAAATATGCTTTCTCCATTTACTCTGTAACACTTCCATGGGTGGGGGGAAAAACAGGAGTTCATTTTCCCAGGGAAGAAGTCTGTCTACTACCTACATACTCTGCACAGAACCTATTTACAATTAGTAGCTATTATTAGTGGCTAATAGTAATAATGATAGTATTTGTTACTATATGCCAGGTACTGAGCTAAGCACTGGAGTGAATACATGCAAAACTGAGTTGAACACAGTCCCTGTCCCATGTGGCGGTCACACTCTCAATCTCCACTTTACAGATGAAGTAACAGAAGCATAAAGAAGTGAAGTAATTTACCCGAGGTCACCCAAGGTCACACAGATGACCAGAGGCAGAGGCAGGATTAGAACCTGTGACCTTTTGACTCCCAGGCCCATGCTCTATCTACTATGCCATGCTGCTTCTCAGTAATAGTACTTATTCTACTGGTACTACCACTAATAAAAATAACAATAATAATTTTGGTATTTGGTAAGTGCTTACTATATGCCTGGCACTGTACTAAGGTTTGGGCTAGATACTAAGTGTCTACTGAGCATAAACTCTGTTGTACTCTCCCAACTGCTTACTACAGTGCTCTGCACACAGTAATCACTCAATAAATACCACTGATTGATTGATTCATTCAAATGCTGCACTAATTGCTTGGAAATACAACAGAAGTAAAAAAAAAAGTATTTCCTCACTGCCCAAGGAGCTTACAGTCTAATACGGGAAGCAGACACACAAACATTTTAAAAAACAATTGGGAGCAGAAGGAAGAACAAGATAGGCAGTAGAATGAATAGATCAAGATGAAATATCAGGACATACGTACAATTAAATATACAAAATGCAGGAATGCTGAAGATGCTGTCATTCAATCAGCAAATGAATAGGGAAGAAGCATCGTCTAGCAGAAAGAGCATGGAGGCTTGGGAGTCGGAGGAACTGAGTTCTAATCCTCCTTCTGACAGTTGTCTGCTGTCTAAGCTTGGGTAACTAGAGAAGCAGCATGGCTCAGTGGAAAGAGCATGGGCTCTGGAGTCAGGACTCATGAGTTCGAATCCCAGCTCTGCCACTTGTCAGCTGTGTGACTGTGGGCAAGTCACTTAACTTCTCTGTGCCTCAGTTCCCTCATCTGTAAAATGGGGATTAACTGTGAGTCTCACGTGGTACAACCTGATAACCCTGTATCTACCCCAGCGCTTTGAACAGTGCTCTGCACATAGTAAGCACTTAACAAATACCAACATTATTATTTAACTTTGCGGTGCCTCAGTTTCCTTAAGTATAAAATGGAGATTCAATTTCCCTCCTACTAAAACTGTGAGCCCTAGGTGGGACAGGTACTGTGTCCACCCTGAGTAACTTGTATCTATGACACAATAAGTGCTCAATAAATATTACAATCATTCAATTAATTAATTAATTAAAATAAGTGCTAGAGGTAACTCTTGAATTGGTGTGAATTTATTGGGGAAGACTTGCTGAAGAGATAGGATCTTTAGAAGGCTTTCAAGGTCAGGAGGACTGAGATCTGGCTCAGAGAGAGTTATAGACCAGTCAAACAGATGAACATGGACTCAGGGGCAGGTGAATTGAGAGTTAGAAGGTGAGTTTAGGAGGAATGTAAGCTCATTATGGGCAGGGAATGTGCCTTGTAATTGTGTTGTATTCTCCCAAGCACTTAGTACAATGCTCTGCACATAGTAAGTGCTCAGTTAATGACATAGATTGATTGAATAAAGAGTGCAAGCTGGGGGAAAACTGGGTGAATAGAGCTGATATGCAAGATCAAGAAAGGAGCCTTAAAGTCAATGGTATAAATCTCTGATGCAGAGGGAAATGGGCAGTAATTTGAGGTTTTTAAGGAGTAGAGAGAGACATATGCTGAGCAGTATCTCAGAAAAATGATCAGGGCAGCAGTATGGAGTATGGACTGAGGGAAATAGAGGCTGAAGACAGGAAGATCAGATGAGGCGGTTAATACAGTCATCTAAATGGAATATGAGGAGTGCTTGAACCAGGGTGGTGGCTGATTGGGTGGGGGACAAGGGAGGGATCCGGGAAATGTTTTGGAAGAAGAGTCAGTGGGATTTAGAGATTGTGAGAGCTGAAAGACAGTGAAAACCTTCAGGATGACATCACCTTAGCCAGTTTCTGGGACAGGGAGGATATGTTGATGTGTTAATAAAAATGAGAAAGTTGGTAGGAGGGGAGAATACAGTGGGGACAATAAGAAAATTCAGTTTTGAACCCGTTGAGTTTGAGCTCTGATGGGGTGAAGGAGGACATCCTAGTAGACATGTCCTGGAGACAAGAGGAAATGTGAGACTAAATAGAATAAGGTGGGACTAGAGAGGCAGTCATTCCTATAACTGAATCCTGGCAAGCAAATGATCTACTTGAGAAAGTGGTACCAGAGTGAAAAGAGTAAGGGACCTCAACAAGAGCCGTGCGGGACACCCACTTAGAGGAAGTCCCATGCATGACTCCTGACCTCCCCAATAATAATAGTGATGGTATTTATTAAGCGCTTATTATGTGGTAGTTACAAGGTTATATGGGGCTCACAGTCTTAATCCCCATTTTCCAGATGAGGTAAGAGGCACAGAGAAGTTAAGTGACTTGCCCAAAGTCACACAGCTAACAAGTGGCAGAGGCGGGATTAGAACCCAAGACCTCTGACTCCCAAGCCCGTGCTCTTTCCTCTAAGTCACACTGCTTCTCAACCAACAGACAGCAGAGCTGTGCTACCCGGGACCCATAAAGCCTTCCCCTCCCGTCATCTAGGGGCTCTGCTCCCATTCAGTTAATCAGTCAGTGATATTTATTGAGTATGTACGTTGGGGAGAACACTGTATTAAGCTCATGGGAGTAAATAGACCTAATCCCTGTTCTCAAGCAGTTTATAGTCTAGCCTTACCTGAGCAGGGTGGGAAGGAGTTGAGCAGTGGCCATACGCCTCCACAAATTTTAGGATTTGGGGAAGGTTTTGTGACTATTGTTGTTATCAAAATATTGTTGACTATTGTTGACTCTTGACAGCGCTTAGTACAGTGCTATGCACACAGTGAGTGCTCAGTAAATATGACAGATTGATCAGACAGCCCTGCCACATAATTAAGAGGTTCAATAACAGCTCCTTCAACTCCAGTGTTCTGTGCTGAAGACTGGCACTCGCCAGAGAAAATTGCATTAGTTGCTTGAATGATTTCATCAGCTTCACCTATGAGCTTTGCTTAAATGGGACAGTAGGATTACTAATAAGGAAATCCTGGTACCGAGAAGGTCTGATAACACTGAAGAAGTATTTGTGGCAGTGTAGTTTGGTTGGATGATAAATATGTAAAAGCTGGTTGACAGGAAGGCAATCCTAGAGATGCTGAATGGAACAGAAAGAGTGACAAGGAGTCGGCTACACCCCATACCCAGGCATACATTGGGACCAGAGAAGTGAAGCCTGCCCTCCCTCTCTCCCCTTTCTACCCTTCTTCTGCCCAGTCTTCATTTCATATTCTCGACCAGTCCTTTATAACTCCAGGAGTCTAGATTGCTTTGGCCATTAGTCAAAAGGACTAATTTCCCTGGATTCATTGCCCTCTAGATGGGAGCCTGCTGTGGTTACTGTCCAAAAATAATCCAGCAGGACCAGGGAAGAGAACAGATACCATTCTAGGAAAGGGAGAAAAGGAGGAGACAGACTTTGGCCTTGGTGGAGTGGAGGGCTTCCTGGGCTTTCCTTACCCTTAGAGACCAACTTGACCCTGCCAGCAATTTTCATTTTCACCTTCTAGAAATATAACTGCCATTCTAAACTGGACTTCTGACTAAGCTTCTTTTCTTTCTGACAAGTCCTCTTTTTTCCACATACCTCTCCCCTAGAGAGAGATCAATATATTTTCTGTCCCACAGACATGAAATCTTAAGGTCATCTTTGACTCTCCCCTGTCCCTTTTTGCTAGGTTATCACCCTACTGCTTCTTATTTTATCTTCTACTAGACTAAAGGATGGATGGCATTACTTTCCAAGTCATCTGAGGATTTGTCTTGCTTCTGCTGCCCCTCAAACAGTTCTTCAAGAATAGGGAGGTAATATAGCTTCTTAGGCATTGAGGGTCTATTTCTTTTGCAGAATAAAAGTTTAACCTATCAAAGGGAGGTATTTATAAATCCTACTACTATAGGAATCAAATGATTTTTCTTGATGTGATAGCTCAAATCAAAAGAGTTGAGTAGATAGTAGTCATTCTTGGGGGGAACTCAGCTTAAGTAAAACTTATTTTAGTCAGCTTCAATGGGGACCAATAAAATTTAATCTGATTACTCCAATCCATCATCATGCATGTTATCATCATGATATTTACTTAATACACACACATATATTTATATTAGAAGGTTTAGTTTAAGGCCTCCATATACATATGCATGTATATAGGGGTATTTAAAATCTAGTGGAAAGAGCATGAAGTTGGAGAACTGGGTTCTAGTCCTCATTGCTGTGTGACCTTAGGCAAGCCACTTCAATCTCTCTGAGCCTCAGTTTCTTCATCTGTAAAATGGGGATTCTAATACCTGCCTCTTCCTACGTCAATAGGATATTGTAAGGGAAAAATTATCTAACTGATGATAGAAAGATTTGGGAAAATCAAAGCAGTATACAAAATACAAGGCATCATTATACAGTGCTGGACAACTTCAAATGACTTGCCCAAGGTCACACAGCAGGCCAGTGGTAAGCTAATCTACTGACTCTACCTCGTTCTACCCCTACCCCTCTCAACCCACCCTCCCTCCTTTTGCTCACACTTCAAAGTGCCTGGCACTCCCTTTCACTCAATATTTGATAACCCATAGTTCTCTCCATCTTCAAAGCCTTCCTGAAATCACATCTCCAGGAGGCCTCCTCTGGTTAATTTCTAAATCTTCCTTCTTCATATACCCCCAACTGCCATTTCCATAACACTTGAGCATTTAAATGTTCCCAACTTCCTATAACACTTCTATACATATCTTACTTTCTATATCACTTCTTCCTATCTGTAATTTATTTTAGTGTCTGACTCCTTTGCTAGATGCAAGGTCCTTGAGGTCAGGGATCATGTCTACTTAATTCTGCTGTACTCTTCCAGCACCTAGTACAGTGCTCTGCACACAGTAGGCAATCAGTAAAGAGTATTTATTGATTGATTGGTTGATTCCTTTCTCTTTTGGAAGTATGGTTGGAAGGGACATATTTAGCTCCCTTGTGGTTACAGTGAAGGTTTGAAACAACTCTCCCCTAGTCCCAGCTTGGCTCCATCTTTCAACTATTTCAGACTGTTGCTACTGAAATAGTTATGTCATTTATTAAGCACTTATAAGTAAGCAAGCACTGGGCTAAACACTGGGTTGGATGTAAAATTATCAGATCAGACACTGTACCTAACCCACCTGGGTCTCACAGTCTAAATGGTAGAGAGAGCATGTATTTTATCCCCATTTTATAGTTGAGGAAATTGAGGCACAGAGAATTCTGAGATCCCAAGGTCAGGCATCAGGTCAGAAATAGAGCTGGGATTAGAACCCAGCACTCCTGACTTCCCACTCTCTTGTTTTTCACTATGTCATAGTGTCTTTTTAATTAGATGTTGTGTCACCTGCAATCTTTTTTAAATGAATTCATTTTGTATTTCCTCAGCAAAGTTTGTTGAGGCCTTTTCATATCATAGAAATGGTCTGGTGACCTACTGACTTTGACCTCTCAGTAGCCAGAGGAGAAACACTGGGACCTTGATGATTTAGATTAACCACCCAAGCTCCAGAGTAACTGTTGTCATTCATTTAGCTGTATTTATTAAGCGCTTACTTTATGCAGAGCACTGTACAAAGCACTTGAGAAAGTACAGAACAATAAACAGTGATAATTTCCACCCACAATGAGCTGCTCTCGAAGGGGCGGTGTAAGGCTGCCTATGTTAGCTGGATATTAGTTTTCTTTCTGGCTGCTTTTGGGTGCTATAGTTATTTTATACATTTCCCTGTTGCTCCCAATAATGTAAACGTTCTGGTTGCTCACTTAATTACTGTCTCCTCCATGAGGCATTTCCTGATTATTCCCCTTTCTGGTTATGTCACTGCATCTGCCACTTTAGCCCTAATGTGCTATTCTATTATTTATTTACCTAATTGTTTTCTCTGGTCCATCTTTGCTCTTTTATACCTATTATGTTTGGCAATTGTCTTCCTCATTAGACTGCAAACTCCTCAAGCTTCCATTCCACCCCCGCTCCAGCCCAAGACCTGCAACAGGGTAAGTCTACCTTCTGATGTATATATCTATAAATTTATATACATTTTCATTAATATTAATGTTTGTCTCACCTTTTAGACTGTAAGCTTATGGTGGGCAGGGAATGTGGCCTTGGACTAGTCACTTCACTTCTCTGTGCCTGACAACTCATCTGTAAAATGGGGATTGAGACCGTGAGCCCCGTGTGGGACAGGGACTGTGTCCAACCTGATTTGCTAGTATCCAACCACCCTAGCATTTAGTACAGTGCCTGGCATATACAGCTTAACAAATATCACAATATTATTACTACTATATCTATCAACTCGGTTTTACTGTATTCATTCATTCAATTGTATTTATTGAGAGCTCACTTTGTGCAGAGCACTGTACTAAGCACTTAGAAAGTATTGTACTCTCCCAAGTGCTTAATACATTGATCTGCACATAGTAAATGTTTGATAAGTACAACTGATGACCGCAGGAAGCAGTATGGCCTAGTGGAAAGAACCCAGGTTCTAATCTGGGCTCTACCACATGTCTGCTGTGTGATCTTGAGCCAATCACTTAACTTCTCTCTGCCTATTTCATCATCTGTAAAGTGGGAATTAAATCCTACTCCCTCCTACTTAGACAGGGAATCCCACGCGGGATAGGGAAGACCCTGGATTATCTAGGCCCAAAGAGAATAGCTGTCCCCGCCAAGGCCATCACATTGTCTCATGCTCCAGCCCAGGGAAGGCAGCATTCATTCATTCAATCGTATTTATTGAGCGCTTACTATGTGCAGAGCATTGTATGAGGCCGGCTTAACTTTTATCTTGGTCCTGGCTGTGACTTTTGTGACTGCTGGACTTAACTCCAAGGAGCTTGAATCTCGTCTCCTCTAACCACCATGACCTAGTCCTCATACATCTATCTTCATCCTCTCTCATATTTGTTTCCATCTTTCCATAATATGTTGTCACTTGGTCATTTGCCGTTTCTCTCTTGAATTGTGATCTCCTTGGGGGCCATGGACCCTATCTATATCTCATCCATGTACTTTTTTTCCCCTATTTTTGCTCACTGTAGGCACTTGATAAGTAATATCACTATTCTTACTACTGTCAGGTAAGAGAGGGGCCCTTGATAAGTAATGTTACTATTCCTACTACTGTCAAGTAAGAGAAGGGCCCTTGATAAGTAATATTATTGCTACTACTGTCAAGTAAGAGAGGGGCCCTTGATAAGTAATATCACTATTCCTACTAGTCAGGTAAGAGAGGGGCCCTTGATAAGTAATGTTACTATTCCTACTACTGTCAAGTAAGAGAAGGGCCCTTGATAAGTAATATTACTATTCCTACTACTGTCAAGAGAAGGGCCCTTGAAAAGTAATATCACTATTCCTACTACTGTCAGGTAAGAGAGGGGCCCTTGATAAGTAATGTTACTATTCCTACTACTGTCACGTAAGAGAGGGGTCCTTGATAAGTAATATTACTATTCCTACTACCATCAGGTAAGACAGGGGCCCTTGATAAGTAATATTGCTATTCCTACTACTGTCAAGTAAGAGAAGGGCCCTTGATAAGTAATGTTACTTTTCCTACTACTGTCAGGTAAGAGGGGGCCCTTGATAAGTAATGTTACTATTCCTCAGGTAGTAGGTGACTAAGTGAATAAACACTGAGGTGGGTGTTAAACGCCTCACACCCCCGCAGCTGGGAGGGAGACAGATGGAGGCCGATGTGGTGAGGAGGAGGCCTGGGGTGGCCTGTGGGCTGTGGCCGTGGAGGGTGTCGGGAGGGTGATGATGGCGGGCAAGGGCGTTGGGGTTGGCCAAAGCGTCGCCCAAATGGGGAGCAGGTGAGGCCGCTTCTGGGCAGTGGAGGAACGAGAGGAAAGGGCCTTTGGGCCCAAGGCAGCGACCCACCGCGAACCCTGGGCCTGGGGACGGACAGAGGGACGAGGCAGCTTTATTGCTATTGTTTTAATGAGATGTTCATCCCCTTGAATCTATTTATTGCTACTGTTTTAATGAGATGTTCATCCCCTTGATTCTATTTGTTGCTATTGTTTTAATGAGATGTACATCCCCTTGATTCTATTGATTGCTATTGTTTTTGTCTGTTTGTCTCCCCCGATTAGACCCTATTTATTTTGTTGAGATGTACACCACCTTGATTCTATTTATTTGCTATTGTTTTAATGAGATGTACATCCCCTTAATTCTATTTATTGCTATTGCTCTTGTCTGTCCGTCTCCCCCGATTAGACTGTAAGCCCGTCAAAGGGCAGGGACTGTTTCTATCTGTTGCCGATTTGTCCATTCCAAACGCTTAGTCCAGTGCTCTGCACATAGTAAGCGCTCAATAAATACAATTGAATGAATGACTGTAAGCCCATCAAAGGGCAGGGACGGTCTCTATTACCGATTTGTCCATTCCAAGCGCTTAGTCCAGTGCTCTGCACACAGTAAGCGCTCAATAAATACTAGTGAATGAATGAATGACTGTAAGCCCGTCAATGGGCAGGGACTGTCTCTAGCTGTGGCCGATTTGTCCATTCCAAGCGCTTAGTCCAGTGCTCTGCACACAGTAAGCGCTCAATAAATACTAGTGAGTGAGTGAGTGAGTGAGTGAGTGAGTGAGTGAGTGAATGAATGAATGAATGAATGAATGAATGAATGAAAAGGAGGAAGAGGGCGCCTCAGGCAGGAGGGCTGAGGAGAAGGAGGAGGAGGCGGCCGGGAGGCGCGCGTGCGCGCGGGAGGGGCGCGAGGCGGCGCCGGCGGCGCGCGCGCTGCCGGAAGTGACGTTCCGTGACGCGTGGGGGGGCGGGGGGCGCGTGCGGGGCGGGCGGAGTGCGGGCTGCGGGAGAAGATGGCGGTGTCCACAGGTCGGTTCCAGGACCGGTGTCTCCCTCGGCGCTCCTGCGCTCCCTCCGGCGCGGACCCTCGGCCCGATCGCCCGCCCGATCGCCCGCCCCGGGGCCGGGCCGGAGGGATGGCGGGCGAGGGCTGAGGGGGGGCTGGCGGAAGCTTCTCGCTCGACACTCAGCTGGGCGGTTGGGGGGCCAAAATGGGGAGCGGGGGGCGGCTGAGGAGGCCGGCCTTGTTCGGCCCGGCCCGGCCCGGCCCCGGCGCCCCCGCCGCCCTCCTGAGGCTTGGCTTCCAGGCTCCGGCCCCGGCTGTCGGGGTCCCGGGCCCGTGGGGCCGCGCCTAGGCCCGGGGAGCAGGGGCTGGTGCGGCGCAGGGCCGGCCTCTCGCCGCTCCTCTGCCTAGCTACCCCTTCGCCCCCTCTTCTTTCCTCCCCCCATTTCCTTCCTCGTTCTTCTCTTCCTCTCCCTTGTCTTCCTCTGTTTTCTCGCTCCCTCCTCTTTCCCCTCCCTTCTCTCTCCTCCCCTCTTTCCTCTCTTCCCTCCTTCCTTTCCTCCCTCCCCTCTTTCCTTTCCTCCCTCTCCTCTTTCCTTTTCTCCCTCTCCTCTTTCTTTTTCTCCCTCCCTTTTGTCCTTTCCTTCCTTCTCTCTGTCCTTTCCTCCATCCCCTCCCCTCCATCACCTCCCCTCTTTCCTCCCCCCATTCCCTCCCCTTTTTCCTTTTCTCCATCAAGTCCCCTCTTTCCTCCCCCCATTACCTCCCCTCTTTCCTTTTCTCCACCACCTCCCCTCTTTCCTCCCCTCTTTCCTCCCCTCTTTCCTCCCCTCTTTCCTCCCCTCTTTCCTCCCCTCTTTCCTCCCCTCTTTCCTCCCCTCCATCACCTCCCCTCTTTCCTCCTCCCATTACCTCCCCTCTTTCCTTTTCTCCATCACCTCCTCTGTTTCCTCCCCTATTACCTCCCCTCTTTTCTTTTCTCCATCACCTCCCCTCTTTCCTCCCCCCATTACCTTCCCTCTTTCCTCCCCCCATTACCTTCCCTCTTTCCTCCCCCCATTACCTTCCCTCTTTCCTCCCCCCATTACCTTCCCTCTTTCCTCCCCCCCATTACCTTCCCTCTTTCCTCCCCTCCATCACCTCCTCTTTCCTCCCCTCCATCACCTCCTCTTTCCTCCCCTCCATCACCTCCCCTCTTTCCTCCCCCCATCACCTCCCATCTTTCCTTTTCTCCATCATCTCCCCTCTTTCCTCCCCTCCATCACCTCCCCTCTTTCCTCCCCCGATCACCTCCCCTCTTTCCTCCCCCGATCACCTCCCATCTTTCCTTTTCTCCATCACCTCCCCTCTTTCCTCTTTTCCATCTGCTCTTTCCCCCCTTTCACCCCCTCCCCTTTCTTTTCTTCCCCTCCCTCCTTCTTTTCCCCTCCCCTCTTTTCTTCCTTCCTTCCTCCCTCCCAACCCTTCCCATCTTTTCTTCCCTCTCTCTTGCTCCCTCTTATCCTACCCACTTTTCTCTTCCTTACCTTTTCACTCTTAAATCTTTACGGTCAAACCAAACTCTTGAAAAAAGCAAATTCTGAAAAAGGGAATTGAGGGAAGAAGGCTTTCCTTAATCAATCTCTTTTCTTCCTCCCGCTCCCGTTTTTCAACCCCCACCCCTTTTGTTCCCTGAAACCAGGTTTCAGCCTCATTTCCTCTCACTGCACCCCCTCCTCCCTCTGCAAGGTTGTTACCCCCTATAAAGCCCAGGCCTTCCTGACCTCAGGCAAGCGGCACGGGTAGAAAGGGTCAGTGGTGTGCATGCAGACAGAATAAGGGGGTTGAGTACTAGGGGCCTCAGGCTTTAAAAGAGACCCTGTTTCCTAGACAATGATTGAAAAGGGCTTTGGGGGAAATGTATGAAGGCAGAATTCTTTCAAAATTGTGAAGGGGCTAGCTCTTCTTTTCCATTTACTGAAGAATAGATACCTTTTGGAATCAAGAGACCCTGCAGCACCTGGAACTGCAGCACCAAAACTAGATTTATACTCGTTCAAGAGAGTTGAAATCAATTATCAGATATGATCTTAACTCATTTTCCACCTTGATCATATTTTTAACATAGATGCTCAGGCAGTGACAGTTATGCATTTGCTTGGAATAAAATACACCTGAGTTTTTCAAGGTGGGGTAGGAATGCGAGAAGGATGGCTCTATTTGGGTTTACTAACCTTAAAAATAATATCAAGAAATGGCTCTGATAAGCAAAATCTGGCTTCACAAATATCCAGCCTTTGCTGAAACTTTAAAACCTTGTTTTAATCACTTAAATGGAGCCTCTCCTAGGCTACAGTGTTGTGTTAGAGAGTTAAATTTTTTTTTATAGTTTTGGTAACCTCCCAGGACTTATTTTGAAAGATATTTCTTGAACTTTTTTCTGTGTTATTTTTAATCTTAGCCCTTATCTCTTCATTTCTGTGCTGGTATCATAATTGGTATATAAGTAGAAGACTGAAATAGCAACTGGAAAATCACTTTAAAATCCAGTGATAGCTGTGACTGAAAAACATCAAAGTAGCTGAGAGAACCATTTTAATTCTTATTCTTAATTTAAGAAATACAATTCTAAAATGACTGTTTTGGTTCTGATACTGGCATGAATTATTTTGAATTGCAGTATCTTTGTAGACTTGAAATTTCTGTGTGTAATGTCTCTATGCTTTTAATATTTTTTAATATAAAGGCTTGCACTTTAATTGGACTATCAAGCCTCATTTTTTTCTTTGTTTATATAGGGAAATGGATGTTTCTTCTGAGAATATTTAACTGCTATTATGTATTCAGAAATAATTTTTTGACCTGCTATTTAACAAGTAGACAATTTCTCCCTGTTTATGCTATTAAGCTAATATGATTGTAGAATCCAAAATTGGGAGTAGTCTTGCTGCTGTGTAGGATAGGATGTTAATAGCTTAAAAATGAATATTTAAGAAAAAAGATCCCTCTTCAAGTTTTCTTTCATCACTGAGTAAGGATAATTCCCTATATTTGCTATAATTTGTCATGATTTAAAAATTCAGTTTTGGAAGATATTGAATTAAATTGTGGAGCTGAGTTTAGATCTTCAAATTTCCATAAGTTGACGGAGGAAAACCAGTTCTCTTAAGTAGCTAAACATTCTCATTCCTCAAAATAATTTTGCAGCAAGGAAACCTTAATAAGTTTCAGTGTATAAGAACAAAGGGCATTTAGTATAGGCATGAAATACTTTTGAGTTTTGAGATTTGACTTTGAGCATTTTGAATATTGAATTTTAAGTTTCTATATTTGGATTGGCTAATGGATTGGAGGAGCAGCGTGCCTCAGTGGAAGGAGCCCGGGCTTAGGAGTCAGAGGTCATGGGTTCCAATTCCAGCTCTGCCACCGCTGAGCTGTGTGACATTGGGCAAGTCACTTTACTTCTCTGGGCCTCAGTTCCCTCATCTGTCAAATGGGGATTAAGACTGTGAGCCCCATGGGGGACAATCTGATTACTCCGTATCTACCCCAGCACTTAGAACAGTGCTCGGCACATAGTAAGCGCTTAACAAATACCAACAATATTATTATTAATGTAGCCTCCTGGTTTAGGAATTTTTTTTTTAATTTGCAAGAGTAATGTAGTCCATTAAGAGGTCAAAACAATTCTGTGTAGTTTCTGTTAAATTTGCATTGCTTAAATTATTGTAAAATACAGGTATTTTTACTATTATTTTTAAGTCAATAACAAACCTACTACATATGTGGATTTTAATTCTTCAGCAGTGCAGGTAAAAAAAAAAAAATCTCTTACTTTATCAAGTGGAGAGTCCAGAGAAGCTTAGTATAGTGTTCTGCACACAGTTAATGTTCAATAAAAACTATTATTACTAGAATTAGTTGTCACAAGTTGAGCAGAGTTGGGGCAGGTAAACCTGTTGTGGGCAGGGATTTTCTCTCTTGCTGAATTGTACCTTCCAAGTGCTTAGTACAGTGATCTGCACAATGTAAGCGTTCAGTAAATACGATTGAATGAACATATGAATAACATAAAAGTTATCCATCCCACCTGGGGCTTAAGAAGATGAAGGGAGCTAACTGCCTTGAGATTGCTCTCATGGGAGAGATAAGGGTAGTTGGTAGGAATCTTGGTACTCTTAGGAGAATGGAAACATTCCTATATTAGCTGACGCAGTTACATATGTCAGTATGTAGACTTGCACGTGTAGTTATTTTGAGGTTTTTATCATTTCATATACTGTCAGTTTGAACAGCCGTTTTGTAAATAGCTCTGCAGGAGCTATTATACTGTATGTACTTGGACAATATTTTTAAAAATATATGTTGAGTATTTCCAAGAGGCAAATCGTAGTGTAGAATACAGGCAAACAATAAATTCTTAGTTAAGTACGGATGGTAAGTTCCTCAAAGGCAGAGGATGTGTTTCCTATTCTGAATTTCTGTTCTTGAGCACCTAGTTTAGCTGTCTGCACAACATAGGTGCTCATTAAATTCCAGTGGTGATTATAAACACTACTAGAAAGTTAAGGCTTCAAAATTTACATTCTGTTTCATGGTTTGAGTATTTGAAAAGAGAGTAAGATTAAGAAGATAGTCTGGGCAGCACAGTGCAGAGTTTCCTGAAAAGAGAGTGCACCATGGAGGTCAGCAGGGAGGCTGATGCAGTAGTTGAGATATGACAACCCCTTAGATGAGAGTTGTAACAGTGTGGAGAGGAGGGGGCAGGTTCTTCTGACGTGGTGAAGATAGGATTGATAGGATTTGGTGAATATGCTGTTGGAGTAAAGAAGAAGGCTAAGGTTGTGGGCTTCTGAGACAGGCAGGAGGGTGGTGGTGTCAACAGTGATGGGAAAGAGCGTTTGGGTTAGGAGATCATAGCAAGTTTTGGACTGGGGAAGCCAGAGGACACTTTTGGTGGCCTTGAGGATCCAGATCTGAGCTTACCCTACTTTTACTCCTGTCCATAAGATAGTGAGCTCCTTGAGGGCAGAGACTGTGTATCTGAATCGGGGGTACTTTCTCAAGCACTTAATACAGTGCCCTGCACATTATAAATTCTATTGATTGATATTCCAGGAACTAAACACGATTATCAAAATGTGAGTTCTTGAAAACGTTACCCTGCGGATGGCCAGGTGATTAATCCCATCCAAACTTGCCCTGCCCCCCCTTTTTTTTTTAGCCAAGACAGCTTATTTAGCTTAGTTTCAAACCTGGAAATGATGGCCCTACTCTATGACTTTACATATCCTTTGATGTGATTGCCATCCCCCGGTCTAGGGACCTTCCTTTTGAATTTCTCTTAAGATGAAAATTGAAGCTTTTATCTGAGGTTGCCTCTTTTCTTAAATTGCAGTAGGATTGATGATGGATTAGGATTCTCAAAGACAAATATCCACTGTCGTGCATACCTTACTGTAAAATGATGTCTCCACTTCTTTAGAACTCAGAAAGAGATTAGAGACAGAGGAAAGGTTCATTACCGTGCACATAATTGGGTCACTAGGTTTTGAACCCAGGGACTGGAATTTTATTATGTAATACCAAATAAAATGTGTAATTTGAATTACACAATGGTATTTTTCCTGTGGGTGTTAGCATCTCTAGGCGTCTGTTACCAGTTGTTGTTTATTGAACTTGATATAAAAGGTCATCATTTCAGTAGAAGCAATGAAGAGTCTTTCCTTTTTTCTAATAATAAAGACTTTAACCACCCCAGCAACTATTTGGAGGAAAGTTAATTTTGTTATTTAAATTATTTTTCTCTCTGGGATAACCTCTGGAGATAATGCGTTTTTATAGGATCCTCTGGGACAGTAGTCAGAGTTATTCAAGCAGTCTTTATTACTAGACCAGGCATTTCAGAACTCTTAGTTCCATTTTAACATTTAAAAAACTATAATAATTTCATTTTAAATTAAGACATTTTCAAGTCAGTTAACACTCTCATTGCCTGTTTTAGCAGATTATATAACTCCTTTTAGATCTTATTTCAGATTATTCCAAGCATTAATTTCATTGACAGCACTGGCATAAGAAGGATTTGTTTGTTGTTTTCCAGCTGCCATGAGGGTATGTCTTTATGAGTAATTATTAATTACTGTATACTGAATATCCTGGTCTCATACACAATCTGCTTCAGCATCTAAATTAGCATCTCTTTTAACAAATCACATTTTCAGTTCTGTTTTTGCCAAACTGTGTACCATGATTTTTTGATAGTGTGATCTCTTTAAACTGAGTTGTTGGTTAAAGAGGACACAAGAGATTGCTGATACGGCAAGTTTTTCTGTCCCTGAACATTGTAATATTTCCCTAAAAATATGCTTTTAGACAGTATATCTCCAATGGTGCTTATTCTATAATTTTCCATGTTTGTCATCTTAAGTGTATTGCATTTCCCTTTTCCCTTTGGGGTGGTCTGAAGTTCAAAGTAGCCATGCAGCTGCTGCAGACTAGAGAGTTCCTTTAATAATCATTATAAAATAATCCAAAATAGTAGTTCTAGCATATGATTTATCCATACTCTAGAGAATTTAATGTGTAAGCAATCCGTTTGGCCATTTAAGCAAAATCAATATATTGAGTACTTGTAACCCTATAATTACTACACTTATATTTCAGTGGGAGGGATCTGTTACCATTTTACTTTTGGAAAAGCATTGTAGGCTTTATTCAATATTTAGTGGTATCAAAAGTGCATCTTTAAAAGACATGTGGAAAGTAGTGATTTTAGTTCATTACTATCTGTGGTTGATGTCCTTGAATGTTTATACTTGTGCTTTTCATTTTCTGTGGATAACCTTCTTGACATATTTTATTTCAGCATTTTTAGAGTTTTGTTAAGTTTGCAAACCCAGTAAAACTCTTGAGTCATTTGATAAGGTTATCCAATATTGACTATGATAAAGAACTACTTATACAAGATTTAAGTATTTGACATTATCATCATGTATTGAGTGAGGAAAATCCTTCATATTACTAAATTGGTAATTTGCCTCCATTCTGTTAATTTTTCTATGTCTTAAGTTTTCACTGTTCAAGAGGAGTCATAATATGTAAGGGAAATATATCTCCAGAATAATTTTGGGGAAAGGTAATTTTTTTTTTTTTTAAAAAAAAGTAGATTTCTATTCAAGTAATCATTTACAGTTCCTTTTCCTGCCTGTCCCTTAAGTGTCAGATTGGGTAAACCACAGCCACCCTTTTTGTACAGTAAAATAAGGTGTTCATTAAGTTAATTGGATTGGGCCATGATTTAGTCAATTAGTGGTTTTTTCTAGAAGATCTGAGATTAATGTCAAAGGACTTGCGAGAGCAGGAATGATAGGAGTGATCACATATATTTAATATTTAGCAGTTGCTTGGCACATAGTAAGCAGCTAAATGCCACCATTATTATTGGTATTATTATTATTACTATGGATCTTAGTCTAGAGGGGGAGACGGACATTAAATATATTAATTAAATATATTAATGTCCGTCTCCCTCTCTAGACTGTAAATTCATTGTGGGCAGGGAGTGAGTCTGTTTATTGTTATTTATATCTTACTCTCCCAAGCACTTAGGACAGTAATCTGCATACAGTAAGTGCTCAATAAATGTGGTTGATGGACTAAATTATGGATATACACATAAGTGTTATGGGGCTGAGAGTGGGGTGAATATCAAGTACTTAAAGGGTAGAGATCTAGGTGCATAGGTGACATAGAAGGGAGAGGAAATGGGGGAAAAGAGCTTAGTTGGGGAAGACCTCTTGGAGGAGAAATGACCTTAGTAAGGCTTTGAAAGGAGGGGTGGTTTGCGAGCTGTTGATAGAGGATCAAAGTGTGCAGATTGGGTTGAAGTAGGAAATGAGTAAGTTAAGAAAGGAATGGACAAAGAAATTGAGTGCTTAAAAGCTAGTGATATGGCGTGACTGTTAATGAGTAGCTGGATGGGCTGCCCCTGGAAGTTGTTGAAGAGTGAGGAGGTGTGAGCCAAATGTTTTTTAGAAAAATGAGTTGGGTAGCAGAATGAAGTATGGGCCGGAGTGTAATTATGTATAGTGATGTCTTGTCTGCATGCAATTTATGAAGTGTGGTTGTTGATTTCAAATTTCACTGATGAGCCTACAGTAGAATGAGTCAACCACCATGTTATGTGTTACAGTTGGTAAGAACCAAGAACAGAATTGCTTTACAGCTTTTGTTTCTTTTTTTCCATTTCTTTAGCTGAATAAAACTTAGTAATCACAGCAGGTTGGGCAACCAGCAGAGCTACTTGTTGCCATTATCTGGATGGACCATTGGTCTGACCCATTAATGGCCTTTCTTATATTTGTAACTTTACGTATGATGTGTATTGACTGGTAGACACTTGGTTGATATAAATTTGATTGTTCAGGTTTCTGAGAATTGCTTAAAAAGGAAATGCTAAAATAGACTAATTCTGAAGTAGATTCACCAATAATTCCAGATATTATCACATTGCAATTTACTGCCAGTCTTCAAAATAGCTTTGATTATCAGTCATAATGTGGGTTTTTACTTTATTTTATTCTTCAACCCAATAGTTCTTTTCAAACATTTTCAACAAAGGTAATGCTATTTAAATTACATTTGCTGTACGGCATACTTTCCGTATAGTGAAACTTTTCTTTGCATATGAAGGTCCCGTTTTGCCATCCATTTTCACTAATCAGTCCATCAATGATATTAACTGTGTGTTTACTGTGTGCACAGCACTATTTCAGTGTTTGGGAGAGAACAATACAATCGAGCTGGTAGATGCTCTTACAAGGAGCTTACAGTGTAGAGGGGGAGACAGATATTAAAAAAATAACAGATGGGGAAAATGTCAGAGTATAGGGATATGTATTTAAGTGCTGTGGATCTGGGGATGGGGTGGATATCAAGTACTTAGGGTAGGTAGATAGGCTTAATCTTAGAAGGCCTCTTGGAGGAGATAGGATTATGGTAGGTCTATGAAGGTAAGGAGAATGGTGGTCTGTTGTTTAGGAAGGGGGAGGGTTGTTGGGGAGAGACTAAATCAAGGAACAGTGTGAGTAGGTTGGCATTAGTGGAGCGAAGTGTGCAGGCTGATTTGTAGTAGATCACTGAGGTATGGTAGGAGGGGGTCATAGGGTTAATTGTGAGGACTATGAGGTGAATGGGCAACGATTGAAGGTTTTTCCGGAGTGGGTAGACATGGACTGAGCGGGTTTTTAGAAAAAGGATCCATACATCAGAGTGAAGAAGGGACCGAAGTGGGGAGAGATGGGGCAAGGAGGTCAGCGAGGAGGCTGGGGCTGTATTCAGGTTTCGGATCAGCATGGTAGCAATTTGGATGGAGAGGAAAGGGCAGGTGCTAGTGATGTTGCAAAGGAAGACCTGACAGGATTGGGTGACATTGAGTATGTGAGATGAGAGAGAGGAATCTATACCATTATAGCACCTAAAATATGTCAACAACCTCAGATTGTGTGTTTTTTGTCTTGAGGAAATCCAAATGTTGTGTGAAAGCAGCCTGGCCTGGTGGATAAAGCACAGGTCTGGGAGTCAGAAGGACCTGGGTTCTCATCACGGCCCTGCCACTTGTCTTCTGTGAGACCACGGGCAAGTCATTTCTCTGTGTCTCATTTACCTTATCAATAAATTGGGGATTAAAACTGTGAGCTCCATTTGGGGCAAAGACTGTGTCCAACCTGATTAGGTTCCTTCCATTTTATCCAGCGCTTAGTACAATGCCTGGTACATAGTAAGTGCTTAACAAATACCTTAAAAAAAAGATACTCAAAAAAACCAAAACCTAGTAGGTGAATTTTTCAGTTGATTAACTTCAGTTCCTATGAGGATTTCTTGTCCAACATGTTTTTGGGGGTATTATGTAATAGGTGAATATATTTATTTCTCCTTGAGGTTTCTTAGCTTTTGGTTGAGTCTGGCAGCCCCAGTTGCATTTCACAACATCCGTTCTTATTTAAGGTTTGAACTTCTAATGCTCTAGTAAACACAGGATGGCAGGTCTCCCTATGACTCAAGGATCTTTTTCATGGAATGGCAGCTACTAATGACGTTGATGCATAGCATTTTAGGAATGAAAGGCAACTGAATGAATAGAATGCCTACTCAATTAACAGAAAGGTTGGAGTAGCTATTGTCCACATAAGGCAATACCATTAGATCATCAGCTCCTCCAAGGCAAGATTGTGCCATACTCCCTATATTCCCCAATTTCCTAGGGGTCAGTGTTCTATACCTAGAGTTCAGTAAATGGTATAGTGATAATAATTGTGGTATTTAAGTGCATACTGTGTGCCGAGCTCTGTAGTAAGCGCTGGGGTAAGTACAAGCAAATCGGGTTGTACGCTGTCCGTGCCCCATCTAGGGCTCACAGTCTCAATCCCCATTTTACAGATGAGGTAACTGAGACCCAGAGAAGTGAAGTGATTTGCCGAAGGTCACACGGCAGATTTATGGTGGTGGTGGGATTAAAGCCCATGACCTTCTGACTCCCAGGTCCATGCTCTATTTGCTGGATAGATAGATCCACTACATTGCTGGGCACATAGTAAGTGCTTAATAAGTACCGTCATTATTATTACTATCTCATTTGCAAGGCATTTACAGTTCTCTACACCTATATGTAATGGCATTATGGCTATCTAGAGTTTATCATGAATAATAATAATCTTAAGTGATCAGTTGTATTTATTGTTACCCTACTGTGTGCAGAGCCCTGTACTAAGTGCCTGGGAGAGCACAGCACAACATAGTTGGTGGATACATTCCCTGTCCACAGTGAGCTTACAGTTTAGAGACTGGGATAATCATGTACTTCATTAAATGCTGAGTAGATGGTCAAGCTCTCCCAAAATCGATTAGACATAGGGCTCACAGTCTCATGTAGTGGGAGTAGTTTTCTTAGCCCTATTTCGCAGATGAGGAAACTGAGGCCCACAGAGAGTAAGTGACTTGCGTAAGATGACACCACAGGCCAGTGACAAAGCAGGGATTAGAATCTAGTTTACCTGACTCCCAATCCCCTTGGTCTATTTTGGAGGCCATGCTGCCTCTTTAAGAACCTTATAGCTTGTTCGCTGCTTAGTTAAACTGTTGTTTGCTCTACCTCTCTTAAAATTGCAAACCCCCATATTAAAATATATATCCTAAACCCACTTTGCTCTCTGAAACAAGTTAATATGAAATTAATAATTAAACTTTGGATTTTTGTCCTATATCTCCCTGGAGCTCAAGAACTCAAACCGTCAAATTACCACTCAGACTGGTTTTGTGGTACCTCGACACATGGTCTGAATTGTTTCAGACATCCTCATTTAAGAAAAGTTCCTGATAGCTACATTGAAGTTTAAAAGCTTGTGATAAAAATCCAAGTCTTAGACTTCATTTTTTAAATAATATTAATTATTACAGTTGTATTTCCTTTTGTAGAACAGAAAAATTGTTAACAGCACATCAGAATTTACTGTACCTGATATGTGAAATATTTCATGCTGTTTGGTGAAACTAAATTAAAAACATTATCTGGCAGTTTTCCTAGGAGAGAGGAAGAACTTTGGGTTTTCAGTATATAAAATGTCAAATGTCTCCCATGTTTTGATGTTTTATTGACATTCAGTATTTTCCCGCCTCCTGTAAGCCTATCCTTGGGAAAGTTGCCCCTGATTTGGATGTCTTGGTAGAATATTATCAAATTATGTATTAGACAAATAAGTAAGAAACTGAATCAAGAAAATCACTGTGTCCTTTGTGTGGCTACAAAGTAGTATCAAGCTCCAGATTAAAGGGAAGAGGGGTTTCCATATATCAGTGGTAATTTTTAACTTGGGCTTCAAGATATGGACCTATCCAGCTGCCATATTTGGCTGCTTGTCAGCAACACCTGTGGACCGTATTTAGCAAGTTAGGGTCAACATCAGGAAGGTCTTGGGTCACAGTTCACCATCATTAAAGGCAATGTTTGCTAGACCTGACATTTTCATTAAGTGGAAAAAAAAGAGGAAATCAGGTGAAAAAATCATAGGGGAGAAAACTATGTAAATCTTTTTGTAGTGGGAAAGGGAGGGAAGGAGAAAGTAAATGTTCAGAGACAATATATAATTTCACCACCTAATTTAGTGTGCAGTAGTAACTAAATGCCTGAGGTCAAAACGTCTAACCTACATTTTAAGTTACTTTTCTCTAAATGTAAAAATGGTAGCATCTCTGAAGTTTTCTGTGAAAGAGAAAAGTACCAAAATGTAGTCTAGGACACATATCTTTGTATCCTCCATTCTGAAAAGAGAAATAGACCATTGCAAGCATACCCCAAATTTTCTGAAAATTAAACTTCCTTTTTACATATTGATCCCAGAATGTGACTGATATCCTCAAGCTCCATTTACAACAACTCTTCTACACTGCAACAGAATGAAAAAATGCTTACTGTTCTCCAACACCAAGAAAGTTAGTCTAGCATGTCAAGTTGTATGGTAATTGGGTTTTCTCCTTTTAGGAAAAATGTGAATTACATTTTGGAAAGCTTTGTCTAATGAAGTGTGTGGATCAGAATGAAAAAATATATAAAAAATGAATTACATGCAAAATTGCAGTTTTCTGTAATAAGATAGTGTTTTGAAGGTGATGGCTCTATGACTTATAAATGCAAATTCTCAGTTATTTTAAAATATTTCCAACTAAACCCTTTCTGTTCTTTTTCCTATTGCCCCCAAGTCCACACCTCCATTTCATTGTGCTCTCAGGAGTATATGACTGAAGTTACACATCAAATAAATCTCTCCAAGTGTAGCAGAGAAGCCTAGTGTCGAGCTATTTCCTAGTTCCCTTTCTGTTTTCCTGTTTTAATTTTCTTGTCATCTCTGCCATTTCCAGGTTTCCTTCATGCTAATATCAATTCTTTATCACCTCTAATTTTTCCATCAACTACTCGTGCAGCTGAAGCAGCAGCAAAACACTGCTTTTCTCTGCTTAAAAGAGGTACAATTTTCAGACTGGTGCTGCATTTCAGAGTCTTGCAGATTGCATCCAAACACAGCACATGGGAATTTAGTGTAAAAATAGTATGGAGTAATTCTGACTCTGGAAGCAACCATTGTGACTTTTGTATCAATGTCAAATACGAAGTAATGTGCCTTTCCGTAAGAGTATCATCAATTCTCAGTTTCTCGGGGGAGGATTATCCAGTTGTTGATTATATTTCTTCCTCTTTACTTTTCCTTTCTCATTTGGACTTTTATCTAAGGATATGCAGGGAGAGGGAGAAGGCACAGATAACTGGAGTGAAAATACTTATAAAAATGAATGGCTCAGGCAAGTATTTGCGTTCCATCACTAGCATCATGCTGTGTCTTATTGATGATTTACTGAAATAAAAAAACGCATACAATTGAACAGGAAGAATAATATAAGCAAACATGTAATCTACATATGTACATTTAGAATTATTTGACGAGTCTATTGACAAATTGTGATGAGTGAAAAAGTTTCTGAGAGGAATGTTTAGCATGTGTACATCTTGCGCTGAGTTTAGGAGAGGAGGGATGTGAATATCTCTATTTGTTGCTGATCGTTCTTTCCCAGCACTTAGTACAAGTGCTCCGCACACAGTAAGGGCTCAATAAATGCAACTGAATGAGTATGACTAGGAAGGGGGAAATTATTATTTTTACAAAGGATAATTGAGTAAAAGGTGAGAGGTTGAGCTAGATGCACTGAATTAATACAAGCTTGGCTGGAGTGGAGAGGGCAGTAGAGTTAATGGAAGTATAGACAGGTAAGAGTGGCCAGTTCGTGAGTCTTTGAAAGCCTCAGAAGTTGTTTGACCCGGAGAATCATGAGAGCCCTTGAACTGCAATATGGTGTGGTGAAAGTGGAAGATTATAGCTGTAGAGTATGGAACATTTTTGAGTGGGGAGACTTTGGGGATTGTGGGGTAGACGGAACAAGAAAGTGGTCAAGGTTATTATCCAGGGTTGAAAACATACCTCACCATATAACTGTTTGTTATGCTATCGCATTTAGAGAAACATAGCCCCAGTTGCATCACGGGATATGCTTAAAGACCATTTTTCTGTCACCTGCCAAGGTCGTCACTCACAAATCTGTTTGGATGAACATTATTACTATTGACAATAATGATAATAGTAATAATGGTATTTAAGCTCTTACCCGAGTGCCGAGCACTGTTCTAACTGCTGGGGTAGATACAAGGTAATCAGATTGTCCCATGAGGGGCTCACAGTTTTAATCCCCATTTTACAGATGAGGTAACCGAGGCACAGAAAAGTTAAGCGGCTTGCCCAAGGTCATACAGCAGTCAAGTGGCGGAGCTGGGATTAGAACCCATGTCCTCTGACTCCCAAGCCTGTGTTCTTTGTACTAAACCACGCTGCTTCTATAAATGTAGAAGAGGAGACTGGGAGACTCATTTCAGAGCTTGGGGAAGCCAGAAGCTTTAAACAGAAACTCCTTGCCGTTGACTTCAAAGTCCTCAATTAGCTTGCCCTCTCCTATCTTACCTTGTTGATTTCCTACAATCCAGGGCTCTCACTTAGCTCATTCAACACCAACCTAAGTACCGCAATCTCATCTCTCTTGCTGCTGAACCCTCGCCCACATCCTTCCTTCTGGCCTGGAACTCCCTCCTCCTTCATGTGATAGACCATCACTCCCAACCGCAAAGCCGTATTAAAATCTCATCTCCAAGCATATTCCCTAAGTCCTCACTTCCCCTATTCCCTCTCCCTTCTTCGTCACCCTTTCACTTATATTTGTACCTTTTAAGTATTTAATATTCTTCCCATCCTCAGCTCCACAGCACTTATGTACGTATCCATAATTTATTTTAATGTCTGTCTTCCCCTCTACACCCTAAGCCTTATGGGCAGGGAACATGACTACCAACTCAATGTATTGTACTCTCCCCAGCACTTAGTACGGTAGTCTTCATGCAGTAAGTGCTCAAAAAATACCATTGATTGCTGGAATAAAGAGATTAGGAGAAGCAGTGTTGGTGTTGGAGTGGTTCCAGAAGAAGAACTGAAATTGGTGTGTCATGCAAATCAAGTCCCCAAAGGGATGACTAGAAAGAGGAAAGGGTAGTATAAAAAAAGAGAAGAAGAGACAAGGGGATGAAGAAGATTGGTTTGGTAGACCCAACTTGGATGTGGCTATATTGAAATTGCTGTTTGCCTTCATATGGTTAGGTAGCCAGACTAGAGATCAAGAAAAGGAAGTAGAGCCAGTACTAGGACAGTTTTGTTTGGGTCAGGTTTTGGGCCTTGGGCCTCAAGTCTGACTGGCCTGAGAGCAGGGTTGGTGGTCTGGAGGGCCATTGTACATGCTCAAACTAATTGCACTGGAGTTGTAGAATCCCATGGACGTGAGGCTTGGGCCCACTCCTGTTCCATTTTGGGCCTTGCTTTCAGTGTCTTATCATCATCCTCATCTTTTGTGTTTTGTGTAGCCAACTTTCTCCTTCCCCTTTATTCTTATAAGTGTGAGTCACTTGGGGGCCCGGATCCATGTCTAATTCTTTTTTCCCCCAGTGTGTAGTATATTCCTTTGCCCACAGGAAGCACTTAAATATACTATCACTGCACTGGCCCCCAAAATATGGTAGGCTGAGCATGGACTGAATGAAGTGGGCTAGTGTGGGCTGGGGATTTGGGGTCTGTGCAGGGCTTTTAATAAATGGCTTATGTGGTGAAGTTTTGAAATTGATTGGGGGAAGGAAGATGGGACAGGGAAGTCGGAAAGGCTTATGGAATCCGTTGAAAGCTTGTGTATATTTGAGTACCCCTGGAAAAGAGTCTGAAGAGAGGGCGGGCAAGGGTTATCAATGATAAACTGGCTCGTGGAAGAGGAGCAGCCCTTCGTTTCAATAGGGAAAGGAAAATAGTCTATATTGAAGAGGTGTGGCAAGAGGTCTTAGTTTTTTTCTATGGAGACTTTATCTTCCGTTGTAAATAATAATTATGGGATTTGTTAGGCACTTACTCTGTGCCAGGGACTATACTAAGCACAGGGGTAGATACAAGATATTCAGGTTGGACACAGCCCCTGTCCCACATGGGCTCAGTCCAAGTAGAGTGAGTAGGATTTAATCCTCATTTTACATTTGAGGAAACTGAGGCACAGAGAAGTGAAGCGACTTGCCCAGGGTCACACAGCAGACATGGCGGAGCTGGGATTACAACCCAGGTCCTCTGACTCCCGAGCCCGTGCTCTTTCCACTAGCCCACGCTGCTTCCCTGTAGGAAGAAAAGAGAATGATGAAAGGAACCCTGCTTTTGGAGTTGCAGACGGTGGTCCCTGGACTACTAAGAGGAGCTATAGCTTCTTAGGTTACTTATTCTAAGACTGCTTCCTGTACAACCATTTCATTTTTCCTAGTGCTTCTGTTGCCAAGCCTTTCCCCACTTCAGTTCCATACCTGGAGGGCGAGGGACCGTATGTATTTTTTCCCAGGGTTTAGTACAGCATTTCTCATAATAATGATGGTATTTGTTAAGCGCTTACTATGTGCCAAGCACTGTTCTAGGCACTGGGGTAGTTACAAGGTTATCAGGTTGTCCCGTGTGGGACTCACAGTCTCAATCCCCATTTTACAGATGAGGTCACTAATAAAAGTTACCTCTGCTATTACTGCTCATACACATATTACTTTTAGGAAAGCAAGGCAGGTCAATGAGAGGTTTATTCCAAGATTTTGTAATGCTGGAGAGACTACTAAAATCAATCAGTCAGCCGTATTTATTGAGTACTTACTGTGTGCAGAGCCCTGTACTAGGTTCTTGGGAGAGTTCATTATAAGAGTTAGTACACACCTTCCCTGTCCACAGCGAGCTTAAAACATGCCCTTTGAGAGCCCCAGCTTGATTTTAGCCGTGAAGATGAGTATTGCCCTAGGATAATTCTGGGTACTGATGCCAGAGTCTGGCTTCTCTTGCCACTCACACTACCCACACTAGTTGACATTTCCCACTGTGTCCTATCCTTTGTCAGGGGAACTCCTGGAGGCACCCTCCTCCCCTTCCCCCTTGCCATATCCCCCAGCTGACTAGCCTTATCCAACAGTACCTGTTATCTCTCTGGTCTTTGCTCTGTGCAGCTTGAGAGAGAGGAGGCCAGAAGAGAATCAGACGGTGAGTATCAACAAGGCAGAACGGTAGGAGACGAGGTGGGGTAGGCAGAGAGCACCTTTGTAGGGAAGAGAAGGTTCTTTTAGGGGCGATGCTCTCATAGCCCTTATGAAGTCACTGCCTCTCCCATTGCGTAGAATCGTAACTGGCAGACAAGTGAAAGATTTCTTATTCTTTTGAAAGTAGCCCAGAAAGGTTTTCTAATGTATACTCTGGTGGCACGCTGAATGCAAGATCCTTTTTCAACGCCTGAAATTGAGTATTTTCAGTTATATCTCTTCTCCTTTTCCAGTTCACCTTTGGGAAGTTTAATAAAAATGAAAGAGCAGAAAGTAAGCAAAGGAAGAGGGTAAAGAATTAAAGGGCATGGACAATCTGCCCTTGAATAAATGAGTGCAGACTGTATTCGTCTTGTGAACCTTATCTGTTTGCTTTTAAAACCAGCACAGTATGATTTGTCTTGCAGCTTATTTTGAGTTTGAAGTACACAGCTTCTGGAGTTTATTTATAACTTAAACAGGTAAACAAGATTTAATAAGAGAAGGCCCAAACAACTAACCCATACTCTTAAGTAAAGCCGGCATAGGAAAAAAATACCTCATTTTCCCTTTTAGTAGTTTTATTACCTTTCCCTTCATTCCAGTGATGGTGGACTCTCCCTTATCAGGGTGAAGTATGTGAGGTTCTGTTGGTACAGGGAGACAAATCCCAGTCCCAAGGGGAAAGTTCATAATTGGACTCAGCAGCTCTGGAAGCAAAGAAAAGATACTTCTTATAGGCTGTAAGGTCACTGTGGGCAGGTAACATGTCTTACCAGCTCGGTTGTAGTGTACTCCTAACCGCTTAATACAGTGCCCCGCACACATTAAGCACTCAGTTACTGTTAATCGATTCCTATAAGATGACTGATTTTTTTTTTAATCCCGTACGCCTTTGTTATATTTAAGATCAAGACTTTACTTGGGCCATGCCCTGATCTGTGTAGTGGCTTAGCATATTCCCCTGTGTTGTGGTAAGTTGGTGTTGACCAATGTGTGAGGAAGGTGCCATTTGCACCTCAGTGCACCTGTCACTCCTGTCAGGTTAGGCCCCATGGTTTGTATACATCCATAGGCACATGTCCAAATGTCCAGCTAGGTCATCACCACCTATTTGGGTTTTTATTTTAGATGCTTGTGGAAAGTAGATGTCTGTTTAGTTGTAGTTAGTTGTGGTATTTGTTAAGCTCTTACTATGTGCCAAGCACTGTACTAAGTGCTAATGTAGATGCAAGATCATCAGGTTTCATGGTGGGTTCACAGCCATAGGAGAGAGAACAGGTATTGAGTCCCCATGTTGTAGATGAGGGAACTGAGGCACAGAAAGGTGAAGTGACTTTGCCAAGATCACACAGCAGACACGTTGGGAGCTGGGATTAGAACCCAGTTCCTCTGACTCCCAGGCCCATGTTCTTTCCATGCTGCTATGCTGAATTTGTACTGAATTGATCCAAAGGCCTGTTGCCAGTAAATGACAGAATGGGCCAATACAGTACCATTAGTTTGATCTAAGGCTGAGCGGCTGATGTTAAGGGAAGTAGGAGATTTGAAACACTTGAGTCAATTTTTTAGTTTTCTTTTGGTTACATTAGGAGTTTGTGAATCATGTAGTAATTTAAAAAACTTAATGAGTGAGTCATTGAAACCTTATTTGATGGTGATTTATGAAAATTGCTCATTAGCGCAAGCTAAATTTAAATGTAGGTGGATGTTCAATAACTGTGAACTTCTTACTTTTTTTCCCTTCCTTTAAATAGGAGTTAAAGTTCCTCGTAATTTTCGCTTGTTGGAAGAACTTGAAGAAGGTCAAAAAGGAGTAGGTGATGGTACTGTTAGCTGGGGCCTTGAAGACGATGAAGATATGACACTTACAAGGTGGACAGGCATGATTATTGGGCCACCAAGGGTCAGTGTTTAAAATTAAAACTTTTTCTATTATGATTGTTTTAAACTATAGTGAAGAATTTTAAGATGGTTATATTAAAAATGTATAGTCATGGCAAGCCATAATTGAAGAGTCTTCTTTTCTTTTATACTCAATGTAGAGTAAATTGAGTTGCATTAAATAGATGTTGTTTTATACTTTGTCAGATATGGTTCTTTGAATGGCAGCCTTTTAATAATGCTGTCTGTGACCCCTTTAGCTTGCAAGTTTCATTTTTGAAACTGTTTTCTTTTGGTTGAGGCTGAAGTTTTGCGTTCTTCACCCCTAGGCCTCCCATCTTCTCAGCTCCATCTTCAATTTTTTTTTTGTAGCCTACTTTACAATGCCTTTTGATTTAGTTAGTCATTGAACCCAAACCTGTCTTCATTTTGTTTGGTTCTTTTGCATAATGGCTGCTGCTTTTTAGAGTATATAATGATAGAACTGAAGGGAACCTCAGGAAGTCATCTGGTCCCAGCCACTGATGATGACTAAATCAGGACAGTGGTTGGTTGTTATGGTTACCTCTGTAGGCCATATATTATAATAACCTGGAAAGTTGTCATATTAGTTAGAAAAAACTTATAAAGGCACATGAACCAGTCAAATTAATGTGACAGAAGAAATAGTATTTCTTGGTATTCAGCATATTAATTTTGAGATGTCTTGAGAAATTGAACTGCCCAGATTTAGATCAGTCTGTCCTTTGTTAATCTCTTGCATATTAAAAGGGAAGTCATTTTATTCCATTTTCTACAACACATATTAGAGCTGTCTTGTTCATTCCTCTTACCACTTGGCCAAAACATAACAAAAACTATCTTATAGATATTAATCTAATGTATTTTTATAGAACTTTTAAAGTTGTAGCAATCTTTAGCTATCAGGAAAATTTTCCCAAGTCTAATCTATTTTTTTGGGTGCAATTCAAGATATTTCTTGTGTGGAAGAGATAGTCACTTTCCTTATATAGCAATTCTTCAATAAAGGTTTCTCTCACCAGTTGTGGTTTCCCAATTGCAGTTCTCAGTATCCTCACTTAATTTTCTGTGCATCGTTCTTACCTCAGCATACAGTTGTGAGTTAGTCTTGTGGTTTTCCAGCACTGGGGAAAGCTATAATTGTCATTTCAAGCCTGCTGCACTCTGACATTGAACCTCAGGGCACTGAGATAGCACTGAGCTTCTCCAACACTGTATCAATAGTTTATTAGCACTACAAGGGAATTTAATTGGATCTATTAAAGTTCAGTGCACCTTAAGGTATGGGTGAATTTAATGATGAAAGTGAAAACAGCTAGCTTGAAAGAATTTTCAAATGAACTTACAACTTCTTTTTCCCTTCCCTCCCACCTTAAACACCATCCTGTGAGACAGAAACAGGCATTCCCTAACCCCCTTTATTCTGAAAGTGTGTGGTTTCACCACCGGGGATATTTTTGGGAGTTGGCAGTTGCCACAGATGGCAAGAGAAACCCTTTTGAAGATAATTATAAGGACTTTCCTCAGTCTTGTCTTTAGAGAAAATCTCAGTTTATTTGTCCTTATTCATAGGTCCTACCTCCACATGCTGTCATAGTCTTTGGGCTTTACCTGGGAACATTTACTCTTAATCTACAGCACTTAAATATATATCTTTAATTTATTTATTAATGTTTTTCTCCCCCTCTAGACTGAAAGCTCGTGTGGGTAGGGTAAGTGGCTACCAACTTTGTTATATTGTACTCTCCTAAGTGTTCTGAACAGGGTGCACATAGTAAGTGCTCAATAAATACCATTGATTGATTGATGGAAATCAGATTTAGACAGGCCAATTAGTTTAGTTCCAGGACACATATTCCCGTATTCGTGCACACCTCCCTTGATTATAATGCCTTGGAAACTGAGTTGAATTTAGAGATTTGTCTTAGGCACCTACAAAAAGTGGCATAGATTTCCTTAGCAGTTAAACTGGGTCCATGAATTGGAGGGAAGGGATCTAAATTGTTTGCTGGAAACATTCGTTACACATTTCACCATCAAATAAGGTTTCAATGACTCTCATTAAGTTTTTTAAATTACTACATGATTCACAAACTTCTAATGTAACCTATAGTAATACTATTTAGTATTACTGTTACTAAATAGTAAGTACTATTACTATTTAGTAATAGTAATAAAGTGCCCAAGAAATTAGTCAGTTGTATTTATTGAACACTTTCTGTGTGCGGAACACTGTACTAATTGCTTGGGAGAGTACAGTGTAACAAACACATTCCCTGCCCACAACGACCTGGCATTGTAGAGGGAACATAGTCATGTGTTCAAAGAAGAGTATTTTTTTGAGAGGTGAGTAACTCCTGGGTTTTCAATTGTTTCCTTAAGGGCCTGCCTCCATTCCTGTAGATAAGTGTTCTGTAAATGCTTTTAAGATGACCCTTTGTATTTTAGAGGTTTAAAAACATGAGGAGAAAAGCCATCTTGGCTTGGTTGCAGAGCAATATATTGTGTCATTTGTACAAACAGGCTGTCTTGTTTTACATATTTCCACAATTTTATTTCACGTGAAAACAGATTTATAGTCAATATCACAAAATACACATCAAGACTTAGTATTCTTAATTTTATTCAAGATAGATTCTGGGAAAGCATTGATATTGTAATCAGGTTAAAAGGGTAGTATTAAAATTGTATGGAAGAATTTGAATTCTCACAAATTTGAATAATTAGAAATTTGTAATTTTACTGTAATACGCAAAATCCCAGGAATTATTTGTACTGCCAAAGTGATCACTTTCTTTCTATATCCATACAAATCTGCGGCACAAGTACTTAGTACATAGTTTTCTAAGGATGAGACTGGTTTGCAAGGGAATGAGCATTATATACCTGTTTAGTTTTTTTACTCTTGGAACACTCAAGTCCTCTTCCCAGAAAGATTCAGGAAATCCGCATTTTCAGGGAAGCAAGTAGGAAGAGAGCAATGGATCACAAAATTGAGGGGGAAGAATTAGGCTAGGATGGTGGCAGAGATTTGTAGTGGAATAGAAAGTAATAGGAAAAGTAGGGTAAAGGAGGGCGACAGAGACATTTATAAAGCAGCCGAAGAGGTGCAGACTCTTAAGGGAAGGCAGGAAAATCCAGATATCAAGCCAACCATGTTCATCTCCAATTCATCCTTCCCTGCTTCAGCTCTGCCCTCTCCTCTTCCTGGCAACATTATTTCTCCATCCTTATTGACTCCCGTGCCCATTGCCCTCGCCCATTATTTCAGACGTTTAGACTGTAGACTGGAGCTCTAGGCTGTAAGCTCATTGAGGGCAGGGAATGTGTTTGTTATATTGTACTCCCAACCTCTTAATACAGTGCTCCACAAACAGTAAGCAATCAAATACAATTGAATGACTAATTCCCTCCTCAAACTCCCAGTCCCCCATCCCTCACCCCCCCATCTCTTTCCCCTAATCATCTGGCCACAGACATTATTGAGAAAATGGAAACTATTAGGCTTTAACGCGATCTCCCATTAGGCGATCTCCCTAAAATCTCTCCTTCCCTCCAGTCCCTCCCTCGCCCTGTTCCTTCTTTGGCTCTCCCATCTTTCCCAGTAGTATCTCAAGTAAAGTTTTCCTGTGTCCTCTCCAAATCCACTCCTTGCACCTCCACCTCAGGCCCTATCCCTTCACAGTTCATCAAAATACATTTCCCTTTCCTCTTCTCTCCCTGACCACTATCTTCAACTGCTTACTTTCCAATGGCTTTTTCCCCACTGCTTTCAAACCTGCTCATGTAGCTCTTATCCAAAAAAACCCACTCATAACCCCGTGCCTCCTTCTAAATTATCCCCTCATCTTCCTCCCACTATATCTCTCCAAACTCCTTGAGTCAGTTGGGTGCACCTGCTGCCTCCACTTCCTCTCCTCCTCTTCTTTCTTTGACCCCCTTCCAATCTGGCTTCTGCCCCTGCACTCCACAAAAACTGCCCTCTCAAAGTCACCAGTGGTATCCTAGCCAAATCAATTGGCCTCTATTCCAGTCTAATCCTCCTCAACCTATTAGATGCTTTCACACTTTAGACCACCCCCATCTTATGGAAACGTTATCCAGCCTTAGTTTCACTGACACTGTCCTGTTTCTTCTCCTGTTTCTGTGGATGCTCATTCTCAATCTCTTTTATGGTGGCCTCTGCCTCCCACATCCTAACTGTGGGAGTCTTCCTAGGCTCAGTTCTCTGTCCCCTTCTATTCTCCATCTACACCCACTCCCTCGGAGAATTCATTCAGTCCCCTGGTTTCAACTACCATTTCTGTGTGGATGATTCCCAAATCTACATATCTAGCCCTGATTTCTCTCCTCTGTAATCTCACATTTCCTCCTGCCTTCAGGACATTTCTACTTGGATGTCCCACCAACACCTTAACTTGTCCAAAACAGAACTCCCACCCAAACCCCATCCTCCACTGACTTTTCCATCACTGTAGACAGCACCACCATCCTTTCTGTTTTACAAGCCTGTAACCTTGGGGTTATCCCCGACTCCTCTCTCTCATTCATCCCACATATTCAATCTGTCACCAAATTCTGTCGGTTCAACCTTCACAGCATCACTAAAATATGCCCTTTCCTCTCCATTCATACTGCAACCACATTAATCCAAGCACATATCCTATCCTTCCTTGATGAATGCTCCAGCCTCTTTGCTGACCTTCCTGGCTCCTCTCTCTCCCCCCACTTCAATCCATAGTGCACTCTGCTACCCAGGTCATTTTTGTATAAAAACGTTCAGTGTATGTTTGCCCTCAGCTCAAAAACCTCCAGTGGTTTCATGTCCACTTCTGCATCGGACACAAACTCGTTACCATTGATTTGAAAGCACTCAGTCATCTTGCTTCCTCCTACCTTGCCTCTCAGATTTCTTACTACAACCCAGCTCGCACACTTGGCTCCTCTGATGCCAGCCTACTCACTGTACCTCGATCTAGTCTATCTCATTGTTGAACCGTCGTCCACATCCTGCTTCTGGTCTGGAACCCCCTCCCTTTTCATATCAAACAGATGATCACTCTCCCTATCTTCATTGTCTTACTAAAAGCACATCTTTAAGGGGCCTTCCCCAACTAAGCCGGCATTTCATCTTCTCCCACTTCTTCGGTGTCCTTAAACTTGGATTTACACCTCTTATTCGCCCTACTCTCAGCCCCACAGCACTTATGTATCCGTAATTTATGAATATTATTGTCTCTCTTCCCTATCTAGACTGTAAGCTCATCTGTTGTACTGAGGTGTTTGTTGTTTATAGCCTTGGTGCTGTTTACAGGTGTTCACTTAAATTGCATGATCCTCTTGAAGTGTCAGCTCCAAAAGTCACCTCTTTTTTTATTGCAGCATGCTAGGCTGCCTCAGTTTTCTCCCAACATTCAGCAGTGATTTTGCATCATCCAAGACTGCACTCAGGTCCATCTGTAAATACATTTTTGCTGTCTTCCTTGTTTCTGGATACCCCGTTCCAGACTCTTACCCCTTTGTTTTCCAAGTTTCCCCTGAAGTACCTCTCATACCTGCTTTTCTCATTCATACTCCTCACACATACTTTCCAAGTCACACATACACCCAGACACAATAACTGAAGCTCAGCCACCCTTTTGTTGAAATGTATAGCATCAGATGGCAAAGAAAGCAGCTTCTTGAATCCCCAAAGCCTCCAGGCACTGCTGTTTTCTTCTTCCCCAAATATTTATGGACCCTGGTTAACAGCTTCTACAATAGAATATTGAAAATCCACAGTGCCTGGGGCAAAACAATGGTTAGATTATGGAACTTTTCAATATTTGGATTTAATGGTAGTCGTAAGGGAGTGCCCAGGGGTGCAGAGGTTGAGGCTGGTGGGTTCACTGGCAACATGCGGGAACAGCAAGAGCAGCAGTCCAGCCCTGAGGACTTTGCAGACATCTTGCAAAAGTGGGGCTCGGGTTGGTGTGGGCAGGGAGAGAAGCATCAGAACTGCCTCATGGTGGGTGCATGGGGGTGGACTGCTATCCTGTAGTAATGCCTCAACTGTGGAATTTGAGAGTTCTCAAATTTTCTCTTTGGGAATTTTCTGCCTCCTTTAGATTAAATTCGAGGCTCAGTCAGTGTGGTTCCTGTGAACCCTATTCTTGGTGGTATTTTAAAGTATTATTTTAGAGAGGAAAAAAAGCCCTAAATGAAATACACCCAGTTCTCATGGAGCTCGAGGTTTGTGTACTTTTAAGAACTCACAGTAAGGAAAACTTGTGCTATAGAACTCACCCGTTGCAACTCTCTCTGTGAGTACACAAGCCATTTGTTTTAAATCAGTGGTGTGTTGTAACCAGACTTGTTCATGTAGTCAGACTAACGTTCCCTAGCTCCCTAACAGTCGACTAAGCAAAGCACTTAGTGGGAAAAAATGCATTCTGTTAGGATCGAATGTGTTTTACAGGTGTGAAGTTTAACGAAAATTACTGTTTCTTAGCCACCAAAATAGCATCATGTATGTAGAGATTACCCTCTCTTGAGGAACAATAAAATAGCAGGCTTTCTATATGGAAAGTAGAATGAGGTTTTATCATACAAAAAATACATATTTTTGTAGCTATGAGGCTAATATAGCTATACTCGCAAATGCTTAATACAGTGCTGTGCACACAGTAAGTGCTCAATAAATACGACTGAATGAATATAATAATATAATTGTATAGATTATCCAGTCAATCAGTCATATTTATGAAGTGCTTAGTGTGCAGGGCACTTTACTAAGCTCTTGGGAGAGTACAACACAACAGTATAACAAATTCCCTGCCTACAATGAGCTCACAGTTTAGAAGGGGAGGCAGTCATTAATATAAATAAATTACAAATGTGTACTAAGTGCGCTGGGGCTGGGTGGGGAGGGTGATGCATAAAAGGAGAAAGTCAGGTGATGCAGAAGGGAGTGGGAAAAGAGGATATAAGGGCTTAGGGAAGGCTTCTTGGAGGAAATTTGCCTTCAATTGGGCTTTGAGGGTGGGGAGGGTAATTGTCTTTCAGATATGAGAAAGGGGCTGTTCCAGGCCAGAAGCAGGACGGAGGCACTCACTTGGTTTTGCCCGTTAGCTTCTTTTGAGTTGAAATGAAAAACAAACTTTCTGTCCTCTTTACCCTTAAAACTATTTCTAATCTGTAGAGTTCTCTGTAGATGAATATCTCTGAATATCTGTTTTTGTTTCTGGACTTGTCTTTTAACCGTAGCCTGTATTCCTAACCAAGCTTGATGGCAACTTTGAGTTGCATTTGCAGTTTCTCACACTCGTTAAGTAAATTCTTGGGCAAATGAGCAGGCTTAGAAAATCATTTGTTTGCTACTGTGCTGATGTGAAGTACAAAGAGAAAAAGTCTTATAGTTTTTTGAAACTTGGAACAAATTTCTGAATCTAAAGCTGATTTCCTTTATTTACCTATAGAATCTTTGGTAAAAGCAGTACCCTCTTCAGAGCTTCAGTCTAGGCATTCTGATTATAGATATTAGCTCTTTGATTTGTATAGGCTCTAGTATGATTATTAGAATTTATTTTGTGCTCAACTAGATTTGTATAAATTTATGTTTTTAACTGTGGATATTTATTAATCAAAATAGTTTAGAATAAAGTGCATTTTAAAAAATTTAAAGATATGTCATAATTAGGATGATATTTGCCTGAGACAATCCTGGAAAAGTAATTATTATTGCACATTTTATCTTAACAATTATCAGTGTCCCGGATTTTCCTGCAAGTGATTTTAGAGGTGACGGTTTAAATGAGCTCAAAATGTACCTTTATGGATGCCCAGCAAGTTATTTTGGTCTCAAGGGCTTCTGGGAAGTGTAGTCTTCAACCATTATAGTCTCTGAGAATTTCTGAACTACAATCCCTGGAAGACTGTCTCTCCTCCTGCTGCACTGCTTACCTGGGGAAAAGCTGTTCTTGACGTTTAAATGTGGGAGTGGGATGATTTCAAGTTGCCATCTAACATGCCGGTCATAAAATAACATATGTAAGTTAATGAAACTCTTATATTTATTTTCTGTCTTCCTCTGGATCAGTAGATGAGATAGTATTTTTTATTTTGTACTTTTAAATTATTCTCCAACTCTTAGCTCTCTAATTTTTTTCCTTTGCAGACAAATTACGAAAACAGAATATATAGCCTGAAAGTAGAGTGCGGACCTAAATACCCAGAAGCTCCTCCAACAGTTAGATTTGTAACAAAAATTAATATGAATGGAATAAATAATTCCAATGGAATGGTAAGTTGAAATAATGAACAAAGTTGCTAAATTTCACTGAGATGTTTTCAACATAAAAAGTTCCAGAGAGGAAAAGAAACCTTTTAATTTATAGCCCAAAGTAATTTTTTTTAAAGTATTGGTTTCTTGAGACTCATGCTTTACACAGTTAGTCTTATTAAATGTCATTTGCCTTATTTTAATGTAGAGGAAAACTTTTAGAGCTCTGCAAGGTTCTTTGGACCACATTTGGAATAGAAAATATTATATTTTTCATCGTCTGTTAATATCTTAATAAATATTTGTTAGCTGTATGGTTTCCATTTTGAGGATTGAGTCCACAGTGGTGGGTGGAACAGTACCCGTCAGCGTGGTTTTGTGAGTTACACAGTTAATTCTGAGAGGCCAGTGGAATCTTTGTACATTTTATGCAGGTCTCAAATGCAAAGGCCAGTAGAAAGGATTGTAAATTTCCAATTGAAAAGTGAGAGTATTGAGAGAAAATCATAGTCTTCTGAGTCAGGTATTTTCTGAGAGTTTATTATTTCTCCCAGTTCTCTTCTGTTGTGCTTAGTAGAATTGGTTTACTTGGATCAAGTACTCAGGCGAAAACCCAAGTTGGAGTGGAGGAGAAGAGGAGACCAGTTAGGTAGTATGCAGGAGCTACTTGATTGAAAACTTTGAAGTCAGTGGTTTGCCTGGAGTAAAAAAAAAAATATCCTGGTTGTAGACAGGTTCTAAAGTGGGCAAAGGAAATAAACAGTGATAGTGTTAAGCACAGGATTTCATAAACAGAACCCATAGATGAATCTGGAAATAACTATTGATTTTGTGGTGAAAAGAAGACTCAACTTATTGACATGTTTAAAAAGTGAGCTTCATCTGTGAGCTTAAGAGAGTTGTTGGAAGTAGGAATGGAGTTAAGGGAAGGAGGGATTGCCAAAAATAGGATTGGGAAAGGAAGCAAAATTCCTGTTACCCTTATTATCGTCATAATCAATAACAGTGTTTACTGAATGCCTTCTTAGTTCAAAGTACCATACTAAGCCCGAGGGGATTCACCAAGGAAAACAAGGCTTATGTATTCAGAATAATGGTGAAATGAGGGGGGATTTTTTTTTAAATGGCTCTTGTTACATGCCTACTATATGCCAGGCACTCTTCTAATTACTAGGGTAGATAGAAGGTAATCAGGCGGGACACAGTCCATGTCCCATAGGCATTCACAGTCTCAATCCTCATTTTACAGATAAGGTAACTGAGGCACAGAGAAGATAACTGACTTGCCCAGAGTCACACAGCAGGCAAGTGGCCTAGCCAGGATTAGAAACCAGGTCCTCTGCCTCTCAAGCCTGTGCTGTATTTACTAGGCCAGGGTTAAGTCAAGTAAGCATGCAACAAGAAAATCCAAATAGACAAAAGCTTACAGATATGATACCGAAGAAGCCATCTGTAGTGGGTGGGGTGGCCAGTACCTGAGCAGGCGTTTAGTCATGTAAGACTTAGTTTCAGAGATGTAGTTTTGAGAAGAGCTTTGAAGGAGGTGAGGGATTGGATAAAGTGTGCCTTGCAGGGATAGAAAGGATGGAGTGAGCAGTGTCTCAGAGGTTTGAGACGTGATTAGGACGTTTGACTGGGCCAGGGATAGAGCAAAAGATAGGGATTGGTAGCAAGAGAGGGGTCATGATTCAGTTGTGTGCACCTGAAGATCTCGCCTGGAAAATGGGTTTCTGTTTTGTTTATCAGTCAACAACGTCAAGGTGAGATCTCAAGGTGAGATCTTGTTCCACTTCCTCTATCAATGGAATAATTTCATTTTCCTCATGGAGGGTAACAACTCACTATTTTTCTTCTCTGTACTAACCATGTATTTACCAAAAGAGATGGGCTTAGACCCAGTGGATGACTCTTCAAGCCTTCCGTTAGCCATGCTATCCCCTAGTTACGACCTGGCTGTGCCTGCTTCCCGTGGCACACTTTGTTGCTTCTCCTGTTATCCATCTCCATCTCTTCCTGAGCAGTTTGGGTTGGGGGATGGGGAGGAGGCAGTCCCTCTCTGCCATTTTCCTCAGCTTGACCTTGGATGGAAAAAGAAATTGAGGAAATCTGCATGAACTATTTGATATCCTTATTGGCCCCTGTGCTTGCCAGTTCTGCTTTCCTTAGGCTGTGAATTGTCCATCTATTTTTTTATCCTCTGATTTTGATCCTTTTCACTTGCCCCTCCACACAGGGACAAGCTGTATTGGAAAACATTTTGTGTTTATTTTGGAAGGTCAATGGCTAGACCTGTAGAGATAGGATTTAGCCCTCGGTTTGAAAATTATTTTAATTTAGAACAGTGCTTTGCACATCGTAAGTGCTTAACAAATACCCTCATTATTATTTCTTGTCTAAAAAACACCATTCCCCTCCCCACAGGGAGCCACTCACTTTTCATTCAGCAAAACTGCAGCCAACCCACCCAGCTTCAAATTGCTTTCTAGGAGCAACATTGGGTAGTCTTGGGCAGTGGGAGTGTGTGTCATGGCCTTGCAGGACTGTGACAGAATAGTATGTAGCCTGCGCAAACCTTGTTTTTTCATATGTACAGGAGAATCTGGAATATAACATTGTTTTAATGGCCCTTGAATTGTAGGAGACTAACCTCATCCTCTTCAGATATTGGGATTTTGTATAGTTCCCTTCTTAAATTTGAATTTTTCATCTATGGTTGAGGTTTATTTGTCCATAGCATTTTTATAAAAACTCATTACTATTGATAATAACAATATTTTTATGTGCCTACTCTGTGCCAAGCACTGTAGTAGGTGCTGGGGAGGTAAAATGCAATTAGATGGGACACAGTCCCCTTGAGGGAGGGCATGTATTTAGTCCCTGTTTTTCAGATGAGGAAACTGAGTCACAGAGAAGTTAAGTGATCCGCCCTAGGTCACACAGCAGGCAATTGGTGGATCCAGGTTTAGAACCCAGATCCCTTGTCTTCTAGGCCCATGTTCTTTCCACTAGACCTCGCTGCATCTTACTTTAGTAGCAGCTTAAAGTTCTTGCTAGCTGTGCAAGCCTGCCCACAGTTCACTTCAGAGTCCATTCTCCCAAGGCTACCACCTCTACCCTCCTTGTCTATTTCTCTACCCAATTAGGATCCAGTCCGCTCCCAAATGTGAGTATCTGTTTTGTTTTTTTAATGCCACTTGGGTGACTAATTGAGAGAGGGGGAAGTGTGCTGGAGAGGTTCTTAGTAGAATCAGCTGCCGTTCAGAGGGAGGGGTGAATGTGAACTGTGAGCTGACCTGCTTATCTTGCACCCACCCCAGTTTTGAGTACATTACTTGACATATAGAAAGCCCTTTTGGGAAGCGGCATGGTGTAGTGGACAGAGCACGGGCCTGGGAGTCAGAAAATCATGGGTTCTAAACCTGGCTCTGCCTTGTCTGCTGTGTGACCATGGGCAAGTCACTTTACCTCTCTGCTACCCAGTTGCTTCATCTGTAAAATGGGGATTGAGACTGGGAGCCCCATGTGGGACAGGGACTGTCCAACCCGATTTTCTTGTATCTACCCCTCTGCTTGGTGCCTGGCACATAGTAAGTGCTTAACAAATGCTATTATTATTATTGGACAACATGATTATTGGTATTATTACATGGCACCCCATGACCAGTTTCCATTGTATTTCTAATGGTGATGTGACTTGGAGTTTACCTGCTTGGAGGTAGGTTGCTGTATAGGCAGTTTTGGTGACCTCTTTTGGAAGTTTTGGACTCCCTTCATAATAATGATGGTTTTTGTTACGCGCTTACTATGTGCCAACCACTGTTCTAAGCACTGGGGTATATAGAAGGTAATCAGGTTGTACCACGTGGGGCTCACAGTCTTCATCCCCATTTTACAGTTGAGGAAACTGAGGCACAGAGAAGTTAAGTGACTTGCTCACAGTCACACAGGTGAAAGTGGCGGAGCTAGGATTAGAACCCACAACCTCTGACTCCTAAGCCTGTGCTCTTTCCACTAAGCCACGCTACTTCTGTACAAAATAGAGAACTTCATGAAAATGGAACTTGGGAAGAACTATTTTCAGAGAGTGATGTCAGTGCTACAAAATATAAATTACAATGCTTAATGCTGTGGGAGTCCCTAGTTTTGGTGGGTAGTGTGTATCGTGGACTGATATGGTCCAGGTTTGGTTCTGACATGGTATTTATTTTCCCATGATCTTTTTTTTTCCCATGGTCTTTATTGAGGACTTCTGAATATTCTTGTTCAGTCCGTTGGTATTTCAGGATTTGCAATCACTTATGTTTATTTAACTACCATTTACAGCTGGAAGTGTTTGTTTCTACTTTAAAAAAGGCTTGGGATTCTATTCACTAATTTTTATAAACTCTGTTGCTCAGTTATCATTTTGAGTCTGTTTACACTAGTTTTAAGACGTTTACTCTTTTTTATACATCAAGCTATTAGAAAGCATTATAAACACAGACCATGCTGCAGCATTCCTTAGAACCGTTTTTCCAACTCTGTGGCGAAATCCCGTAGAAAATGTATTTCTATTTTTGGGATCTTTTCAGTAGCCACTTTTATCACCAGTAAAGTCCCTGGTATCTTGAGGTTGTTGACTGATAAAAACGGAAACCCATTTTCCATTTTTTAAGCTTTAGTCTGAAACAGAGATTTTGAAAGTCATGATTAATATTCTTTTCTCCTTGAAAAACACAGACTGAAAAGTTGCTTCCTTTGATGGCTCATAATAGTAAATAGTAGAGAAGCAGGGTGGCTCAGTGGAAAGAGCCCAGGCTTGGGAGTCAGAGGACATCGAATCCTGGCTCTGCCACCTGTCAGCTGTGTGACTGTGGGCAAGTCATTAACTTCTCCATGCCTCAGTGACCTCATCTGTAAAATGGGGATTAAGACTGTGAGCCTCATGTGGGCAACCCGATCACCCTGTGTCTCCCCCAAGGCTTAGAACAGTGCTCTGCACATAGTAAGCGCTTAACAAATACCAACATTATTATGATTATTATTAATAGTGCCACGAGCCAGCCATCCCGAGCATAAAACGGAATGAAAAGACTGTGTGGCACCAGCAATCCTGAGCATAAAATGGAATGAAAAGACCGTGTGGGTGAAAAGGCTCCGGAGGGTGGCGACAATGTGTAAATCCCCACCTCTGGACCTCGGAGCTCACAGTCTGTACAGAGAGATTAAAATAGAGACCTTTTTGTATTTGACAGTTACAAAAGCATGTGACAAGACCAGTAAATGGATTTGGGCACTAGAGGGCAGACGAGAGTGGACAGTCCTAAAAATTCAGGCAAATTCAGTTGGTAATAGTTGAACCTGGCCAAGTCGAAATCTTCGGATGGTCACCCAAAAGTCCCAGGGAGAACTGATGTCTTGAAAATGCTTTTTGCCAGGTATATTTTGGATTCAGCAGTCCTAGGATGCTCTTCCTCTTCTCAAGACCCTGGGTTTTTGTTATTGTTTGATTTTTTTGGTGGTGTTGGCACTTCCTTCTACCTTAAAGCAACTGTCTTTCACAAGCCCGAGGAGGCAAAATATTTCCGACGACTAGGAGGTCTCCTGCAGCGACTTTTCCTACATTCCCCTCTAGGAGAGAAAGGCCTCGAGAGGGAGTTAAATGACTGTGATTTTGTCCTTCATTTTTAGAATCCTAACTCGTAGTTAACTTAATGTTCTGATGTTGGCTCTGAATCAGGCTAGATAACATAAGACTGTGGCAGTTCTTCCTGGATGATTTATTCTCATCATCTGCTGTTCCGTGATTTAATGCTTCTAAGATGCAGAATTGAAAAGTGGTCCAGACACTCCAAAGTATGACACCATAAAGTGGGGCTATATGGACATATACAGTTAGGATGGCACAGTTGGTCATGCATAGGATTTTTGGCTACATCGCCGCGGTAGTGCCGCCTTCCCACCGAAAGGTATGCAGTATTGAGTGCATTAAAGGTAGACTACAGAGGAAGAGCAGTTTGAAGGTTCTTAAGATAACGAGTGAAAAATAGGGTACTGACAAGTACAGCTATTATCCCGAGGGCATTTCTGAGACCACTTAAAACCAGAAACTCCATTTCTAATGCTCCCAGCAATCTCAGATTCAAAACTCATAGTGTACTTATTTTACCTGTTCTAACACCTTAGATGCAGGTGCTGAGTGTCTCTGAATGAATCAGCAGCACTGGCATGTCATGTCTTTAACAATTTTAACCATCTCTAATAGACTGTCTTTCCCGCTAATCAAATGATTTATTGTACTTAATGTCAGTTTAGGGACTTTAATGTGAATTATAGGAGCAGGAGATCTACAGTTAAGGTAATGGGCTACTGTGAATATTAAGTTTTGAAAATATAGGTAAATTGTTCATTGGGAAAATTCTAAACCTGTTAATCTACAAAGACTTAATTTTTCATCAGCTATTCATTCATTTTGGCTTTATAACTCAATACTTGTAAAAAGATTTTCAGCATCTGAGCTAATATTGTTCAGGGATGTGCTTCGTTGGAGTTCTTTTACCTTCAGAATGAAAAAGATTTCCTTTATCGGTTTCTGAAGAGCAAGTAGATGAGATGTAGTAGTGTAGATAGACTAAGAATGAAATGGTAGGTTACAGTTTTTTGGTGTGAAACAGAGAAGTGGAAATTGATGTGCTCTATGTAATAGCTTGTGAAGTTCTGCCATCAACTTTGGTGGGCTTGTTGGTATCACATGCCACTAATCATCTTAACTAGATAGATTTCAACAAGATTTTGATTGGAGCAATTATTTCAAAGATGATACATCACAGTGCCATATGGATAGACCAGGCTTATAAACTGAAAAGGGAGAAGAAGGTGGAGGAGAAAAAAAGCACAATGATATGATTTTTCCCCCTCCCACTTCTTGTCTTTCCCCTTCAGATATATGCCCAGGAGAGTAGGCTATCCCAGGGGCAGGGAATGAGTTATTTGGATGTCCCATGGAAGGGGATAATTGAGAATCCAGAGTGAAGCTTGTTTATACCTTAAATCCTCTAGTCCCAATTCTTCAGGAGGTTAGTTACTAAGTGTCCCTAACCTAATGACTCATTCTCAGCTACCTCATCTGTAAAAATGGAGATTAAGATTGTGAGCTCCACGGGGGACCTGGACTGTGTCCAACCTGATTAGCATGTATCTATTCCAGCACTTAGGAAGCAGCGTGGCTCAGTGGAAAAGAGCCTGGGCTTGGGAGTCAGAGGTCATGAGTTCGACTCCCGACTCTGCCACTTGTCAGCTGTGTGACTGTGGGCAAGTCACTTAACTTCTCTGTGCCTCAGTTCCCTCATCTGTAAAATGGGGATTAACTGTGAGCCTCATGTGGGACAACCTGATTACCCTATATCTACCCCAGCACTTAGAACAGTGCTCTGCACATAGTAAGGGCTTAACAAATACCAACATTATTATTATTATTATTATTATTATTATCACTTAGTACAGTGCCTGGCACGTAGCGCTTAACAAATACCATTTAAAAAAAATAAAAAAAATAAAAAAGGATATTAATAATAATGGTATTTAAGCCCTTTGTTTATCAAGCACTGTGTTAAACCTTGGGGTAGATACAGGTTTATGAGATTAGATATAGGCACTGTCCCCCCTATGGCTCAAAGCCCTTGTGGAGGAAGAACAGATATTTAAACCCCATTTTACAGATAAGGAAAAAAAGGCACAGAGAAGTTAAGCAACTGGCCCAAGATCACCCAGCAAGCAGCTAGCAGAGTAGGGATTAGAACGTAGATCCGCTGACTCCCAGATCTGTGCTCTTTCCACTAGGCCAGGTTGCCTACTGGATGTTCATGACTGCATAGAATAGCTAGGAAGCGTATTGGGTTCGGCAGAATAACTATTGCTCTTTGAGGGTGCTGAATCCCAGGAGGCAGGTGGCGTAAGGTTTACCTGTAACCACTGAGGGGAATAGGGGAGAATATCTGGGTGTCACCCCAGAAAGATTCTTCAGGATATGCGAAGTAAGTTGCTATGTGCTTTATAGGTACCTGATAAATACCTGACATCTCCTTATCCTGCACAAGGCTGAATATTGGGCAGGAGAGAAGCAGCAATAAATGACCAAGATAACCCACTGGTTAATCTACCACTAAATAATTGAGAGGAGCTTTCCATTGTAGCTGGAAATAATGAGGGGGCTAGCTAGCTTCCAGAAATGTTAATGAACTTGTTTCTATTCAACAGAACTCCTTTCCTGCTGGAAATCAAAACAGTTGCATTTCCTAAATTTAACATCATGTATTTAATATGTACTATTTTCACTTTTCACTGCCTCCCGCATGCAACCCATCGATAGGTCTCATCACTCCCAAGGGAAGTGAGAAACCCGCTTGATGCATTAAATTTCAAAATCAGTCGTAGATACTAAAACAGTGTTATGAGCTAGAAAGGAGCTCTTTTGAACTCACTGCACCTCTGATCCTTATTGAATATTTTTTGAAATAAACTGCAAGCTATGTTTTAAAGTTCACGTTATCAATGAATTGAGTAACTTTGCATTTCAAAACTCTTCTTTAAAAAATTCACCCAAGTCCTTGTTTTGTTTTTCCTTTCAGATGGATGCCAGGAGCATACCAGTCTTAGCAAAATGGCAAAATTCTTATAGCATTAAAGTTGTACTTCAAGAGCTAAGGCGTCTAATGATGTCCAAAGAAAATATGAAGCTTCCACAACCCCCAGAAGGACAAACATACAGCAATTAATTTTAGCTGATTTCAAACTTGTCTTAAACCAACTCTCTACTCCTGTTAATGTCTTGATTAAATCTCACAATGCAAACACCCACACATTAAATGAATTTCAGCTGTTAAACAACCAGGACATTTGTAAGATTATATTTAATATATGTACACCCATTTTGTTTTCCGGCACAATGGGAGAGAAATGCAGCACAATTTTTTTTTCCCTCTTATCAAGGCACTATCATTTAAGCATAAACCTGGAGTAGCCTAAAATTGGGATTCAGGTTTTACAAGATGAAAGCATGACATGAGGTGTCAGATTGCTGTGGAGTAATGTATGTTTCTGAAAATTAATCTCCCAAGAAAGAAAAATATAAATGGCATGCTTTATCCATCTTGCTCAGTGAAAGAGCTGCAGTTTAAATTGTTTCAAGTAGCAGGTACAGTGAATACTGTTGCAGATTTTGTTTAATTTTTGAAGAGGTGTGGGTGCCGACTACTAGTAGTATCAAAAAGTAGGTTCAGGATGGTTTTGATACCTGTATTTATAAAAGGGGGGGAGGGGAAGATGGATTTCTGTTAAGCAGCTCCTGTGTGTTACATGTAACAGACATGGCAAGTATTTGTTTACAGTCTTTGTTCTAATAAACCATGAATATAAGTTTTAAGTGAAATAAACAAAAAAGGAAATAGGTGTATGGATATGTGGTTCTGAGATTAAAGGTAGTCTTAAAATGTAAATAAAATGTGGAACGTGTCCTCAGAGGCTGTGCCATTTCTATGATATCGATGTAATATATGTACATACCTTGCAGAGGTAGCAAAAGTCAGAACTATTGTATCTTCTGGTCAACATACCCCTTTTATTGTTTATTCTATTGTATAATACTTGAAACTGGAGTTTTCAGGATCACTGCAAAGAGGGATTGACATAATCAGTTGCTGCCCCTTTTTAAAAAAAAAAAACACAAAACTGTGTTAAGCGTACATGAATTTCATCGTTCCCATTAGAAATAACAGTATGTAGGCCAGTTTGCCTTCCAGGCCCCTGAGAAATTTTGAGTATTTTGCAACACAATCATTCCCTCTTTTGGGCCCTTGTCCTTTCTCGCGCCCTCATCTTTGACCTGGGCTATGTTGATGCTTCCTTGTTATATTTTTGGGGGAGGAGGAGTTCATGGCATTTATTTTATTTTTATTTTTTACCTTTTTCGATAAAGCTTACTGTCTGGATTGGTTGGAGTTGTGTCCCATGCTCCTGTCAGTGGAAGCATCAAGAAGTAGCCATCCCTCCCACTTACTAGAATGCATTCTTAACCCTCCCCATCCCCTGCAGTGTTAGTAAATCTAGTTCCTTCCTATTTACATTTTTGCTTAACTAACTCTGGTTTTAGTTCTGCTGTGTTTTTAATAGCAGCTAGTCAAGCTGGTTGGTTGGAAATGACACTTCATCTCTTTCAGTGGAAAGATGGCAGAGTTGGTCGAAGTCCGGGAACCATGTTCAGAGTTAAGAATTTGATCAATTCAACTGGAAAAAGAATAAGAACCTCGGCCTAAAGCCATGAGCTGTCAAGTATGCAAGATTAGGAGTTCTTCTTAGAGTAATGTGAAAGAAGAGAAGTCGAATAAACTTTAATTTTAGAATAGAAAGCTCTAGAGGGCATTTTATTGGCCAGATAGGGTACGTTAATTTGCCCTTAAATACTTGTCCGACACCCCTTTACTGTGATTACTCTGTAAAGTTATAAACTGCAAGCTACCTTTTCTTGGTCAAGTTATATAGTACATCTGAGTAAGTGATAATCAGACTAAAGCGATTTATAGAACGGCTCTCTTTAATTTTAGATTGCTATATTGCAAAGGAACATTTCAAATTAATGTGTGTATGCAAAATGTAGAAACAATGGATTTGAACTTGTTTTCTCTACAGTTTTAAATCAGCTTTGAAGCCTTAACTTTTGTAATGGCCCAAAGAGGTTGAGGCCTGGATCACTTTGAGGAACTTCCCTGCTCTGTGGCAAGCAGGTAGCAAAGTGTGGTAATGAAAAGGAAAATTATTTACTCTGCTAACTCTGACAGTATTACTGTTAGATCATTTGCATTTCTTTTCATTGATTTGTATATCAGTTAGGCCAGAAAGCCCTGGAACTGCATTCTGTTTTTTTGGTGGGACTGGGGTGGGGTCAGTGGGGGGAAAAGCAGGGCGATATGTGTCTCCCCCGTCCCACCCCATTTTCCACACGAGCTGTATGTTGTCTGAGTTATCCTTGCAATGACTAGTTCTCCTTGCTGATTATTTGATTATGGATCCCTGCAGAAAGCTGCATGCCAATTAACCAATTTTCAGAGCAGGATCCATTTTGCATGTTGCGATCAAGTTGTACGTGGCAGTCAAAACAGTCCCACTGGTAATAGAAGGGAGTGGATATAGAACCACTCTTAAGTAACATATATCTAAACAGAGCACGGCCAAAATACTATCCCATTTGTCTATATTGAAGCGAGACCCTGATTGTAGGAGTGGATAGTCTTATCAATTAAAGTGAACTGTAAAATTGCCTTAGATTGTTTAAAAGATTAGTAGGTGAGTCCCTTACAGATGATCATTTACCAATAAAGGATTGCAAAGTGTGTCTTGTCCTATTAGGTCAGTGTTATGTGTTCATGTTTTTGGTTTTGTTCATTAACTTTCCTGAATTACATGTGTCAGTTGTCTTTAAAACAGTTTGTTTTACCTGGTTTATGGACAAATGGATTTTGCAGTTCTGGACTCATAGTAATTTTTCAATGCCTTGGAGCACATATTTGTGTTTTGGTAATGCTATATAATTGGATATTCAGCAATTTTAAGCAATCATTGGGGGAAAGATTAAAAAAAAGATTTTTGCTTCTAGTTAATACCAAGATTCTATACCTTTAAATCTAATCTGTGCTCCGGGTTGAACTAGCTTAACAAACATGTCATAGATAATTTAATAAATATATAGTGTAATTTATCAAAGGTACATATATGATTGAAGTATTTAAGTGTGGTGTACCATTTACATTTTTGACAAATCATAGAATGTTCTTTATTATATATTAGAATATTGGCTTTCTCCTTATGAATTTATTAGAATGTCATTCATAGACAATGGAATGTGAATCACATGAAATCAATAATAATAAACTTAGAATTTGTTAAATGTTAGAATGTGTAACTGACAAATTAAGCATTCTCCTCAGAGTATTTTTTTGATATTTACATAAAATGTGTATGGCCAGTGCTGTCCAACTGAATTTGAGTACCAGTTTCACTGAACACTTTTTGAGACCTTCCCTGTCCCTTGGTATTGGAGTTATTTTAATTCTAAGAGAGTGAGAACCGAGAGCTGCCTTTAAGCTTATGTCATGAGGACAGATAGTTTAACTGAGGAGAGTGTTAAACTTTTATTGCTGAACTGCCTTCTTATTCCCTCAAACACCTTATAAACTTCAGAATCACTTGGTCCACTTCATATCAGAGAGATAAGGTGAATGACTTGATACTTTGTGAAGTACCTCTACATTTACTGTGTGAATCGCAGTGGGAAGTATATTTTATAAAGGAAGCCTTGAAGCCCGATATTTCATTTGGAGCAGAAAAAATGTTACTACTTTTATAGGCATGCATATTTTAAGAACAAATGTATTAAGCATGTAGATTAACGTCATGTATTATATTCTAAAATGTTTTTTATTTTATTTCAGATCGTTTTCTTTGCTAGAAACAATGTTTAGGGAAATGATATGCATGAAATCTGGCCATCTTAATGTCTTGCCGAAAGGTGTAAAACTGAAAACAGGAGTTCATCTATAAGGGTCTTGTCAACCACTTCCATTCTCTAATCTTCCCCAGTATAACAAAATTAAGGAATATTTGCCTCAAGATGATTATTCCAAGATGTTAAGCATATTGTATTATAGAACTAACTCTACTATTGTATTCCTACTACATTAGTATATAGTAATTTGAGATTTTTTCAGGTGGCATTTGAAAATTTTACACTTGCTGTCTGGAGAACTTCAGACATCTAATTAGTTGAGGTGATTAGCAACTTTTTAAAGAAGATAAAAATGGGGAAAAAATCTAATTTTTTTTTCTGCTAATGCCCAATGGTATAAACATATAATATGACAAGTGATGGAGGGTTCCTACAATTAACCAGCAGTCAGGGTTTCCTGATGTTAAGCACAAATGATTTTTCCCACTACTAGTTTGACTTTCCATTTTTTTCCATCTAAAAAAAACCCCCAACTCTTTTTAATGTATACAATACATATAAAATATTAGCATATTTTATAAGCTATATGTAAACTACAGAAAAGAATGTATACAGTACGTTGTGTTTACCAAAGGAGAAGAGGTGCAGATGAGAGTATGGGAAAATATTATTACAGGGCTTAGTCTTTAAGTAATGATTTGCTTTTTTTCTAATGGTCTTTGTTGATAAGCTTTATCAGAAGTTGTCAAATGTACTTAAATGTTACATCTGCCATGCCAGAATGTCATCCAGAAAGAGCTTGTTTATTTTTATTTCAATATTCAGAGTGATAAAATTATATATGGTAGAGTGGTTCCCATGAGGCTAATATTTTTCTGGAAGGACTCCTGAGCAAGCAGATGTTTGCTGACGACTCCTCATGAACAACTGAGAGTGACCCCCAAAAAACCCTAAAACCCCCCTGCAAAAAAACAAAGGTTATGCGTATTCCTGGTGTTGAATCTGTGTTTATATAAAAACCTTAGTTTTAAATTTGATTCCTAATTTCTATCAAAGAATGAAATCCACTAAATAACCCCAGTCACATGGTTATTGTTGCTATGGGGCAGCTCATAGATTTCCCTTTGTTGTCAGTAGCAGCAGAAGATGGGGCTGCTAGAAGGTGCAGGGCTGAGCTGAAGAACGTGACAGTCATAGCTAATAACTTCAGACATTGAGCAGCCAAATGGTTAACCCCAAGACCTTGATTGAACCTCTTTTCACCTTCCACATCTCTCTACCCCTTATAAAGCCAAGGGCAGTGTCAAGCTATCGCCCTAAATTGCCCCTCCTACGATATTGAGGTATTCTGCCCCTGCTAATTATGATTGGACACAGAAAAGTTAAATGGTTTGAATTTATAGCCTACATCTTTTGGGAATTTTCTTACAAGAGAATTTTAACAGATGGTTCCCAGCCACTTTGTTGGTACCTGTGATATTCAAAAGTGATGAATATCGAATGCCTACTGTGTGCGTACCATTGTACGCGGTGCTTGGGAGAGCACCTCAGAATTAGCAGGCATGTTTCCTGCCCTTTGAAAAGATTAGTCCTTTGAAGACTCGAGGGGATTTAAAATCTAGATCTATCCAAATCACAGATGCTTACATAGAAGTGTTTATTTGGTACATTGTTTTGCATGTATGAATTTAACAAATGTGCCACCGGCTTGCTGGTTTTTGTTTGTGAGCTGCATTTATATTTTGCATGTGTTGCAAGAAGACAAAATTCCAGACCTTCATTAGATATATGCAACATTGAGAACAGCTTTTTGCCCATACTGCAATCAGGCCAGTGCCAAAAAGCTGCAAAAATCATAAGTCCACATGTTGATTGATCTAAAGGATTGTGAATTTTTGCACTCCTGCATGTTACATTTCCTCAAAAGAATATTGAAGCAAATTGTTAATACCTCGCCAGCTGTTAATGCTTCACTAGCCGTGGGTCTGGGATCAGTCTTCAGAATTTTAGTGGGGATTAAATTGATAATCTGCTCCCTGCTTTTTTTAAAAAAATTGATAAACTGATAGCTATTTTTGAGATTTATCAAGATTTCCAGGGGAGAAATTTTATCAGTTTCAGACAACAGGGTATATATACATTTCAGATTTTATTAATTGTGAAAGCATTAAGCCGTATGTATTGAAGATTGTGCTTTTTTGGAAGTGGTTCTAATCTGAAAGTATTACAACAGGAAAACCAATAAGGTTGATCATTGTCAGTCATCTGTGTACTAGATTTTAGTATGAAGAAAATGGAGGGCTTCTTTTAAGGTGTTGCAGGTAAATGAATGGGAGTGCAACAATCAGGTAAATGAACAATAGAGAAATTGTATAAATTTCTGCCGTGATTGAAGGGAATGTTGTTGATGCTTGAAGAGCTAAAGATCTTGGAAATGAAGTGTGTTGGACCACAGATTTTTAGGCAAGCAAAGTACTAAACTTTTTTATTGTGTGTGTGTGTGTGTGTGTGCGTATACTAGATTGTATTCATGTTTTTAAAATCTTCAGTCTGTCAGTCATATTTACTGAGCCCTTTTCTAAAGTTTCTAAAGAGTACCATAGAGTAGACATGGTCCCTGTCCTCAGGAAGCTTACAACAAGTGCTTCCTGTGGGGAGAACACTGTACTAGCGCTTGGGAGGGTATATTAACGGTGGTAGACATGTTTCCTGCCCACAACGAGTTTACAGTCTAGCAGAGGAGTAGGGTCAATCTATTGTTTTTACTTTGGAATTATTAAGGCTTTTGTGTGCTTTTTGTCTTTTGGAAATTCTCATTTAAAATAATGAAATGTGCAGTATTTTTGAGAATGGTAGTGTTTAAATTATGGGAAAAGTTCATAAATACATTTATATTTATAATAATTAAAAGCCACAGTCATGAGTTTATCACCAGCCTCCTTGTGCTTTCCTATTACCCACACCCCTCATGTGTCCTCTTATCATTTTCACCCTATTCCTGTGAGCCCCCATCACTCCCAGATCCATATACCTTTCCCCAGAAAGGATCCCAGGCCAGACTTTCCCAGTGAATCCCTGGACTTCACTTCTCACTACCTCCATTTTGATTTTATCGAAGAAGCATGGCATATTGGAAAGAGCACAGGGCTGGGAGTCAGAGGACCTGTGTTCTAATTCCAGCTCTGCTACTTACCTGCTGTGTGACCTTGAGCAAGTCACTGAATTTCCCTGTCCCGCAAGGTTCCCTATTCGCAAAATGGAGATTCAATGCCTGTTCTTCTTCCTATTTAGAATGTGACCCCCATGTGTTAACTGATTAATAATAATATTGGTATTTGTTCAGCGCTTACTATGTGCAGAGCACTCTTCTAAGCGCTGGGGTAGACACAGGGAAATCAGGTTGTCCCACGTGGGGCTCACAGTCTTAATCCCCATTTTACAGATGAGGTAACTGAGGCACAGAGAAGTTAAGTGACTTGCCCACAGTCACACAGCTGACAAGTGGCAGAGCTGGGATTCAAACCCATGACCTCTGACTCCAAAGCCTGGGCTCTTTCCACTGAGCCACGTAACTTGTAGTTACCCTTGTGCTTAGTACAGTGCTTGGCACATAAACGCTTAACAAACACAATTATTATTATTTTTCCTTTCTGTGCTGAGGTCTTTCCTGAATGCTGCCCTGGAATTCCTGTCTTTTTTTCTCTCATTTCCTCAAAATGCCTTTCCTTCCTGGGCCCTCCTTATGGCGCTACTGAGCATCATGTTCTTTTTATAGCCTCATCTTTGCCAGCCCTCTCATCACCTGACTGCCCAGTCATTGTAGACAATACTACCATCCTTTCTGCCTCGCCAGCCTGTAACCATGGCATTATCTTTGATTCCTCTCTCTCATATACCCCACATATTCAGTCTCACTAAATCCTGTCAGTTCAACCTCCATAACATTGCTAAAATCCTTTCCTCTCCATCCAAACTGCTACCATGTTAATCCAGACACTTATCCCGCTTTGATTACTGTATCGGCCTCCTTGCTGACCTTCCTAGCTGTTGTCTTCTCCCCACTCCAGTCCAAACTTCACTCTGCTGCCTGGATCATTTTTCTACAAAAACGTTCAGTCCATGTTTCCCCACTCAGGAACCTCCGGGGGTTTCCCATCCACCTCCGCATCAAACAGAAATGCCTTCCTGTAGGCTTTAAAGCACTTAGTCACCTTGCCCCCTCCTATCTCACCTCACTACTCTCCTGCTACAACCTAGCCCGCACCCTTTGCTCCTCTAATGCTAACCTTAGCACTGTACTTCAGTCTCATCCATCTCCCCTCCGACCTGTTGTCTATGTCCTGCCTCTGGCCTCCCTCTTCATATCTAACAGACAAGTACTCTCTTCTCCCCCTCCCCTCTATTTAAAGCCTTATTGAAAGCACATCTCCAGAAGGCCTTCCCTGATTCAAGCCCTCATTTCCTCTTTTCCTTCTCCCTTCTGCGTTGTCCTGACTTGCTCCTTTTATTCATCCCTCCTCCCAGCCCCCACAGCACTAATGTATATATCTGTAATTCGTTTATTTATATTAATACCTGTCTCCCCTCTAGGCTTTAAGCTCGTTGTGGGCAGGGAATGTGTCTCATATTGTTATAATGCAGTGTCCCAAGTGCTTAATACAGTTATTTGCACATAGTAAGCACTCAATAAATATGACCGATTGATCACTTTTCTCTGACTTGCCACATGTGACTACCTGTCCTCTCAGTGCTCCTCTTGCCACCTTCTTCTTGTGGCCCAGCACCCCCATAACCTCTTGTCCACTCTTCTTGGGCTCTGGCAGAGTTGCATACCTATCCCTTTCTCTTTGAATTCTGCTTTTGTCTTCCCTTTCCCTCGCCCCCTCCTCGTCCTCTAAAGGGAAGATACTGAGGCTTCATCCTGAAAGTTGATGTACAAACTTTTGATTCTGAGGCCCTGAATTCTGCTTAGAGCTGCCTTTGCCATAATTGGAATCTTGAATGATGTATCCTCCATATAGAGACTTTTCAATTGAAACAGAAACAAGCTGAAAATAACTCCCTTGTCCCACTTCCTCTATTTTCTCCTTTTGAAAATATTTCAGAACACCCAGTGTGCGGACATGCATAATTAAAACCAAAAATGCATTCAAACGTGACACATTTAGACTGAACAGAATTTATATTTGACACAAGAGAAAATAATTCTATTTCATTCCAGTTCTGAAACTCATTTTTCAGTGAATGAGGTAAATATTGGAAGCTTGATCATATTTTCTTTAAAAATAGAATTAGTGTTGACTTTGAGATTGTTCGGCGTTATCGGATCATGTTTGTTTAGCACCAACATGAGAAGGTCACCTGGTGGTGAGGTTGCATATGACTAAATGTCTTAGAGTCCCAGCAAATGCTGAGTCTAATATAGAACTCTTCTACTCTCAAAATATCTGTAAAACAGGCTTTTTGAGTAGTGTCCGGATTATGTAACGTTAACATTGAACTGATCCAGAGGAACTCTTTTGTTTCCATAACCCCACACATGTCTTTCTGTTTCTGAACCTAACATGAGAAACAGTGTGGCATAGTGGATTGAGCACGGGTCCGGGAGTCAGAAAGTCATGGGTTCTAATCCCAGCTCCACCACTTGTCTGCTGTGTCACCTTGGGCAAGTCACTTCACTTCTTTGTGGCTCAGCTACCTCGACTGTAAAGTAGGGATTGAGACTAGGAACTGCATATGGGACAGGGACTGTGTCCAAACCAATTTACTTGTATCTACCCCACTGTTGGGCACATAGTAAGTGCTTAACATTTACCACTATTATTATATAATTTATGTTCTCATCCTCCACCCCTTGAGCTGGCAGCCCTGGTAGTCAAGCAGATAGTTTACCTGAAGTCTCTCACTATCCCCCTTTCTCTGTTGGTTCCGAGGGGTTAATGCCTTATGAGCTGAAGATCTGGAATGGCCAGGAAGAACACAGAGAAATGAGGGCATTGCATGAATAGCAGTAATGATTTCATTTGAAAAATGCCAGTGTATACTCTGCAGGATGAGTATTTTTTGGAAATTTATCCAAATACATTTGGACCTCTATCTCATTCTCTTGATTGTGGCCTGTGGACATTGCTGGTTTCAGTTTTTAAATTTTAAACACAACTTTTGGGATTTGAATGAGTTGTTCTAATGTACGTTCCAGCCCCGGGGGTCTGAGCATTTATCTTAAATTTAGGATCTTAAAAACTCAAATGCAAGCAATGTAGTACCTCTGTAAAAAAAAAAAAATGGCATACATCAACTAGGTGATAAGGGGAAAAGCCAGTACAGTAACAATGATTGATGTCTGCAAGAGTGGAGGCCTGCTGTCTGGGTCTCAGTCCTCTGTTGCCATTGCAGTGCTTTGGAAAGAAATAAAATTGTGCTTTCTTATCACCCTTCAATCTCTACACACTCCAGGATTCCCCACAGGGAAGAGGTGTAGTGAGACAGGAAGAGGACAGGAATTTGTGTGTTGATAAGGTTGTCGTTGTAATGGGAACTGGACAATGACTTAAATCCACAAACACAACAAAGTTAAGCAGCCCCTGTTGCAAGGTGGTCTGGATCAGAATTGCTTTGGGTGCCAGAGAAACGTCAGTTCTGGAAAGAACAATACATCCAGTTGTCTTATAACACAGGGGTTACATTTTTTGCAAAACTCCCATGAATCTATTGGTGTTTCTAGGTTGCCTAACTTCCTGCGGAACAAATCCCCTAGGCTTCCCACCAGCTATGGAAACATTTGTTTTCAGCTTCTGATAGTCTTCAGCCCTCAACATCCTCAGTGTAAATCTTTGTTTTTTCAGGTCCCAACAAGCACCTTCAATCTGTATTTTAGCAAACCCTATGAAGAGGGGGAGAGGGTGTACCATTGTCCTTTCCAGCCACAGGCATACCTGTGGGTATCTCTTCCTCTGGAGGAGGTGGAAGGTGAGAATTAATCTTTTTAATGGCATCATTCCCAAATACCTTCCACTCAGGAATCTCAAAATCGACAACTATCAACATTATGCAGGCTATGTGATGCCAAGTCATGGAACAGAGTCTCAGACTCAATCAGCAGTCCCTTCAAGAAGTGATGGGTTTTTTTCTCCATATTCTCCATAGTGATGTGGAAATGTCATGGGTTGAACTATGCCCAGTGTGTGCCTGGGTCACTTGCATGGGAAACCACCACGACAAAGCCTTGGAGCTTCTGCCACAAAGTTGATGGGCTGCTGTGAGACTTCCCGTCACAGGAAAAGAGCTTCTTATGGTGTAGGAGTTTGTCCTGAGTAGGTCCAGGCTGACTCCTCTCTTAGTATGGATGGCTGGAAAACCCAATTCCTTCCTACTTAAATGGAGCCCCATGAAGGTCAGGACTGTGATTGACCTGATTATCTGAAGCTAAGCCAGCACTTAGTACAGTGCATAGCACAGAGTAAGTGCTTAGCAAATGCCATTATTATTATAAAGGAATAATAATACTGGTGTTTAAGTACTAATAAAGATGAATGGTAACTGTGCCAAGCACCATCCTAAGTGCTGGGGCAGGTAGATTCAAGATAGGTCAGTCATGGTGCCTCACAGGCCCAGTTGGAAGGATGAGAGGTATCTTGTTCATATTTTACAGATGAGGAAACAGACACAGAGAAGAGAAGCTACTAACTCTAGGTCATTCAGCAGGCCTGTGGCAGAGCCTTGGATTAGAACTCAAGTCCCTGTACTCCTAGGCTAATGTTCTTTTCACTGGACCAGACTGCTTTTCCTCTCAAGGATCACTAAAGGGGGGCCCATGTAGAGCAAAGTCAGCTGTATAGATGGACCAATCCCCTGCAGCAGGCTTGTGTTTAGTAATCTCCCCCCTACTAACAAGCACATCCTCCTCCCTTCAGCACTTATATACTTGTTTAAACTCTGTCGCTAGTCTGTAATCTCATTGTCGGCAGGGAATGTGTCTGTTTATTGTTCTCTCCCAAGCCCTTAGTACAGTGCTTTGCACACAGTCGTCACTCAATAAATGCGATTAAGTGAATGAATGAATGAGTGAACGTTGCCTCTCCCTACTTGTAATTTGATTTTAGTGTCTCTCCCCAGCTAGACAGTAAAGTCCTTGAAGGCAGGGATCCAGAATGCTAACACTATTGTACCTTCCCAGAGTGCTTGGCACAAAAGTAAGTGCTGAATGAATAATACTGATTGATTTCAACAGGAGAGGAAGTTTGGGTAGATGGCAGAAGCCTGGGTCAGAGCTGAGCCAATGATCAGATCAGAGCACCCAAAACCAGAGTACACACCATTCTAGGACTCTAATAGTAAAGTGCTTGGAGGCAGCATTGGAACCAGGCACACTTTTTCCTTCTTTTCACCGATAGGACCTGGCGGGCTCGATGAGACTGTCTGGAGCAGTGGTTGGGGACACCAGGATTCCTAAGCCTGCGAGTCGGGCGCTATTTGAGCCAGCTAAAAAGGAATTTATTAGAAGCTTCCCACAGATGAGCCCAGTCAGTCACGTGACCAGAAGTGGTTCCCCCACTGGGATGGACTCAGCCTTCGTTGAGGTTCAGCTTGTTCGCCACTCAGGTACGGTAAAGACATGGGTTTTCACCTCAATCACACAGGGGAATTCTTAGGAATTCATGTTAAAAGCCAGCCTTTTGGTGACTCTTCTAAGTCATTTGCAATTGAAGTGGTGGTGGAGAATGGGCTAAGTCAGATAAATTGTTGGTGTAACCACAAATATGAAATCTGTTAAGTGCTTACTACGTGCCAGGCACTGTACTAAGCACTGGGGTGGATACAAGCAAATCGGGTTAGACACAGCTCTTGTCCCATGTGGGCCTCACAATCTCAATCTCCATTTTACAGATGAGGTAACTGAGGCCCAGAGAAGTGAAGTGACTTGCCCGAAGTCCCACAACAGATAAGTGGTGGAGCAGAGATTAGAACCCATGACCTTGTGACTTCCGAGCCCGTGCTTTATCCACTGTGCCATGCTGATACCCCATTACAAAAAATCCTAGCAGTTGGATGGATTGCTTGTAGGGTGAAAGGAACAAGATTTAATCACTTACAATCCTATTTTCATTACTCTGGTGATGCGCATTTTCCATTTACAGGTAATGCATGCCTCTCAAACCCCCAGAGAAATAAACATGTCAAATTGCATAGTGTAGTTCTACAATGAAATGTTAGAGAAGCAGCGTGGCTCAGTGGAAAGATCACGGGTTTAGGAGTCAGAAGTCATGGGTTCTAATCCCTCCTCCGCCGCCTGTCAGCTGTGTGACTGTGGGCAAGTCACTTAACTTCTCGGTGCCTCAGTTCCCTCATCTGTAAAATGGGGATGAAGACTGTGAGCCTCACGTGGGACAACTTGATTACCCCATATCTACCCCAGCGCTTAGAACAGTACTCGGCACATAGTAAGCGCTTAACAAATACCAACATCATCATCATCATTGTCTTAACAGAAGCAGGAAGAAGCCTTAAAATACTACTCTTCATTCAAGAGAAACCCAGAGCTCTGAAATGAAGCCAAGCCAACTAATTCTAAAGGCTGCCCAAGTGTAAAATGGCACATACAAGAATAATGCTAATGATTGTTACTGACATTATGTATTAGAATGATAGAACACAGTAGAAATCAGACTTGAACCACTTCTAAGACTTTTGAGGCAAGCGCCCAAGGTTGACCCCTGAAGGTGTGAGGTCATGAGGAGATGGAAGGCTAGAAAGATCCAAGAAGGGAACTAGCAGAAATCCCACATGTGGAACCATGAGGTTCTGTAGGCTGCTCAATCTTCCAGGATTCCCCTTTATGTCAGGCTGCAATTGTGATGCAAGGCAGAGTTCATCCTGCTGACCTCTTTTCCAGCCCAGATGAACAGCCCCAATCTGCCTTCGTAATGACTCAATTCCCTGGCTCTGACAGCTGAGGTGAGATGCAGGCAGGAAACTTAGGAAAGAGCCATGGGAGGGTCCACTGGACTGGTTGCGAAGAGAGTGTCTTTGACCCATGCAGTCAGTGAGATAAATGTGAAATAGCTAAATGCTGAGGGCCAGAGAGAGGATTGGCCCTCAGTGGGAGAGAGCCTCATTGGGAGAGAGGCACTCTCAATGATGCTGGCAGATGAAGGGTAAAGCAAGCATTCAGCACTGGCCTGGGGTCTTGGAAGAGTGAAATAAACACAAAAGACATGAACCCTGTCTTCCAAGAGCTTACAGTTTCGGGGGAGGGGATATGCAGACATAAATCATATAATAATCGTAATAATCATCATGGTATTTGTTAAGTGCTTACTATGTGCCGAGCATTGTTCTACCCAGGTCCTTCTGACTCCCAGGCCCTTTAGGCCACACTGCTTCTCGAGGTTATCAGGACTCCCCTTCAACTCTGTTGGAACAAGCTATTAATTGCAATGACAGTCGGGATCAAACACTTCCATCTTGTACACCTGCTTCATGGTGATAGAAAACCTTAGTTATCTGTCCAGTGTAATCCCTCTGTTTGCTAAAGGCAAAAAGCAGATCCACAAAATCAGTTTATGATGCTTTTCTATACTAATTTTTTTGACATTTATCATGCGAATACGAGAGTGCTGGGGTAGTAACAAGGCAGTCCCTGTCCCATGTGAGGCTCACAGTCACTCTTATTCCAATTTTACAGGTGAGAAAACGGAGGTCCAGAATGGTTAAGTAGCTTGCCCAAGATCACACAGCAGACCAGTAGTAGCTGGTATTAGAATTAGCTGAATGTTGCTCCATAAGGCCTAATGTGTAGCCATACCCCCATTACTTTCTCCTCCCCAGAGGTTATATCTCTCCAATTACTGCCCCACATTTCAAAATCTAAAGACACAACCTCTATAAATTATGTGCTATAAATTATTATTAATTTCTGTCTTCCCCTCTAGACTCTAAGCTCATTGTGGGTAGACGATGTCTAGCAACTCTGTTGTACTCTCCTAAGTGTTTAGTATGGTGCTGTGCACACCAGCGTGGCTCAATAAATACCACTGATGTTAATGATACTGATTGTCCCCGACCTAATAGTGGTATCCCAGGGACAGTCAAGTCTTCTGCCTTGCAACACCAGCAGCCCAAATAAGGCAACTACCTTTTTGGCTTCTCCCTACATATATCCTGAATGTTCTTAAGCCAAGTTTGGTTTATTTTAGTCTCTGCACCTATGCGATTCCCATGGTTCTTTTAGTTTGAGTGAACTTTAATAATATCAGAGTGGATTTTCATCCTCACAATTCCCAGGCCATGTCTGTAAAGGGCAAAATAATTCAGCTTCTGCTATGTATCGATAGTACTAACTATATCTGTTTGGTTAGAAGGCTATACCACTTCAGTCTCTGTCACACTATAGCATAGTAGGGCAGAAAAATATGTTTGTGCTGGGGTGTGGGCTCCTTAGCATCCTCCTTATCAATCAGGGTGCCAGGCTCATTGTTAACTTAACTTCTCTGTGCCTGAGTTACCTCATCTGTAAAATGGGGATTAACTGTGAGCCTCACGTGGGACAACCTGTTGACCCTGTATCTCCCCCAGCGCTTAGAACAGTGCTCAGCACACAGTAAGCGCTTAACAAATACCAACATTATTATTATTATTATAACTGTTGCCTGGGTGCAGTGGCTATTTACAGACTCTGGTCACTGCCTGGAGGCTCCATGGGATGGCAGTCGGCTTGGGGTGGATATGCCTGGGGGAATGGTTACATGTCATGAGGAGTGTGCTGGGAATTAGGGCTCTGAAACAGGCTTGTACACAAAACAGGTGGTGGGAGGCTTTGGAAACGTACAGCTTGTCTGCATGGTGTTATTCGCTGCAAGGTTATGCTGTTTTGATGGGTTTTCCTGCTGAAAAATACCGACCCCTCCCATCCCCCCCCCAAAAAGAAAAAATTGCCTTTTATGCACACACCACCCCTGCCTGGCAGCTGGGGGGAGTGGGGTGTTGGAGGGATATTTTGTAGGGGTTTTTTTAATTTACCCCTGTTCCTGTCAGTGTAACACTGTAACGTGGACAATTTACTGAAGCAAAGGCATTCCAAGTCAGAGCCACAGGTTTGGCATTTGTTAGTCTTGGTTCCAAAGCACACTGCCTCTCTGGGGATTGTTAACTTTGTAAGGTTCAGACTGATTTTAGGAGGGAAATGGTGATGGAATTTTCATCTCATGGGAGTTCTAAATCCATTGATAAAGCACCCATAAAACGCTGGATGCATTTAGGGGTTTCCCCTCAGAGGAAAAAAAGACTATTAGTATCATGCATAAAAGAGTCATTGAGAGCACTACAGTTTTCCACAATGATTCTAAACTCCATTGACCTTAATATGAGGATGGATGAATGAGATGATGGTTTGAGATGCCGTGCTTCAGCCTGTTTAGGGAGTTCTTTAAAGCGTGATTCATCAAAAGAGCCTCTCTGCTCTTTTATCCATTATTAAGATCCCTCTGGTGCTCAAATTAGGAACAAAGAGAGCTGTGGCAACTCATCTCTTCTTTTAAAAAGACTTTGCACATTCAGAAGCATATTTGCCTTTCTGTAGGCTGCCTATCCTGCATCACTGACAAAGATGGGTTTCCTAAGCGGCTTTCAGAACTCCACCACCTGCTGCGTTCACCCAGCCTGCCCCCAACCATGTTTCCTTCTGGAGCCCATGTCAGTAAATTTCAGCCGAAGTTGTTTTCTAGGTTAACAGGCAAGTTCCCTAACTTCATTTAGCAGATAAGACACACTGTCCTCCAGCTCATGACCCATCACACATGCCAGACAGTGGTCTGAAAAATCTTCAATGTGTCCAATACTGGGAGGAGCCTTTGGAATTCCTTAAGGGCAGGGATCAGAGTCTACAAATTCTATTGAATTGTAGTCTCCCAAGCATATAGTGCTCAGCATACAATAAGTGCTCAAAAAAACTACTGATTGGTTGCTATAGGCTATCCTTCCCACTTGCACTTCAAGCCAGCAAAGGTGGATAAGCCAGCAACTGGATGTTTAGCCCTATCTGAAGGCCACTGAGCCAAATATCCCAGCACCTTCTTGGGAGAGAATATAACCCAGCAGAAGTTCAAAACCAATTAGTTTCTGCTAGAATCAGGATAGATTGCCTATAAACTCTGACAACTGGGACTGGAAAGCTGAGCTGAAGCTCTGGAGGGTTAGAGGTAGAAAGACCCTAGGATATCAGCTCATGTCAAGGCTGTTGTAGGGGGTTTTCATACTTGTTAGGAAACTGAACTGCTGAATTCTCAAGATTGCACCTGAAGGCATGGTTGTTTTCCCCTCCTTCATGGTCATTTTACTGGGAAAGAAGAGCAAGGCTGAGGCTGTGAGTCTGTCGCTATCTTCAGCTTCCTCCATATTTGATTTTAGCTCAACAAAAGAACAAGCATAACATAATGGAAAGAGCATGGGCCTGGAAGTCAGAGGACCTGGGTTCTAATGTATAGCAAGCCACTTATGTGCTGTGTGACCTTGGGCAAGCCACATAACTTCTGTGCCTCAGTTTCCTCCTCTGTAAAATGAGTATTAAATCATTCCCCTTCCTACCTAGACTATGAGCCCCATGTGGGACAGGGAATCTGTCCAACCTCATAACCTTGGTTATATCTTGGAGTTTAGAACAGTGCTTGGCACATAATAAGCACATAATACATACCATTAAAAAAAGCAATCTAAATAAATCGGTGGTATTTATTGAGTGCTTACAGAGTGCAGAGCACTGTACTAAACTTTGGGGAAAATATAATAAAGTTGGGAGACATGATCCCTGCCCTTAAGGAGCCCATAATCTCATGGGGATCAGTTTTAGTGGGATTCTAAAGCTGTCCCTTTGGAGTTTACCTTTCTTAATGTCAGATTAAGAAATCTGAATAAAAAAGGTCGTGTGGCCTCTTTCTGATGCAGGAGCAAGTTCCCTTTGGTATATTTTTCTAGCATTTGATTTAACCTTATTTTAAATGTCTCTAGGAACAAAACCTCTCCCAGTTCCCCTATTCTAAATGAATAGGTTTCATAGTAATGCACTTTTTAATAAAAGGATGCTTTTCACAAGGGATAGACTAAGAATGTATTAAACTTTAAAAGTAAATTCATTCACCTTTTCCATTTTTTTTTTTTTGCATCTGACAATAACTTTGTGACACGTTCAATAATCACCACCAGATTTGAGTCCTAATGAGGGCCCTCGCCCCCACAGCCGGTCATTTCCTCTGACTTGCCCCTGCACTGGTGTATTTAAAATGCTGAGTTTGTGACACGAGAATCATCTCCATGGTAACCTTTTGTGATCTCATAAATGGAGAACTTCCCTACCTGATTAGAGTCTCACAGAGAGAAACTGAATTAAAGGGGAGAGCAAAAGCTTATATTTAAGCTTTAGTTAGTACAAGTTAGTACAATCACTCTTCCTATCCCGACTGGATTACTGCGTCAGCATCCTTTCTGACCTCCCAACCACCTGTCTCTCCCCACTTCAGTCTATACATCACTCTGCTGCCCTGACTATCTTTCTAGAGACAAATTCTGGGCATATCACCCCCCCTCCTCAAAAATATCCAGTGTTGCACTTGTATCAAGCAAAAGCTCCTCATTATTGGCTTCAAGGCTTTCCATCACCTTGTCCCCTCCTACCTCACCTCCCTTCTCTCCTTCTACAGCTCAGCCCACACACTCTGCTCCTTTGGCGCTAACCTTCTCACTGTGCCTTGTTCTAGCCTGTCCCGCCATCGACCCCTGGCCCACGTCCTCCCTCTGGCCTGGAATGCCCTCCCTCCTTAAATCTACCAATCACACTTCCCCTCTTCAAAGCTCTACTGGAGGCTCACTTCTTCCAAGAGCCCCTCCCAGACTAAGCTCCCCCTTTTCCTAGTCCCCCTTCCCCTCCCCATTGCCCCAACTTGCTCCTTTTGCTGTACCCCCACCCCGTCCCCCAGCACTTGTGTATATATGTACATATCTATAATTCTGTTTATATTAATGCTTATTTACTTTTGATGTCTGTCTCCCCTTCTAGGCTGTAAGCCTTTTGTGGGCAGGAATTGTCTCTCTTTATGGCTGAATTGTACTTTCCAAGTGCTTAGTGCAGTGCTCTGCACACAGTAAGCACTCAATAAATATGATTAAATGAATGAATGAATGTTTAAACTCAAAAGTTTTCTAATTGTATATGCAAGAAATGGAAAAGCATTTCTGAATGATTTCCTCTAGTTTCTTGCTCTCTCCTTCCATTTCTTCTACTTGTTTGGAGATCGATGGAAAGTGCCACACTGCCCGGGCTGGAGACTCAACTAGTCCATTGCTTAGTATAGTGTCTGGAGCACAAACCATTAAAACAAACAAACATACAAAAAAGCCCTCTACCTAACCTAGAGCCCAATACAGCCCAGGCGATGACAGAATCAACTTTCCCAGTTGGGGAAGCTATGACCTGAAGGTTGTTGAGCAGAGGAGGAGTCCAGTCTTTCTGGGGAGGCTGGTTATCATTGGTATCCAGGATTTGACAGCCACATTATTCATTCAATAGTATTTATTGAGCGCTTACTATGTGCAGAGCACTGTATTAAGCGCTTGGAATATACAAATTGGCAACAGATAGAGACAGTCCCTGCCCAGTGACAGGCTTACAGTCTAATCGGGGGAGACAGACAAAAACAATAGCAATAAATAGAATCAAGGGTATGTACATCTCATTAAAACAATAGCAATAAATAGAATCAGGGTGATGTACATCTCATTAACAAAATAAGTAGGGTAATAAAAACATATACAAATGAGCAGACGAGCACAGTGCTGAGGGGAGGGGAAGGTTATGATTAGCCCTGTACTCCATGCGGAACTCTTGGGCCTCTGGCCTCTTAAGATCGTGGCTCTGTTCTCCACACCTCACCAAGAAAACCAGAGGGAAAGATGCTACTCATATTGATTCTCTTATGCTCAAGAAGTCGTGAGAATCTGGGAAGAGGAGTTTGAACTGGTCGCCTAGAATCACATTGCCAGCTTTCCCTCGACCAGGGATATGTCCTGAAGTTAACAATACTGGGTTTTACTAAGAGCTTCCTCTATGTTAAGTGCTGGGGTAGATATAAGATAATCATATTAGACAGTTTCTATCCCACACAGGGCTCACAGTCTAAGGGGAGAGCAGGTATCTTCCCCCCATTTTACGGATGAAGTAACTGAGGTGCAGGGTGTGACTTGTCCGAAGACACCTAGCAAGCAGGTGGTAGGACGGGGACTGGAGCCAACTTCTCCAGAATCCCCGATTCATGCTCTTCCTACTAGGCCTTGCTGCCTCCAGGGGCTCCCCAATCTTACCTCTGCCATGGCCCCAATCATTCCCCCTCTAAGGCCATGCACGGGGGTGGTTTCTGCACACAGGTTGTAGGCCCATAGACTGAGTGTGTTAGTCTCCTCATTCTTGTGTGAACCTGTGTAGGCTTTGTTGACTCCACTGGGCTCCTGCTTCCTTCTTTTTGTTCTTCTGTCCTTCCTCCCAGATCTTGCCTCTTCCAGTTTTGTCTGATTACCCCATACCTTCTTAGCCTCCACTTTGACCAGATTCCTCTGCTCTATGCTGAGTGGGATCAAGGGGAAGACTGTCAATTAGAGTCAGAAGTCCAGCTGCACCACTAATATAGTTCTCCCATAATAAATTGTTAATATCTGTCCCCCCTCTAGATTGAAAGCTCTTTGTAGGCAGGGAACTTGTCTACCAACTCTCATATTATATTCACCAAACATAAAGCTCTGTACTCAAAAAACACCATTGATCAATGAACCCCATATTAAGGAAAGCTCAGGTTAAAATATGCACTCCTGCGTATTTTATCCAGCATTGAATTCCTTGTATCCAGATAGTGCATTCTGTTAGAAGACAGTTCCCTCATTCCTAAATGGCATTTTAACCAAAACGTTGCCAGAAGACTCACATTACAGAAGAACTGAGTGCATTAGTGGAGAACGGAAGAGAAATTCTAACGCCAAGGGTAGACTCACATATCGTCATAAAGATTCTTTTTCAGCATTCTCGTGCCTTGAAAAACATGCTGTTTTTAACACGGACTCTGAAGGAGAGAGGGATTGGGAGATAGGAGGAGAATAATAGGGAGGGAGAAGGAGGAAAAGAGAATGAGCTTCTTTACATGTGGGACAGGAGAAGGTAAATGCCCAAATTGCAAAACACCATACCTGCCATTACACCACTGCTACTGTTTAGCTGCTCTGGACCTGGCACTCACCCCACTTCAAAGCCTCATTGAAGGCACAGCTCCTCCAAGAGGCCTTCCATGACTAAGCCCTCTTTCTCTTTTCTTCAACTCCCTTCTGTGTTGCCCTGATTTGTTCCCTTTAATCACACTCCCCTCCTAGCCCCACAGCACTTATGTACATATCTGTAATCCACTGATTTATATTTATGTCTGTCTCCCCCTCTAGACTGTAAGCTCGTGAGCAGGGAATGTGTCTGTTATATTGTTATACTCTTCCAAGCGCTTAGTACAGTGCCCTGCACATAATAAGCCCTCAATAAATACGATTGATGGGGTGATTCTTTTTCTCCAGTGCCCTTGGGGCTGTGATAAGTATGGTTATAACTATAATATTGATATTAGTATGTAATAATATTGTTATTAGTAATAATAATAATAATTGTGTTATTTGTTAAGCACTTACTATGTGTCAGGATTATACTACTTGCTGGGGTGGATATAAGCAAATTGGATTGGACACAGTCCCTTTCCCATGTGGAGCTCGCAGTCTCAATCCCCATTTTACAGATGAAGTAACTTTGGCCCAGAAAAGTAGAGTGACTTGCCTAAGGCCACCCAGAAGATGAGTGGAAGAGCCTGGATTAGAACCCATGTCCTTCTGACTCCCAGGCCTGTGCTCTAGCCACTAGGCCATGCTGTTTTGACCCCTGGCAGGAGGGCTGCTCTTTACACAGTGCTTAAAACAGTGCTTGGCACATAGTAAGTGCTTAACAACTACCATCATTATCATTATTATTATTATTACCCCTGCCCTGGTACATCTCTGACCAGCATGCAATCCACCCTGCTATAATTCATTCAGGCTGCACCCGGCTTGGGGTAATCTTGCCCCTGATGCAAGTGGAGTGGGGAGCAGATGAGCAGTCACCTTTTCTGCCTGGTGCGTCTGGTCTATCTCGGTGCTGCTCCTTCTTGCTTGGGCACTGATTGGGGGAGGGTGAGAACAGCTCCAGTTTCCCTGCCATCCGATGTGGCAGAAGCTCGGTAGTGGGGGGGGGGCCTCCATCTTGGCTTCCCCACTCAGCCCCTCTGTGGCGCAGAGCGTTAGGACAAGCCACCTGTTTCCTGCTGAAAAAACCCGTGAAGCTGAAGCTATTGGCCTCCGTCTCATGGCATCCAGCACCTAGTCTATTTCTAATGGCTCCCATGAAGTGGCTGCCTGTGCCTATCAGCTAGATTTGGTGTCAAGAAGAGTCAGATATGGCTCAAGACAATGGTTGCCCATCCTGGTGAAGAATTTAAAGCCTTCTGTTGGAATTTTCTGTTCCATCAATGGCCATTGTGTGAAATAACCTGACAGCTACTCCCCAGCTGATTTTACTCTCTCTTTACAGGAGGAATTTGCCATAGCCAGAACTGAGACAGGTAAAGTTTCAGTATTTAAAATTTCAGGAGGCAGATTTCTGTCCTCGATGGAGGAAGTGACCTCATTTTGGGTCTGTTGTTGGATGCCTGGCTTCGCCTGCTTTCCATTACTTCAGACTTCCTCCCTTTCTCCTTGGATGGAATTGTTTAGGGGGACCATTTTGGATTTTTGAAAGCTGAGGGTCGAGTTTTGGTTTGCATGTGTATAGCAAAGAGCCAGCCTGGAAAGCAATCCAGATCAAACCCCACTCTGGAAAAGAAGCTAGTGGATTTGGTGAAACAGCAAAGGGATGGGAATCCACTAAGAATTCAGCCAATCTCAGATATCTTTGGTTTGGCAAAGCCCACAGTTCATTTTGCCCCAACCGCTTTCACCCATATAAACATGGATGATATCTCTGGGAAAGCTGAGCTGGACATTTCTGTTTTGTTTACGCTTGATTTACTCAGTGCTATTGAGTGAGCGCTTGGAGCCTTTTCTAGGCTTCGGAACAAAAACTAGTATTTTGCAACCTAACCCCCTATAAAACTTGAAATTAGATTTAAATCTTAGAATTACAATATCCAAGGGGGTTCTCTTCCTGCCAAGCCTTATTCTCTCATTCTTAACTAATATTCCTCCCTTGAGGACTGGGACACTAAATGTTGCTGGGAAAATTCATTTGTGGCCTGTCCCAGTTTATTAAAAGAGTGACTCCCTCCCAAACCCCAGCAAAGAGTTTGTCTGAGTGGGTAGGTGATGGTGAAAAATGTGGAGTTCTTGGCAGTTAGATCAGGAAGATCTGTTAATCCCTAGTCCTTCAGCCTCAGACACTACAACACCTGATAATGATTCTGAGTTTTCTCAGGGGGCCAATGAGCTGACAGTTTCCTGCTAGGTTAAATTAGCACTTCCAGAAGCAGCTGTTGTATTCCTTTTATGAATTGCTGTCTCATGTTATTTTGTCTAATGAAGAGGAGGGTGGCCACGCTGGAAGCCACAACAGAATATTTCTTGGAGGGGGGGGGAAATGATATAGTTACATTTCTTTGTTTTCTGATGATTAAACAAAAATAAGACCACTGACTTTGCTAGCAGTTGCAGGCAGTGTGCCCCTACCACCCCTGGGTGATGGGCTAAGGGTCATGGTTCTGCTTGAGAGGAGAGGAGCTTGGGAAAGGGTTGAGATAAACCAGCACAACCCTGCCCTTCCTGACCTCTTAGGCATTGATGCCCAGCGGGCAACTGGATCGAGTTACCATTCCTGACAACTACCTCCACCTGCTGATGGCAAGGACAATTTTAGCAGGCTCCAGGGGAGAGGTTGTGGCTAGAGACATATTGGCTCTTCCCTTGCCTCTTCTTGGGTTGAGGTCTCGAAAGACCACTCAGCTGCCTATTTTTGAGGGTCGCTTGTAGTTGCAATATGAAGATGCCTCCTTCCCTCGGTTATGTGGAGCCTAGGTAAGATGAATCTTCTTGATCTATCTGTGGTTGTCCTTTGATCTTGCTTTGTATCTCTGGCTCTAATGTATTATGTTGTATTTTTCCGGCCCCCCCCGTTTTTTTAATGGTATTTGTTAAGCACTTATGTGCGAGGCACTGTATTAACTGCTGGGATAGATGCAAGGTAATCAGGTTTGACACCCATTTCCTATATAGGACTCATGGTCTATATCTCCATTTTATAGATGAAGTAACTGAGACACAGAGAAGTTAAGTGACTTGCCCAAGGTCACAGCAGACAAGTGATGGAGCTGGGATTAGGACCCTTTACGTTCTGACTCTGAGGCCTGTGTTTTTTCCACTAGACCACACAGCTTCTCAGTGCTCTGCACATATTCAGTGCATAAAAGACACCATTGATTAGCTCATACTTCTCTAAGACTCATATTGGGGATTTCATCCTTCATGATGAAAAGAAAATAATAATAATGAGGGTATTTGTTAAGCACTTACTATATGTCAAGCACTGTTCTAAACTCTGGAGTAAATACAAGGTGATCAGGTTGTCCCACGTGAGGCTCACAGTCTTAATCCCCATTTTCCAGATGAGGTAACAGGCACAGAGAAGTCAAGTGACTTGCTCAAGGTCACCCAGCAGACAAGTGGTGGACCCGGGATTAGAACCTGTGAACTCTGCCTCCCAAACCCGTGCTCATTCCACTAAGCCACACTGTTTCCCAAGGATTTGGCCCTAACAGCAGCAAATAGAGCGGCGGATGGCACTTCCAGCCAGAGCTCTTCTCTCTCTGGGGGACTTTGGTTGGCATCAAGCTGAGATGGTTAGTGGTCTCTGCTGCTGCGGCATTCCTGCCATTACCAGTGAAGAACTGGATGGACTCTGGCGTCTGAGGAGAGATAGAGGAGAAATGTGAGAAGCTGGAAGGAAACAGACATTCTTTGCTGTACCACAGTGGAATGAGCCAGAGCCGTATGAACCAATCACAAGGGAAACAGAACACCAGCCAAGCTGCCACCTTACCCACAGGTTGAAATCCCTGAGAACCACTTCTGAAAGGGTAAATGGTGCCCACTCCCACCTCTCTGTCAGAGCTTTCCTGGGTTACCCTGATGCTCCTAAGTAGTGGGCCATGACTCGGGGCCGACGAAGGCCAAAGCAAATGAATTTGGGGTTGACAGGATTTGTTTCCAGGCCAATGCAAATGTCCAGTTTTGCAGTTCAAGTCTTGGTCCAGTTTGAGCTTCGGGGTGGTTTTTCATTCCCTATGACCAGAAGGTCAAAGGAAAGAAAGTTCCTGGATGGGATTGGAGGCACATAATGGGAGTGCTATAACACCAGCTGGCCAGCTTTCCTGCCATTCATGCCAGCAGAGAGTCTGAGGCATGGCATGTCTCGTCTTTTGGGTTTTCTGGCTGGGATTGAGAATTGGAGCACAGAACCCCACCTGGAGAAGCTGGTAAGGAACTGGGGTACAGTGATACAGCAGGGTCTCCTCCTGCCCCACTTTCAGAACTCCCATTTCTCACACTCTTAGCTTCCCTTGCAACAAAGAAATAATAGAAGGTGAAAATAAAGTTGCCTTTGAAATGGCAAGGCTGAAGGCAGTCTGATTTAATTTTCTTGCCAAAGCCTTGCGTTAAGGACTTTTTAATCAATAAATGGAACTTGTTTATGGTATATGTTAAGCGCTTACTATGTGACAGGCACTGTACTAAATACTGGGTTAGATATAAGCTAATCAGTTTGGGCACAGTCCATGTCCCAAATGGGATTCATAATCTTAATCCCCCTTTTACAGATGAGGTCACTGAGGCACAGAGAGTGAAGTGACTTGCCTAAGGTCACACAGCAGACAAGTGGCAGAGCCTGGTTTAGAACCCTGGTTCTACCGACTCCCAGGTCTGTACTCTATCCACTAGTCCACACTGTTTCCCTTCAGTACTCACTGAATGCTTACTTTTGGAGGAAGAAACAGGAAGATTTTACAGACTGGGAAAGGGATTAGTTTACAGTTGTGGGGATGCAAGTAAGCAATCTCCAACTGGGAATAGGTAAATTTGGGGAGGGGACTTGGTAGGGATCCCCGAGAGTGGGTCCTGCTTCTGTCAAACTTGTGTCCAGCATCCCTTAGCTCCAGGAGCAACATCACTGAGAAATCTTATTCCCTCCTTCCCCAGAGTCCTGTTTTTCTTGGACTTGGAAGTTGACTGCTGTGGGGGCTTTTTTTGGTTGACAAGCACTGCTTAGCTCCCAGAATTAAAAGACAGCGATGCTCTATGCATCAGTGCAAGAAGCTCCTGGCTTTGATTCTGTATCTACTGGAAGCAAATCTTGTTGCAATCTGCCCAAGTGGCATATTCTGAAGGGAAATACAACCAGGAGAGCTGAATTGTATTCTCTGGGGAAAGCCGAGTTCAGGGCCAGAGACATAGCCAGTCAGGGTACCCACTCTTTGCAGGAACCTGACATTTCCATTCTCTTCCCCAGACCAGCTGCTCCTCCTCCTCCTCCATTTGGTTTTGATAAGCCTGGGGTAAACCCCTAACTTACACTTCTTTTTCCTGTGGTTGGTTGTTTGCTGTCAGGATCACTGAGTCCCCCTCTAGGAAAGGGAGTGACCTTTTTGAAGTATTTTTGGGAACATTTTTGGCCCGGGAGAGCAGGATGTGGCCCCTAAAATGGAGTTAAGCCTTCCAGGCAGCTAATTATTTTAGCAGCAAACTTCTTCTCTTACCACCCTCACCCCAATTCAAATTTACTGATCCCCATGCTTTATACTTACCATTTTCAAAAGTTTGCTTTAAGAAATGTACAGGAGTTAGCATTTATGGCTATTTTCAACAGTAGGGCTTTATGTGGGTGGGTGTGGCTTTTTCATTCAAATTCAAAGCCCTTCTTTCCTGTAAATAACAAATCATTATTGAATTGACATTTTATAGCATGAGTCAACATACGTGGAGTCAAACTCTCCCTTTCCCCTTTGGGCTACCTCCAACCACCTCAATAAGGTATTTGAAAACAATTTATAGGTCTTTTCAGGACAGTTTTATCCTCCAAAGAAACTGACCGTTGGTTGACCGGAACCTATGACCTCCTAGCGGCTGCCTTGACAGCAAACTTCCCTTTTCTGTGCTGGTTCTATTCCCAAATAACCTTGGCAGGGTCAGTCAGGGGAGAGAGCTTGCAGAGTTAAGGGTGCGGTGGGGACAGATAGGATGTTGACCGGAGCAAAATCTCGGGTTTCCACTGCCCAGACCCCACCAGAGTCTTACACCGGTTCTGTTCTTTTAGGACATAAATTATTTAATCAGTGATATTTATTGAGCATAGACTGTATGCAGAGCAAATACTAAGTGCTTGGGTGACCACGATGTAACAGAATTGGTAGGTATGTTCCCTGCCCACAAGGAGTTCATAGTCTAGAGGGGCATTGAAATAAATTATGTATTTGTACAAAAGTGCTGTGGACCGAGGGAGGGGTGAATAAAGGGTACAAATAGAACTGCAAGGGTGATGCAGAAGGAAGAGGAAGTAGAGGAAATGAGGGCTTTGCTAGGCATGAGATTAGTCCACTTGAGCCTTTGATCACAGCCATTCACAAGCCCACTGTGCCCTTCTGCACCCTAAGAGCTTTGGAGCAGACAAGTAGGCTAGTTATGGGCATGTTTGGGAATCTGGGCCAAATGGGATTAATCTGGAAAGGATTTAGGGAAGAGTTGAGCCTTGAAAGTAGAGAGAGAGAAGCACTCTGTTGGAGAGGAATGGGGAGGGTGTTCCAAGTGGGAGGTAGGATGTGAGCAATGACTCAGGAGGGAGTGGAAAGAGGAGGGAAAAGCAGTAGTTTTGTGTAGTAGGAGAGGGTCCAAAAATCAGGGTGTGGTGGGAGATGAAGACAGATAGGTGTGGTGGAGAGGAAGCTGGCGGAGGAGGGTTTCCCAACCCGTAATCCCAGGTGCGTCGGCAAGACTTCCTGAGGCGAACAACCATGGGGACCATTTTTTTTTTTTTTTTGGTCCAGGTCCATTGAAGGTGAATAGTGACTAAGTGGGCACTTGGGATCCCCTCCATGTCATATCACCTCTGGGCTCACCTACATCTTGAATTACTTCCCGAAATGCTGGCTGTTCCAGGCTGTTGGCTGGGAAACTTGGTTATTTCATAGCAGGGACAAACACAAAACTAAAGCAATTATCTTGGGCGTAGGAGGGTAGGACATGAATAATTAAATCCAGATGGGGATTGGATAAATTTCTGAAATTATGGGGCCCAAGTGGGGGATGGAGATGAAAAGAAAGGCTTTCAAAGTATTATTAGTTTGGAGATTGTATAATTAGATAATGGACTGCAATCTCAACCCAGGTCAACACCCAGTGGGTTTGGGAACTCCCCAGGGACTTTTCATTTGAAACCAACTGCCCGCTGCCTCTCCCCACCCCAACACCCCCCAACTCCATCACCCCTGGACTTCCGCCTTGCTTCTGACCTGGGTATTCCCCGAGGCCAAGGAAGTTAGCAAAATGATGGAGAATGCCACAGTGTATGTGCTTTCTTGCATTTGCATTTCAGAGTCTGAGTCTGGGGAGCAGAATAGAAATCAAATGGTGATTTCCCTGGAGTATATCAGTGTTTGGCTCCCTCTGGTCACCAATTCAGTGTGGCTGGGGATTTTTCTCAATGACCATTCCTTCAAAGTTGGCCTTTTGGGTCCAGCTGAGGAGCCTCTTGAAGAAAATACTCACCAACCCATTATCTTCTGTGGCAGTTCTGACCAAATTAGGACCTTAAAAGGATTGCAAAGCATGCTCCTTCAGCTCGTTTCCTGACAGCATTCATGTCTCTCCCCCATGAATTTTATCCAGTGTCCCGTCAGGAAAAGAAAAATGCATAAATTCAGGCCTCAGTGAGATATGTGAGTAGTCTGTTGATCTCTCTGTGTCTCTGTCCTTTGGGATTGAAGAGGCAACTGATGGTGACAATTTTATTGATAGGCACCATGTGACTGTCACACCATTCCATGGAGTATGTGTGTAAGAAGTACTAAGTGCCTCTTGCTGCATGGTTGCATTTGTTTCAGTGCCTGGAGCTGTTTTCCTTTCTCCATGTTGGTGTTGTGATCTTCATGAGATGACAGTGTTTTACACATCATGACTTTTCGTTGGGTTTGCACACCATTTCATTTTATCATCTATTGATTTCACCAGGCTTTAAGGTCAACTTGTTGCAGTTTCCTGTTGGAGGTCTTGGCCTCCAGTTACCTCCATCAGTAAATGCTTCAAAGAGTCCCTCCACAAACAGTTGACTCATAACCCCTATTCAACATATAATAATAATAATGTTGGTATTTGTTTAGCGCTTACTATGTGCAGAGCATTGTTCTAAGCGCTGGGGTAGATAAAGGGTAATCAGGTTGTTCCGCGTGAGGCTCACAGTTAATCCCCATTTTACAGATGAGGTAACTGAGGCACCGAGAAGTGAAGTGACTAGCCCAAAGTCACACAGCTGACACGTGGCAGAGCTGGGATTCGAACCCACGACCTCTGACTCCCAAGCCTGGGCTCTTTCCACTGAGTCATGCTGCTTAAGGACCCCTGTGTCTTCCCAAAAGTGATACTTTTCTAGCAGGTTTTTCAGTTCCCCAACTACGCTAGAAGGATACCAGTTGGTTTTATGAGATGGAGGAAGAAAATAATTGAAAAAATTGAGAATTGAAAAAAAAATTTCCATTGGGCAAGGTTGAACAGAAGGTGAGCAGTGACTTTCTCCTGGAAGTGGGTTTCCATGAGAGGTGATGAAGTGCTCACAGTAAAGCCAGTTTGCAGCCTGCTTCAGTTAATTATAAAGTGTTGTTAAATGGGCCCAGGCAAGAGCCCTCTGAAATGCTATTTGCTAAACAAAGAACGAAACAAATCCTTCTCCAAGGAGCTTTCACAAGCCTGAGGCAAAAGAGAGTACAGTGTGTATGAAATAGTGCAGGAAGTGCCTGTGCCTGGAGGAGACAGAATGGTTGGTGGCCATGAGTTGGAAAATTAACAAGAACTATGTTTGGTCCATTCTGAAGAGCACACAGCTTCTGTGGGTGCTCAAATTCTTAACCAGCATGACCTATGTATACAAAATGCTTGGTTGTTCTCATTTGTTTTGTAATAGGGCCCAAGTCAGGCATTCACAGTTGTTTTCTCTGGCCATACCTGTCTGTCAAGGGCCAAAGAAGAGAGTAGCACATATATTGCCTTCCTTTTTTAATGATATTTTTTAATTACTTTCTATATGTCAAGCACTATTCTAAGCCCTGGAGTAGATGCAAGCTTATTAGGTTGGACACAGTCTTTGTCACTCATGTGGCTCACAGTCTAAACTGGAGGGAGGAGGACCTTGGGCAAGTTACTTCACTTCTCGTGCCTCAGTTACCTATTCACAGGTTCTAATCCTGACTCTGCCACTTGTCAGCTGTGTGACTTTGGGCAAGTCACTTAACTTCTCTGTGCCTCAGTTACCTCACCTGTAAAATGGGGATTAAGACTGTGAGCTCTCATGAAACAACCTGATAATCTTGTATTTAGCCCAGCATTCAAATCAGTGCTTGACACATAGTAAGCACTTTTCAAATACCATCATCATTATTATTATTACCTCATCTGTAAAATGGGAATTAAGACTTTGAACTTCATATGGGATGTGGACTGTGTCCAACCTGATTACCTTGTATCTTCCCTAGTACTTAGAACAGTGCCTGGCACATAGTAAGTGCTTAACAAATACAATAAAACAAGAGGATTTAATTCCCATTTTGCAAATAAGGGAACCGAGGCACAGTGCTCTAGGTACTAGGAAGCACCTAGGTTTCCTAGAGGTAATTCAGCAACTGCCATCACATAGAAGTATCTGCCATATATCATCATAGGAAGAATATAAGTAGAGCTGGGAGGAGGAACAGAAAAGTACAATCAAGATGATCAATTTTTGTCTGATAGACTGAACAGATTAGAACTTTAGAAGCAGCATAGCCTAGTGGATAAAGCACGAGCTGGGAGTCAGAGGACCTGGGTTCTAATCTCCACTCAACCACTTGTCTGCTGGGTGACCTTGGTCAAGTCACTTCACCTCCTCTGTATCTGTTACCTCATCTGTAAAATGGGAATTAAGACTGTGAGCCCCACGTGAGACAGGGACTGTGTCCAATCTGAGTAGTTTGTATCTACCCCAGCGCTTTGTACAGAGCCTGGCATTTATAAGCACTTAACAAAATACCATTAAAAAAAAGAGAGGGCAGAGTTAGGATGTTAGAATATGCGTCGGTCACCTTTTGACTGGATGCCAAACAGCAAGTATCAGTCTTACTTCGAGCATTCTCTCAAACTGCTTTCAGGGAGAGGATATTGGGCTGTGTGGTCTGATGTACTATACAGTGTTGCTAATGTTTTTAATCTTAAAATAAATCAGCTAGTTGTACATAGAGGGCTCTAATAGTATGGGATAAGTTGGAATAGAGAGTCCAGCTCCTGCCCATTGGACATCTACGGCCTGGATTAAAACTGCTGGCAAGTTATAGAAATCTTTAGTCTGTTCATTTTCCTTTGCACAGAACATTTTCTGAAACTTCTCTTGAGCAGGTTGTTTGTATAGACACAAACATTTTCAGAATAAAATTGTAAAAAGGCTTTATCTGAGGTACCTTTATTGAGTTGTTTTCAGTTTCTTCAGCTGCAGGTATTTGGTGAATAATGGGCTGATATTATTTCTCCCAGATTTAGAACTGCCAAAACATTGAACATATATGTTAATGGTGTATGGACTTTTGGCAAGTGGACACATAAATCTGAGTTCTTGAGCTTTTGTGGTGAATAATTACTTGAGAAAATATGGTTTTCAAAGTTTTCGATTCATGACTGTGTCCACTTATGATATAGAAATTCAACTTTGCTCTTGGCAAGAAGCCGTAAAGGAAAATGAATTAAGGTAAAAGAACTACACAAATGACACATTGCAACATTTCTCATTTAGCAGTGAGTCTTGAAAATTTAAATGCACAAAAGTCAGGAAATTAGAAAATTATGGTTCCCACCACAGTGGTAACTTTGTTCCTTCTGCAATATGTGGTATGTGGTATTACTGTATTTTAAGTTAAATTTATGTCTTAATATGCATCTATGTTGTGGTGGAATTATGTCTGATGTGGGAACCATAACTTTGAAAATTTTACTGGTGTATATTTATTTTTTCAAGCTAAATGTGACACTACATTGAGTTAAGGGTTCATTTTTGTATTTTAGAAGTGCTGTAAGTTAATATTTATGGAGTGCTTTGAAAATATAAAATTTAAAAGTGGTATGTGTAATTACACTCAAGGCATCAAATTAACTATTACCAAAATCATAATGAAACAGTGCATATTAGGTCTGGCCAAAGAGCCCAATCACAGTTATTTTTTAGCTTTTTGTTTCCTTGGATTTTTTGCAATGTCAAATTTGGACCAGTTAATCTTCAAAGATTTCACAATATTGTGAGGAAGCCCATTTATATTATCTTCCTAAAACTCTCCTCCGCCTGCACCTCTACACTATTACCCTAAAAGTGAAAATCAGACCCCACATTTTTATCCTTTTTCAGAAAATGGCCCAAAGGAATTTTATGATTGTCTAATGTCCTTGGAAATGCACACAGGCGTCAAAGGTGAAAGGAGAGTGAGAAAATATTTTCGCTCTAAGGACTTTTTTTTTTTAAAGAATGAAATACTTGAAAAATCAGTTTGTTTTAAATGGCTTGCTCACAACCACTATGGTGTTATACTGTGAGATAATGAATCACAATAGAATATCAAGTCAGAAGCACCACCATTTGAAGTCTGGCAGTCTAACCAATCCACTAGCAGCGGGGTCTAGATTTGCTGTTGTTCAACAGTCCCACATAGATATATGGATGATAAGAGCAAAATACTCAAGCAGTTCCTACATCGAACACTGAAGTAGGAAAAACCATAGGCTGGGTGGCCAGAAGGCATGGTTTTAGGACATGCTGCCCTTAAAAAGTCTAGTTTTGTGGCTGAGCCATGGTCTTCTAAAAAACAATAATAATAATTGTGATATTTATTAAACACTTACTATACGCCAGACACTGTACTAAGCGTGGGAATAGGTAGAAGATAATCAGGTTAGACACAGTCCCTGTCCCACGTAAAGCTCACAGTCTTAGTCCTGATAATACAGATGAAGTAACTGAGGCACAGAGAAGTTAAGTGACTTGCCCAAGGTCACACAGCAGATAAACGGAGCTGGGATTAGAACCCATGTCCTTCTGACTTCCAAACCTGTGCTCTTTCTGCTAGGCCATACTGGGAAAGAAGGTCAGGAGTCATATGACATGGCAGTAAACAACCAGAAATCAGGTGGCCCTTTTTTGAGTTGCAATGATGGGCCAAGCCAAGCAGAGAGAGCTGAAAATGCCTAGCCCACAGTGGTTATAGTTGTGTTACTTGTAAAACTTTTCCTGTGTGTCAAGCATTGGGGTAGATACAGATAATCAGATTGGTTAAGTGATTACAATGGAGTCTCCTGCTGGGAAAAACCGACCGGCCTAGTCCTGAGGTTTCAAGACTGAGAACCTGCATGGAGGAGACTATAGTGGTAGTGATTTGGGCAGCATTGCTTGCACTCTCTCTATCATGCCAGTTTTCTTTCATCTGGGGCACACAATGCAAAGAGTGAGTGAGGTGGGCAGGGGTCCAGCACACTACAAAGAGCACGTGAGGTTTTTTGTGTTTTTTTTTTTTTTTAACACGTGGGGCCCATTTACAGGTGAAATGACTGCAGATGCTGTTTGTAGCTTCATGACCAGCAAGCAGTTGCCTTGGTAGCCATTGGGGTCTTTACCGCCTAGGTTAGGCAATTATTTTTTGGGATTTCTTCTGGGCCTGTTTTCCTTTCAGAATGCCCTAGATAGATCTTTAGGAAGAAACCTGCCCAAGCAGCTGAACAGGGACTAGAACCCAGGCCTACTGCTGCCCTAGAGCAGGGTTCTTTCTGGACAGTAGCAGAGCTAATGGTTATTTATGACTTCAGCAAATGTAGAAACAGTGGGACTACATTAAGTGTGAAAATGGCTCCAAGTCTCACAGTATCATGGACTATATGTGCTAATCAGCATCTTGGAATGCAAGAACAGGGACAGGCAAGAAAGCAACTAAGAAAAGCTGACCAGGCACTTCTGAGGTGAATCAGAGGGCTGGTTTGGCACTGACTGAGAGTTTAATGAATTGAAAGGCTGCATGGATGACTGCCATCTTGCTGAGACTGGGTTCTGTATGGAAATCTTGTCAATTTCTGCCAATCGTTCTTGGTTAAGCTGAGCCACCATTTGCCTTGACAGTGTTTTTGGCAATGGAAAAGAAACACACAAAAAACTCAATCTCTTTTTAAAAAAGCAGATTGAATCCCTATAACAAAAGACCCTTTCATAAACCTTGGAGGTGGTCAAATAAAAATGATAGAATGGATGTGAATGACCTTCAGACACCCTGGGCCAATTTGAGTAATGGGCATTTGAGCGTGTGGCTTTCCTCCCTCATCTCTTTATGAGGTAATATGACTTCTCTCACTTTTTCTTCGTCACTGAACTAAATTTGGTTTCCCACCTCCCTTTACTTTTTAGCACAGATTTTTTTTTGTCTTATCTTTTATTAAATACTTTAGCCTAATTCTCTCAGACTCATGCTTCTTTTCTCCTATCCTACAATGGATATTCCTTTTCCAATCAATTACTCAAGGAATGGTATTTATTGAGCCCTTACCATGTGCAAAACACTGTTGTAAGTGCTTGGGAGGTGACAGTACAATACTGTTATAAGACAAGATCCCTGCCCTCAGAGAACTTACTATTCAGTAGCCTTAGGTGATTCCCTACACCCTATATTTCTTGACATATTTCTTCCCAAATTCCACTCCAGTTCCTGATTTGGCTCTGTTATGTTAAGGATCTACTGTTTTTCTACTATTAGCTATGATTTTGAGGGCTGCTCTCCTGAGCTCAAAGATCATCTGGGTACTTGTGTTAACTCCTGCCTTCAAAAACATCCTTATCTGAATTATTCAGAACATTCACTTTATAGAGAATTTGTCTCGAGTATGACTCCAGGGGAGAAGTTACTTAACTCTGCTTTCTGTTTCAGCGCCTTCCTTTGTGAAAGGGGGATAATGATCTATGTCTGCTAATCTCATGGGATATTGTGCAAAATGAATAGTTTAATGTTTGTGAAATGTTCTGAGATCCTTGGGTGAGAAATGCTATAGATGTACAGGGCATTACAATTATTATTTTAATGCCCCAAGAGGAAAAACCAGATAGACTTACAATGAACTATGCTTTCTGTTGAATTTCCTTGGAGTCTGGCAATCCAGCTGTTCCAGATAACCAGAAATGTTTTCCCTCCACTTACTGTCATACTCTAGGGAATGATGCTTTTATGTCTCATGGCACTCACCAACCAAGTTTACATTAAATAAACTCCGAATTGAAAGCTCGTGGGTTGTGTTTCTCAAGAAAAATATTTATTTTCTTCAGTTTCCTTCTATCCAGCATAATATTACTAGAGGAATTTGTTGAATTGCAGCTCTCTGGGAGACTGTAATTCTCCAAAGGAACAATTAAAACAAATTCAGACTTTAAGGCACAATGGATTTTATTTTTTGTTTACCTGTCAGGATATTTTTAGCATTTCAGATTTAAATGCTTTTCCTCTGTTTTTAAAAGGGCAAATTCTAAGGGGAAATTCCATTTTACATGAATGATGAAATTGGTTCTTCTAAGAGCAAAATAGGAGACTGATAGAGAGACAGCTATACATAGGAAATACTTTAGGGTGCACAGGTTGTCTGGAAATATTTAGAGGAGCAACATAGTCAAGGGAGTTTGAAACCAGCAGTCAGTCAAAGACTTTGAGAAGCTTATTGAGAGACAGTGTGGTCTAGAGGAAAGAGCATGGGCCTGGGAGTCAGAGGACCTGGGTTCTAATCCCGACTCTACTACTTGCCTATTGTGTGACCTTGGGTAAATTGCTTATCTTTTCTGGGCCTCAGTTGCCTCATCTGTAAAATGGGAAATAAAGCTGTGAGCCCCATGAGGAACATGGACTGTGTCCAACCGGATTAGTTTATATCCACTCCCTTCACTCCTGTGCATGTGCCTCAAAGCGCTGCTGTTGGAAATCTAGATATCAGGTCAACCTCATGCATCACAAGTTCATCACTGAGTGCTATAACTCTGCCCTCTTCTCGGCCTGGTAAAATGATTTCTCTATCATTATTGATACCTATGCCCATTGCTGTCACCAGTTGTTCCAGACGTTTAACTCCCTCCTCAAACTCCCTGTCTTCTTGCCTCCCCCATCCCTCGCCCCTGTGACCTGGCTAGTTTATTTCAAAAATTGAAATGATTAGGCATGATCGCCCTAAAATCTCCCCTACTCCTCTCCAGTCCTTCCCTCTTCCTGCCGCTTCTTCAACAATCCAGTCCTTTTCAGCAGTATCTCAAAAAGCGATCTCTTGCCTTCTCTCAAAATCCACTGCCTCCACCTGTGCATTTGACCCCATCCCTTCACACCGTAACAAATCACTTACCTGCTCTCTTCTTCCCTCCCTGACTGTTATCTTCAACTGTTCACTCTCCAGTGGTTTCTTCCCCACTGCTTTCAAACATGTTCATGTCTTCCCATCCTAAAATTATTCATTCATTCAATAGTATTTATTGAGCGCTTACTATGTGCAGAGCACCGTACTAAGCACTTGGAATGTACCAATCGGTAACAGATACATCCCTGCCCTATGATGGGCTTACAATCTAATCGGGGGAGACAGAGAGACAAGAACAATGGCAATACCTTCCCTTGACCCCACGGCTCCCTTCAGATATCTCCCCATCTCTCTCTTACCATTTGTCTAACTTGCTCCTTGAGCAAGTTGTCTACACCCACTGTCTCAAGTTGCCTTCCTCCAATTCTGTCCTTGACTGCCTCTAATCTGGTTTCCAACCCCTTCACTCTACAGAAACTGCCCTCTCAAAGGTCACAAATGATCTCCTTCTTGCCAAATTCAGCAGCCTCTACTCCATCTTAATTCTCCTCGATCCCTCAACTGCCTTTGACACTGCAACCATTCCCTTCTCCTAGAAACATTATCCAACCTCAGCTTTACTGACACTGTCCTCTTGGTTCTCCTCATCTCTCTCTGGGCATTCATTCTCAGACTCCTCCTCTGCCCCCGACCCCCTAACTGGGTGTCCCTCAAGGTTCAGTTCTGGGTCCCCTTCTATCTCCATTTAAGCCTACTACCTTGGAGAACTCATTCACTCCCATGGCTTTAACTACCACTTCTAGGCAGATGATTCCCAAATCTACATGTCCAGCCCTAATCTCTCTCCCTCTTTGCAGTCTCACATTTCCTCTTGCCTTGAAGACACCTTTACTTGGATGTCTTGCCATCACCTCAAACTTAGCATGCCTGAAACAGAACTCCTTATCTTCCCACCCAAACCTTGTCCTCCTCCTGACTTTCTCATCACTGTAGATAGCACCACCATCCTTCCTGTTTCACAGGCCATAACCTTGATATTATCTTTTACTCCTCTCCCGTTCAACCTACATATTCAACCTGCCACCAAATCCTGTTGATTCAACATATACTAGATCCCTGAAGTCTTCCCTTTCCTCTCCATACAAACTGCAACCACACTAATCTGAGCACTTATCTACCGTTTACTGCATCAGCCTCCTTACAGACCTCTCTGCTGTCTGTCTCTCTTCACTTCAGTCCATACTTCACTCTGCTATCTGGATGATTTTCCATTTTTCTACAAAAATGTTCAGACCCTGTTTCCCCACTCTTCCAATACCTCCAGTGGTTGCCCATCCACTTCTGCATCAAATAGAAACTCCTTACTACACTCAATCACCTTGCCCCCTCCTACCTAATCTCGCTACTCTCCTACTACAACCCAGCCCACATACTTTGCTCCTCTAATGCCAATCTATTCATTGTACCTCAGTCTCATCTATCTCACCAACATCCTGTTTCTGGTCTGGACACCCTCCCTCCTCTAATCTGACTGACAATTACCCTCCCCACCTACAAAGCCTTATTGAAGGCATATCTCTTTCAAAAGGACATCCCTGACTCAGCCCTCCTTACCACTTTCACTCCATTCTGTGTTGCCCTGACTCACTCCCTTTACTTACCATTCATTCATTCATTCAATAGTATTTATTGAGCGCTTACTATGTGCAGAGCACTGTACTAAGCGCTTGGAATGAACAAGTCGGCAACAGATAGAGACAGTCCCTGCCGTTTGACGGACTTACGGTCTAATCGGGGGAGACAGACAGACAAGAACGATGGCAATAAATAGAGTCGAGGGGAAGAACATCTCGTAAAAACAATGGCAACTAAATAGAATCGAGGCGATGTACATTTCATTAACAAAATAAATAGGGTAATGAAAATATATTCAGTTGAACAGACGAGTACAGTGCTGGGGGGATGGGAAGGGAGGGGGGAGGAGCAGAGGGAAATGGGGGGAAAAGAGGGTTAAGCTACGGAGAGGTGAAGGGGGGGTGGTAGAGGGAGAAGAGGAGCTCAGTCTGGGAAGGCCTCTTGGAGGAGGTGAGTTTTAAGTAGGGTTTTGAAGAGGGGAAGAGAATCAGTTTGGCGGAGGTGAGGAGGGAGGGCGTTCCAGGACCGTGGGAGGACGTGGCCCAGGGGTCGACGGTGGGATAGGCGAGACCGAGGGACGGTGAGGAGGTGGGTGGCAGAGGAGCGGAACATGCGGGGTGGGCGGTAGAAAGAGAGAAGGGAGGAGAGGTAGGAAGGGCAAGGTGATGTAGAACCTTGAAGCCTAGAGTGAGGAGTTTTTGTTTGGAGCAGAGGTTGATAGGCAGCCACTGGAGTTGTTTAAGAAGGGGAGTGACATGCCCAGATCGTTTCTGCAGGAAGATGAGCCGGGCAGCGGAGTGAAGAATAGACTGGAGCGGGGCGAGAGAGGAGGAAGGGAGATCAGAGAGAAGGCTGACACAGTAGTCTAGCTGGGATATAACGAGAGCCTGTAGCAGTAAGGTAGCTGTTTGGGTGGAGAGGAAAGGGCGGATCTTGGCGATATTGTAAAGGTGAAACCGGCAGGTCTTGGTAACGGATAGGACGTATGGGGTGAACGAGAGAGACGAGTCAAGGATGACACCGAGATTGCGGGCCTGAGAGATGGGAATGACGGTCGTGCCATCCACGGTGATAGGGAAATCTGGGAGAGGACCGGGTTTGGGAGGGAAGATGAGGAGCTCAGTCTTGCTCATGTTGAGTTTTAGGTGGCGGGCCGACATCCAGGTGGAGACATCCTGGAGGCAGGAGGAGATGCGAGCCTGAAGGGAGGGGGAGAGGACAGGGGCGGAGATGTAGATCTGTGTGTCATCTGCGTAGAGATGGTAGTCAAAGCCACCCCTAGCCCCACAGCACTTATTATATATCAGTAATTTATTTATGTTAATGTGTGTTCCCCCTCTAGACTGTAAGCTCATTGGGGGCAGGGAATTTGTCTGTTATATTGTTGTATTGGACACTTCCAAACACTTAGTACAGTGCTCTGCACACAGTAAGTGCTCAATAAATATGATTGATCTACCTGAGTGATTAGTACAGTGCTTGGCACATACTAAGCGCTTAACAAATACCATTTTAAAAAAAAGACTTTAGTTTCTGTATCTAATATCAGGATGAAATGTCTATTCTCTTTGATAGGGATCCCTATGTGGAACTGTGATGTGACTATCTTGCATTTACTCCAGTGCTTAGCACAGTGCTTGGCAGATAGCAGACCCTTAATAGAAATCATAACTACCTGGTAAAGAAAAGAAGAAAAGTTTCCAAAAAGCAAAGTAGAAGTCAGAGCTTTAGATACAGCACCTGAAGTATATGCTAAGAAGTCACATACATAGAGATCTGACCAGTTCTAATGGGGCCTGACCAGTTCTAATGACCACTTAGTTTGTTGTTCAGATTAAACCCAAAGAACTTTCTTGCCCTGGCTCAAGATGTGGTGTTGCCTCAGTACAAAATAATGACTGATCCAATAAGGGGCAAAGCCTGCTTGAAAAGATTTTACAGAATCTTTGTGGGTCTTAGGAGACCAATAATTTGATTTAATTACAGCACAGTTTGTTAGGCTCAAAAATGTAAGGAAAAACTGCTGCAGAACAGGTTGTTATTGCTATGGAATTGCTACTAGATTTTGAGGTGCCTTGCAGGTACTTTGAACAGTCCTTTGCATAAATTAGTTGCTTAATAAGTCCTCACTAATATTATATTGTATGATATTTTGTTCCCCTGTTCAGATTCAAGCAAAAATTGATTTTGTACCAAACAGTGCTATTGTATGATTTACTACAAAAATTCTATAGAATCTAGTAATAAACATAATCTTGTAATAAGTAAACACAGTAAAAATAGTTTCTAAAACATGTTAACCCTGATGGCCTAATCCCCAAATAGTGGAAAGAGCAATAGGCCTAGGAGTCAGAGCACCTGGGTTCTTTCTATATTTTAGGGGATTATTGGTTAAATTGTTATATCAAATTGCACTGAGCAGTTGAAGTGGCTGTTCTTTGGATTCCTGGCAGACAACTTGGATCTAGTTATCTTCCCTTCTCAAATTCAGGTCCCACCTCCCCACCTCCAACTAAGGTTAATTATTTCTTGGATATGATAGTCATGATCTTTTTCTTATAATACTAGGGTTTCCTGGGAAACCTCTCTAGAAATCAGTGAGTTATGAAGGAGGCTCTTGGGGGCAACTCTGAGAGCAGTCCTCAGAAAAGACCACAGACCTTGGAAGTTGGCTCGTTTTGGGAAATGAACAATCAGTTTTTTTTGGTTTTCACTCTTCACTTGTGATCATCAAGAAAAGAAAGGTAAACCCGGGGGGCGGAGAGAGCAAGGGGAGCAGAGGAGCAGTGTGGTATAGTGGAAAGAGCACAGGCCTGGGAGCCAGATTACCTGGGTTCTAATCCTGGCTCCACCACTTGTCTGCTTTTTGACTTTGGGCAATCATGTAACTTCTGTGTGTTTCAGTTACCTCATCTGTAAAATGGTGTTTAAGACTGTGAGCCCTATGTGGGACAGAGATTGTGTCCAACTCTATTACCTTGTGCCTATCCCAATACTCAGTACTGTGTCTAGCCTGTAGTAAAAATTATTGTGTAATCTTGGACAAGTAGATCTTGGACAAGTCAAGTAGAAACAGCATGGGTAGTGGATACAGCACTGGTCTGGGAGTCAGATGGTCATGGGTTCTAATCCCAGATCTCTCACTTGTTTGCTGGGTGACCTTGGACAAGTTACTTCACTTCTCTGAGCCGTTACCTCATCTGTAAAATGGGGATCGAGACTATGAATCCTATATGGGACTGTGTTCAACTTGATAAATGTGTATCTACCCCAGCCCTTTTTACAGTGTCTGGCACATAGTAAATCCTTAAACACCACAGTTATTATTATTCTTACTTAGCTTCTCTGTGTCTACCACCTCATTTGTAAATTGGGGATTAGATCCTACTCCGTCTACTTAGCCTGTAAGCCTCAGGTAGGACAGGAACTGCATCCAATCTGATTAACTTGTATCTACCCTAGTGCTTAGGACAATCCTTGATACATAGTAAGCACCTAAGTATAATAAATAATATTTTCAATAAATACCATAAAAAAAGAAAGAGGATAATTGGCACATACTTCCAAAGAGGTAGTCAAGGCCAGCTTTGCCATTTTAGTATCAATCACACGCCCTTGCTTCCCCTCCCCAGTTCACTACTTTTGGTTTTGTCCTACCTGGCTGGACCGGGACATATTCAGCCTTAGGGTCAAGGAATACATATGCGTGCTTATTAATGATGTCCCCGCCCAGTTGCATGGCAGAGAACATGAGCAACACACACCCTTCTGGTAGATCTTATACTTTTGTAAATTCTCATGTATTTTGTTTCCAAATCAAAATGAGATTAACACTTGGGGAGTAACAGGAGAGGAATCCAACCATTGTCAAAGATAAAGGGGCACAGAGAAGTTTTTGGTAGTGCTTGACCTTGACAATAATAGAAATCAATAGAGTGGAGTAATACAGGCAGAAATTAAACCCAATCCCTTAGTGTTCAGACAGCAACAAAAAGGTTACCAGCAACCATTAGCCCTGTAATCAATTCCTTCAGGTCTTCTGTCTGGACCAATATGATATGATAGATGGCCCATCACTGATGCCCTCGAATGATAGATGTAATGTTCTCGTGTTCTACCTCAGCTTCATTGATCTTTTTTCTCTCCTTGAATGGCTGCCTGCTCAGTCCCGGTCACAATCTCCTGTTGTCACTTCTTTTCTTGGATTTTTTCCAAGATATACTTGTCTTTTCAGCTGAGACACAGGTCTGACCTCTACTGGGTGAGGAGGCAGGTGAATTTTCTTCCCAAACTGCCTCAGAAGGAAACCAAACCAAGCAGGAATATAAATTACCCTCTACAGCTTCTGCTCTGCAGGAGTCCAGGAGTTCTGCCATGGAGAGTGGTTCTGGGTACCCCATAATTGGAGCATGGGGAGGGGGTCAGGGTTCCCATTCTATGACCTGGAGTGACTTGAAATCCAAGATCAAATCAGAATTGCAGCCCCCTTTCCTTTTCCCCTGGTCTTTGGGGCATCATTTCAGGACTTGCTGGGTACCCAGCAAATTGATTAAATGGAATAGAATCTGCATTACCAGAAAGGTGACCTGGCTGGCTTGGGGCAACATCTGGAGAATGAGATGGGATTTATCCTAGCTCTGGCAGCTGAAGAAATTGTAATTTCCCTTGCCTTGAAAAGCCCAAATCATGGGTTACTCTTATAGTTAATCAGAGTGGCTATGGCTAGTATGCCATTTAGATTAATATAGGCTTTACTGCCTGTCATTTTACTCAGACCTTTTAAACTCCTTTAGAAGGATAATTAAAGTCTGACCAGAAGTTTTGGCCAATGTACAGGGAGCACCCTTCCTCTGAAAGGTGTAAGCTAAATGGCCTTTCAGAACACTATCTGCTCTAGTACCAGCACACTGAAAATGTATCAAGTGCAGGGTGATTTAGTTCTCTTCATTGTCCCTTCTCGTGTCCTGAAATTAGCCCCTAGTTACAATCTCTAGAGAGATTGTGGCTTCTTATCTCCTTCTGACCTAAGAAAGATCCAGGATGTTGGCTATTAGGGGGGTATACCGAAAAGCCTCTGATGTCCCCAGACCATTAGAGCAGAAGGACCCACTGGTGTGATTTTTTTAAAAATTTTTCTTTTGTTTTTGAAAACCCAACAGGGTGACAGCAGATTTCTTTTAGATGGTGTGATTTTTAGAAGTGATATGTAAACACTTGAAGACCTTGAAATCCATGGGGTTGCATTTCAGCAATTGAAAATTGTCTTCAAGAAGTAAACAGAGGTAGAAGTAGTTTGAGTGGGTCAGAATTTAAAGAGGATCGGGAAGAGAGGTTCACATTTTCAAGGAAATAGTCTCATATTCAGGGAAATAGTCATTTGATCTCTCCCTTGAGAAGGGAAATTTGGGCCAGGTTGCAGTCATGCATTGAGAACAATTACAGCTCAGAAATAAACCCCATCAAATGTGTTCTGTCTGAGTCAGTTTGCAGAAATATGCTTTTCCATTTTCCTTTTTAAAGTAATAAAATCTCTGTCATCTCTGGAACCTTTTGGTGGGGTAAATCTCTCTCACTCTCTGGATCTCACTCTCTGCACTCTCAATCAGTTAATGGTATTCATTAAACACTTTGTGCAAAGCACCCTATTTAGGATTTGAAAGAGAACATTACAGTTGGTAGACAGGATTTCTGCCTTCATAATAATATCACTACTAATAATAGTAACGTTAACTGTGGTAGTTGTTAAGCATTCACTATATGCTAAGGACTTAGAAGATATCCTGGTTGGACACAGTCCCTGCCCCATATGGGATTCACAGTCCAGAGTCACACGAAATCCAGAGTCACTTGCCCAAAGTTACATGGCAGGCAAATGGTAAAGCAGCATGGCCTAATGGAAAGAACATGGGCCTGGGGGTCAGAGGGCCTGGGATCTGATCCCTGCTCTGCCACTTGCCTGCTGTGTGACCTTGTAAAAGTCACTTAACTTCTCTGGGCCTTAGTTTCTTCATCTGTAAAATGAGAATGCAAGTACCAGTTCTCCCTACTCCTTACACTGTAAACCCCATGTTGGGCAAGGACTGTATCCAACCTTATTATCTTGTTTCTACCCTTGGCTTGGCACCTAGTAAACACTAAACCAATTCCACAATTAAGTGGTGGAGCTGGGGTTAGAACCCAGGTCCTCTGACTCCCAGACCTATGTTCGTTCTACTAGACCATATTCTAAGAGCTTAGTCTGGTGACCCCTCAGAAAGCTTATCTTTCCTCCTCACAGGGCTCCTTTAGCAGTTCTAATAATTATAATAATTGTGGTATTTGTTAATTGCTTACTATATGCCAGGCACTGTACTAAGCACTGGGTAGATACAAGATAATTGGATTGGACATGATCCCTGTCTCACATAGGGCTCACAGTCCTGTGACTGTTTGTTTAATTTACATTAATTTAGATGGTGTGATTTTTAGAAGTGTTAATTTTAATTTAGAAGAATCAATTTTCTAATTAAATTGTTTAATCCCCATTTTACAGATGAGATAACCGAGGCACAGAGAAGTAAAGTGACTTGCCCAAAGTTACACAACAGACAAGTGGCAGAACCTGGATTAGAACCCAGGTCCCTCTGACTCCCAGGCCCATGCTCTATCTAGTAGGCAACACTGCTTCTATGGATATCTGTTGGCAAATGTATTTTTAGAGAATGCAGAGGTTTGTCACTGGAGCTGCCATGCGTCAACCTTCATCTTATTGCATGAGGGTTTCTCTGGGTCTGGCAACAGTCAAACTGGCCCATATCAGCACCCATCTGACTAATGGGTTTCAAAATGGCATAGAAGGAAGCGCTCTTCTTTTACACTATGTGTGGGAGTGAATGCTGGGAAGCTGGGGAGTGAGGGATGGGTTTCAACTGCATCTGGAACTCCTATCATTCAAGTAAATCTGAAATTAGGGCCCTAATTCTTGTTTTCTGCTGTGTGATCTTGGGCAAGTCACTTCACTTCTTTGAGCCTGTTACCTCATCTGTAAAATGGGGGTTAAGACCGTGATTGCCCATGTAGGGCATGGACTATGTCCAACTTGATTATCTCATACCTACTTCATGCTTAGTAGAGTGCCTGGCACATAGTAAGTGTTTAACAAATACCACAAAAATATTTAAACACAGAGGGCCCCAGAACTCTGAACTCCTTGGTTTGGAGTCTCTGGTTCCTCAAGGTGTGCCATGTCACAGCTGGAAATCAATTAGGGGTCACCTGCAACATTAGATTTTTTTTTTCTTGTTCCTAGTATGGGATTTAGGACAAAAAAGAATATCCAGCCTTCATGAAGTCCTGTACCTTTCTCCAGTTCCCTCTTTCATTTCCAACTTCTCCTCCTTCCTTCGCCCACGACCCTGTTCTTTTGGTGTTAGAATGTTGCAGTTTTCCAGGCACATTGTCAGAATACCACTTTAAGCCCCTTACTGGTTGCCCAGTGACCCATGGATAGACTGGAATGCTATCTCTTCGGAGTCGGGAAAGAACAAAGAAGGAAGAGGAAGGATGGGAATTGTGCCATGTTGGGCGTATTTGGTAACCTCAAAAGTGATGGTTTTGATTGGGCCACAAATTGGAATAATGGCTTAAAACCATCTGGTAAGCTGGATTTTCCTTTCCTCAGAATGGTTATTTTTGTTCCTCTTTTTTCTATTAGGAGGTGTTTTATCTTCCCACTTGGAAGGATTTTTGTTCTAGTTGCAACCAAAGCTGCTTCTTACCATGGAAAGAAATAAGTCCAATTTTAAATGGCTCTTCTGTGAGCCTGGTGGTGCCAATTCTGTCAGACGGAGACAAAAGGATATTTAAAGCCATGTCTCCAAACATTCAGTCCCAATAAGGCAGGGTTTCTCCAGAACTCTACATTGTGCAATGTTGATAATCACCGTCATTCAGCTGAATTTCGGTAACCTGGAGTTGGCATCAAGAAACCTTATGTTGTAAGTTTTCTTTTTGCCATGGGGGAGGGGAAATTAGGATAGGGGTTGTCTGTGTTTTGGGTTTTTTGTTGTTTTTTTTAAACAGAAGACTGCCAAAATCATTTTGTCTTTCCCACATGAACTAAGTTTTGGAATTGTCACTCCCCTGAGGTTTGTTTGGAAGGAGACAGAGTAATTCTGAGAAACCAATAATGGATGATGCCAAAGAGTTGCAGTTCTTTGGCAATGCAGCTTCTGTTTTAGTACATTAAGGTCAGCAATGGAACAAAACCACAGACTGTGAGAAACCAAGGGGGTAGGGGATTAAAGCAGTCATCCTCATTTTACCTAAAAGCTTTCCAACCTCAGTCAGCATTGCTGATTCCAATTAGTGATGCTTCTAATTCATAAGAATTGGTCCCGTGTTTGTCTCTAATCTCTTGATTCTCTTCCTTTCTCATCCTCTCCTTAAAGCTGCTCTGCTCCTCTCTAAGAACTGTAAGTGGAGAAGTCCGTTAAACTGAGAGATTGGGGAAGACTCCAGGTATTCCTCTTCCATCTCAGTGTTAGGCCTTTCTGTTATTGCCTCATTTATGACTGTTGTTTGGGAACTCAGGTTGTGTTGTTGTCTGCAACCTGGTGGTGTCTGCAACCTGGTGGTGCCTACCATCTTTGACTTTAGGTTTTCGATTCCTGGGTCTGGGAAGTTTTTTCATGTGTGTGTGAATATCTATAAATTGAATCAGATGCAAGCTGTATTGCCAGTTGTAATACAACTTGTCACCACTTCCTGGTCCAAGCAGCCTTTAAGAGATGAAGAGTGGCCTAGTGAAAGAGCATGGGTTTGGGAGTCAGAAGAAGCAGTACGGCCTAGTGGATAGAGTTTGGGCCTGGGAGTCAGAAGGACCTGGGTTCTAATCCCAGCTCCTCCATCTCTCTGCTGTGTGACCTTGGGGAGTCACTTTACTTCTCTGTGCTTCAGTTACCTCATTTGTAAAATGGGGAGTAAGACTGTGTGCCCCATGTGGGACAAGGACTGTGTCTGATCTGATTTGTTCATATCCACCCCAGTGCTTAGTACACTTGTTGAGTCACTTAACATCTCTGTGCCTTAGTTTCCTTCTCTATAAAATGGGGATTAAATAATTGTTCTCCTTCCCCCTTAGACTGTGAGCCCTATCTGGGGCAAGGACTGTGCCCAATCTGATGATCTTGTCGATCCCAGCTTTCAATACATAGTTTGGCACAAGTTTAGAGCTATTATTATTATTAGTAGTAGTAAAATTAAGATGATATTCACTAAGACCAGGTTGAGTCTGGACTGTCCACTGGGGAAATTAGAATAGTCTTGGAAATGGGTGCCCATCTGCTTGTTGCTGATGACTAGCACTTGAATGCTGAGGAGTATTATTTTGTTTATTTTGTTGACAGTGGGCCTTCAAGAGTAAGAGTTATGGGGTAGAAGAACTCACTATGGCTGGTAAATGTTTCCCTTACTTAAAAGGATGGTTTAGACTGTAGCAAAATGGAGTGGTGGTGGTGATGATAGCGAGGATGTTTTTTGCTTTTATTAAGGGAGGGATAAGGGAGACTTCCTTGTGCAGGAGTGGGAGACAACTACACATATACCCAGTATCTATTTAGCAGCAATCAATCAATGCTATTTATTAAGTACCTACTGTATGCAGAGCATTGTAAATGTTGGGAGAATAGGATACAACAAATTTGGAAGATAGCAGCCAGCAGATAAGTCAATACTACTCATGGCAGACTGGATTGTGTCCTTGGGCTTAGGTAAAGGGTGTTTCCTGAAGAATGGCAGGAATCAAGTCTACTAATTCTTTGACATTCTTCCAAGTGCCTAGTACAGTCTCTGCACATACCGGAAAGCAGTGTGGCCTAATGGATAGATCATGCCTGGGAGTGAGAAGGACAAGAGTCTTAATCTCGGCTCTGCCCCTTGTCTGCTGGGTGACCTTGGGCAAGTCACTTAATTTCTCTGTACCTCGGTTACCTCATCTGTAAAATGGAGATTGAGACTGGGAGCCCCATGGGGGACATGGACTGTGTCCAACATGATTAGCTTGTATCTATCCCAGTGAGTAATACAATATCTGGTACATGGTGCCTAACATATACTGCCCCCTCCCCCCATCGGAAAAAAAATAAAAGCAACAACAAAAACCAGCACAAGTGCTCCAAAAATATTACTTATTGGATTGATTAAAGGACCTGACCCCTGATTCAAATTGGAGGTGAGCAGTGGACAGGTGATCCTTCCACAGCTATTTCACTCTGCTGGGCACATAACCAGTGAACCCCCATAGAGGCAGTCCTACCATGAACTCCCCATGGAGGACTAAATTCACAAGAATCACCCGTCCCAATATCCCCAACTGTAAATTACACCCTGTAAAGACAACTGGTTGGAAAAATACTGAAAACAAGGGAAAATACAATCACATTTATGGTTTCTTGTATTGTGCTCTCCGAAGCACTTAGTATAGCGCTGTGTACATGGTAAGTGCTCAATAAATGCCACTGATGATTGGGTAGTATGAGGAGAACCAGGGTAGAAAACAAGACAATACCTTTATTCTTTTCATTGACTTTGGACATAAAACCACATAGAGGACACCTTATATAAAGTTATACCACTTTGGTATTACTACTTTTTATATCCTTGTTCTTCCCTTGACTCCCACATTTGTAAGCAATTTTTGTCTGTCTCATCAGCTTCCTGAGGGCAGGCTATATTTGTTTTGGTTCTCTTACAATGCCTCAAGTATTTAGTATAATGCATTGCACTTAGATGGGCGGGGAAGGAGCTCTGTCAGTTTCTTGTGGCCTCTAGATCCCAGGTATTGATTCCAGAAATCCAGCAGAATAAATGTTGCATGCAAATAGGATCTGTCCCAAGTGTGCAGCATCTCTGGGGAAATGATCCATAGAATCCTCCGCTCTGGGAAGGCAGGAGGAGTAGGTGTATCTATGGAGAGGAAGGGGAGTCATGGAGGGAGGGGCAGAGAGATGACAGCTTTCTCAGGGGTTCTCCCAGCCCCTGTAATCTTCGGAGGCCCTGTTGAGGGAAGAAGACCCCCGGTAATAGCAGATGCAATGCTCAGCCCCTCCTTGGGTGCCATTTTCACACTGCCCGGTGAGCTTGGGAGTGGATGAGAAATGTTCACTGTGGCAAAAGTCAGCAGTGTCAGTGGTACATGCATGCCTTCATGGGTAATTTGGGGAATGAATGGGGGTAGAGCCATATGGAACCAATAGTGGGACTTGGGTGGATCATTTCATGAGAAGGAGGGGTTTCAGTGTGCTTGGAGGCATATGGGGGCCCTGCCCTGCCTTTTTTCTCTAACCATGAAGAGAGGGAAGCGGTCATGGCCTTCAGGAACTGTGACTAGAGGTTTGGGGGAATTGAGGGGCAAGAAGCTAGAGGCCAGAGGATGGTACTGACAGTGAAAAGATTGTGAAGACAGCAAGCAGCTTTTCTTTAGGTCTGACTTGGAAATATTCCTTAGTAAGTAGATGTGCCAGGTTATTGTCCAACACCTTTAAAAGCTGACATTAGTACAGTTCATTAGTTAGAGCTTTCTCAGATCCATTCATTTCACAGAGGCTAGAGGCTCAAGCCCTCCTCTTCGATGCCCCTGACTCCAACCCTCAGGCAGAAACGTGTACAGAGTTGGCAAACTCAGGTTTATGAATTCAGAATTTTCACTCCAAAAGCAGCCCTCAGAATAGTGATGTTTGGGAGCTGTAGCCTTGGGCTGTCTGGCCTTGAGTTACTACTTTACTTGAGGAGGATAAGCTCAGTAGATCTCCTTCAGTGAGATGCTGAAATCGCACAGCTTCACCATTTTGTGGCAGGGAGAGCTGTTTGGGAGTTAGGAACTGTGGCCCCCTGGTTGAGTGCCTGGATAGTTCCTGGAAGTTGGCTTTCCTGGGTTGGAAAAGGATAAGACAGTCATTTGTTGTCTAAATAACACTATATTGTATTGGTAGGTGTTGTGTTATATCGGTAGATTATAGAGGAGCCGCTTGGCATAGTGGACAGAGTCCGGGCCTGGGAGTCAGAAGGTCATGAGTTCTAATGCTGACTTTGCCACTTGTCTGCTTTGTAGCCTTGGGCAAGTCACTTTACTTCTCTGGGCCTCAGTTACCTCATCTGTAAAATAGGGATTGAGCCTGTGAGCCCCTTGTGGGACACAGAAGCAGATTGTGTCCAACCCGATTTGCTTATATCCACCCCAGAACTTAGTACAGTGCCTGGCGCCCATAGTAGGCACTTCAAAAATACCAGAATTATTATTATGTTGCATCAGTGGGTTCAGTACTGTATCAGTAGGTGCTATGCTGTGGAGTGGAGTTCTGAAGAGGATCCTGCATTTTGAGGAGGGCAAGTTCTGAGCTAAAATAGTTTTCACTCATCAAACACCTTGAGAGGGACCTAATGGGTGCAGTTTTTCTTCTCTGCTACTCTAACTTCAGGTCCTAGTATCTGCTTATGAATCTCGCTTGCTTTAAAAAAAAAAAAAAAAAAAAGGCTCAGTAAGATTGGTTTTAAGCGGCCCAACCTGTGTGCGTGTCTGTGTGCTATATCTTGGAAATACTAGGTGTCCCTTGATCATAGTAAAGCCCTGTTGGAAACATAATTGCTTATGAATACTAGTTATTGAAACCTTTGTCTCCAATTCATAGTTGAAATTTGATCTCTTTCATCCTCATCATAGAACTTTCTGTAGCAGTTTTAATTTATGTCTAGGTGCTTTTTAGTGTTTCAGAGATTGAAAAATCCCTTTGAATGAACACTCATATCCTGTCACTGAGGGTCATTTTCTGGAGCTGCAACTCCTCGCTGGGAGGGAATTGACTGACGCCTTCTTTAGCTGGGAGCTTATTAGGTTGCGGTTCAAAGGAGGGAACCGAGTGGCAAGTTCATGCCAGAACACTTACTGTTTTCCTCTGATGAAATCGGAGTGGTGTGTAACACAATACTAATAAAAAGGCAGAAACTGTACATTTTGTTTATTCCATCTTCCAAAGACGCCTGACTTTCTGAGTGCCAGCTCGGAACGGAAACAAATTAGGCCTGAACAGTTAAGAGAGAGAGGCAAAACAGTCCAGAGCAGAGAATGAAGCAGAGAAATGATTAGGGCTGCTCTGCAGTGAGCTCTGAAATCCCCTAGGTGTCATAACCTAGCTCTTTTATGCCTCCCTCTGCAGAGGGAGTTGTGTTTCAATTCAAGTCCGTCCAAAGTAAATAACTCCAGTGCTTAAGGAAATACTAATTTTCAAGAAGAAAAAAGGACTTGGAAATGACAATACAAAAACATAGTTAAAAGGTTGTACCCCTAGGCCATAAAATGCACAGATTTTTCCTATATTGTCCGCTGGGTTCAGAAAGGACTCAGAATGTTTATCTTGGCCTCCTCCTGGAAACGGCTCTGGATGAGGAACTTGGAGGGGGCAGGTTTCCCTTTGGGGGTAGACCTCCCCCAGTGAGATGCTGAAATCGCACAGCCTCACCATTTTGTGGCAGGGGGAGCTTCCTGGGAGGGAGGGACTATGGACCCCTGGTTGACTGACTGGATAGTCCGAGGAAGTTGATAAAGCCGAGGATGCTCGGGTGGAGCGTTCCTCACCTCCTGGATCCTTACTTACAAGACAGTAGAATTAATTCGGCACCAAGTGCCCAAGCCAATATAACCTCTCCCAGTTACTTGGCTTTATGAGGAATTGAAAGTTTTCGATGGGATTTTAGTGGGGGAAATCCAAAGTGAGGCTTCCAAGCTCAAACTGGAAAGGGCCACTGACCCTTTTGCCATTTTTGTGGCTTTTTCTCTGAGCAAAGTGAAGAGTAAGAGCTAGAAAGGGCTGGGTTCCTTTCTCCCCCAGTAGGAAAATTCCAGGAATCAATAGTCATTCCGTGAATCAGTAATATTTATTGAGCACCTACTGTGTGCAGAGCCTTCTACTAAGCACTTGGGAATGTACAGTAGAATTAGTAGACACAATCCCTGCCCTTGAGAAACTTACAATTTAGGAGGGGAGGCTGATACTAGTAATTTAGAGATAGGAAGAAGGGAAGTCGATATTTATGTGGGTGAATTCCTAAGTAATAGAATAGGTAGAGAAGTGCTGCCAATCGTATGGTTGTGAATTCATGAGTGTGATTGGAGGAATGTTCTGGGATGATGGTAATGGGGAGAGGAGAAATTAATTGGGGAAGACCAGGCAGAGGTGAGATTTCAGAAGGGCTTTAAAGATGAGTAAGAGTTATTGCCGGACAGATACTAAGTGGGAGGAAGTCTCAGGCAGAAGCATCAAAGAGGCCACAGATGGGAGAGATAAGAATGAGGCACAGCGAGTAGGGTAGCTTTAGTGGAATGAAGAGAGCGAGCTGGGGTGTAGTGGGAGAAGAGCGGGTGAAAAGGGGTAGAGGGCTGTTTGAATGCCTTAAAGCCAAGGGACAGGAGATTCTGCTAATTCAGAGAAGAATGGGTAACTCTTGAAGGTGTTTTTAAGAGTTGAGAGATGTGTACAGACTGATGTTTTAGGAAAAATGTTTTGAGTGTTGTCAGAGTTAAGTTTGAACTAGAGGGAGAAGAATCTGTGAAGGAGATTAGATTCAGTCAGTAGTCAAATAGTAGTAGTAAGTGCTTGGACTAGCATTTTAGCTGTTGGGATGGAGAGGAAGGTAATCCTGGAAATATGGAGGAGAAACCTACCGGATTTAGTGACAGATTGAATATGGGTGAGATCAGTTTTACACATATTGAGTTTTAGACTTTGGCAGGGCATCCAGGTAGAAGACAGAAGAAAGGCAAAATTGTAGTGGAGGTGAGCAAAATAGACTTGTCTGTCACTTGCATAAAGGGGGTGGTTACAATCTTGGGAGTAGATAAGCTTTCTGAGGAATGGGTATAATAATAATAATAATGTTGGTATTTGTTAAGCGCTTACTATGTGCCGAGCACTGTTCTAAGCGCTGGGGTAGACATAGGGGAATCAGGTTGTCCCACGTGGGGCTCACAGTCTTAATCCCCATTTTACAGATGAGGGAACTGAGGCACAGAGAAGTTAAGTGACTTGCTAAATTGAAAAGGAAGGAGACTCTGGAACAGAGCCTTGGAGGATATCCACAGATAGTGGGTGGGACACAGGGAAAGAGCCAGTTGAAAGAGGCTGAGGAGCAGCCAGGAAGGTAAGGGGAGAACATCAGTAAAACCCAGGTTAGATGACATTTCCAGAGGAAGAGAGGAGCTAGTCCACAATGTTGAAGGTAACCTGGAAGTCTTGGTGGGCTAGGATAGGGTAGAGGCTAGAATAGGATAGTGTTGAAGAGAGGTGACGTCTTTTGAGGAAATTGGATCTCATTGTACAGAAGACAGGTGAAAGACCTCTCTGTACTGCCTTGAAAAACATTTCACATATGGTCTCAAGAAGAACCCACGGGAGACAGGGGTAAAATAAGGGCAGATGGAAAATAAAAGTAAATAGTTCAGAGAACTTTTATTCTAGATAGACTGAGCCTGCATATGAATTAATACAACACACTGATCATTTTTGGTGAAATATTTTGTTGGTAAAACAGTTTGTTCAGATGTATAATTATCTGTTAAGGGGTGTCATTTTCTTTTTTCCCCCTGATTTTCAGTGCAGTAGTTAGCTTTTTAATTTCATCAAAATATCCTGCCAACTTTTTTTTATTTAAAATGCAAAAGGGCAATCTATTGTGGAATAATGGCTTGCCAAATGTAATTTGTTTCCAAATTAGTCTTGCAGTTGTTCTGGCAGTTTTTGAAACAGGTAAACCATACTTACTTTTACAATTTAAATCAGCCAATAGATTTGTCCTCAGGTTTCAAGGAGAGTTATTCACTTCTAATCTAAAGATTTGCCTATTAATTCAAGTCTGGGGTGGCCATACCCTTCTGAACTTCAAATTATGGGGGAAAAAAGTTTCTAGAGATTGTCCCTGGATTTTGATAAAGTTAGTAGTGGGGCCTCCTCGAATTCTGGGGAGCATAGGACTGACTGTGTTATGGAATGGATTAATAAAGATGACAACTTTAGAAAACTGGAAAAACTGTGGCATTATAAGAAATTTAGTCATACTTTATGTTGATTTTCTAAGCTCACTGTGGGCAGAGAATGTGTCTGTTATATTGTACTTTCCCAAGTGCTTAGAACACAGTAAGGGCTCAATAATTATGATTGACTTACTAAAACAGTTTCAGGTGATTTCAGGATAATAGAGGGAAATGCTCCTTCCAAACCCAGCTCTGGACTGTAGTTTTGTTAGCCAAACATTTTTCAGACTACTAGAACCCTTTGAAGCTTCTTGGACCTTTTGGACGCTTCACAGTGTAGAGCACTATCCTTCGTAAATGTAGAGATAGGTACGTACTGTGTTACTACGGGTACCCTTTCAGCCGTGACTTATGTTCCATTGAGCTACAAGGAAAGGGAGATGTGAGGATTAGCAGTGCAGTCCATCACCATTACTATCTTCCTGTAGAAAGAACGTACCTTTGGGTACCCAGTCCTTTGGGATCAAACTACTGACAGTGAGATTTTATCTTTGTGCTTGAGTACGACTGTGTGTGATTAATGGTGACTTCTACAGCAAGGAGCCTCTTTCTGCATAACCAGATTGGCTACCTTCAGTAAATGACACATTCTAGTGTCTCGATCTTCTTGAAGATCCAAGAAAGTCACTCCATTTCTGAAACTGGTTCTCTACTATGTAATTTTTTTGTGGTGTTTGTTAAGCACTTACTATGTGCCGAGCACTGCACATGTGCCATGTAGATACAAGCTTATCAGATTAGACACGATCCTTGTCCCATACGAGGCTCACAGTCTTAATCCCCATTTTCCAGATGAAGTAACTGAGGCACAGAGAAGGTAAGAGACTTCCTCAAGGTCATACAGGAGACAAGATGCAGAGCTGGGATTACAATTCAGGTCCTTCTGACTCCCAGGCCCATGCTCTATCCACTAGGCCATGCTGCATTCTAGTACTGCTATGAACAATTAAGATGACAGTCAGTAATCATCCCACAAATCAATCAATCAGCTTTACTTGAGTGCTCACTATGTGTATAGCACTGTAATAATTGCTTGGTAGAATACAATATAACAGAGTTGACAGACGTTTTCCCCATCCACAATGAGCTTACAGTCTAAAGGGGGGGTTAGACAGCAATATAATTATATTACACATGTGTACATAGTCCTGTGGTGCTGGTCAAGGGGGCAAATAAAGGGAGCAAAGAAAGGTGACAGAAGGAGTGGGAGAAAAGGAAATGAGGGCTTAATCAGGGAAGTCCTCTTGAAAGAGATGTGCCTTCAATAAAGGTTTGAAGTTGGGGAGAGTAACTGTTTGTCAGATATGAAGGAGGAGTGTGTTCCAGGCAAGGGGGATGTGTAGAGACTAAAACATGGATGAATGTTTTCATAGAAAAATGATCCGGGCAGCAGAGTGAAGTAGGGATTGGAGTGGGAAGAGACAGGAGGCAAGGAGGGCAGCAAGGAGACTGATATAGTAATACAGGAGGGATAATAACTATGATGAAGGTATTTAAGTGCTTACTATGGGTCAGGCACTGTACTAAGCGCTGGATAGGATAAATGGTCAGATTAACGGGAAAGCTGTTTGGATGGAGAGGAAAGGGAGGATTTTAGCAATGTAGTGAATGTTGAACAAACAGGATTTAATGACAGACTGAATATGTGTGTTGAATGAGAGAGATGAGTATACAATAACACCAGGTTTTTGGGGCCTGTGAGTCAGGAAGGATGGTGTTGAGTTGTACAGGGATGGGAAAATCTGGTGGAGGACAGAGTTTGGGTGGGAAGATAAGGAGTTCTGTTTTGGACATGTTAAGTTTGAAGTGATGGCAGGACATCCAAGTAGAGATTTCTTGAAGGCAAGAGGAGGTGCGAGACTACAGAGAGGGAGAGAGATCAGGGGTGGAGCTACAGATTTGGGAATCATCTGCATAGAGGCAGTAGTTGAAGTCATGGGAGTTGAGTTCTCCAAGTATATGGATGGAGAAAAGAAAATGCCCCAGAACTGAACCTTGAGGGAACCTACAGTTAGGAGGTAGGAGAAAGAGGAGGAGACAGTGAAAGAGACTGAGAATGAGCAGCCAGAGTGGTAGGAGGAGAAGCAGCAAGGCTTAGTGGAAATAGCCTGGGCTTGGGAGTCCGAGATGGTGGGTTCTAATTCCGACTCTGCCACTTATCAGCTGTGTGACTTCGGGCAAGTCACTTCATTTCTCTGTGCCTCAGTTACCTCAACTGTAAAATGGGGATTAAGACTGTGAGCCCCTTGTGGGACAACCTGATTACCTTGTATCTCCCATACCATAATTATTATTACTATAATTACCCAGGGGAGGATAGTGTCAATGAAGAGGAGGTTGGATAATATTTCAAGGAGAAAGGGGTGATCGACAGTGTCAAAGGCAACTAGAGGTCGAGAAGGATGAAGATGGAGTAGAAGCCATTGGATTTGGCAAGAAGGAGATCATTTGCTACTATGAGAGAGGGTGGCTTTTGTGGAATGAGGGGGAAGGAAGCCAGATTGGAGGGGGTTAATATGCAAGTAGAAGCACTGAATACAAAAGACAATAATGTCTTTAGCTCTTTAGTGGGTGAATTGCAGATTTGTGGGTAGAGTTGATTTTTAAGAGAGAACTGCTCAGTGCAGCTTTTGGAAGAAAGGCAGAGAAATTGGACTTCTGGGTAGTGAGTAACAAGTCACTGGGTATCTGCTGTAATTTTTCACTATTGTTACTAAAGGTTAGATTACAGTCAGAAATCATCTCCCAAATCAATCATTCGATCATATTTATTCAGTGCTTGATTGATTTATTTGGGGGATGATTTCTGTCATCTAATCATTAGTAACAATGCTGAAAAATTACAGCGGCAAATACATAGTAATAATAATAATGTTGGTATTTAAGCGCTTACTACGTGCCGAGCACTGTTCTAAGCGCTGGGGCAGATACAGGGTAATCAGGTTGTCCCACGTGAGGCTCAACACCCAAAAGTCCAATTTCAAATAATGACAACCACAGCATTGACTGCAAAAGGCAATAATGTCTTATGTCTTTGGTAGGTAAATGAAAGAGTTCTGGATAGAGTCTTGATTTCAAGGGAAGAACTGCTCAATTCAATTTTTGGAAGCAAGGCAGAGAGATTGGGCTTTTGAGGGGTGAGTAACAAGTCACTGTATATCTATATTTCTTTGGTCTGTTAATTCCACCAGCAGTGGAACTTTAAATGCACCAATCGATGACATTTGTAGAGCCCATACTTAGTGCTAAGCACTGTATTAAACACTTGGGATCTAACAGTGAAAACAAAGAAAAGTTCCCTTCCCTCAAAGTGCTGATAATCAACTTGGTGTTACAGACACACAATGCCTTGTTAATAGTGAGAGCAGAAGGAAAAACAAGGATATACAGGAAGAAGTGCAGTTATATCAATCAGTTCCATAAGTTAAACTATCAGCAGGTAGTTCATTATAATTCATCCATCCATTCATTCAATCATATTTATTGAGCGCTTACTGTGTGCAGAGCACTGTACTAAGTGCTTGGAAAGTACAGTTTGGCAACAGATAGAGACAATCCCTATCCAACAACGGGCTCACAGTCTAGAAGGGGGAATCCCACAGTATCAGTTACCTAAAAGAAAAGCTTAGGAAAAATTATAAAAAGTTTTTAGAATAAACTCCTTTCAGGGGAGACCACCGCCCCCCCCCCCCCCAAAATGAGAAACTCGTCAGTTTTTTTTTCTTCTTTTTGGTGGTGTTTAAGTGCTTACTATGTGCTGGGCACTGTTCTAAATGCTGGGATAGTTATGGGCTAATCAGACTGGACTCTTACTCCCCATTTTACAGCTGAGGTAACTGAGGCACAGAGAAGTGAAGTGACTTGCCCAAGGTCACAGGCAAATGGCCGAGTCAGGATTAGAACCCAGGTCCTCTGACTCCCAGGGCCACACTCTGCCCATTAGGCCATGCTTCTTCACTCATCTTCCCATGACCTGGAGCAAATTTTTAGCTGCTTTGGCTCAGTGTACTGGCATGTTTGGAGGACTAAGTGTAACTCAGTACCCCGTGCCTCCTTTTAGAGAGGGTATCATTTTGTGTGACGTTAAATTCCAGGTTTTCGGATTTCAACCTCATTGGCATTTCCTTACAAGGAGACAAGGGGGAAGGGGAAGGCGGAACATCCAAAAAGTTTCCATCAAGTGCATGAAAGCTGAAACATCTGCCAGAATCATAAGTGCTTTTTTGGCTGAGGGTCGTGGGTCGCCGGGAAGACTTCAAATGTCCGGGCTCTGCTTCCTTCAGTGAACAGTCTAGGTGAATTCACCCCTTAGAAGAAATTCAAGTACCTAAAGGGTTTGGGGAGATGACACTCCTGATACCCATCTTCAACTGAAAATGCTGACTTCAAAGTTCCTGAAACCCTGGTTGTCCCCTTGTAGGGTAGCCTGCAGGTAGGGCTCTAAGCCAAAACTTCCAAATCTTTGGACCTGTGTTGTCATTTTTGTGTCTAAGTGAAAATGAGATGTTCTTTAAACAGGGTAAGTTTCTGTTCTCTTTAAGAGATTTGTGTTTGGGGGAGTGAAGGGGTAGAAAAGGCAAAGGAAAACTTTGATGGTTACTAAGTTAAAACCACAGCCTCTGCTTGGTCAAACTCAGAACATTCCGAAGGCTTTCCTAGCTGTGCTTTGCAGGTGTTGAGGAGGATGAAAGGCGGGTGAGGAAGATTCAGGGAAAGTACTCTTTCCTTTGGAGGCTGTTGGGGGAGAAGATACCCGAGCTTGGAACCTGGAGAGAGTGGGGCAGAGGGAGAGAGGGGAAAAAAACAAGGGGCCCAAATGTAACAATTTGAATGCCAAACTATCAGTCATTTACATCTTGCTTTTTCCTGCAAAGGTAAGTAATGCAGTCTTACTTTCATAATTTGGGGCATGTGTAATATCATTGGCCACCAATCTGTGATCCATCTGAAGATTAGACCGTAAGCCCGTCAGTGGGCAGGGATTGTCTCTATCTGTTACCGAATTGTACATTCCAAGCGCTTAGTACAGTGCTCTACACATAGTAAGTGCTCAATAAATACTATTGAATGAATTAGATGATTTATTCCCCTGTGGGAGAATTGCTTTTCCCTCCTTCCGTCATCTTCTGTTCTATGGGAGTCGAAAAGGAGGTTTAGGGAAATCTTTATCCAGTCCAAATTGCAAAGAGGCTCTGCTATGACACTTTTTTATTTGAGTCCTGAAAGCTGTCAACCACAGTTTGATTGAAATCTGGGGTAGGGTTTTGAACAGGATTTCTAAAGTAAACCATGTCTTTTTGAATTTCCTGGGCAGCTGCCTTCTCCCTTTGATGTGTCATGCCTGGTGACATTCATGAAATGTATAATTGTAAGTTATTTAATGAAATAGAACTAACATGGATGAGGTTAACGGGATATAATGATGTGGAAGACTGGGAAAGTCAAATAGATGCCTCAAAAGGAAAAATAACACCTAAGAGAACCAGTGGATTAGCTGAGAATTAAAAAAAAAAAGCAGAAACCAAAAACATGAAGAAATTAAGAGATAATTTGGGAAAAATGGCAGATTGACTAGTCCACTTTGACCCTTCTGATGAGTTACCTCTGATCTTGGCAAATTCAAGTGTCAGGCCCACGTAGGAATCAAATAATATTAAGGTAAAATTTTGGGTTGGACCTCCTCACAGCATGAAAATTGCAGTTTAGATGTCTAACAGAACTACAGTATCCATTTGAGTGACATCCACCTAATGAGCAGTGTGGTCTAGTGGAAAAAGCATGGGCCTGGGAGTCAGAGGATCTGCGTTCTAATCCTATCTGTGTCACTTCTCTGCTTTGTGACCTTGGGCAAGTCACAACTTCTCTGTGTTCACTTACCTCATCTGTAAAATGGGTCTAAGACTGTGAGCCTCATGTGGGACATGGACTGTGTCCAGTATGAATAGCTTGTATTTATTCCAACATTTAGTACAGCGCCTGGCAAGTAGAAAGAGCTTAATAAATGCCATAAAAATAATAATAAATAGCTACTCAGTAAATATAAATAAACCTTTAGGGAGGCAGCCTGGCCTGGTGGAAAGAAGAGATCCAGATTCTAGTCCTGTCTCCTACCACTTGGCTGATGGGTAGCTTCGAGCATGTCCAATTACTTTTCTGAGCCTTGGTTACCTTATTTCTGAAATGGGGACAAAATACTGGTTCTTCCTCTCCCTCCTAGACTGTGAGCCCTAGGTGGATTTATATGGGAACTGTCTGATCTGATTATCTTTTCTTTGCAGCCAGTTAGCCCAATAGTTGGTATGTACTTAATAAATACCATCATGATTTTGAAGGTTCCAGTAAATAATAATAATCATAAATAATGATTGTGGTATTTGTCAAACAATTACTATATGCCAATCACTGTACTAAGCACTGGCGTAGATATAAGAAAATCGGTTCAAGCACAGACACAATACATATTTCTTTTCAGTTGCAATTTGCTCCCTAGAGGCTATGCACATTTACTGAAACAGAATAACCAGTGTGGTAGTATTCCTGTGTGTCAATGATGGCATGAGAGTGAGTTAGCCCCAGGGGTGGTGTGATCATGTATGCCAGGCAGACACTTCTTTTGTTTTAATGAGTGATGAGGAAAAAAAAAAAGATTATGAAGTTCATGATGAAAAATACTAAGCATTAGAAAGACCCACGGTGCCATGAAATTATTGTCCTTGACTTTCTTTTTCATCGTCACTTTACTGAATGGAAGACTTGGTAGTATGTTGTGCAAATTTTCAATAACATTGACATTACAATCAATGTTTTCTAATTTTGTAATTATTTAAAAATTTATAATGAGAAAATCAAGGATGGCAGTAAGGTTAGCATGGCCCCATGTGACAACACTATTTGAGACAACACTATATCCTCTTCATCTGTCATTGGTTTAATCATTTACTGAGCACTTACTGTGTGAGAAGCACTTTACTATATGCTTAGGAGAATATACACACACAGTACCCATGATCCTTGTCCCCAAAGAGCTTTCAATTGAGCAAGAAAGAAAGCATGTTATGTTGAATTGTCATAAATTGTATTTCTCCTACTAGAAAAATACTCTACTAACCTAAGCAGTAGTCTTTTAGTACTCTAGGAGCACAGTGCCTAAAGTTGAGAGATTTGCCTTTCAGCATGTTTATGGGTGAACACTCTTGGGAACTGCCAGAGACTATCTATGTTTTTATGCTTAGAGTTGGATACACCTGATTGTAGAATGGTCAAAACTGAGCATATGATGTCTGGACATTTAACCTCATATTGGGCAAACAGTATTTAACCCCAAAACAAGGAATGCAAAGCATGAAAGCTTGTAACCCCCAAAATGTCAGGTTTCTTCCCAGCTCAGTTTTCTCTATGCTCAAAATGGGGTGGGGACATTATCTCAAGACCTACTTATTAGAAAATCTTTTACACTTTAACACCGAGAAATGCTACCCTCTGGTCCAGTTTCCAAAGATTGCTTCTTTTCTTGCTGTAGTAAGTCTACTGGTAATAGAATTGCTCTGCTTATGATTGGAAAAACTGTAGTGGGACTTGCTGCAAAAGAGAATCACAGTTGTAGAAAATCTGAATGAGTAACGGAGTAAATCTTTACATTGTTCCAATCTCATTTCACTTAGGACACTATGCTTTTCCCTAGGGATGCATTAGATTATTAAATTGGGTGACTAGGCTCCCATGTTTTGCGTTTTTAAAGTGATATTCCCTAGAGATGTACCATCTATATTACTTGTGATGCTGGCAGTCTGGGGATTAGAATGTCCTTTTACAGCTCCTTAATGAAGCTGTTATGCTTTCCTTACATAGGCTGAGATCTTCTTGTTTCCACAGTAAAACAGCTAAGTAACTTTTATTTCCGCTTTAAAGATTATATTTTTTAAACATAACTGCATTTCCACTTAGTTTCATACAGCTGAGTTGCTCTGGTCCGAGATGAAAGGAACATGTATTTCTTTTCTCTAGACTGTAAACTTGTTGTAGGCAGAGCACATATCTACCAGCTCTGTTGTATTGTACTCTCCCAAATGCTTAGAACAGTGCTCTGCACACAGTAAGCACTCAGTAAATACCACTGATTGATTGATTTCGCAGGAGGTCCAACAAGACTGGAAAAGCAAGAAGCCGATCAGTGATATTTAAGCAGGGGCCACGAAGCATAATACAGGCAATTTACTGGACATTTGGGGACACTGTAGCATCAAATTATTGACAGGCATTGGAGGGAAAAGGGATGATGAGTTTAAGGAGGCTGACCTTTTTTGTTAGAAAATTAGAGTATTTTGGTTTGTTCCCAGTGGAAGAATAAAAAAAGTTATTTACTAACTTTGAAATAAAAAATGAGGGAGAAAGTATTTTATCGCTGTTATTTCTACCATTCACAAGGGTTCCATATGTGCCTCTTAGGAAATTCCTAAAATCAAATGAATTTTCCCCAGTAATTCTCGACAAGGCAACTAGTCCTAAAGTCCTATATAACACTGGCATCTTTGTTTTTGTCTGTTGCTTCTGGAGACAGCTCGAGTAAGGGGGGTAATGCTTATCCCAAATGGGAAAGGCCAGAAGAAGTGTCCATTTATATTTTCAAAGGCACATTAGGCAAGAGATTCTTTCAAATATAGTCACATGGGAGCAGTCTAATTGCCTTCAAGGAACATCTTCCAACAAAATGAAAAGCAGGCACACACATATATCCATCCATCCTCCAAATACCTAGTATTGGATTTGCACTCAGTAGACTATCACTGAAGACTGTTGATAGGCCTGGGTGAAAGGAAGTAGGCAGAGGATCCCTGCTATCCCTGACACAGAAGAAAGAATGGAGCTGTATGAATTGAGAAGCATTGGCATCATTGGGTGCTTTCCAGTGACTTTGGGTTTTTCCAGCAAGGATGGAAGACTACTGATCAGGGGACAAGGAAAGGAGAGAGATACTATAATCTGGTGGGCTTCAGAACAGCCCCCCACTCTTTCCAAGTAGTCTCCCCTGGTCTTTCTGGCCTCCTCTCCCTACTTTTGGGATTCAGTGTTCATTAGCAAAGAATTTTTCCAGAATTCCCCATCTCCAGTGGAGTCCAAAGTCAGCTCTTGAACACGGAGATTGGGCAGCCTGTGGTGTCTGATCCATAATTTATGTTGGGTACCATGAGTTAGTGGTTTCACTGGGCTTGAATTCATGATTCCTGTATGTCAGTGGGATGAATTTATGAAACAGCAGATTTAGGGCTCAGGGTTCCAGTCTATCAATGCAATGCTTGACCCAAGAGACCACGCTATTACTTCAGGGAAGGCGTTCAGGGTTAGAAAATTTATTTGTTATTTCAGTCAGCCAACACGGCCTTGGGAACTCTTATTTTCAGTTAGTTTTCTCAGTTCAAATTGAGGTCCTACACATTTGAAGTACCCAGTCCCAGAAGAATATGACATTTCAGACATTTTACTCCCACTCTTTCCTCCTCCCCCTGAAAAAAAATGCCTCAGGTCTTCACCTTAATGTTCTCTAAAATAAGACAAAGAAGATAACAAGGTCAATAACACAGAAACCAGAGATGAACTTACTTTGGGAAACAACCGATAAATCTCCTATCTGAGTTATCTGAAAAGAAAAAAAATTGACAAATTACCTTCTCAATAGCAATAATACCTTTCTTGGAATGTGCCTGAAAATCGCTTGGCATACAAATTCAACAGTTCACTGGGGTGAATGGGCAAAAAGAGGGCAGGGCTTTCTGGATGTTCTTCCTCTTCTACTTGGCAGCTATCCCATTCTCTCTCACCCAACCTTAGATCCTAGGAGAGCTGAGTTACTGTGAGAACCAATGAGGGAAGCTTTGAAAATCTATGGACAATAGCTTCCCCCGCAGCAGAGTGAATAAGCCACTGGGGGCAAACGTAGTAATGGTAAACCAGCTGACTCACTCTTATTGGTGTTTTTTTTTTTTCTCTCTGGAGCTCACCTTATTGGGAATGTCCAGAATCACTTAGTTTGAATTCCCTTGATGTTGCAACTCATTTTACCTACAAGATAAGTCTCTGGGTTCAGCTATGTGTCCAAAACAGAGCTGCTACAGCATGCTGTGGCTTCCAGCTATACTGCACAGCACTATAAACACCCCCTCTTATAAAATCAAGTTCACTGGAACACTTGAGGTCTTTAGCTGCCAGGGAATGCTTTTTAATGAGAGTAAAGAGCACTTGAACACATCTACAACTTGGCAACCCCTCTTGTTTTTTATAAGCTACTCTACACTTCAGAGAAAAAATATCTTTGAGGCTACTTTTTAATGGGACAAGTTTACTTAAGAGCTGAGGGAATTTGGTGCCAGTAGTTTGGTTTTGTTCTTGCTTAATATTAGCCTTGTCAAAACTCTTATACAGTCCCTTGGCTGTCTCTGAGGTACATACACACCAAGCTGGCTTGGAGAGCCAAGCATTTTGACTGAGGAATTTCAGAGGCCCATTATATAGGTGTATATATGTGACCCTAAAGAGAGGTCCTTATATGAAACCAAGTAACAAGGATATGGTCTGGGGGCTCATTTTTGGAGCTGAAAAGATTCAGTAACTATTTGCTGATGCAAGTGTTCCCTCCAAAACAGCTTTTCAAGATGACTTCTCAAACTCTCATTGAAATGTAAAGCTCCAGGAAACATAGGAATATCCCTCTGTCCCTTCGAAGTTATCCATCAACCAGTCAATCAGTGGTGTTTATTGAGCGCTTACTATGTACAGAGCACTGTGTACTAAGAGCTTGGGAGAGTACAATTCAATGGAATTAGCAGTCATGTTCCCTGCCCCTAATGAGCTTAAAGTCTAGAGGGGGTGAAATATTTTTATTAGTTAAGGTCTACTGGATAGAACAGAGTACACAAAGCCATGCTGAAGGCATTGTGAAGAAGGGGCTACTTTCATCTAGAACCTGTGCAGTTCCAGAGGCGTCTAAATTCTTAAAGTGAGTTTCCGTTAGCTCTCCTCATTCTCATAAATTTCTGAGAGGTGCTGGAGTAGTCACAATTCTAACTTTTCAATCACTATTCATAAAATAAAGAGTTTATAGGTCTGTAACTGTCTGAGTATGAACCGCTGTCTCTCCTTGAGCATGATTGAAATGCAGAAATTATTCCCAGATGTAGCCAGAGTGCTCACCTGAATCCTCTGATCCACAGTGTTACAAGGTTCTGGCATATAGCATGAGAGACCACTTTACAAGTTGTTTTTTCTTTTCACTTTTATGTTTGCTTTGTCTCTTGTGCATGTATATCTACTCAAATGAACACATTTTATTTTCAGAGTGACAAGAACTATGAAGTCTTTATTTTATGAATGAGACTTGAAAGGTTAGAGCAGTGGAAAACCTAAAAAAAAACCTTTCAAAGAGTCATAGGACAGAAAAGAGCTGTCAGAAACTCATTTAAAAGTTCAGGTGCCTTTGAAATACAACAAAATAAGAGCCAAAATATTCTCTTTTTTGCAAAATGCCAGGTTAAAGACTGTGTATGCTGCAATGGGCAGTTGATTGTTACTAGTAGAAATAGTTTGTGACCTTCATAAGGAATTCTCCCACAGTTTTCAGAGCAGGTTCATGGAATTTGATGTCTTGAGAGAGGCATCAGAGATATTTCTGCTCTTCCTCATCCTAATTCTGAGAAAGTCTGAAAATTATTCTGGGAATAATAATGATAGTGACTGTGGTATTTGTTAAACACTTACTATGTGTCAAGTGTTGTGTAATCAGGTCAGACACAGTTCTTGTCTCGCACAAGTCTTGTAGCCTAAGTGGAAGGGAAAAACAGGTATTGAATCCCCATTTTATAGTTGAGGTAACTGAGGCACATAGAAGTTAAATGACTTGCCCAAGGTCACACAGCAGACATGTGGCAGAGCCAGTATTAGAACACAGATCCTCTGACTCCAGGGCCATGCCTTTTCCACTCGGCCTCACTGCTTCTTTAATGGCAAAATATCCATGTTTCTGCTGAGGTAGTAATATGGACCTAAATGCTCCCCATTTATCCAAGATGGCCTCATAATCTCTGGGGGCAAATTCCAAGTGGCGTAGGACTGTAGAAGTCAAAGCAGTTTGGAAATTCAGATTATGGTGAATAATTCTTCGTCTACTAGCTCTGTCAAGCAGATTTAATGGATCTTTTTATGATACCTGAGAGTCAAGGATGGAGCCTCTACCTGCTTATTTACATCTCCCCAGAGATCCTCTTTCTTGGTTGGAGAAAGAAGTAGATGAGGACACAAAATTCTTTATGCGCAGGGAACGTGTCTGTCAACACTATTATATTGTACTGTCCCAAGCATTTAGTACAGGGCTTGTCACACAGTAAGTGCTCAGTAACTATGACTGATTGATTGACACCAGAGTCCTCCAAAACAGAGCCTAGACTGCAAACTGCTGGGCTCTCAAATGGGTAAAGTTCAAGGAGCAGGGGGATGTGTAGGGATACAGGAAGTGCTGAGGAGGATATTTTTGTGGAAGCCAAAAACATTTTGGGTTTGGTTAATTCAAATAAGCAACAGAATTTAGGATTTAGCATCCGTAGGTCAAACTTTATGTGCACTTTTTACAGGGACTATTGTGAACTTCACCTTTATTTGAACCTTGATATGTTGGGTCTGCTGGTGCTGTTGTGAGTAATTTTGTGTGTGGATCTCTGTTCTTGTATTCTTTTGGAGGTCCAAGGGTATGATGATTCCTTTAAAAATCAAACAAAATAGGGGAGCACATTTTTATTGAAAGTCTAAGTTCCAAGTTCAACTCAGTGGAAAGAGCACGGGCTTGGGAGTCAGAGGTCATGGGTTCTAATCCTGGCTCTGCCACTTGTCTGCTGTGTGACCTTGGGCAAGTCACTTAACTTCTCTGTGCCTCAGTTACCTCATCTGTAAAATAGGGACTGAGACTGTGAGCCCCACGTGGAACAACCTGATTACCTTGTATTTACTCCAGTGCTTAGAACAGTGCTTGGCTAGTAAGTGCTTATCAAATACCATAATTATTATTATTATGTGCCCATTGGCCTAAACCAGTTGCTGCTACGCTTGCCAGCTTCTGCTTCAGCTCTACTTTACTATTCCATATAGCTCAATCCATCAACTGTATTTACCAGGTGCTTACTATGTGCAGAGAAATGTACTAAACACTTATACTAAGAAACTCTAGAAAACAACTGAGACAGTAGACACATTTCCTGCCCAAAAGGATCTTACAGTTAGAGCCGGATACAGACATAAAAATAAATAACGCCTACGTACTTGACTCCTGTGGGGCGGAGGGTGGGGTGAATATCAAGCACATCAAAGGGACGGATTCAAATGCATAGGTGATGCAGAAGGAAGAAGGGAGTAAGGGAAATGAGAGCTTAGTCCATGAAGACTGGAGAAGATATGATTTTGGTAAGCATTTGGTGTTTGTGTTTTTGCAACTTTAGAGTATTTGGTTCAGTAAAATAACAGAGGGTGGCAAGCCTTTATATATTTTAAGAGTGGTGGACATAATTGTCATGGAATTATTATTGTCATGGAAGTGAAATGGAATGGAAAAATGTCAGTCATGGTGGTATCTTTAAACCACTTACCCCCTTAACCATTAACTATGTTTTTTATATAAATGAAACATGGTATGATACACACCATAGTGTATAGTGAAGTACTATATATCGTAATTACAAATGCATGAGAAGCAGCTTAGCCTAGTGGACAGAGTACGGACCTGAGAGTCAGAAGGTTATGGGTTCTGATCCCGGCTCAGCCACTTGTCTGCTGTGTGACCTCGGGCAAGTCACTTAACTTCTTTGTGCCTAGGTTCCCTCACCTGTAAAATGGGGATTAAGATTGTGAGCCCTATGTGGGACAGGAACTGTGTCCAACCTGATTATCTTGTATCTACCCCAGTGCTTAGAAGAGTGCCTGGCACATAGTAAGTGCTTAGCAAATACCATCATCATTATTATTATTATTATTATTATCATTTAATGCCAGGCCATGGGTACAAGGTACACATAATATCAGAGCGATAGATCAAGCAGCAGCAGTTGTTGGGCTCCAAGGAGAAGTGACATTGAAGGGGCACAGGAAGGAGGTGGGTCTTTTAAAGACTTTTCTCACAGCTTTTCTGTTGGTTTTGGTTTTTATCCTTGGAGCAGGGCTCAGAAACACCAGTTCCAACTAGGATGGTGGCTGCTTCTTGCCTAGCTCAGACAAGTTTTCACCTAAATAGACAGTTTGGTTAAACTGCTCTTTCCTGTCTGCTCCACAGATTCAACACAAAGAAGGAAATCACTTTCTTACTGTCTGTCATTTAATATGTGTATATATATCAATCTCGACTTGCTGGAAATATTTCTTAATGAAACTTCAAAGCAGTAGTTGTAGTGATTTTTGTCTTTTGATATGAACCATCTGTCTGCCTTGGTGTCTGTTTATAACATAGAATTATTGTTCTTTGTGGTCAAGAGGTTAGACACTAGATCAGGAATCAGGAAGGCAAAAGTCCATATTTTGCCTCTCTTGTGGATTAACTCTGTGACACCGGAAAAGTCATTTAAGGTTTATCTGTAAAATAATGGCACCTTTCCCTACATTTCTCAGAGATGTGAAGAAACAGATGAGATAATGCCTTGGGATTTTATGTGGAAAAGCAGTATATAATTCCTACAAGAGACGTTCCATTCATTCATGCAATCATATTTATTGAGCGCTTTCCTTAATACAGAGCACTGTACTAAACATTTGGGAGAGTATAATATACCAATAAACAGACTAAACGGACACATTCCATTCCCACAACGAGCTTGCAGTCTAGAGGGAGAGGAGACAGACTTTAATATAAATAAATAAATTCCAGATATGTATATAAGTGCTCTGGGGCTGGCAGGGAGAATAAAGGGAGTAAGTCAAGGTGAGGCAGCAGGGAGTGGGAGAGGAGGGAAGGGGGGCTGAGTCAGGGAATGCCTCCCTTCTCTTCTTTTGGGGTTCCCTCCTCATGCCCCTCAGTAGCCAAGGGTACCTAAGGGAGGGGGGATAGTAAGACTGGAAAGAACTTCCAGCCTTCTCCCCCGTCCCCAAAGTCACCTCCAGGCCTTTCAAGGTATATGCTCCTTAAGGTAACTAGCGGTGTGACAGGAGATTTTGATTTGGCCAAAGGCTGCAGATAACTACTTACTGCCTCAAAGAATAGTAAAATGGACCATTTCCATTGTGCAAATTGAGCCCCCTGGTGTTCACTGTCGTCATGGACCTCTCTGTCTCAGCAGCAGCAGCCTGGTCATCTTCTGGGTACGCTAAACTTCCACATGTATTCCTGAGTCAGAATCTGTGAGCTGGCTGATATCAGAGAGAGGGATGTAAAGGCAGATGCTGGCCATGAATTGAGCTCACCTGCTCAGGACACAGCACCCATTTGTATGAAGGTTTGGGCTCTATCTCTCACTAATTTAATCAAGTTTTTTATAATTCTGCCAAATCAAGCCGGACTGCTAGTTTTCCAAGAGATCCTGGGATCCTGTTAAATTCAATTCCTCTGGAAGACACAGTCAACTCCTTGGTCCCTGACATTCCTCTTCTTTATAGGGTGGGTCTGGAAACTGAAGCAAGGATTTTTAGGGATCTGTGACAGAAGAGTAATATGGGGGAGATTCTGTTCCAGAACTGATACCGTGCCCAATTAACTATTCTTCCGTCATCTTCTGAATAAAGGACAGATTATGAAATTTGCTTAAACCGGGTTTGGCTTAGCTCTGCTTCATGTAAACTGCTTTGAGGGTTACGGAGTCAAGGCTCCTCCAGTCTACCCGACTTCCAACTTCACGGTCCATTTTGGTTTGGACCAGAAGAGCCCTCCAAACTGACATGGCACAAACAGGAATCCTGAATCTTTTCAGTAAAATCCTGCTCAGAAATATTCTGAAGAGCACGAGGGACACAGCACCACTTCCAAGTTCTTAATGAACAGGAGATACAAAATGTAAATTGAACACCTGGAAGCAGCAGCGTGGTGTAGTAGAAAGAACATGACTTGGGAGTCGGAGGATCTGGGTATTAATTCTGGCTCTGCCATTTGCTCTGCCAACTGTTTGCTGTGTCACTTTGGGGAATTTACTTAACTTTTCTGTGCCTTAGTTTCCTCAACTGTAAAATGGGGATTCAATACCTGTTCTCCCTCTCACGTGGGACAGGGACTATGTCCGACCTATTTGACTTGTACCTACCCCAGTGCTTAGAATGGTATCTGGAACATAAGTTCCAGACAAATTGTATACTCTCTGGCAAGTAATGTGTGTCTAGTTTCTGTTGTACTCTCTCTCAGTAAGAAGGTCACCAATAATCCTTGCCAATACCAAATGAGGAAACTCACCTGGTGTCACCCACACAATGCTAGGTGGTAATAATTATTATTATGGTATTTGTTAAGAGCTTACTATGTGCCATGCACTGTTGTAAGCCCTGGGGTGGACAGAAGTAAATCAATGTGGACACAGTCATGTCTCAACGTTGGGCTCACAGTTTCAATCCCCATTTTACAGATGAGGTAACTGAGGCACAGAGAAGTAAAGTGACTTGCCCAAGGTCACTCAGCAGACAAATGGAGGAGCCAGGATTAGAACCCATGACCTTCTGATTCCCGGGCCCCTACTCTATCCAATACACTGTGCTGCTTCTACTACTCCAGGTATACGTTATGTCACATGTGCCATTACCCAGAAATACCCTGATTTTACGTAACCCTAAAGCCTGACCTCCCACCACCCCTTCCAGTTTATTACAGAGATGTTGCGTTCTCTACCCAGGTTCGCTGAACCATAGCTCCCTATCCAAGTCATGGCACTTGGCAGCAGAAGCTGAGGCAGAGAAGTGCAGCATTGAAAAATAAAGAAAAAAGACAGAAGTACCGGGCTCCGACTCTACACTGGAATGGGGACAGGTAGAAACCGGACAGCCTATGTGGGAGGTGGCCACGCTATTTCCCAAGTCCTTAGTACAGTGCTTTACACTCAGTGGCGAATCAATAAATATCACTGATTGAGCGCATGGGACTGTGCTCATTTCTTAGACTGCCTAGTAGCTGCTCACCCCTTGGGAGCACAGCCCATTAAGGAGCCGAGAAATATTTTGCTGAAAAACAACAAGGCCATCAGATGGCCCATGGCGCCACATTTCAGGCAGACAGGACTGTTTTTACAAAGGTGTCCAGTCAGGAGAGAAACCCTAGGAAGATTTAGAGTTGAGTCTCTAAAGCAAACACTTCCCCATTCCTGGTCTCTGTTGTGGACCATGGGAACAGCACCACAGATTACTGAGGAACTCACAAAATGGACAGAATTTGGGAGATTTATTGGGCTGGCTCATTTTGCTTTCTTTTAGCCAAAAGACAAGTTCCCCATTTTTAAATCCTAGAAATACTTTCCAGGTGGGAATGATCTAAGCATTCGGAATTAGGAAAGTGCTGGATGAGAGGTGTGGGGTAATTAGAATGTATTGTTGTTATTATGACCACAATTATTACTTTAAATAACATTTAAATGTAAGGGGCTAGGGAATGATTCCTGCAGAGCATTTCACTTAAGGGGTGGCAGTGCCGGTCCTCAACTGGATTTCAAAAGTGAGGCTTTGAAGTTAATGGAAAAGGTGCTTGGCTGGCAAGCTGGGCAACAGGAAACCTCACCGTTTTAAAAAACATGAACTGGCGGGCCTAGTCTCTGGCCAAAAATGAATTTAATTTGCTCAGTGTAGACTTTTTAAATTTCACTTTTAATTATTCCCCAAGCCCTGAAGGCTAGAGAAAGAACAATTTTAACATGTGCCAGGGAAATACATTTTGTTTCTGAATCTGCAGGGCGACCCAACCCTTCTTTCTTTGTGGAGCTAGTGAGGACTTTGATTCAAGTGCATTTTTCTGTGCTAGGAAAACTGGCTCAAGATTAAAGGCAGCAGAGCTGTATAACCGGTGTCCAGGAAGTGCTTCATTAGATTAGAAGTTCCCTGAGAGCAGGGTTTGCTTTTCATGCTTATTGGCACTTAGTACAATGTACTCAGCAAATATCATCAATTGATTAACTGGTGTTCAAACTACCTAAATGATTCCTGTATAAGGTACCATGACTTGGATGGGGAACACTGAGGCTCTGGAGTAAGTGGGGTTGTTAAGACTTCCCGTTGGAGAAAAGCTCCATGTTCAGGTGAACTTGGAGTACTTCCACAGAAGGTGCCCAAGACATCAACACACTCCATTACGTGTCTGTGATACATTCATTCAGTCACATTTATTAAGTGCTTACTGTGTGCAGAGCACTGTACTAACTGCTTGGAAAAGTACAATATAGAAAGAAAGAAAGACAATCCTTGCCACAATGAGCTATGTGATGTCATGTGTATCTTTTGGTCCAATACCTGTGAATGTCGTGAACGGATGCCCTGAGCACAGCAGCCCTATCAGAGCAGTCAATCGATCAATCAGTGGTATTTATTAAGCACTTGGTGCAGAGCACTGTCCTAAACACCTGGGAGGGTAAACAAGATCCCTGCCCTCAAGGTGCTTATAGACTAATGGGGAAGACAGACATTAAATTACAGGTAAGGGAAGTAAACAAATATATGGATATATACACAATTGCTGAAAGAGTGGGGTGAGTATCGAAGGGGTTAAGGGGTATTGACTAAGTGTCAGGATGAAGTAGTAGGGAAGGAAAATAGGATGGGGTGATGAGAACTTAGGGAAGGCTTCCTGGAGGAATTATGATTTCAGTAGGGCTTTGAAGATGGGAAGAGTGCTCATCTGGTGGATATGAAGGGGGAGGGAGTTTCAGGTAGGAGAGAGGGTGTGAGCAAGGGGTTAATGGTGGTTGAAATGAGAGTGAGGGTCAGTGAGTAGGTTGGTATTAAAAGAATGAAGTATGAGGGCTGGGTTGTAGTGGGAGTGGAGCAAGGATAAGTAAGCGGGGGAGAGCTGATTGAGTGTCTTGAATCTGATGGTGAGCAAACCCCCCTAACTTTAAATTGGCAACAGGAACAGTGAATGGGCAAATCTTCAAGATTCTCTTTGCCAGGCAGTGATTTACTGTGGGCATGCTCAGCTCTTGCCACTGGGGCTGATTCAATGGAAAGACCGAAGAGCCTATCATCAACTTCTAGCAAAGCAGGCTTCAGATCCTTATGCACTTGAGAAAAAGGGATACCTTTAAAAGGCTGCACTGTAAAATGCATTTCAAGTGAAGGAATAGCCATTACCAGCTAGCTGCAGGATGGAAAGATCTGAGACTCTGCAGGCTGCTGCCAAACCAAAGACTTCCATGTATCCCTGAAGTGTCTATTTTACCAAATATGTTACTGCAAGCCTTTGGAAGAGCCTAGAGAGTTCCTCCCTCTTCACTCAGAGATGGCAACAATCATTCTATAGGCTTCTAGACTCTGTACTCCCCTCTGAAAATTTAAAGAGAACATTCGCTCTAGGTTTGAGAAAGTCATCACCTCATTCAAAGCCACCAAACTTTCTTGGGTATGATGATATATGGCCAATGTCTATGAGTAAGGAGGAGATGGACTACTGTATGCTCTATATGGCCTTTTCCTCAACTAACAAAACACTGAGGAAATATTTTGGGGGAATTCAGAGATACCTCCATCATCACCATCTTCAAAAATCAGTCAATCATATTTTTTGAGCATTTACTGTGTGCAGAGCACTGAAGGTGGAGAGCTCACTGAGGAAATTGTCCCGGAGTATCCCTGCTAACCACTGCCAGTGTGGTGCTTCCTATCTGGAGTCCTGGATCAGCCATAAAAGAACAACTTTAGTCTTGCAATCCTGAAATCACAGGGTGGCTTCAGGCACAAAAGAGCCCTGGACATGGACCAAAGTTGTACATTAGCTGCAGGTGTAGGGCAGGCAACAAAAAGATCTCTGTCTTATATTTGAACCTGAACTTGACTTTGCGATTAGGTTTGGGGAGAGTGGATAGAGATACCTTAATAAAAGATATTCTTTACACAAACCCTCTCTCTCTCTCTCTCTCTCCCCTTCCCCCCTCTACCCCCACCTCCACTTTCTCTTCCTCCTTCTCTTCCACATCTTTCTCACATGGGACCTCCTCCTGTTGCCATTTATTGATAACCTCCTTGTTCTTTTAGCCATAAATAGATGGACTGGAACTCAATTCTGCTGTTTTCCTGAAGAAAATAGTTCCTCAAGGAGGAGTGTAAGATACACTCCCCCAAAACTGAGCTGTAGTTCAGTTTGGAGGCAGGTGCCAAATTCCTCTCCCCACTGATATCTTTAAATGGGTTTTGCTTAAAAGAGGATTATTTTCTCTCCTCCCTCCCCTTCCCCATAGCCTTTTGGATTAGAACTTCTCATTTCTTTAAACAATTTTATCAATTCTTCCATGTTGGGGAGGCTGCCCTTTTTATGTCTCCAAAATAATCCTTTTATGTAATCCTTGTATGCCTTTGGTGTTGCCCGTGAAATCTCTCCTTCCATCCTTGTTTGAACATCAAAATTCTTCTCTCCTTTCTCTTATTGCTTTGATTCTACACAGCTTCAAACACTTTTGCGTCCTAAGCTTTTATGAGAGAATGTAAAATAAGAATTTTCATTGTAGTGTTTTTTAAAACCAAACAGAATCACATACTTTGAGTGGGATTTCTTAGTTTCAACACTGTATCTCAATAAAATTGCAACCTTAGAAATAAGGCTGAAAAAGATAATCTGATGAACTGAAAGTATAATGTGGAAAGAACACCTCCTACCCCTGAAATATTTGGATGTAGAAATATTCTTCACATTTACCTTCACTGAGGTTTTCAAATTTTAAAACAGAAAGAAGTAGATAAAGTATCTCATCAAGACCCTCTTAGAATAGTAATAGGGCAGAGGTTGGCTCTGAGCTTATAGAATGGAGTGCAGTTGACTCCCATAGGAATTAAAGAAATGTGAATACAATATACCTCCCTGTGTTTTGGAAAGAACATTTCTGGTTCATTTTTCAGCTAAGTGCAGGTCATATGTACCACTTGCACTAACCAAAACAGGAGGTTCACATAGCTCGTCTCACACAATGCATCATTAGAGATCAACAAAAGATATATTCTGCAGGGTACATTGATTTAAAATTAGTAACAAAAGGTCATTTGGAGACCTCAGTGCCCAAATAGCTTGTGTAATTCAGGGGATCTGAAACAATTCCCCAGAAAAAACAATTTTTTAGTCAATTTTTCAATGATTCACATTACAAAGGCCTTTTTTAAAAACATCAATTCAATTCAAATAAATGCTTTGTCTGAGGAAACAGGAAGTTATCTGTGCTCAGATTTATTTCTGAAGGTTTGCCTTTGCTCAGACCACTTGCTTGCTTTCTGTGGTGAGAATGTTTACCTTTCTTCTCGCCGCAGGACGTCTTACTCAGGATAGTATTGAATTTTATTTGGGTTTCTTGTAAACTATTGTTTTATTACTCTGACCAACTATTGGATCTTATATAAATAATTCTTTGAGGGTTCATTTTAGGATTGTTCTATGTTTGTGGTGGTTGCTAAGGGCATTTAGATTGGACAATACAAGCTCTTACCAGTGGCTAATTGCCTCTAATGAGTGCATATCCAAACAGAGATAATGAACTTAAACATAATTTGGTTACCTGTGTTGCGAACACTGTGTTAGGTGACAAAAATGGAGACATCTGGTTTTCAGTTTCATCACCTAATTAAACTTCCCATCTCACTCTGCTCAGAGGTTGAATCTAAATGGTGAAATTTCACCGTCTAGATCTCAAGCGATCAATCACTCAATCATATTTCTTGAGCACTTCCCTTACTGTCTGCAAGACACTGTACTAAGCACGTGGGAGAGTATAACACAAGAATATAACATACACATTCCCTGTCCACAGGAGCTTACAGTCTAGATGGGGAGACAGACATTAATAGAAATTTAAAAAAATACAGATATGTAAATAAGTGCTGTGCAGCTGAAGGTGGGGGCGGTGACTAAAGGGAGCAAGTCAGAGTGACGCAGAAGGGAGTGAAAAAAGAGGAAATGCATTAACTCCAAACTCTGGGTTAAGGTTAAATAAAGGATCAGGGAGATGTTACCCTCCCTACCCTACCACCCCTTGACTTTTAGATCATTGTGGGTAGGGAATGTGTTATTGTTGTATTGTATTGTATTCTCCAAAACACTTAGTACAGTGCTCTGCACATAGTGCTCAATAAATATGATCGAATGGCTGAATGAATGTTTAGAAAAGTTAATTTTCCTGGAAGACTTTTAGAAATTGAAAGAAAACATTTTCATTGATGCTAGGCTTTACTCAACTGTCTGATAAAAATGTGATGGTAAAGGCAACTAAATGAGCAAACCTCAGTGATGGTTGCCAATTAAAGGGAAAAGGCAAACTGAAAGCAATGTAGGTCAGTGGTGCAATTTTGGAAGCACAGAGAGCCACCGGAGCAAGGAATTGTATCAATCACGAAAAAGCTGGAGTCAGAAGATGTCACTCTAATCATGGGCAAAGAGTAAAACCCTCAGCAATGGCAAAAATGCTCAATGATTTTTCTGAATACACTTCCCTCCATCTAAAATGAGGCCCTAGGAAATGGAGAGTCTCAATCTTAAATTCTTGGAAGTGTACAATCTTGACCATACTAAACAGAGCATTAATAAAAGATGACATTGATCCCTGTTCATAAGGAGTTTACAATTTACCTAGTGTATGAAGAATGGCAGGCCTGCTCTAATCCTTGAGCAACGAGGGGATCGTGTACTTAAAATTCTATACAGTCTAATTAACCTATCAGGACTATTTATTGAGCACCCATGGGTGCAGAGCACTATAGTAATCACTTGAAAGCACCTGTCCTCAAGGACCTTGCAATCTATCAAGGGAGACAGACAATGAAATAATTTACAGATAGGAGGAAGTGGATAGGTATATGAGTTAATGCTTAAATTGTAGCGTTTGTAAGTGGATACGTATCAAAGTGCTGTGGGTGATTGGGAGTAAACAAATGGGTACAGTAGTGCTGAAATTACAGTTGCAGGATGTAAGGCTTTAATCAGTGGTATTTACTGAATGCTCACTATATGCAGAGAATTGTACTAAATGCTGAAGCCAGTACAATACAAAAGAGTTGGTTTACAGTATACAGGAGCTTACAGTATACAGGGGCAGACAGACTTTAAAATAGATTAGGGATAGGGAAAATAGAATATAAGAATATTTACATAAATACTGTGAGGTTTGGGTGAATATAAAAGTGTTTAAGGTACACAGCCAAGTTCATGGTTGACACAAAGGAAGGGTGGATAGGGGAAATAAAGGGCTTAGCTATGGAAGGCTTTTGGAAGAGGTTTTTTAGGATATTAAGAAGATTTTGAAGTTGGAGAGAGGGTGGGTTTTTTTAGCATTTTAGGAAGGTTTTGAAGGTGGAGAGAGTGGTGGACTCTTGAATATGAAGGGGGAGGGAGTTCCAGGGTTGTAAGAGAATGTGGGCAAGAGATCTATGGCCAGATAGATGAGATCAAGGTACAGAGAGTAGTTTGGTGTTAGAGGAGTGGAGTGTGTGGGATGGGTAGGAGGAGATGTGATTTTAGGAGGGCTTTGAAGTTTCTTTAGGTAACAACTGCATCTTCTACTTCTCCAACGGAGCCATCCTTTTATTGGATGATCTTTGTGGCTTATAAATTTTCAATAGTTGCCAGAATTTCTCTCATCTCTTATAGATAATTATCCCTTTCAACAAGGCTGATTGCCTAGCAAAATATTCCCTTAAGTGCCTAGTCCAGGGCTTTGCACATAGTAAGCAAGGCCTCAATAAATGCTTTTGATAATGATGATGATTTCAAAAGATGCAGCAGTAATTGTCATCTTCAAGAACAAAGCCTTAGTGAAAATAACAATAATAATAATAATAATGATGAAGATGGTATTTGTTAAGCCGCTTACTTTGTTCCAAGCACTGGTAGATATAAGGTAATCAGGTTGTCCTATGTGAGGCTCACAGACTTAATCCCATTTTACAGATGAGGTAACTGAGGCACAGAGAAGTTAAGTGACTTGCTCTAAGTCACACAGCTGATAAGTGGCAGAGCCAAGCCCGCGCTCTTTCAACTAAACTGCACTGCTTTTCATATACTGATATCATATATTAGTATCAAGACCCCAACTTTTTCCAAAGCTTATGTCTCCTAACTAGTTAAAGGAATTTATTTCTACCTCAGTGCTTAGTACAGTGCTTGGCACATAATAGTAATGATATTAATAATGATATTTGTTAAGCGCTTGCTATGCGCCATGCGTGGTTCTAAGCAGGTAGCAAGTACTTAACAAATATCATTATTAATAGTAATAATGGGGTAGATATAAGATAGGTCCCACATGGGGCTCACAGTATAAATAGAAAGAAGAACAAGTATCGAATCCCCATTTTGAACCTGAGGGAACTGAGGCCCAGAGAAATTAAGTGACTTGACCAAAGTCAAACAGCAGACAAGTGACAGAGGAGGAATTAGAACCCAGATCCTTCTGTCTCTCAGGTCCATGCTCTTTCCACTAGGCCATGCTGCTTCTCTCTTGCTCAATATACTAATGATAATAAAATTTTGTTTAAGCCCTAGGGCAGATAACCTATATTTCATCTGAAATACGTACTTTGGGAGATTTAAAATTGTTTAGGAACTGGGCTGCTGATAACCAGATTATCTCACAATTTCAGATATCTGTTGAGAGACTGCAGTCTTCCCCATGGTCTTCTACATGAAAACATATCCAGCAAAGCAGAAAAGGCATTGGATGGATAAGTGTGCAAATCTCAAAAAGAAGCCTCAAAACCTATTCTTGCTGTTGAAAGAAATGTTTTTAATCATTTAAAGGAATAAAGACTCCATTGTCTAAAGAATAAATCAAGTCCTGGTTTCAGTAAAGATCAGTCAAACAGAGAAAAGTACCTGCCAGAACCACTGGTTCACAGATTGAGTGAGGAGTAATTCTCCGAGTTATAGATTAATTTGCTATTTTCTATCCCCCCAAAAATGGGTTTAAATGTTAAGGTCACCAGCGCCTGGAGCTCCCAGTCCACAGAATATCCCTCTAAATGTGAGCAATTAAGGCAATGGAATACATGAAGTTTGGCAACTCTCAGTTATCCAAACCAGTGGAAGACCAGGAGGGTGTGGATCTATCAATGTCATATTTATTGAGTGCTAATGGGTAAATGAAACCAGTAATCGCCCTTTGCTTCAGTCTCTTTTTCCAAAAAAAAAACTTTGGCTGAGCTGCTAACAAACTGCAAAAACAACTGAAGAGTTTGAGTTTCTCTTGTCTACCCCACTACCATCTTCTGGTGGAAGAGATACTGAAGAAGGAAATGACTAAAAGGCAGGGAAATACAATCATCAGAGTGTATGGGATTTGGGTGGCAAGGTATTATTCCACCTTCTACTCCCTCCCCTGACCTTCCTACCTTCAGGCTAGGTCATTCCCAAACCAGCTGAGGGAGGTAAGAATCTCCCCTATTTTTAAAGATGCCCCAGAGACAGAGATTCAATAACTTGCCTCAGTAAAACCCCTTCCCATGTTTAACAACCCACACTGGGAGGAAATTCTTCCTTACATCCCAGCTAAATCCCTCTCGAGGCAGTTTAAACCTATTTCCTCCTGTTCTAAACTTAGTGGAAATGGAGAACAGCTGGCAATCATCTTCTGTACAAGTCTTTCATATACTCAAAAACATTATTAAATCACCTCTCAGTCTTCCCTTCCCCAGACTGAATAGCCCCATGTCATTTAACCTTTCAAGTTAGATCTTTTTTGCCAAACCTTTATTCAGAGCTTATTATTTTTGCAAAATGAAGGTCTTAAAAGAGTTGAATCCCGGGTCTTACCTGACTTCAAGAGAGAAGGGCTTGTAGATTGCTATGATTTCTCAAGTTTGTTGGTCCTAGGAACTGAAGCTAGGGAACTCTGAGTATCATTTTGAAGTCACAGGGGCTCTTTGAAAACTTCACCTGAAAATAATAATAGTACTTATTATTAAGTGCTTACTATGTGCCAAGCACTGTACTAAGTGCCATAGTGAATACACGATAGCCTAACGCTTCCAATCCAGCGGGGAGGGAAAAATAAGTATTGAATTCCCAATTTACAGACAAAGAAACTGAGGCTTTGAGGGGTTAAGAGACTTGTCCCAGGACACACAACAGGCAAGTGGTAGAGTTGGAATTAGAAGTCACCTCTCCACTTCTATTTTCCTAGTCTAGGTGTTTATTGAGCTCCTACGGTTATTTTTGCATTCCCTTACCCACTATTGACATATTTTAATCATATTTCCAGCTCTCTGTTCTTCTTGCTTGGTAATGGGGAGCAGAACTGAACCCAATACAATCTGATGCTCAGGGAGCTTGGATCATTTGCAGACTGAATCTGTCCCTGAATAATTAACCATTGACTCTGAAATAATGATGATGATAATAGTAATATTTAAGGATTTACTATGTATTTGGCACTGGGGTAGATAAAATACAACCAGATCATTAGAATCCCTGGTCTACAAAGTGCTCATAGCCTAAAGGGGAGGGAGAATAGGTATTCAATCCCCATTTTACAGGAAATGGAGGCATAGAGAATTGAAATGAGTTGCCCAAGGTCACACAGCAGGTGAGTGGCACAGTCAGGATTAGAACCCAAGTCTCCTGACTCCCAGTCCTGGGCTTTTTCCACTAGGGCTCACTAGTTTAGAAATGGAGAGACTTAGGCGGAAAACTATTGGGGTACTACAATGATTAGGTGATGAGACCCATCATCCCCAAGGCTGTTCTTGGGCTCCAGAGTAGGAGAAAGATAGAACCCTTCATTGTCTGCAGGAGAAAAATGTTTAAATCAGAATTAGCTAGAAAATAACAACTATATTGTGAAAAGGGATTGATTTAAGTGGAGCAAATTTTTGAACCTTTTAAGTGTTTCATTAAGATAATAGATATGCCAAAAGTATAGAAGAGAATATCTATCATCCATCAGTCTCTTTATTCACATTTTCATGGATAAGATCTCCCTGTTAGTAGCTTTATATGCAGCATATATTATATGTACATTGGAGAACTGGGGAAGATCAAAAGGATGTTTTTAAGAAGGAAAAAAGTGCATTTTTCCACTAGACTGTAAGATTCTCGAGGGCAGGGATTATGTCTACCAGCTCCATTATACTGTATTCGCCCAAGCATTTAGTATAGTGCTCTACATACAGTGAGTACTCAATAAATACTGTTGATTGATTAGATTTTGGAGAGCTCCAGGAGCAAAGGCATTAGCATGAGCTGGAATGAAGTAAGGAGATGATTAAATGGTGACAGGAATCAAGATTGAATCAGGCCAAGATGTACTTAATGCAATTGATTCTATTAATTAATAAAAAAAGTTAATACCAGTTAAGCTGGTTTAAATGTGTATATGGAATCAAAGTGTAACTATAGGGAACATATCTTGTGCTTCTGCTGTACTTTCCCAACTGCTTAGTACAGTCCCCTACCCTCATTGGGTCCTCACTAAATGCCATTATTGTTAACACTTTATTGGCATTATTTCATTTAGACTCTACAAATAGACTTCCTTAAAATAGAAGTATTTTTAAGGAAGACCATATTGGAGAAAGTTATTTGGAAAGCAGATTGGCAAATATCACATTGAACAAAAATATGTTATAAAGGCAGGCAGTTGTGAGGTGCCTAATTTTTAAGTTCAAAGCCAATTTCCCATTAAAACTTCCCCAAGTCATTAAAATTTAACTTCCAACATGGTAGCTATATGATTTGACACTGAAGTTTTTGTTTAATGTGCAACAAGTCTTCTGTGAGTCTTGGCAGAGAATGGGTTCAGAATGTGACTTTCTCTTCTCTGGCTTCATAATGAGTGAAGATCGAAATAATGAAAGGGTTACTCACACCACAGCGTTTAATGGGACTTTGTGGACCCAAAATAATATTCTGGATGGTGAAAATAATTTATAGAGCTACTTCTGTACCTTATGTTCCCGGAGTGTAATTTGCTGATCATTAGTTTGAAGAAGGAAGCTTATTCTATGGCTTAAAGGCAGGCCTGGGAATTGAGAGCTACTGGGTGGTATGTTCTTGATTTGTGACTTTGAAAAGTCTGTTACCTTTTCTGATCTGTTTCTTTAAATGCACAAAAGATATATGATTCTTTGGCACCTCCTAGGGATGTTCTATGAGTTGACTATGGATTTATGAAACCCAAGTATTATTATTATTTCTCTATCCCATCTAGACTGTAAGCTTATTGTGGGCAGGGAACATGTCTACCAGCTCTGTTGTATTATACTCTCTGAAGTACTTAATACAGTAATCTGCACACAGTAAGTGCTCAATAGAGAGTTGAGAAGCAGTGTGGCCTAGTGGAAAGATCATGGGCCTGAGAGTCAGAAGTCCTGTGTTCTAATTCCAGTTCTGCCAGTTGTCCTGCCAATTGCTTGCTGTGTGACCTTGGGCAAGTCACTTAACTTCTTTGTGCCCTAGTTTCCCCAACTGTAAGGTAGGGATTCAGTACCTGTTCTCCCTCCTACTTAGACAGTGAGCCTCATGTGGGACAGGGATTGTGTCCAACCTAATTAATTTGTATTTACCCTAGCACTTAGAACAGTGTTTGACACCTAGTAAACACTCAAATATCATTAAAAAATAAATACCACTAATTGATTGATGGTTGAGTCTCTGCAAAATTTTGTCCTTGAGAATTTTGAAGTGAATAAATCATGGTCCTGGAGGTCCAGAATCAAATTGGCTTCTTGTGCTCATTGCAGAGTGAATCCAAACCTTCTGAAAAACTAACAAAGCCCCTCAGAGGTTCCAGGGCCTAGGGTAGACCCAGGGCAAGGCTGATGAGATGGAGACACTTCAGATTAAAGCAGCTTCTCTGGGCTCATGCTCGTATTGTGCTTGGCCAGTTCTGAGATGAAAGGGTGGCAGAAGGAGTTGAAGAGTAGTTCTCCAGAACATACATCTGCAGTAGAACTTCCTGTTAGCCCCAGGGAGGGCCATGCTAAGGACTTGGAAAAGATTACACAAAACCCAGTGGAGAAAGGAAGAGGAAGGAAGAGCAGAAGCCTGCTCCCCTTTTGTGGGATGGAGAGGAGATAAAAGTGTGTGTGTTTGGGGGGGGGAAGGGCATGCAGAGAGAGGTAGTGGCATGGAAGAGAGGAAAGGGAAAGGGGAGAAAATGAGTAGAGAAATGATTAGGAGGGAGGATTTACTTCATCACCCTCTGCCACTGTGGCCTGAATGCAGCATTTCTGCCCAGGCTGATAGTCTGGGTGTTAGTTTCCCCCTGTCAGTACTGCCTACCATCTGAGACTGACGGTGGAGAGCATTGGAAGTCAGCGAGTGGTCAGTTTTGGGCAGTCAGAACCGCATGGAAATTGTGGCCATTTTCAAACCATTTCCAGACTGGGAGTTGTTCCTGCTATACATGATTGATACATTTCCACTGGTGCTGGAAGAGCCAGTTCTATCATGGTGGTGTTGGAGATGATGGCTTCTAGCACTGCCATCATCCCCTCGGTGGTTAAGGGGCTGGATCCAGCTTCTCTGGCCCAAGAAAGGACTCCCAAAAGTGGGAAGTTTCCCCCTAACGAGAGACATCTGGCCACCTTACTGGTAGGGGAGGCAGTCATCTACGTCGTGGCCTGGTGCCTGCAGATATTCTGCTGGCCTTAATGCTGCTGGAAGAATCAAGCTGTTTCTAGCTGATACTGACTGGTCAGATATGAGCAAAACTCCCAGGGCAGACATAGCCAGTTTTACAGAGGTTTTTCGTGATGTGATAGCAGAGGTTGCTGTTGGATGAGAAAGGATGTGAAGTTCTTGGCAAAGCATCTGAATCATGGTGAGTTGGGAGAAAAACACAGAAGATTTACTGCAGTTTAACTGGCAGGGAGGCTGGAAGTTTTCTGACAGTGATCTATGTTTAATTCCCTTCTGTGCAATGGTCACTGATTCAGGAAACCACGAGGAGCAAAATGCAGCCTCTGCTGCCAACAGATGGGTTTGGTTGTGTAATATGATGAAAATGCCCCAGTCAGAAGAGATATACCTGGGAATGAAGCTCTCCAAGAAGGCGATCGGAGATGAACAATGTGGGATTTCATCACATTCCTAATGAATTGAGTTTTCATGCAATACCGGCCTGTCCTTTATATCCCAAATCCTCCCTTGAAATCAAATGGGTTTCCTTTTTCTCGAATGGGCAAGAGATTTTAATGAAATTCATGTTCCCATACCCAACTCTGTTCTACTTGTCTGATGCCTTGGGGGATGATCAGAATGTTTTGGCCCCACTCCATTGGTAATTACAAATCAATGCACATGCTATGGAAAGCCAGATGCTACTTTCATCCCCCTCTGGCTAAAATCCTGGAGCCACAGGTTTTTCTGGAACTTACTTTGACTCCCATTGGACCATCCAGAAGGCGATCCCTTAGTTTGGTCCATTATTTTGTCCCCTAATCCTCCTTTGGTTGAATCAGCACAGAGAAGAAAGGAACTTTAATACACTGCGAAGCTCAGCTTCTATCCCAAGTTCAACATAATGCTTCAGCCGAAGATAATGCCAAAGCACCCTATTACACAGTCATTGTACTTGAAAAACTCATAATGAAATAATCTTTGCCCATTTCTCACTTGGCTTGGCTGTCCTATTTTCTCCATGGATGTGTTAGTACAGAGGAACCAAGGAAGGTAATAGAAACTCAATGACAGTGAGGAGAAATTCAAGCTCAACTGGGCCAGGGGGAAAAACTTCACAGGACCATCAAATAGCTCAACCGCTCAAGTCCTTTAAAGCTGGAGGATTTAAAATTGGACAAGGTTTTGGAGAATTCCTTGCAAAAAAGCAGCCCCACCCGAGGGGAGGATTCATATACATCTCCTTGGTTTTGTCCAATCCTATTTATTTTTATTTAAAAAAATGAAACAAGATCCATATACTCTTTAAAAACAAAATAGTTTTCTCTTAGGGTTTGAATAGGTCCTTGGATTGCAGGTTTCAATAGATAAAGCAAACACTATAAAAATAGCAATGATGAGCTGTGGATCCATACATCATGGAACTTGGCCTGCGAGCTTCGTTTATGCAGATATTGGCCCTCAGCCCTTCATAGGTTGGGATATAATGCCTCCCTGGTGAGGTTACGAAGGAAACTGGATACAGTTTTTAATGGATGCTTCTTAGGAAGATGCATGTATCCGAGGCCTGCCAGTCCATTCACTCAGAGCCCACAGAGTTCAGTGAGACTGATAATCATGTCACAGTAATACCTGAATTTATAGAGCGCCTTTCTTAGTTTACGAACAACCCCATTTATTCTCCCAATATTTTCATTCAGGGTGGGAGTTTGAAAGCTCCTTGAGGGCAGGGACTGTGTCTCTACTGTATTCTCCCAGATGCTTAGAAGAGTGCTATGCACAGAGTAAGTGGTCACTGATTGATTAAGGGTGATGCGGGGAGGTTGTTTAGACTGAAGCTGAGAACGGAAAATAGGGCCACTTCTGGGCTTGGCATTTCTTAGTCAGGGCTTCTCTGGGATTGTTGTTTCATGTTATGGGCCTGGAGCCTTGCATTACTGCTCCTGGGAGCCCTGGCAGTGCTTCTGTTGCCAGTTAAGCAGCATGGCCTAGTGGAAAAAGCTCAGGTCTGGGAGCCAGAGGACCCAGATTCTAATTCCGGCTCTGCCATTTGCCTGTTGTGTGACTTTGGGGAAGTCTCTTAACTTCTAAGTGCCTCAGTTTCCTCATCTGGAAAATAGGGATTGGGAGTCAAAGGTCATGGGTTCTAATCCCACCTCTGCCACTTATCAGCTGTGTGACTTGGGGCAAGTCATTTAACTTCTCTTTGCCTAAGTTACCTCATCTGTACAATGTGGATTAAGGTTGTGAGACCCACGTGGGACAACCTGATTACCTTGTACCCCCCCAGTGTTTAGAACAGTGTTTAGAACTTGGCACATAGTAAGTGCTTAAAAAATGCCATCATTATTATAGGGATTGAATCCTCCTCCTCCTTCTTAAACTGAGAGCCTCATGTGGGTCAGGAACTGTGTCCAACCTAATTATCTTGTTTCTACACTGTCACTTAGTATAGCACTTGATACGTAGCAAACATTTAAGAAATATTAATATTATTATTATTAAGAATAATGATACTAATAAAGCACTGGTGAAAGATCAGGAGTCTTGAATCCTAAACTCGGCATGGGGATCAGGATTCTGATGTTCAGTCCTGGTACTGTTTCTAAAGGACCGTGGGTCCTGAGACTGGCAATGTCTCAACTTCTGTGGGTGGCCGTTCCTCTTTTTGTTTTTTTAAATATTTTTTATTGAGCACTTTCTATGTGCCATTCACTGTTCCAAGCACTGGGGTAGATACAAGATAAGCAGGTTGGACACAATCCCTGTCCTATACGGGGCTCATGGTCTAACAGATATTTAATCCCCATTTTACAGATGAGGAAACTGAGGCATAGAGAAGTTAAGCGACTCGTCCAAGGTCACCCAGAAAGCAACTGGCAGAACTGAGATTAGAACCCAGGTCCTCTGACTCCCAGCTTCGTGCTTTTTCCACTAGGCCACGCTGCTTCCTTTTTTTATAGAGTAAGGCTAGCATACATTGCAACATTACTTTTAGAGTATGCGAGAGAAAGGATGATTCCCCAGGGCCCCAGGATGAAGGGAGTGTTGAAAGGGTCCTGATGAGGATGGAGTGGAGTGGGGAGAGGGGGTGGTCCCAAGCTGGAATCTAAGACATATTCATGTTTTCAGTGACTCTGGTGTTCACAGTCTTAGCAACATCTCTGGCTGGAAGGGATGTTGGCGGGAACAGCAAAGAACTAATAAAAAAGGACACTCAGTATAAAGAAATGAGACACTCTGCTGAATAAAACATGAGCAAACCCCATTGTTAAAGATCACTAGATATCTCTCTTAAGGCAACCTTCTCTTTTATGATGGATATTTCACTGCCCAGGATTTCCAAGGAACTCAGATCCGTTACTGTTATTTGACTCATGGGAAGAGAAGTAGTTAGAAAATGTGTCCTTTGCTGGCAAAGGAAGCTGCTTTGAGAAGCAGCGTGTCTCAGTGGAAAGAGCACGGGCCCTGGAATCAGGACTCATGAGTTCGAATCCCAGCTCTGCCACTTGTCGGCTGTGTGACTGTGGGCAAGTCACTTAACTTCTCTGTGCCTCAGTTCCCTCATCTGTAAAATGAGGATTAAGACTGTGAGCCCCACGTGGGACAACCTGCTTCCCCTATGTCTACCCCAGCGCTTAGAACAGTGCTCGGCACATAGTAAGCGCTTAACAAATACCAACATTATTATTAAAGAGAAGGGGGATATCCTGCTTTCTTTCTGTACCTTCCCATTTTTTTACTGTTAAATCAATCAAATGTATTTATTGAGCACTTACTGTGTGCAGAGCACTGTACTAAGCGTTTGGAAGAGTGCAATGTCACAGACTTGGTAGACACATTCCCTGCCCACGAGAAGCTTAAAGTCTAGAGAAGTCACAACTGAAGCAGTTTAGGCTTTTGAATTGGAGTTGGGAGCAGAAATTCAGGGACGATATTTCTTTCCATCAAAGCTCTCGGTGGTAATGGAATCTATTAAGCTCTCCCTCACTGCACTGTACTAAGCACTTGGGAAAGAACAAGAAAAGCACAAGACATTTTCCCTGCCCACACAGGGCTTATACTCTATTTGGGAGACAGATATAACTGTTTACAATTGGAATAAATAATTGAATGTGCAGTTAATTATAAATACTCAAGTGATGAGTGAGTATAAATATGCACACAGTAAGCGCTCAATAAATACAATTGAATTGAATGAATATAGAACAGTGATGTTTGCCAGTTTAGGTTTTGCTACTCTGCCTTGATGAAGCTTTCAGCAATTCCAGACAAAAGGCAAAAATAGTTAATTTATAGCAAACCCTCTGTTCCTCCTATACTAATGACTACTCTGAGGAAACATGTGGGGATCACAGGGCATATTGCAATAATTTGGAACAGCAAGCATGTATGGCAACTTGCAGCATTGGGCAAAACATCGGTGATGAAGAAATAATTTTTGTTAAGAAAAACATCCTTGAAGAACTGCTGTGGTAAGAGTTTAATCTGTTAACACCAAGTTCCAATCTTTTTTTTTCAGGTTTTTCTTTTTCAATTGTAATGTCCGACCCATGCTCAGGCTCAAATCCAGTGCCCTCTGTACAGTGTTTTGCCATTAGCTTGTTAGGACGAATGTGGTTTTTCAGGAAGAAAATGCTGATTTTTTCCCTCAAAGCCTATCTTAGCCCTAGGCTATGATTAAATGCTAATATGAATACGTTCATGATGGGAAAACAGGAATGCAACTACTGGGTTGAACTTGATCTATTGGAAAGAGCAGAGGACAGGGAGTCAGAGACCTGGGTTCTTGTTCTGGCATGGGTCTATTCCCTGCTGTGTGACCTTAGGCAAGTTAAGCAACTTAACTTCTTTGCCTCCGTTTCCTCATCTATATAATGGGGATACAATGCTTTTTCTCCCTCCATGTAAGACAATGAGCCTCTGTGGGACAGAGTCTATGTCCAGTCTGACTACTGGGTACCTATCCCAGCAGTTAGTACAGTGCTTGTCACAGAATTGGTGCTTAATAAATGGCAGTAAAAACAATGACCAGAAGGTTTCGGTTCTGTTTTCAACCCCTCACAATGTTCCCCTCATCTTATGATTGGTGTTTAAGAAAATGGCCCCACCCTCAGGGCCCCACCTAAATTCTCATGTCTCTCCCTAAGCGCTTTCACTGTTGGTGTGGCTATGTGCTACTCACAGGTTTTGTTGTTGTTCTTGTGGTGGCGGAGCTGGAAGCCCAAATGGGGCCTGTTTCCTTTTCTCTTTAATGGTATTTGTTAATCACTTACTATATGCCCCTGTACTTATACCCCTGTACTAAGAGCTGGGGTAGATACAAGATAACCAGGTTGGACACAGTCCCTGTCCCACGTAAGGCTCACAGACTTAATCCCCAATTTTCAGATGAAGTAACTGAGGCACAGAGAAATTAGAGAACGTGTCCAAGGTCACACAGGAGACCAGTGGTCAAGCCAGGAGCCATTAACTTCAGAGTGGATCTCTGCCCTGGCGCTGACTTGGTGGAAAGCCTGCGTGGTAAGCTGAATGAAAGTCTAAAATTGGCCTGGTCAGCTTTTCTGTGTCTCCCTCCCACCCCCATTCCACCCCATCTCCCTTCCATCACTTTTCTTCCTCTCAGGGAACAAAGCTTGGGAGAAAGGAAGATGGGCCATGGGACAGCCAGTAACTAGTACAACTCTTGGCAGACACATTTGTTTCCAAGTGGTGCTGGGAAATTTCATCCAAAAAAAGAGATATGTTTCTTTCCAGAACCTCGTTATTGGAGACTCCAACCATCCATAAGAGGTTAAGGATAACTTGAGGGAGACGCTAATGAAACTGTTGAAGGAGCCAAATACACCACCAACTGCAGGCCTATATCTGCTGACATTTGATGCTCTGAGGAATAATGCTACTTTATACTTTGAACACACTTCCAGACTTTAAGCTCACTGTGGGAAGGGAATATATCCACTAACTCTGCTGCACTCTATCAAGGACTTAGTAGAGTGCTCTGCATGTAGGAAGAGCTCGATCAAAACCATTAAATGATTATACTTCTGGGTACAGAATATGAAAGAGGGATTAGCTCATTTAGAAGGCTCAACTCATTCCTCGTTCACCTTCACTGCAGGTGTATTCATAATATAAATAATAATAATGGCATTTATTAAGTGCTTACTGTGTGTCAAGCATTGTTCTAAGTCCTGGGGTCGAAACAGGTTAATCAAGTTGGATACAGTCCCAGGCCCACATTGGGCTCACATCTAAATAGGAGGGAGAACAGATTTAAATGCCATTTTACAGATGAGGAAACTGAGACACAGAGAAGTTAAGAGACTAGGACACAGAGCAAGCAACTGTCAGAGCTGGGATAAAACCCAGGTCCCTTGACTTCCGGGTTCTTTCCATTAGGCCACACTGCTTGCCTACCTTGGTAGTGAAGCATCTATTCTTTCACTTCCTGGAAATGTATACACTTCAGTGGAAGAATCTCTTTGCCACCACTGAATGCATTAGGATCAGCTGGAAATGGAAAAAAGATTTGAAAAATGGTTCAAATAATATAAAATGTTTCTGTACTCGCCTGTTGGCCTTTAAAATAGTAATTAAAGAGAACATCCCCAGTTGAGTGAATTGAGGCCTGTCTCGTGAGACCCGCTGTTTATTCCCTTAGATGCTCTCAGTCCCCCTGGTGCTCAAGGAATAACTTCAGCAAAATGGCTGTTCTAGCCCTCAGAGGGTGTGTCAGGGAAGCTAAAATAATTGTTCTAGCCTTTAATGGGTGTATCAGGGAAGCTGAAATAATAGTAACTGCCTCAGGCCCCACAAAATAACAAGTTGCATGTCAGAGGATCAACTTTTTCTGGCTTAGGAACTTGTGTAGTGTAAAATAGGTAATTTTTGTCACTTGGACATGGAATTTACAGGACAAGGTTACTTTCCAGTCAAATGTGATACAGTAGATAGTAGATTTGAATTAGAAAACAAGTGATTTTTTTTTTGCCCCTTTGGCATCAATCTAAATAAAGTAACTAGGTGGGTTTATACTTTTTCTCCTTACGGACGCAGAGCTGGAGGGAAACAGCAGAAACGTTGCCATCCAAAAAATTGCTCCACTGTGAATTTCAATGGAATTAGAGGCCACGTTTTAAGGATTCAGTGAAATGTCATCTGAGGCAGTGCAGCTTGGCAGTGAGGTGTCAGGAGACAACAGAGGCAGATAGATCAGTCTGACATATGTCAATCAAAGAAGGGGTGGCTCTTTCTGGTGGGGAGAGGCTGTGAATGGATTGTAAGGCAGCGGCAGAACCCAAAACAGCACACATGCCAAAAACCACATACAGTCTGGGCAGCAGGAGATGGTCTGCTTGTGTGTGAGGGTGGAAGGGACTCCTCAACACATATCTGTCTCCTCAACCTCACCTGCTCATCTGGGCAATGTTTCTGGCCAGTAGAATAATTTTCAATCTGAAGGGAAACCCCAGAACCCTCACGCCTTCGGGGAAGCAGCCACCAACATCTCAGTCATTCAAAGGGAGGAAACTGATGATGTCGGGGTTTGGAGAAGAAGCAAGTGATAATAACAGGGTTAGTGTTGGAAAACACCTGTTCCGTGTTAAGGGAGTAGGGGCTACAAATGATACCTCAGCTAAAGAGCGAGATGTGGAAAAGGGAAAGTGCTGTCCTCTCAGGTCAATTACCGGTAGACTGTTGGAGTCAGGTTTTACTTTTGTTGAACTCAGTGTTTTCACACAGCTGCAAAATGGACACACCCCACCCCACTATAACATCACGGGTCAGAAGGTCATCACGGTAAAGCATGTGAGCAGCAGCTTTGCGTTTATGGCTCTTTGAACATTGGTGTCTGGTGGATTCTCAGTTTTCTTTATGTCACTCATCCCACTAACCAAAAAACAGAGCTAGGTCTCCCTTGGGAGGCTCTGGGTCAGACCAGCAATTTGTCTCCATGAAGTTTCCCCCAGAGTTTCAAATGGCTCATAAACCCTTTTTGTCTTTAGGGTCACAATGCAGAGTCTCCATAGGTGGGTAAAGTTTAAAGCTCCAAAGTGCCTTGAAAACTAAGGGTTAAGAGTGTCACAAACTGAAAACCTGCTGAGGTCTTTTCAGAGAGGATTTTGTTGAGGTTTTTTGGAGGTTTTTTTGCTGCTTAGCTTGGGTCTAATTCTGAAAGCAGTTCAGCTCCTATGAGGAGGTCTGCAGGAAGAAAGTTGTGAAGGCTGATTAATGAGTTTTACAGCATCCTGCTGAAGGAGACTAAGCCACACATATGGTTGGATTTAGCCAGTATCTTGTTAGCCCAAGTTTGTGAGGGAGCAATCCCTCTCTGCGCACCCCCCCCCCCTCCCCAAACACACTCCCTGCCTCAGAGCTTGATAAGCAATTTTGGTCATTTTTAAAAAATTTATGAAGAAAACAGACTGATTTTCAGCTTGAAGTAATTTACAGACACATTATAAACTCATCAAATGCTAGCATGGGAGAGAATGCACCATTTCCTGTTTACTAAATGATTATTTGGCTGTCTGCTTTGTGTCTCTCAGGTTGAACCTGGAATTGTTCTCTGCCAGAGCTGTCATGAAGCCATGTGTGAGGCTCCACTACTTAAAGAAAGTGGTTACCTGGTTGGCTCAGATCTTCATTGGTACAAGTCACTGTAGATTCCCCATAGTTTACCAAAAAAGCAGCATCAAAGGCACAGTGTTCCCCAAAGTCAAGGCCGGGTAATGCCTTTCTTTTTCCTCTTTACACTGTATGGACTTTCTAACCATCAGGCAGAAAGAGAATGCCCCTTGCTGATGAGTTCTCTGAAAATTCAGGGTCGATATAATGGTGAATGTTTATAAGACCAGATGGGCATATTTTACTTGATGGTTGAAAATGAATGGAATGCCTCAAACCTCTTGACGATTCACCGAGGAGTGAATTTCTCACCTTGGTTATTAGCTTGGGTGGAAAGATTCCTCAAGCTTTTCCTGTAGCTGGCATGTACACCTTTGTCTGAGAACTGGTCTTCCACTTGGAATGTTTCTTCCCCCACCCCCACCCACCCAGGGTTCATTCCTCACATCACTGGGACTTGATCGACTCATGGAATGTTGATTCTTCTCTCCTTCAGCAAAGGCAGTGGAGATACATGGTAGTCTAGATGTTCATTTGCTATCTGGGGTTTCTGCTTTCTCTCTCCCCCGACTGATTTGTTCTGCCAAGAAACAATAAGGAAACAATAAGGAAAACTCTCCCTTGTCATTCAAAATATATAGTTTTCAGAGTAAGAAGAGCAGTTTGCCACCCACTGACTCTTCTTTCCCTTTCTGCTCCAACTCATGCTAGTCCATGAACGCACACTGTCCTAGGTGGTCTGAAATTGGTGCTAAGTATTGTCTGTGGGTGGTGGGCAAAATCAGGGTTGGGGCCATTGTTCTCCTTAATTTTATTTTTCTGGCTAGGGAAGTGTTCTCTGGGAACTGAACAGATGGGTGTCCCCACATTTCCCATCACAGTACATTCAAACTTCTTGGCAAAGCTGTGCACCCTGGTAGCTTAGGGGAAAGTTGAATGGAGCACCATCTTCCCAGGTTTGAAGGTGCTGGGAAAGGTAAGATGGTGGCTTTTCCTCAGAGGATTGCCACCCTTCTCACAACACCTTCCACCTGCATTGCCTCATAGTCCTTTTCCAACTCCTTCCTTGGCTCCTATAAGCGCTGATAAGGTGGAATCCGTGCCCGATTTCTATTGCTGCTTCGGGCAATGCACAGTGGATTGCTGGCTTCCGGTGCTAATTTGGAATAGAACTGGTTGGTCCTTCAAAATCTTTCCCAGATGGCTACTTCTCATCTTTGTGGTTTGGCTCTTGATTCTTAACTAGACTTTTCTTGAGTTCTTCACTGGGACATGGGACTTTATGGTCCTTTTAATTTGTGGAGTATATCCATCGGCGGGGGGGTGGAGGGGAGTTGGAGGCAGGGAGGCAGCACATTTGTATTGCTTTTCACAATTTCAAGGTTCAGAGCCAGGGATTTTGGGAGGTTAACCAGCTTGCCAAAGTCATCCAATGAACTTAGGTTAGGAATAGGATGAGAATTCATTGTTCTTCATTAAATAATCAAATACGAGACTTTGGTTTTTGCCAAGGAAATGTGCCGTTCCAGCTCATGCAGGCTTTAGGAGAGCAGGGTGACAAATTCTGAGCATCATAAGCAGCTAACACCTAACTCATCTTCATTATTGTAAATAACAACAATGAGGAAAATTACTGTTTTCTGCTATTTGGCCTGGAGCCTAAAAAGCATCAAAGATAAATCAATAGAAGGCAACAAAAGTGAAGATGGAACAGTACTTTTTAGAGCAGATAAAGACTGCTGAACAACTTGGCCTGTAATTTATATTGCACTAATAAAAACCAACATCTGCACAGGCCTAGTACTTAATAGGAATCACTCAAGCCACCCGTGAGCTGGAATGCAGCAGTTGCTGAGCAGCACCCAGGAACATGAGATTGGAAATATGGAGTATAATGCGTCACATGGAAAGAGTGGGTGGCCTGGAGATTGGCATGAGACACTTCAACACTCCCACCCTAGCGGGTGAGCCATCAAAAACTGACCTGGCTCAAACAGGCCTGATGGGATTTCCCCAAGTGAGATGAGTACAAGAATAGATTTTCAGAAACACCTCCCACTGGGGGAAGTGCACCGAGTTCCTTTAAGGATCTCAGGGGCTGAGTTTTTATGCCATTCTGTCAGAGAGCCGACTTGGTTGGGCAGTTTCCTGCTCACTGGGTCAATCTTCAAGCCTAACTCTTAGAAGAGAGGAACTCACTAGCTCTGAGTGAAAGCTCCCCGAGGGCAAGAAATGCGTTTTTTTTGCTTTTGTTGTAATAAAAAATAAAGATATCTATGTGTTTAAGTGCCGTACAAGGATCAGTTTTCTACAAAAACATTAAGTCCATGTTTTCCCACTCCTCAAAAAACCCCCTCATCATCATTGGTTTTAAAACACTCAATCATCTTGCCACCTCTTACCTCACCACACTACACTCTTACTATAACCCAGGGTGCACACTTTGCTGTTTTAACGCTAACCTTCTCACTATGCCTTGATCTCGTCTATCTCTCCGCTGGCCCCTCACTCACTTCCTGCCTCTGGCCTGGATCTTCCTCTTTCCTGTAATAATATAAAAAAAAATATGGTATTTCTTAAGCACTTACTATTTGCCAGGCACTATACTAAGCACTGGGGTAGATGCAACCTAATAGAATTGCACACAGTTCCTGTCTCACATGGGGCTCACAGTCTTAATCCCCATTTTATAGATGAGGTAACTGAGGCACAGAAGTGAAGTGACATGCCCAAAGTCACCCAGCAGACAAGTGGCACATCCAGGATTAAAACCCTGCTCCTTCTGACTCGGAGGCCCACACTTTCTTCACTAGGCCATGCTGAAACAACGAGCGCTCCTTCACTTCTCATATTTGTGGCTAACAAAGGATAGAATAAATGATATTCCTAACTAAAGAAAATGAGTATGACAGCTCAGACAGAGGAGTGAAGCAGTGTTAATACAAATAGCATTTATTAAATGCCTACGTATAGAAAACTGATCCCTAGGAACTTGGGGAATATTGGGAATATTGCACAATCCTGCCTTGGAGGAGTTTACAATCTAATGATATTGCCTTAAGTGGACTATTGTCCACTATTGTCTACTCTGGCCTTTCTGTTAATTGAGTAGGCATTCTATTCATTTAGTTGCCTTTAATTCCTAAAATACCATGCAACAGAGTCATTAGTAGCTGCTTATTCCATGAATAAGATCCTTGTGTTGTTGGATGACCTACCAGCCTGTGTTGATTAGAGCATTAGAAGTGCAAACTTAAATAAGGATAGATGCTCTGCCCTCCCTCAAATCCGACAGATAATTACCCCCCACCTTTAAAGCCTATCAAAGGCACATCTCCTCCAAGAGGCCTTCCCTGACTAAGCCCCCCTTTCCTGTTCTCCCACTCCCTTCTGCATCACCCTTACTTGCTCCTTTTGTTCATCCCCCTTCCCAGCCCCTCAGCACTTATGTTTAAAGCTGTCGTTTATTTATTTATTTATTTATTTATTCATTCATTCATTCATTCAATAGTATTTATTGAGCGCTTACTATGTGCAGAGCACTGTACTAAGCGCTTGGGATGAACAAGTCGGCAACAGATTTATTTATTTATATTAATGTCTGGTTCCCCCTTTAGAGTTGCTCCCCTTGGAAGAACAAAGCAGCTCAAATCCATGCTGCTTGCTGATAGAGAAGGTGAACTCACCATGCTGGGGCTGGGGGCTGTGGGGGCGGAGGGGCGGAATGGCTGCCGGCGGGCTGTTTTGTTCCAACAGGAAAATGCTTGTCAGCTGTTAACCATGCTTTTCTCCTTGTGTTTCCAAAATAGAGAGCAAGTAGGTTTGAAAGACAAAATACTCCACTGCTTGTCTCCCCTGGCCTCCTCCCTTCTAGTGGTCCCTGGCTTCACTGCCACTGTACTATCAACTGGGGTCATGCTAGCACACACCCTGGTCACAGGAAAAGATAAATCATGAAGGAAAACAAACAGGAAAAGTCAGTGCAACTGTGGGCTACCTCTGAACTTGCTGCCTCAGTGCACTTAATATAGGGGCATGGCTTTTATTTGTTTCACATTTATAGCCTGCTTGTGAGATCTGACCTCTAGGAGGGGTAAGGGCCCCCTGAGGTCACATGAGAAATATGGTGACAGTCTGCCCTAAGCAAATCATCTTGGTGCACATGCATGTGATTGTGTGTATATGCACGTGGGTGTATAGGTGAGAGTATGTGTGTATATGCATGTGTGGGGAATTAAATAGGGAGGAATTAAATAGGTAGGTAGAACTGGAGGCCTCTTGTAGATGTGGTTCTAAAGGCCAGGCAGAAAGTTGGCAAAGCTGCTTGCCTGCTCAGCTTTCCAAATATGCTTCACTTGCTGGCACACTTGTTGCTGACCCTCCTGCAAGCCCAACCCTGCGTCTCTCCACAGCAAAGGCTTGCCTCTGGGCCAGCGAGGGCCAAAACATAGTGCTTAGCATAATGATCTGCACACAGTAAATGTTATATAAACACCACTGATCGATCAATTAATTGGTAGCTTTGATCAAGGAGATGTAAGGCCACTGGGGATCAATCAGTCAATGATATTTATTGAGCGTTTAAAGTGTGCAGAGAACTGTACTAAGCACTTGGGGGAGTACAGTACAACAGAGTTAGTAGTCACATTCCTTGCCCACAGTGAGCTTATAGTCTAGGTTGGAACCAGCATGAGATCACTTTTCTTCCCCTACTCGTGACCTAAATCCCAAGATCTTTGGGAGAGGAAGATTCCCAAATCTACCTGTGTTTGTAATAAGGGCTTGATGGAGGTCTTTGGAAGCAAGTGGAGAAGCGGAGATTGAAACTGGAGCTAAAGTTTCTAAAGCAGATGAGCCCTGGGAGAGAGAATCTTGAATTCCTGCCATGGACATGTATTCCTGTGAAACCCGCAGATTGGGTGACTTGTGACTTGAGGGCTTAATTCACAGAGTGGAGCAAGGAGGATTTATGCAGGGCTCAGTGTCTGGCTGAGTGAAAGCATAAGGAGACCCCCCTGAAGCATCAAACAGGGTGTGCTTTCTCTCTTGTTATTTTGGATGAAGCAGATTGTGAAGGAAACAGAAAAAACTGTCTGGACAAGGCTTTAGGATTACTTCTATTTTTGAAGATCAGTGATGGGTCTACAATTTCATCTGGAAAACAACAGGAGCAAAGGTCACTAGGCCCCCACAGGGGCCCCCAGGGCTACATGGAAGCAAGGGACCTTTCAGATCTTTTTTTGTAAGAACCCCAGAAGCTATTGATGGGGCCCCACAAAGCATGATGGGGCTAGGGCCCTGGGGCTTTTTCAAACTTTGCCCCGAGAATCTGTGAGAAGTAGTTTTGCCTAGTGGAAAGAGCATGGGTCTGGAAGTTAGAGGACCTGGGTTCTAATTCCAGCTCTGTCATGTGTCTGCTGTGTGAAGTTGGGCAAGTCGGTTAACTTCTTTGGTCCTCAGTTCCTCATCTGTAAAATGAGGATTAAATCCTGCTCCCTCCTACTTAGCTTATGAGTCTCATGTGGGACAGGGACTGTGTCAAACTTGATTAACTTGTATCTACCCCATCGCTTAGAACATTGCTTGGCACATAGAACATGCATAACAAGTACCGTAATTTTTTTTTTTTGAGTTTTGGGTTTTTGGGCACTTTTGCCATTGAATGAGCCCCTGAGCAGCTACTGGACAAACAATTTCTGTTGAGCACACTGTCCTCTAAAACATGAGGGTCTCTCCTGCCCTTGTTCTCCCCAGGCCTCCCTCTTGGTCAGGGCATCCCTCCCCTTCTCTTTTGCAGGCCATTTTCTTCTCAGAAACACACTCTTCACATTTTTCCAAGCATTTGGTTCCATGCCCAAGCACTAGCGCTGTGATTTCCACTCAGAGAGTGCCTGTTTAATAAATGCCATTAATTGATTGATTCTATCCAACTCTGGACTGCTCATTCCTACCTTCTGGGACAAAGTTCCTCTGACGTTCCCAGTTCCTCCTGCAGTCAGACTCCCATTTACTAACAACAGGGTGCTTGTGCCCATGGCTGTTTACAGCTAGGGTAAATAACTTACTACTGTTGGTATTTTTATAATAGTATTTGTGAAGCACTTACTATGTGTCAAGCACTGTTCTAAGTTCCAGGGTAGATACCAGTTAATCAGGTTAGGCACAGTCCCCATCCCACATGGGGCTCACAGTCTAAGCAATCAATCGGGTAATCGGATTTATTGAGTGTTTATTGTGTGCAGAGCACTGTACTAAGCTCTAGGCAGAGTACAGTATAACAGAGTTGGTAGACTCATACCCTGCCTACAGCCAGCTTACAGTCTAAAGGGGGTGGTAGGAGAGGGAACAGGAATTGAATCTCTTTTTTAAACTTGAGAAAATTAAGGCACAGAGAAGTTAATTGACTACCTCAGGATCACACAGCCTGCAAGTGGCAAAGCCAGAATTAGAAACCAGGTCCTCTGACTCGCAGGCCTCTCTGCTAGGCCACACTGCTTCCTTGGGAGTCCTCGCCAGTGTTCGCCAACATTGCCCCAGGAGTTTGCTACATCCTGTGACTCTTATATTGGAAAGCCCCCGAAGGATTGAGAAACATAGGGAATCCATCTCCCCATCTAAGATTGTTAGCTCATTGTGGGCAGAGAACATATCTGCCAACTCTGTTGTATTGCACTCTCTCAAGTGCTTAGTACAGTGCTCTACCCACAGTAAATACTCAATTATTACCATCGATTAATGATATAGTCTAAGGGTTGACTGCTAAAGCTTTTAGTATTTTTTAGTACTGCCAAATGTTCACTCTCTCTAGAGATAAAGTCTATCAGTTAATAGGTTCCATTCAAACAGATCATACTGACACACTCTTCAGTCATGCACAGATATCTAGCATTTACTTAGTTAAGGATTTTGACAGTCAGGGTAGTTGTCCAACTAAATTTAAAATGAAATCCAGGAATTAGAGCATGTTCCTGACCTGGAATTAATTTCTCAACAATCCAGGGGCTACTGCCCTCCTGATCCACTGTTCTACTTCTCTTTGCATCTCATCTAAGGGCACGCTGCCCACAGGTGACTTCCTCAGTACACTCTGCTGGTCAACAGCCTTCCTGGCAAATGCCAGCTCCTATGCCCATTCCCTTCTGACACCTAAAATGAATTCTCTTGTGCTTCTGAAGTTTCTTCCCCTTGTTAGCTCTCCTCCTCCTCGCCCAAATCCTCCCCTGTAATTGGTTGAGCTCCAACTGATCTCACCCGGTGAGAAGCTGCCATCTTAGGCAAATCAGCCTTTCCTCTGTGAGGGGTCCTGCACTGGAAGCTCTAGAAACTTTCCTGCTCTAGAAGCTTCTGGCTTTTCCCCCTGTTGTTTTCTGGTCAGCGCTAGCCACTTAGTCACACTTCTATAGCTCCCAGAGGGGTAGCACTGCGGGAATAGGGCTTGGCCTCTCTTCCTCTTGATACCTCTACACCTCCCTCTTCCTGTCTAGAAGAAGTGAGAGGGAGATGGGTGCATGCCCCAGTGCAGTCTCTCTACTGTCCACCACATCAGCAGCCATTTCATTCAATGCTAAATGGGCATCTTCATGCCCATCTGTCACTGACTTGAGCAGCAGATTGGATACCTCATGGGCTTGCCAGAAAGAAGGCTATTTTCTTCAGTGCAGAGGTCTCCACATCTTGCATTATAGCTTTGCAACTGACCACTGGTGAATTTATGTCCTGACTCCATTGGTACTTGCAATGCTATATACACAGCTGGTCCACATTTTTCCTTTTTTTTTGTTGCTATTTATCTATTTTTTTTGGTGGGAGGAACTCTTTTAGGTTGAGTTATTTTGATCTGGGGTAGGTAATTACCCAGAAACCACAGTTACACTGTGGTAAACGCCAAGCTGGGCAGAAATCCTGCAGCCGAAGCAAAATCGGTGAAGCTATTGGTTGTGCGTCATTTCTACACTGGACGTGAAGTTTCTGTCCTGTGGCCCTAAATAGTTTGTGAAAGCAAAGCCAAACCTCAAGGACCGAATGCTACCTCTTCTAATAAGGGAAGGTCTGTCTACTCCTCAAGACCGGCCTGTTTCATGAGGGTAGGGGTCAAGGCGTGGTACTAAACACACTGGCAATGTGAGCTGGAGTGGCAATCCAGGAAGATCCACAGCAATGATGGCAGAAGCCCAGAATGCAAAGATTTTTCTTATCTTGACAACTGGCACAGCATCAGTAGAGACAAAACTGGGAGTGCAACGCACTCGTTGATAAACAAGATGGTTGCGTTGGACCTTGCAAAATCTCCCATGGAATGAGTCCGAGGAGAGGAAAAGCTGGTCCTTCGTTGGAGGCTAGTTCCAAACTCAAAATGTACTATTTAACTTCCATATGAACAACCACACTGGAGATGGGCTCAAATTCTCGGGCAACGAACATCACCTCTGTCTGGGAAGGTTCTGAAGCCGTCAGCCTTGGCGAGGAGCTCAATCAGTCAATGAGTGGAATTTAGTGCTTACTGTGTGCAGGGCACTGTACTGTACCCTTGGGAGACTACAGTATAGCACAATTGGTCAACACGTTCCTTGCCTTCAGCAAGCTTACAGTCTAGCTCATAGCATAATGGTTATTCTTAAAAGTTCGCTAAGCATCCCAGCGTGGTAGGTACAGTCCAGACTAGATTCTGGCTTTCTGGGAACTGAGAGTGCTCCAAAGACAAGACCAGCAAGTCAAATCATTCTGAGGCAAAAGCGAGCTGAGCGGGTGACCTCCTGACCCAGAAGTCGACAGATCCAAGGGGCCGCTGCTGCTTCAGCTTTGTGGGTCTCCAGCCTGCTGAAGGAGCCAGCCATCCCAGATGTAGTGTTCTAGGGCAGGCAGGTCCTCGACTACCTCGGTCTACCTGCCTTGTCCTAAATTCCCTGCTTGTGTCCCTGTATTGAGAGGAGGTGCTTTGTTTTTTACAGTGAAAGGCGATGGTGGAGCAGCTGTTCCCAGTAACAATAATGACACTATTGCTGAGACAAACATTTTCACGATGATGCATGAGAACACTAAATCCAAACCACATTGTTTAGCTTTCACTCCAGTAAAGGGGAATGTCACATCCCTGAAAGTAAATGGACGAGATCATAGTTTAGAAAATATGACAAAGTTGAAAACTTAAAGCTGCATTACACAGTAACTTCCTTGAACAGGGAAATAATCGATCCAAGGGAGGGTATATATATTTCCATGGCAGTTTATTAGGTTGGAATTGTCTCTAGTCAGCAAAGTGATCCAAGTTGATGATGAGTCAGGCATGCCTTGGGCAAACAGTTAAAGGAACGTAGGAGAGTGTGTGTTAATATTTACTATGGGGAAAGGGTCACACAGTTCTACAAAACTTTATGAATGCTCCAGTCCGTGTGAATGCCTTTTCTCTCATTAGCTTCCGCCCAATGTTTGTTTCAGGCAGACAGTGAATGGCACTCGCCAGGGCTTATGTGACCCCTTTATTTATATGCAGTGCCGCCTATTTTCCTTGCAGAGAGCCGAAGCACTAGCAATTTGTAAACACTGTATAGAGTACTCCAATTACATAAGGCGGGGTGGTCCCCCAGGGTTGACCTGGATGCCTGGGACAAAATAGCGGCCAGTGGTGAAGAGACTTCTTGGTGCCTGGTGGAGTAACCACACTGATAAACCTGAGGTGTTTCCATCTTATTGTCTGAGAATTCCTTTGATTCATAAGGAAGTAGTGTAGTTTAGTGGCAAGAGCCCAGGCTTGGGAGTCAGAGGTCATGAGTTCTAATCCCTACTTTGCCACTTGCCTGTTATGTGACCTTGGACAAGTCACTTAACTTCTCTGTGCCTTAGTTACCTCACCTGTAAAATGGGGATTAAGACTGAGTCCCATGGGGGACAAACTGATTACCTTGCATCTACCTCAGGGCTTAGAACAGTGCTTGGCACGTAGTAAGCACTTAACAAATGCCATCATCATCATCATCATCATAAGGCCCTGTACACTCGGGGCCTGGGGCAGGTAGTCCCAAACCATATTACTTGACCCATTTTTGGTTCTCTGGAATTCAAAGCATGGCACCAGGAGAACAACATCTACTTTGTGGCCCTCTGCCTAGCCACTAATGGCTCCCAGTTGGGTTTTCAGCCTCCGCCACCATCACAAATGGGGCCTGTCCACCCTACGCCAAATGAGTTCTGCTCCCATATTAGAAAATGGATAAGATAGAGAACATAGGACATAAGTGATACTGTGCTGAGTCACCCACGCAACAAAAGCAGCATGGTAGAGGACAGGCCTGGGAGGCAGAAGGTCATGTATTCTAATTCCAGATCTGCAACTTGTCTGCTGTGTGACCTTGTGCAAGTCACTTCACTTCTCTGGACCTCAGTTACCTCATCTATAAAATGGAGATTGAGACTGTGAGCCCCATGTAGGACAAGGACTATGCACAACCCAATTTTCTTGTATCCACCTCAGCACTTAGTACAATGCTTGGCACATAGTAAGTGCTTAACAAATACCACAGACAAATACCACAAACCAGCTCAGTACTCCTTCCTCAGACCGTGGCGTCAGGATGCTTAAAGGAACGCTGTGATGGTTGCCCTTCTGGATAGCCACCCTCGCAGTTGGAGATGGAAAATCCCTAACATTTCCCTCTACATCACTCTACAATAAACAGAAACAGCTGTGAGCCTTGGCAGCAGCGGCTACTGGAAGAGAGGTGCATGTGAGCAGTGTGGGAGGCACTGCCAAGTCCTGTCTTCCCCGTCTTGCACAACTGGTCGCTTGTGGTGTTACTTTGGTTGCCTCTGGGCTAAATTGGGACCAGTAACAACTTAGGCAGTTGACCAAGTTAATATCTAGGGCCAGAGACCACACGTGATGCACAGCAAGTGGAAACAAGATTTGCACCCAATGCTTTGAATTCATTCAATGCCTCTTCTTTGAAATTGCTGCTCTGCTCTCTAATCCTCCCCTTAAACATACATTCTAGTGAATGCGGTAGGGGTCAGCTGCCTACTGAGATGAGAACATGAGATGATGGCTTTGAAATGTGCTGTGCCTTGCCCAGCCCTTACTGTGAGGCCCAGTGCTCATCACAGCCATTTCACTTTATCATCTGTGATGGCTTACATTCTGGCAGGGAGGTGGCCAGATTGGTGATGGGAAACATGGTTCCCAGACTTCAAGTGTGACCTGCATGGGAAACACTCCTTAAAAGCACTGTGGCTTTGGGGAACTACAGAACAAAGAGATTCTGTTGATAGAAATAATTATGCAGGAGTTGGACTGGCTCTCCCATGGACCCTTCCAGTGAGTCACTCTGGAGATGCAGATCATGTACTCCATTCCAAAGGTAAAATGTCAAATGGTACAATTAAAAATTCTTACAGTCCTGTAGGAATGTGGAGGTGCCTTCTAGGGAGAGAGGCCAGGGACTTGGCTAACAACAGTGTTGAGTTTTGAAGGTGATTTCCAGCATCCAAGTCAGCTGGTGAAAATGTATACAAATGTCTCATGCCAGGCCTGTGCTATGCCCAAGGTCATTTTCCAAAAACTTTGGGTGAGTGAATCTAAAATGCTACAGCTTGAAAGTTGTCGACTGGGAGGAGGTGAAGCAGCATGGCTCAGAGGCCGATTGGTTGGTATGTTCAGCTGAGGTCTGATTGATGAGAGGTCTTTGATTAGGCACAGGACCAAAGAAATCAGGCAGCAAGTCAGTTCAATTTTTAAGAAGTTCTATCTTACCTCTCCACTCCTTAAATAGCCTTTCTTTTTCTTATTCTCTGGGATTTTCCTTTCTCTGTCTTGATTTCATTGCGTGTTAATAATAATAGTTGTTAAACACTTACTATGTGCCAAACACTGCACTATGCACTGGACTAGATATACAATAATCAGGTTGGACATAGTTACTGTTCCACATGGGGTTCACAGTTAGAGAGAGAGAGAAAAAGGCAATCAATTCCCACTTTACAGATGAGGAAACTGCAGTACAGAGGACCAACTCATTTGGTTGTGAGCCCTCTAGACTGTGAGCTCATTGTGGGCAGGGATTGTCTCTCCTTATTGCTGTATTGTACTTTCCCAAGTGCTTAGTACAGTGCTCTGCATGCGGTAAGTGCTCTGCACACAGTAAGCGCTCAATAAATAGGATCGAATGAATGAATTTGGTTGGAATTCTCAGCCAATTAATCCAACTCAGAAACAGGTATAGCAGTGTTTGTGGGGAAAGGGGGATTTCTGTATGTATATTTTCTCAAGGTGAGTGGGGAAGGAAAGAGGGAATGAAAGAGAGAAGCAGTGTGGCCTGGTGGAAAGAACATGATCCTGGGAGGCAAGGACCTGGATTCTAATCCTGACTCTGTTACTTATCTGCTATGTGAACTGAGACAAGTCATTTGACTTCTCTGTGCTGCAGTTTCCTCATCTGTCAAGTGGGAATTGAATGCCCTGTTCTCTCTCTCTCTCTCTCTTAGACTGTGAACCCCATGTGGAACATCAACTATGTCCAACCTGATTATTGTATATCTAGCCCAGTGCATAGTGCAGTGTTTGGCACATAGTAAGCGTGTAATAAATTATTATTATTACTATTAGCAAGCAATGAAATCGAGACAGAGAAAGGAAAATCCAGAATAAGAAAAAGAAAGGCAAGTTGAGGGGTGGAGAGGTGAGGTAGAACTTCTTAAAAATTGCACTGGCCTGCTGCCTGATTTCTTTGGGCCTGAGCCTAATTTCTTTTAGACCACAGACCCCAGTAATTTTCATGATCTTTGAATTTAAGATAAACTTCCTATTTGGAAGTATCGTTGCCCTCTGGAGGTGAAGTCCTGTGGGAGGTGACAGATTCCTTTTCCCTTGAAATCTTTTCACCTAAGGCAGAAAGCCATCTGCCTTGGATGGCTGGGTCAGTTCCTGCCAGTAGGCGGGGGAAAGAGTCTCAAACCTAATGATTTTATGATCTCATGTGGGTGTCTTATACACCAACATTTTTAAATAAATTTAAGAAGTCAGCAACATTTAAAGTTCAAACTTTGGTTCTTCCAAGTAGCTGATGAAAGTTTTCTATGAAAGAGTACCGAAAGTTCAGGAAGCTAACCTCATCAAAGCAATGCCCTCAAGGAGAGGCAGGTGAGGCTCGAGGAAGAGGTAATGACATTACATATTTGGCTGGGGTATCCAAGGACATCTGAAGGAACGCTGGTACCTGGCTTGAAGAAAAAGTCTCTCACTTCATTGAAGCTCCAAGGAATTCTGGTGAGGCACTAACAGAATAGAGAGTTTAAAGTGTAGGCTAACGGACTTCAAGTTCCAAAGGTCCAAGGGGGTGCCCTGCTGTGGTCCTGTGCGGGGTGGTATTTTTTAAGCACCAGGCACTGTACTAAGTGCTGGGGTGGGCACAAGCAAATCGGGTGGGATACAGTTCCTGTTCCTCATGAAGTGCACAGTTTCAATACCCATTTTACAGATGAGGTAACTTGAGGCACAGAGAAGGGAAAAGAATTGCCCAAGGTCTCACAGCAGACAAGTGATAGAGCCAGAACTAGAACCCATGACCTTCTGACTCCCAGGTTCATGCTCTATCCATTACACCACTGACAGTTATGATGTGAATGATACACTTCGGGGAAAATTTAGGCCTTGAAGACATTTTCATTATTCTGAGATTCACCATCCTCTATGGAATTGAAAAATGAAAAATTGAGCTTCTGACTATTTTATTTGTTGACCCTTCACTGTAAAAGTGATTTATCTTAAATTGTTGCAATAAAAAATACATATTCTAATCATTCATCTTCTCTCTCATGTGGAACATCAACCTGATTTTTCTTTAAAAATAAAGTGTATGGCTATTTGGGCTGCCCATGGATGTGGGAGAAGCCAAACAGAGAGAGGTTAACCAGACAATTTCTCCCACCTCAGGGCCTCGCTCCCTGCCCTTCCTAAAATCAGACTTGTCACAGGCCCTGAGATAATAGCTCTTACCCAGCCACAATTTCCTTTTGACCCCCAGCCCTGTGCAGGTGGAGATGGGGGCCAGAAGAGAGAGGGAGGGTTGGACTCTTGCTTTTCTCAACCTTGTTTGTGGCTAGAGAGGCTGGATCAGCACCTGACTGGCCAACTGGTTGACCGGTCAGCCGGCAGGCTACAAGTATATACTACGGTTTGTGTGTTATATAGGCAGTTTAGCAATTGTGACAAACCCTTTGTGGGGAGTCTGTAGAACCTTCCCTGCAATGCAGTCCAGAGACATTGTGTGTTCTCTTCCTGGGTCCGGCGAACCAGGGTGTCGCTTTCCAGTTCTGGACCTCAGTGGCAGGAGCCAAGATGGAGGGAGGCTGAATCCTTAAAATGCAAACACCAGAATAAAGGCTTCAGGTCTCATCTCAATACTAAATAGGGGATGGACAAACTGGAACCCGGACTGTTCCGGAGGGAACTGGATGGATGACTGCCCTACTGCCCAATGGAGACATTTTGAGTTTCACTCAGGGCCCAAGGACTTTATTCTCTGGCAGCCTGAGGCGACTCCCTTCTCAGGAAGCGAACAATTCACCCTTGGCTCTATTTCCCAACACTTGGTCTGGGTTCAAAGTTTTAACAAATGAGAGAAGGGTTTGCAGGGGAAACAGTGACTCCATTGGAAAAGGCTTCTTTAAGTAACTGGGGAAATGTGCCAGCTTGTTCTGAAATTGTACTCCTCTTTCTCGAGTGTATAACAAGTTCTTCCCCAGCCAATCTCTTGCGAAAAGTACTGGTCTCTGGAGTCTAACATCAGCCTTGCAGCTATGTCTGTCTTGCCTCTTGGCCTACAAGAAAAGCTGATCAACTTACAAAACACTCCCTGACCCTTTCTGTGCTCCCCGGAGTCATAGAGATGAATTGAAAGGATTTGTTATGAGTGGGCTGTGAAAAGATGTGCGCTGAGGTTGGTTGGCGCCTGGGGCAGGTGTGCCCGTATCCCTCTGCAATAATAACCATGGGATTAGTGAAGCACTAACAAGGTGAAAAACACTGAGTTAAGCACTGGGGTGATTGTAATCAGATCAGACACAGTCCCTGTCTCACCTGAGAAGGATAACAGGTGTAGTATCCCCATTTTGCAGAGGAGGAAACTGAGGCACAGAGTCTCTAAGGGATTTAACTAGGGCCACACAGCAGTCAAGAGGTGGAGCTGGGACTGGACCTCCAGAACCTCTTACTCTGATCAGTTTTAACACTCCAGCTTCTTCCAGCACTAATTTGACCTCTGTGTATGTATTACTTTTGTTTGGATCCTTAGGTATCTTCGCTTGTCTTTGTCTGTCACCTGCATTTTATGACTATTTGTATTTATGACCAATTGTGTTCATCTTGACTCTCTTGTTAGACTGAAGGACCAAGACTGGTTCCAAGCAGGCTAGTCCTGCCCATAGATAAATGGGAAAGGCCCAGCGGTTTCTAGACCAGAGAAACTGCTCCTTCCTTAAGACTCTCCCCAGGAAAAACATGTGCATTTTAGCAGAGTTGCCTTTTGGTTTGACGATGACATTGCCAATGATGAAAATACATCCATCCATCCATTAATCAATCAATTGTGTTTACTGAGCACTTACTGTGTGCAGAGCACTATACTAAGCACTTGGGAGAGAATAAAATAAGTGGTAGACACATTCCTGACCCACAGTGAGCTTACAGTCTAGAGGGGGAGGCAGACATTAATATAAACAAATTAATTATGGATATGAACATATATGCCATAGGACCGAGGGAGGAGTGAATGAAGGAAACAAATCTAAGTGCAAGGATGACACAGAAGGGCAGAGAAGAAGAGGAAAGGAGGGCCTAGTTGGGGAAGGCCTTCTAGAGGAGATATGCCTCAGTAAGGCTTTGAAGGTGGAGAGAGTGATCATCTGTCAGACTTGAAGAGGGAGGACGTTCCAGGGCAGAGGCAAGGGGCCGGTGGTGAGATAGATGAGATTGAGGTGCAATGGAGTAGGCTGGCTTTAAAGGAGTGAAGTGTGTGGGTTGGGTTATAGTAGGTGATCAGGAAGGTAAGATAGAAGGAAGCAAGATGATTGAGTACTTATGAAACCAAAGGTAAGAAGTTTTGTTGGGTGTAGAGATGGAAGAGCAACCACTGGAGGTTCTTGAGGAGTGGAGAAACGCGGACCAAATAGTTTTTGTAGAAAAATGATTTAGGCAGCAGAGTGTAGTATGAAGTGGAGAGGGGAGAGACGGGGGCAGTGACGTCAACAAGGAGGAGGATACAGTAATCAAGGGTGGGGTAGGATAAATGCTTGCGTTAACCTGGTAGCAGTTTGGATGGAGAGTAAAGAGTGTATTTTAGCAATCTTGTGAAGGTTGAGCCGACAGGATTTAGTGACAGACTGAATATGTGGTTTAAATGATAGAGATGAGTTCTAGTGTCTTTGAGAGGTAATCTCTCGCATATTTGTACACTTTACCTATGAAAATACAGTCATTCACTTTCTCTGGTCCATTGTGATTCAAATGAGCATTGTTGAGATACTATAGGTTAAAAGGGGGACGATATATCCTACGGCCAGCTGGCATCTGAGACTGTGAGCTCATTGTGGGCAGAAAATGTGTGCGTTTATTGTTATATTGCACTTTCCCAAGTGCTTAGTACAGTGCTCCCCACCCAGTGAACATTCAGTAAATATGAGTGAATGAATGAAGATGTGCTTGAGTTGTTTTTGTGGTAGTGATGGTTTGTGCAGACAACAGCCACTCATCAACTGTAGCACAACCGCTTACAAAGGAGGATTTGAACAAGGAAGAGAGAGCTAATCAGGTGGGGTAGAATTCCCAGTGCCATGAGGTGGGGTTGGGGAAAGACTGCACATCTTTAGCATCTCGAGGCAGGGGTATGGGAAGCTCATATTCTTCCAGAAGACTGAAGATTCAAAGGAATAGCTGACATCTGGTTGCCTGAGGCAAAGAAAAATCTGCTGCCCAGTCCTGTTCCAAATGACATCATCTTGTTATGTTGTGTGCACATTCAACATTCTGAATGACATCACAAAGTATAATCAGTGATGTTCTGTGGAAGCTGTTTAACTCCCTGAACCTAGAGCATTTCTCCAGAGAAACCTAAAAGATTTCCCTATTTCTTTAATGTAATTCCCAGCACTGCAAACCACCAGCCATCTCTAGCCTCCCCATACTTAGATACTTAGGGTTGTGTAGTTTTTTCATTTGTATATTCAATTATTTATTTGGATTACTCTGTTTACAAATACTTTTTTGTTTGTCTCCTCCTTTAGAGCCTAAGTACCTTGTAGGCAAGGAATATGTCATGTGCTTGTTTTGTACTTCCCAAGTACTTAGTACACAATACGTGGCACCCAGTGATGATAATAATAATAATAATAATGGTACTTGTAAAGCGCTTACTATGTGTCAAGCACTGTTCTAAGCCCTCGGCAATCACAAGCTAATTAGGTTGGACAAAGTCCCTGTCCCATATGGGGCTCAAAGTCATCATCCCCATTTTACAGATGAGGGAACTGAGGCACAGAGAAGTTAAGTGACTTGTCCAAGGTCACACAGGAGACAAGCGGTATGGCCGGATAAGAACCCAGGTCCTTCTAACTCTCAAGCCCCTTCTCTGTCCACTAGGCCATGCTGCTACCCCGGGGGCAGTCAGTGCTACTACTTTTACTCCCACCTGTGAAAATTCCTTTTCCAGGTCTCTAACACAGGCACCATTTCTGCCTGAGGCTTAGCACTTTCAAACTTCCACCTGCGCCGCTGCTCCTTCTGTTTCTGTGCCCCATCTTGGTTACTTGTGCTCTTGGTTACGTCGTTACCTGTCTAAAGTTTGCCCTGGGGCCCAGAGGGGGTCCTTTCCTCTGGACCATTAGAAACAGATCCAGATCAGGGATAGAAAGTTACTCCTGATTCTCATTAAACATCCACTTATACAACAGAGAAGCAGTGTGGCCTGATGGAAAGAGTACAGGCCTGAGAGTCAGAGGACCTGCATTCTAATTCTGGTTCTGTCACTTGTCTGCTATGTGAACTTGAGCAAATCACTTCACTTCTCTGTGCTTCAGTTACCTCATCTGTAAAATGGCAATTTAGACTGTGACCCCTCTGTGGGACAGAGTCTGTTCCAAAGCAGTTATCTTGTATCTTCTCTAGTGTTTAGTATAGTGCCTGGCACATAGTAATCACTTTATGAATGACATTTAAAAAAAATGTTTCTGTTCATTCTTACTCAAGAAAATACTGTTAATCCAGTTAAAACTAATCACTTGTGTGACCCATATAATAATAATAATGATAGTATTTGTTAAGCATTTACTATCTGCAAAGCACTGTTCTAAGCCCTGGGAGGATGCAAGGTGATCAGGTTGTCCCATGTGAGGGTCCCAGTTTTAATCCTCATTTTACAGATGAGGTAACTGAGGCACAGAGAAGTTACTTGCCTGAAGTCACACAGCTGACAAGTGGCAGATCCAGGATTAGAACCCATGTCCCCTGACTCCCAAGCCCTGGCTCTTTCCAATGAGCCACGGCTGAATCTGTACAATGTATGGAACCTACTAATTTGGAGACTTGCTATTCCAGGGGAGAGCTGGGGAGGGGAAAGTGGGCATATGCCACCACTCCCAACTACAGCAGCAGCCTTGAAGGTGTAGGACTGGATCGCTGAATCCCAGATGCTTCCTGTGCCTTCGGGAGATTCCATTTCTAAGAGACCCAGAGTGAGAACAGCCAACTCGGGTTAGGCTAGTGGGGAAACCCCAAGAGAGCCCCTATCCTTCTGCTGGAAACTGGGAGTTGGGATGGTAAAGGTCACTGGAAACTTCACAGGCTTTTAGGCTCTTTTACATTAGAGGTGTGATCCATTTCCCTGGAAAATATACTTCTACAGGGAGCTGACATTGTTCTTCGCTTTGACGCTGGTGATTGTCAGATCTCTCTCCCTCTCTCCAGGCTCTTTTCTCCTCCTGCCTTCAAGACATCGTACTTGGATGTCCTCCCGTCACCTCAAACTTCACATGTCCAAAACAGAGCTACTTATCTTTCCATTTAAACCCCATCCTCTCCTGGAATTTCTCATCACTGTAGATGGCAGAACTGTCCTTCCCGACTCACAAGCCTGTAACCTTGACGTTATCCTTGACTCCTCTCTCTCATTCAACCCACATATTCAATCTGTCACAAAATCCTGTCAGTCCCACCTTCACAACATGTCTAAAATCTGCCCTTTCCTCTCCATCTAAACTGCTACCATGTTAATACAATCACTCATCCTATCCGGTCTAGATGACTGCATCAGCCTCCTTGCTGACATCCCAACCTCTTCCACCTCCCCACTCGAGTCCATATTTCACTCTGCTGCCTGGATCATCTTTCTTCAGAAACATTGAGGATACTTCACCCCCCTCCTCGAAAATCTCCAGTGGTTGCCTATCCACTTCCATATCGAACAAAAACTCCTCACTTTTGGCTTTAAAGCACTCCATCACCTTGCACCCACACACTTTGCTCCTCTGGTGCTAACCTTCTCACTAACTTCGATCTCACCTGTCTCGCCACCGACCCCGGCCCACTTCCTACTTCTGGCCTGGAATGCTCTTCCTCCTCAAATCTGCCAGACAATTACTCTCCCCTTCTTCAGAGCCTTACTGAAGGCACATCTCCTCCAAGAGAACTTCCCAGACTAAGCCCCACTTTTTCTCATCTCCCACCCCCTTCTGTGTCACCCAGACTCGCTCCCTTTGCTCTTCCCCACTTCCCTGCCTTATAGCATTTATGTATATATCTGTAATTTTATTTATTTATATTGATGTATTTTGATTTATATTAATGTCTGTCTCCCCTCTCTACACTGTGAGTTTGTTGTAGGCAGGAAATGACACTTTTTATTATTAGTAATAATAATAATGGTATTTGTTAAATGCTTACTATGTGCCAAGCACTGTTCTAAGCACTGGAGTAGATACAAGGAAATCACGTTGTCCCACATGGGGCTCACAGTCTTAATCCCCATTTTACAGATGAGGTAATTGAGGCACAGAGAAATCAAGTGGCTTGCCCAAGGTCACACAGCAGACAAGTGGCAGAGCTGGAATTAGAACCCACATCCTCTGACTCCTAAGCCCATGCTGTTTCCAATAAGTCATGCATTGTACTTTCCCAAGTGCTTAGTACAGTGCTCTGCACACAGTAAGCACTTAATAAATACAGTTGAATGAAGAAATGAATTGCCAGTGATGATCACAGCTTTCCATCGTATGTGACGAATGTACCTTGGTCCACCAAGATTTTGGGATCGACAACCTGTGTGAAGGAGTTAACTCACTCTTTCTCATTCCTGTCAGTCGTGTTACTGCCAGACAGCTGGTGGACAGGAGTGTGGCACATTGTGAAGAGAAGACAGGATCTTTTTATTGAAAATCACTTCTGTCCCCAGCGATCAGAGCGTGATGTCAATGTTGTGTCTTAGCACCATAGCCAGAAGGCGGTTGCTAAGGATAGCCCCTTGGAAGCTGCTGTGATCTCCATTGCCCACATTAACCTGCTATTTTCTGGATGCCTGTTGAACAAGTCCACCACAGGAGACAATCTAGTTGGTTCTTCAGTCAGAATGTTCAGCACCTGTAGCTTTACCCCAGCAGCTGTGAGGTGGTGTGGGTTAGATTGGTTAATGAACACTACTTAGTGAGCACTCAGTGTATTATGACTGCACTGAGCATCGTAGGGAATCATGAAGATACAGTCCCTTTCCTCAAGGATCTTGCAGTCTCAAGAGAGTCTGACTGGTCAATATTTATCCTGGACAATAGATTGTGGGAAGTTGTCTGAGTCTGGATAAAGGTATCCTAATGTCAAAGTACCTTATCGGTTGACAGTGACAACTGATGAGTCTCCTTTTTCCCCTAGGAAAAGTTTTAGTGGCTAGACCAGAGTGGCAACCCCAGAAACATTTATATAGATGTAAATATAAGTGTACTATTTGCCTTTGAGTGTTGATCGTGCAAGTGTGCACCAAACATTTTGAACCAAAAAATCGTGTCCCTTGTGCTTCTTCTAAATGAAGTCACTGGAATTCCCTGATTATTCCTCAGAATGACTCATGTCCGGAGTGAATTTGCTTGTTATAAAAGAAAATCCAGTGGCTCTATGTTATCGCAACATTTCCCCCTCTAATCATTTTCCCAATGTGTGGAATTTGCCATTCCCTTAGATAATGGGCTTTTCTGACCTCAAAACCCCAAACTATTGCAAGAAACTCCAAGCTGTTGGATAGTTTTCATTCCTGGTCACCATACTTGAGGTGACACTGGCAATTTCGGTTAATTCTGAATTATCTTAATTATGTGTGTCTTTGAGAAGCATGTTTGCCCTCAGATTTGGACTAGAAAGCTGATGTCAGTTCCTTGCCAGGAAATCCTTAAAGTGAAATCCATGACTTAAGGGTTTTCTTCCTTGCTAAATAAATAAAGAGTGATTCCGGTTTCCAAACGCAAATAACAGCACTTCCTGCAAAGTCTAGAATATAGTGCAAGAAACATCTTTGAGCTGCTCTTCCCTGGCTTGATGATGTGATAGGAAGGATGTGTGCAGCATCAAAGAAGGATGTGGTCATATCTTTGGAAGACCAAGCGTAAGCCTGCTCATTTTCTCTTTCTCTCTCCATCCCGGAGGGTTTGAACAGGCTTGGATTTTTATTAGCCGCAGCTCCACGGCTTCCTGCCCTTGGAGTGCTGTCCGCCTCTCTGACTAGCTGGATTTTTCTCACACTTCTCAAATCCCTTCTAAGTGACTCCCTGCTGACTTGAACCAAGGGCTGTGTTGATCCATTCCCAGCGCCCAAATCCAGCCAACAAACCCAGGCCGATCCAGTTCTTTTGGAATATGGAGGATGGAAATGGCCTATTTCTTCCTCCTCCTTGCCACCCCTCTTGTTCCCTAGGAATGATGTGAATGGAGGTCTCAGGTATAAAAACACGAGTTGCTGAATCTCATAGCCCTCATTGGGGAAACAATAGAAATTGTCCCCTGACTGTGAGGTGGGGTCTGGTTTGAAGGAGGCAGTACCTTTTAGTGGGCAGGGGAAAGAATCTTGTGTCTTCTGGATAGGTCAGTCTCTGGCACTTGTCTGCAGTGTGACCTTGGGCAAGTCACTTAACTTCTCTGGGCCTCAGTTATCTCATCTGTAAAATGGAGATTAGGCCTGTGAGCCCCATGTGGGATATGGGCTGTTTCCAACATGATAAGCTTGTATCTATCCAAGTGCTTAGAACAGTGTCTAGAACCTAGTGAACACTTAATAAATACCATAAACAGCAAAACATAACAAAATACTTGGTCTTTTAGCACCACTTCAGTGGGGTTTTCAATCAGTCACTCATCTCCAGAGTTAAAGTTCACACGGTGATGGTTTCAAGCATCAGAAGTCCACTTCCCCTGCCCACTCCCAGGCATGCAAGATGGGCCTGCTGGGAGCATCAGTCATCCTCAGGGCCCCTGTCAGCATCTCATCACTCAACAGACCTGGACCCCCACTGCTCCACTGCAAATGTTGAAGGAGGCTTTTTGCCATATGGTTTCCTGAGAACCTGACCGAGATAAGCTCCTTTGCCTTCAGGTACTTAATCCTCTGCTTCCTCCAAGACTGGATCTTAGAGGGCCCCAGAGTCCCCATCGGATCCACTAGGAAAATTAATAAATATCATCACAATGTGACCCAAAAGATGCAAACTCTCCCCCTAAATGAATGGGGAAAAAGGGACCACAGCAACACTTATGGTATTGTTTGGCTTTAGGTTCCAGGCCTCTACCGCAGTCTATTTTATTGATTTAGCTGCCCTGCATTTTCAAAGATGATGCTATCATCAATGAGAACCCATCCAGGTGTGTGTGTAGTTGAAAATACGGATCCAGAATTCATATCCCTCTGCTACATTGTTGGCACTTAGGGTAGGTCCTTGCTGCACTTCTGGGTTTCAGTCAATCAATCAATCAATGGTATTAATTAGCACTTACTGTGTGCAGACCACTTGGGAGAATACAATATAACAGAGTTGGTAGATACATTCCCTGCTCATGTGGTCAGTGCTTTTTATTGGGAGCTTGTGCCTGCAGAGCACCGTACCAAACCCTTGGGAGAGTGAAATACAATTACAAACCCTTGGGAGAGTACCAGTAAAAGATATGATCCCTGTCTTCAAGGAGTCACTTGTTCTCCCGGGATTGCTGTCTCTCTCTGAGGCTCCTGCGATGTTGGACCCACTCTGACTCAGAGGGGAAGCAGGCAGATGAGGCCAGGCTGTATTGGGTGAGATCAGATGGCCTTTTCAATATTCGTCCAGATCCAGCCCACCAGACTTGAGTGTTTTACAGACAGCCTGTGCCCGTGGGATGTGAAACAGCTTGAGCCAGTTGGTTTGGCAGCTCAGTCCCCCTGCTGGATCTGGCAGAGCTGTGATGGGGAACAGGTGTTTGTTTGGTGCCTGGATCCCTGTTCCCAAATCACTCATGAACTGAAATGATTATAATGGCTCTGAAACACCTGGATGAACAGAGCATCAGGCAAAACACAGTCTCTGCTGATTGGGGAGACTAGAATTTAGAGAGCAGAGAAGACCCACACAAGAAAAAATGAGGTCCAGTTAGAGAAAAGGCAGTTATATCTCATAAGATGGGTGGAAAAGAAGTTATTACCCCAATGAGGACTAGCTGAAAATATTTCCTGCTTGCACCTCTCCTCTCTGGAATAAGACATTGTCATCAACATCATCATCATTATTTATTGATCTTAGTGAGTGCAAAACACTACTGGGTGTTAGGAATATTCATTAAATGTAAGATAGTGGTTGGGTGGGTCTCCACCACTTCTCTGCTCTTTCACCTTGGGTAAGTCAGTTAACCTCTCTGTAACCTCTCAGTTACCTTACCTGTAAAATGGGGATTAAGATTGTTAGTCCCATGTGGGACATGGATTGTGTCCAACCTGATTAGTTTGAGAAACATACAATCTAATAGGAGACACAATCAGATACAAATTACAGACATGTCGGGAAGAGGAACCAGAGCAACTAATAAAAAAGAAGCCAAATAAACAGGTATATCTTGAATGTAAGACTCTATGCTCCCTGTGGGCAGGGAACATGTCTGCTGTATCATAAGCGCTCAAACACCATTGATTGATTGATTGTTTTAGTGGCTGGTGAGATAATATGACCCTACTCTCTTCCCCTATGCCTCTCCCATTTACCTTTACAAGTTTGGTCCAACTTTGGAAACAGGCTGCAAGTATGGCCTTGGGCAAGTCACTTAACTTCTCTATGCCTCAGTTACCTCATCTGTAAAATGGGGATTAAGACTATGGGCCCCATGTAGGACATAGACTGTGTCCAACCTGATTATCTTGTATTTACCCCAGTGCTTAGTACAGTGCCTGGCTGGAGTAAGTATTTAACAAATATCATAAAACAAAAAAAGTAGGAGATGAGCAGTATGACTCTCGACTGAACCCTCATTGGCCACCCTGGAAGTTGGTTTAGAAGAGTTGGACTGAGATTTTCAGCTCCTTACCTCATTCATAATCTTTCCAAGCCATTCCAAATGAAAAGGAGACTTCAGAGCCCTTTGCCAACATCCCTTATCATTTGGAGGAATCAAACATTAGAAAAGAGGATGATCAATCACTTCTTTCTGAGTGTGGATGACACCGGATCCAAATCAGGTTGAGGAGAAAGAGAACTGGATCGTGGGAACCTCAGGTGTTTGTTTAGAATTTCTGTGCTTTTCATTTGTCCTGAAAAGGATTACTGATCAGATTGAAACAAGAAATAGTTTTGGTGTTTGAGAAGCTTGCTATCTAATACAGTCCTCCTTGGCAAATACAGACATGGGGTAAAAGAATAGACTAAATAAATAGGCCAGTGCTTCCTGAACATTGAGCAAAACTTAGTTTGGGAGTGGAGTGGGATGGGGGGAGGGATTGGAGTAGTAGTTCTGTCATGGCAGGGCCAGATGGGATTCACTGCTTCTCTCACAAAGAGATGGGGAGGGCTCAGTGGAGAAGCAGCTTCAGTGAAGGAAGAAAGGAAGCTTAGTGAGCTGGAAGAGAGTGGAAAGGATCCAGGAAGAGATGTGACCTTGGACAAGTCAACATGACCTAGTGGATAGAGCTTGGGCCTGGGAGTCAGAAAGTCCTGGGTTCTAATCCTGAATCAGCCACTTGTCTGCTGTGTGACCTTGGGCAAGTCACTTAACTTCTCTGTGTCTCAGTTACCTCATCTGTAAAATGGGGATTAAGACTGTGAACCCCATGTGGGACATGGACTGTATCCAACCTGATTCGCTTGTGTCTACCCCAGCACTTAGTACAGTCCTGGTACATTTGAAGTGCTTAACGGATGCCATAAAAAAACAAAAAAGCCCACAAAAAATACAAACTTGGCACTTGATCTTCTGACACACCCCACCATCAGTGGGATTTTCAGCCAGTCATTCATCTCCATAGTTAAGGTGCAGAGAGTAACAGTTTTGAGGAGGTTCACAGAAGTCCCTGATTCTCTCTGCAAGTTGTACCTTCTGAGTGCTTGACGGCCATGGCTGAGAGGTCAGGTGTGACTTTCTTGATAAACACATTAGACATTTTCTGGTCCCCTCTGTTTTGGAGTGGTCCATGTCTGGGTGGAAGATATACTTTTGAGAGAGAGACATTCTCATTTAGAAACTTGAGGTGGGACAGTGAGTTTCAGGGACACATCTGTTTGGCCTGTTTGCTGAGAACCATTCATAAATTTGGGAAGGAGGTATTGTGTTTACTTTCAAAACAAGATTGGGTCGTATGGATGGTTTTGCAAGATAACAGTCTCCTTATGAGAGGAAACCACTGGCCAAATGAATATTCGGGTCTTGTGGATGCCCAGTATAACCAGTTCACTTGCCAATCTGCTTGTCCTGGCTGTCCTGTGCTGGCAAGGAGCAGGCCATGTTGATTTCAACAAGTTGTTCTTTTGAAATCAGCAGCGAAAGAGCGGGCCAGAAGAATTGAATGGAGCTGCCAAGGAAGGAGAGAACAGTTTATTTTAATATCCAACTAGAAACCCCTTCTATTAAAGCCAGAGGCTATGTGGGGATACTTGAGGCCTGTGGCAGTCTCTAGTTGACTGCCTTGTGCTTGGGGGAGAGTTCAATCAACCAATAGTATGTTTTGAGTGCCTACAGTGTGAAAAACACTGAACTAAGTATGGGGGAAAGTTCAATTGAGCTAGTCAGTGCCATCCCTGCTCTCAAGAACCTCAAAGTCTAGAGGAGGAGACAGAAACAAGATAATATTAAGAAAGAAGAGAGGGGAAAAATGAATATGTGGATGAGTAAGTGCTTAAATCATAGGGTATGTAAATCGATATGTCCTGAAGTGCTGTGGGTATATAAGAAAGAACTTGGTGCAGGAGGGTTAATGTGATATAGATCAGAGATATGGACTGGGGAGAAGACCATCAATGCTGGAAGGTGTCCTGGAGGAGGTCTTTTTTCAGAGGGGCTCTGAAGATGGAGATCTGAGGACTGGTGGATGTGAGCGGGGAGAAAATTCCTCAAGGAGATGGGCAGACTGGGGACTGGGGGGAGCCCTTTGTCCTTTTCCCCCAGTGACTGGTCTAAGGGCCAGAGAATTTGGTCCAAGGAAAGTGCTTGCCATCTTTTCAGTTCCCCATCTTCTCTTTCCACCTTCCCTCCACATGGCTCTTGACAGAAAAATGGCTGTCTTGAAATGAGATTCAACATGGCTTTGGTTCCATGGCCCTGATCAGACAGCTGTGGCTTTAACTACTCTTCACTTCCTCCTCCTCCACTCACCTCCCTGGTGGATATTGTTTTAAGTCAAAATTTTAAAAATTAAGTAAATCCCAGAGGTGAAGGAAAGGAGAGGGAAAAGGAACCTGCACACAGTAAGCGTTCAGTAAATATGCTTGAATGAATGAATCACACTAAGCCTTTGAATGTGTTTAACCAGACTTTCAGATTGGGATTTTGAACCTGCCATCCCTCAGGAATGCATATTAGCCAGCAACAAGTGCATCTGACCTTTTCACATTTACAAACATCTTGATGCAGCTAATTTGGATGGCCATGACCACCCGGAGAAGGGTAGTACCACAACAGTGGGTGATATGTGCCCTTCTTATTAACTGTGGTATTTCCTAAGGGCTTACCCTGTGCCCAGCACTGTACTAAATGCTGAGGTAATTACAAGATAATCTTGTCTGAGTCAGTTCCCGTACCAACATATACTTGCCCACCCTCTGCTTTCTTTTAAACCTGGACTAATTGATTTCTAGCCATGGGTCCTAGTTCATTAGAACACCTACAGCTCCCAGCTGTCCTGGTTTTGCTGAGCTGGGACGGGCTCCCCACATAATGCTCAGCATGATCCCACCTTGTTTGAGGAGTGGGCAGGAAAGGTGGGATTCAGCTCAGAGTGTGGAGCAAGCAGGGGCTATTCTTCTGCTCTCTCCTCGGTATCGAAGCACTGTGAGCCTGTATTCTAACCCTTACTTTTCTACTTGTTTACTGTGTGACATTGGGCAAGTTACTTAACTTCCCTGTGCCTCATCTGTATAATAGAAATTAAGTATCTGTCCTCCCTCACTCTATGACTGTGAAGCCCATTAGGGACAGAGACTGTGTCTGACCTGACTAACCTGCATCTACCCCAGGGTTTAAGCACTTAACACAAACCACAATTATTTATCATGCCCTAGGGGAGTCATGGAAACAGAGCACAAAAACAGGGCCACCCTCTGACATGATGATGCCATGTTCAATGTTCCCGTCCCAGTGGATTGATTGTCTAAATGTGGCAGGTTTGCCTACAGTGACTCACTGTTGCTATAAACTCATCTCTAGACTGTAAACTCATTGTGGGCAGGGAATATGTCTGTTTACTGTTATATTGTACTCTCCCAAGTGCTTAAAACAGTGTACAATCCTCTGCATTCAATAAATATTACCGAATGAATTCCATGTTAGTTCAGATTATGGCCTCAGATGCTGACCTTCACTGTAACTTTCAATAGGCCTGGGGTGGCTAGGAATTGAGGTAGGTCTCAGAGGCCCAGAACTTGGCTCTGGGGATAAGGTCCCATGGTGAGCCTTCCCAACACTTCCAGAACTCTACTAGATGTCAAAAGAGCTCAGTTCAAGCTGAGCTCGATTTGGAGGTAGAACCAGGCCGCCCAAGGCCCCTTCCACTGAGAAGAGTCTCGCTGTGGCATGGTTGGCCCAGAAATGAAGCAGCCCTGATTGAAGGCACTGAGCAATCTGGGCCAGGGTCAGGAAAATGGTGATAGTAGGGCTAATGGGGAAACTTTCTTGGCCACCAAGAGGCCAGCAGCAATTCCAGGTGGCAGGGCAAGTGTAAGGCCATTTCCTGCCTCAGGCAGATCCCAGTGGAGAAGCTGTCCCGACCAACTAGGCTCAGCCAGCCCGCCGTACCAGTCCAGGCCAGATCCCCAGTATCACAGACTCGTCATCAATCTGGTAAGACCAAAGCCAAGTCTAGAAACAAACATTTCCTCCACGAACAATGTGTTTGTTATATTTTCCTCATTTGTTTATGATGGCTGTGTCAGCCGCACTGATTTACATAAACACTGCCAATGTTGGGATGTTACACTCTCAACAAAAGTAGCGGAGTACAAACAGCATTCCTCAGTTTTAATTCATATTGTATAAACATAACAGATGTTGATAAAATGGGCCAACAAAAAAAATACAACAGAGGAGACCATTTCAAGGAGAGCTTTTGATTAAAATACATTCCAGATTGACAAAATGATACAATGTTAATGGAATAGATCATTTAGATGTCATTTTTGGCTCCTATAGAACCATAAAGCAAGTTTGCAGCTAAGCTCGGCCGGCTCCAGTCTCTCTAAATGTACAGGGTGTCTGTACATCCATTTATAAATGGTATTTTTTCCTCAGCATTAGAATGGCCACGTTTACATCCTAAATACCAGCACACTAAGCCTTAAGACAATTGTTAGAGATGGGCACGTGTGTGTGTGTGTGTGAGAATAAAGATATGGACCAATGTGTATTCATACATATCCTCCTTTGCCATGTTCAGAGATATTCCCAAGAGTATTTAGTGGAAAAAATTATTCCCCTGGTGAATAGGGTGATTTTAAAGACCTTTTCAGATTCTCAGAATGGTTTAGTGTAGGTCAAGAGGGCGGAATGGAATGTAAATTGACAACACCCAACCAAATAGATTTCAGAACATTTCCTCTGGGAAGGCAGCTCATTTAAAGCAGAACTTTCAAAAGGAGTAGCTGGGTGCCAGTCCCGAGAGTCATTTATAATTAGAACCCGCCAGGGTATTTTCATGAAGTGGCAATCAGTCCCTCACTGAATGACTTATGCAGTTGTGTCTGATGCAGTGGACAGAGATTCTTGGATGATTCTGAGGCAAGAGAAAAGGGAAAGGTAGAACAGAGGAATCAGTATCTCCCGTGAAATGAAACACTGGACCAGAAAGGAGGGCAAAGCAGGAAGTGGCTCATGTTCAGGATGGGTTGAGTAAAGGACAAGGAGTGGTTGCATCTCTGTTGTCCCTCCCAGCCTGGGCTGGCATCGATCGGTCATTCTTCTGGTGGTGAGTTCTCAGTTTGGGACATCCCCATCTCGGTTATCAAGTGTGGTGGGAGCCACTTATGTGAGCCAGCAGGCATCAGTGGTACAGAACCTCACAGTCCTGAGGGCCCATTTTTGGGCCACTACAACCTTGAATGAACCATCTCACGGTTTTGCCAAGAGGACCTCCACCAGGCACTTAGGGCAAGCGGCCAGTTGCATCATATAGAGAGTATCGAAAACCGACTTCATTCATTTGAGTACTTGTGCCTTACCTGAGGGGAGGATGAGCTGCGGAAATAATTCTGTACATATCTACAGGCCAGTGAACGTTGAGAGTTTGATGTACCTCTAAAAGTCTCTGAGCAATGTATTCCAGCCAGCTGAAAGGACCCATTGTTTTAGTCTGTGTGATATAGAAATTAAAAATAACTGTATTTTCTTCAAATGGAACAATGTAACTGGAATATAAAACCTTCTGCTCGAGGACCTATCACTGCTTTAATTGTCTAGTGAAAACTGTTTCAATTTATTATTTGTAGTAATAATCATAATAATTATGGTATTTGTTAAGTACTTACTATATGCCAGGCACTATACTAAACTCTGGGGTGGATACAAGCAACCCAGGTTGGATACAGTCCCTATCCCATGTGGGGCTCACAGTTTCAATCCCCATTTTAAAGATGAGGTAACTGAAGTACAGAGAAGTGAAGTGATTTGCCCAGACAAGTGGCGAAGCTGGGATTAGAACCCATGACCTTCTGATTCCCGGGCCCATGCACTCTCCATTATGCCATGCTTGGGGATTAACAGAGTTTTCAGCAGGTATTTTCTTTTGTTTTCACGGTTAGATTTTCAGATATGTTTTCATACTCCTGTATGAATTTCCACATTGGTGCCTTACTCCAAAAGTCAGTGAAATTTGAATAATAGCTGGAAACTGATAAAATTGAGGAGCAGACCAGGTGATGCCTAAGGAGAGAGTAGAGGATTTTTATTCATTTGACAATAAAAGGAGTCTGCCTCAGTTTACAGCCATGGAGAAATCAAATTAGGGGCTTAGAAGATTATGTAGTAATGAATCTGATTTGATTCCTTAGCTGGCAACTTATGTCCACTCAGCCCCTTTGTTTTTTAATAGGGGTGTGAGCTCTCATCCCCTTCTTACTCCCTCTGAAACCATTTTTTTATGGTATTTCTTAAACACTATGTGTCATACACTGTTCTAAGCACTGGGATAGAAACAAGTTAATCAGGTTCCAGTCCCTGTCCTACATGAGGCTCACAGTCTAAGTAGGAAAAAGAACAGGAATTGAATTCCCTCATTACATTTGAGGAAACTGAGACCCAGAGAAGCTAAGTGCTTTGCCCAAGATCACAAAGCTAGCAACTAGAAGAACCGGAGTTAAAACCCAAGTCCTCTGACTCCCAAGCCTGTGCTCTTTTCACTAAGCCACACTGCTTCTCCAAGAAAAGCTTATGGAGCAATTGCAAAAACTGCAGTTGGAATGATTGTGTGTGTGTCACTGGAGATGTTCAGAGAGAGATATGTACATCTATCCAGTGATCCCAGATGAAGGTAAGATATTGCATGAGTCTCATTAAGAAGTGAAAACGTCTCTGGTAGGTGAACCCTAAAATCTTTTAGTTTGGGTTAGGATTAAGGCTTTTTTTACCTTTCTTAAAAAACAAAAAAACCCAAAAAACTTTTGGACATCAGTAATTTTGTGGGGAGCACGTGTGGGTTCGTATGTGTGTATGCAGACTTATCTGCTGTGCATTTTTTTGTAATATTGGCCAATTTTTACTAGCATCTACTGGAGGATATTACAGGATGTCATAAATGGCTGTGAAATGAGATAACATGCTATAAAACATCTTAAGGGTAATAAATATTTGGTCATTTGCTATTTCCAAATAGTAACTTAAACAATATCAACTGAGCTCAGGGTTAGCTGGTCCAGCCTGTGAGACTTGGGTTCATTCCAGTCATAATAGCTTAGGGTGAACCTGATCTTCCAGTGGAATAAAATGTGTTTATTAAGATGGGTGCCTGTGGATTGGGCTAGATATGAGGGGAGTGAAGCCTTTCCATCTACCCAGCCCCCATCTCCAAGGCTCAATGACTCATGGGGCAAGAAGGTATTTGCTAGATGGGTCTATCTTGGGTAGGAAGGGAGAAGGATGAGGCCCGGGGGAGGGCCGGGCAGGGGTGCAGAAGTGGGATTAGTGGAGTCCAGAGTCCCTTGCTGAAGGATAATTTGGCATTGAAGAGAATTATAGTGATGTAAGGGGCCATTTGTCTCCTAGAAATAAATTCAAAATGACCCAGATCTTCTCTGGTGTAACGAACATTAGGTCAGCAGTTCTGGCTCAGTTGCATGGGTAGGACCCACTGCAGGGGGCCTGGGGGGCGAGGGGCGGGGTTGCTTACTCTGACCTCAGGAAGCCTTTACCTAACCATAGCGGGAACCAGTGCCTGTGCTTGGGCTTGACCCAGTGCCAGATTGGTCCGGTCCTAGGGACTGGATGCCTTTGGTTCATCCCCGTTCCCAGCCCCACACCACTTATGTCCATGTCTGTAATTTATGTATTTATATTAATGTCTGTCTCCCCCTCTAGACTGTAAGATCATCGTGGGCAGCGAATGTGTCTGTTTATTGTTATATTGTACTCTCTCAAGCACTTAGAGCAGTGCTCTGTGCACAGTTAATGCTCAATAAATACGACTGACTGATTTTGGTGGCCAGAGACATCCAAACTGTTTCTGGCTAGAGTGGAGTGGCAATCTCCAGTCCCGACCAAGCTGTCTTCTTGCTCCTCTTCCTCCTCCTCCTTTTTCTTCCTCCCCACCTAAGCTCAACCTGGAACCACACCAGCTCCAGCTTGAAGAGATGGGAGGGTTCTGGGAGGAGCGTTGAGATGCTGAGAGGAGGGTTGGTGGTCATTACTCGATCATTCCATCCCTGACCCGACTTCTCTGGGTAGCACTCACATAAAAACTTCTGTGAAACTCTAACAGGCAGGGTTTGTCTAGTGATTGTGAGCTCCCAGGAGCTGATGCCAGTCAATCAATCAATCGGTGGTATTTGTCACGTGCTTACGGCATGCAGAGCACTGTTGTAAGCACTTGGAAGAGTACAGTAAAATAGAGTTAGCAGACAAGTCTTCTCTTTGGGGAACAGATCATCTTTAGAATCTGTACTTTCCTCTATCCAAACTGCTGCCACCCTGATCCAAGCACTTATCTTTTCCCACCTCAGCTGCTGAACCAGCCTCCTCACTGCCTCCTGTTTATCCCCACTCCAGTCCATACTAAACTCTGCTGCTCGGATTATTTTCCTAAAAGAAAGTTCAGCCCACATCTCCCCACTCCACCAACCTTCACTGGTTGCCCATCTACCTCTGCGACAAACAGAAACTTACTATCAACTTTAAGGCACTCAGTCACTACTGCCCATCCAAATTTACCTAGCCAATTTCCTACCCAGCCCCCACTCTTCTAATTCCAATTTACTCTCTATATCTCAGTTTCTAATTCCAACTTACTCTCTATATCTGTTTCGCCTATTTTGCCCCGATCCTTTGCCCACTTCCTCCCTCTGGCCTGGAACTCCCTTCCCCTTCATAGCAAACAGATTATCACTCTTCCTCCCTTCAAAACATCCCTAAAATCACATTTCTTCCCAAAGGACTACCCTTAAGCCCTTCCTCTCCCTCCTGTGTCACCTATGCACTTGGATCGGTTCCCTTTAAACGTTTAAAGTCACACTACTCTCAGCCCCACAGCCCTTACATACATATCCTTATGCCCTGCCACGTCCTTTGTGGAAAATGCCATTTCCCCATCTGTAATTTATATCATTGTCTGTCCCCCCTTCTAGACTTGTGGCCAACTTTACCAACTCTATTGTATAGTACTGTCACAAACACTCAGTACTCTGCATCCAGTAAGGGCTCAGTATTTACCATCGATTGATTGATATTAATTAACTGATTGCTTCCTGGCTATGCCGCTGCGACTCCCAGTAGCACTCATTCACTTTCAGGGAAGCTCTGAGCTCCTGGGAAGTTACCAGCCTATCCCCTTTGGGCAGTCAAAGGTGGTTTGACGGAGGTGCTGCTTGCTGAAGTCCTACAACTGGGTGCATCACTTGTTACAAGCTGCCTCCTGAGAATTGAGCAGGGGGTGTAAGGTGGGCAGACACCACACAGTGTCAGTGTTTCAGAGTTGGTGCCGAGGTTATTTCTGCAAAATGTGAGGGCATATTTCTGGAACCAGGAGCCCAGGACATACACATCCTCGGGGTTGCCAGGGGGGCAGTATTCATTTCAGACACCGCCACTTGAAAAGACACATCATTAAGCATTGACTGATTTAAAGAGCTGTTTCCGGTTAAGGCGCATTATTTGATTTCCTGTAGCACTTTGTAATAAATGACTAATTTTAGTTTGCCAAAGGACAATGGACTATCCAGTGATTGCCATAGCTCTGCCTGTCTCAATAACCATCCTCAATAACACCTCCTGTTAGGAGGTGTTCTGAGAAAAATTATTTAAAAGTTTCCACCAAGAATGAAGTCCGACCAGATTTCCTGTGGAATGGAGGTTGGGCCAAAGTTGGCTCCTACTCAGAATAGTGATTGGCTGTTTTACATTGTATGTGGCAACTGGTACATCAAACGGGGAGTGAAGGTGGAAAAGGAAATGGCTCTGAGAGAGAACCTTGGCCTAGTCGGGTGAGATGATTCTAGAGGTGTCAGGGACAACTGCAGCATTCGGAACTCACTCTGGGAAAAGTATCCTAGAGGACTTAACCCTGGAGATGTTGGAGTCTCTCATAAATGTCCAATGAGCCTCAATCCAGTCATTCAATCAATCAATCGATCATATTATTGATCGCTTACTGTGTACAGTGCACTGTGACTTGGGGACTGAGGGCCTGCATGAAGGAATTGATTGTAGGGCTAGTGGTTTGTGTATTGTGTCAACTTGTACTCTCTCATTCCTCCTAGTTAACTTTCCACTGGAGCAGGGGGTAAAACAAGCAAGTAGACTGGCAGGGATATGGCTAACTGCAAGGAATAATTTTACATACAAAACTGATTTATATCCAAAGTGACCATGCCATAGGTCAGCAGGTGGTTGCCAGAGAAACAATCACCTAGGGCATGAGGTAGCCTGCTTAGGTAGTGGCTGGGGCCTTCTTCATTACCATTAACCAGTTATTTTTGGAATTCCTATCTGAGTCTGTCTCATGACCTCATGAGACGTCCCCGCTTGGGGGTCTTCAGTGAGAAACCTTTACCGCTGATGGAATAACCCCCAGGAGGCACTGCCCTATTTCTGGCTGTGAGGTCAGACTTTGGGATGGGGTAGATGTAGATGTTACAAATCCAACCATCAGTGGAGATAACTCCTTGTGCAAAGTTAAACCTGAGACAAAAAGCCTGGTTTGCATTTTTTTTAAAAGCAGGTTAACTTCTTTGCAGGTCTCCTCTTGCTGGGTCTCCTCTTGCTGCCTCATTTCCACCTGATACTGCTTAATGGACAGGAGGGGAAGAGAGATTTGAGGCTTCTATAGTGACCTGGCTTTTTAGTCCTAAATTCCTGAATGCTTTAAAGATATTTAAAGATTAATTTCATTACCAGCCCTTGGGACCAGTGTGATTCAATTATGGAGTTTGGGTCTTCCAATCTGGCCCACTTTGGGGCTGCCCACTTTGGAGTTGGAGGGTCTGAAACACCATCCACTCTGGTGCCCACCTCTTTGTGATTATGGCAATGGAGAAACTTCCCATTGAAGAGACTTTGCTTCCCTCATCTTCATCACATTGATTCCTTTCCATCCACATTGCCCAGGATATCTTTTATGATCAAGAACCGAAAGGCTGCTTTGCAGGTCACAGCCTGTTTTTCAACGGGAAGATCCTCCTTCTCCAGACATCGAGGGAGAGAAGGCAGGCTTGGTATATTGTTGGATCGAGTGCAGGACTTCCGACTAGTCCGTTAAATTGTAGTTATTCAGGGACCGATGATCTAGTTTATGGATTATTCAGGTTCCTGACCTCCGTTCATTTCCTTCCTGCTGCCTGCCTTTTTTGCTCTTTTACTGCTCCTTAGCACCTCGACTTAAGAGGGGACAGGGGAAGGGAAAGGAAGTGAAACTCCAATCAGTCTATTTTGCTCCTTGTTAGCAGCTCTGGCAAAGAGTTAGAGGTTGGGGATGAGAAGGTTGAAGCCAATTGATTAAGATGAATCTTTTGGGCTTTCTGGGGATTGAATCGATCCACTCTCTCCCTGTCCCCTGTAACTAATGGTAATTGAGAACAGGCTCTAGTTGGCGGCCTAAACCATGGGGCAGGGCAAGCCTCAGCTGGGTTAGACCACCATGAAGAGAATTTCTCTTTTCATTTTCCAGAATGCCTGGCCTCATAAGGGAACACAGAATGCATTCAGAGGGAAGCCCAGAATTTTCATAAACTCAGTCATAATGAAGAGCCTTTTAGCACACGGTAGAGGGTGGCATGGTGAGAAGCAGTCCACACAGATAGGGAGACATTGGCAAATCCAGGGATCCTGTTCCATCGGTTACCAAGACAGCCAAAAGCTGGGCTGACAATGACTGCAGGATAACCTTTGGGTGAACCCAATTGAATCGCTTACACTGTTTTCTGGCCCCAAATACCAGCATGCTTAAGACAGTGTGTCATGCTGAGGACAGGAAGTTGACAAGTGGGTGACTCTCTACCCATGAGCAGAATCCCTTCCTGTTCGACAGTAAAAATGATAAAAACTCTGTCATTCGTTGAGGACTTGGTAGATGCCAAGCACTGTATTAAGCACTGAGGTTAGATACGAGATAATCACGGTGGACACAGTTCTTGTCCCATATGGGGCTCAAAGTCTAAATAGGAGGGAGAATGGGTATTGAACCCCCATTTTATGCACAGGTAAACTGAGGCACAGAGCAGTTAAGTGATTTGCCCAAGGTCAGACAGACGGAAGTGGTAGAGCGATTAGAACCTAGTTCCTCTGACTCTTAGGCCCAGCCTCTTTCCACTAGACCTCGCTGCTTCCACTCCAGAATATTTGAACTGAGTATTTCTGAGGCGCAAACCTCCTGGCCTTGCAGCATGCAGGGGAGCTTGTGGGTATTTCTCTGGGGGTTCACATAATCCAGGTGTAGTCCAGATTTCCTCCCTGCCACTTATGGCTAATCCAGTTGCTCACGCTGCTGTACAGCCTCTGGAGGGGCATCTTGTGGGCTTTCCATTTCAGCTCCCTCAATCAATCAATGGTATTTATTGAGTGCTTACTATGTGCAGAACACTGTACGTTCCCTGTCCCATAATGAGTTTACAGCCTCTCCCTCATCTCTTGCTTTACACCTGACTTGCAGAGGGTGGCATCCCCGCTCTGGTGGGATTTGCAAGAATCCAAGCATTTAAGTAGGATTTGGTTTGCTTTCAGGACAGGTCCTCAGATTCGTGGCTGGGCAGTGTGCAAGCCAACAGGTGTCCACTGACCAACACAGGATCTTCATTCACTAAGTATAAGGAAACAGGCAGCAGAGAGTGCATGGACCAAATTTACCTATAAGCGCCTTGTGGGTTGGGAACATGTCTGCCAATTCGGTTATATTGTACTCTCAGAAGTGATTTGCTTGTATCCACCCCAGTGTTTAGTACAATGCCTGGCACATAGTAGGTGCCTAACAGAAACCACAGTTATAATTATGAAGTGCTTACTACCGTGCTCTGCGCACAGTAAGTGATCAATAAATTGAGAAACAACCTAGTCTAGTGGATAGAGAAGGACCTGGGTTCTAATCCCAACTACCATTTGTCTGCTGTGTGAGCTTGGGTAAGTCACTTAATTTCTCTGTGCCTCAGTTACCTCATGTATAAAATGGGGATTAAAACTGGGAACCCCATGTGGGGCATGGACTGTGCCCAATCTGATTAGCTTCTATCTACCTTTCAATAGTTCATTCAATAGTATTTATTGAGCGCTTACTATGTGCAGAGCACTGTACTAAGCGCTTGGGATGAACAAGTCGGCAACAGATAGAGACAGTCCCTGCCGTTTGACGGGCTTACAGTCTAATCGGGGGAGATGGACAGACAAGAACAATGGCAATAAACAGCGTCAAGGGGAAGAACATCTACCTCCACACTTAGTACAGTGTCTACCACATAGTAAGTGCTTAAAAAAGACCATTAAAAAAAAAAAAGTTCCACTAATGATTTACCAGTCACAGCCTCAGGGCCAGAATCTGAAGAAGGCTGGAATTGAGCACAGCATCTCTGGGGTTGCCACTTTTGAGCAGTTGTGTCTGCTTTGAAGAATTCCTATACTTGGAAGTTTCAGGAAACTGCTGGTACCTCCGTTGGCTTTTCTTCCTTCCCTTCAAAGAAAATAAATTCAAGGTATGCTAAATCAGTTTGAAATGAATGCATGATAAGCTAAGGATGGATGTTCCAGGGAGCAGCATTCACACATGCATCCTGTTGCCTCTGTCAAAAGTACAGCCCCGAGTCGGACAGACTGTTGGTAGATGAAATTTATGGGCATTAGTTACTTATGCTCCTTAGATCCTGAGGTTCTGTAGCTTTGGGCAAATCTGATAATGAGATTTAATAATAAGGGATGGTATATCACTTTTCCAGAGCTCTGGAGGGGGCAACAAGGCATCTCGGGGGCCACAGAAAGGAAAGTGGTTTCTCTCCACTCCATCCCTGATGCTCCGCCTGAGGCAATAGAATGCTTCAGGACAGTGCGTGGGAGACCCAAGCGTGCTAATGCTGCTTTTAGAGCCGCAAGCCCGGCATTTCCGGAGTCCCAGTGTTTATGTAGCGAGAATGCAGGATTCTCTTTTATAGCTTGCTAGAATAAAGGACTCCCAACTCCCAGCTGACACAGTCTGCTGTGTGGTTTGGCCCAACACAGAGGATTTTAATCCTATCGTGCTGTAGGTACAGTCCTGTGGATTTCTGCCACTCCATACCATTTTCCTCTGTCAGTGACCTAGCCCAAGATCAAACACTAAAAGTTACCGAAGAATGGACATGGACTTGGATGAGCAGGAATGTTTACCTCATCGTGTTTAATTTCACAGTTTTTAATTTTTGACGTTCCAAAATGATTAATACCGTGACTATTCAATAATGTGAGATGGCTTTAATCTTAGCTTTCATCAACAGACATAAAGAAAGGGAGAGGGAAATTTGTTGCCTCAGAGAGGGCTAAAATGATTCTTTTAAGACCAGGTCTAAAAGGGAAATCCTTATTAGTGAGAACACCCAAGATTCTCAGTGGTAAGCATAGCTTGGGCTGTGAAAAATACCAGGTCATTTCTGGAATACAGTTGCAATTTATAGCATTATTTATTGTTATTGATATCAATTGTAAAAGTAATTTTACCTTCTCGGTCTTACTTGGTTGCCGTCAATTAGATTGATAGCATAGACTTAGAATTCACCTGACGACAGTGTTGCAATGAAAAATATAAGGTCTTCTATAAAAAAAAATTGTGTTTTCAAAAATCACTTTTTAAGACAAACCTTGTGTCAGGAGTCAGCACAGCCTAGTTAAAGAGTACATGATTGGTTTTCATCAACTTTGCCACTTTCCTGCTTTTCTTAACCTCCCTTGGCCTCAGTTTCTTCCTCTGTAAAATAGGGATATGCCATGGTCAGTCTGCCTCTCAGATTTTGAGTGCTAGATGAACAGGGACTCTGGTTCAATTATTTTGTGTCGAGCCAAGCCACTAGCACATTGCTTTGTCTAGAGCCAAAGTAGAGTAGATGTGATAATTACAGTCCCATGTGATGAGGCATTTTAGTCATTTTTGAGAAGCAGCATGACCTCATAGATAGAGCACAGGCCTGGGAGTCAGAGGATCTGGATTCTAATCCCAGCTCTGCCACTTGTCTGCTGTGTCATCTTGGACAAGTCACATAACTTCTCTGTTCCTCAAGACCCTTATCTGTAAAATGGGGATGAAGACTGTGAGCCCCACGTGGGACATGGACTGTATCCAACCTGATTAGAGAAGGAACATGGCGTAGTGGCTAGAGCATGGGCTTGGGAGTCAGAAGGTCATGGATTCCTTCTGAAGCTCCCCCACTTGTCTGCTGTGTGACCGTGGGCAAGTCACTTCACTTCTCTGTGCCTCAGTTTCCTCATCTGTAAAATGGGGACTGAGACTGTGAGCCCCACATGGGACAGGGAGGTGTCCACCTCGATTTCCGTATATCTACCCCAACGCTTAGCATGGTGCCTGGCACAAAGTAAGCACTTAACAAATGCCGTCATTATTAGTTTATATCTACCCCAGTGCTTAGTACAGTGCCTGGTCCGCAATAAGCACTTAACAAATGCCATAATAACGACAAAAAAAGAGGGGCTCTCAAATGTGGCCACTGGAGAGTGCCTAAAACGACACGGAGAAACCCGGGAGCGCGGAGACACGAAGAAGAGACAGAAACAGAGACTGGCGAGAGAGGCAAAAGGAGGAGGCTAAAGAAAATGCAGAGACAAGGCAGTAAGTGTAGTTTAAAACCTTTCTAGTTTTTCATTTTTAATCCAGTTTAAAAGGTGCGACTGCCCAAATGTTCCAGGCGTCGCAGATTTCTCTTGGCCTGTTGAATCTTCTTTAGTCAGCAGGGGGAGCCCATGCTTATCATTTACCTGGGGCCTAACTCCTCATCCCTAATGTTCCTCAGGTGGAAATAGCTCAAAGCCATGAAAACCCTGATGACCAACAAGGAAACCATTTAGCTCAAGCATAAGGAACAAAGGAGAAAAGCTGGCAGTTTCCGAACGCAGGAATACTTTACGGGGAGGGAAGGAATGTGGCTTGCCGGTTTCAGAATTCTCGGGAAATCCGTGACCAGTAAAAATCAGACTGTTCGGAAAACAGTAGCAATGCTATTTATTAGGCAGACTCAAGTACTAAGAGCTGGGGAAAGTACAGTGAGCCACACACCACCTTACTCATCAGCCCTGATGTCAAGGAATAGAAACCATCACATTGCTTCTTGTTTCTCTTACTGGAAAGAGAATATGGGGCTGAACAGATCATCGGTCTGGCCCAGGATGGCATTTCTGATGATCTTCTTGAGTGTGTCTTATCAGAGGGAAGCTATCTTCAACTTGGCCAGGGAGTCTGCCTATAGTTCTCCAGGTTTATCCCTTTTCCCCTCCGCCACGCATGGTTGGGGCATATTTAAAGGCTCAAATTAGAGATCATCAAACATCTGACATGCTCGCAAAGTATTCATAAAAAGGTCAACGTGCAGATACATAAATCTTTTGTATGTTTGCTGGAATGTCTCCTTGTGTGTACAATTACCCATCACACAGACAAGTGCATGGTCTGCATTGAGTTATTTGTTTAAGGGTTTACATATTTCCCCTATACTTCAGCGCCAGTGTTTGAAAATGTCACCACCTCTTGGTATTTACAAAATTGCGGTCTTCATGGTCTGTTTGCTTTAGGGCACATGGTCAAAAAGAAAAAGAATCATTAATATACACAGAGAAGTACAGGAGTAATTAGGGCTGTGTATCTGACAAACTCACCCATCGCCAGGGGCCGTTCCATCTGGAAAGGCCAAATGAAAACTACGAATATTGACTGTGCTGATTATCATATAAATAATTATTAGTATATTGCTTACTTGTGAAATCTAGTGTTTTTTGTGGTATTTGTTAAGCTCTTACTATGTGGTAGGCTCTGTACTAAGCGCTGGGGTAGGTAGAAGCTAGTCAGATTGGATACAGCCCATGGGGCTGCTCAGAACTATAATCCCCATTTTACACACGAGGGAACTAAGGCACAGAGAAGTTGAGTCATTTGCCCAAGGTTACACAGCAGACAAGTGGAGAGGAGGGTTTAGAACCCAGATCCTGCTGACTCCCAGGGCCATATTCTATTCACTAGGTCAAAACTTCCGAATGAGGCAGATTTATTTGCTGTACTGTCTGCCCCTCTAGACCGTGAGCTCCTTGGGGGCAGGGAATCTGTTTAACTCAGTGATACTGTACTCTCTTAACTGCTTAGTACATATAGTAAACTCTCAATCAATAACATTGACTGGCTGGCTGTACTCTGATATGGACAAACTTGGGAATGTGTGGGGATGTCAGTTGGTGTTTTTAATTTTATCTTTTGTTTTTATGGTTTTCTTAAGAAAGTACCAGATCTGCCTCTTATGCACTTGATAGCCAAAGACCCAAGAAGGGTGGGAGATCTTGAGGAGGGTTCAAAGGCTACCCACAAAGTGAATAAAGTCCTAGGGGAAAGGTAAAAAGAATTGGTGTTTGTTAGGCAGGAGGAGAGGAGGAAGATGGCTCTCCAGCTCTACGACGGGATATGACTTTGAAGGGAATTACTAGCTGTTTTCTATCTCTGCTGAGAACAGAATAAGGCAAAAAGGGCTTAAACAGCAGTGGGAAGGGAACAGCGTGGCCTAGTGGAAAGGGCATTGGCTTGAGAGTCACAAGTCTTGGGTTTGCAAACTTGATCGCTATGTGAGTAAAGGTAAGTCATTTAACTTCTCTGTGCTTCTGTTTCCTCACCTGTAAAATGGGGATTTAATACCTGTTATCCCTCCCCATTAGACTATGAGCTCCATGTGGGACAGGGACTGCGTCCAGCTTGATTACTCTGTCTATGGCCTAGCACTTAGTATGTTGTAAGCCCTTAAGGTTTACCCCGATTATCACGTTAAACCTAATGAAGAATTTCCAGTCAAGGAAATAAATGGGGATTAAATTCCTGGTCTCCCAGCTACTTAGATTTGTGAACCCCATGAGAGGCAAGGACCATGTAAGACTTGATTAGCTTGTACCTACCCTGGCTCTTAGTACGATGCCCGACAACATACTACTATACTTAAATACTATAGTAAGCACTTGAGTACCACAGTTACCGGTAGGAGGGCTGGGCAATCAGACACTCAGATACTAAGAACAGGATAAACTTTCACCATTCTGGTGTAAGTGGGAAACCTGAGATCCCAAGCTATCCCTACATCAGTACTCTTCAACCATGGCCTATAGCTCAGCAGACATTTTGGGTGGTTGTTATCCTCTCCCCTAGCTCTTCCCCAGATTCTTTCTACCCTGGGCATCTTGGTATGCATTTCTGGTAGGGGATCAGGGCCACTTTCTTAGTGGGGAGGGATGGAGTAGTGCAAAAGCAAGAAACATCCATTTTTAAAATGTTGTACTCCCAACTCTATTATATTCTCCCAAGTGCTTAGTACAATGCTCTTCACACAATAAGTGTTCAAAAAATACCAATGATTGACAGGAAAATTTGCCCTTGAAAATGGTCTGAGAAACGACTGCACTCCCTGCACAGCCCTACCCAAATCGTGTGCAAAGTCCATTATAGCCTTACAATACAGGTTCAGACTGCCCGAGAGGTCTTAGGATAACTTCCCGGGGAGGAGATGAGTGTCTAAATTAATTGATCCATCAGTCAATGGTATTTATTGAGTATTTACTATATGCAAAGCACTGTACTAAGCGCTTGGGAGAATTCAATACAAGAGTTGATAGACATGTGTCCATAAGCCCTAGGAGCCCTGCTCATAGAAGGCACATCCAATGGACATTCTGTCCTATGGTCTGGCTTCCTGGGGCCTGAGCTGCTGGACTGTATCATTTCCTAATCACCCACCTAGCTGAGGGCTTTGGGATAATTCAGTACCTCCACTCTCTTCGATAGAAAACCCTGCGGGCGGCAGGAACTGTTCCTTCTAATTGCTGGGTGAATCCTTTACCAGGGAGTGGCCAAGGAACATTAGCCCTGCCAAACCTCATCCCTCCCTTCTTTCATAGCCCTCCTAAAAAGTCACTCCTTTATGAGGCATTCCCTGATTAATGCCCCACCTCTGTCCTACCAGTCACCTCAGCCCTTGTGCATTTGTTGTTTATTATCGATTGATTTCATTTCAATCAATGGTATTTTTTGAGTGCTTACTCTGTGTAGAGGACCATATTCATTCATTTATTCATTAATTCATCATCTAATCGTATTTACTGAGCTCTTACCGTATGTGGAGCACTGTACTAAGCAGTAACAGATACATTCCCTGCCCCAGTGAGCTTACTAAGCTTGTGTCCATTTTTCATTTTCTGTTAATCCTAACAATCATCAATTTATGTCCCTTGCTTTTCTTATTAGATTGAGGGCAGGAATTGTGACTTACATTTTTCATATATTCCCCATGAACCTAGTCCAATCAGTACACACGTAGACACACAGTATGTTTAGTACTGATAACCTCTGTTAGAGTCTGCCAACTCTATTGTATTGTATTTTCCCAAGCTCTTAGTACAGTGCTCTGCCCATAGTAGGCACTCGATAAATACTATTGATTGATTGGCAGATTAGAGAAAACAGTAATGATGATGGTATTTGTTAAGCACTTATGTGCCAGATACTGTACTAAGCACTGGAGTGGAGACAAGCAAATCGTGTTGGACACAGTCCCTGTCCCACGTGGGGCCCACAGTCTCAATCCCCATTTTACAGATGAGGTACCTGAGGCACAGAGAAGTGAAGTGACTTGCCCAAGATCACGCAGCAGACAAGTGGTGGAGCTGGGATTAGAACTCCCGAAGAGGAAGTGGGACAGACCTGTTTGGTTCTGCCTTGTGTGGATCTTGAGCTGGCATTCAGGAAAGTGGGGTGGATGTCCCTCTTCTTCCCCTTCAAACTTCTCTGGGTTAGGCTGGACCTCTTAGTTTTAGCCTAGGCAGGATTTTCTGAGGAGGGTGAGGGGGTGGCTATGTTGGCGAATTTTGATGGGTGGTTTTGAAATGCCAAACCAGACTGGGGAGCCAAAAGGCATTTGGGAGCAGCCTTAGGGGCAGGTTAGGGAATTTAGGAACAAAGATTAATGAGACAGAGAGGGGACTTTCACCCTGCCCTTGCTTGTGCGCTGCCTGCTCTTCGGAGAGGGTGGAGTCCATTTCCAGGTGGCATTACTAATAGTGATTATTGGCTAATCCTCTGTGGAATTTTGCCCTGGAAAAATGTGCACATGAGGTCTAGAAGAAACTAGCATCCTCCACTTGAGGCTAAAAGTGAAAGGTGGGGCCATTCACTTGGCCTTATTTTCCTCCATCAGCAGGAAAGACTAAATTCAGCCTCCAGGAATGCTGTAGGCTGAGCGGGAGCAAATTTAGTCTTTGCGAGGAGATTTTCCATTCTTCCAGAGAGTGCCTACTCCATGCTACCTAGGCCTCCCGGCATAGAGCTACTGTCTTCCTCAACATCTCCCCTACAGTCTCTTCCAGCTCATTTGAGTTTTTTCTCAGTACGTGAGTCCATAGATTCTGAGCCCCTTTGTCTGTGTGCGTGTGTGGTGTCTGTGTGTGTGCAAAACACAAATAAATCCATCTTCATGAAAGTGGAAAACTTGCATCTGAAACTTGGCTTTTCCTTTTTATTCCCTGCTCGTTTCCAGGGGAACTCATACACAGAGCATTGGGACCGTCAGGAAAATGGGCATTAGTAGAGCAAAATGAAATGTTTTGGAGGACACGCTACCCTGTCAGGGACCAAGGGAGATCTCAGAGCCAGGCTTCTCCAGGGAGAGTCACAAAACCTGGATAGCCACAGATTCAGGATCTGGCATTTGGCTGTCTGAATCAGCCTCAGGATGTTAGAGACCTTTTATTGTTTATTCTAAAGGCCAATTGGCTATCATGATCCACCCTGGAAACAGGCTGTAACGGCTCTCACTCCTGGCTCTGAATCCACCACTCAACTGACCCATAAACTACATGTCAGAGTTCCACAAAGTCCTATTCATAAGTCTATGTGTTTTTGGGAGAAAGGTCCAGAGACTCCAAAAATGAGCAGTGAGACTGTGACATCATATTGATATTTATTAGTATAGGTCAGCGTGCCACCTACTAAATCATTAAAGCCACAGGTAGAATTTTCCATTTGAGAGAAATACTTTTTCTTTTCTCTAAGCTCATTGCCGTGAAAGCTAGACCAAGCACTTTCTTAGTGAGTGGCAGGTTTCTTATGAATATGTGAGGAAAAAGGCCTTGATCATTCACACGGTTCAATCCTTATTAGGCTCAAAGCGTGACCGTTTTCACATTAACCCCATGCGGTTAAGTTGGCTTTGTTTTAAAGGGGTCTGGGGTTTATCTGGAGCACCCCGAATGTCACAGGAAATGTTGTAATCAGAGGGAGATGCACTGTGGTCTATTATGCACACACATGAGATCCTTTATGCTGTTGAGATTTAGCACTTTGCAGCTGTTTCTCAAGCCCTAGACTCCTCCTAACGTACAGCAACAGTCCAGTTAAGCCTACCTCCTTAAAATTCACCTGCAATCTTTGATTAGGCTGAAGTCCTGGAGAACCATTCACAGACCTGTCGGGTTTGGCTTTTTCAATCCCAAGTCAAAATAAACCTACCTTCCAGCGCTTAAAATATTGCTTAGAACAGTGCTTGACACATAGTAAGCGCTTAACAAATACCATTATAATTATAATAGTTACCTTCCCAGTGAGAGTGGAGATGAGTCTGCTTGGTTGGGAAGCTCCAGGTGACTCAACAGGGGGCACCATTCCTCAGACCTCCGTCGCCATCCTGGTTCTCACAGAGGGATGACTCTCTTCTTGCCTCTGCCCTGTGGTTTTCCCGGTTGAATGATCCCTTTCGCCGTCCCCTTAGCAGCTGCATCATTAAACTAACCTGGCGGCTGAGCGGAGGAATATGTCTACATTGAGATTAATGATAATGGTCTTACATTTATATAACACTCCTAGGCCAGTAGAATCCCAAAGTACTGTGTAAACCTTTTAGTCAGAGGTGAAATGCAACAGACATTCTCCAACGCTTTGCAGAGCAGCCTAGGCTATGAAGTAAACAGTAGTCTATTTACTAAATGATAATAACCATGATAACACCGTGTTCAAGTACAAACTTTTACCCAAATAGAACTCTTCTACTCAGCATCAAGGGCGGTTGTTGGTTGTCAGAAACTCCTGTGTGTGTGTGTGTCTGGAGTTTCTTGCTAGTAGCAGCAGAAGGGTAGAGGAGAGAGAGCTGGCTATGGGGAGATGCTCACCCCTTTCTAAGGATAATTTGTTCGCTGCAGCACCTTAAAGAAAAAGGTACTGTTACCCATTTTTCAGGAGAGGAAATTAACTTCTGGATGAGACTGTACCAGGGCAGAGCAACCTTAGAAGAACTGGCCCTAAGAACTGGGCCTGAGTTATTCCTACTGCACAGGAGCCCAGGGAGACTATGATAGTTATGGGGGAGCCGAGGGTAGCGGTCAAATGTTTGATCTGTCCTAGGGTCTGCCTGGGGATTGGACTAGAACCGACCCGGACTCTTCAGGGTCCTTGGACTGGTGATGGACAGCCCCCTCTAAACTGTAAGCTCATTGTGGGCAGGGAATGTCAACGATTATTGTTGCGTTGTACTTTCCCAAGCACTTAGTACAGTGCCCTGCACACAGTAAGCACTCAATAAATATAATTGAATGAATGAATCATCACCATCAGGATGACGTCAGGGAGGGCAGCCACCACAGGGTTAATCAATCGAACAATTGTATTTATTGAGTGCTTACTGTGTGCAGAGCTCTGTACTAACCGCTTGGAAGAGTACAGTTCAACAGAGTTGGTGGACACATTCCCTGCCCACAGGGAGCTCACAGTCTAGATGGAGGAGGCAGATCACTGGGCTGAGAGAACCTAGTAGAGCTGCGGCATTTGGTTTCATGATCTAAAGTGGGGTGACCTTCCCACCGCCTCTTCAATCTGGAGCAAATTCTCCTCCTCCAATCCTGGGTGTCTGCCCTGGGCCAGTCTGACCTTCCTAGGGTAAGTGGGGACCAGAACCCTCCCTGAAGGTGAGGAGTCTGCAAGTCCTTCAGTGTCCAACTCTGGAGCTTGAATGTCCCTTACTGACACTTCAGCTCCTTGGGACATGAGATCACAAACTAAGCAAAATCAGGCCTGGGGCCAAGATTAGGAAAGGAGACCGCCCAGAAAAAATCCAGGGTGCTGTGAGGATTGGAGTTATTCATTCAGTGACAATATTTCCTCTGAATCAATCCTGATTCAGTGTCCCAGGCCAGGGTTGGGAGCTTCTGAAACCAAGAGGAACTTGGGAGAGAACTTCCTGTTGGAAGAGAGAGCTTGAGAAGTGGTATGATCTACCTGTCTCCCTTTGAGGTAACAAAACCATTCTGGGCACTAGAGCGTAGCTGTTGGCTCCTGGAACAGGGTAGAAATGTACATCTCTTAGCTTTGTGAGGTTTTTTGTGATGCTTAATGTAGAGCACTGTAGATGGAGGATTAGTTAATCATTTGGTTGTATTCACTGAGTGTGTCCAGAGCACTGTACTAATCGCTTGGGAGAGTTCAAATACAAGAAAGGTGGTAGACACGTTCCCTGTCCACAAGGAGCTTCAAGTTGAGAGGTGGAGACAGATATTGAAATCTGTTGCGAATCTGTATGTAGGTGCTGTGGGGGTGAGTATCAAGAGCTTAAAGGGAACAGATCCAAGTGCACAGGCGACACGAAAGGGAGAGGGAGTAGGGGAAAGGAGGGCTTAGTTGGGGAAGTCCTCTTGGAGATGTGATTTTAGTATGGCTTTAAAGGTGGGGAGAGTGGTGCTCTGTCACATGTGAAGAAGGAGGGAATTCCAGGCCAGAGGGAGGATGAGGGCAAGGGGGTAGCAGTGAGACAGATTAGATCAAGGTACCGTGAGTAAGTAGGATCCGGGTTCTAATCCCACCTCTGCCCTGGGCTGCTGTGTGACCTCTGGCAAGTCATTTAACGTCGCTGGGCTTCAGTTTCGTCATCTGTAAAACAGGGAAATGGTAGATTGTGAGCCCTATGTGGGACAGGGATGTGAGTGGTCCTAAACCTTGTATCTCCTCTAGTGTTTAGCAAATAGGTGCTTAATAAATACCACTGTCACCATCATCATTATTATTATTAATAAATAATACTTTTCAGGATTCCTCCTAGGAGCACTGAGTGATTGTGTTAGGGAAGATCACATATGCATCCGCACACAAACACAAGAGCACATACACGTAGACAGGTTTTTGCAGACTCTGGTTTTCCCATTCAAAATGTTTACTTTATGAAATGAGACTCTGGGGTAAAAGAATCTATTTTTTGGGCCACCATGCTCAAGTGGTGTGGTTTTGAGGGTGGGGAAAGTTGAGCTGGGATCTGGGAGGGTTTGGGACACAGACATTTGACATGGATTCATCATCATTGTTACCAGATAAGCTCCTGGGATTGAATTTGAAAACTGGAAGTTTTCCATTTATCCTGTCTTCTTGAATAACACCATCACCCTCCCCTTAAACACTGACGTGTATCAAATATGCAGCAATATCTTTATTCCATTTCATTATGTGTAGGGATAAATGCACAGACGGAGAGAGCCTTCATCTCAGATGGTGGAGTTTTACAAACATTTTAAAAGTGGAACTGTTCTTTGGAGAATGTCTTTTTGATAGGAGGTGGTGGTTGGTTTCTAATGCACTGTAGTAGATTGGGTATTTTTTAAAACTTCCCCCTCTGAAAGTTTAGGCCCTTCGTAAATAACAAAAAATCCAATGAATTATAGCTCTACTTATACAGTTTAGTCTTTTAAATGGAAACAAGGCAGTTGATTAATGCAAATGTAATTTTTTTAAATCTTAACGTTAGTTACTCAAATTAGGTATATGCCGACTTGTTCGGAACAAGGTCCTGAAATTTATAATTTATCATATAATATATACTTTGACTTTAATCTTCTAAAAATAGCATAAGCCATGAGAAAGTTATTATCAAATTGCATTTTTTTTTGCATTTCTTGGCCTGTGGGGAAAGCCAAGAATGGAAGACTTTTGGCTGAAGAGATACGCATATCTATTAAAGAAAACCATGTCGAATTCTAAATATGGTCGATAATTGTTTCTATGAAAAGTTTGGCTCTCATGGACCCAGTAAAGCTGCAGAAGTGTAGAATTTGGGTCAAGCAAAGCATTGTATTCAAGGTTACTTTGTAGCTTTGTGTTTTCATCCTGCATTGTGACTCTCTTATCAGGGCTAGAAGTACACCCCTCTGTTATCGGGGTCTGATTCCTGCCCATCCAGGAATTGCCTGTGGAAATACTGGTGAAATCAGGGAGGAGTACCTTGGGTTAGAAAGGGATACTTCTCTCATCTGAGGAAAAGAGAAACACCCTGCAGAACTGGACGGCCAGTCTCCAGCCACCTTCTGGGTGCCTTTTATTAATGGCAAATTCCTTCCTGGCTGGTCGTTTCTGACATGCCACGTCTCATTCCTGCGGAATGAGTCTCACACCCTGCAGATCTGCTCACGAGCACCACCCACCTGCCTCAGCGTAAGGTTTGCTGCCTCCGGCAAAGCAATTTTGGCAGTGAGAGGCTGCAAGAAAATGCCAAACCAAACCAAGTTCTCATAAAAGGAGGAGAATAGGTAGGAAGAAACACGCGCAAGCACAGACACAGACAGACACACACACCTCCTAGCTCTGTGCTGTCTTTCGTACCAGTCTTACTATTTGGTTTGCCTTTAAAAAACTCCATTAGATAGTTGTTTTCTCAATTTCCTTCCCCCTTTCTCTTGGTTTTTTCCCTTAAAAAACCAACCTGAGATGGGAAATCAGATCCTCCTCTGGCCCACTAGATGTCGTTATTTTCAACCTGTTCAACATCTCGTCCGGTGGTTGGTGATGAGTTGGGTGAGTCACCGAGCTAGTAGGGGTTAAGGAGAACTGCAACAGCTCAGTACTGCACAGATGACCTCAGAAGAAGTTTATCGTTTTTGGAGCACTTCTAGGGGACCTGGGCCAAGCCCAGAATGAAGGTGAAAAGACCAATCAAAATGACCAAAAGATTCCAGAACTTGGTGTGGTAGAATGAGGCTAGGCAGGCCTTGGACACTGCACATAGGCCCAATCATTCATTCAATCGTTTCTACTGAGCGCTTACTGTGTGCAGAGCACTGTACCAAGCGCTTGAACCACCTCTCACGGGAGGGCTTTGCTCTCAGTTATTAACCCAGGTTTCTTTCGAAGTAGATCAATGCTATTAAGTCCTTGTTAATACAAGTTTGTTTGGTACCAAAATGTTGTTGATACAAGGTAAGGTCAATCAATTGATAGTATTTATTAAGTGCTTAATCTGGGCAGAGCACCATACGAAGAGCTTGTAAGAGTGCAGCCGTTACTATACCCCGTGCCTGCTTCACAAAGCTTAAAGGGATAGGCTTTTTCAAAGTTTGTTGCTCGTAAATATGTTTAATATTAATTATGGAATCAAGATTTTCCTCAGGATAGTATAGACATGTGGTTTTGAATGGTTATCTCTCTCTTCTGCCCGGAATTCCCTCTTCCATTATATCTGACAGAACACCACTCTCCCCACCTTCAAGGTCCCACTAAAAGCATATCTCCTCCAGGAAGCCTTCCCTGACTAACATCTCTTCTTCACACCCTAGTCTCCCTCCCTTCTGTGTCACCTACGCCCTTGGGTCCGAACTTCCTGAACACTTTGGCCCCATCACCTCAACACTTGTACACATCTTTGTACTCTGTTGCTTCCCCTAGAGAAGCGGCATGATCTACTGGATAGAGCATGGACCTGTAAGTCAGAAGGACCTGTGTTCTAATCTCATTTCTGCCACTTGTCTGCTTTGTGACCTTGGCCAAGTCACTTCACTTCTCTGTGTCCCAGTTACCTCATCAGGAAAATGAGGATTAAGATTGTGAGCACCATGTAAGACAGGGACTATGTCCAACCTGATTAGCTAGTATCTATACCAGTGCTTAGAACAGTGCCTGACACATAGTATACACTTGACAAATACCATTAATAACAAAAGCTCCACCACCTGTCTGCTGTGTGGTCTTGGGGAAGTCACTTCACTTTTCTGGGCCTCAGTTACCTCATCTGTAAAATGGGGATTAAGACTGTGAGCCCAATGTGGGACAGGGACTGGGTCCAATCTGATTAGTTTGTGCTTAGAATGGTGCCTCACTCATAATAAGCACTTAACAAATACCATAAAAAAAAGGAGCTGAGGTTGCCTGAAGCTGGCACAGATCGGCCTTGGCCAGGGCCCTTGAGGCAGGTCCCCTTCCTGTGACAGCCTGGCTTGGTCAGGCTCTTGCCTGCCCCATCCCCAGTACTGCACACACCCAGCTTCTCTAATTAGTGGGGCCAGGCCAGCACCCGATTTGAGCATCCTCACTGGATAAGAAAGACCTGGAACCGGTAAGTGAACCAGGTAGACAACAGTAGCTAAGACCCCACAGTCATCTTTCAATAGCCACTCACTCCCATTTCATTTCCCTTAAGCCTAATTGTCACCCTCTGCTTCCCAGCTCTCCCTCTCACCATCTATGCTGGTTGTCTGCATCCATATCACTCCCATCCCTGAATAGTGTACTGAAACACATCTTAGTTGCGACTTCCACTGTTCACTTAAAGGAACTAGCTTCTAGTCACCTGAACTGGCCAAAGGACAAAAAGATTTCCTAAAAAAATTCCAGTCCTCTTCTTCCATGCTTTCCCTGATCCTTGGTGTTAATTAGCAATGTTTTGAAAGGTTGCCAGGGTTGCACTTCTCACCCTCTGATGGTCACCAGATGAAAAATCATGGATGAACAAGCTTCTTGTTCGTGCACTTATCAATCAATAGTATTTATTGAGTTTTTACTGTGTGCAGAGCACTGTACTAAGCATTTAGGAAAGTACAATAAAACAGAGTTGGTAGGCACGATCTCTGACCACAAGGAGCTACCTTGGGTCTCGTTCTCAGGGCGGGGGACAGACTTGTCTCCTTCTCCACCTACCCAAACTCCTCTTCTTGTTTTCCCAGCATCTCTCCTGTTCATTTTTCTTCCACATAGCACCTTCTAGGTTGTCCATCTCATCCACCAAATCTTCCTTTTATCCCTCCCAGCTCCTAAAGTTGGGATGGGTAAAATACAGCCTATGGGGAGATTCATTCTTTCATTCATTCAGTAGTGTTTATCGAGCACTTACTCTGAGAAAAGTACTGTACTAAGGGGTTGAGAAAGAACAATACAACAATAAACAGTCACATTCCCTGCCCACAATGAGCTTAGAGTCTAGACAGGGGGAGACAGACATCAGTACAAATAAATAAGATTACAGATAGGTACATAAGTGAGGTCTGGGCCACAGTTGATCTGTGGAAATGGCTATACCTCTGGCCACGAAGACTCCTAGCTGGCTCTGAGCCTGCCGCTCAATCTCTCAGCAGCATGTTGCTCATATCCAGGGCAGGCTTGGAGCCAGTTAGGAGCCACCATACCTGGAAGAACAGGCCAGTTTGTATCTTAATGCTGACCCTCCCTCCGTTCCCTCTGTCAGCTGAGTCCATGTTGCTGGCCTTTGAAGGCTTTGTTATACTGGAGAAATGGCCAACCTCCTCTACCTGCGCTGAAATGCAGTCATGCCAGACCTCTTCTGGGGTCAGGGCTACTCAGGTCTGATGCAGTATGTTCAAATGTGACTCTTTCCATGGCTTGCTGCGACTAGTAATATCAGTAAGTGCCCTGGGAACTTTATGTCAGAATCTTTGCATAATAATAATAATGTTGGTATTTGTTAAGCGCTTACTATGTGCTGAACACTGTTCTAAGCGCTGGGGTAGATACAGGGTGATCAGGTTGTCCCACGTGGGGCTCACAGTTTTAAGGTGAGAAGCAGCATGGCCTAGGGCAAAGAGCATGGGCCTGGGAGTCAGAGGACCTGGGTCCTAGTCCCTGCTCTGTCAGTTGCTTGCTGGAACCTCTGGCAAGTCACTTGACTCCCCTGTGCCTCAGTTTCCTCACCTGTAAAATGGGGATTAAATACCTGTTCTCCCTCCTATTTTTACTGAGAGCCCCATGCAGGACAAGGGAAGGTGTCCAACCTAATTTACTTTCACCTCCCCCAGAGCTAAGAAATGTCTTTGACATAGATAAGCCCTTTAAAAACACCATAAAAACTGCATGCTTCAGTGTGCCACACTTTCCAGGTACCACACTAACCCTTGCCTCTACTTCCCTAGAAGGCTCATAGTGTGGGCCACCTGAAAAAATGTGAACAGTTGTGGAATTCATTAAGGGCTTGTTATGTGCCAGGAATTGTGCTAAGCCCTGGGGTAGATAATGGGATCAGATACAGTCCTTGGCCCACAGGGAGACTTCCTTGTCCTCTCCTGAGCCTAACCCACCTCACCTGGCTGAGATCAGTAGGTAAGACTCAAGCCCAGGGAGAGCTTTTATGACACCTGATCACCTTTTGGTTCTTGTACTTTGGTTAGTTCCTTCTTTGACCATAGAAAGGATGAATTTCAAGGTTCCCCTGAGGTTGTATTATGGAAATCTTACTGTATTACAATTTGCCGTTTCTATTTGGAAGGAACAAAACAGGGGAGAGAGAGAGTAGCTCAGTGTCCTGCTCAAAGTCAGTGAAAAAGCTAGGTGTGGACACTTCTGTTTTTGATTTGAGGCATGGGATCACCTACGAATTATTCTCAGTTATGGTGAGAGAGATGATCTCCATCTTTAGCTTTAGTCATGGAAATTTGTTAGGTTGTAGACCTAAATCTTATTGGGTTTGTTGACCGACAAATGCGAAGTTAGAGGTGATTCAATTTGCTCTCACGTACATGTATATAGTTCTATTTACATATTGTTTATATACTTATATATACGTTCAGTTAAGCTGTTGCTTCTTGATGGGTTAATAGTGCTTCTTGCTTTATACTTGTTCTTCCACTGGCTTTCACTCTCTTTAAATAATTTTTTTCTAACTCCTGCACTTGGTTGAATGCCCCTTGAGGGTGGGGAATGTGTGTCTTGCTATTGTTGTACTCCCCCAAGTGTCACCAGATGCCCAGCACATGCCATCGATTAATTGACTGAGATGTTGTGGAAGGGTAGAGTTTTAGCAATATCCTGAGGCCTGTCTGCCTCCAGCAATGGACAGAATTAATACAGAAAGGCTGGGGTGGGTAACATTAGGAAGGACTGTGGCCTTGTGGAAAGAGCACAAGTCTGGGAGTCAGGAAATCTGCGTTCTAATCCCAGTACTACCACTTGCCTGCTATGGGACTTTGGTCAAGTCACTGAACTTCTCTGTGCTTCAATTTTGACATCTGTAAAATGGGGATTAAATTTCAATTTTCCCACCCCTCTTGCCGGTGAGCCATTCCATATGAGACAGGAACTGTGTCCAGACTTATTACCATGTATCTACCCCAGCATTTAGCGCAGTATCTGGCACATAGGAAGTAATGAACAAATACTACTGTTGTTATTATAATTCTGTAACTTGAGGCTCTGCATTCTGGATGTGTGGAAGCAGTGAGAATTCTTTTTTGACTGAGTTTCATAGTTGACATTAGGATCACATTTGAATTTTTCCCTCTCCATTTCCTGAATATATTACTCCCTATTCTTTTCACATGGTGTTCCTGCTTTTTTAACTCACTCCTGCTGTGCGCAAACAAACTCATCTGCATTTCATGCTGATAGAGGTGGAGTTAAAAGGAAACTGGTAACCCCATTTGGTCCACCTTCAAAAAATCATGCTCCATTTAGAAGGGGCATGGGAGAGATCAGTGAGTTATGCATAACTGGAAAAGAGGAAGATGAAAAAAGGGAAAAAGCTAGGCTTTTTTTATACATCCAAGTGCCCTGATTGGGACTTTTGGCTACCGATGGAGCCAGCTCCGGTGGAAGCCGTAGAGTTCACCCTTGGAAGGCATTTAAGTATTTCCAGGAGAGACACAGGCAAGTTCTTATAGTTCTGAGCTATTTCACCAAAGAGGGTGGTCATTTTTCCTAAATCACAATCTTTCAAACATGCCAAATAGTAATGAGTTAACCCAGGTGCCCTTGATAGGAGCAACATAATACTGCAAGTCTGCTGCTGTGAGCTGTTGGGGTTTTGTAAGAGGAGGGGGTGAGATGGGTATAGGTATAGCAAACACATGCACACCCCACAACACAGACCGTAGGTTCCTTGAAATCATTACCGTACTATGGGGCATGTTTTAGCATAGACAGACATGTTAACAGTTGGGATCCATTCCAGAACTCCTGGAAAAATAATTTAAAATTCATCCATGTACTATACACTATTAAGTTAAAAATCATTAAGCCTTTGTTTAATCTCTGTTAAAGTATTGACTAGTAAAAAAATGACACTAAGGCTGAATCTTCAGGGAAGGTTGCAGAAGCAGAAGAATATCCTGACTGAGGTAGTGACGCTTCAACTTTAGTGAAGAATTTGCCCTATTTAAGTATAGGTAGCCTCTATAAAGCACTCCGTAGTATGCTAACTTCTCTGAACGGCCCTGTACGCTTCTGAATGTCTCTCTCCATCAAGGTTATTGTCTTCAGTTAATTTTTAAAATTCCATTGCTTTCCTGAAAATTGTTACAAAACTTCTTAATTGTCAAATGTTAGCTGTTGGTGGTGAGATCATGGCATCTTCATCCATTTTGGCATTGTATTCTCAAAGTTCAAGAGTTCCTTTGTTGGACAAACAGTTCCTCTGAATGAGATGCAGTTAATGCTCATCAACAGTGGTGTCATCCAATTCTAAATTTAATTGCCTCCCAGGTCAGGATTGTCTTTGGTTCTCTGCTCAGAGGTCTCTTCTACAACTACACCTTTTACACCTCGAAAATAGATGTGGGAAAGCTTCCTCCAAAATCCATTTACTGTTGCTTTCTTAATCTCAGCCGAAGAATAGTGGATGCAGGGAGGGATTTACTCACTTGTAGCTCTAGGCCAGAATGTCAGGACAGTCAGGTTTTCGCATGAGGTAAGGCATCAGATAAAGTAGGTAGCGTCCCTGGGATGGTTGTATCAGGGTGTGATTTAATCTGGGCTAAAATGCTGTATCGAGGGGTGGCTGTAACTTGGCATACGTTTGATATACAATGTCCCCGTTGCCTAAACCTGCCTCTGTCCTCATCTTCTAGGAAATTTTGATCATGGATAGAGCAACAAGGAGGGTTAGGTAAGGGTGGGTAGGAAGGAAGGGATTCTGTGTGTCCTTGGGCAAGTCACTAAACTTCTCTGTGCCTTATTTACCTCATCTGTAAAATGGTGATGAAGACTATGAGCTCCATATGGGACATGGACTGTGTCCAACCTGATTAACTTGTATCCACCCCAGTGCTTCGTAGAGTGCCTGGCACATGGTAAGCACTTTACAAATACTGTTAAAAAGAAGTTCTTAGTGTAGTGCTCTGCATATAGTAAGCACTCAATAAATACAATTTATTGATTGATTATTGATAATAGGTAGCACATCATCCCTAACCTCCAAATGGATGCCAAGGAGAGCAATCAACCCACTATTACTCCAAATATCTTGTTTGGGGAAGCAGCATGGTGTATGGGATAGAGCGTGACACTGGGAATCAGAGGTCCTGGGTTCTAATCCTAACTCCACCACTTGGGAAATCACTAACTTCTCTGTGCCTCAGTCACCTCATCTGTAAAATGGGGATGAAGACTGTGAGCCCCATGTGGGACTCGGATGGTGTCCAACCTGACTAGTTTGTATCTACTCCAGAGCTTAGCAGAGGGCCTGGAATATAGTAAGTGCTTAACAAATATCATTAAAAAAATTTGAACTAAAAAACACAGTGCCTGCTCTCACAGAGCTTTCAATCTCTAGAAAACCATCATGGACCTATTACTCATGAATTTATCCCAACTCTTCTTGACCTTGCACCACTCCCAGTAGTTTTGAATTCCAAATATTAACCATACACTGAGGGAAAATGTTTTCCTTTGGCTAATTTTGGCCGTATCCCCTTCAGGCTTCAGTGGATGTCCTTTCGTACTGGTGGTGTGGAATATGGTGAAAAAACATTCTCTATTTTTCTTTCCAAACCCTTCAGTCACTGATGCAGTGGGCAACTCCTTCTGTTCTGCTATCCAATGGGACAGAATCACAGGTCTGGATGCGCTGAACCCTGTGATTTGGGTTCCGGTGGCCTCAGGCAGGGGGGTGTTAGTGAGTCTTGAGCTTCCTTCCCATAATGATGCCAAAAGGCCTGGCCTTCAGGGAAGGTTGGAACCTGCTGCTGGTGGCTGAGCCTGAAAATTTCCAACCCAGTTGAGCAACAGATGATTATGAATACAAACAAACAAGTCAATTTTCTTTTTTATTTTGGAAACATTAAGTAAATGTATTTGGGTTAGGTGTGCTGAAATGGAAGATATATATAAGTATATAAATCAATAAATAAAATCTTCCCTCTGTGGAATGGAATCACTGACCAAAGTGCTTCCTCCTAATGAGCCACCAATATACCTCAGCTCTGACTTAGAAGGACCACATCAGCCTTCAGCCTCCCTTCAGTTGGACTGTGAGCCTCTGGGACATAAACTTAGGAAATGCAGGCAGCTTTTGTCTCTTATGGAAAATGCACTTGCCACCTCTTATCTACCCCTCTGATGGGTGGGGAAGCCCATAGCTGGCTGGAGAGGCTCAAGAAGAGACTGGAGACTGGAGACTAGACTAGAGGGTAGAGACTAGACGCTGGAGTCGTCAGGATGGAATCCTCATTGGCCAGGCTTGGACCAGAGCCAACTGGACGTAGCCAGCTGGTGCCCAGCTGGGGCCTGGAACATTCTGTAGGTAAATAGCGGAGGCAGGGCTGAGAACCTTGAGGGGAAAGAGAAGGTGGAGGAAAAGGTGGGCATGAAAAAGGGAGTTTGGGGGATAATTTCCATTCAGTCATGGAATCCCTTTAGGACTGGACCCTCTGCTTCTCTCTGTGACAGCAGGAAGTCAGTGGTGGAGCTCTTGAGAGAAAGCTATATTAAAAAAGATTCTTCCTATTAAAAAAATAAACCACATGTTTTGGAATATTTTGGATTGTTTTAAAAAAAACTATAAGGGGGAAGGTTAGAGAGGTGCAGCAGAAAGAGCACTGAGGTGTTGTTTGCTGCAAACTAGTTCAGTCACCAACTTTAGCGTGTCTGGAAGAACCATAGTCAACGATGCACGATCCACTCGACTGTTCTTGGAGAAGCAGGGGAGAGGGGAGGCCAAGTAAGGAGAGGAATTTGCTGAACTGGGCCAGGTGTTTCCCTCAAAGTCCATCATCTAGTGCCTCGCTCAGTTGCTCCCATGCTGTCTGTCCAGCACCTGGAGGGTTTCATTATCTCCCTCACTGGAGTTGGCACCCTTGCAGAGAAAGGAGGCAATTTCTCTGCTTCAGAATTTTGCTGTCACCGTGAAATGGCACGTCTGGCACGTGGTAAGAGAAGAGCTTTCAGGCACCCAGTAAGCAAATGAAAATGCAGGTTGTTAAACCAACTGAATTACACCCAGGGATCTGAATTAGACCCTGAATGAAAAGCAGAAAAGAAAAGCTGAACCAAGGGTTTTCCTCCTCCTCTGTTGTGCACATGGCATTACCCAGCACACCAGAGGGGTTGAGGCCAGGGAGGCTGAGGGGACACCAGTGTGGAGACACTGGAGAGAATCCCGAGAAAGAGCTTTGAGCCTGTTAGAGAATGGTAATGAAGAAAGACAAGGCCAAGTTTTATTTTTGAGAGGAGAGCCTGTCAGAACCAGAACCACATTTGAAGTAAGTAGAGGATGGGGGTCCAGGTTTGAGGATTTTGGAAAAAAAAAAAAGTTGAAAATTATGCCCTGGCTGAAATTGGAAAATTCATCATATAAAATATGCCCAACAGAAACTCATTAGTTCTGCTGAGGCACCGCCACCTATTGAGTTAAGACTGGCTAATCCACAGATCGACACAGTTAAATGAAAAGGTTCATTTGGAACTGTTAACACCTTACAATAACACCTTGCACTTATACAGCGCCTTTCATGCAAAAGGTTTGCAAAGTGCTTTGCAGACGGGTATAAAAATAGAAATCGCCTCACCCATCACTGAAATATAGCCATCTTTTAGATGGACTGTAGCCACACACTACCCCACAGTTTGTAGGAGAATGCCTTCTCCAAACCAAATGTGTGTGGGGGGGAGTGCAGTTGGGCAGGATATTATTATCCACCTTGGAATTGGGCCAGGTCCTTTACAGTCAGACTACTCCAGTGACTGTTGGACTGTGGGTAGTCAGCTCCTTTTGGGGCCTAGAGGGTGAGGAGGGAGGCTATGAGCCACCGGGAACCTTCAGTTGTATTCCTGCTGCCTAAGGCCTCCTAGGGCCCAAGCCCGGTAGTGGTTCCAAATACCTCAGTTCCACTGGACTGGTTTCAGGGGCCTGCCTCAAATGGCAGATTCTCCTGGAGGGATCTAGCTGGACACAGTTATGCTGCCCCATTCTGGAGAGTCGTGGCAGGGTTGGACTCCTTTACAGCATCTTGAAAGAAGATTAACGGGCCCATGTCAGGTTTGATCCCCCTGGGGATGCATAAAGTCCCACTGAAGCTGCTCTAAGCATTCATTCAATCATATTTATTAAGCGCCTACTGCATGCAGAGCACTGTACTAAATAATAAGTCCACGGTCATAGTTACTCAGGATCATCTGGCATATTTAGACCGATAGCCAACACAGGATGATCCTGCTTCCCGGGTCAGTGATCTAGTCACTGAGACAGGCTTATGCCTGTTTCAATCACTGAATCCAGAAAAGGGCCACCAAGTGATCACTGATGGCACTCCAGAATAACAGACACTCTTTTACCAGCCATCCAGATGGGGTGTTCACTCTCTTGGCTTTATTCCAGTCGGATCGTCAACTGTTCTGCCCCATATGTATGTTAGAGGTGCATCAGCAAAAAGGTATTTGTGGGGAGTGCCAGCAGATGCCCTAAGAACAGTCAAGCTGAAAACCATATCGACCAATGTACAACTGGTCAAATGACCATCCTGCCAGTAAGGTTGCACACCCCCCTTGCTTCTCCAGGTGTTGTGCATTATCTTATCCTTGAAAGCTACTCCCACTGAGATTTAATTAACATTTTCCGGTGCTGTTCAGACAATTTCTGGCCCTGGTACTGCAAGAAATTGTTCCACTCCTATTAAAAGTTTAAGGGAATCTTTAATGGACGTAACTACTCATTGCCTTGTTCTGTTTTCTCACACACACACACAGTACTTTCAGCAGACTAACTTTGTCATGTTTGGGAAGGATAACAAAGATGTAACCAGCAGCACCTTCATTACCATTCCCGCCATTCACAGTAACCCCAATTCTTTCCTATAGGATTTCCCAACTGGAGTCTGATCCACTTCTACAGTTCTGATAAACCACAGCTCTTTTACAATTCAGCTCAATGTAAAAACAAGTTGGCAGCTTGAGAGAGACAGAGGAGTTCGTTCATTCATTCATTCAATTGTATTTATTGAGTGCTTATGGTGTGCAAAACACTGTACTAAGTGCTTGGGAGAGAACAAGAGAACAGAGAAGCAGCGTGGCTCAGTGGAAAGAGCACGGGCTTTGGAGTCAGAGGTCATGGGTTCAAATCCCAGCTCGGCCATTCATTCATTCATTCATTCAATAGTATTTATTGAGCGCTTACTATGTGCAGAGCACTGTACTAAGCGCTTGGGATGAACAAGTCGGCAACAGATAGAGACGGTCCCTGCCGTTTGACGGGCTTACAGTCTAATCGGGGGAGACGGACAGACAAGAACAATGGCACTAAACAGCGTCAAGGGGAAGAACATCTCGTAAAAACAATGGCAACTAAATAGAATCGAGGCGATGTACAATTCATTAACAAAATAAATAGGGTAACGAAAATATATACAGTTGAGCGGACAAGTACAGTGCTATGGGGATGGGAAGGGAGAGGTGGAGGAGCAGAGGGAAAAGGGGAAAATGAGGCTTTAGCTGCGGAGAGGTAAAGGGGGGATGGCAGAGGGAGTAGAGGGGGACGAGGAGCTCAGTCTGGGAACGCCTCTTGGAGGAGGTGATTTTTAAGTAGGGTTTTGAAGAGGGAAAGAGAATCGGTTTGGCGGAGGTGAGGAGGGAGGGCGTTCCAGGACCGCGGGAGGACGTGACCCAGGGGTCGACGGCGGGATAGGTGAGACCAAGGGACAGTGAGGAGGTGGGCGGCAGAGGAGCGGAGCGTGCGGGGTGGGCGGTAGAAAGAGAGAAGGGAGGAGAGGTAGGAAGGGGCAAGGTGATGGAGAGCCTTGAAGCCTAGAGTGAGGAGTTTTTGTTTGGAGCGGAGGTCGATAGGCCACCACTGGAGTTGTTTAAGAAGGGGAGTGACATGCCCAGATTGTTTCTGCAGGAAGATGAGCCGGGCAGCGGAGTGAAGAATAGACCGGAGCGGGGCGAGAGAGGAGGAAGGGAGGTCAGAGAGAAGGCTGACACAGTAGTCTAGCCGGGATATAACGAGAGCCCGTAATAGTAAGGTAGCCGTTTGGGTGGAGAGGAAAGGGCGGATCTTGGCGATATTGTAGAGGTGAAACTGGCAGGTCTTGGTAACGGATAGGATGTGTGGGGTGAACGAGAGGGACGAGTCAAGGATGACACCGAGATTGCGGGCCTGTGGGACGGGAAGGATGGTCGTGCGATCCACGGTGATAGAGAAGTCAGGGAGAGGACCGGGTTTGGGAGGGAAGATGAGGAGCTCAGTCTTGCTCATGTTGAGTTTTAGGTGGCGGGCCGACATCCAGGTGGAGACGTCCCAGAGGCAGGAGGAGATGCGAGCCTGAAGGGAGGGGGAGAGGACAGGGGCGGAGATGTAGATCTGCGTGTCATCTGCGTAGAGATGGTAGTCAAAGCCGTGAGAGTGGATGAGTTCACCGAGGGAGTGAGTGTAAATGGAGAACAGAAGAGGGCCAAGAACTGACCCTTGAGGAACTCCAACAGTTAAAGGATGGGAGGGGGAGGAGGCTCCAGCGTAGGAGACCGAGAATGATCGGCCAGAGAGGTAAGAGGAGAACCAGGAGAGGACAGAGTCCGTGAAGCCAAGGTGAGATAAGGTATGGAGGAGGAGGGGATGGTCGACAGTGTCAAAGGCAGCAGAGAGGTCAAGGAGGATCAGAATGGAGTAGGAGCCATTGGATTTGGCAAGAAGGAGGTCATGGGTGACCTTAGAGAGAGCAGTCTCGGTAGAGTGGAGGGGACGGAAGCCAGATTGGAGGGGGTCTAGGAAAGAATGGGAGTTAAGGAATTCTAGGCATCGATTGTAGACGACTCGTTCTAGGATTTTGGAAAGGAAGGGTAGTAGGGAGATAGGACGATAACTGGAGGGGGAAGTGGGGTCAAGAGTGGGTTTTTTTAGGATGGGGGAGACGTGGGCATGTTTGAAGGCAGAGGGGAAGGAGCCCTTGGAGATTGAGTGGTTAAAAATAGAAGTTAAGGAAGGGAGGAGGGCAGGGGCGATGGTTTTAAGAAGGTGAGAGGGAATGGGGTCCGAGGCGCAGGTGGAGGGGGTGGCACTTGCGAGGAGGGAGGAGATCTCCTCTGAGGATACTGCAGGGAAGGATGGGAAAGTAGGGGAGGGGGTTGGTGGGGGGGAGGGGAGAGGCGGAGGGGTGACTTTGGGGAGCTCAGACCTGATCGTGTTGATTTTCGTGAGGAAATAGGTGGCCAGATCATTGGGGGTGAGAGATGGGGGAGGGGGAGGAACAGGGGGCCTAAGGAGAGAGTTAAAGGTCCGGAACAATCGGCGGGGGTGACGGGCATGGGTGTCGATGAAGGAGGAAAAGAAGCTTTGCCTGGCGGAGGAGAGGGCAGAGTTAAGGCAGGAAAGGATAAATTTGAAGTGTGTGAGGTCGGCTTGGTGCTTGGACTTTCGCCAGCAGCGCTCAGCAGCTCGAGCATAGGAGCGTAGGAGGCGGACGGAGGAGGTGATCCAGGGCTGTGGGTTAGTGGAGCGAGAGCGGCGGAGGGAAAGGGGGGCGAGAGAGTCGAGATGAGTAGAGAGGGTGGAGTTGAGAGCGGAGACCCGCTCGTCGAGAGTGGGAAGAGAGGACAGGGCGGCAAGGTGAGGAGAGATGCTATTGGAAAGACGGATGGGATCGAGAGAGCGGAGGTCTCTGTGGGGCAGTAGCGAAGATTTGCAGGGGGAGGGAGTGTGAGAGATGAGGCAGGTGAGAAGGTTATGGTCAGAGAGAGGGATTTCAGAGTTGGTGAGGGAGGAGATAGTGCAGCGGTAGGAGATGACGAGATCGAGGGTGTGACCGAGTCGGTGAGTGGGCGCGGTATGGTGGAGGAGGAGGTTGGCAGAGTCGAGGAGGGATAGCAGGCGGGCGGCAGAGGAGTCGTCGGGTACATCCGTATGGATGTTGAAGTCTCCAAGGATCAGAGTGGGCAGAGAGAAGGAGAGAAGGAAGGTGAGAAAGGGGTTAAGGTGGTTGAAGAAGTCGGAGGTGGGACCAGGAGGGCGGTAGATGACGGCGACAAGTAACTGGAGTGGGTGGTAGAGGCGAATGATATGGGCTTCGAAGGAGGGGAAGGAGAGGGAGGGGGGAGGAGGGATAGTGCGGAAGCGGCAACGGGGCGAGAGGAGGAAGCCGACGCCTCCTCCCTTACCGGTGAGTCTGGGGGAGTGGGAGAAGGAGAGGCCTCCGCCGGAGAGAGCGGCGGCGGAGACCGTGTCTTCGGGAGAGAGCCACGTTTCCGAAAGGGCGAGGAGGAGGAGAGAGCGGGAGAGGAAAAGGTCATGGATGAAAGGTAGCTTGCCTGTAATAGAGCGGGGGTTCCAGAGGCCACACTTGAAAGTAGCTGTGGGTGCAAGGGGAGGAGGGGGGGAAGGGCGGGGGGAGGGGAGGGTTTGGATGGGAAGGAGGTGGCGGGGCCCTGGACGAGGAGAGGGGGATGAGGGGTGGCGGTGGGACAAGAGGACTGGGATGGGGCATGGGTGGGGAAGAGAGAAGGGGGGAGGGGGTGAAGAGGGGGTTTGGTGGGGGGAAGAGTAGGGGGAGGGGGAAGAGGGGTAGCGCTGGTAAAGTGGGGTTCTAGGGCAGGAGAGAGGAGGGGGGGAGGAGACAGAGGAGAGAGCGGGAAAGAGCTGAGCGAGAGAGGGGAAGGGGAAGGGGAGGATAGGAAGGGGCGGGAGGAGGGGGGGGGGGAGGAGGGACATGGCGAGGCCAGAGAGGTGGGTGGCAGCACTGACAACAATAAACAGTAATAAACGAAATCGGTAATATAGCAACATGATACAATATGATACAATACAGTAGTGCTAATATAGCAACATGATACAGTATGATACAATATAGTCGTGTTAATAAAAGGGGTGATGATCAGGGTCGGGGGTAGACTCGATTAAGGGGCGACCTGATCAACTTCAAAGTCTGACGACAGTAAACAATAACAAGCGAGATCGCAAATATAGCAACATAGGCACACTACAATAGTGTTAATAAGCAGGCGATGACCAGGGTCGGGGGACGAGCCGACCCTACCCAATCAGACTCAAAGTCGAGCGGCCAGCGGCCGAGAGAGTCCCAGAGCTCATGACCAAATAACCCTGTGGCGGCGGGGGGGCCCTGAGGTTGTCCGGGGTGGGTGGCGGCCATAGGCGGCGGCTAAGGTAAGGTAACATGGTGAGAACAAGAACGTCGTCGCCCGGGGCGGGGGCGGGAGAGATGAATCACCTCAAGAGGGAAGAGGGAGTGAGGCCTTCCCAAAATGGCCACCTCAGGCAGAGTGGGGGCTTCCCCAAATGGCCGCCTCGGGCGGAGTGGGGGAGCTGTTGGGGAGCACAATGTCCCCGGGCCCGAGCAGGGGGACACAATGTCCCCCGAGGACACAATGTCCTTGGGGCCGAGAAGGGGAGCACAATGTCCCCAGGATCGAGAAGGGGAGCGCAATGTCCCCGGGCCCGAGGGGGGGGCGGGTGGACTGGAAGCTGGTGGCTGGGGGTCTGTAGGGGCGAAGATCCGTAGTGTCGGAGTTCCCGAGTGGGGGTGCATTTGTCAGCTGTGTGACTTTGGGCAAGTCACTTAACTTCTTGGTGCCTCAGTTACCTCATCTGTAAAATGGGGATTAAGACTGTGAGCCCCATGTGGGACAACCCGATTCCCCTGTGTCTACCCCAGCGCTTAGAACAGTGCTCGGCACATAGTAAGCGCTTAACAAATACCAACATTATTATTATTATTATTAACAATATAACAATAAACAGATACATTCCCTGCCCACAGCGAGCTTACAGCCTAGAGGGGGAGAAAGACATTAAAATAACTAACTAAATAAGTAAATAAATTACAGAGTTGCAGGTTAGTTGACAGTCAGTGGATACAGCACTCCCTTCCACGTCAAGTTGGTATTGTAGAACTCAACGAAATACTGAAGAAAATGATCACCTCCCTCTCCCAAGGGGTGCTTCCTGTGTTGAAATAGCCTGCTTGGTTGTCTGTTTTCTACCCAAATCAAGATTTTTAAAAGCTCTTGGATTCATTTGTGAACCCAACTTGGAACCTGGCTTCCTTGGTGTTTACCAATGTTCTATAAGTGTGTTTTGTACTCCCGAAGGCCGCGAAACTGACTGTTCCTTGTCCACAACGCAGGAAGTGTCTGGCCAACTACATGGTCTTCATTCCACTCCATTTTCGTGGACCTCAGATGAATCCAAGTTGCTGTGTAAACAGTCTTCTGCTGGAAATAGATGGTTGCTTTTGACCTGGCAAGGAAGGAATGTGGGTGATGTTGAATTGGAGAGTCAAAGGTAAAAAACACTGCTCTATTCTAGATTCTCTTAATAGTTTATTTCCTTAGAGAGGACCTTTCACCCCAGTCATATGACAACCACTAAAAGTAGCCAGAGTCTTCTTGCTGGGAGTTCCACCATTTCACTATGAGAGAATCAGAAACAAGACCTGTTTGTCTTTTATAGAATTTTTCATATACTGGTCATTCTTGCTTCTGTTTATTGAGCTTTTCTTGTAATTTTGTATTTAAGTATGATTTTATTTATTCATTCATAAATGTTTATTGAACCCAGACTGAGTGAAGCAAACAGCACTAGGTGCTTAAGAACATCCAATATGAGTATAAGACTTGATCCCTGCCCTACAGGAGCCTATACAATAAAGAAGGGAAATTGTGAAAAAATACAATAAATCAGCCTTCAAATTAGGAATTGGAGAAATTCAGTACCTGAGTAAACCATAAATCATTTTTCTTTGGATTTTCTACACTTCAGAAATTTTACATGAGGGCTTTGACCAAATCATGAGAAGAATGTGTAATAGCTGATCAGAGTCCTTTTTAGTGAATTCCTAACAAATTATATTAGTGTCCCCATAAAGCGCTAGAACCAAATATCCCTAAATCAAAACCTGAAAGTGATCACAATTCTCTGGGTACAGAGAGACCTCTGTGATCCAAAAAAAGGAATTTTAGTGATGAGGCCTGCTTTGGTCCTCCATGTGCTGAGGCCTGCCTATCCTTTCCTGCTCTTGGGAGGGTCTATATTCAGGCTGGAGAAATGAAACATCCCAGTGACCCAATAATACCTTCTGCCCATGGTGGAATAGTCATTGATGGAGAGCACATGGCCCTTCCAGAAAATAAGCTGGTGTAAAGCTCCACAACGTTATTATATAATCTTTATGCTCTGGGCTGGCATCAAGTTTTCAATCTCTTGGCATACCTCCCTTGGTGTTAAAAATTGAATTTCCTTTCTGTCTTATATTTTGAAGTCTTTAAAGTTTGCCTTCTATCCAAGATGGAATGTAGGCAATAAAGGATAATTTCATGAAATGTTTAATTTAATATCTTTAAGAGCAGTTTTTCTAGCAGAGAAGCAGCATGGCTCAGTGGAATGAGCACCGGTTTGGGAGTCAGAGGACATGGGTTCTGATCCCGGCTCTGCCACTTGTCAGCTGTGTGACCTTGGGCAAATCTCTTAACTTCTCTGTGCCTCATCTCATCTGTAAAATGGGGATTAAGACTGTGAGTCCCATGTGGGACAACCTGAGCACCTCGTATTCTCCCCCACCCAGCGCTTAGCACAGTGCTTGGCACATAACAAGCGCTTAACAAATGCCATCATTGTTATTATTGTTATTATCCCAGCGCTTAGAACAGTGCTTGGCACATGGTAAGCGCTTAACAAATTCCATCATTAAATAGAATTTCAAGACCAAAATTTACATGTATCTTTGGGTATGTTAGACTCACAGTACCAGCAGGCAGCTTTGAATTTAATTTTAGTTTCCTCACTGGCAGACAGAGGGAATATTAGACCTTCTTAATGCTAGCTGGGTGAGAAGTACCAGGCTCTGCTAGGAAAACTGGGTTTTCAAAGTAGTTTGGCTCCATCTCAACAAAGAAATGAGGTGGTGGGGCCCAGTCATTGCATATATGCAGAATTGAGCAACTGCAGCAGTAGGATTCAGTCTCTGTCTTCCTATTGAAAATCAGGCAGAGTTCATTCAATTCATTCATTCAATCATATTTATTGAGCGCTTACTGTGTGCAGAACACTGTACTAAGCATTTGGGAGAGTACATTATAGCATTCCCTGACCACAACGAGCTCACAGTCTAGAGTCTGGAGTTCATTCATTCAGTGGTATTTATTGAGTGCTTACCGTGTGCAGAGTGCTGTAGAGTTCAGGGAGCACTCTCAAGGCTTGGAAGGGGACTGACTAATGACCTGCCTCTGACATTATTCAATCTCTGTCTGATCTCGAACATGCACTCACCATTACATTTGACTTCTCGGGCACCTTCCTCCTGAAGACAGTCAGTTGAGACGGGGGCAGGAGGCTCAGGCTCATTGAAGCCAATCTTCCTACCCCTTATTCAGCGTATTTCTACTACAGCTATCAGGGAGGGGATGCACAATTGCTTGGAGACAACCTGGGAGACTCCAGGGAAGGGTGGAGGGGCTGGCAAAGACAACTTCTTATCTGGACACTTCTGGTCTTTCTCATCTATGGTTGCTGCCATCTATAGTGGGCAACAGTGTAATAAATCATATTTATTGTGACTGACTGTGGTGCAGAGCACCCAACTGAGCACTTGGGAGAGTGCAATATAACAACTGATAGACACATACCTTGTACATAATGCCTGGGAGAGTACAGTGTAACAGAATTGACAGACACATACCCCACCCATAATGAGTTTACGGTCTAGAATTAACTTACACGTGCCACTGGTCTCCTTTACCTTCTCTCTCCTCTCCTCCTCTTCCCCTTCCATCATTCCCAGGTTCTAGAAACAATTGTCTCAGTTTATTGTCACTTGGAGTCCTAAGGCAGTATTTTATGGTTAATTATCTGGTCTTATACCTTTGAATAAAAATAGATCTGATGTTTGTTTGTGAAACAGTTCGTGTTTACCTTTTTTTGTTGAACCAAGCCATCCAGAACTGAGCTGATTTCTGATTCATTCTCATTCATTCAGAGAGTATTCCTGTCCAGCAGAACAGCATATAAAGAGTAGGAATAACCCACAGAGAGAAAATGCTATGGATGAGCTACCAGGCCCCACTTTATAATCTTTTTATAGAGATACCGGTTTTCCAATCCTTGGGGGAACATCCGTAAAAGGGATGGTCTGAAGTTTTCATATGAGCTTTCTGTCTTGCACTACCTCAGCGTACTACCCCAGAGTAGAGAATGCTTCTCCTATGAGGAGTTAGGCATTTAATCAATCAATCCATTGAATTTATTTAGTGCTTAATATGTGCAGAGTACTGTACTAAGCGATTGGGAGAGTACAACCTAACAGAGTCAGAAGGCATGGTCCCTGGCCAGAGCAGGCCTGCGAGGTTAGAGAACAGTTTATTTCTTCTCCACACATGGAGCTTGGGCAGCTGACCTGAGGTGAGCCAGATCACCTCTTCAATCCTCTTGAAGAGCTGGAGTTTCACCCTGGGGTCCCCTGGGATACTCAGCTCTGACCATTGTGGATGGGTCACTGATGTACCCTCAATCTGGGTGCCATGGTCCCATTGTGAAGGCTAGGTTTTAGTGGGTAAATCAGCATGGAGCCAGAGGAGAGGAAGAAGCAAAGAGGCAATAAGAGAGAGAAGTAAGAGGATATTATGCCCCTCCCACCTATCAATCCATCAGTGGTATTTATTGAGTGCTTAATGTGTGTGGAGCAGTGAACTAAGAGCTTGGGAGAGTACAATGCAGGACATATTACCTGCCCACAGACAGTTAGAGGAAATGACAGTCAGAATATGCTAGCTGTTTTCCTTTGGATCTGTTTTATTAAGGACCAGGCTCCGCTGGCTAGGCTCTACCAAGTGCCCCATTTTTCCTGTTTCTCTTCCAACAGCACCCATTTCACAGCCTACTCATACCCAGGAACAAGACCAATTTCTCCTCTCCAACTGGTCCCATGACAAACAGTTTGTTCTGAGCTTCCCCCTTTTCCTTCACTTCTCACCAACAGCTCTCATTTGGGACCCAGACAGAGTAGGGCCAGCCAAAAGGAAGGCAATGCCAATTCTGGACAGTAAATTCCATCAATTTGCCAAAATGAAAAATAAAAAGTCCCTGGATTAGAGGATTGGGAAGTGTTTGGGGTTAAGAAAGAGATAAAAGATTTGGAGTCTGCCTGCCGTACCCTCCACAGAGCCAGTCTTCCTAGCAAGTAACTCCTATAATCAGGGAGAGGATATGAAAAGAAATTGTAGGAAATAATTCTACAATCAGCCAAGTTAAAAAAGATTTGTTTGGGGCATGTCTACACTGGTCTTTTCAGTTTATTGGTGAAATAATTAAGCAATCACTAGTATTTATTGAGTGTTAACTCTATGCAGACCATCATACTTAGCACTTAAATATTCCTTTCTTGGTGTCCTGTGATGATAGGTTGCCTTGATTTGGAAGGAACAGTGATGAGGATTTGGGAACAGCAGCACTCTGTTATTGGGTGATGCAGACTTCAATCGATCAATCAGTCAGTCAGTTAATCATATTTAGTGAGTGCTTACTGTGTGAAGAGGACTGTACTAAGCGCTTGGTAGAGTACAATACGAGAGTTAGTGGGTAGATTCCCCTGCCCTAAATGGGCTTACAGTCTAGAGGGAAAAGCATTTGACCTTGACGTGATATGAACACGCAACCTTCTGACTCCACCTCCAAAGAGGAGCTAATCTATAGGTTAGGTTTGCTTTCTACTGGTTGCCTCACACCCATCCCACAGGCTAAACCTGGACATTTTAGATCTCCATTCTCACCCCAGATCTCCACTCTTGCCCCTCTAGGACTGCCCCCATGCCTGACCAGAGAAGAGAAGGTTTAAGGTGCAGCATCCCATCATTCCTCCCCCTGCAGAAAAAGGTCACAGTTTTGCTAGGCCTGGGTCTTCTCTTGCAAACCAAATGTTTATTCATTAATTCATTAAATCATATTTATTAATAATAATAATAATGTTGGTATTTGTTAAGCGCTTACTATGTGCCGAGCACTGTTCTAAGCGCTGGGGTAAACACAGGGGAATCAGGTTGTCCCACGTGGGGCTCACAGTCTTAATCCCCATTTTACAGATGAGGGAACTGAGGCACAGAGAAGTTAAGTGACTTGCCCACAGTCACACAGCTGACAAGTGGCAGAGCTGGGATTCGAACCCATGAGCCCTGACTCCAAAGCCCGTGCTCTTTCCACTGCGCCACGCTGCTTACTGTGAGCGGGGCACTTTACTAAGCACTTGGGAAAGTACAACACAAAAATAAACAGTGACAATCCCTGCCCACAATGAGCTCACAGTCTAGAGAAGCTCACAGTCGAGAGGGAGAGTGCTGCCCACCATGTGTGGGTATGGAGGAGTGGAACCTTCCTAATGATAATAATCGATCAATCAATCAATCAGTTATTTATTGAGTGCTTACTGTGTGCAAAGCACAGTACTAAGCTCTTGGGAAAGAAAAATGCAACAGAGTTGGTAGATACAGTCTCTGCCCAGAGTGAGTTTACAGTCTAGAGGGATCTTACAGTCTAGAGGGATAATCATAATTTGTCAACTGTTTGCTATGTTCCAAGGATTGTGCCAAGTCCTCTAGCCTGAAATCTCTCTGTGGGCAGGGAATGTGTCTAGCGACTCTATTATGTTGTATTCTTCCAACTACTTGTTAGAGTGCTCTGCACTAAAATAAGTGCTCAATAAATACAATTGATTGATTGATGAATGCATGATAATCACAGCAGATACAGTCCTAGTCTGACATGGAGCTTACAATCTAAAGGGGAGAGAGCACAGCTGTTTAATCCCCATTTTACAAGTGAGGAAACTGAGACATAGAGCAGTCAACTGATTTGTTCAAATCACCTAGCAAGCAGGTGATGGAGCCAGGATTAGAATGAGGCCTCCTAGTTCCCAGTCCTGTGCTCTTTCCACTAGGCCAACCTTGCTATTTCCTGTCACAGGAGAGCCCCCGCAGTTCCTCTGGGCTTGGCAGGAGAAGTAGGCTTAGAACCTTAGACCTTTAGAGGTCTCACAATCTGCTAGTCACTAATTTTTCATAAAGAAACCTTGGGGTTTCAGAGGTAAAGTGATTTTTTTTTTGAAGTCCACTGGAGATAGCAATCTTTCAGAGATGGAGAGGCTTGCACAATCCAACCAAGACTGAAAAATTCAGAATTTTATTTTTCTGCACTATCCAGAAAAACTGGTTTCCCCAATCTACTATTTTTATAAGCAAATATTTGCATCTAGAATGACAAGCCACTGCACCCAGTAATGTAATGCTTAATATTGAATATTATACGATGTTTCTTTTTGCTATTTACTGAGGCATTAAGTTAGTTTTGGTTTCCTCAAAACAACAGCATAATCTTGCTCGAAATATCTTTCGAGGCGACACTTGTACGTATATCAAAGACACAAAAGATGAGGTTGCCAAAATCAGATATTTGCTTCCTTTCCCTTGAATAGATGCCGTTTCACCATCCAAGCGACATACGCGTTGCTTGCATGGAAACCTTTACTGCCTTTAAACTCTTCACATTTCTTCACTGTAGTAACACCTCATCATCATTCACAAGAATTTGTTCAGCACCTGTAAGATGCACAGAACAGACTGAAGCTCATTATGAGCAAGGAATGTGCCTGCTAACTATGTTTTATTCTATTCTCCAATGGCTACTACAGTGCTCTGCCCATAAAGCGCACTAAATAAATAGCATTAATTGACTGATTGTGCAAAGCTCCGGCAAAGCACATCACTGTCGTTCCCCAGAAATGTGATTTTTCAGTTACGTGGTCTAGCACCACAGGGAGGCTCCTATATTGGCTTTTCACACAACCATTCCTGGGAATGTTGGGCAAGCAGTCTGTGCGAGCATTCACGATGCAAAGACTGGGAAGTCATTGCTCCTCTGTTGCTCCCACAGGCTGCCGACCACAGGGCCAGAGCAGATCTTGCAGAGCTCAAATACCAAGGATTTTGATGGAACTGTCATACCCACCCCTGGACCTGCCTCCCTGGGCCTAACTCTCCTCATTGGAAACAGGCAGAGTGACATCGGCGGGATACCCACATCCAAACTTTAGGTCTGTGACTTTAGAGAAGAGGGAGCTTTAGGTAGTGAGAACCAATCTTTTCATATTGCTGTTATCATCAAGGTGCTCGCTGTCTTCATTGATTATTTCCTTCCCAGGCCTCCTGAGCTGTTTAGCCTGGACCAGACATGGGAATTCCCCTTGACAGAAAAGGCAATGGAAGTTGAGGGTTTTTTTGTCCTCTCCCTCTCACCAACCCCTTGAGATGACATGAGACCAGTCCTCGGTTCAGATAAGCTCCCCTTCTACCCCACAGGGGGATTGTTCCTTTGGAGATGAATTGGTTTCAGGTGGGAGGATGGAAGGACACGTTTGATAAAAAAAAAAAAAAGGGGGAAATGCAGTGTGAGGAGGAGTTAGGGAACTCCGGACCAAATCTGCGAAACTTTGTTCATTACGGAACGTGCAAAAGCACCATACGTGTGAAATCTGCCGAGAAACATGGTGGCGGGTGCGGTGACAACCCTTTCAGAACTCACTAGAGGCACTCCCGGAGTCCTCCTGTCACAACATCACAGCTTCTGGGAAATGAATGAAGTGAATTGCCTAATATATGGACTGAAGCTGTAGGAGTCCATCGCTGCTCTCTGGAATCCACATGGGCTTACAACCTCCATATGGACACACCCAGAAAAGGAAATATACTTTACAGGCAAAGGAGACGTGTATCCATAGAGTCAGGTTGGATTGCAATTAAGGAATAAGACATGACAAGCAGTGCATTTCTGGGCAATTACTGCATGCCTCGGGTGGAGTTATAAGGCATAAGGCCAAAGGTTGAATGACTTTAACCACCCGAGCAGAACAATAATCCCCTAGAAATGCACAGCCTGGAGTGTCGAAGAGAGGCTGAGTAACAGGCTGGATGGGATCGAATGGGGAGGCTGCCAGAGGCAGGGGAGAGCGTTTTGCCAGTTGAGTTTTCCAAACCCCCTTGTATGGCAAGACAAGAGAATCGAGGAGTCGAGGAGACAGTCGGAGGCTGCAGGAATGAACACATAAAAGTTGCCCTGCACAATTGCTTTCAGGAAGCCAAGCTCGGAGTGCAGCCTCAGGAAAAAGCTTCCTTCACCTTCAGCGGGTCTCTCCTCCTCATCAGGTAGACACGAGGTCGTAGATAGCCCACAGGCAGCCATCAACTGCCACCGCAGATCTGCCCTGCCCTCCGTCCTGTAGGACGGGGTGCAGCTAAGCAGATGCCCAGCCGCTGATGGAGGCAGGAAAACACGACACAGAGGTGCAGAGCCACTTTTTCCTTGGGCAGTTAGGGTCCCACAAGGATAACCGAGTTTACTGGTTTGGGGGCTTAAGCTGATTACCGCTGATTGTAACGTACTTAGAAATAAACCAAAGGCAGCTGGCTCGCTTGAGTCACACTTTTCCCCCCACGATATTTAACGTCCGAGAAGATGGTGAAAAAAGTCCGAATTCCCAGATCAGTGTTGCGCAGCAGATTCTCCTGACATGTTTATGTCAGTTTCCTGGGTTTCAGTGGTTGGAATGTGCTTTTTGGAGATGGGATGCTAATTGCTATCTGCTAAGACACATTTCACAACAAAGGGACATTCCTGATCTTGGGGAGAAACAGCCTCGGTTATCATCACTCTTGTGTGATTGTGCCAGCTTTTCCACTCTGATAGGATAACATATGTTTCTCATATGATCATACAGTGGATTTCTTATGCAAAGTAGTTGTAACCTTAGCTGAACGGATCCTAGATTTTTCTTTAATGTAAAGGATGGCTAAGCACACTGCAACTGCCTGAGAAATGCAAGAATCGTGCCCAGTAAACTTTCAGCCAATCAGTCAATCAATGGTAAAGAGTACTTGCTGTATGCAGTGCACTGTACTGAGCACTTGAAATGATAGAGTAAAATTAATAATGATGACATTTGTTAAGCACTTACTATGTGCCAAGCACTGTTCTAAGCACTGGGGTCAGCGGGGGCGGTGATGCAAGGTAATCAGAATGTCCCACGTGGGGCTTACAGTCTTAATCCCTATTTTACAGATGAGGTAACTGAGGCCCAGAGAAATTAAGTGCCTCGCCCAAAGTCACAGAGCTGACAAGTGGCGGAGTTGGGATTAGAACCCATGACCTCTGACTCCCAAGCCCAAACTCTTTCCGCTGGGCCAGACATGATGTCTGCCCTCAAGTAGCTTATTATGTTATAGGTGAGCCAGATGTTAAAATGAATTACAGATAGGGGAGACTACCCATTAAAAAGAGATGGTCACAAGTTCTGGGTTGGGGGGTGGTGGTAAGTACTCAGGTGCTTAGGAGGTAACATGCTCAAATGCATAGGTGCTGCAAGAGGGAGGGAGAATTTAGTGGGGAAATTTATTCAATCGTATTTATTGAGCACTTACTGTGTGCAGAGCACTCTACTATGTGCTTGGGAGAGTACAATATAACAATAAACAGACACATTCCCTGCCCACAACAAGCCTACAGTCTAAAAATAATAATGATGGTATTTATTAAGTGTTTACTATGTGCCAAGCACTGTTCTACACACTGGAGAAGATACAAGGTTATCAGGTTGAATGGGATCCCGGTCCCACGTGGGGCTCACAGTCTTAATCCTCATTACACAGATGAGATAACTGAGAAGTAAAATGATTTGCTCAAGGTCACCCTGCAGACAAGTGGCAAAGCTAGGATTAGAACCCAGATCCTTCTGGCTCCCAGGCCATGCTCTATCCACTAGACCACTCTGCTTCTGGTTAGTCAGGGAAGGCCTCTTCCTGACTAGACAATCACACACACACTTTCACTGTGGGCAGGGAACACATCTACCAAAGCTATTGTATTGTACTCTCCCAAGCACGTAGTACAGGGTTCTCCTCAAAATAAGGAGCTTGGCTTAGTGGATAGGGCACGGGCCTGGGAATCAGAAGGACCTCGGTTCTAATCCTGGCCACTTGTCAAATATATGACCTTGGGCAAGTTGTTTAACTTCTTCACTATGCCTCATTTATCTTACCTGTAAAATGGGGATTCAATCCTACTCCCTCCAACTTAGATTGTAAATCCCATGTGGGCCAGGGGCCGTGTTCAGCCTGATTAGCTTGTATCTACCCCAGAACTTAGTACAGTGCCTGGCATGTAGTAAGAGTTTAACAAATGCCATAAAAAATAAGTGCTTAATAAATACCATTTATTGGTTGATTGATGTTGGGAGGAGATATGTTTTTAGCAAGGCTTTGAAGATGGGGAGAGTGGTGGTCTGTCATATACGAAGGGGGAGGAAGTTCCAAGCAGTGGGGAGTGAAGTGTGCAGGCTGGGTTGTAATGAGAGAGGAGTAGGTTAGAGGTAGGAGGGAGAGAGAAGATCAAATGCTTTGAAGTCGACTGTGAGGGGTTTCCACTTGATGTTAACACAGATGAGCAACCATTGGAGGTTTTTGAGGCATGGGGAGATGCACAGAGAACAATTCTTTAGAAAAATGATACAAGTAGCAGAGCGAAGAATGGACTGGGGAGGGGAGAGGCTGGAGGCAGGGAGGTCAGAGAGGAGGCTGTTGCAGTAATCGAGATGGGATATGACAAAGGTTTGGACCACTGGGTTAGTAGTATGGATGGTGAGAAGGGGGCAGATTCCATGTTGTGAAGGTAGGACAGTCAGAATTTGGTGACTGAATATGCTGATTGAAGGAGAGATATGAGTCATGGATAATGCCACGTTTCTGAGCTTGTGAGACAGAAAGGATGGGGGGTATTATCAATGATGATGGAAAGTCACAAGGGAAAGCCACAAGATGGTCCGGGAGGTAAGATGAGGAGTTGAGTGCTGAACATATAATAATAATAATAATAATAATGATGCTGATAGTATTATTATATATTTGTAGTGAAGGCAGGACATCCTGAGAGAGATGAGCCTTGGGTTAGATTTCTGGATCTGCCACAGAAAAAGGGCAGGTCTCTTAACACCTGCTATACTTTTAGCACAGAGCAAATATTTTCCCTCTGAAAACCTCAGAAAGAGGGAAAGATCCAGACAAAAAGTTCTAACTCTTATTGGTCCAGGTCATCCTGATTATGCAAGGGCTGATTATCTAGGAGATTTTTTCCTTCCTCCTTCTCCTCTCCCTTCCCCCTCTTCTTTCTCTTCTGCCTCCTCCTCTTCCTCCTACCTCTTTCCAAACTGCTCTTTGGAAAGCAAAGAGCAACACCCTTGGGAGCATTAACTCAAAGCTGTCATTTTTGCAGCTTATCAGCAGCTATGTTGAAAGTCAATAGGGGAAGAGGTTGAGAATGTTGACTGAAATGAAATATCTGGATTTTCTATAGATTTCCAGTTATTAATGCCTGTCTAATTCCATTAATACAGATAATTGAGAGATGACTGCCCTAAAAAGAGTTTCCCTTAAGAGCCTCCATCCTTTTAGATAAGTTTAGTTGTCATTTGATTTAATAATCATACGAGAAGCCTCTCCAGTGTGCCCTGCACTGGTTGTCTTTACACTAGCACCTGAGAGAAGGGGGAGGGCCCGTGAGTTGGGGAGGTGTGATGCTAGCAGGCGTAGGCCTGAGAAGAAGTGGGGAAGGCCACAAGAAAGAGCTTCCCACCTTGCCCCAGAAAGCAGCTCTATCTCGAAGTCTTTCAGATCTGTCCCTCTGGCCCTAACCCCTCTAGTCAGCCAGAGGGCTTTAGAGAAGCAGCATGGCCTAGGGGAAAGAGCACGGGCCTAGGAGTCAGAGGACCTGGGTTTGAATCCCAGCTCTGCTGAGTGCCTGCAGAGTGACCTGGGCAAGTCACTTAACTTCTCTGTCTCCGTTCCCTCAACTTTACAAGGGGGATTAAATACATGTTCCACTCCTATTTAGACTATGAGCCCCTTGCAAGACCGGGACTGTGCCCAACCAAATTAACTTGTATGTCCCCCAGAGCTTAGAACAGTGTTTGGCACATAATAAGCGCTTAACACATACCATAAAAAAAAAATCAAAACAGACACCGTGCAGTGGTAGAGCATTAACCAGACTAACTGCCGCAATGCCAGTTTAACATAGGCCTAGTCAGGACAAGGGTCTAGGGATTTGGGATCTTGGGGGTTCTCTGTGGTAATCTTGTGGCCTCTCTGTGGTCTCTGTGGCTTCCTCTGAACCCTAGGGGAGACCACCAGGCAAGAGGCTGGGGAGAGTTAGTAGGATGTGGAAGATGGTAGGGTTGAGGATTTCTCTAAGTATTCACATAGTCCTTTCTCCTCTTGTCATGCAGAAGTAAAAAGAACCCAAAAGATATATTCATTCTCCCCCTCCCTCTACTTTCTCCCCTCAATGCCCCCATCTTCTGCATTTATTGGATCTTTGGAACCAGGCTCAGTATTTAAATTAAGACTTAAAGAGACAGTCTCTGGCCTCAGGGAGCTTACACTCTCCCAGAGTATCCATCTCTTGAAGAGAGGAAAGATAGCTGTGGAGGGTTCAATCTTTTAAAATACAAAGCTGAAAGTTTTAAGGTCTTCTGTTAGAGTATAAGCTCCCTGAGGTCCTAACAGAGGACCTTACAACTTCAGGCTTTGAGATTGAACCCTCCATAGCTATCTTAACTCTCTTGAAGAGATGGGCACTCTGGGAGAGTTTGTGCTATCTTTGGTGGTCTGTGGGCCATTTCAATTGTTTTAAGGATCTTTACAGGAACTTAAAACCTCAACTTAAAAATTCAAATCCCAGTAAACCAAAAAAAAGTATACGGCTTACGCATTCATTCGGTCTCTGACCTCAGTGCTGCTATTCCTTTTACTAGTCATGCTTGCATCAAACACAGATTCCATAGCCGGTTTTCAAAATGGTGATAAAATGTCCCGTTCATTGGACTAAGCTGGCTTGTGGTTCTCAGCATGACTTTCATAACGTTTATGAAAGATAATGCCGTCTGTCGCGTTGACTAGTGCTGGCTGGGGTGTAGAAAGCAGATCTCATAAAGTTATGGTAGACCACAATAAACCATGCCTTCTGCATGTCCGTACCGCCCACTTCGACCACAGTAATGTTCCACAAGATCCTGCAACATGTCAGAGTTTACTCTTTTGCTGGAAGGATCACCTCAAAACAGCCATGTTTAACAGTGTCACTGGTATGGTACACAAGCAGCAGCAAGAAAGGTACCCTGAATAACATGATGCGCTGCACCTCTCAGAAAGGATGGGAACAATTGGTATGGGAAAGTTCCCGATTTTCCTTTGCTACAGAAGAAAGAACTATCCAGTGACAGTCTAAAAGTTAGAGCTTCACAATTTTACTCAGATCTGAGGTGTGTCTTTACTTGAGGTGTGTCAGATGCTCTAGATTTTATTCAGGACAGGCCAAACCACCATTCTGGTTGCCATCATTTTTCAGGGTACTATTCATTGTAAATGTATTTTTATCCTCCATGATTAAAAAAAATGCCCCTTCAAATGCCTAGAAGATATCGTAATACGCTGCTCCAGAGAGCGGTGGGGAAGCCGACAGCAACTGCCATTTTAAAAATAAAGTTCATTTGGTCAGCCTCTCGCATCTCTCTCCTGCCTTTAGGCAAAAGATGCACACATTTCAAAAATCCTTCTGAGGAGGTAACGTGTGTCTCGCTTGGAAGAATCTGGCACCGCCTTTGTGCATGAGTCTGCTGACCTACAGATGTCATTCTGGGCAAACTGTCACGTTTAATCTAGCTCCACCAGTGCGTGGGCTGAACCCGTAGCATTTGAATGTGAGTCCTGTTGGAGTCCAACTCTCTGAGATGGTGACTTTCCAACCCTGGCCTGCCAGGGAGAGGGTAAGAGAGCCGAAGCAACAGATCAGAAGGGTCTCTCTCTTCTTCCCTTTCTCTTCCTCCCCTTCCCCTCGAAGGGTTAACTCTACAGAGGGGAAAATTGCTAGACTTTATGTCTGTGCTTGGTGGGAACTATTAAATTACCGCTGGATGTTTTTAATTATGCCACACATAAATGACTGAACACAACAGCGTTTTAATCCAAATGTGAGCCTCATTTATGAGTGCTCTGTGTTTGCTCGGCAGCGCACCGGCTGGCACTTGTTTGTGGTGGCCCCTTTGTGGCACCGTAACAGTGTGGGTTTTTTATTTCAAGTGCAAGGATGGGAGCTGGGGGCTGGCAAGGGGAAAGGAAATGGGTAATAAAACAGAGAGCTAAGCGGCTCACTGGAGCCAACGATGCTGGGATCTGGTTAATGGCTCCGAAATGAAAAAGATTCGGGGGTTTTCGTGAAATCCCATAGGTACACTTGCCAAGCCTCAAATATTAGATGGAATTACAGTTTCTAACTCCTCCCCTTTCCCCACAGCTTCGGGCCTTATTTCGTCAGAAGATTCGCCCTCGGTTTCAGAGCTGGGACCCAAGGGTGAAATGATCAAGGGGGTTTGCAGCCCGGTATCCAACTGGCTGGTTTCTTCAGCTTTGGGGGTGAAGCTGAAAGCAAGAGAGAAGAGGATGCTAACTTGGTTGTCCATTGGATATCGGGCTTTCTGAGTAATGCCACGGTTCTCACCATCCACCCAGCACTGGCTCAGTGGACTTGGGGCTTAGTCAGCACGTGAAAAGACCATCTTGACTGATGCTGATGGACTTGAGGGTAGATGGGACTTTTAAGGCAAGGTTTGAGGAGGGAAAGGGAACCCAGAGGTCATGTTGGAAACAAGAGGCAGGAAGGTGGGGGTGTTGGTCGGGGCCTGGAGTTGGAGATGAGGAATAAAGGCAAGGGAACTGTTAAAAGAGAAGGGAAGGTTTTCTCATCTTGCATCACTCAGTGGGAATTGTCCCATTGAGTCATGTAGGATGAAAACCTGACCCAAGATGAGTAATTTGAGATGAAATACTGGCCGAGGAGTCTGAGGAACTGCTAGCAGGGTGGATTGGAAGGAACACAGGGAGCCTGAGGGGGAGCAGGGAGCCTGGTAAGAGTGGATGGAAGAGAGCTGGGTTTCCCAAACACTGTGGGTTTGGGGGAATTCATGAAGAGCAGTTTTGGGGGACAAACCCCTCTCCTTGCCAGGAGCCCGTGGGAAGAAGGGAGGCATAACTTGACCACACCTCAGGGCCTGTGGGAGTCCCCATTTTGGCACTGAAATCAAAGATGGCAATGCCCAATTTTTTCAGGGCAACCTGGGGAGATGTCCAGAGTACAGCATTTAGGAAACATTCTAGAAGAGCATGGCAGGGCTTTAATGGCCACAAACTAAGGAATGCAGTCCCCCAAGTCCTTATGCCAGCTCAGGAGCTTTTGTCAACCAACTCTCATGCTCAGAACCAAACTAATTCCAGATCTGAGAGCTTTGGAGACATGGCCTGGCGAAAGGGCCATGATTGTCCAGTGTAAATTGGCATCAGGACAAGAAGGGCAGTAGCATGGGGGAATGCCAGGTGGAGATGTAATCAAATGAAAGCAAACCAAATCATTTATCACATCTGTACAAGAAGCACCTTTTCTGTTGGTGAAGCAAGCATATTAGCCATCCATTCTCCCAGTGAATGGTGACTAATTGCATACCCAAGAAGGCCTCTATATTGGTTTTCTTTATTTTAATCCAAGAGTCAACTTCCGGGCCTTAGAGTGACTGAGAGACAGGGTCTATCCCCGACCTAGGTGTTTGCTCTCTGGTAGACTTGCTTTAATTATGAGAAGTAGCATGGCCTAATGGATAGACCACAGGCCTGGGAGTCAGAAGGATCTGGGTTCTAATTCAGTTCAACTACTTGTTTGCTGTGTGACCTTGGGCAAGTCATTTAACTTCTCTGTGCCTCAGTTACCCCATCTGTAAAATGGGGATTGAGATTGTGAGCCCCACATGGGACGTGGCGTGTTTCCAAACTGATTAGCTTGCATCTATCTTCTCCCTGATCTAGTTCAGTGCCTGGCACATAATAAGCACTTAACAAAAGTCATAAAAATTGCTTGCTGAACCCTAAATGAAGACATCCAATTGCCGCTCCTGTGTGTTTCTCCAGTGAAACAGGCCCTTCTTTCCTCCTTGTCTCCTTCCCTCCCTCAATCCCGCCACTTGATGGCTGTGTGACCTTAGGTAAGTCACTTAACATCTCTGTGCCTCAGTTACCTCATCTGTAAAATGGGGATTAAGGCTGTGAGCCCCATGTGGGACAACTTGATTACCTTGTATCTACCCCAGTGCTTAGAACAGTGCTTGGCACATAGTAAGCACTTAACGAATACCATAATTATTATTATTATTACTACTAATTAATGTTGGTATTTGTTAAGTGCTTACTATGTGCCGAGCACTGTTCTAAGCACTGGGGTAGACATAGGGGAATCAGGTTGTCCCACGTGGGGCTCACAGACTTAATCCCCATTTTACAGATGAGGGAACTGAGGCACAGAGAAGTTAAGTGACTTGCCCACAGTCACACAACCAAGTGGCAGAGCTGGGATTCGAACTCATGAGCCCTGACTCCAAAGCCCATGCTCTTTCCACTGAGCCATGCTGCTTCTCCAAGCTACTGTGAGCTAGGCACTGTACTAAGTGCTGGGGTAGATACAAGCTAATTAGGTTGGACCCAGGTCATGTCCCATTTGGGGCTCAAGTCTTAATCCCCATTTTAAAGATGAGGTAAATGAGGCACAGAGAAGTTAAGTAACTTGCCCAAGGTCACACAGCAGACCAATGGAAGAGAGGAGATTAGAACCCATGCCCTTCTGACTCCCATGCCTGGGCTTTATCCACTAGGGAACACTGCTTCTCTCCCTCTCTCCCTCCTATTTTCCCTCACTGCCTCCCTTCCTCCCACCCAGGGCTACAGATCATGGAAACCATACACCTGAGATCCGCCGAGTCTGGCAGGCATCTGGAACTCTCTCCAGATCCCCAATGCTTCCTCTTTCTTCTCTCCAGATGAAGTCATAGCAAGAGCCAGAAGCACTTTCTTAAACCGGCCACCCAGAGAGACCCAAAAAAATTGTATAGATTTCCTTTCCTAGGGAAAAGACAATGACTTTTAAGATTATTAAATTACAATTTCATAGTAACATCAGAGATCGTGCTCACCCAATAACTACAGAGAGAAACCTCTTGGGTGAGAAGCAACCTGGCCTAGTGGAAAGAGTGCGGGGCTGGGAGTCAGAAGGATGTGGGTTCTAATCCTGGCTCCGTCACTTATCAGCCATGTGACTTTGGGCAAGTGATAGAGAAGCAGCGTGGCTCAGTGGAAAGAGTGTGGGCTTGGGAGTCAGAGGTCACGGGTTCTAATCCCGGCTCCACCACTAGTCAGCTGTGCAACCTTGGGCAAGTCACTTAACTTCTCTGTGCCTCAGTTGCCTATCTGTCTAATGGGGATTAAAACTGTGAGCCCCACGTGGGACAACCTGATCACCTTGTATCACCCAGCGCTTAGAACAGTGCTTTGCACATAGTAAGCGCTTAACAAATACCACAATTTATTTTTTATTTAATTCTCTATGCCTCAGTTACCTCTTCTGTAAAATGGAGGTTAAGACTGTGAGCCCTACGTGGGACAACCTGACTACCTTGGATCTACTCCAGTGCTAAGAACAGTGCTTGGCACATACTAAGCGCTTAACAAACACCATCATTATTATTTGGGACATGGACTGCGTCCGATCCAATTTACCTCTATCCACCGCAGTGCTTAGTACAGTGCCTGGCACATAGTGAGTGCTTAAGAAATGCCATTATGACTATCAAATCAGAAGTAAACCATAGGAGCTTATTGCAAGAAAGTGGAGTGTGGGGAAAAAACACCGATTCTTTCAGAGAACTCAATGTGATCTTATAGTGATCTTCGTCAGTGTAATGAAGGTGCTGTCAGCAGTGGCTGTGTGGATAGTCTGCAAATGGATAATACTGTATCTTTTGAAGGATTTCAGTCGGTGTTTCCTGATTTGGGGGATTATTGGAGTTCTAGAGGGTTGGCATCTCAGCTGAGAACATAAGGTCAACCGATGTGCTGTAGATGAACTCTAGCTATGACACCATATTCCTCAGGGTGCCTTCATTCTACTTTATCTCCTCAGTTGTTCCAAGCTGCGCACCTATCTTGCAGCCAGCTGAGCCCTAGAGCCAAAATCCTCTGGGAGAAGGAGAAAGAGATGAAAGAACCTGGAAAAGTTGGCTGTAAGTGGAACATCCAAGTGACTTTCTTGAGCTCTCCACGTCCTTGGAGAGATGAAACATCTGGCCATCCCCTTTCCAAGCCTTGCCGTCATCTGAGTGAGCTGCATCACCCTCCGAGAAGAGTTCCCCGGCGTTTCAGGGGAAAGCTGGCCTGAGAGAAGAGAACAAGGAGATCTTTTCTTTAGAAGAACACCCTTTGGTGAATCTGCAACTCTGGCTCCTGGCCCATGATCTCATGTTGCATATATTATGGAAAAATTCATCTGTTCCTCCCACTCATTTCAGGGAACTCCACTCACAAAGAAGGATTTAAAACGGTTCATCTGAGGGGGGTGGGTAGCCAATATGTACGTCGTTCTATATATAGGTATTTGACGATGACTCTGCAGACATGAGAAGCCAGAGATCTTCACTTGGGTCTCCTTATCTTCTGCCCACTCCCTCATTCTGCCCCAGCAGCACAAAAGTCACTCAGTTTAATTTAACTATTCGGTCCTTCTCAGCTTTCCTGTTCCAATGCTCCAGCATGCTTTCAATGCTCTCATTTCACTCCTGCATTTGTCCACCTTCCTGAAGGGCAGGGGCTTTCACTAGGGAATGCTTCAAAGCACTTTAAGCAGCTCAGCCCCTAAGGGAGATGAGGGAGCTGGCTAATGCGGATGATCTGAGGCACGCAGGAGCTGTTTGCTTTTGTCAGCCTGTTCCTTTGACAACTGCTGCTGCTCTTTGCTTTTGTGCACGTGAGTAGATGTGTGCATATGGATATGAGGCCTGTCCTATGTGGGACAGGGACTGTGTTCAACCTGATTTACTGGAATCTACCTCAAGGCTTAGAACAGTGCTTGACATATAGTAAGTGCTTAACAAATATAATAAGAGAAGCAGCGTGGCTCAGTGGAAAGAGCCCGGGCTTGGGAGTCAGAGGTCATGGGTTCGAATTCCGACTCTTCCACTTGTCAGCTGTGTGACTGTGGGCAAGTCACTTCACTTCTCAGTGCCTCAGTTGCCTCATCTGTAAAATGGGGATTAACTGTGAGCCTCACGTGGGACCCTGTATCTACCCCAGTGCTTAGAACAGTGCTCTGCACATAGTAAGCACTTAACAAATACCAACATTATTAATAATAATAATAATGAATGTTTGTACTGTCATTTACTGCACCTCTGCCCGCCTACTCTCTCGATGCATCACATGCCCCAGCGGAAGCAGGGACAAAGAGTATGCAAATGGCCCTGCATAAGCCACGAGCACTATAATCAATTCCTCTGTGTAGTTTCTGAGCCTCATCCGTGACTCCTGATGAGAGAGTCCCTGGCCAAGTCCCTGGCCAAGGAGCTCTGCGGAGGGGATTGGGTGGCGTTTAGACTGTGAGCACGTTACTGGGCAGAGATTGTCTCTATCTGTTGCCGAACGGTACATTCCAAATGCTTAGTACAGTGCTCTGCACATAGTAAGTGCTCAATAAATGCTATTGAATGAATGAATGAATGAGGCAGAAGATGTTGTGATACCTCAGGTAAAATCTTGAGACCTCAGAGGTAGTTTCCAAGAAAGATTTGAAAACCCTATTGTCGAGCTTCCAGTTGCAACTTCATTTGTCAGAGTTCCTAATTCCTTTAAGACAAATAAATATAATAAAAGCTCAGTCATTTAGAAGACACAGGGATGAACCCACTCTGAATCCAGTATTATCAGTCAGTGGTATTTATTGAGTCCTTATGTGTGCAGAGTCCTGTATTAAGCACTTAGGAGACTACAGTACAACAGGGTTGGTAGACATATTCCCTGCCCCCAACTTTATATTCTAGAGATTCTGGATAATGCCCTGAGCTACTAACAATAAATCAGTAATGATAGAGTTATCCGTTAAGTGCTTAATGTGTGCGAAGCACTGTACTAACTGTTTTCTCTTGCTCTGATATCCAAGTACCTAAAAGCTGAAACTTCAGTTTTTCCGCATAAGCAGTGCCTATACCCAGGACTGCTTAATGAATGAAGTTTTGGGGGCCATCCCCTTTAGATGGAGCTTAAAGATACTCTGTTTTAATTAACCAATCAATAGTATTTTTTGAGTGCTTACTGTTTGTACAGCATTGGATTAGTCACTTGGAAGAGTACAATAAAATTAGTGGACATGATCCCTGTCCTCGAAGAGTTACCTTTAAAATGCAGCTGAACTTTAGTAAAGAGCAAGTCTGATGTCATGGAAAGTTCTGAGAAGTTCAGGTTTTTGCTGCAAATCTTAGATTTTGCTAAGGAGGGTGAATAACATGGATGAATAGAATGTTTCCAGACAAACCTAGGCATAATTCTTAGTGAAAATCTTCCCCTTCTCAAGTTCCTGAGGGGAATTATGGCATTGGGCTCATGCCCAGCCATTTCACAGGGTGTTGACTTGGCTCCTCCCTTTTCCCCAAAAAAAGGCAAATCATTTCGTGCTTTGGACCGAAATGAGATTTAAATTTGGGGATTTGGGGATTTGCTTGCACCTGAAAGTGTCCCAAACCTTGGCATGGGGTGAGATAAGCCTCACATAAACCAAAGCTGCCAAACCACAGCTTTTGTGTCTCATTTTTTGGGCAGTGAAAGAGCCTATCATGGCCTAGTGGATAGAGCATGATCCTGGGTGTCAGAAGGACCTATTTTCTAATCCCCCCCTGCCACATCTGCTCTGTGATCTTGGGCAAGGCACCTCACTTCTCTGTGCCTCAGTTACCTCATCTGTAAAATGTGAATGAAGTCTATGAATTCCACATGGGACATGGACTTTATCCAACCTGATTAGCTTGAATCTACCCCAGTGCTTAGTACAGTGCTTGACACATAGTAAGCACTTTACAAATACCATTTAAAAAAATAAGATTGTGACATGGTGGTGCAGCCTCTTCATGCTTGACAAACTTGTCTCTGTAGGGGTAGGAAGATATTTGATCAATGCCATTAATTTACCCTGTGATTGTCATCTCGATTAGTCAAACTTATTTAGAAATGCTTATTGAATTGAGGGCATGAAAATTAGAACTGCTCTTGAAATTTTTGGAAAAATAGCAAACCCTGTCCCATCCCCTAGTTTCAATTCCACATGTACTACAGAGATGGGACCAAGCAGATGATAACCTGCATCATTCAAACAAGGTGAAATCAGAGCTGCTCTGTGGGTAACGAGAATCTTCCCTTGTGGCCTTGGCTGAACAAAAGAGGGTCTGCTTTCTCCATCAACTGGTGTTCCATATGTGGGGTGAGATGAAAGGGCCAAGGCCCTGACCAGGGCATGGGGGCAGGTTCTAATTTCTGAGATCTGTAGCTCCAGAAGGCAGAGCAAATGGTACCTTACTAAGAAACCCATGTGAAATCCAGCTGGCATTTGCCTTAGTTGCTCTGTTCAATACTATTCATTTCTTATTCAGAATAACGTTTATTCAAAACTGATATACCAATAATGCTGGGAAGCAGCATGGCTTAATAGAGCACGGACCAAGGAGTAAGAAGGACCTGAGTTCTAATCCCCACTCTGCCACTTCTGTGACCTTGGGCAAGTCACATCACTTCTCTGTGCCTCAGTTACCTCATCTATCAAACGGGGATTTAGACTGTGGGGCAGGGATTGTGTCCAATCTGATTAGCTTGTATCTATCCCAGTGCTTTGTACAGTGCCTGGCACAAAGTATGTGATTAATCAATATGATTGTTATTATCATCTTTATTAATAATAATAATTTGTGAAGGTGATCTTAGAGAGGGGTCAGTGGGAACCTTACAAAACTGAGGGTTTGAGGGTAACATGGAATTCACAAAATTGATTTACCAATGAAAGAATTTCAGGTATGTGGCAGGTGGAAGAATAAATAATTATGGCATTAAGTAGGTGTCTGCTATGTGCCAAAGCACTGAGCTAAGAATTGTCATAGATTAAAGATTATCAGATCAGACATAAACTGCATCCCCACATGGACTGCCTAGTCTAAAAGGTAGGGAGAGCAAGTATCTTAACCTCTCTTTCCTCGGTTTCCTCATTTGAAAAAAGGTCTCTCACAGTAGGCCAATGGCAGAGGTGATTTACAACGAAAGAGAGAATAGGCACTTGGAATAGCTGACTCAGCCTGGCTAGATCAATCATGGCTAGATTTTTGGTTGCCGGTGCTATGACTGAATAAGCCTGCTTAAAATAGTCATTGAAATGTCCTGGTTAGATTAGGCCCTTCCTGGAATTTCCCTTGAGATTCCCATTAGGGAAGCTGGAAATCCACCAGCCCGAGTCCTGCAGTGGCAGTAAGCCAGGGCCCTAGGTGGGGAGCGGGGGAGGTGGACCCTCAAAGGTTTGCACATCTAATATGATCAACTATGCATAGATCAATTGAAAGGATGTAAAGTCAGGTTTGCTGGTTTCAAAGAAATTGATTTACTAAGTTTTCTGAAGTGATGGCTCTATTCATAGTGGAAGTTTGATTCACTCCCTCCATCACCAACCCAGACAAATCATGGTAAGTATTTTGAAACAGAGTGAATGAAAACTTTGAACGTTCAGATGAGCCCGAGTTGACACCCATGGGATGTTAAATGCCGGTTTGATCTTATTATTATATTTGAATACTCTTCCTGAGGTAGGCTACTGCTTTGCCAGGGACAAGGAATAAAGCGGTTAAGATAAAAAGTATGTTTTTCTTTGGGAATTGAATGAACTTTGAGTTTGGACCGCTTTGTTTTCTTTTGGTCTCATTATGTTCAGCTTGTTTTAGAATTTTATTTTTTATTCTTAGGGGGAAAATCCAGTTCTTGAAGACCTTAAATGCTTAAATGCTATTTAATCATTACAAATGACCACAGTCTGTAGTCATACTCTAGTTCATCATATGTGAATAGACATTGTTCGCTATGCCCCTCCCACTTCCCCTGTACCCTTCATTCCTCTACCCCTCACCATTTTTCTTCAGTTTCCCCTTCTTACCCCCTCCTTTCCTGCATCTCTAGATATCTCCTTCCTCCTCTCTCCCCTACTCTCTCTCTTGCTTGCTCTCTTTCATTTCCCCCTCTTGCAAGTTTTTAGCTCCCTCCATTTTTCTCTCCCCACTGTTTTCTCTCCCCACTGTCCTCTCCCGTATACTTCTCCAACTGGACATGCATTTAAAGAATCCTCAGCCGCCTTTGGGAGGAGACCAGAATGAGCTTTTTTCGGAAGGAAGCGGGGGAGGATCATAGTGCAGAGCCAGAAAGGGTGGAGGCAGGGGGTGGGTGGGAGGAGGAGCAGTGACACAGCTGCATATAGAAATAGCTTCCATAGGGTTCAAGATTCAACTGATGTGGTTTCAAACTGGTCATATTCTGTGCATTGTCAGAAACTTGGATGCAATACAGCATCTCTTCTTAAAAAGATATTATCCTGCCTGGACTCCTTTTTAAAAAGTTATATACTTCCTCCGTTAAGTAACTAATGTAGAGCTATAAACACTAACCAAGACATTTGGAAGTAGGTGATAACTCTTACAGAAGAGGTACAAGGCTCTTTAATTGTATGGATTCTGCCCTCCCTTTCTGCCGTCTTATTAAGTGGCCGGGGAGGGGCAGGGGGCCAGCGCGGGGTGGGGGTGGGGGGAACGGGACTACATGATAACCTCCTCATTACATGATTCCAAAAAATATCCTATTGCCTGAAATTACATTACTAGTCGAATCTCTGGAATTCCACAAGAAGTGTCAAATTTAGCTGACTCAAAAGTTTTCCCCTCAAAACAAACTTAAGCTAGAGAAAAAGGCTCTTTAATCATTGAAGAGCCTCAGCCCATGAAAAGGACTCAATTTGAAAAGATTGCAGTGAGTTTGTTAAATAAGATGTTGTGCATTGAAAGCATTCTCGGTCCCTTCAGTCAAGATCATAAATTCCACGTGTGGATGGATGAATCTGATCTGACCATGGCCAGGCTGGGCTCTAATAAAGAAGTGCCAAACCAGGACCAGACTGAGCCTTCAGGCAATTCAGTATTCAGTATTGGGCCTGCGGTTCTGCAGGTGTTTATCATTTTGTTTTTGAAATGGCTTCCTGAGAGAACACTTTGACTGGGAAATAGTGTCAGAATCCCGACTTTTAAATCTAGCATGGAGGGCTGCTGCTTGAAATTTACAAAAAGCAGGGGCAGACTGGAACTGTGGTGGGCCAGCTATGAGCTGGAGAGCTCATAGCTGGAGAGCCAGGCTGCCTTCCTCCTCTAAAGTTGTTCTCTTTCACCTTCCCTGAAGCCCACCCACCCCTCCCCGCCAGCCCAGAGCTGTAGACACCGTGGCTACGACGGAGAAAAGTGGACAGATGGTCACGGTGGCCCCTGACTATGTTGGGTCATTGGATCAAGACACAAGGAACCTGACTTGATTTTCTGGGAAGCGCTGGATTGAAAAGGGATATTTTCTCTTTAGAAAAAAACCAGCGTTGAATAGAGAAACACCCTATTAGATATTTCTACTTAAAATAGCTTCCCTTCCTTACCAGGACCACAGGCCTTGCAGTTTCCTCACCAAGCTACACTGAGTCTTTTTGGCATTCAGCTCGCCATCGTTCTAAGTAGTGTTTTGTTCCATCAGAGTTCCTGGTAGAAGTGGGCCTAACTTCCTGCTGCTATGGATGCAAACTTACGATGACAGCTCTTTTCCAGTGTGGAGGGCAGTGAACGGTAAGTCAGAAAATATGAATTCTTTTCCTGTCTCTGCCACTGAATAATATACCGTATTGCCTTGGACTGTTCTTTTAGGAACTCCGCTGGACTCACAGTTTCTGGAAGTTGGGGTTCACAGCCATGCTGAGAGTGTGGCATATATGGCATTAGTTACAGGCACTTCCTTCTGAGGGGAGGTTCCCAGCAACCCTTGCCTGCTGCGTGATGCAAAGATGAGGGGGGCAGGAGAGAGGAAGGTGTGTAGGTCTTGATTGTGGCCAGCACTGATGCCGTTGAGTTGGCATCAGTACAGGAGAGCTATGGTGAGGAGGGGCCTAGGGGCAGAGGTGGAAATTCCAGGCTCAAAACCGGACTCATCTCCGTTGCAGCCCTTTGCACTCATTTCTCGGAAACATGACAACAAATAATCAGCGACAATTTCCCAGCCTCCTTCCCGCAGATACCCAGCAAGCTTCACATCACTGTCAACACAAGGTTTCCCCCGCTAGACTGAACCCTCCTGCTTCCTCTCCTGGGCCAGACCTAATCTTTCCGCTGTGCCCTGGGAGGGCGCTGCCCAATCTATGGGGGGGCACAGGCGTTTTATCATAGTACAGGCCCAAATCCTTGTGCCTTCCAAGACAGGTACCCAAGTGCCTCGGAGTTCCAAGTTCGCATTGTTCAGCAGATCCTGTTTGTGCTCCACGTATTCTTCTCCAGGGTAGCCATGGGGCTGATTGCACCTTTCATCTCCTCTGACCTTTGATAACTCTCTTCTTGTTTTGCTCAGCTGTTCTCCCATCCCCACCGCCAAATAAGGACTGGGCCATGTTATGACTTTACCCTGACAAGTTTGGAGGGCTTCTGCCATGGTCGAGCATTAAAAATACTCCTATAAAAAAATAAAGAGCAAAAATATAAATACTCCCCACCCCCCTACCCACCCAAGCTCTCTGCGTACACAATAGCTGGAAAGCGGGTGGGAGAGCAGCGGTGTTTTCCTCTGTCAGTGGGTCAATGTGTTCTGTAAGCACTTCCGTCCTGTCCAGTCCCCTGTTAGCCTCCACCTGCTGGCTGGCCAGCGCTGGAAGCCCGACTGCCCGGCCACACCCTCGCTTGGCTGGCGCCGGCGGCTCGCTAGGCCTTGCCCTTTGATTATTTGTGTTAACAGTTAATTTAGCACCATGGCCACGTGGGCCAAAGCTGCCTTCACTTCCTCCAGTCGTCCAACAAATGGGACTTTTATGAGATGCCTTTCACAGCGACTTCCCCCATCCTCCCCGGCCGCCTGTCTTCTCCTCCCACCGTCTGCCTCCACCCCCCACCTCTGCCCCCCCTGCACCCAACACCACCTCTCAACTGTAATCTTTTCTACATCTTTGCAGGAAAAGAGCTATTTCTGGCTGCTCTTCCTATCCCTCGCCCCACTCAAGCTGATTGAAGGGAGATTTATGGACTCAGGTCTGTGGAGTTTGGAGGAGCTTTTCCTGCAGGTTTTTTATTTTCGGTGGGGGACAGGCGGGGGCGGATGGCTGGGTTACGTATGGAATTTTTTAATTCAGTGTCTGCTGCTGTGGGTAGATGGCTGGCTGCTGGCGTGACAAACTCTGCACCGGTTATTTTTTCGCACAGCAATCCCATTGCAGTGTTGTTCCCTAGCATGTTTCAGATCCTGTTCACCCCAACGGTTAACTTGTCATGCTAAAAATCTGACACCCAGATCCAATTTCATTAAACTCTCAGGTTGTAAGGTTCTTTGTGATAATGTTGCTACAGATCCCGGGCAATATGTATTTTGGCTCTCAGGGGCAAATAAATCATTTCATAAGTACCTTCTTCCTAACATGCAGCCCATTTCAGTGGAGGGGCAGGCGGTGAGGAGGGGGTAGCTCTTTCTAGGAGCTGGAGGTACAGAGAGAGGCAGTAATAACTCCCAGTGATTTTCTAAGGAGGCTCTCCCGGCCCTTAACAAACTTTTTTTCCCTCCTGGAGTTGCTTAGATCTCTCAGCCTTGATGAGGTTTCAACTGCTGGAAAACAAACTGTGCAGTCATTCACTGACCTACAGCAATCCAGTCCCGCGTGCTTTCCTTGAGGGCATGCCTTGTATGCAGGGGTCAGTTTGGAGGAGAATTTTACAGACCACGTGACCATTCACTCAGTACCCCTCAACCTTTCATCCCCAAGGATTGTTCAAAGTCAAGCTGCAAAGTACTCCCGGAGGCTAGAGTACTCCCATGGCAAACCCTGAAATTCAAGGCAGCTCTAGTACAGGATCTGAATCTGGACCCTGGAGGTTGATCTCCCAGGCTGACGTCTTTATCTTCAGTCCAGCAGGGGGAGAAGATGACGATTCAGTGCCGGCAGAGTGGAGTATTGAAACGTGGTAATTGTAATTCAGAAGGCTGGGCCAAGAGGGTGATGCTAGGATTTTGGGCGAAATCATTTTTGAAATGAATCCTGCCCTCACAACATATGTAACTCCTTTTCCATTAGTGCGACCCTTTAGGGGATTTCATAGCCAAAGCATATTGCACTTTATAGTCCTTTTTGGCTGCGTCATCTGGGAAGGTTTCTGTGCCTATGCTTCACTGCTCCACGGAACTCAGCCACACCTGGATGGGGCCCTGATGCCACTGAGATAGCTGTTCCCTTCCATGTTGGAGTATGGTTTGTGTGTTCATGATCATATCCCAGTATGTCAACACCTCGAATCTTCTAATCTCTCCACCTTATAGACGCCCAAATGGCATTTTGGCACGTCAAACCCCTCCTCTTCACCCATAGCTCTCCAGGTGATTCTCTTCATTCCTTCTAAAGGGACCCGGCTCTCGACTCTCCCTCCTCTGTCTCCTGGCTTATGCTGTTCTGCCAGCCTGGAACTCTCTCTCCCCGCTAATCTGACAGACCACAATTCTCCCCACCGTTAAAATCCTCTTAAAATCCTGCCTCCTCCAACAAGCCTTCCTTGATTACTCCAAAAGGAATCCCCTGATTGAACCCCTCTCTTTTCCCATTGTTTCATCCTATCAGCCATCACAACATTCATGTATCTGGCCATTTAGTTATTTAGGCTATTATTTTTATCTGTTCTCTCACTCCTAACTATTCTGTATACTTCTCTTTATGTCTTTTGTCTTTCCCATTAGACCGTGTACTCCTTGAGGGTAAAGACCACATCTTTGACTTCTTCGAAATGTTTCCAAATTAGGCCTACTCTGCTCTGAACACAGTAGGTGCTCAAAAGACAATGCTGATACTGATTTCCATTCTCCCTCATTCTCAAATGCACACACATTTATAGGCATATTCACATACGATATTCTCAAAAAATACTTGGGGTAAATCAAATAGTCCAACCTATTATAAAGTTAGCAATTTCATCCTTTCCTTCCAAGCTAGACATTTTAAGGATGATGTAAGTATTCACAGACCAAATGTTTTTCTTCACCAGTGCAGGTGGCAGGATTCAAAAGAAAGGAGGGATTTACAACCCACTTTCTTCCATTTAGTAGCTCTTCTATCTCCATTTAGTGTAATTTGTTTTTGGAGCTGCCTACTTTGTAGAAAAAGTAGTCTGTTTGTTGCTAGTGACAGAAACAGAATGGAAAGAGGTTGAGAATGCTCAGAGAATATGTCAGTTGTATTTCCTGACTTTTGTTGACTGTAATTAGGAGGACTATATTTTTATGAATGATGATATATATGTTTAGGGTACCCATTCAGTACTTTGGGGTTGTAGAGCTGTATATTTTCAAGAGATACCAAATCCACGGAGTGAAAATAAGCCTCCACAATTGTAGTGAACAAAGTATTTCCTTTTGTCTTTTGTTGGTCTGACTAGAATCTTAATCAATCAGTAGTTTTTATCAAATGCTGATTGCATTAGAGGCCTGTACCAAATGCTTGGGAAAGTGCAATAAAATTAGAAGATATTAATTAGTATTCATTCAATAGTATTTATTGAGCGCTTACTATGTGCAGAGCACTGTACTAAGCTCTTGGAATGAACAAGTTGGCAAAAGATAGAGACAGTCCCTGCCGTTTGACGGGCTTACAGTCTAGACTGCACCTGTCCTCAAAGAGGACAAATCTAGTGGGGGAATGTGGGTTTGGAAACAGGCACTGAAATAATTTACAGGTAGGAGGAAGGAGAAGTGGATGCGCGCGCGTGCACACCCCCCCCCCACACCCAGCCACACGCACCCCCACACCCTCTTATAGTTAGTGCTCAAATAGTAAGATATATAAGTTGCTGTATATGGGAATACTATGGGCAATGTGAGTACAGAAGAATATAGTTGGTGCAGAAGGGCTGAAATGGTAGTTGGGCACCTATGACCTGGAAGAGAAGAGAAGCAGGATGGATATCTCTGGAAAGAGCACAGATCTGGGGGCCTGGGATTCTAATCCTAGATCTTCCAGCTGCCTGCAGGGTGACCTTGGGAAAGTCACTTAAATTCTCTAAGCCTCAGTTTTCTCATCTGTAAAGTGGGGTTTTAATACTTGCTCTCTCTGCAAGCACCATGCAGGACAGGCACTATGTCCAGCTTGATTAACTTATATCTACCCCAGTAATTAAAACAGTGTTTGACACATAGTAAATGCTTAACAAATATCATAATTGTAATAATGATAAGAGCAATCAATCCAAGAGGCCTTCCTGAAGTGTGATTTTATCAATTTATTTCAGTGCTTAATGTAGTGCTTAACCCATAGTAAGTTTCTAACAAATTCCATAAAAATATTATTAACTGTGAAATAATTTCAATCAAGTACACCATGTTTTGCTATGATTTGTGTTTTCAGTGAACAATTTGGATATAACAAGATGGAAGGAAGGACCAGGGAATGCTCTTCTCATAACACGAGTCTGTTTGGGTTTAACGTAATTGATAAGTACTGCACTGTACCACGGAATACTTTCTGTTTCTTTGTGTTTTGCAGCTTTACAGTGTTTAGTAAAGTAAAATTATAAGGCATGGTAAAAGTATAAAACATTCTGCTGATGGTTGGACATTATGTAGGAATTCATTTACAAAAATCTCATCTTCAAAGATACTGTCTACCTGTCCGTTGTTGAGTAGGGATTGTCTCTATCTGTTGCCAAATTGTACTTTCTAAGTGCCTGGTACAGTGCACTGCATACAATAAGCACTCAATAAATACAATTGAATTGAATGAAAGAATGAACCCTTGAATTCCCACAGATTCAGTGGTTTTTATAATGCAATTTTCCCACAAAACAACGGTCTTCCAGAACACAGCTCCTGAGTTATAGAAAAACTCCCTGTGATAAGAATTAAAGAAATCGTAGCCAGGGGCTGCAATCAACAGTAAGAAAACCATTTGTGCTCGAGAAGAGTCCTAGGAAACAGGTAGGAAAAGGAACTTATTGTGGGTTAATTACAAATATTGAAATAAAAAGGACATTTTACCACTTTGCTCCTTCCTGACTATTCTCACCGATCAAATGGAATGGAGTGAAATTTCTGACAGGGTGTCTTTGAGGAGGACCTAAGATTAAGTTGATTGTGTCGATTGAAGTGGAATCACTGGAGTAGGGCTATGAGATTATCCCAAGAAAACAACATCTTCTTCATCTTTACCTTCATTTGACTGTAAGAAGTGAAATCAAACTCCTTTTGCTACATATTGGTGTTTTGCTGGAGACCTATAAAGGGCTGAAATAGCAGGTTCAAGATGTTCTTCCTGTTGCAACAAAGCGGTCTTTCAACATTTTGTCAGTCCAAACTGGTAATGTCATCACTTTCCCAATCTGTGGCTAGTCTGTGGGGAAGAACAGACATACCTACCATGCTGGTTCATTTGGGAATGGGCATTGGTCTCTCAACAGAAAAACCAGTCTCACCCAAAAAGATGTTTTAGTGGAATGTACTGTTGGAGCAGCCAGTTCCTGCCTTGAGAGGTTTCCAATGAAATGCTTCCTTGGTGTGTAATGAAGCACTACTGGGCTGCCCTTGTGTGTGTGTCCCAACTGGTTGGTCAGGACTGCTGAGGCCTGCCCACCTGGGGTCTAGGAAGCTGAGCCATGTTGTGGGCTTTTGTCTGCTCATAGTTACAGACAACATTCCTGCCCAAGGGGACTTAAATAGGGATTGGTTGGGGGCCTTGTAGCGGAGAGGTTTTGGGTGGCCGAGAGCCTTCCCTGTTTAAGATCCTCATTCTCTGCCAGTGTTTCTGATGGTCATCTCCCTTCCTTCACCTATAGCTCCCTTCTGCATCCCAGGTAACCAGAATTCATCATCAAATGTCTCAGTAGGTGGGCCCTGAGTGACTATATGTCTGTGAACTTCGTTGGTCAAAAAAACCCAAAGACTGCCTTTGTCAGTTTGTTCCTTCATCCCATTTTTATTAAATAACAATAATAGTATTTGTTAAGCACTAACTAGGTGCCAAACACTGTACTAAGTCCTGGGGCAGATAGAAAGTAATCAGGTCAGACACAGTCCCCGTCTCACATGAAGCTCACAGTCAAAATAGGAGGAAGAACAGGTATTGTCCATGTTTTGTAGACAACCAAAATGAGAGTTAAAAACACAATTCGGCCAAAAACCATCAGTCAGTCAGTCGGTGGTATTTACTGAGCATTTACTATGTGCTTAGAACTCTGTACTAAGCACTTGGGAGAGTACAATTCCATGTAATTAGCATACATGTTCCCTGCCCCAAATGAGCTTACAGTCTAGCGGGAAAGACAGACATTAATACATATCCTTGCTTAGGCAGACATGGCATGAGAGTCACCAGTCTGTGTTTCACCTGATGCCCTGAAACTCAGTGTTCTCTTTGAAAGTGCTGACTGTCACTCTTATTTGGAAGCATATGGGTTTTAAACTATATCGTGTTTGTTGGAACAGAAAGGGACAGGCAAGGGTTACCTAGGAAGAGATAAAGTCTGGGGGCAGCACTGGTCTAGATTTATTTGGATGAGGTTACACGGAGAATGTGGATTCTCTAGCCAATGGGGCTTTGATGTGAAACTGTTTGGTTTCACTTGAGAGAGGGGCTTTTTAGAAGTGGATTGCACTTTGACTTTTAGATTGAAACAAATCCCGTATTTTTACATGAAATTCATCACTGTGCTCCAAATTTCACCTGGCTTCAAGTCAAATGCCTCTCTCTAAGTGGGGAGGTTCTCAAAGAATGCAGGAATCATTTAGTCCCTTATACTTTGCAGAGGAAACCATAAACTAAGTTATTTTTTTCTCCAAAAGCAGCCCTGGTGCATTAACTCATCCTTCCTGACTTTCTGCAATGAAGATCCGCTCAAGGAGATGGTGATTTCAACTCAGCACTTCCAAAGTCCATGCAGATACGCTGCTTTGAGAAATTTAGATCTTCTCATTTAAGCTTCTGACAACATTCTCATGTTGGGATCCAAGATACTGTATGTCTTATTTCATGTGGAATGGCTATTGAATGTAAGCCCATAGAGGATTTTTGCATGTTTCGATTAGTTTGTGTTCCCAGTTAGTTTGTATGATGTTATCATTTAAGTCATTCCCCAGATTAACTTCAAACCCATTTAAGATCACATTGTGTATGCTTTGGTTATCCTACATAAAAAATAAGTCTGTTTTGGCAAAGGATATCCATTCTTGTGATGTCAGATTTTAATCCCATCAAAACACACACACACACACACATTCTTACACAAATCCACTTAAATAGAGAAGCACCATGGCTTAGTGGAAAGAGCACGGACTTGGGAGTCAGAGGACGTGGGTTCTAATCCTGCCTCCCCCACTTGTCTGCTGTGTGACCTTGGGCAAGACAATTAACTTCTCTGTGCCTCAGTTACCTCATCTGTAAAATGGAGATTTAGACTGTGAGCCCCAAGTGGGACAACATGATTACTTTGTATCTACCCCAGCATTTAGAACAGTGCTAGGCACACAGTAAGTGCTTTACAAATGCCATAATAATAATAATTATTTTTATAAATAATCTCTGGAAACATTATGCTCTTGTAAGAGGTTTTCAGATCTGAATTGTAAAATTTAAAAGGTTCTAAAAAAAACTCAAAATATTCCAGGCTATGTCACTGTAGTCCCATAATTTAGATTTCTAAACACTGAAAATTTCCAGGAAATATGTAACTTTTCATTTGAGCATTTTATCTTTTTAACACTTCAGACAAATGGAATCCATAAGAAGGGCCAGGGCTGTAGATCCTTGTTTCCCTATATATGGCATTTATCTCCTCCCTCTATATATTAAAGGCAGTTGCAAAATTAAAGACATTTGCAAAACACATCCAGAAAACAGCCCTGTGCCTCCAATCTGATTCCATCTTTTTTTATTTCTGTAAGAAAGGCGCTGCAAGAACAAAAAAAATTTCCCAATAAGATTAATTTTCATGTGTTTAGAGTCCTGTTCCCTTTTCATAATTCTCTTTAAGGCAAGTGGAGCTCCTGAAAGGAGTTTAGAAGGAGAAATATACTAGTGGGAGAGAGGAGATGCTCCATGCAGAAAATATTCATTCACACTTGCTGTTGTATGAATAAATGACAGTCATCTTTTTGAGTTAATAGAGAAGATATGCCCATGAGACAGGACCACTCTGAAGATTTCCTCCTTCTGGTGAAACATAAATCCCAATCCTGACCACATGTGGTTATGAAAATCTCCATAAGAGAATCAGGAGCACCAACTTTCTGGCCCAATTCTAGTCAGGATCACTGATTTTTCCTTGTTGGGTATCTCCCACAGTCTCCTTTAGACAAAGGGATATTTGCTTCTTGATGTGAATTGTTCAGTTGCTGGACAGTTGTCCCACAGCTCTTTTTCACTTTAGAGGCAGGTGAAATGATTGCCTTGGTCTTTTTGCCTGTTGTTTTGGGAAATGTGTTGCAAGACAAAGGATAATCCATTTAGGACATAACTTCCTCAGATTTTCTTGGCCATTATTTTTTCTGTCTCTGAAGAGAATGAGTGAAAATAGTGGAGATGGTACAGAGCAAAGAACTGAACCATAGAATAAGCAAGCTTTTTTTCATTTTGTTATGTGTTTTGGTAATTGACTAACTGGTAAAGAAGGAACATGTACTAGAAACATGAGTGACTGTGTTTACTGAGATGTTCATTGAAAGTTAGCCACCACGAAAGCAGTTAGATTGGTGCCAGCATTTCTCAGTGAAATCTTACAATTTTAGATGATCATACCCTGGGGTTGCTGACACCTGTCCCACTAGTGAAGCTGAGATCATTGGTGACAGATCATTCATTCCATGAAATCAAACAGCACCTCAGGAGACACGAGTGCTTGGCAGAGACCAGGGGTCATGGGCTAGACAGGGGAAAGTCACTGGTTTGGACCAAACAGAAGAACTGGATCCCTTCTTTCAGACTGTCTCAGGCCAACTGGGGGAAGGAGGGGCGTTTCCAGGCACCTGTTCTCTGCATGAGAAGTTGCAATTTTGCATAGGACATAGCAGTTTCATGCACGCCACAATTCTGCATGATGTTCAGGCATTTAATCATTGGAACTATAGGTTGCATATCAGCTGGAATAGGCAGGCATGAAACTAGGACCATAAAGTCATCCCCTGCCATATTTAGAAGATGAGTCTGGCCCAGTCAAATCCCTCCAATCCAAGCCAAAAGAATGTTGGGGATTGGGTTGCCTCAACATAGGCTGGACTAGGCCCTGCTATTATCAAGTAGTTCATACTTACTAGTTCCTGATCACCCCTTTTTTTTTAGATTGCTCTCCTGAATACATTCAGAGCCTCCAAGATATTTGGTCCAATAAATAAAGCACCAGAAGGGAAATAGGAAGAGATGGGTGACCATGGGAAAGCCATTTCACCTTTCCGTGAACTAATTCCCATAGTTGTATTACAAGAATAGTAATGCTTACCCCATTCCACCCCCAGAGTGATGCGGAGAAGATATGAGTATCTTTGTGTGATATGCTTTGTGATCCTTGGAGCGAGGTATAATATTATCAGTGAATCTTATCACTATTCAATTTTTGAACTTCTCCTTAGGCTATGCAGAGACGCTTTTAAAATGGGCACATTTCATCATTGGTGGAGGATATATTGTAATGGTCCCTGTAAATTAACATTGGTTCAAGGGAGTTTTTTAATGATATTTGTGAAGCGCTTACTATGTATCAGACATTATACTAAGTGCTGGGGTAGGTACAAGGTAATCAGATTGGACACAGTCCATGTTCCACGTTAGGCTCACAGATTTAATGCCCATTTTTCAGATGAGGTTGCTGAGGCACAGAGAAGTTAAGTGACTTGCCCAAGATCACACAGCAGACAAATAGCAGAACTGGGTTTAGAACCCAGGTCCTTCTGACTTCCAGGCCTATGTTCTGTCCACTAGGCCTCAGTGCTTCTCAAATTGAGGAAGCTGATAGCTATTTGCTTAATTATTTATGTTTTGATTTATATAGTACCTCTTCTCTGAAGAGGACAAGGCACCATTACTTCACCTCTCTGAAGAGCCAGTCTTGGGGGCAGCTGCAAAATTTAATCTCCCCAAGTAACTGGGGAGTAGTTCTCAGTTGAGATTGCTATTCTGGATCCATTTGGGGGCTGCCATTACATATTTCCTAGAGCTCTCTGTGACTGTCCATGAAATTGTTCAGACTGTCCTAGTTTATCTGTGAAGACATAGGTAGGTCTTAGTCATCCAGTTATCTTATAAAGGCACAGAGACTTCATTTCCCCCATCAGTTAGTTAAGTGTCTTTGAAAAAGGCTGAACCATTTGAGGAGCAAGATCCTGGATGACTCGATGAGCACATCACATTTTGTAACACATTTCCTTTCCCAGGACTTTTTCCAAAAGCTCCACTCTTTCACCCCTCCTGAGGAAGTGCAAACAAAAATCTTGTTCTACATTTGAACAAAATGGAATGCCTTCTTACCTCTTGACAGCACTCTTGGCTTTTTTATTTTCAAAGTGAGAAACTGAGAATGACTGAACTATTAGAAGCAGGATATTCATCTTAGTAGTAGCTGGAGAAAGTCTGGATGGAAGTTGTTCTCCAAAAGTGGAAGTGAAATTATAACAGATCTAGTAAGATGGGATGAAAGGAAAAGATTGGGAGTGATGGTTGAAGAAGAAATAGGGAGAGTTACTCTCTTCTTTTCTCTCACTCCCTTTTTCCTTCATGTGCTCTCCCCCCACCCCCCCACACGTACGCACAACCCACACAACTGTAGAAACGGTTCAGATTGCTCCCTGTTGCAAGCAATGCTGCTGAGAAAGCACAAACCAGCCACAGCAGTGAGGTCATACAAATGCAATGCTCCCCAAGGCCACAGGAATTGTGGAAAGATTTGTGTAAATATCTCCTGCATTCTTATGCTCTAAGGTTTATGGAAATAAAAAACCACAGTCGAAAAGCCAATGCCACATTTACCCTCCCCCCCATACCATTCTTCCTTTTCTCCTTCAGAATGAATTCATAGAAAATTTCATGGAATTCATAGAAAATTTCACGGAGCAACCAAGAAAATGAATTATTTCCATTTAATTACAGGAGAGACACAAAGCCGGAGCATATTGCAAGTAATGACAAGGTTATAAAGGATACAGTGGGGAAGAGAGGCCAATTAATGCCACATATATCAGGCAAATTCTTAGGCTATAGATATCCAGGTGTCAGGACAACTGAATAGCGTACTTTCTCTTGAAACAGAATAGTGGGACAGTCCTATTATTTCTTTTCCTCCTACATGAAATTGGGTTGGTAGAGGAGACCATAGAGGAGAGCTGCTTGATTTTTGGAACAAAAGGAAAGAAGCAGAAGGGGGTATGACCCTCTTTTTACTCCAGTAGTTCTGGAGTTCCAGCCCTCATCTTACCCCCCTCCTCAGTTTTGCTTTGAATTTCAGATTTGGAAGGCCTTACAAGCTCAGAGCAAAACTTAGCCTGAAACTGCTGAGCGTCCCTGGCGCGGAGTTGAAAGAAACCACCGAGTTTCTCATGGTTTCGATCCAAGACCCTGAGCCAGTACACTCTTCCCCTTCCCATTGCATCCCCTTTCCCACAGCAGACTCCAGGAACCTTGCTTTTCCTAGGAGACTTAGGGAGTCTTGGTAGATTGGAAATTCCCTTCATTGGGCATTCCAGACAACCCTCTAGAGAAAGTGTCAGGATCTTCCCACCCCCGGCATATAAGAATCATTTCCAGGACTAGGCCAGCAAGCCGGGGGTGGAGAGGAGGCCAATCCTGGGTTCATCAGGGACTTCCTGTGTGACTAAGGATGAATCATTCTAATGTTTTACCTCAGCTTCTTCATTCTCTAGAATAGGAAGGAAAACAACAAGCCCAATTCTCCCAGTGTCCAAGTTTCTCCCTGGTAGAAGGTTAGAATTTGAGAAGAACATGAATGCTTTGGGACCACCAGGAACTATTTGGTACATTGGGCATCATAATGTATTCAGCAAGGCACAAAATGTACTTATATTGGTCTGAAAGACTCATTGCCTCTCCCAAGGCGCCTAACTTACTCCCAGGTAGAAACCTTAAACAGTGGGAGATTTGAGTTCAACAGATTTTATTAGGAACCGTCGTACAACCCAAGTTATTAAATGGGAGAATCACTTTCCCCTCAGGTTTTGACTTGGAGGGTAACCTCAAAGAGATGTTGATTGGTAGAAGAGAGTCAGTAGTAAGTACTGTTGTCATGAAAATGGCCTCTGGTCATGATTTAGGCTTATAGAATCTTTGGGCTGAAGGGGTGGGGAGAGGTCAGCTAGCCCATTTCACTGCTTTCATATGGGACCACACCACCATACTTTCTGGCTTCAACAGTCTAAATATTTCAGGCTGAAACAAAGTCAATTTACACTTGTCCTGCCCTCAGTAGCTATGGAAAAGAGCTTGCCAGAGATCTTAGAAAATAACTCTTCATATAGTTGAGGATTACATCTTGAAAGCATTCACACTGAGTTGCTACTTTTCTCTACCAATTAAATGTATTTATTGAGCGCTTACCGTATGCAGAACACTGTACTAGTAATTGGGAGAATACAATATAACAATATAAGGGAATTGGTAAACACAATCCCTGCCCACAACAAGCTTACAGACTAGAGGGGGAAATAGACATTAATATAAACAAATAAATTATGGATATGTTCACAACTGCCATAGGACTGAGGGAGGGGTGAATAAAGGGAGCAAATTTGAGTGCAAAGGGCAACACAGAAGGGAGTGAGAGAAGAGGAAATGAGGGCTTAGTCAGGGAAGGCCTCTTAGAGGAGATGTGCCTTCAATAAGGCTTTGAAGGTGGGGAGAGTAATTGTCGGATTTGAAGAGGAAGGCCATTCCAGGGCAGAGGCAGGACATGAGTGAGAAGGTTGGCAATGAGAGAGGTGTGATTGCAGTACAATGAGTGGGTTGGCATTAGAGGAGCAAAGTGTGCGGGCTAAGTTGAAGTAGGAGAGCAGTGAGGTAAGGTCTGAAGGGGCAAGGTGAATGAATGCTTAAAAGTCGATGGTAAGGAGTTTCTGTTTGGTGTGGAGGTGGATGGGCAGCCATTGAAGGTTCTTGAGGAGTGGGGAGACAAAGACTGACCATTTTTATTAATAAATGATCCATGCAGCTGAGCCAAATATGGACTGGAATGGGTGAGACAGAAGGCTGGGAGGTCGGCGAGGAGGCAGATGCATTACTTAAAGCAGGATAGGATAAGTGCTTGGATCAGCATGGTAGCAATATGGATTGAGAAGAAAGGATGGATTTCAGCAATGCTGTGAAGGTAGAACTGACAGGATTTGGTGACAGATTGAATAACTGGGCAGAATGAGAGATGAGTAGAGGACAACACCAAGGTTGTGGGCTTATGAGATAGGTTAATGGTGTTGTCTACAGTGACAGAAAAGACGTGGGGGGTGTCAGGGGAGCAGGGCTTAGGTGGGAAGATAAGGAATTCAGTTTAGGAATTGTTTAATTTGAGGAGTTGGCAGAACATCCAAGTAGATGTGTCTTGAAGGCAGGAGTAAATGTGAGGTTGTGAGGAAGGAGAGAGATCAGGGCTGGAGATGTAGATTTAGGAATCATCTGCATAGAAGCCAGGGGAGCTAATGAGTTTTCCAAGGGAATAGGTGTTGATGGAGAATAGAAGGGAACCTATTTATTGGTGACTTTCTTGAGGCAATAATTGAAACGAAAATGGAAGTTCTTCGGGTCACAAAACTCTGAAGAATATATAATGACTCTTATGGACGCCTCCAAATTTTCTTCTTGCTCCCCCCTTTTCTTCTTGCCCATCCCACGTGGTCCAACTACTCTTCTGGCTTGAACTTGGTCACCTTCCCTTTACCTCTGTGAAGCAAGCCACAAACAAATACCATGGTTCTCTACAATTGGGAGGGGAAACAGAGGCAAAGAGAAAACTCTCTAGAGAATCCAGCATTTGACATGTGAAACTTGAAAAGCCATAGGTTTTGATTTCAAAGTGAGGCATTCTGTATCTCTCTGGAGCATGGTTTCTTTTCACCTCCACCTGTCATCATAAACAGTCTTTACAGTCTGGCCAATTCTCTCCCACTCCCCAACATGGGAAGTGTTTCTGCCCACACCAAGCACTTTAATTTTATCAAGTGGAATGATGGTTCTGAAAAGGCTGTGAATCCTAGTCTAAGAAGCTGCAAGAGCCTCTTGGGCTTGAGAAGAAGGGGAGTAGGAAACAGCATATGTAACTCCACTGGTTCCTTGTGTCCAGTGTCCCTCACTACTTTCTGAAAATGATCTTCTGGAACTACAGGAAGTTTGCTCTGAGCCAGAAGCTGAAGTCTACCTCTCTTATTGCCCTTAATATTCAAAGCTTTGCTGACACCCCCTAAACTTTCCATGTAACCCTTATGTGGTAACACCTGCTGCCAAGATGTACAGGTCTTCCTGCTGGGAAGACAGACATGGGGTTTCTGAGAGGAAACATGAACTATCTAAAGGGGTGACTCCACTATTTGAAATTGGCCAGATATGACCAGAGTGAGAAGTCATGAAAAGCCTGACTTAGGTGGACTCCAGATTTCTCTTTTGAGCTGACAAATGCATGCTGGACAATTGATGATGTTTAAAAGCGGCATGTTCTGTGAACCAGCCATGATTCAAAAGTAGCTGAAAAACCTAGAGGGAGCAAAGTTAGGGGTTGTTGGATAAAATGGTCACAACAGGCGGCAGAATGGATCTGCGGTATTTTGCATCATCTGATCTGGAGAGTTCCACAGTGCATACAAGACTCCTGTTTCGCTTCTGATTTGTATGTTTTCAATCAGTCGGTTGCCAGGTCTAGACAGCCCAAGCTCAGGATGAGTGAGATGGCTCTGATGAAGTTTAGGGATTCTCAGCAACCCTTCAGGCTCATTTGGGCCATCCCTTCCAACTGGCTGGCTAAAACCCTTTCGGGCTGATCAGATTCCCTGGTTAACTCTCAAGTGTAAGGTCTTGCTGTTCTCTGGGGCGGCACCATTTCAGGGTTTCTCTGGAAAGTTTTTTCATTTTTGATAAAGGATTAATCCTCCCCTTTAACTGAAATTCCTCCCTTCCTGCTGAATTGGGTTCAAAAATAGATTTCCTCCCGAAGTGCTTTTGTTACCTGCATTCAAGTTTGTGCAGTGCTTCCTTATTCTTCTGCTGTCAATTCTCTGTGAAGGATGCAGAGGACTCCTGACCCCAGTTCAATGCTCTTTTGCTTATTTTATCTCCCCAAAGCAAACAAATTTCTCTGCGTTTTGTTCTATTTCCTACACGATTTAATCTTTTGTTTTCACTCGCAGCCGCCTCAGCTTCCAAGAATTTTTGCTCCTTGTGGCTTGCCGAGACACCCGGGGTTCAATGGTCTACCACCAGGCCCCGGTTCAAGGTCGAGGATTCCCTCCTTTTCCTTCCCTGAATTGTCCTACATCCTGCAGGGTCCTTCTCCCCACACCACCGCGGCTGTCGTGACAGCGGGGACTGGCACCAGGCACACTCCTCCTGCCCGCCACGGTGACAGCTGCTGAGCCATGGCCTAACTTCGGTTACAATAGCATGACCTCAGACACTTCATTGAGAGGGAAAAGAGAATGACTTAGAAGAAAGGGGATGAGGAGAGGTAAGCCACACTCAGTACCAGCCACCCAGGGCATTGTTCTGGCCATGCCACGTTGGAGACCTCAGGATGCAATTTTGAAACACACATACACACACACACATACACACAAACACACGCCCACCCCTCCATCCAGCCCACTATCCTCCATCCTGCAGCTTGGCAACTGTAATGTTTTTACAGTTTTTTACAGTGTTTTTGCAGATAACCAAATAGATCAAAATGTCGGCTAATTGTCTAAAAGGACACTGCCCAGGAAAATGAGATTAGAGCTATTTTAACTCTGTCCCCCAGAGAACTGCATTTTCTTCCAAGAAAGAAAAGACTTCTGTCAGGTGCAGAGTCAGGACGAGTGGCAGACCATCTGGACTGTTCTGAGCTAATTCAAGGAGGAAAATGGTTGGTTTATTGTCATCCAAGACTCCTGGCTCATCAGATGACTAATTGCACTCTTTAAAGGCCTACCTAATACTTTGAGGATAGCCAGATCAAGCTTCAGACTACAATCTGCTTGTTTCAGGAGCTGGAGGTGAAGATAGAAAGATTTAATCTTCTCTGAGGCAGGATGTACTGTACTGGCTGTGTTGGAAACAGAGTAGGGCTCCGAGAGTCACTTCTGGTCATTCAAATCGTATATGGTCAGTCACTGTTGAGTTCTGGCCTTTTGCCCAGAAGAGGAATTGGAAGGAACAGGGGTTAAGTGTTCCATTTCCAGTTAAGGTATCTAGGCCTCTCTTCCTCTGACATGGAAGGAAGGTCCACTGTTTCACTGTCAGCCATAACAGATAGAGATTAATGTGCTAATTATAATGATTAGAAGCAGCATGGTTTAGTGGATAGAGCACGGGCTTGGGAGTCAGAATAACCTGACGACTCTGCCTCTTGTCTGCTGTGTGACCTTGGGCAAGTCTTTTATTTCTCTGTGCCTCAGTTACCTCATCTGTCAAATAGGAATTAAGACTGTGAGCCCCATGTGGGACAGGAATTATGTCCAACCTGATTACGTTCTATCTACCCAGCGCTTAGAATAGTGCCTGGTACATAGTAAACTCTTAACAAATGCCATTAAAAAAAAAGAAGTAGTGTGGCCTTGATTCTATTTAGTTGCCATTGTTTTTACGGGATGTTCTTCCCCTTGACTCTATTTATTGCCATTGTTCTTGTCTGTCCGTCTCCCCCGATTAGACTGTAAGCCCGTCAAACGGCAGGGACCATCTCTATCTGTTGCCAGCTTGTTCATTCCAAGCGCTTAGTACAGTGCTCTGCACATAGTAAGCGCTCAATAAATACTAAATACTAAATGGCCTAGTGGAAAGACCGTAGGCCCGGAAGTCAGAGGACCTCGATTATAATCCTGGCTCTGCCATGTGTTTGCTATGTGACCTAGGACAAGTCACTTACCTTCTCTGTGCCTCAGCTACCTGATCTGTAAAATGGGGATTAAGATTGCGAGCCCCTTGTGGGACAGGGACTATGGCCAGCTTCATAAACGCCTATCTACCCCAGTGCTTAGAATAGTATTTGGGCACGTAGTAATCACTTAATAAGTACCATAATTATAAGTCAGGGAGATATGGTCAGGATTGGTTCAAGATATTTTTGATAATAATAATGGTGTTTAGCAGAATGGCTTTAGCAGAATAGAAGAGTTTAGCAAGCTCTTGCTAAGGGTCAGACATTCTGTTAGATGCCAGGGTAGATAAAGATAATCAGATCAGACAGTCACAGTCATATGTGGGGCTCACAATCTATAGGGAAAGGAGAGCAGGTATTTTACCCTGGGTTTTATTTTATTTTATGTATCACACTTATTATATTTATTTATTTTACTTCACACCTAGGTTCTAATTATGGCTCTGCCACATGAATGCTTTGTGACCTTGTGCAAGTCACTTAACTCCTCTGGGTTTCAGTTACCTTATCTGAAAGATGGAGATTAAGAGTGTGAGCCTCATGTGGGACAGAGACTGTGTCCAACCTGATTAACTTGAATCTACCCCAGTGCTTTGAACAGTTCTTGGAACATAATAAGTGCTTAACAATATTATTATTATTATTATTGTTACGAATAACAATATCAATATTATTATTACTGTTACAAGTAACAGTAACAATAACACTTATTGCTATATTTCCCCATTTCACAGAGGAAGAAACTGAGGCCCAGAGACATTAAGTGACCTGCTCAAGGTCACGGAGCAGAGAAGTGGTAGAGCCGGGACTAGAATCCAGGTCTCGAGACTCACAGTCTCATCCTTTTTTCCACTGGAGCATGTTGCCTCTCTCTAGGCAAGTTGAAACATATGTTGGAAAGAGAAAATGAGTGGCCTTATTTGAATAGTTCCTGGATGCCTTTGTGGTACTGGTTCAAGGAAGATGACCAGGACATCAGGAAGATGACTAGGATTTAGCAGTTATTGCTGTTGATAACCTCACCTATGACCCTTAAACTTCCCTAACTTCAACATAACTCCTCAATCCCTGCCCTCCAGTCAGCTCATCTCTGTCCTGCCTCGTTAGTACACCCTTTGCTCCCCTTCCATCCAACCCCTACCCAACCCTTGTGCCATCTCCACCCCATTCCCCACCCTGTCCCTTTTATTCTGTCGCAGAGCTGCCCCTCATTCTCCTCCTCCTGCTCCGGTCCCCATCAGCTCACTCCTATCTAACCCCTCCCTGACCCTCATGACGTCCGTTCCCCCAGTGCCCCTCCTTTTCCCTCCGCCCCCAGCCTCAACCAAGTGCAGCCTCTGGAACCACCACACCATCACAGGAAAGTTCCTTTTCATCCTCGACCTTTTCCTAACCCAATCACTCCTCCTCCTCGCCATCGCTGAAAACTGGCTCTCCCCAGGTGACGTGGTCTCCCCTGCTGCTCTCTAGAAGGGGCCTTAAATCCACCCCCTCCCCAAGACTCACTGGGAAAGGGGGAGGAGTTGGTTTCCTCCTCACTCTTCAGTGCCACTTTTGCACCATTCCACCTCCCCAAAACCTCTCTTTCTCTTCCTTTGAAGCTCATATCATCCTCCACTACCACCCACTCCAGATACTAATCACAGTCATCTTCCACCTACCAGCCTCCACTCCCACTTTTTGAACCATTTTGATCCCTTTCTCACATTCCTTCTCTCTCCATTCCTACATTTACCCTTGGGGACTTCAATATCCAGATAGATGTTCCTGCTCTCCAGTCCTAATCTATCTCCCTCTCTGCAGTCTCACATTTCTTCCTGCCTTCAAGAAATCTCTACTTGGAATATTCTGCTGTTACCTCAAACTTAACATGTCCAAAACAGAACTCTTTATGCTCCCACCCAAACCCTGTCCTTCCCCTGACTTTCCCATCACTATAGATAGCACACCCTTCCTGTCTCACAAGCCCATAACATAGTTATACAGCACGCGTCTGGGAGTCGGGAGGTCATGGATTCCAATCTCAGCTCCTCTACGTGTCCACTGTGTGGCCTTGGGCAAGTCACTTCACTTCTCTCTCTCATCTGTAAAATGGGGATTAAGATTGTGAGCCCCATACTGAACGGGGACTGTGTCCAACCCGATTTGCTTGTCTTCACTCCAGTACTTAGTAAACTGCCTGGCACATAGTAAATGCTTAACAAATACGATTATTATTATTATACTCGACTCATCACTCTCATTCAGCCCATGTATTCATTCTGTCACTAAATCCTGTCGGTTCAACCTTCACAACATCGCTGAAATCCATCCTTTCCTCTGTATCCAAACTGCTACCAAGCACGTATCCTATCCTGCCCTGATTACTGTATCAGCCTCCTTTCTGACCTCCCTGCCTCCTGTCTCTCCCTATTTCAATCTATACTTCACTGTGCTGCCTGGATATTTTTCTACAAATCCTTTCATCTATATTTCCCTACTCTTCAAGAACCTCCAGTGGTTGCCCATCCACCTCTGCATCAAACAGAAACTCCTTACCACTGGCTTTAAAGCACTCAATCATCTTACCCCGTCCTACCTTACCTCGCTGCTCTCCTACTACTATCCAGCCTGCACACTTCACTCCTCTAATGCCAACTTACTCACTGTACCTCGATCTCATCTATCTTGCCACCGACCTCTCGCCCAGACCCTGTCTCTGGCCTAGAATGCCCTGCCTTTTCATATCTGACAGACAATTTCTTTCCCCAACTTCAAAGCGCTATTGAAGACACATCTCCAAGAGGCCTTTCCTGACTAAGTCTTTATTTCCTCTTTTCTCACTCCCTTCTGCATCGCCCTGACTCGGTCCCTTTATTCACCACCCACCACCCTTGGGCCCCTCAGCACTTACATACATATCCATAATACATTTATTTATATTAATGTCTGTCTCCCATTCTAGATTGTAAGCTCAATTTGGGCAGGGACGGTGTCTGTTATATTGTTTTGTTGTACTCTCCAAAGCGCTTAGTAGAGTGCCCGTTACGCAGTAAGCAGTCAATAAATACGATCGATTGATTGGTTGATTGAGGAGACACAGCATCTCCTCCTTTCTTCTTCTTGTTCTAAGCAAACTAAGGGCCCTGGGAGTTTTTCTGAGCCACCGAGGGAGCCTGCTGACATATGCTAAAAAGGAAGAACCCAAACCAATTTCCTCAGTGGGATTACTTTTTCCCAGCTTCAGCTCCTGCACCTGGGTTTGTGCCTCCGTGTGTGAGTGTGCACGTACAGGCACACTTGTGTGAGGAGAATGCAGTTCCCATTTCCCAAGATCCATTTTGTTTACAGTTAGGATGGCGTGATTCACAAGGAGCAATCCTCAGGCTGGCCCCTACAGGGCTTTTCCTACACAGAAGTCTCGACTGGGGAATGTGCTATTTTCTCCCACTGACCTTTTTCATTCTCAAATGTAAACAATGCTAGATAACTGCTGGCTGTTCCCTTCTCTTCTAGATCCAGATTAAGGGCCTGGATGGAGGAAACCTTTCTAGGGGAAGATAAAGAAGAGAAGGGAAAGAGGGATTTGTCCTAGCTGGGAGTTTTCCTGACAAGGCTCCTTTACTCATAGGGTCTTTATTAAATCCATCCTGTTCACGTTCCTGCCACATTCCCCTGCCATCAGTGGCCTGCGCTCCTTCTGCGGGAGATAAAGAGAATGCACCCTGGGAGGAAATCTGTGGGTGGAAACTCCTCCATCATGTCTTTCTGGGATTCATCTGGTTCTGTGGAGCTTCATTTAGAAGGAGTGGAGAGAGGAGTAGCCAGTCCTGGTGCAGTGGGAAATCCAGTGGTTCCAGGTCTGGGCTGGGGAGGTCTGATAGACTGACAAATAGACACCAGGTCCCACCTGTCAGACTGACACAAAGTCCCAGACTGCCAGTTGATGTATTTGGAAGATTCCTATCCCCTTTGATCCCAGGTTAACTCTTGGGTTGGGTGAAATGGGCAGCTACCTGGCTTACTTTCACCCCCATGGCTTCAGGACCCTAGCTTCAATGCCTGGGAACCAGCACTGACCCTCTCTGCCAATTGGTCAGACCACACTCTTGCTGCTGCCAAAAGACTTGCCTGTTCCTTCCAGTCTCTGGGCTTGGACCTGAGCTTTTGAGTCTGACCTGGCCCTTGGGGAAGAAGTCAGAAGGGTGCCCGCCAAGGGTGGGAGAGTGGGCAGAGAGATGGGTGAGGTTCCCTTTCCAGTGGGCGATGGAGTGATGATGGTCAGACCGACCACAGGACCGTCTAGTCCAGCTTTTTCATAAACAGGCTACCAAATGTCCCGACTATGTCTACAAACTTATGCCAGAGTCTAGCAAAGAAATCTGGGGTTTTGATGGCAGGTTCCAGTGCCCAAAGTTTCACTTAATCTGGCTCTGGTTTTGGAACACAGCTAACTGAATTTCACCAGGTTGGGAATTTCTGAAAGGGAGCTTTCTTGCTTCTGGGTCACCCTGTACCTTTAATTAAATTAATATTATTTCTACTGGACATGGAATAATCTTAAAAGTAAAGTTTTCATTGGGAACAGCCGCCCTGCACCATACCCTCCTCTATGGGCCTCCCATCAGGACCCTCCCTCAAATTTCCCTTATCTTTTTCTTTCTTTGATTGGAGCGTTAATTGTTATAAGGTCAAAACCAGAACCCTCTGGGGGATCTCAGTGTTGTAAGACTTGACTGGAGATCAGAAACAAATTGCCCTGGAGTAACAACACCAGAGCCACAGTACCGAAACGGTGACCTTCCTAACCAGCGGCCATCTGTGCAGCACTTGGGGATGCTGCCTGGCGCCCGAATCAGGTTTGGCAGTCGCTTAACCCAGTGGTCTGTTTTCCTCGGGGGGCGGAGGGGGTGGGGTGCAGGCTTGTCGAGGAGGGAGGGAGGGAGAGGGAGAGAGCAAAGCTGCCCTTTTGCCTGGTGATTTATAGTTGGTCAGAGTACCCTGTTCCATTTGCTTTCGGCTGGAATGCTTGCTGGACATGTTGTTTCAATATGAGGCGATCAGCTGGGCCCTCTGTGGAATGTCCCTGGAGAGTGGAAGCAGCTTCCCAACAGGGTCATTTGTTCAGCAGAACGCTGAGCTGCATTCACTTACCATCTGCATTCTATTAATACCTCCAGAAGAGTTCCCATAAGCTTTGGGAAATCAAAAGATGCTTAGGGAGATGATCAGCATCAAGCCCCAGGGCATTTTTAACCAATTCTTTTATGAAACATTTTAATTTGTGGGAAAGGTTGTATTTTACTTTTTTTAAAATTTTATTCTAAGTTACTGCTACCTAGATTGACAAGCGGTTTCTATTACTGAGAGAAAACCCCAAAATGAACAACATCCAAGAACAAGGAAGCGTACATTGGATGGAATGTTTTGCCCAGACTAAGCTCTGGGAGGTTGGTTCATTATAATCACTAAGGAAAGACAGCAGGTCCATTTGAACATTCAAGGAAGATATTAGAGTTCTGGATGTCAAAATGTGTCTGGGAAGAAAGGCTGAACCAAGAAAGAGTGAGGAATCCACAAAGCCACTCTAATACAGATAGATGTTTTATAGCTGCAATTACATCTTGCTCTGTGATTTTTTCATCTACGCTCAAAGCAGAAATGGGAGAAAAAGAAAGGAGAGTGGAGATACAGAGTGAGAGAAGGAAAAAGGAGGAATGAGAAAATGATGATGGCGAAAAGAGAGAGGGAAGGAGAGGAAGAGAGATAATGGATTTACAGAAATGAAGCAAGGGAAGCTTCCTGCAAAAGGAGACAGAAAAGACGAGTGTTAAATAATTTAAACTGAAGATGAGAAAGGGAAGGCATAAGTCAGGCAGTTCTTGGTGAAAGTGTGGGTACTCTGAGTGCCTCTGAGTGCCTGCGCGGATTCAGGAAGAGGTGGTGGGAGTGGATCAGGTTATGGAGCAGAATGGAATAGAGTTATGGTTGGAGGGAATATTTCATGAAGGGAAACCAGCTGCCAGTTACTTTAGTGGTAGGTAGAGGACAATCTGTGAGGTAAAATGACATAAAGAAGTACTGCCTTCAGGTTTTGAGGAAAAGGACAACATATGTAAAAAGTGAAAGAGGTTTTGAAAAATGTAGAAACTCTGAAAGTTCTCCTTGGCAGAAAAAATACTTTGATAACCACAAGCTTAACTTCATTTATCTGACTAACAAATGTCTCAAAAATGCAAGTCTGCTGTCATCTCATTAAATGAGAACAAGAAGTTGCTTGTCCAAACATAAGGACCAGGGCTATTTAGCGGATAAAAATAAATCTTAAAAAATGATAATTAATATGTGGAGCTCACATTTATGGAATATTGTTGTCGATTAATATTAAGAAAAATTCCAAAAGAGTTGAATTAGGTGGATGAATGTGTAAGAATTTCATTCTTTGCACTTGTGGTGACAGTCACACTACCCGGGTGAAAACAGTATATCATCCCTAATAATAATAATAATGAAAATCTAAAAAGTGACATTTAAGTGCCTTCTATGTGGCAAGCACTGTGCTAAGTGATGGGCAGGGATTGTCTCTGTTGCCGATTTGTACATTCCAACCACTTAGTACAGTGCTCTGCACATAGTAAGCGTTCACTAAATATGATTGAATGAATGATGGGGTAAATACAATACAATCAGGTGTGACATAGTCCCTGTCTCATGCAGGCCTCATAATAATAATGATAATAATATTTGTTAAGTGCTTACTATGTGCCTAGCACTGTACAAGCAATGGGGCGGGTACAAGCAAATCAGTTTGGACACAATCCCTGTCCCACTTGGGGCTCACAGTCTAAATCCCCTCTTTACAGGTGAGGCAACTTAAGCACAGAGAAGTGAAGTGATTTGCCCAAGACCACACAGCAGACATGTGGTGGAGCTGGGATTAGAACCCATGACCTTCTGCCTCCTAGTTCTATGCTTTATCCACAACACCACGGGGCTTCTCTTGACTTCTTAGGCCAAGATTTAAGGGGACAACCACACAGGAAACAGCCACTCCTAGTCAGGTGCCTCTAAGCCTGTGTAAAAGAATCAAGGTCCTCTGAATGGTGTCATCTAAATCCACTGGGAAGTGATGCTTAAAGGAAGCAGTGCCTGGTGTTTTGGTTTTCAGCCTTCTTCCTTTCAGAACCTCTCCCCGCAAATCTCCCCACAAAACAAATAAAAAGAAATGACAAATCTCCAGAGTCCAGGATTGCACAGTTGGGTCCTTGGCTGGGGCAGTGGAAGGTTCACATGTTTTTCACAAGAGGTTCCCATAGCCTTACTCTGACTTCTCTGTCCCCACAGGATGTACTCCTACACTCTTTCTTCCAGAGCCTCTCGCTTCCTGTCAGCATTCCCACAGCTGCCAATTTTGACGGCACAAGCTTGGAACGAGCTGCCTCTGAGTCTGAAGATGCCGGGAGCCAGGTAGCCCCCCACAAAAACATGGCAGTTGGTCAGCATCAGGAATCTAAACAGAAGTTTCGCCTCACTGCAGCGCATTCTTCTCTCTCCGATACCTTTCATTTCCTCCCGGCCGGATGTGGGTCAATTTCACTCCTCTCCCACTGGCCCTATGGCTCTGGGATCATGTGAGTTTTACAAGGACGCTCGGATTCCTCTCTAATCTGCTCCGAGAGGTAAAGGGCTTACTTCAACGTGCATATTACATTTGTTTGAGGGCCTCTGATGTGCCTGGGATGTTGAAAAGCAGATGGCCGAGGCAGACGAATGTGTGGGCCTGATGTTGGCTTCCTGCAGAGAGCCGCAAGCCCCTCCCCACCCCCACATCATTCCACCCCACTCCCCACCCTCAGCCCCATCCCACTTCAAGGTCTCCAGCCACTGGGGAATCTAACTAGGCAAACGTGCAAATGCAAAAAGGCAAGAGTCAGTTTGCATCCAGCAAAATGTAAATTAGACCTAGTTTTAGGAAGGATTACTGCATTGCATTAAGCCAGGACAGAGGGCTCTCTGGTGAGAGCAAAGCTAGGCCCATTAAAGCAACAGGTTGTTGTTTCAGAACTGCTCTCCCAGGGAGATCTGAGATCTGATTCAGTACAGGGATATCACTGGGAAACAAATGCCTACAGCAGCAGTTTTTCTCATGATCTGCCGGCTGTGCTAGTCCCTCTACTTAAGTACTTTCCATCTTCCTCTTCCATTAGCCGCCAGATGTATTGGGGTGATTCCCCTAGGCCTTCTGCCTTTCTTTAATGCCGGGTGGGGACACGTCACTGGGAAAGCGAATCCGGCAGGTTTCCTGCCCACAAGGAAGGGGACCGATTCCGCCTGCATCGTCAACAGTATTTACTGTGCTACCAGTGGGGACAGAGCATGGAACTAGGCCCAGGGAATGACAGACGATAAGAGTAAAGCACACAATCCTTATCCTTGAGGAGTTTACAGTCTAATTGGGTAGAGCAAGTGGATATAAATAGACAAATAAATAGCAGGTAAAAGAATAAGAGAATAATAATAATTACGGTAATTATAGTACTTGTTAATAGCTTACTATGTGCCAAGCTCTGTTCTAAGTGCTAAGGTAGATATAAGTTAATCAGGTTGGACACAGTCCGTCTCCCACTGGGGGCTCGCACTCTTAATCCCCATTTTACAGATGAGGTAACTGAGGCCCAGAGAAGTGAAGTGACTTGTCCAAGGCCACACAACAGACATGTGGCAGAGCCGGCATTAGAACCCAGGTACTTCTGACTCCCAAGCCCGTGCTCTATCCACTAAGCCATGCTGAAAATACATGCATACAATAAAAACACAAGCAATTAGATACATATATAGAAATATAAATGAGTGCTAAGGCATCTGACTGTAAGCTCTTTAATTATGGTATTTGTTAAGCCTTTACTATATGCCCAGCATTGTCCTAAATGCTGGGAGAGATGCGAGAATCAGATCCCACATGGGGCTCAAAGGAGGGAGAACAGGTATTGAATCCCCATTTAGCAGTTGAGGGAACTGAGACACAAAGAAGCTTAGTGACTTGCCCAAGGTCACAAAACAGACAAGTGGTGAACAGGGAATAGAACTAAGCTCTTCTGACTACTAGACCCATGCTCTTTCCACTAGGCCATGCTACTTCTTCTTGTGGCCAGGGAACATATCTACTTGCTCTGCTATATTGTACTCGCCCAAGTACAGTGCTCTGCATACAGTAAACATTCAATAAACATGATTAATTGATTGATTTATGGGGTGACCAGGGCCATGAAACAGGAAAGGGATGATGTGGGTGGCAGGAGCTCCTGGGGGATTATCTCTTGGAAGAGGTGATGTTTGAGGCGGCGGATGGGGTGGACTGTGAATTAACACTGCTGAGGGAGAGTGACGATAAGCAGTGTGGCCTAGTGGTAAGCAGTGTGGCCTAGTGTAAAGGGCTTGGATGTCAGAAGACTTGGGTTCTAATTCTAACTCTGCCAAGTGTCTGCTGTGTGACCTGGGGTAAGTCAGTTAACTTCTCAGTGCCTCATTCGCCTCATCTGTAAAATGGGGATTGAATACCTGTTCTCTCTCCTACTTGGACTGTGAGGCCCACGTAGGGCAGGGACTGTATCCCTCCTGATTGAATCTACCCTAGTGTTTGAACAGTGCTTGACACATAGTAATCATATAATGAACACCATAAAAAAAAACTCCAACCCAAAACAGGGTGTTCCAGACAAGGCTGAAAAGTGTGAGCACTTGATGGAGGATGGGAAAGTTCTGAGTGGGGGACACTCTTCAGATCCCAGATCCTCTCTTGATCTTGGAAAGCCACCAATCAATGCAGTGCTCTTTGGCAAACTTGCTTAGTGTGATGACAAATGAACCCACTCACAAATCAATCCTTTGAGGCCATCTGTGCAAACCTGTTAAGAGTCAGGAAGAGCACAATTCAGCATCCTCTCTGTTCCTTATCCTGGAATTTAAGCACAGGCAGACAACCGAAGCATAGCTATTTCATGAGGGCTGGCTGACTGTTACTGATCACCACTTAATGTGAACCATTTTCCCAGAGGAGGGGAGGGATCTATTCTGCAGGTTTTGGATCCTTTAAAGGAGTTCTTTTAGCCTGTCTGATAAACTGGGCCCAATCCTTTTATCCAGTGCCACATTCTTCAGCTTTTAGCTTTATGTGCTGATTTCAACCTTCGAACACCCCAGCTCAATGGAGCCCTGGAGGCTGCAGCATTATCATTTCCTAGTGTGAGGTGTGATCCTTACCACTCCTTCACTGCAATTGGGTGGGTACATGAAAGGGTCTTTTATTTCTTCCCTCCTTGGAAGCCTGGGGTTTAGGCCAATACTCAATAAAAGATGTTAACGCTAACCAAATCAGCAGCCCAATCCAGCATGGCAATCCTTCTTCAGGAATCTATTAATATCTTTCATTTCCAGTATGCACCGTGCAAAGTAAAGCCACATTTTCTAGCAGCTCACAGTTTTTCACAGCTCTGGACAGTCGCTGGCAATGTCTCTCCAAGCGAGAGAGAAACAGAACATACCTATACCCCCTTTTTCCTCAGCACCTAAAAATCCCTTGTTTTTTGCAGGAATTGATGAGATTTAGTGGCACTGAATCCTCAGGCTGTTTAAGGGTAGTTTGTAAAAAAACAACAGCAGTGTAGACCACAAATGGTCAGCTAAGCAAATGTAATTGGGAGGGAAGAGAGAGAATTGTTCAGTTTACTGTTGGGGCTTTATAAATGTTACATAATTACATAGCCATACATTATTGTCCTTACTGGGAAGGAAATTTCCTTCTTAGAGTTAGCCCTGAATAGGACAGGGGCTGTGTGTGATCTGATTGTCTTGCATCTACCCCAGCACTTATTACAGTACTAACAATAATAAGGGGAGGGTATTTAATCCTCATTTTACAGATGAAGAAACTGAAGCATTGAGAAATCAAGTGACTTGAGCAAGGTCACTGAGCTGGCAAATGGTGGAGCTGGGATCCCTGACTCCTAGGCCCTTGCTCTTTTTACTAGGCCACAGTGCTTCTTAATCCATGAAAACTGGAACAATTTTTCCCTGGCTTGTAGTGAGTAAAGTTATCCTAATGAAAAATACTAATGAGACTATATTTGAGAAGCAGTGTGGAAATAAACAGAGGACTGGGAGTCAGTAGACTTTGGTTCTACCACCTGTTGGCTCTGTGACCTTGGGAAAGTCATTTATCTTCTCTGATCCTTAGTTTTTTCATCTGTAAAATGGGCATTAAATCAATCAATCGATAGTATTTATTAAGATCTTACTATATAGAAAGAGCACAAACCTGGGAGTCAGATAATCTGGGTTCTAATCCTAGCTCTGCCACTTCTTTACTCTATGACCTTGGTTAAGTAACTTAACTTCTCTGTGCCTCAGTTACCTCACCTGTAAAATAGGGATTAAAGTTGTGAGCCGAATGTGAGACATGGACTGTATCCAACCTATCTTGTACCTACTCCAGTGCTTAATACAGTGCCTGGCACAATAGTAAGTGCTTAAATATAAAGAGAACATGACAGGTATGATTGTATCTACATCAAAGCTTAGCAGAGTGCTTAGCTCTTAGTAAGCTCTTAACAAATATAACAAATCATCATTATTATTCTTTTTCAGCTCTGGTGTTCCAAGGCACTATAAATTCCAACTTATACACACAGTCCATCACCTGAATGCTCTGCCTTGGACCTATCTTACAGAAGGCAGAGTGCCTGCAATTCACTTCTTACTAAAAACTCAGGGCCCTTTATGGAAACAGAGGTTGGGAAGCATTGTGACTTGGTGGAAAGACCACGGGCTCGAAAGTCTGAGGACCTGGCTTCTAATCCCTGTTCTGTCTGCTGTGAGACCTTGGGCAAATCACTGAACTTCTCAGCACCTCAGTTTCCTCCTCTGAAGAAGGGGAATTAAATATCTGATCTCCCTCCTACTTTGACTGTGAGTCCCATATGGGACAGGTATTGTGACCTGATTATCTTTTATCTACAGAAGTGCCTAGCATAGTGTTCAACACATAATAAGTGCTGAACAAATACCACAATTCTTATTATTAATAAAGAAAATGTAGCAGCCAATGAAAAGTCCTCATAGTTTGATTGCTTGACCCAAGGATGGCAATCCAACAGAGGATATTTTCCAGACAATTGCTTATTTTGGAGCAGCCCAGGTTAGCTAGAATCCCAGAGAGTTTCCACCCAATTCCAATCTACATCCACCTTCTCAGATCTTCCCATCGCTTCCAAGTCTGTCTCCTACACAAGAAGCAGTTCAGATTTTCCCCTTGCTCAGAGCTAGATTTAGACACAGGAAAGGTACAGTGAGAATAGCACCCTAAGTCACCCCTCAAAATCCCTGCTTTATAACTCAGGCACAAATCTCCTTTCCCCGTCTTCTTCCTATATCTAAGAGTTGTCTCCTGCAGTAAACTCTAAGCTCCTTGAGGACGGGAATCCTATCTACTAACTTTTTTGCACTCTTCTGAATATTTAGATCAATGAGAATAATTGCTGTGGTATTTGTTAGCACTTACTAGATGCCAAGCACTGAACTAAGTGCTGAGGTAGATAGAAGATAATCGGGTCCCACACAGGGCTAAAAGTTAAAGTAGGAGGGAGCACAGGCACTAAATCCCCATTTTGCAGATGAGGGAACTGAGGCACAGAGAAGTTAAATGATTTGCCCAAGATTGTGCAGCAGACAAGTGGCAGAGTCAGGATTAAAACAACAGGTTCTCTGACTCCCAGGCCCATACTCTTTTCACTAGGCCTTGCTGCTTTCCACTTAGGTCACACTGCTACACTGAACTGCACACAGTAGAGATTCAGTCAATAGCACTGATTAATCAATTGCCCAATCTGTATCCTGGGTTTCTGTGAGCTTGCTTAAAGCCTGTTGGTGACACCAACCTTACTGTCAGCAGGGATGTCTTTTAAAATGAAGGGCAACTCTGAGAAGCAGCATAGCCTGTTAGAAAGAGCACAGACCCAAATCTGGGCATCAAAGGTCCTGGGTTCTGATCTCCACTCTGCCACTTACCTACTGTGTTACTTTGGGCAAGTCACTTAACTTCAGTTATCTCATCTGTAAAATGGAGAATCTGAGCCCCATGTGGGACATGGACTGTGTCCGGCCTCATATCTTGTATTTACCCCAGCACTTAGTACAGTACCTGGCACACAGTAAGTGCTTAACAAATGTCATATATAATTTTTTTTTAAATTTTGCTACTAAGTGGTTAAGAAATGTACAGGGCACAGCACAAAGAAAACATTCAGTGCTATTGTTTGATTTACCAACTGATAAAAGGGAGACAGATAAGAGGTCTCCCTCCTCCCCATTCCCAATTTCAAGTAAATAAAGCAAGTCAAACATTGCATACACCATAGTTTGCAAAAGCTGAAGCTTAAACTCAGGTGGAACTGCAGGCAAAGGACTGAAAACCGCCTTCTTAAAGCTGCATTTAAATAGAGAAACTCGAAATTCCAAGTGTGACAATTAGAGGTGATCAGGATGAGCGCTTCCCAACACCTGGGAGCTGCTTCAGGGCGTGGTTATTAAAACGTGCCCCGCCTCAGAGAACCATTAAATAGCTTTCCTAGGGCGGATTGCCTGGTTTGGGAGATGGTGCCTAGTTCACTTAAGTGATCATCAAATAATTCCCCTGCCATCTAGCCTAGTGGCTTGCTGTGGCTATTTTTAGAGTTTCGGCATTAGTATGAAGCTGCATGTTCACGTTCAAGGTATTGTTTCACTTTATCATTTATCTGAGTGGGGTAAAAAGGTACTCTCTTCCCCTCCCCCACCCCCCCACTGCTGTTTGGCTTTTTTTTAAATAGGTTTGCTCTCATTTTACTTCCTGGATTTGGCCAGAGAAACACTGTCAAAATGCTCCTAGCTCAGTGTTTCCCGAACACGTTCCCAAAATTCTGATAGTAAGAAAAACTAACTAAAACCAAGTTAGACCCTCAGATGGCTTCTTGAAGGCTGTTGCCAGACATCTGCGAAAATAATTAGTACTTCTTCCCTAAAGGAATGAAATAGGCCTCCTTGCTAGTTGAGGTTGTTTCTTGAATTTGGAATTGTGAAGATGTTTGAGGCAGTTTGTAGCCTATCCTGCTTAGTGTCGGAGTTGCCTGGAATCCAGTGAGTCTTTCAACTCAGGTTTGTTCAGAGGTTGGTTATTTGGATTGTGGATTTTCTGGGATTTAGGAGTCTTTCCCCTCCTTTCCTTCTCTGGTAAGCTCTTTGGCAGGAAAGAGAAGAGGTTCTGGAAATTAAAATAGGTCCGTTTACTCTTTGCCATTAATTCTGGGAAAGGTTTGTGAAGGAGTTCAAGCTGATTATTAATAAATTTTCAGATTTTCTTATCTCCCACTGGGAAAGGTTTTGGAAGCAGGAGGAGTTGCTGCTGTTCAGAAGCAGCATGGCCTAATGGATAGAACATGAGCCTGGGAGTCAGAAGGATCTGGGTTCTAATTCCAGACTCTATGTTCACATCTGTAATTTATATTAGTGTCTATCTCCCCCTTTTAGACCAAGCTCGTTGTGACCAGGCAATGTCTGTTGTTATATTGTACTTTCCTAAGCATTTAGTACTGTGCTTTGCGCACAGTAAGCGCTCGATAGATATGACTGGCAGAATAAATGAACTTGTCTGCTGTGTGACTTTGGGAAAGTCACTTCACTTCTCTGGGCCTCCCTCATCTACAAAATGGGGATTAAGACTGTGAGTCCTATGTGGGACAGGGACTGTGTTCAACCTGATTTGTTTGTTCCCCCCCCCCCCCCCAGTGCTTAGTAAAGTGCCTGGCATATAATTGCTTAATAAATACTATTATTATTCAAAATAGATTTTTCAGATTCTGTGATCTCCCACTTCTCTGTTGCTTTGGCTAATAGAAAGTAAAAAATGGATTTTTAAAAATATTTATTAAGCACTTATTATGTACCAGGCACAGAACTAAGTGCTGGGGTAGATACAAGATAAGTTCCACATGGGGCTCACAATTTAAGTAAGAGAGAGAACAGGTATTGAATCTCCATTCTGCAGAGGAAGGAACTGAGGCACAGAGAAGTTGACTTCCCCAAGGTCACGTAGGCAAGTGACAGAGCCAAGATTAGAACCCAGGTCCTCTGACTGCTTACAAAGTGGATTCGTAAGGATTCACTTTGAATGAAGTGAGACTTAAGTGAGATGGCGGAAATTCACCTTCTTTCATGTAATTCCTGTGGTATTAAGTGCTTACTACGTGCCAAGTTGTGTACTCTGCACTGGGTAGAATCAAGACAATCAGGCATGTGATGCAAATACAACTAGTTAAGTAGACTGGGGGGCAGGGAGAAAAATTGCTATTTGAAAAATCTAGAGCCTTTGTTAGGTTACACAGGGGCAAGAGGTCTTAAGTAGGGGGAGTAGGATTTAATCCTCATTTTACAGATGAAGAAACTGAGGCACAGAGAAGTTAAGTGACTTGCCCATGATCACACAGCAGGCAACTGGCAGAGTCAGGATTAGAACACAGATCTTCTGACTCAGAGGGCCAATGTTAAGGCCACTGCTTGCATTCACAAAATATTTAGCAAGAATAATCCAGCAGCAATCCATCTGTCCCCTCACTCCACCCTCCTTAAGCATGCAACACACTCTAAAGTCTATATATGTTCAGTTTTATATCACTGGAGATGCCAAAAGAGTAACTGTATATAATGGATCGCACAATTCCAAGAGTAGGAGGTGTGAAGGAGAAACAGAAAAGCTCTCTATCTGAAACAGCATCAAATAGGAAATGATATGCTGGAATGAAAGAAACCCCCTCCTACACCGCAGCAGCACTGAAATATTTCCTTTCTCCTATAATTAGCAAACCGAGTATGCTACAAACTGCCTTATTCCACTGAGTCAACAGCCTCGTGAATAAAAAAAGTTTTGTAGATGTCAAATGCAATACAGAATGAGAGAAATCAAACTTTGTTCTCAAATGGAGAGGATTGGTTGAAAGCATCATTTCCCACCCTGTTTCCCCATTCTGCCCCGTCCCACCTAGAAACAGTTTACAGTCTAAATACTTTCTTCCCTACTAGGTGCAGGTAACAACTGGGTGCCTTCAAGAGTATGGTTCAAGGAGAGAAAAATCCCACATTTGAAGGTGCAAGCATTTAGTACAGTGTCCTTCAGTGGATGCTCAATAAACTCTATTGATTGAATCAATGATCACTTCCTACAGCACCTGGGTTTTCCTGAAGAGGTTCACTACCAAATAATAACCTGGCCTAATTTGTTTAGCTGGTGACCTGACATATATGTTAAGGTGGTGTGGTAGGCAAAAGTGTATTTTACAGATAAATATCAATCAGTTGAATTTATTGAGCACTCATTATGTGCAGAGCACTGTACTAAGTGCTTGGGTGAATACAATAGAGCAGAGTTGGTAGACACATTCCCAGCCCCTAAAGAACTCACACCCCTTGTTTTTAGTAATTAAAGAGACATCGAATAATATGGTAACGTGTGTGTATGAGAGTGGATGAAGTGTCATGAGAAGTCCTTTCCACTCTAGTCATCTGAAGTCTGGCTGTTTTTTGGTTTTTTAGTTTTTTGACCATGACCATTGTTTTTAGAGGGTGATACTTGTGGCTCTTCCTCTTCACCTCACAGCTGCTACGGTGCCTTTTCTCCAAGAGTACTATCCCATGATCACAAGAGATTGGCCCGACATGCATGGCATGCGGTTATTTCCCAGCATTCCATGACCATGCCCATCCCTTAATATCTGCTGGCCATAAAATAAGAGCACAGCAAAACCAATGTTTGATTAGGGACTGGCTGTTATCTACCATCTGGCTTTTGGGGATTGTGTGTTGCCATTCAAGTTACAGTAGGGCTCATAGGTATCTGCTGCGAGAAAAGTTGAAGGAGTTATCTGGGTATGGCATGAAGCTGGTCCAAATTTCAGAACCTACAGGAAGTTGTAGTCATCTATTCCTCAGAAACCTTTTTTAAATGCTATTTGTTAAGTGCTTACTAGGTGCCAGCCGCTGACTAAGCTCTGGGGTAGAGAAAAGCTAATTGGGTTGGACACAGTTCATGTCCCACATAGGACTCACAGTCTTAATCCCTCTTTTACACATGAGGAAACTGGGGCACAGAGTCATTAAGTGACTTGCCCAGGGTCACAGAACAGACAAGTGGCAGAGCAGGGATTAGAACCCAGGTCCTTCTGACTCCCAGGCCTGGGCTCTTTCCACTAGGCCACACTATGGAATTAGGATCCCAGTGTTGCATCCTTTCAAAGCATTAGCGTGAAATTTGTTAACTAGATCCCAGACCTAAAGCAAGCCTTTGGCTTCCTTTTTAGTTGAGAAATTCTAGCACCAGCCAAGGAGTGGGTTGACAGAGTGGAGATAGGCATATTGATTTTTCAATCTGGGATAGGACTACCTTTCTTGACTTTACTCTGCACCCAGAAAGGGCCTGACCCTGGGCACCTCTCCTTCTTAGACTGTGAGCTCATGAAGGACAGGGGCTATGTCTATCCTGATTGTCTTGTATCTACCCCGTGTTTAGTGCAGTGCTTAACACGTGGTGCTTAACTAACTATTTAAAGAGAGAGAGAGAAAGCCACTGGGTACAGTATAAAGCAGCCAGAAAACCATTAGGTTGCTAGCTGATCAATGGAAAAAAAAAAAAGAAATGTTCTTTCATGAATAGGGAAAACAAAGTTAAATTGGAAATTTTCCCCTGGATATAATAATAAGCAAACTAAACAGCTACTATCCAAGGAAGTGAGGAAGTTATGTTAGAGAATAAACCAAGCTTCATCTGACAATTCTTTATCCTTCTTTGGTATGTTTGCTGTGTTCTGGGAGTGAGCTGTGTGAAGTTGTACACTGAATTACATGAAGTTGTATGCTTTGTTGCAGGGCTTGGTGTGCTGCCCTAATTATGTGATTCCCCAAGAAACAGGGAGAGCATTAGCTAATTGGGAGAAGGAGATTGCTTCAGCTGCAGTGTCCCCAGGGGAGAAGAGAAACTGAAGTGTAAAACACCCACTCTTCCTAGAAGCTGGGAGTGAAACTCCAAAAGCACCCCTAATTTTGCCAAGCTCCTTAAAGCAAAGAATAGATGTTTTGGTTTGAGGATTACTTGGCAGTGTGATGTGCCTGCCCTGGGACAGAATTCAGGCTGTGAATGTGATCGAGGGTGCCTAGAAGTAGCAGTCAGAGGGTAGTGGCCCTCTGAAGTTTTACCCAACCCTGCTTCTGAGCATTGAGTTGAAACCAGAAAGCTGCTCTAGCCTCCCAAGGATTTGTTGACCTAATCTGTACTCTAGGAGGTTGTGGAGGCTTTGCAATACAGGGTCATTTTTCCAGCCTGTTTTGGGGGGCTAACCCAGTGTGTCAGCCCCAACTTCTGAACCAGTGTGAGGGAAAGAAAACAGCCTTAATCCAGGGATGGATCAAAGTGAAATAACCACAAGAAACCTTGCCTGTTTAGCCTGGAGAAGGCATTTCCTCTTGCTCTCTTATCAATCAGGATCAAATAAACACCCAAACTCTTTTGTTAAAAGGTTGGGTGACTAGGCAATAGTAGCAATAATTAAAACTGGTTTTTATGGGACAGAACACACAAATCCCACATCCAGCTGTGACTTGGCATTCTAAACCTCACCTGCTTTGCATCTTAGTTTCATCAGACTCTATCTTTTGTGACAGCCTCTCTCTCCTTCTCTAAGCTCTTTCAATTGGAATTCTCCCCTCCCTTTCCACTCCCTCTCCATTCCACTATGGGCTAGCATTGAGCATATTCCACCGAGGGTGTGGATCTCTGGAATTCACTTCCGCTCTTGGCCTTGAATAATTCTGAGTGGTGGGCCTACTGGGGACCATACACCTGTTCCAGTAGGCATTTGAACGTGGGAGGATCAGAAAGTTGCTTATGTTGACGTGCCAGAGGGTAATGGTGTCTCCAGTTAAAAAAAAAAAAATTCCCAGAGGCCTCTCAGAGAAGGCATTTGGTAATGCAAGAAAAATGAATGTTCCTCCATATGGCTCCGAATGGCAAATGAATAGATGTTGAGGGGATGTAGTGCAGTTTTCTCTTGGTTATTTTCCCCGTGCCTCTTCTGCTCTGTCTTCTGTGGGTATTTCACCTTCTTGCTTCGTCTCCATGATAAGTGGAAGGAAATCTGGAGCAAAGAAACAGATGTACTTTGCTCTTCATTCTAATCTCTTTTCATTTGGAATGAATGAATCTGCTTTGTTCCCTTGGGCAGGATCAGGGAACCTCTGTGAATTCAGTTAGGAACACAGTAACAATTTGAGTCTAGTCAGTTATTCACAATCTGTGGAGGTGGTTGACAGGCAAAAACAAAATGCATGTTAGTTTTGCCCTACGTTTGCCACTGACTTCAGCTGTGTCAGCATGGAGCAGTTGGGATTAAATTCCTCTCTCTCCCGGGCCCCCGAACAAGAACTGGAGTAGTGTCAGTCAATTATTTTTTACTGAGCACTGATTGAGCACTTGGGAGAGGACCACACGACAATATAACAGACAAATTCCCTCAAGATAGGGTCACATATGGGAAGGGGAAGAAGAAAACCTCAGAAGTGGCTAGAAAAGGAATGAACTCTTACCCAATAACCCCATTTCTGAGGAAAAGTAAATTGGGTTGAAGACCAAGGACTGGGAGTCAGAAGGAACTGGGTTCTAATTCTGACCCCTCCACTTGTCTGCTCTGTGATCTTGGGCAAATCACTTCTCTGTGCCTTGGTTACCTCATCTGTAAAATGAGAATTAAGACTGTGAGCTCCATATGGGACAGGAACCATGTCCAACCTGAATATACCCCAGAGTTTAGAACAGTGCTTGACACAGGGTAAGCGCTTAACAAATACCATCATTGTTATTATTAGTTGGTGCCTCCATCAGCAACATAGCTAATCACAGGGGGGCCCTGGGTCTAGGAATGGTGCTACTTAGTTGTGGGGAAAACTCCTCAGCTGGGAAATGACCCTAGAGGGAGAGGGACACAGCAGGTGTTGTCTACATTAGGGTTCAGGGGCTAAGATCTTAGATGAGTGAGGCTTTCTACTTCTGAATGAGGGAAATGATCTTGTGGATAGGCAGCAGTTCTAATCTGGTATCCAAGAATCCAAAGGAAGAACAGGCCAAATAATCCACTTAGTCTTTCATTTTCTTTGCTGTGGTTCTGAGATAGGGATTACTGGACTTTAGGGGTGTTTAAAACAGAGAAATAGTGGCCTAGTGGAAAAAGCACAGATTGGGAAATCAGGAGACCTGGGTTCTAATTGTAGTCTTGGGAAAGTTGCTTAACTCCTGGGGCCTTAGTTCCATTGTCTGTAAAATAGAGATTTGATACTTTTTCTCCTTCCCTCTTATTCTGTGAGCCTGTGTGGGACAAAGAGTGTGGACCTGATGATTTCATATCTACCCTGGCCCTTAATGCACTGCTTGGCTGTACAGGGAGAACTTAACATATACCACAGTTAAGATGTTTTGCCATGTGGAATCCAGGGTGGGTACTTAAGTTGGTGTGTTGGATTTGTTTGGTGTGTTTGGAGCTGCCCAGCCTCTCTGTCATCTGTAACATACTCTCCTCCAGCTGTGGGATGGGGTTATAATCTTTGAGTGCATAAATACTCCCAGGATCCTTGATAAGGGAACCTGTGTTTGCATCAAGTGTATGAATCCACTCCTGTAAGCCTACTCAGGGCTGATCTCTGACCTGTAATTTGTCTTCAAATCCTGTGGCCCCTGGCTGCCAGCTAAAGACCAGGCTCTCTCCCCAACAAAGAAGGAAAGATCGAGCTGTCAAGCAGTTCAGGATCAGGTGTCAGCACCAGGCCTACGGATGGCAGGAGATACATTCTTGAATCCAGAGGAAAAGCCCTTTTTCAGAGGAGGGTTTGGAAGGTAGAACATTTCCTTGGCATCCTCCCTCCTCCCTTTGCCCAGGGTCAGGAGGAAGAACTCTTTTGCCTCTTTGAAATGGGATCCAGATGAAAAGCGAAGACATCTCAGATTCAGCAAGACATGTTTGTATTGCAGTCAATGAGCAGGCTTGCCTGCACATCATTTGCAGCCCTAGAGAATGCCTCTTGTTAACCCATCGTGGGGTGTGTTTGTTCACAGGGTCCTGGAGGGATCTGATTTTCTGTTTCCATGCAAATCCCATTTTGACACCCTGCCTCTGTCACTTGTCTCAGAGGGTCTCGAGTAACAGACGGGACTGTGAAAGAGAAGACACAACCACAGCTATTAAATTGAGCCAACCTAGGGTCAAAATATGTAAGCAACTATTCAGACCGTGGACCATACCCAGGTCCTAGCTGGTTATATATAAAAGACTTCATTCAGGTCATTAACAGAGGATTGTGCAATCCTGAAGTTTACAGAATATTAAAGCATTCTGCAAAAAATCAATCCAAGAGACCGAACATTTGGCTTTCTCGTAGCTTTCCAGCCCCTCTGCCTCCATGATGTTCTTTCTGGAAAGTTTGGACCCCCATTTCCAGACTTGAGGTATGGGACTATTCTTGTCAGAGACAAGCGCTATGTGTAGGAATAATGTCGAAGTTCTCAGTTTCTCTTCCATTGGTAAGTGGTCCTCATCTTAGCTGTTTGGGGTTTGTTTTTGTCTCATCACATGGTGGTTGGAAGGAATTTTGCAGGGTAGAATCTTCCCCTCCAACCACTTGGAATAACATGTTTATTGATACAAGCTTCTGCTCTTTCCCTCCCTTGCCTTGGCCTAACAGCCACTGGAAGGGACTGTCAGGGTGTTGTGCATAAACATTTGACAGGGTTAGTGAAGAAGAGGAGAATTCCTGGGCATGCAAATACTGTTAGGGTGAAAAATAGTAGGAAAGGTGTCCAAGAACGATTGTACCCATATGCTCATGTCATGCATCTATCCTGAAATGCCCTTCTTCACATCTAACAGACAATTACTCTTCTCCCCTCATCCCCTTTCAAAGCCTTATTGAAGGCTCATTTCCTCTGGGACTTTCCCTAAGTCCTCTTTTCCTTTTCTTCCACACCCTTCTGTATCACCCTGACTTGCTCCCTTTATTCATCCCCTCTCCCAACTCTACGGGACTTACATACATGTTTGTAATTTATTTATATTAATGTCTGTCTCCCCCTCTAGACTGTAAGCTTGTTGTGGGCAGGGAATGTATTTGTTACATTGTTATACTCTCCCAAGCACTTAATACAGTGCTCGCCACACAATAAGTGCTTAATAAATATGATTGACAGACTGACAGACTATGCTATAGCCAGGCAGGCTTTCAAAAGGCTTTCAGAAAGCTCAGGATTTGAATTTCCATTGTGTGCTGGCTTCACCTAGGTTGGATGCTTGTTCTTGTTCTTTGGGGGTCTCCTCTCCCTTGGCAGATATAAAAAAAAAAAAAGCTAATTTTTTCCCCCGACCCCACCTTATCCAATCTGTTCCCCAGGAAACACAAGTCCCATGTCTCTCAGTAAATTTGCCAACTTGTGAAAACTGGGGGAGGAAGGCAAAAGATTTCCAGAGTTTAAGAAATTTGGAAATGTCTGAAAAATCATGGCCACTGTTTGGTATTTGGCTGGACGTCTTCCCCTTTCGGGGTCCACCAGGATACTGAAAAGAATGCAGTTGATAGACTTGTTTGCTGACAGGTGCCGTTCCTGAGGTCCCAGCACATTTAGGGATAGTGCACCAAGTGGAGAGGAATCGTACCTTTCTGGTTCTAAGAAAAGGAAAGCAAGGTGACATCAGGCACCCACAATTCTGAGAACCAGAAAGAAAACTTGGAGGTTTGTTTGAAAAAAAAAGTATGAGCTTAGGGGGCGAACTTCATATTGAGTTCAGGGAGAAGTCAATGTGAACTGAGAGATTGCTGACCCTCAAATATGAGAATCCTCATGTCTACAGTAAAAACAGAAAAGATTTTTGTTTTATAATCCTGTAGAAGCTGTGCTTTTAGCCTGTTCAGCTTCTGTGAATGCTAATGGAGACTTTGCACAGTGGTGTAGTTATGGCTGGAGGGGCTTCAGGTTGGGCCACCTGGATTTCTGGCAACAATAAGCCCTCTAAACTGTGAGGTCATCCCTTTAGACCATAAGTTCGTTGTGGGCAGGGAATGTAACTGTGAATTATTGTAGTGTACTTCCCCAAATGCTTAGTACAGTGCTCTGCATACAGTTAAATGCTCAATAAGTAAGATTGAATTTGCACAGGGCAAAATGAATATCCAATGGCAAACAAAACAGATTTCCCATGTTTCTTGACCCTAGGCAAATGGGTCATATTAGCCAGTGTATGATAATACTATGAGCTACCTATACTTTTTGACAAGATATAGTTCCCAGGGAGTCAGGATCTCATTTCAAATGGCAGGGGAGAGACTCCAGCTCACTCCACAGCCCACTGTGAGTGAGGAGAATGCCAGTGGCTCCCGGGCTGGGCTAGGGGCTGTGTTCTGCCAGCCAAAAGATTGGGAACATCCACTTTTAGCTTGCCTCCATCCTCATCCTGTAGCAGCTCCATCCCCTCTCTGCCATGCCGGGAACTATGTTGACTTGTCCCCTCTAGACTGTAAGGTCCTGCTGGAATATTGCTATATTGTACTCTTCCAAGTGTTTAATACAATGCTCTGCACACCTTAAGTGCTTAATAAATATGATTGACCGACTTTAAGCTCCTTCTAGACTGTAAGCTTGTTTTGGGTAGGGAATGTGTCTGTTAAATTATGTTGTCCTCTCCCAAGCACTAAATACAGTACTCTGCACACAGAAAGTGCTCAATAAATATGACTGTGTGAGCTCCTTCTAGACTGCAAGCTTCTTGTGGGCAGGGAATATGTTGTTATATTGTACTCTCCCAAGCTCTTAGTACTGTACTCTTCACACAGTAAATAATAGCAGCGTGGCGCAGTGGAAAGAGCATGGGCTTTGGAATCAGGGCTCATGAGTTCGAATCCCAGCTCTGCCACTTGTCAGCTGTGTGACTGTGGGCAAGTCACTTAACTTCTCTGTGCCTCAGTTCCCTCATCTGTAAAATGGGGATTAAGACTGTGAGCCCCACGTGGGACAATCTGATTCCCCTGTGTTTACCCCAGAGCTTAGAACAGTGCTCTACACATAGTAAGCACTTAATAAATACCAACATTATTCTCATTATTAATAAATACAATTAACTGACTTGCCATTGGTGGCCGACTGGTTAGTTGGCACACCTCAGCCAGGATCCCTTGCTGCAGCCCTGAGATTCATTCAATAGTATTTCATTCAGTAGTAGTTATTGAGCGCTAACTATGTGCAGAACACTGTACTAAGCGCTTGGAATGGACAATTCGGCAACAGAGAGAGACAATCCCTGCCCAGTGACGGGCTCACAGTCTAAAGGGGTGTGACAGACAGCAAAGTAAAACAGAACAAAACAAAACAAGTAGTCTGACATGTTTGAGTGATTACTGTATTCATAGCACTGTGCTAAGCGCTTGGGAGAGTACAGTATAACAATCGACACATTCCCTGCTCTCAGTGAGCTTAGCCCTTGGGGGAGTATAGTAGAAAGGAACTCAAGTCACGGACTTTCAGCTTCATTTGTTTGAGAAACTGGGTGGCCTAGCAGATAGAGCATGGGCCTGGAAGGCAGAAGGACCTGGGTTCTAATCCCCGCTCTACCACTTGTCTGCTCTACGACCTTTCATTCAATAGTATTTATTGAGCGCTTACTATGTGCAGAGAACTGTACTAAGCACTTGGAATGAACAAGTCGGCAACAGGTAGAGACAGTCCCTGCCGTTTGACAGGCTTACAGTCTAATCGGGGGAGACAGACAGACAAGAACAATGGCAATAAATAGAGTCAAGGGGAAGAACATCTCGTAAAAACAATGGCAACTAAATAGAATCAAGGTGATGTACAATTCATTAAAATAAATAGGGTAAAGAAAATATATACAGTTGAGCAGACGAGTACAGTGCTGAGGGGACGGGAAGGGAGAGGGGGAGGAGCAGAGGGAAATGGGGGGAAAAGAGGGTTAAGCTGTGGAGAGGTGAAGGGGGGCGTTGTAGAGGGAGACGGGGAGCTCAGTCTGGGAAGGCCTCTTGGAGGAGGTGAGTTTTAAGTAGGGTTTTGAAGAGGGGAAGAGAATCAGTTTGGCGGAGGTGAGGAGGGAGGGCATTCCAGGACCGCGGGAGGACGTGGCCCAGGGGTCGACGGTGGGATAGGCGAGACCGAGGGACGGTGAGGAGGTGGGTGGCAGAGGAGCGGAGCATGCGGGGTGGGCAGTAGAAAGAGAGAAGGGAGGAGAGGTAGGAAGGGGCAAGGTGATGTAGAGCCTTGAAGCCTAGAGTGAGTTTTTGTTTGGAGCGGAGGTTGATAGGCAACCACTGTTGTTTAAGAAGGGAATGACATGCCCAGATCGTTTCTGCAGGAAGATGAGCCGGGCAATGGAGTGAAGAATAGACTGGAGCGTGGCGAGAGAGGAGCAAGGGAGATCAGAGAGAAGGCTGACACAGTAGTCTAGCCGGGATATAACGAGAGCCCGTAGCAGTAAGGTAGCCGTTTGGGTGGAGAGGAAAGGGCGGATCTTGGCGATATTGTAAAGGTGAAACCGGCAGGTCTAGGTAACGGATAGGATGTGTGGGGTGAACGAGAGAGACGAGTCAAGGATGACACCGAGATTGCGGGTCTGAGAGACGGGAAGGATGGTCGTGCCATCCATGGTGATAGGGAAGTCTGGGAGAGGACCGGGTTTGGGAGGGAAGGTGAGGAGCTCAGTCTTGCTCATATTGAGTTTTAGGTGGCGGGCCGACATCCAGGTGGAGACATCCTGGAGGCAGGAGGAGATGCGAGCCTGAAGGGAAGGGGAGAGGACAGAGGCAGAGATGTAGATCTGCGTCTCATCTGCGTAGAGATGGTAGTCAAAGCCATGAGATGGGATTGGCACTATGCTGATCCTTGATGCATCTGCCTGTGATGGGCAGCTTTGTCTCTGTGCCATTTTGGAACAGATAGAAAGAAAAATATAAACCTTAACCACTGGATTGTAAATTCCCTAAGGGTAAGGATTGTGTCTGTCTACTCTCTTGTATTGTACTCTCCCAAGCCCTTAGTACAACCCTCAGTACAGAGCAAGCACTCAATAAATACCTTTGGATTGATTGAAATAATTCAGGCTGGAAAAATTGTACTTTTCCACCTTCCATCCCTGGTATTTGATCAATCAGTATCATTTATTGAACACCTGCTGTGTGCACAACACTATACTAAGTGCCTGGCATAGTACAGTGGAAGCAGAACACTTTTCCCTGCCTTCAAGGAACTTACACTCGAATGGGAGAGACAGACAGAAATAATGTACAAATGGTGAGAGCCAGTGAAGGATAAAATGAGAAGTAGTTTGACTATCAGGATGAAATCCCAGAGTAAATACTTGAATATAAAATTGGATATACATAATTATGCATTCACGTTTAACATTAAGTGCTAAAGGTGACTGTTGGTTTGATGGGGCTAGGGGTTGGGGATTCATCTGGGAAGGATTACATCCTTGGAAAACCCTCCTGACTTTCCCATTTAGTCAAGCGTGCTGCTAACTGCCCTCATGACTTCCCTCTTTTTTTCCTCATCATTCAGTGGTATTCATTAAGTATCTCCTGTGTTCAAGAGTGCTGTACTGTGCACTACTTGTATGCTGTCTTTTCTTGCCATACCTCACCTCACACTCTTGGCTCCTCATAAGTTAAACTTCTGGTTTTACTTCTCACCCACAGTCCTCCTGACTCCAACCTATTGCTTATGTCGTTCACCAACATGAAATCCCTTCTCAAATCTGCCAGACCATGGCCCTCTCTCCTTCAGTTCTCCAGAGCAGCTCTGGCAACATGTATTCCACAGCTCCTTGATTATGTTGGATACAATCATTCATTCATTCAATCGTATTTCTCAATCAATGAATGATATTTATTAAGTGCTTACTTTATGCAGAGTACTGTAATAAGCATTTGGAAGTGTACAATACAACAAAGCTGGTAGTAACATTCCCCGTCCCCCAGGAGCTTACAGTCTAAAGACATTACAATACATTATGACTCTCTCTCTTTTTCTATATGTACTGTGTAGCTGAGGGTGAGGTGAATAGCAAGCTTAAAGGGTGCAGAGGCAAGTGCGTAGGTGATGCGGAAAGGAGAGGGAGTAGGTGAAATGAGGGCTTAGTTAGGGAAGGCCTCTTGGAGGAGATGGGATTTTAAATAGGCTTTGAAGGTGGGGAGAGCAGTGGTCTGTTGGTTATGAAGGGGGAGGAAGTTCCAGGCCAGAGGAAGGATGTGGGCAAGGGGTCAACAATAAGACACATGAGATTGAGGTGAGTAGGCAGGTTGGGGTTGGAGGAGTAAAGTGTGTAGTAGGAAATCAGAGAGATAAGATGGGCAAGGTAATTGAGTGCTTTAAAGCAGATGGTAAGGAGTTTCTTTTTCTGTGGAAGTTCTCGAGAAGTGAGGATGTGTGAGCTGAATGTTTTTTTTTATTTCTTCAGAAAAATGTTCTTGACAGCAGAGGGAACTGTGGTCTGAAGTGGGGAGACACAAGAGGCAGGGAGGTCACTGAGGAGGCTGTGGTAGTTAAGGTGGGAAATAAGTGCTTGCATCAGCATAGTAGTGGCTTAGTTGGAGAGAAAAGGGTGGATTTTAATGATGCTATGATGGTAGAAACAACAGGATTTGGTGGCAGATTGCATATATGGGTTGAGCCAAAGAGATGCATCTATGCAGTGAGAGATGAGGCTAAACAGTAGGTTAGCTTTCTAATCTACAAATGATAGGCTTCCATCCTTCCTTTGATAGTGCAAAACCGAGCCTTAGTACACGTGAGAGAGGGTATAGTCACTTTAAGCTATCTCAAAAGTGGTCTGTCATTGAGAAATTTGCCAAACAGGGTTTTCTGTCCATATAGTTTGGCTTCTTGATGCCCTAAATCTACGGCTCCCATAACAAATGATGGCTTCCGGGTGATCTTTGTTCTTCAGATTCCACCAGCTAAAACATTTTGAGCCACCCTCCTCTGATTTTTTTTTTTTTTTAACCCCAGGCAGGCCCTGATTGGAAGGCATATCTGCCCGTTGAGTCCCCCTGCTCCAGTGACCCAGGATGTGGGAGCAGTACAGGAGAAGTATGCAAGTGTGGGAGGGTGACAGGGCTGAGGCATGCTCTCTGCCATGTACTGCAGTGGCACAGATTTTGGGGAGCCCAGAAACTCTTTCCTGAGCAAAAGCAGAAACTCTGGGGAAAGGCTATCAGACTCCCTGTTTCCCAAGTCTCAGGACTATCTGACCCATACCTTTACTGTAGCAAAAGCAGAAACTACAGGAGGTGAGGAGTGGTGGGAGCAGTTTGGATTCAACCAGGAAGGTGTCTGGGGCCAGGCACGCTGTGCTGGCTGCTGTGCTAGCTGCTGCTTGTCCCAGATCAAAGCCTGGGTCTGTCCTGGCCCTATAGGGTGGAGAAGTGGAAAAGAACAGATCTGGAGTCCTGAGAGAAGCGAATCCTGCAGGAAATGCAAAGCAGGAGTTCTAGACCCCTGCCCCGACCTGGCTGCAGAGTCCCACCCTGCCTTCTCATCTGCCCCACCTCCTCTTTGCTACCAGTGCTGAAACTGAGCCTTTGTATGCTTGAGACAGAGTATAGTCATTCCAATAAACTGGCTCGAAAATGGCCAGTCTGAGAAATTTGCCAAACAGAAAGGTCTCTGTCCATAAAGTTTGTTTGACTTCGTGGAACTGTTATGTCATACGACTCTGTTTTAATGCTTATTTCTATTTTTATTTGCATCTCTGATCTGTTCTGTGTGAGCATTTTGTCCCTTCTTGTGTCTCCCGTTAGATTGCAAGCTCCTCTGTTGCAGGAAACAAGTCCTCCTATTGCATATTCCCAAGAGTTTAGCACAATGCTATACACCTTTCAGATTTGAGAAACAAATCTATCTTGGGTGTTTTTGCTGTTAAGCCCGGTTTGAAGTGAGAAATGTTCCTAGTGAGGAAGAGCATTTGTGACACCCAAATGCAGTTGTCCACTATCACTTTTATCTTGGATTTCATCCTCAATTGTATTTGAGTACTTACAATTTGCCAAACACTGCACCAAACTCTTGGGAGCGTATAATATAACAGAGTTGGCAGACACTTTCCCTGACCACTGTGAGCTTATAGTCTAGAAGATTTGGAGGAGTTCTTTGAAACTAGAATGTGAAATTGGAGGTTCTATTGCTTAGGTTTTGGTAGCTTGAAAACGTCTGAGACACCCCAAGCTAGAAAGCAAAAATTGAGGATGTCCTGGAGAATTTTCTTCATCGGAGGATTGGGTTCCAGTAGCCATCGGAATCATTTGGAGGAAGGAATTTGTGTGGGGTAAAGACTTAATCTCTTCCTTTAAAACCAAACAAAATAGTTGTTTGTAATATAAAAAGGTAATGTTTTGCCTTCAGCAGATACTTGTATTTTCCCATGGGAAGAAGGGAAGGGGGTGAACTGAAGATCTGAAGGGTGATGCTTGAGTCAAATGCACTGCATTGCTGACACTCTGCATAGTCCAAAGGTACCTCCCGAAGTTACTTCTTTAGAGGCTTCTGGGCCCATAGCTCTGGTAAAAGAATGACTACAATTAACTGTGTATTTACATAAGCATGTGTAGGCATAATTAAACGAGGGACTGAAAGAGATCTCCTGGGTGGCTTGCAAATGATTATGGTTGAGCAGTGTAATTAAGAAACCTTCCAAGAAAGGCCAAAGAGAGGGGAGAATCCCCTCCAACCCACTGGAGCATTAGGAGAGGAGGGTGTAATGTCCTGAAATAGAGGTATGTAAACGAAGAGGTGGCAGTGTTAGGTCTGCGGTACACTGGGCTTGCCGGCAACATAAACAGCCCGAAGTAGTCTTCTAAACAAAATGTCGACCCACCGCAGGCCTGGGGAGAGGTTAAGAAAACAGCTGATGTTTCCAGGAGACATGGTGGGTCTCGGGCAGTAGGAGTTTGGGGGCTGGCTCATCACTTGGGTCATCTTCTGTGGTCACCTCTGTCAGCAGGTGCAGGCCTGTGGACAAAGCTGGACTGGGAGATCCAGTCACATTCTCGAGCCTTGTAAATTGGGGAGAGGTGGGCCGTTGGCTTCTGGTTATCTCCTCGGTTGAACCTCCGGTGTGACATAGATGACAGGGCCCCTAGGGCCTTTGGAAAAGAGTGGGGTAAAATGTAGGGTGGCCCATTTATGGAGAGGCCCGGGTACAAGCCATCTTCCATTAAAGGGGGTAGTTTTTCATGTCACTCTGTCAAATAATGTGAAGAGTTGCAGTGAATTAGCCTGAAAATGAATAGACCTTAATAGTTTTTAATTTCCCATCTAGAAAGTGGGGGCAAAAAGACTGCCTTTTGATTCGAAGTATATTTCAGCCTAAAGTAATGGATGGGGATTAGTTATGGTATTTATGATGATGAGCTTTGGATAGATACAAATATAAGAGATCAGGCACAGTCCCCATCCTACATGGGACTCCCAGTTTAGATGAGAGTTGTCAGAGATAATGGTAACTGGATTGCAGCAACAATAAGCAGGAGTCAGTATGCATAGGCGACAATGGTAAAGCCAATAAAAGAAAGGATCTTGGAGGTGGGAGTCATTAGACTTCCCGCTGCTCCAGTTAAACTGTCCTTAGGGGAAGGAGAGAGGAGGAGGAAGGGCAAAATGTGTCGGTGTCTTCTCACACCTCTTCTGCATGTTACCCCTCACCGATCAAGTCAGCAACTTGGCCTTGCAGGTTTAGGGAGCAAAGAGCCAAAGGGGTGGAGAGGTCAGGACAGGCTTATACCCCTCAAGTGTTTCCTGGATTTAACGCTTCAGAAACCCCCACTTTGGATTCTGAACTGGCCCAGTGACTGTAGGCATCTGTGCCCTCTGATTCCATGTTACCAAGTTTCTGTTGCCCTTAGTATCATGGACAGTCACTCCCTTTACCTGTTCCCAAGGCCATACTGATGCCAGAGGGATACAGGAGTGAGCCTGGAAACTCCTTATACAAATGACTCCCTATTAAAATTGTATCTCCTCCAGGAAGCTTTCTTATCTCTCCTCCCTTCCATGTCCTCTGTACACTTGGATCTGGGAAGCAGTGTGGACTAGTGGATAGGAGCAAGGGCCTGGAAATCAGAGGACCTGCTTTCTAATCCCAGATCTTCCACTTGTCTGCTGTGTGGCCTTGGATGAGTCACTAAAATTCTCTGGATCTATTACCTCATCTGGAAAATGGGGAGTGAGACTGTGAACCCCATGTGAGAAAGAGACTGTGTCCAACCTGATTTGCTGTTTCCACCCTAGTGCTTAGTACAGTCTGTCACATAATAAGCGCTTAACAAATACCACAATTATTATTACCTCCACTAAGCACTTGAATACGCTCCTCGGCCCCACAGTATTTAAACATCCTTATACTCTGTTGCTTCCCCTGTCTGGAATTTATTTTAATGTCTGTCTCCCCCACTAGATTGTAAACTCCATGAGGGCAGGAATTGTATCTTCCAAGATTTTCAGTACAGTGCTCTGCACGAGTAAGTGCTCAGTAAATACCAATGATTGACTTCCAATGTTTGCTCTATCCTCTCATTCACTCCTTCTCTGAGCCTCCTTTCTCGAGTCTTCTGTCATTCCACAAATTGGGTGGAGAAGTTGGGGTATGAATCCAGAGAGCCACAACCAAGTTGATGATAGGTGTTCTGCCTCTTAACAATTTGGAGTCTTCTCTGAGAGGAGGGTTAAGATGAGATGCGTTGGTCAAAGCCACTCAGGTTGAAGAGGACCCTGGCCCCAGAGCTGAAACTTCAGGGTGCACTTAACCACGAGCTAAGCCTGTGTGCACCTCAGTGTCAGTCTAGGACTCAACAGACTCCTGTGTAATAGGGCCACTGATCTACACGTAACGATTTCAAGTGCTTCTTGGTTTTTCTAGGTTCCCTGAATTTTCAGCTCAAATGTGGTTGATCTGGACACTTGCCTGGCTAGATGTTTCTCCTTCCTTGGAAAAACCAGAAGTTCAAATGTGTACTTGCAAAAGTGCCTACCAGTGCTGAAGTATTACTAAGCCATCTTGCTGATCATTCTCCAGCGGGGAGTTCGGGAAGATCATGAAACCAAGTTGCAAAATCAAAAGCAAATTGAAAGTGCTGAAAAGAGTAAACGCACCAGTGTAGCAAAGGATGATCTTTATGTGCACCACATGGTGGCATTTGTTTGAGTATTTGTGTCTTTGTACCTTCAGCTACTCCCTCACGCTGGACTTTCAAAGACCGCATGTGTTTACTATCAGGTGCTTGCAATTTCTCTCCCCTCTCATAACTATTTTAGTCTCCCTTTACAATTAATATTTCCCTCATTACTGGTCATTTATTCTGGGGGCTTTCTTAAATGCTTTGGAAAGGGAGCACTAAGAATACTGAGAAAATCTGTATTCAAAAATTACCCTGCAGCCAAACTGCAAATTGAGAATTCACTTCTGTTCCCTCTTGTTCATTTCCTCAAAGAACAATAGGCTGCCAATAGACTTGATTGAGAAACATCAACAGCCACTACTCCACCCTAGTCTACTAAACCTGGAAACCTTATCCAATCTTGACTTCACTGACACTGTCCTCTCCTGGTTCTCCATTTACCTCTCTGGATCTCTTTGCCTCTGTCTCTCACCCCCTAACTGTGAAAGTCCCTCAAGAATCAGTTCTGGGTCCTGCTTAGTACAGCGTTCTGCACATAGTAAGTGCTCAATAAATAAGACTGACCGGATTCCCTCTGTTCTCCTTCTGCTCCCACTCTTGTGGAGAATTCATTCGCTCCTATGGCTTCAGCTACCATCTGTGTGTGTGGATGATTTCCAAATTTGCATCTCCAGCCCTGATCTCTCTTCTGCAGTCTTTTATTTCCTCCTGCCTTCAGGACATCTCTACTTGGCTGTCTTGCTGACACATCAGACTTTGTGTCTGAAACAGCACTCTTTATATTTCTACCCAAATCCTCCTTATGACTTTTCCCATCTTTGTAAAGTGTTGTCACTCATGATACCAAAATAATAATAATAGTGGTATTTATAAGCACTTACTATGAGCCAGGAACTGTACTAAGCGCTGGGACTAGTACAGGCAAATTGGGTTGGACCCAATAGTGTCACTAGTATTTGAGTGCCCACTTGGTGCGGTGAACTGCACTTGGGAAGTATAGATTAATGAAGGGACCCATTCTCTGCCCACAAGGAGCTTACACTCTAATTGGGGAGGCAACCATAAAAATATTTGCCACTAGAGAGGTCAAAATAAACAGAGCTATAATGTCTACACTTGGCATTGTTCTCAGTCTTCTGCTTCAGAATGTGTTAGTCTGTCACCTGGAAGCTGAAGTAGGAGGACAGCCACATCCCACACAAACAAAAAGAAGCAGGAGACAAAACAGGCCCCAAACATAGTCCAACGTCCGCTGAAGGCTGTGGTTGGAAATTCTCAACTGAGCCGGGAAGGGTAAGACCTGAGTCACTCTGGCTGGAGTTGACCTGACGACACCCCCCCCCCCCTCCCCCCCCCCCCCCCCCCCCGCCAGATGAGCTTTCATGTACCTTGGGGTTTGGCTGTAAATTCTCAGCCTGCCTGACCTTTTGCTCTGAAAGCCAAGGAAGAGGCTGATGGAAGATCAACCCTGGATTGAACTTTCACTCAGGTTGCCACAAGCCCAAATCACAGTAGGCTTGGGGTAGTTCATAACCAGGCTTGATTCCTCCTTTCTTGCAATAAAGCAGTTGGTAGACATTCCATTGCTAGTCATCTCTGAGATGGCAGTTATAAATTGATTAACTGTATCCTAGTCAAGACTGCAAGAAAAGATAGAATTTTAGACAAAGAAAAATGAACTTGTATATGGCTGCTGAGGTGGAGAATTAATCAGAGAGTGCTTCCTGGAAGAGGTGTGAAGGAGAAACAGGGAGAAGTTGAATTGGAGGATTGTCCCAAGCAGGGAAATGGGATGAGTATCGTAATGGAGTTTGAGTCAAGCTTGGGAAGCAGCAAGGCCTAGTGGATTGAGCCTGGGCCTGTGAGTCAGAAGGACCTGATTTCTAATTCCAGCTCTACCACTTGTCTATTGTGTGACTCTGGGCAAGTCACTCAGCTTCTCTGTCCCTTTTACCTCATCTGTAAAATGGGGAGCACCAGGTGGGAGGTGTACTGTCCAACATGATTAGCTTTTGTCTACACCAGTGCTTAGTACAGTGCTTGACACATAATAATAATTATCATATTTGTTAAGGGCTATGTACCAAGTACTATTCTAAGAGCTGGGGTAGATACAAGGTAATCAGGTTGTCCCACATGGGTCTCACAGTCTTAATCCCCATTTTACAGATGAGGTAACTGAGGCACAGAGAAGTTAAGTGACTTGCCCAAGGTCACACAGCAGACAAGAGGCGGAGCTGGGATTAGAACCCACATCCTCTGATTAAGTGCTTAACAAATACCATAAAGAAGGTTGGGGAGTAGCCGGAGAGGAGAGTGAGAAGGTTAGAGGGAACTGGCTGAACAAGAGCCTTGCAGCCAAAGGACAGGAGTTTTGGCAAAGGAGGAGCAGAGGAGTGCCATGGGGCTTTTGGAGGAGTGGCCTGGTGTCCTCTAATGAGTGTTTTGAGAGATGTCCTGGGAAATCATCTCCATTTTCAGTGTGTCCATAATGCCTGGTCAGCATCACTATCGGTGTTTGTTTGAAAAACAACTCTGTATATTGAACTGTCTTTAGAGCATCCTAAGAACCCCTGAGCTCTGCATTCTGGATCTGAAAGTGGTTGCTCTAACCACTAGCCTCATCAGCCACAATGCAATTGGAGATAAACAGCATCTACCCAGAGTAAAGCACCATGGCTAACAACAGACTTGAGATCATTTCTTTCCCCCTCAGAGGTTCACTGCCTCATCCCATCTGGTAATAAAGAAAAGAGAGCAGAATTGCTGGTGCTGCAGCCCTGTATCGCTGGCATTTACTGAACCCTCAGAATCACAATTACCTCGGCCTGTGGATAATTGTCACTTGCCAATTGAGTCACAGCCACAGTCTGAAAAGAAACTATTGTGCTTAGCCTACGTGGGCTGAGGAAGGTGCTCCTGTCAGCTTTGAATATAATCTGGAAAGTTTCTTGTTTTCTCTTCCCAGTTTTTTTCGTTAGTCATTAATGAGCAATAGCAAAGCTTTAGGAAAAGTAAGCAATGAGAAAGATAGCATGCTGGTGGTGGACAGTGCACAACTGCTTTAGATTAACATGCCAAGAAAGCCTACTTGTGTTAAAAGGGAAATTTTCTAGACACACGGAAAGGAAAGCATTCCGGTGAAAGATGTCTCATAGTTCACTTTCAAGAAAGACGTTAAAGTATGAATACCTTAGTTGACTTCACTTTTCCTTTGCTTTTCTTCCTTTTTCTCTCTCCCAGACATTTCCCATCTGTTTCCTCTTCCCCAGTTCCCAGAAAAACACACGATGGTGTGATTAAGGAAGAATGAAAAGTCAGAGATCAGGAAGTTCTAGTAGGATACCAAGTTGCTCTTTGATTCCTCCAGGGCTGCTGCCTGTGAGAAACTTCTAAGGACTTTGAACCAATCCTTTAGGACTCTTCAATGTGGCATTCTCAGGAATTGAGACTGAGCAAGAAACAGGAAGTGATGCCTGGCTCGGCTGGGGTTAAGGGTATTTCAAGGGAGAAACTATGGGGTCTACCCTGTCTGTGGAATTAGAGTGCTGCAGGATGGTTCTGTGACTGGGGATTCATACCGGATTGGCAGAAGACATTACAGAGGGGCCGGGGGTGGTGGGGGTGGGGTGGAAATAGAAGCTTGTGCTTCTTGGTTTTTATTTACCTGAAGGACTCGAAATCAGAATTAAGCCAGTGCTCCCAGGGGTGAAGTGGTCTGATTCCCTTTGTCCCAGTGAGATTTTCAAGAGGTTAGTGTGGGGAGAGGGCAGACTTGTTGATGCCTGTCTCCACCTCTTCCTTCCCCGCCTCTGGCCCCCACCCTGCCTTTTAGTGTCAATATGCTGTATTTCCCAGGTTTCAGGGAGTCTCTGACAAAAGTCTTGTTAGCACCAATTTACTTGAGTTATAGCCCAACTGAGCCCAGAGACACTCACCAGACTGGACATCAGTCAGGAAGGAATGCAGAGGCAGAAGCAGTCAGTTCCTCTGACTCTCCTCCTTTTCCCAGAGAGTGAATGGATGGCTGTCTCGTCACTCTTTCTGGAGTAGCCTCTTGCTAAATCTTTGCTTCGTGGACATCCGGGTGGCTTCATCTTCCATCTGTTGCTTCATCTCCAGGGGCAGTTGAGATAGTGAAATTTCTCGAGAAACTCACCAGACTTCCTGAGTTTCTTCTAACGGGTATGAAGTCACACACAGAAACACTGAACAGATCTGGTCCACAGGAAGGGTCAAGAAGAAACAGTCACCTAAAGCTGCACTAATGGCAGGCAAAAATTCAGGGAAAGTAATTTCTGTTGAAGCTGATAAATGATATTCACATTGTGGATCTGCTTGGAAAGCACTCTGCACTTGCTAAGCATCAGATCTGGCTGAGCCTGGTGCTGTTTTGGGATTGGGGAGGTTTGGTGTTGAAGTCTGCTCTGGTGACAGGAGGAATATGTCACTCTGCTTTTAAAAGAGTCACATCTTCAGGCTTCTTGAGAAAAATTCTTCAAAATTTGTCGGGGGCTTCCGCTGCGTGAAAATGCACATGCCAGTAGGAAAAATGTGCCAAACTGGAAACCACCACATTGGGGGGAAAATGGATTTTTAAAAACAGGGTCATGATGACAAAGGGCCGACATCACCATCTTATCTACTGGAGAGAGCACATGTCTGGGATTCATGAATCTTAGGATCTAGTCACATTTTGACCTCAATCACTGTTACCTTACTCCCTCCTACCTTACCTCGCTGTTCTCTCACTACAACCCAGCCTGCACACTTCTCTCCTCTAATGCCAAACTATTCATTGTAACATCATTCTCATCTCTCTTGCAGCTGACCCCTCACTCACATCCTGCTTCTGGCCTGGAATACCCTCCCTCTTCATATCCAACAGACAATTACTCTCGCCCCACCCCTCTGCAAAGCTTTATTGAAGGCACATCTCCAAGAGGCCTTCCCTGACTAAGCCCTCATTTCCTTTTCTCTCACTCCCTTCTGCATCCCCCTTAACTTGGATTTGCTCCACCTCCCTGAGCCCTATAGCACTTATGTACATTTCCATAGTTTATTCATATTCATGTCTGTTCCCCCCCCACCCCCAAGACTGTAAGCTCGTTGTGTGCAGGGAACATGTCTACCAACTCTGTTATATTGTTCGCTGCCAAGTGTTTAGTACGGTGCTCTGTGCACAATAAACAGTCAATAAATACGATGGATTGACTTGCGGAGTGACCTCAAGCGAGACATTTAATCTCTTGACCCCCTCAGTTTTCTTGTCTGTAAAATGGGAGAATCACTGACTCTCCCTACTTCCCAAGGATGGGAGGATAAACTGACATGAGAGGGGATGGAAAGAGCACGCTCCTGGGAGTCAGGAGGACCTTGTATTAGTCCAAGCTCTTCATTCCCTCTCACCTTATTAAAAACATTGCCCCTGCCCTCCTCCCTTCCTTAACTTCTATTTTTAACCACTCAGTCTCCAATGGCTCCTTCCCCTCTGCCTTCAAACATGCCCACGTCTTCCCCCATTCTGAAAAAACCCACTCTTGACCCCACTTCCCCCTCCAGTAATTGCCCTATCTCCCTACTACCCTTCCTTTCCAAAATCCTAGAACGGGTCATCTACAATCGCTGCTTAGAATTCCTTAACTCCCATTCTCTCCTGGACCCCCTCCAATCTGGCTTCCGTCCCCTCCACTCTACCGAGACTCACCCATGACCTCCTTCTTGCCAAATCCAATGGCTCCTACTCCATTCTAATCCTCCTTGACCTCTCTTCTGCCTTTGACACTGTCGACCATCCCCTCCTCCTCCATACCTTATCTCACCTTGGCCTCATGGACTCCGTCCTCTCCTGGCTCTCCTCTTATCTCTCTGGCCGGTCATTCTAGGTCTCCTTCGCAGGCACCTCCTCCCCCTCCCATCTTTTAACTGTTGGAGTTCCTCAAGGGTCAGTTCTTGGCCCTCTTCTGTTCTCCATTTACACTCACTCCCTTGGTGAACTCATTCACTCTCACGGCTTTGACTACCATCTCTACGCAGATGACACGCAGATCTACATCTCCGCCTCTGTCCTCTCCCCTTCCCTTCAGGCTCGCATCTCCTCCTGCCTCCAGGATGTCTCCACCTGGATGTCGGCCCGCCACCTAAAACTCAACGTGAGCAAGACTGAGCTCCTCATTTTCCCTCCCAAGCCAGGTCCTCTCCCAGACTTCCCTATCACCGTGGATGGCACGACCATCCTTCCCGTCTCTCGGGCCCGCAATCTCGGTGTCTTCCTTGACTCGTCTCTCTCGTTCACCCCACACATCCTATCCGTTACCGAGACCTGCCGGTTTCACCTTTACAATATCGCCAAGATCTGCCCTTTCCTCTCCTTCAAACGGCTACCTTACTGCTACAGGCTCTCGTTAAATCCTGTGTCAGCCTTCTCTCTGATCTCCCTTCCTCCTCTCTCGCCCCGCTCCAGTCTATTCTTCACTCCGCTGCCCGGCTCATCTTCCTGCAGAAACGATCTGGGGATGTCACTCCCCTTCTTAAACAACTCCAGTGGCTGCCTATCAACCTCTGCTCCAAACAAAAACTCCTCACTCTAGGCTTCAAGGTTCTACATCACCTTGCCCCTTCCTACCTCTCCTCCCTTCTCTCTTTCTACCGCCCACCCCGCATGTTCCGTTCCTCCGCCGCCCACCTCCTCACCATCCCTCGGTCTCGCCTATCCCACCGTTGACCCCTGGGCCACGTCCTCCCGCGGTCCTGGAACGCCCTCCCTCCTCACCTCCACCAAACTGATTCTCTTCCCCTCTTCAAAACCTTACTTAAAACTCACCTCCTCCAAGAGGCCTTCCCAAACTGAGCTCCCCTTCTCCCTCTACTCCCTCTACCGCCCCCCCTTCACCTCTCCGCAGCTTAACCCTCTTTTCCCCCCATTTCCCTCTGCTTCTCCCCCTCTCCCTTCCCATCCCCTCAGCACTGTACTCGTCTGCTCAACTGTATATATTTTCTTTACCCTATTTATTTTAATGAATTGTACATCACCTTGATTCTATTTAGTTGCCATTGTTTTTACGAGATGTTCTTCCCCTTGACTGTATTTATTGCCATTGTTCTTGTCTGTCTGTCTCCCCCAATTAGACTGTAAGCCCATCAAACGGCAGGGACTGTCTCTATCTGTTGCCGACTTGTTCATTCCAATCGCTTAGTACAGTGCTCTGCACATAGCAAGTGCTCAATAAATACTATTGAATGAATGAATGAACCTGCCTGCTGTGTTACCCTGGGCAAGTCATTTCACATCTTGGTGCCTCCTTGCCTGTAAAATGGGGATAAAATACATGTGATGGAGATCTCTGAGTCAGGTAGGGGCTGTCCTCACTGATGATTTTATATGTACTCCAGTACTTAGCACAGTGCTTGGCACGTAAGTGCGTAACATATACCACAATTGTGCTTGGCACAGAGTAAGTGCTTAACAAATATCATTGTTGGAAGTAAAAGCTGTATGTAAATTCAAGGCATTATTATTTCTCTTCAAGGCTAGGAATAATCTGATAAATCCTGATTGGGAAATGAATGTTTAACTTGGTCTGCCCTGGCCAAATAAATTAAGACTAGACTATGGACCATTAACAGTGAGAGATCCCTTTGCTTGAATTACCTGAGTAATCAAAAGTTAGGTTCTTCATCCGAGTACCCTAGATAACTACTTCAATTCTTTACTTCCTTCAGCCATTGAAGACCAGATTTTTGATGCCTCATTACTTAGCCGGGAAAGCATTGCAGACATACCTCGAGTTCTGTGCAATTTGCCGATGTACCTTAGCCCTGCCACAAGCATTATATTTAGTCTTTCTGTTAAATTGATTCTGCGTCCATCTCTGCCCATGCACCCCTTTGCTAGGCAGTTTTCCCCAATCTTCTCCAATACAAGTTGTTTTTTTTTAAAAACTTTTCCAGTTATTTTCTGAATTGCATGATGTGTGTGCTCTAGGGTCTCTGCAGCTGCCCCCAAGGCCCTGGTCCAGCTGTTGTGACTGTTCCTGGCCTCCAGGAGTGCGATCCCAGCCACGGTGTAGCTCCAACATCTGTCTGCCCCTCTGACTGGCTGTGTACACCGTCCCCAGTCCATGGTCCTTTTCCGAGGGGAGCGGAAGTTCGACTCTCCTGTGTTGTCCTAGCAGCAGTTTTCTGAGGACTGAGAGTGCTCAGTAACCCAGTGGAGGCTGCTGGGAGTCCCTGGCTGGCACAGGCTTTGATACACAGAGTGGCTCCACGGGGCTCAGGAACCCTAGGCCATGTGCCCGAGCAGGCAGCCCGGGCTAAAACAACCACAACCTCTAAAAAGGCCGTCAGATGCCCTGCCCCTGACTTGACAACTAAATAACATGTGCACCAACAGGGACTTTTGGAGGTTTTTGGTTAATAGGGAGCTCCCTTTCCACTACTCATGTAAACTGGCGTAATGAAGGCAGTTAATCAGATCATTCTCCCAAAGGGCTCATTCTTATTTTTCATGGCTTGACTTGTCTGTGTATAAAATCTTAGCTGCCTTGGATGGTAAGCTGCTTAAGGCCAGGCACTGTGACTTCTGATGACTTCCTTGTAATTTCTCCAGTGTGTGCCATAAATGAATCCGTATTAATGACTGACCTATTGTGTGGAATGCTTGATTTACCTACTGGCAAGCCTGTTGATTTCCAGGAAAATATAATCATGTACTATTTGTTTAATGCTTACTATGTGCCAAGCACTGTACTAAGGTCTAGGGTAGATAAAAGATAATCATGTCCCACATGGCAGTCTTTCTGTTGGTTTTGGGCTGGATCAGAGAGATCAGTATTTCAATGTGGCCCAGGGTAGGCTCTTAAGCAAGAAGACTTTTGTTCTAGGAGATGAGATGAACAGTGAAGCTGGAAGCCGAAAGTGAGAGGGTGAAATTAGGTTTACCAGTCCCCTAGTAGTTAGAATGGATAATATGGTTGATTTCTCCTGCTCCAATCCCTACAGGAAAGTGGGTTCTAAAGCTGAACTTGGTGCCAGTAAGTACTAGTAATTATTAGTGTTTAGATAATAATAATTGTTGTATTTGTCAAGTGCTTACTACTGAGTGCTGGGGTAGATATAATTAGGTAGGTCCCATATAGCGCTTACAATCTAAGTAGTCAGAGAAGCAGTATGGTTTAATGGAAAAAGCCTGGGCTTGAGAGTCAGAGGTCATGGGTTCTAAGCCCTGCTCCGCCGCTTGTCAGCTGTGTGACCTTGGGCATGTCGGTTAACTTCTCTGTGCCTCAGTTACCTCAACTGTAAAGTGGGGATGAAGACTGTGAGCCCTATGTGGGACAGTCTGATTACCTTGCATCTTTCCCAGTGCTTAGAACAGTGCTTGGCACATAGTAAGTGCTTAACAAATACCAACATTATTATTAGTAGTAGTGAGAACAGTCATTGAGTCTCCATTTTATAGATGAGGAAACTGAGGCACAGAGAAGTTAAGTGGCTTGCTCATGGTCACACAACGGTCTAGTGACAGAACTGGAATTAGAACCCAGGTCTTCTGACATGGAAAGGTCATTTTAGATAATTGAGTTAAAGGTCCTTTATGGGAAAGTTGAAACTTACCTGGACATAGGTAGTGCTTGGCACATAGTAAGTGCTTAACAAATCCCATCATTATTATTGGTAACCATGAATATAGATGTCCAGGAGGGGAATGATCAGTTTCCTCTGCAGACCATGTTGCCACTCTCAGACGGAATACATGATTGGAGAGACTATTTGGTGTGACCCAATAATGACACTACTTGTAGGCTTGGGTTCTTAATATGCTTCTTAAAACAACCCCATTCCTGTCTGAAAAGAATAAAGAAAAATGTAGAAGGAGCAGAAAGAGTTGCAGCCTTGAGTGGGTTTAGATGTCAGTGGAAAGGGTGTCCCTCCTTTTTTACAAGCACTTGTAGTGGGGGAAATCATGCTGAATGAGATGAGTCATCTGGTTTACACCAATCTTGCCTGCAGCAATCTATCATGGAAGGTGCTAAGATGAACTCCAAGATACTACTAGCCTGAAACAAAAGCAAGAAATGGTTATGCCAATCCCAAAGCATCTGTAATCTATCACTATTTTCTTTCTTTCCAGCTATTTGTCAGAGATCATGAGCTCATGTTTGAAATGCTGGATTTTCCTAGAGAAGTCAATCCCTTTATGGTGTGTGTTTGGAGGGGTGGTGAACCATACTGAACCTAAAAGCAGCTTTAGGCTCATGCATGTGGAAACTAATTAGCTGGGAAGTCTGACTGTCTTCCATTCTATTGCATGTTTTCATTTGGGGAAAACAGTCATATGACACATGGCTTTGGTGTGTTGGGTTGACAAATAGAAAAACAGAGACAAATGGCAGTGGATCTATGGCTTCTTAACTCTTGGTTGTCTGAATCCTGCCATTAGTAGGCTTCCACACACTGTTCAACTAGAACTTCGTCACAGAGTTTTTTCTGATGACAGCTCCCGACTGACCCAGCATGAAATTCTATCAGTTCCTTTATGGTGTGTTAAGCTCAATGCATTACATTCTCTCTTTCCTCCCAGAATCAGTTGACTTTTGTAACAAGTGTCTAGTCAGTTGTAGTCTGCAGGAGCTGATGATTAAAGTGGGTTGCCAAAATCAATTTCTAGAAGGTCTTGATGTATATCTTGCCTTGCCTTCCTCTCTTAGAGCCACCCTGCTTGGAGACCTAGTCAGTGTGACTTCAAGACATCAGGATAAGGATTAGGATGCAGGAATTTCCAGTGCCAGTTTGGAGGTAATAATAATAATAATAATAATGTTGGTATTTGTTAAGCGCTTACTATGTGCCGAGCACTGTTCTAAGCGCTGGGGTAGACACAGGGGAATCAGGTTGTCCCACGTGGGGCTCACAGTCTTAATCCCCATTTTACAGATGAGGGAACTGAGGCACAGAGAAGTTAAGTGACTTGCCCACAGTCACACAGCCGACAAGTGGCAGAGCTGGGATTCGAACTCATGAGCCCTGACTTCAAAGCCCGTGCTCTTTCCACTGAGCCACGCTGCTTCCCCCCGTCTTTCTCCCTGTTATCCAAGTACAGTCCCTCCAATAATGGTAGACAGCAAGTTGGTCCTGCTGTTCTCTCCTTTTAAACTTTTTCGTCTCTGATCCAAAAGATGGAAATTCTGGTTTGAAGGTCATGACCATCCCAGTTTTGAATAGTTGATCCTTGACTTCAGCTCAAAGGTCAAAGTCTTCAATGGGGATGTCCTCTAATCATGTTGGTATTTGTTAAGCGCTTACTATGTGCAGAGCACTGTTCTAAGCACTGGGGTAGATACAGGGTAATCAGGTTGTCCCACGTGAGGCTCACAGTTAATCCCCATTTTACAGATGAGGGAACTGAGGCACAGTGAAGTGACTTGCCCATAGTCTCACAGCTGACACGTGGCAGAGCCAGGAGTCGAACCCATGACCTCTGACTCCAAAGCCCATGCTCTTTCCACTGAGCCACGCTGCTTCTAGACTAAGCTCTTGGTGGGCAGGGAACATGTTTGCCAACTCTGTACTCTCCCAAGTGCTTAGTACAATGCTCTTCACAGAGGAAGTGCTCAAATACCACTGATGTTTGGAGACATTGGGCTTTAACTATGAATTGAGACCTGCTCCCTGCGATTCATCTGTAGGCTGGGAGTTGAGAGTGTATGCCTGATGTCTATGGGGCAGTCAGTTGCTGAGTGGTGAGCATGGCCTAGTGGAGAGAACACGGCCTCGGAGTCAGAAGACCTGGGTTCTTATCCTAAATACTCCACCTGTCTGCTGTGACCCTGAGCAAGTCATTTAACTTCTCTGGGCCTCAGTTTCCTCATCTGAAAAATGGTGATTCAAAACCTGTTCTCCCTCCTACTTAAACTGTGAGCCCCATGAGGGAAATGATTACCTTGTATGTACCCCAGTGCTTAGCAGAGTGCTTGGCACATAGTAAGCCCTTAACACATACCATAGTCATTATTATTATTATTTGGGCTTGATTGAGACAATACAGGAATGTTTGAAAGTCAGGGCTAATGAAAATGAAAACTCAGCCAGATTGGGTTCTGAGACAACAGTTCAAGGTGAGGCTGATTGGAATGACAACGTTGTGCTGGTCAAATGGTGAGGGGATGGGTTACAAGCTGCAGGCAGTCTAACCAGCAAGTTTGCAGCAGCCTTCAGAACAAGAGAATTGATGCCTGTGTGGAAAAAGCTTGCCAATCACACATGACAGCTGCTATGTCATGCGTATAGTAAGCACTTAAATACTATCATCATCATGACAATGGCATCAGGTGGCAGAATATCATTGGCCCTTATATAGTTAACCTACATGTTAGAAAATGTCAACTGGCAACATCTCTTCAGTTAGTGTCCTTACAATACCTTAAGAGTCTAAGTCCCCCTTGAGCAGTGATCCCTAGGATCCTTCATTGACCCAGGATTTTGGCAGGTTATGGGGTATGGCATAGCTTTTCCTCTTTCCATTCTGTCATTGTCCTCTACGTGAGGGAAATTTTTTTTTTTTTTTTTAAAAAAGGATTTTGGATAAGCTCCCTGTTTGCACAAGGCTGTGCTTGCTCCTTTATGATTCATAGCATTGTTGCAATCAAGTAGTAGTTGACAACCGGTTTAGGAGACAAAAATATGGATAGTAGTGAGCCATCTACCAACAGCCTAGAGCTGATGGCATGATTTTGAGTGTGGTGGTGTCATGGTTCAGGGAAGGACGAATCTGAATCAAAGCAATCTCATTACCCTGTCCCAGTGGAATAGAAAATAGAATTCCAAGAGTTTAGAGAGAGTCCACATGATGGGAAAGATGGTAATACACATGCAACTGAATGATGAGTCCATCTTAAATGTGTCTTTTAGCCTTAGGCTGAGGTCCAGGCTGAAGATAGCACCTTGTGGGAACTGCTGGTGGAACTGCTGGCCTGCAACAGTGGAGGAAATCTTGGGACATTGGTCCTGTTTTAGTAGACAGTGTCCTCTGCAGATTCAATGGCCTTGATTCTCCCACGGTTACAAGTGATCTAAAGGTCAAGTTAATGGGGCCGAGCAGGTTCAAGGAGTCCGGTAGTAGAATATGAGGTTGGCTTGCATGTGAACAGAGCTCCTTACTCTATATTATCCCACTGAGGTATCCTTCAAAACTGAGCAGTCTCTTTCATGAATTTCTTGGCTTTTGGGGCCAAGAAAAGAAAAGAAAATTGTCTAATCATCTCTCGACACCAGGGTGGACCACCTAGTCCAGTATTTTTTATGGTATTTGTTAAATGCTTATTATGTAACAGGCACTCTACTACTTGCTGGAGTAGATACAAGATAATTGGGTTAGACACAGTCCCTGACCCACAGAGGGCTCACAATCTTAATCCTGATTTTACAGATGAGGTAACTGAGTCACAAAAGTTGCGACCTGACCAAGGTCACACAGCCGACAAGTGACGGAGCTAGGATTAGAACCCAGATCCTCCTGCCTCCAGGTCAATGTTTCCCAGCCTTTTGCTCTTTCTAACCAAATGGGCCCCAGTTCTGAGAACTGGTAGGTGCTTCTCCGATGCAAGGCCCACCCTGTGCTGTACTAGCTCCTTGAAGGCAGGGATCATGTAATAATAATAATAATGATGACATTTGTTAAGCAGTTACTGTGTGCCAGGCACTATACTAAGCACTGGAGTGGGTACAAGCAAATTGGGTTGGACACAGACCCTGTACCACATAGAGCTCAACCCCCATTTTACAGATGAGGTAACTGAGGCACAGAGAAGTGAAGTGACTTGCCCAAGGTCGCACAGCAGAAAAGTGGCAGAGCCAGGTTTAGAACCCACGACCTTCTCACTCCCAGGCCTGTGCTCTATCCACTACGCCGTGCTGATTCTAAAGTTGGCATGTCTGCCAACTCTACTGTATTCAACTCAATCACTCAGCACAGTACCCTGCATATAGAAAACTCAATTATTAAGATTGTAAGGCCTTTTCGGTAAAGCAATCCCTTAGGTGCCAGGGACTCAGGAAAACTGAACTCTGGTTCCTCCATCTTCCCTATAGTGGTCAAATGAGTCGTCCTTTGATTTCCTGCCACAGGCATCCCTTCTCCAGTTCCAAGGTAGTAAAGAAACCCCCTGGGGGAAAAAGCAGTTCGGGTCAGGGTTGACCCACAGATGGGGGAAATCTAGGAACAGACCTAAGAGTATTGAGCTAACCAATCCAGGCCAAGAGAACACTATATACACTCCTCCAGTGTGCCCCCAGAAACACGTATTTCGCAGGAGTGGCATGGGAAAGGACCCATTAGATTTCCAGTTGGTTTTTTTTGTCCTTTTGTTTGGGAAAAGGTGCTGGTGGCCTTCATGAGCTACCCTCCGGATTAAGGAGCAGTGCCCAGGAGAGCCTTCTCTCTTTCCTTCCGGGCCTATGGCAGAAGGGGCTAGCAAGGGGAAACATGAGGTTTGAGAGGGTTTCTGGCCCCGTCTTCACCCCACTCCAGGCAGACCACTTCTGGGCCATTCAGGTGGGGACTAAGGCCCATGTGTTATCAAAATCCACTGGCCATGTCTTAAACTAACCTGGATTAACTCCTGACCCATTGGACAGGAAGGCACTCTCTTCTCTCCCTCCACCCTTCCCACCCCCAGCTTTGTCTCTTCAGAAAGCCAGGGAGTGGTGAGTGGGGTGCGTAGGCCTAGAAAGGCACACGAGGGTTGACGGAGAGGTGGGAGCTTCTGAATCATTACGTTTCATCATCTCTCAAACGTTTCACCTTGGTATCTGCTTAGTGCTTTCATTAATTAGCAATTCATGCTGACTTTAGTGCTAGCAGGTGGCTGTCACCTGTACACCAGGGAAATAATCTTAAGCATGTTCTTTCCCACTGCAATTGTCAAGAGCATTCCCAGAACTGCAGTGGTAGGAGTAATAAAAAGAATAACCAGTCAACTTAGAAAGAGATGGGCTCCCCCATGCCCATGTTCTAAGACAAGAAAACCCAACTTTCTCTTTCGTTTAGTCTCTGTTCACAAAAGGCATTTATGCTCCTATTAGCTTCCACCAAGAAATCTAAAACTTCCAGAAAAAGGGAAGGGATTTACTCCGTTTCCAATACAGCTCTGCTAGGCTGGGATCTTCCCTCTGGATAGACCCCTACTCAGGCAGCGTAAATCAGAACTAGTTATCACTTCTGGAGAGCTGACAAACCCGCCGCAACAGAAATAGATAATGGAGCAATTTATTTTCTTCCTCTATGAAAATCATTGCCAGAACACTCAGCGAATTGCTCGTTGAGGGCGGCGAATGCCGGGAGGGTTATTTGAACTATCTTAATCGCCTTTCCCGAAAGGAGACAATGATGCTTCTCCGTGCAAGTGCAAACACGATCCCCTTCCCTTGGTGTGGTGTCCGCTGCAGATGAAATAAGAACTGCAGCTAAAACTTCCACTTCAACCTGCTCAAAGAAATTGCTCCCTAAACCCACCATGAGCACATCTGTTTGGGGGAGTCAATCTGCCGCAGTCCTGGCTTCTAGACTTTGAAGGAAAGCGTGCCATCTCTCTATTTGGCGACGTGACTTCTTTTCCAGCTGGTGGCATCTAATGTTGTTGTGATATTGGGGTGAAAATGGGTCCGGAAGGTTCCCCAGGCAGAGACTTTGTACATTTCCCATAATCCAGGGTGGACACACTCTGAGCCAGGACTGCTTTGTCCTTTTGGGTAAATGTGTCTGGGGTGAGTGGCACCTCTTTCCCGAGTAGATTGCGGCAACCCTTTGGCTAACAGCAGCAGCCTTGGGGGTGTGGTGGAGCTGCGACGCAAACATGATTCATAAAAAAAAAAAAAACAAAAAAAACCTCAAGCCTTGGACCGCGTCTATGGGATTCCCACATTTGTTATGTGGGAAAATGTTGAGTGCATGGTATAAATTAACTTCCAGAGCTAGCAGTTGGGTTTCCGTGTGATCGGTGATTGTTTCCCCTTGTGACTGAAATTGTCATCGTTTTCCTCCCGGCAGAACTCGGGAGTTTGATAGATGCTGGGATAGTCAGACAATTCTGCACACATTCATTGGGGTTGTTTAAAAACTATAAACATCTTCATTTTTTTCTCAAGAGGTGTTGACATCAAAACAAGGACAGAGGGGTACAAGTCGGTTGGGTTTGAGTCGGGTGTCCAGTTTAGCTTGCTCATTTTAGTGACCAAGTGGGAGCTTTATACAACAAAATTCCCAGCAGCTGCCACAACCAGCTATGTATGGCTTGGCCCGAGCAGAGGGCATATTCCTCAAGGGTGGGGATGGTGGTTTTACCCTGAGTCCTAATTTTTAAGAGTTTATAATTTAACTGTAGAGGCAAATTGAGCTGCACTCTACCCCCTCCTTCCTCTTATCTCCTTTACTTTTTCTGTGCAGCAAATGGGATATAAAATTGGGTGGAGGTGCCCTTGGCATCTATTGTAGCTGTCTAGAGAGGGAAAGGAAGCTAGCTCATCTCCTATTCACGAGCATGCAGACCCGAAAGGGAGCTTGTTGAGGGTATCAAGGTAAAATGGTAAAGTTCACCCCTGCCATGATTCATGTGCTAGCTCTCTGTGCTCCTTCAAGGCTGCAAAAGTTGTAGGTCTACTTTTAAGTGTGGATACCTGGCACCATTCCCATTTGCTCACCATCTGGGAGCAAAGCTGAGAAAGGAACAGAGTTGGTGGGAGGCATGGAGTGGGGGAGGGAAGGAGGAGATAGAGGGGGTGCAGAATTGTCCAGTGTATTTGGACTATGGTGAACCAAGGAACCCAGGAAGGGGAAATGGGTATCCAGAAGGTTTGTGTAGCTTTGACAGAGGGAAGACAAGTTTCCAGATATAGAACTAAGTAGGTGCCATAAGATACCCACCAGAATGTATGCTCAGGAGAGCAATCGTCTACTGTTCTTCCAAGACTCTTTGGCCATCACTACTGATAACAAAATCCTGGGCTGATTGGACCAATGATCTGACTCTTAGTGGCACTGGGTTTCAGTCTACCACAGCCTCTCAAAAGGTATAATTTCTGTGAGGTGCTCTATTCACAGTTTGGGGTCTTTTAGCCAAAGGGATGAATGGTAAACATTTTGGCAAAACATGATAGTAATATTTCAATTAGTCTAATTTATTCAGCACCTCTTGCGTGTAGAACACTGTGTTAAGCATTTAGGAGAGTACACTAGCGGATAAGTACCTGCACCCTGCTCTCAAACAGTTTACAGTTCGAGAGAGGTACTCAGTAATTTACCCTTGGGAGGACAATTTGGAAAAAGTGGATTGGTGAATAAGGGATTTAAATAGAGCACCTAAATTGGTAAGCACGAAATTGCTTTGGGTGGCTTGTGAGTACAGAAGTATCCAAATGATAGCTAGGGGAATATAAGCTGGGAGAAGATGAAAGTGGAAATAGTTATCTTTTAACAGTGAATGCTTGTTACAATACAGTCCATCATCAGAAGTTATAATCTGTATTTCATTGAAGTTACTAGACTTGCTATATAACCCTTGCCATCAGTTTTGCTACCATGAATTCTGTAATTTTGGTTTTGCTCAAATGCTATCTCTTGAGGTTTGCACTCTTGAATCCATCATTAGCCCCTCAGTCAGGCAAATGGTGCCCAAGTGGTAGGTAGCATCCTGGTGAAATACCTGATAGCTGCTTTAACTTGGGGATCTTGCTCCCTGACCAGGTGTGCGGGATTCATTTCATTAGGGCCACCCCAAGCTGGTCCTGTAGTGTTTCCTGAGAACTTTGAGTAGTCTTGGTCTTTCTAAAACTCCAGTTTCATAGACTCTGCAGACACGGTTTCAGATGGCTGAGTCTAAGAGAACACACTTCTAAGATCACAGGTGAATGAGTCTGTGCTCATTTGTCAGAGGACGAGCTCATCTGGCAGGTTGAGAGCAATGAACAGTCTCCCAAGAGTGAGGACAACCACAGGGCCTGGCTCTCACCCCCTTCCCACAGACTCGGAGGGCAAATGCCAGACCACTGAGCTTCCTCCACCAACTTGGTGCCCCTTGAAAACCAAAGCCAAAGGGAACTGGAAAGAGATACTGAAGAACTGGACCACTCTATGAGCATGGGTGGGATTGAGAGGGGAATGGACCGTTTAAGAAATGCACTCCTTGGTTTTGAGAATGGACTACAAATTTGAGTTCTCTTGCAGTTGTTCTTTTCCTTTCCCTAAACCTGAAAAAGCACCAAAGAAATTGAATGAAGGCCAGAGGTTAAAGGAAGGGACTTAGATAACAGGTGTGTTGCCAGTTTCTTGTGCCATCTACCACTGTGGGAAAAATTCCCACACTGCTACCTCGGGTGAGGACCTGCTGGGAACTCAAACCTGCTCCACAGCTTAGTCACCTACTCTTGAGAACTGATCCGGGATGGCCCAGGGCCTCAGCGACGCTAACTTGGGGCTGCGGTTCTTAATGCCTTCTACCACTTCATTAGTTGACTTTCCCATATAAGTCTCTTGACACCTCGCTTCCTCTTGTGTTGCATAATCTGTTTATTGACTGCACTTCACAGCACAGCTGGGATTATGCGTTTCTATGATGCCCTGCCCTTCATATCTTGGATGAACAATTAGTTCATAGGGTTTACTTTTACGATGCAATCTGCCCAGCTTTTGTGCGCTATCACTTTCTAAGACTTGTTGGTCACCTTCATGACTGTAAATGCAATAATTGAATCTCTCACACGCTCTCTCTCTTCACCCCCCCCCCCCCCCACCCCTTGGGAATCAACAGAGTGCTGGTGTCACTCATTGAGTGTGACTTTAACAAGCCTCACCGAAGACAAAAATGGGTATTGTCTAAGCAGGACGTCAGTCTCACACTTCAAGAATAAGTCTCACTCCCTTTTGCTTGAGGAACAATTAAAAACAATTATCTTTTTGTGTGTGAGACAGATTCTCATGTGGTGTGAAAATAGGAAAGGGGACTGTTAGTTCTCTTGGAGACTTAATGATCTTGGCTTCTGAATGGCATCAGAACCATCCTTGGTCATAGTGGCTACCGTATGATTTAAGGTCGTTAATCTTCCTCAATGTAATCTCCGTGGTGGGGTTAACACGTCAAGCCATGTCACTGTGTGATAAAATTGAAAAATGAACATAATGATAACAGTGGTGGTAATTGTGGTATTTGAGAAGAACTGTGAGAAGCAGTGTGGCTTAGTGGACAGAGGATGAGCCTGGTAGGCAGAAGGACCTGAATTCTAATCCCAGTTCTGTTCCTTGTCTGCTGTGTGACCTTGGGCAAAGCACTTAACTTCTCTATGCCTCGGCTCATCTGTAAAATGGGGATTAGGCTGGGAGCCCAATATGGGACACGGACTATGTCCAACCTGATTAGCTTGACTCTTCCCCACCGCTTAGTAAGTGCTTAGCAAATACCATAAAAAAAAAAAAAGCTCTTACTGTGTTCCAAGCACTATACTAAATGCTGGGATAGCTACAAGATCATCAGGTCCCACATGGGGCTCGCATTGTAAGTAGGAAGGAGAACAGGTTTTGATTGCCCACTTGGCAGGCGAGGGAACTAGTGCCTAGAGAAGTTGTGACTTGCCCAAGGTCACACAGCAGGCAAGTGACAGAGGCAGAATTAGAAACCAGGTCCTCTGACTCCCAAGCCCATGCTCTTTCCACTAGGCTGCACTGCTTCAGTAATACTATAATTATTATTTTTGTGTATTTTACAGTTTCAAATGTGTAGTTTGGGATACATTAATGGGGTCTGGAGAGATCATAGAAGTATCAAAGGAATTTCTGAAGCTGGGTGTGTTTGGTTCAGTGGAGCTGCTTTATCTCTGAGCTATGTGTTGTGGTTTAAAGCACTTATTTAGTTTCTGGTATTGTTCCTTAAAACTCATTTTCAAGAACTTTATTTAGCAAGAAATCCCTTTGATTCTAAAATTGGTTTCTCTGTGCAGAGAATCCCCTAATGGGAGAAGCAGCGTGGCTCAGTGGAAAGAGCATGGGCTTTGAGTCAGGGCTCATGAGTTCGAATCCCAGCTCTGCCACTTGTCAGCTGTGTGACTGTGGGCAAGTCACTTAACTTCTCTGTGCCTCAGTTCCCTCATCTGTAAAATGGGGATTAAGACTGTGAGCCCCACGTGGGACAACCTGATTCCTCTATGTCTACCCCAGCGCTTAGAACAGTGCTCGGCACATAGTAAGCGCTTAACAAATACCAACATTATTATTAATGGGATTAAATGAAGATCCTTTTCCTTTTCCTCACCCTTCCACTCAACCTCCACAGCTTTTGCTCCCTCTCACCCTCTTCCTCCCCCCCCCCACCCCACCCTGCCACTTATGTACCCAGGACTATGATGTCTTTAGCTAGATTGATGCACTTGAGCAAGGATGGGTGTAACCCAGTAACACTAATTGGAGATAGGAGAGTAACCCTGGTGTAGCAGTGAGAAAATAGATGCCAAAGTAGATAAAGTGATTGTCTTTGGGGTTTTTTTTTCCACAGAGGACAAGGCACTTTGCAAACTTCTTTATCTTTTCATCTGTGATTTTTGTTTCTGATGCAATAAATGATTCACTAGGGCATGACATGGCAGACAGGTAAAATCTATTTTCTTTGTGCCCAGAAATCCACCTGAAGATATCTGGTGGTCTGATTGCAGCAGTGATCCTCACTACCTTTCTTGGTCATCTATAGTTACTGCTTATTTCTAATAGAGTGGTTATGTTCTCAGCTCCCTACTGTGAAATGTCAATTTCCTGAGGGAGTGTTTGTTTGTAGTAAAGGAGTCTGAGTTCTTTAGCCTAGCCTGTAAGGCTCAATGCCAAAGGAAACTGTACCCAGCAAATGGGTCACTAACATAAAACTGCCCCAAGTGTTATTTCCATTCATGGTAAAATTTCAACTTCTATCCCCTTCTCAGGACTTGATGCCTCCGAGGGCCTCTAGACTGCCCAGTTTAACTGGTCCAAATGGAACTTTGAGGCTCTCCACTACTTTTGCCTTATAACCATGAGCCCTCTATGGGCCACCCTATCATGATGGGGTTGAATCAGCCTGGCTTCTTTTGGTGTGTTCTGGGCTAACAGCTGCTCTCAGTAAGTAGGATGACTGTAGTGTTGTGGGACACGGAGGGTAGGGATCTTGCCTATGCATGAACAGAAGTGAGTCCCAGCTGCCCAGAGGGACAACTGCCCATGCACACCACACCTTGAGTGCTCAGCTTCCACTTACTTGGAAATGGGCTTGGGTTCAGCCCCCTTTCAGAGTCAAGCCAAGTCCTGGGTTGCACTCCTGAGCCTCTTTGTGCTGACCCGAATCCCAGGATCTTAGCTCTTCCTGGCCTAGAGTTAGTGTCCAAATGGAGCTGGGAAAGTATCTGATACCAGAAATCTGCAAAGCGAGGGTTATGGTTAATGATAGCAGTTTTTGTCTGAAAGGTGAACAGCTGACTGGATTCTTATTCACCATTCAAGGTTAATAACCAGTTTAAGATTGAGGCTATTGTTTGTTTTTTAATGGTATTTGTTAAGCACTTACTATTTCACACACTGCTCTAAGTTCTGGGGTAGGTATAAGCTAATTATGTTGGACACAGTCCCTGTCCCATATGGGGCTCACACTCTAAGAGGGAAAACAGGAGAACTGAGGCAGAGAGAAGTTAAGTGATTTGCCCAAGGTCACACAGCAAGCAAGTGGCAGAACCAGGATAAGAACCCAGGTCATCTAACTCCCAGGCCTGTGCTCTTTCCACTAGGTCATGTCGCTTCTCAGTTGTTTATATGAATAATGTCTTCAACCCTTCATTTTGCATGGGTTCGTCACCTACCCTTCATCGAATGTAATTGATGGGCAGCATCCTCTCTGGGTAGGTGGTAACCACATAGAAAATACAAAGCCTTAGCCAAAGCAAACTCAAGCTGAAACACTAAACACACCCATCAAAAGGATAAGTGGATATTCCTTTTTGGTGTGTGAAAGCGTGGCTCAGTGGAAAGAGCATGAACTTGAAAATCAGAGGTCGTGCGTTCTAATTCCAGCTCTGCTACTTGTCTGTGACCTTGGGCAAGCCACTTAACTTCTCTGTGCCTCAGTTACCTCGTCTGTAAAAATGGGGTTAAGACTGAGAGCCCCATGTGCGACAACCTGATAACCTTGTATCTACTCCAGTGCTTAGTACAGAGCTTGGCACACAGTAAGTGCTTAACAAATACCACTGTTATCAAAACTGGGCCAGACACACCGAACCAAATTAGTCCAGTACATCCACTGGAAGTGTATTAGTTTGGGTAACAGCCTTAATTTTTTCAAACCATCAAGGCATTATTGAATTAATTACAGCTTTGATATACTAATTGACAACCCCAGTCTGAATACATGTTGAACTAGGATCTTAATGGCAAGAGTCCTACTGGCCTGAAAGGGAATCAACTTATAGGGGACAGCTGGGCTGAACAAAAGATAGCAGGCAGAAAGATGCAGGGTAGGTTTGTTGGAGTGTACTGTTGAGGAGACCCTTGAAGCAAAGATGAAAATTGAAGCTTGATACCAAAGATGGTAGGAAGCCCTTGGATATTTGTTTGGTTTTTTGTAAGTATTTGTCTGAGGAGTTGGCCATAGAGTTCTCAGTTCCATACCCTCAATTTGAAAGAACATTTCACTCAGTGAAGGATTAAGGAGTTCACCTTTCAAATGTCCAAATGGGAGAATAGGCTGAGGTGGCATCTCCCCTGCAAAGTTCTGAATGTGATTTTTTTTTTTAATAATCTCAACTAGTCGGACTTGATAACCTTGATTTTTCTCCCTCCCCTCCCCCCATTACCACTAATGTAATGCAACTTCCAGCCCAGCTATTTTACCAGCTACTTCTCTTTCTTATTGATGAACTGTTTCGGGTTGACTTTTCTTTATGTACGATGCCTGAGGATTTGACAGATGGAAAAGAACCTAGTTCTTCCACATTTTAACATACCTTTCCAGGGGTTCCCTCATCTGGGAACAGAAGGAGAAAGTTCCTAAGGAGGCTCACTGCCAGTTGGGGTGAAAATAAGTGTAAACAAAAGACTTCCAACTGAGTCACTGGGAACTGCATCACCTAATTTCTAGATACCTGTACAAAAACCTATCCTCCTTATGTTTTGTCCTCCTTTAGCTCTTAGATTAATAAAAACTCCTATAATAAACATTAGCCATCAATAAAGTGTTTAGGATGAGGCACCCCAGGGTTGTGTAATGCTTGGGAATTTAGAAGTTTACATTGCTAATTAACCATGGATGCACTAATAGAGTTTTTTGTTTTTAATCTCCTGAGAAAGAGGCTGATAAGCACCACTTGATCAGACAGACCTCTGCTTTCTGGGGACAGAAACCAGGGTTGCATCCACCAGGTTGTGATAGTCTTATTTTGGAAGAAACGATGTTGATTTTAAAGTTTCTCCAGGACACTGCCCTGGGCCTGGCTCACATCCACTGTTGTCTGGTATTTAAGCGCTTACTATGTGCCAAGCACTGTTCTAAGTGCTGGGGTAGACATAGGGGAATCAGGTTGTCCCACGTGGGGCTCACACTCTTCATCCCCATTTGACAGATGAGGGAACTGAGGCACAGAGAAGTGAAGTGACTTGCCCACAGTCACCCAGCTGACAAGTGGTGGAGTCGGGATTCGAACCCATGACCTCTGGCTCCAAAGCCCGTGCTCTTTCCACTGAGCCACGCTGCTTCTCTAACAAGACCAAGTCTCTAACCAAGTCTGACACTTGGTTTCTATTCCCATAGCCGGTCCTGGCCCGAGAGCTTAGCTTGGGAATGCTACAGTGTTGACTGACCACGAAGGTGCCTTGGACATCAGTGTTCTTCAGAGTGAAATGTCCTTAAAGTAATTTCCTGGATCTTGAAATTTTTGAAGGTTACAAACAGAGCCCAGATAGCTTCTTCTAAGATGGAAAAATGAAATAATCACAGCATATTAGGCAAGAAAATCTCATGTGTTGGGGGAATGATGAAATTGAATTTACATTATGAACACCATGTGCTTTGGGGGGCGGCAGGGTCATTGTTATGGAAATAGCACCATTGGCTACTTTGAGGAAGATTGATCTTGAACCATTTTTTGTTCAGCTTAAAAGCCTGGTTATATAATCCTGTTTCGCTGCTCATTCTTGTTCCCAGCAAGTGCTGTTTCATTCATAATTTTACAGCTGGGAGTCTTTCAGCTTTGAGGTTGAGCAGATGGACTGTAATGAAATACTGTGCCATTTTTTCACCATTTGGATGTTAGGTGACTTTTCGGTTCCCCTTTAAGGCACCTTCACAGTGAGTTTGTTCTTATAGGCATATATGCTTCTAAGGATTTGAGGATTGGCAGGCAGTGATAGCAGAAGTAATCCTTAGAGAATTGATTATCAGCTTGTCTCTATAGTGTGTCCAGTGGGTGCTGAAGTTTGAAGAGTTAACACATTTTTGAATGGAACATCTGATCAGAATGTGAAACTAAAGGAACAGGAGGTGTATCAAAAGACTAGATTCTGACTACTAGAAATCCTAGTGTGTGGGGTGGGGGAAGTGGGTAGTGGCAGGGAGCAGTCTACAGAAAACCACTGACTTATTCAAATTTAACTCCGGCAGTCCATGAAGGTAAAGGTTTCAAATAGATTTGTGTCCATGCTTTCATTCCATGATCAGTGAGGCAGTAGTATTTATTGAGCATCTCTTCTGGGGGAGAGAACTGTGCTAGCATTTGAGTGCAGTAAGTCAAAACCCCCTACCTTTCAGGAGTTTGAAGGTTTTTGTGGAGATCAATCACTTAGAATTCAGCAATAACGAAGACCATTTAGTAAGGAGAATGCTAGGTAAAACATAGGCTATGAACCAAAGTTCATGTGTATTTAAACGGCCCCTGCTATATTCTGGTGGCAGCTTCTTTGGCAAAATAAGCTCATAGAATCTATGCCATTTCCAGTTAGTTTAGGGCCTTTCATCCTAACTATATTCAGAACTCCATTGTGGTAAAGTTTTACAGGGGAGAAAATGGATAACCATGCAGCTGTTTTATGATGAACTGAGTGAGGCTGCATACAAAAAAGGCCAGAAGAAAACAATTTTAAAGCATAGCAAAGCATCCTCAAACAATGCAAAATAGTGGAGTGCTGGGAGATCTCCACTAATCAGGAGGGATACCAACAGACTTACTCAAACAGAAAAGTCCTGTATGGAACAAATACATTATTAGTTCAGCAAAGAACTGTCATTCTTTATGAACAATGTGGGAATTAGACTGGACTTTTCAGCCGTCCTTCAGACTTTTGAGAAGCAGCTGTGGCCTAGTGGGGGGCGGGGGAGAAGGAAGCATGGCCCTGGGAGCCAGAGGACCTAGGTCCTAATCCTGACTCTGCCACTTGTCTGCTGAGTGACCTTGGGTGAATCACTTAGCTGGTCTGTGCTTCAGTTTCTTCAACTGTAAAATGGGGCTTCAATATCTGTTCTCCCATTTACTTACACTGTGAACCCTATGTAAGTTATGAGGTCCATGTCCTACTTGATTAGCTTGTATCTACCCCAGTGCTTGAAACAGTGCAAGACACATACCACATACACATACACATAACAGTGGTTAACAAATACCATTAAAAATTGATGAAATTTGCAATTTTGAGTTGAAAAGGAAGAGATCTATTGGCAGACATTCAAATGACATTATCAATTTATCATTCACAAGTTTGACCTGCCAACAGTTCAGACCAACCTGTTCATCAAAGTTGTCATTTTGCCAGGGAGCTGGGTTATAGTAGGAAGAGAAACCTGAGGATATACACAGAGGTGCTGAGATATAAGACATTTTAGAATGCTATTGTCACCATTTTAATAATTTAATCAATAGTATTTATTGAGCCCCTACTTTAGTAATAGTAATAGTAATAATTGTGGTATTTTTAAGTGCTTACTATGTACCAGGCACTGTATGAAGCACTGGGGTAGATACAAGCACATCAGGTTGGTCACAGTCCTGTCCCACATGGGGCTCACAGTCTTAATCCCCACTGTACAGATGAGGTAACTGAGGCACAGAGAAGTTAAGTGATTTGCCCAAGGTCATCCAGCAGACAAGTGGCAGAGCCAGTTTTAGAATCCAGGTCCTTCTGACTCAAGGCCCATGCTTTATCCACTAGGCCATGCTGCTGCCCTCAAGAAGTTTATGATCTATCAGGTGAGATGGAATTAAATTGCAACTAAGAATATGAAGATAGTAGCATAAGTGCTGTGAGAGGTAAATTCCCAGGAAGTTCTTAAGTGATATGGAAGTGTTGGGGAGGTGTGGGGATTTGGAGGGGACTTGATGAGTCAAGGAAGCCTCCTGAGAAGATGTGATTTCAGAAGATTTTGAAAATTGGAAGAGCAGTGGCTTGCCAGAAGTGAAGGAGGAGGGAGTTCCAGGATGAAGAGAGGGCGTGAGCAAGCGTTTGGTGTCAGGAGGGATGAGAATGAGGGTATGCTGTAAATATTCTTTCAGAGAGATGATATAACAAGTTGCCTTCTGGAACATTGCTGTCAGCTATCCTGAGTACAAAGAACTGCTTCACTAATGCTAATTGTTCTAGGAGTAGTCAGCATGCACCTGTGCATTTGGGTAAAGAACCACGTACACCTCTTATTCTGCTTATGATCTGATAACAGGTGTATAGCAGGACTGCCTGAGTAATAGCAATGAAAGGGCTTGGTGCCATTAGTTCCCTCATTAAGCCTTTTTTTCTTGTTGCCACATATCAGATTTATGGGAAAATTTACTGTTTATTTTCACTGAGCTATTGGGAGCAATCTGTTTGCTTTAGATAACTGTAGGTTCTCCTTGCTGGGAGTTGGTGTTTTCTCTCAAAGTTTGCTATATCCCTGCAAGTGTTGTTTAAGCTCTCCATCCTTGATTTATTATTCCTCGACCTTCTCAAGTATGGTGTTCTCAAAAAAAAAAAAAAAGGGGCTTTTGAAAAGTTACAATCTTGATAACATCAGCTCTCCATTCATTTTTACTTGTCCTGGCAGACCAAATCAAGGTGGGGCTGGGGGTGGGGGGGGGGGAGGGGGCAGGGAAGTGTCCATCTTTTTGAGTTATTCAAAATGGATCCTTAGGCCTGTGCAAGACAATGGTCTGAGACTAATCTAGCTAGAAAGAATTCAGCCAGGAGGTCACTGTAGACAGGCCCAGAGTTGGCTAGGAAGCTGCCCTTATATTGGATATCCCTTTGGGCAACACTGGCACATAGATGGGAAGGAAAGCTTTTATGTATATACCGGAAACCCAAAGGAACAATACCGAGTCCCAACAACAGACACATTTTAGAGTCCTAGGAACAGAAGGGCAATTGGCTGTCACTCATTGACATTCTTGAGGAAACCACCACTGAGGGAGGGACTTCCCTCTTCCCCCTCCCTTCCTTTACCCCAAGACAAGGCTTAAGGCAGTAATTCTTGACTATCTCTTAAAAGCATCAGGCAGGGTGAAAAGCTGCATTGCTACACCTCAGTTCTGAGGAACTTGGTCAACAGAGCTGTTGATGCTTCAGGCCAAATTGCCTTCTAATAAGTTTAGGAACTTTGTCTGAACTTGGGTTGAGGAAAAAACAAGTGACCCAGTGCAGTAATTGCTTGAGGGTATTTTGGGCTAAAAGTCACCTTACACTTCATGATTGAAATGGTCAAATTCTCCAGGCTTCCTTTGACAACTGTGTTTTTTAGAAAAGTACATAAGTGACCCTAAGCTGGCTGGGAAATCTGCCCAAGTGCAGGTCGCCTTCCAGGCTGCTGACCATCTCCTCTGGGTCTTGGGCTCTCTGCTTTCTGACATGTAGTGACCTTCTCCCAGTTTTGCTGCAGCTCCTTAGGTCTGAGGAAGTGAACACAGTTCACCCTTGACCCTTCAGGGTTGGCAAGAAGTAGGCCCTGCTTTTGAGCACAAGATCTCCGGGATGCTGGGAGCACATGGCTCAGGCTGCTTCCAGTGAGTATAGGCTCCAAGATGGAGTCCCCCAGCGGGTGAGGACCCTCATCTCCTACCTTCATAGTAGAAAGAACTATGTGTGCAGTTTCTAAGTTTTACGTTTCATAAGTGTGATTCACACACCCCTAATACATCTCCACCTCCATATTTGCCCACACAGAGTGACATAGCTGATGAGTGAGGAGGGGCCTGGAGAGGTGACCAGGAATAGAATCGGACAATTGAATAGACACATTTGTTTTTGGCACCCCCAATTACTGGAGATCTTTTGTGTCTGGCCCAGCACTGAGGGGGATGACCAGGAGTAGAGCAGGTACAGGAGGGACAAGTTGGCCTGAAACACCCAGGATCATGCAACACATCTGGAGCAGCGCAACTTAATTATACCTTCTATTCTGAGTACCCAGTTCTGATCTGAATGGCAGTCTGGGATTACCTGGGGATAGGCCTAAACATCCAGCGTGGTCCTATGCACCTTTGACCACAGGATTCTTTGACCTGAGAATCATTCAGTGTAGGGTCCAGACTTGGACTGGACCCATCAGTCCATGGCTGGGATGATATGGAACCAAGATACACTGTTTATCTTATTCCATTTATCTCAAAATCAGATTTCCTAGGGGCTGCAGACCTGCTGATAGGTGGGAAGACTCCAGGGAGACCTTGGGAGCATCCAATACACAAACCTTCATAGGCAGAAGGGGAGGGAGGGAAAGCAGGAGAAAGATCCGGATTGGGAGGGAGAGCCCCACACAGTCTGTGACCCCACAATTGTAAGCTGAAATTTTCCATCAATTTCCAGATCTGTTAAAATCCAGTTCACTCTGAAGAAAAGCCAGGTAGCCAATTCTGAATTCCTAATAGTTGGAAAATAGCTTGGTGGGTTTTTTTTAGTGGCATTTAAGTACTTACTCTGTGCCAGGCACTGTACTAAGCACTGTGGACACAGTCCACATCCTTTATGGGCTCTCAGGCTTAATCCTCATTTTACAGATACGGTAAGTGAGACATAAAAGTGAAGTGACTTACCCAAGGTCACCCAGCAGAGACTTGGCAGAGTTGGGATTAGAAACCAGTCCTTCTGACTCCCAGGCCTGTCATCTGGGATCTTTGTTTTAGAAATGGTGCTTTCCCCACATCATTGAGCATACAGGGCCTTTAGGTACTGCCAAACAGACTTAGAGAAACCTGCCACTTAAGTGCCCCTGCCTTGTGACTTTTTTTTTCTTCTGGTCATCCCCACTGCTAAGAACTATGTACTCTGGGAATCTGATAAGGAGAAATTGAAAATTACCTTCAGTATTCAACTACAGCAACCACTTACTGAGTAAACTAACTCCAAGAGCTTTTCTATTCAGCAGATTAAAAAACCCACTTATGCCTAGAAACCTTCTGTAGCACACTTGATGAATGGTGTTCTGTGAGTAAATGTGGCCTAATTTTTGACAGGACATTTTTTGAAAAATACCTCCAATTAGGTCTGAGGAAGAGAACACAGTTCTCCCTTGACCCTTCAGGGCTGGCAAGAGGTAGGCCCTGCTTTTAAGCACAAGATCTCCGGGATGCAGGGAGCACATGGCTCAGGCTGCTTCCAGTAAGTATAACCTCCAAGATGGAGTCCCCCAGCGGGTGACGACCCTCATCTCCTACGTTCATAATAGAAAGAACTATGGGCGCAGTAAACTGACACTTTCTTCGTGAGAACACACATACTGAATCTGAATTGTGCAAGTCCAGTGGAATAATTGTGTTCTCCGCTTAGACTGAATTGAGATCCTGAAAGTGAAAATAGATGGCAGATAGGAAAACAATCCAAAATACATTTGCATGCGATTGATCCTGGCAAAGTCCCCTGGAAAAGTTGGAAGAATTAGGAAAATTCTAATTATTCTGATTACTAAACCTTTTTTGTTTTATAGTATTTAAATGCTTACTGTGTGTCAAGCACTGTTCTAAGCACTGGGCTAGATTCCAGTTCATCAGATTGGACAGAGTCCCTGTCACACATGGGGCTCACAGAGTAAGTAGGAGGGAGAAGGGTTCAATCCCTACTTTACAGTTGAGAAAACTGGGGCACAAAGAAGTTAAGTGATTTGCTCAAGGTCATACAGCAAACAAATGGCAGAGCTGGGATTAGAATCCAGATCCTCTGACTTCTGGGCCAATGTTCTTCCCACTAGGCCACACTTATTCTCTTTTTGCAGTCTATTCTTGCAAAGGGAGTACTTCAAACTGGGAGTATTGGCTACAGAATATCTCAGGAGGTCAAACTTTTAGATCAGCATGGAATGGCATGGGGTTGGAGATGGTGGGGGTTTCTGTGCGAGATACCTTCAAAACCAATTTGCAGCCTTGCTTTGAGCAAGGCTCTCCTATACTCCAAGGCTTTAGGTGGCAAAGTCATTACTTTCAGTATGAAAAAAGATAAAGGAAACGGGAGCTCAGGTAGACCTGGGAGATTCCTAAATGTCTTGGGGTTAAGAATTGGGAGCAATTCTACCAAAGTGAAATTCTAGGGGTAAGGAAGAGTCCAGTTGACTTTTTTTTTTTTTTAACAATCTCTCAACCTCATGATAAAATATAAGCTCAAGAAAAGAAGAGGCACTTATTCAAATTCCTTTCCTCATCCCTAGCGATTAAATAGCGGATTGGAGCTAGTTAATTTTCAACAGCCCATTAAGGTTGAAATAAATGTGAACTTAAGTCACCTTGCTGTGGTTACAAGAGCAAGCTGGTGGAGGAAAAGCTGTATATTTTTGAACTTCTTGACTAGGGTTTGTCAGTTTTGTGTTAGGATGTGTTAAGGGCAGGGCATTGATTTGAGCAAGTCTCTGACAGGGTAACATCAGTCTGTCTGCAAAATTCCTGCAGCACCACATGGAAAAATTATCTTCTCTCACTACACCACACCCTCTTTGTAAAAGCAATTTGGGAGGCATTTGTGTGTGAGGAGTGCTATTAAAAGATTTTGTTATAACGGGAAGGCAACAGCCTAATGATTCAGGAAGGGTATTTTTATATCGGAGAGGAAAGGTTTCAAGCTGAGCCCTGGAGCCGAGGAGTGAATGAAGGAGAGTCAGCCAGATCTCCACGCGAAATGGCAGAAAACTCAGCAACTTCAGCCCACCTCCCCTGATGGGTTTTGAAACTATCAGAACCATAAGCACTGGAAGCTTTGGAAAACCCAGAGGAGAATGCGGTTTTGTGTGTGTGCATATATATATATGTGTGAGAGAGAGATGGAAGCAGTCGGGTGGGTGTGGGGGCAGTGGAGGGAGGGAGAGAGGGTGAGAGAGAGAGAGAGAGCTGACGTAAACTTCCTATGAGAACTCTATGTTCTGTGGCCAGGCTTTGCTGAGTAACAGAGAAAGGAGTCAGAGCTGTGATTATTTGCACTGACCAGAGCTCGTCTGGATGGCCTTCGCCGTCTCCACACAGTTGGACTAGATCATGCTCGACACAGAGAGAGAGGGAAAGAGAGAGAAGCCGAGGCTCCAGGCTGGCGGGCCCACTCGGCAGGTTGATAAATGTCCTGATCTTTAACAGCTTGCCACCCAGGCCAGTTCAGTCCATCCACAATGAGTTACAGTTTCCCGATCTCCCTCCTGGCCCCACTCCCCCTTTTCCCTCCACCACTGCCGCTACATAAACAGTGTTGGTCTATCTTCAAAGCCCCAGTCATCATGTCACTGTGTCAGCTTACAGCAGACCGGGATCACCCCGCTGGAGAGCCTGTCTGTTTCTGGCATGGGCTCCCCCGGTTCGTGCAAATAAACAAGACCTCAGATATTTCTCTTGATATTTTTTCTAAGGGGTGTCCTTCTCTTTCCCTGACCCCCACCATCCATCCTTACTCACTGGCTTAGGTTGATCGAAGGAGGGGGGTGGTAGAGCTTCAAAGCGAAGAGGCTTTTTCTTTTTCATCTGGGAAAGAACCATTCCCCCTTCGGGGCTATTTCCTGGGGTTAAGTTCCCTTTCTCCGGGGACCTTTTTCCACAGGGGAGATGTCTGTGGGAAGACAGGGGGAAGTTCAGAGTGCTGTCATCTCTGAAGGAAAATGGGCTTCAGTCCTGTAATGTTCCCACCAACCTCCCTTCCTTTCTGGGCATCTGTTTTCATTTTCCTTGTGTTTAAAGTTGAAACATGCTGCTTTTCCCCCACCTCTATGTCCTCCCACCACCCCCTCGAAGGAAGATGAGTTTCATCTGTGTCCTGAAAAAGGGTAAGGAGCAGCTGATGTTTATGGGCATCCGGGGAACAATGAATGGCAAACGGACGCTGGGCCCTCTCTCTAAGAAATTGAGTTGTTGCACAATATTGTAAATGATATTGCCAACAGCATAGCCATTGGTGTGGTGGTTGTCATGGGAGAGCCAGTGGGACCCATGCCTTAAGTCCAAGGGAAATCTGGTCTTGACTTTAGTTCACACCAGCTCTCTCTGAGTGGCTGGGGCTCATCCACTTCTCCTCCTCTCCATGCCTCAGTGTTCCCCATATGCATAGTAAGGGCCACAATACTGACTTGTTGCTTTGGAATTCAGAGAGGAATAAGCAGTTGGTGAACCTTAGGTTCGCTGGTGAGATTGTCAGGGGTGGGTACTGTAAGCATAGACATTGAAGTGTCATTGTTCTTGTGTGTGTGAACGTTGGGGTTGAGGGAACAGGAGATGATGTCTCTTGCTATTCTCAGTGAATATAGAGGTGTTGATCCACTGAGTAGCCCTGGGATCTCATCTAGGGGAAGTTTGGTGGAGCTGCTGAGGGTGCTTTTCCAAGGGGTAAAATTAACAGCTCCTCTGTAACTTCTTTTGTATGGTGGCTGAAAGGGGAATCATAGCTTGGAGGGAGGCTCAAGTGAAGCAGGAAGTCTTCCTGGAGGAGTTGACCCTAATCCGGCATGCAAAGAAAGGGGAGGGGAAACAAGAGCAAGAAGCCACTCTTCTGTATCAGGCTCTCAGATTAGGTACACTGTGGGGAAGGGGACCGTGTATCAGCTGCTATGCCTGTATCCAATGCTTTGTCTAGTTTTAATCCCAGTTCTGCCACTTGCCTGCTGTGTGACTTTAGATAAGTTCCTTCATTTCTCTGTTTTCTCATCTGCAAAATGGCGATTCAATTCCATACCTGTTCTCCCTCTCAGAATGTGAGCCTGATATGGCACCTGATTATCTTGCCCTGGGATTTAGCACAGAGTAAGCACTTGGCTACCACTATAATTATTTTTATCATTATTATGGTGGTGCTGTGTTGACTACATCATATGTTCCTGCTTCTTCCCACTGAACCTTTCAGTAGAAAATTTGATTTGATCAGGCTGAGTGTCAACTCTGCCTTCATGATTTCTGGGTTGTGACGATGCCAGTCCTCATCATGGAGGCATACAACATTGGCGTCACCTAGGAGACCAAACCAGAGCCTCAACAGCACCTCATCACCTTGATTGGAGGGCATCCAAGTTTCTCTGCACTCTCTTCTAAAGCAAGAACTACTCACTACACTCCTTCTGCCTCAGGTGGGCTCAGTGGGTCAGAGTCCATTCATGCAGATGGTAGAATGGAGCGGGGCCACCAGCATCCCTGGTTGCCAGCTGTCCGTCTTGCAGAAGCTGGAGCTGATCAGGAGGTGCGAACAAGAAAGGCAGTCTGTGACGTGTCCCGTTTTAGGTTCTTGAGCACAACTGGGCGTTATCAAGGTCAACTAGGGTGAATTACAGCAAAAAAAATCTACTTCTCAAATCCCCTTTAAAATTTGATTGGAAAAAGTTAGGGACCTCATTGGCCATTCAACTGCATTTTTAGTTTTCAAATTGCCATAATAATAAATGTGGCATTTTAGCACTGTGTGCCAGGCACTGTATTAAGTAGATACAAAATAATTCAGCTGGACACTCCCTTTCTCTCAATCTTAATCCCTACTTTACAGCTGAGGTAGTTGAGACAAAAAGAGGTTAAATGACTTGCCCGAAGTCACACAGCAGACAAGTGGCAAAGATGGGAATAGAACCCAGGTCTTTCTGATTTCCAGGCCCGTGCTCTATCCACTGCGCCACACTGCTTCTCACTTATTTGCCTATTAGAAATCAATTTCAGTGCCTTTTGCTAACTGCCCGGAGAAGTTGGTGATTGGAGAATATGGGGGGGGGGGGGGGAGGGTCTCTTCATGTCTCCATGCACATTTAGCACCTTCCTGAGTGTGAACAGGAAAAATGAGCCCAATCTTGATGAACGTCTTCAAATCTGATGAAGTGCTATGTGGAACAACTGCAGTTCACTGTGTCCGCTTTCATCTGAAAACTCCATGGAAAGCTCTCTGTTAATGGAAAAGTTCTAGTTTTCCTAAGCTAAGTGTGGGTAGAACTTGAAATACATGAGCACTACTGTGGAATGTAGTCTCATTATTCTAGCATTATTGATGAGTGTTTCAGTAATCGGTCCACCAGCATCGAAGCAAAGCTTGCTGCCTGTCATCTTTGCTTGGTAGGCCCTGGATCACAGCAGGCAAGGCAGCTGCTGCTTTTCGATGAGTCAAAGTGGAAAGACCATAAGACAGAAAAAGCATTTTAAAGATAAGCAAAATTGAGATGAGTAATTTATCAGTGGATGATGGATGGTTGACATCGGCCCTGTATGAGGCAATTGCAGAATAGCAGATTACCTTGGAGCCATCTTGGCCTAATGGTTAGAACACAGGCCTGGGAGTCAGATGGACCTGGGTTCTAATCCCAGGTCTGCCACCTGTCTGCTGTGTAAGACCTTGGGCAAGTCACTTCACTTCTCTGTATCTCAGTGACCTCATCTATAAAATGAGTAAGACTTTGAGTCCCATGTGGGACAGGGACTCTGTCCAACCTGATTTGCTTGTATCCACCTCAGCACTTAGTACGTGCCTGGCACATAAGTGCTCAACAAATACCACAATTATTATTATTATATTTCAAGTCAGAGGGAAAATTGAAAAAGGTAGCAAACGTCAAGGGTCAGTTTTTTAAACATTCCTAACATCGAAGGGCTCATCAGTCACGCACCAGTCATTACCAGGCCCACTTGTGCTGATAGATAAGATCTTACTGGCAGTAGTAACAGCTTGGAACTCTGAAGGAACTTCTTGTCCTCCATGTCCTCTTTCTCTTGCTTGTTCTCCATTTTTATATCCGCATGTGCGTGGATAGATCTGAACACTGAACACTTATTTGGTTTTCATGTAATGAAAATCCTTGGTGACCAGAACTCCACTTAGAACATGTGGAATTATTTGCTCCTTTGTTAACGGGGGTGGTCAATTTCATGGGATTTGCGTGTACTGTAATTCCAAGACTAAAGCTCTGAGCCTTCCCTGAGGCCATGACCACCACTTTTTCCAACCTGGATGCTCAGCAGTTTAAGTGCAGTGGAAATCCAATGAGAAGGATTTCCCCTGTCGTTCTTACCTTTATTAAGTAGGAACAGAAAGGCTAATCAGCACTGGCCATTCTCTTGGCAGCAGGGAAGAGGCAGGAAAGTAAAATGCACAATTTCAGACCTAGGAGGGAGGGAGACCTTTTAAATGGCCTCTTTTTCTTTTTCTTCCTCTCATTCCAAGGCTTGGGTCTTTGAGAACTTTCATTAGCTTGTCAAGGGCTGGCATTGCCCCCTGTGGAGACCATCAATACTGCTTTAAAGGATAGCCTCAAGCTCCCATCCTGCTCCCTGCATCTTCGGAATCAACAACTGCAGGTCCTGAATTTATTCCCCCCGCCCCCCAAACAGAGTGACACATTTGCTGTCAGAATTTTTTTAAGGCCTGAAGCAGGCCCTAAGCACACGCTGAAAGATGGGTTAACAGAAGCTGTGAATGGGAGGTTAAAAACAATACACATAAAAAGCAGTATCAACTTTATTTCATTATGTCTTTTATGGATGGCTGTTCAGCCTCTGGGGAAGTGATGGCGATAAAGGGCAGAAAACCATGTGCTACAAGGAAATACTGCCCTTTATCATGATTTAATCAATAGACCTGGCTGAAAGTACATGGATTCATCTTAGTCTCTTTTTTATATTTGACATCTTTTGCTTTTTTAATGGTATTTAAGTGCTTAAGATATGTGAAACACTGTACTAAACATTCAGGTAGATACAAGCTAATCTGGTTGAACAGAGTCCATGATCCATGTGGGGCTCACTGTTTTAATCTCCATTTTGCAGATGAGGTAACTGATTCACAGAGAAGTGAAGTAACTTGCCCAAGGTCACACAACAGACAAGTGGTGGAGCCTGGAGTAAAACCCAGGTTCTTCTGACTCCGAGGCTGAGTTCTATCCAATAGGCCACACTGTTTCCCTAGCTTCATCTTTGTTTTTTTTTTTTTTTTTAAATCATCCTGCTACTTCATTAGTATCCTGTCCTAATGGAAAGAGCACAAGCCTGGTAGTCAGAGGACCAGAGTTCTAAATCCTGCTTTGCCACTTTCCTGATATTTGATCTCGGTCAAGTTGCAACTAATCTGAATCTGTTTCCTGATTTGGAAAATTGGGGATTCAATACCTGTCCTTCCTACTTAAACTATTAGAGCTCCATGTGGGACAGGTTCTGTGTCAGACCTGATTATCTTGTATCTACTCCAGCACTTGATACACAAGTGCTTAACAAATGCCATAATTACCGTTATTAAATTAAGAAAACTAGGCTCTCTGCCATTTGAGAAGTACTGAGATTCAGTGGCCTAAATGACTTTACCTTTTATATCCCTACTGGTTTTCTAGGGAGTAATTGTGAATTGCTAGTCCATGAATTTACCTAAGCCCTGCCTTTCAACCTGGTGGTATCTCCAATCTGCAGAACACTGAAGGAAATCTATACATATACCAACTGCTATGTCAAAAAAGTTCTCCATTTTGAAACCTATTACCACCATGCTGCAATAAGGGTCCCCTCATGCTATTGTAAGACTTCATGTTCTTCAGAATTTCATGTATGCCTTATTTGCACTTTTCATGACTTGGGAGCTGTCAGTCATGTCTGCTTTTAGCCCTCATCTTCCCTGACTGATGGATCTTGATCTTTTCAGTTTACTCTCATTTGGAAGTCTTTCCATCCCACTAATCATTTTAGGTATCCCTTTCTGCAACTTCTCTGTTGGATCCTTTTATAAGAGGCAGTGATTAGAATGCCACATAGCATTCCAGGTGTATTCTAGGTGAGAACACCCCATGACTTCAGAAGTTATTTATCAATAATGGTATTTTTTGAGTGCTTACTATGTGCAGAACACTAAGTGCTAATTCTGGCTCTACCCCAAATCTGCTGCGTGACCTTGAGCAAGTCACTTTACTTCTCTGGGCCTCAGTTAATTTATCTTTAAATTGGGGATTAAGACTGTGAGGCCTCTTTGGGATAGGGACTGTGTTGAACCTGACTAATAATGTTGGTATTTGTTAAGTGCTTACTATGTGCAGAGCACTGTTCTAAGCGCTGGGGTAAACACAGGGGAATCAGGTTGTCCCACGTGGGGCTCACAGTCTTGATCCCCATTTTACAGATGAGGGAACTGAGGCACAGAGAAGTTAAGTGACTTGCCCACAGTCACACAGCTGACAAGTGGCAGAGCTGGGATTCAAACTCATGAGCCCTGACTCCAAAGCCCGTGCTCTTTCCACTGTGCCATGCTGCTTCTCCATACCTTGGTACAGTGTTTGGCACATAGTAAGCTCTTAACAAGTACCATAATAATTATTATTACAGTACAACAGAGTGGATGGACATGTTCCCTGCACACAAGGATGAACCTAATGCCTTTTTATTACGCTTGCTGTCAGTCAACATTTTTTGAGCACCTTCACGGTGTAGAGTGTTGTACTAAGTGTTTGGGAGAAAACCAAAGAGTTAGAAATCTCAGTTCTTTTCCTCAAGGAACTTGAACCTGGTTTCCAGGACCCCGAAAGTTTTCCACCTGTTCAAAATGGAAATTGGTGTAAATAAAGCTGGATTTGCTGGTTTTATAATGGTTGGTTTAGGTGTCATAGCAGGAATAAAAGTGCAGGACTATGTTAGTTTCCTGGATTTGTCTCCGGTGCTTTTAGTTCCTCAGAGCTCAATCTGATGCTGTTTTCCTGCTTCATGGCTTAAGTCTGGGGTAGCTCTTAATCACCTGAACAAGATCCTTTTGGAAAGCAAGGTGTATTGAAAGGCACCTGCTACCTTGCTGTTCCCTGTTAAGGCTGGAAGAGAGGAAAGAATTACAAGTGCGTGGAGACACCATCTTGACTTCTTTAAACTCCATTCAGCAGAAGCACTTCAGTACCTACAATTAAATGTTCTTCCCACGGCAATCCCTTACCACATCGAGGTTGCACTTCTAGACTGGATACCCTTGTCCAGAAATGGAGAAGTGGGGAAGAAATGGGCAGGGAAAAAATCAGAAATGACAAGAAAAGCTTTGAATTACTGTTTCCATAAAATGACTTTTTATAGCACTGTAACCATTTTAAGACCCTAATTAAGGTTTTATAAGTAAAGGTTGTTTGACTCCGGAGCTGTTAGAAAAGGGTTGGCTGCTTACTGGTGTGAGACCAGGGACTGGAGTTCAGTTTCAGCCATCTCAGCAGTGTGGCTTCTCTTCACTGAAAAACCCTCCCACGTATCACTTTGACAACATGCCCATAGAAGGTGGTAGTGGAATTGAAGCTACTGGGAGAGCGTAGCAGGTGGGACTGGGGATTTAGAATCTCTGCTGGACAGGTGGACAACAGCAGTGAATGGAAAATGGCATTCAACCTGCAGAATAGGAGATAATAGTGGATGAGGATAATTGATAATAATAACTATGCCATTTGTGAAGCACTTTCTCTGTGTCAAGCAGTATGTACTATGGGTCAGCGAAGGTAGAAAAAAATTGCATCGGACACTGTTCCTACACCAAGAGGGAGAACAGGTGTTTACTATAGATGGCGAAACTGAGGCACAGAGAAGTTGTGACTTACCCAAGGTCACACAGCAGCCAAAGGGTGGAGCCAAGATTAGAACCTAGGTCATCTGACTCCCAGGTTCAAGTTCTTTCTATTAGGCCACATTGCTCCCCTGAGCTCACTGTGGATAGGGAATGTGTCTACCAACTCTATTGTACTGTGCTCTCCCAAGTGCTTAGTACAGTGCTGCGCTCAGTGTAGAGTTGAGGGCCCCCTCTATCCTCCTCATTCTTGATGACGTATCCCCTGATCGATTTTTATCACCCATATTTTCACAGCCAGGTAGGCATACACTGTCATGCATTTGTGCAGATATTTGGATTTGATCAGGTCATTTTGTTCTCCCAAGTTGGCACATCTTGATATTAAAGTTTAAAACAAGCTTGAGTGAAACACTTTAACAGTTACTCAATTATACTTGGACTCCAGATGTTTCCCATGCTCTGAGGGTTTTTGTGTGTGTGTGTGGGGGGGATGTTGGGGGGGAGATTTGTTCAGTTTTAACTTTGTATTTGTCCTTGACTTGTGGTGTATTAGTGTTTTTACTGTTTCTTCTCTCCTTATTGCCTGTCACCAGTCCTTTGTCTCCAGTCTTATGCTGAGATTGTGATTTCCTTTGAGGTCCAGGGACCATCCGATTCCCACCCATGTACTCACTTGCAGTGCTTCGAACCATCTTGTGTACGCAGTGAGCGCTTAATATCAATCAATGGTATCTACTGAACACTATGTGCAGAGTTCTGTACTAAGCCCTTGGGAGAGTATAGTACAGAAGAGCTGGTAAACACATTCCCTGCCCATAGCAAGCTGCCAGTCTAGTACCAGTGCTACAACTACTGAACCCCAGTATTGAAAGGACTTACCTACAGCCTTTGCTTAGCAGAGGAATTGTTGTAGAAGGCTGTGGGGGAGAAACACAAGGTTGGCACCATACAAGATATTAAAACGCAGCAGTTACCACAGTGGTCTGGACCACAGACCAAGAATAGGTAGATGCTTCCTGGGTACAGTGGCTTTTCTGGTCAGAGCTGAGGTAGAAGCAGACAATCAAGGGCTACCGATTCATTTAGTGAGGCTGTAATCGATCAGGATTCTGGCCTCACTGAACCATCTAGAGCTTCTCATGAATGGAGAGCCATCCTACAGTTGACTATGGGGCAGCCATTCATTTAGTGAGGCTGTAATCGATCAGGATTCTGGCCTCACTGAACCATCTAGAGCTTCTCATGAATGGAGAGCCATCCTACAGTTGACTATGGGGCAGCCTTCAGACTGTGTATGGATAACTCTCTGTGAAAAGTGAAGAACAAAGGCAGAAAAGATGGAGTGGTAAAGGGAGCTAGTGAGGTCATTTTGTGTCTTTCACTAAAAACATGAATTTACTCTATTAAGCGTGTGACACTTTAATGCAACTGTCTCCATATACTTCTCTATTGTTACAAGAAGAGGAGGGATGTGAATGCCCACACAGTGTAAATGCATTCCAAACCTATCACCTAGGTGCTCATTCTGGTCTGGGGCAATTAGATTTGGCCTGAGATTGGAATTCATTTCTCAGCAGGACTGCTCAATGAATTAGTTTTATTGTATCTTCATTACCCTTGGTGGGGGTCCTCCTTATTAGTACCTGAGAGAGTGTTGCTCCTGGGTAAATCTAACCACAAAGGTTGGAAAAGTGACTGATAGTGTCCCGGGGCCTTGGATACCAAGGACTATTTCCTTCCCTACCGGTTGAAGGCAAAGAAAAGGGCTATTAAGAAGGGAGACTGCTGGCTGGTTCTAAATGAAGGGAAACAAAATACAAGTCACATGCGGAAATTAGCAGGGACTACTTTCTCTCCCACCGTGTAGAACCGATTTCCAGCTCGGGCACCTAAAAGCCAAGAGACGTTTGTTTCTGCTGCAAGAAATTTCGGGCGCGCACACATTCCTTTTTAATTGGAGACAGGGAGCATTGTTAGAGCTCAAAGTGTGGTCTGCAAACACCTGCTCGAGCTCCCACACCCTGCATGCAGGTACAAGTAGATTTTCAGCAAGTACAGCTCTATTTCCCAATCACTGCAACAGGTAAAAACTGGCAGTCTTTCCTGGCAAAACACGCACACTAATTGTCCTCCTGGCTGATACCTGTTCTGAAGTCGTTCCAAATGGATTTATTATAAAGCCCTGATATGATCAACCAAAACAGGCAGAGTTCCTGTGGGTTTGCTTTTAAAAGTACAGAGGTTGTGCGGACTGTGTAGAACAAATCAGAGACTAAGGGGAGAAGTCCGAGGGCCAACCAAACCCAGGCACAACAGGTGTATACAAAATCTGCGCTCGACCCTTGAATGTGGCTCCAGGAGGGTTTTACAAGTGGGGGCTCGCTGGGGAGGTTTTCTAATGTGAGGGGTAAAATTTCCAAAGGTCTTTGAGTTTGGATTCAGTTCCTCTAGGCCCTTGCCTGTTTGAGATGGTCAAAATATTCCAGACCCGCCTAAGCCTGTTCAGTTGCCCGGAAATCTGACCCAGAACAAGCTATCTCCCCATAAGGCTTCCAGGAATGAGGACATGGCAACAATAGCTTTGTTGTTGACCATTCCGAGGGAGATAGAGTTAGAAAATGAAAAGAAAAGCTATTCCCTGAATTTTAGCACAATACATGTGTGAGAGATGTGCCTTGTGTGTCTGTGTGCACACACGTGGACAGGCTGCTCAGGATTATTTCACTCATTTGGATTTAGAAGTATATTCAGGTTTTGCGGGAGAGTGGGAAGATGGGTCATCATCAGCGGTATTTATCGAGTGCTTACCTGGTGCCGAGCACCGTATTACACTTTATTCTGTCCAACGTGGAATTGCATCTCAGCTATCAGCCTCCTTTTCCCTACATGGGGAAGAAGGAAGAGGCATAAAGTAGCAGTTGACAAATTATTATTTGTTGAGCACTCACTATATGCTAAGCACTATAGTAGATACAAGATGATTAGCTTGGATATGAGCCTCATCCTTTATGGGGGCTCACAGTCTAAGGGGGAGTAGAAAGCAGAGATTGAATCCCCATTTTACATTTGAGGAAACTCGGGCCCAGAGGAGTTGAGTAACTTACCTGAGGACAAACTGCAGGCAAGAAATGGAGCTGAGATTAGAACCCAAGTACCCTATCTCCCATGCCCATATTCTTTCTAGTAGACCATGCTGCTTCTGAACAAGTCAGGAAGCTATTTGGGTCTCTGACCATAGAGAAAATCCCAATCTGAAAGGTGCTGTGCCAACTCATAGGATAGAAAGTTTTATCTACTGGGTTCCTGCAGCTGGGAAATGTACACCTCAAGACTCTCAATGGTCTCTCAGAATGCTTCACCCTTCTTTACTAATTCCTGACTAGCTCGTCAAGGTTATTATCTGTATATTCCACCTGCCACAGGGCTGGAGCACCAAATCTGTCACCTGTCTCGGTGACCAAAATGGTTGCTCATTCCAAATGGGAAAACCTAGTTGGGTTTAGCTGGCCTGCCACTTGCTCAGTTTTCATGCACTTTCTCCCAGGAGAGGTTGGAAGGCATTTTGAAAAATTACCTGAATTATCGTGGACATTTCTGATCCATCAGTGGGTTGACTATGTTTTGGTGGAAAACACTGTAGTTTGAAATTATGGGGCCAGATCAAAAGAGGGATTTAAATTTGACTTTCTTATCAGTTCTAGCTGCTTTTAGAAGAAAAAACAAGCCGACTAGACTCCGTTTGTCTATTTTTCAAGTATTTAGTCCTTTTTTCTATTCACTTTGTTGCATCAAGAAGGAAACTGTTTCAGTAGGATCTAAAGTCAGACTCTTAAATATTGGCAGACACTTTCCAGCCCATCTGTTCTCTTGATTGATGGAAAAAAAATGACAATGGATATAGTCCCTTGTAGTTCCCCATCTCTTTTCTGGATGCTGGTGCAGTTTAAGATAGAATGGTGATAGGCAGTTGATGATTAAATTAAGAAGGCAACTTGTTGACTTGGCAAGCTCTGCTCTTATACAAGTAGGCAGGGGATTGCTGTGAAGGGTGGGGTCACTTGGCAAGTGCTACTGTCTCTTTCTGCTGGCAACCTGGGAAACCTGCTTCATGTGAGGGAGAGCAGGCATGTTGAAGGAAATTTACCTGGTAAGGTTGACTACTAAGGAGACCCTGCCGCTCAGCAGACTGAGATGGCTAAAGGGTGGGCCAGATTTCTCATGCATCCCACTTGGGGGGAACTAGCTTGTCCTTACCCCCTGCAAGAGGCCCCTTCCCCGGGGAGGCATGGAGGTGTCGAGATCGACCAGCCGAGCCTGTTGTAATTTCAGGAGTGTGATGATGTCTAAGGCAGAGTAATATAGAGCATTTGGAAATATTTGAAGGAGAGATCAAAGCCGATGCATCTAATTACCCAACTCCATCTAATTAGTTGCTGCCTAGTCTCTTAATCTTCCTTTTTTATGATTATTGATGAACTGCCCTCTGTTCTCCAGTTCCCCGGCCTGGGCTCCACATTGAGCCAAACTGCTGAGAATTAATGATGGCATAGCAGAGGAGGAGGTCACAGCAGGGCAAGGAGGGTGGAAAGGGGAGGTGTCGAGTCAGGAGTTCCAGAGGGGACTTCCTCCAAAAGGCTTAGGGCCCTTGTATTTTTATGAGCAGACATGATGGTTTGGCAAGGACTTCGAGATGCCAGACAGAGCTGTGAAGAAGTACTGGTTGTCCCGAACATGGACTTTGCACTGTTTGGTCTTACAAAATGTGCAGTCTGGCTGCCAGACCTGTTCATGGACTTATATAGAGAACACTGGCTCTGGAAGGTGGGTGGTCTTTGAAGCCGGGGGGAAGTCATCTCAGGCAGTACAGGTCTCGGTCATTTTACGTGAGTTCTTGGTACACAGATTGCGCTTGCTGGAGTTTTTAAGAGCCCAAATTTGGAAAGCACAGAGATCTCTGGTCTGATTCCCAGCACTCCCTTCTTTCTGCAGCACATCAGGGCCTGCCCCTGAATTCCACTCTAGCATGACAGTTCACATGATCCATTTTGTCCCTTGGTGCTGCAGGAAATATGCAGAGCTTCTGTTCCTGGTGTTACAGGAAAAATAAGTTCTGTTCCTTCCCCTTATCTGCAGCTTAAAGTTATCTGTGCAGAGAAAGAGAGATGTTTCTTTAAATCCCCACTCTGCCTTCAGATTCCATGTTTGCTTGACCCGTAAAGCTCTTGTCTATATTAACCCTGTATTGCCGAGCACATTTCCCATTCTGTCAGTGTTTTTGGTAGCTGATCCTTTGTGTGGTTTGAGCCTTCTGAGTATGTTGTCCTTGCCCCTTCCACCAGGCTCTCTGGGTGGCTTCCCCTGCAGTTTCCCCTCCCACGCCTCTCTGGCTTGCACTGTGGCTGGTGTGCGCACAAAAATGTGTGTGGTGTGCCTTAGCAGTCATGTTGATGTATCAGAACAGATTTGGAAAGAGAACCCAGAACCATATGATTATTTGGCCTCAAGGGGTTTGGAACCAAACTCCTTACTTTTTAGGTAACACTGGGTTCACTTTATCTGGTTTTGCTTTGCAGTTCCAGGGAATGAGCAATACCCTAAAATTGGATATTTGAAGTCCTCACAGAACTCTAATGGTCCAAATTTTTCCTTTCATTCACTTGACATCCTCTTCCAGTTTTGCTTTTGTGCTCAAATGTTGCAGAGTTCTCACTCAAAGATCCACATATTTGTGACTACTGACTAATAATAAATCCCTGTGGGCAGTGAACATGTCTACCAACTCCATTGTATTCTCTCAAGAACTTAGTACAGTGCTCTGCATAGAGTAAACACTCAATAAATGCCATGTACTATGTACTAAGTACTGGGTTTAGATGCAAGATAATCAGATCAAATGCAGTCCCTGTCCCACGTGGGGCTTTTTCAAAGTAGCAGGGAGAACAGCTATTTCATCCTCATTTTACCAAAAAGGTAACTGAGGCTGAGAGAAATTAGTGACTTGCCAAGGTCACCCAGTAGTCACATGGCAGAGGCAGTATTAGAACTCCAATAATCTGATTCCCAGGCCTCTACTCTTTCCACTTGGCCACGCTGCTCACAAATTCAGGAAATTCAAGACCTCCTCTGGCCTATGATTATTACATTTCCAAGGTTCTGTTTCAACTGAAGTTCCTCTGCTTTCCTCCACTGAAGCCTCCAAGCCCAGTTTACCTACAGGAAGCACTCCTACCACCCTAGCCCCTCTGTCTTTTTTTTTTTTCTCAGACTATCCCCTTCAAGTACTTAATCTTTGAATTGAGTTTTCTAGCCTCACATGGCTTAAAACATTGTAATTTAAAGGGTCTGAGCAGTTGACTGTTAGTGCAACTGCAGCCAAGACTATTAACACTTTATTGCTTTTTGAATTAAAAAGATTCTGGAAGCATCGTCTTGATTCCCGATCCTACTTTGGCCTTTCTTTTCCTGCTGTGGCACCTGGGAGTTCTGGTGCATCTGACTTTTTCAGCAAAGCCTTCTGTTTCAGGACCAGTGCCCACACTGAACTGCTACCTCTTTTCAAAGCGCTAAGTACCGTGTTCTGCACGCAGTAAGCGCTCAATAAATACAATTGAATGAATGAATGAATTTCTCAGCGGTGCTCCAATGATGTATCAATCGGTGGCCCTTACTGAGCACTTCCTGAGAATGGAACACTGAACTGAGTGCTTGGGAGAGTGCAGAATAATAGTTGGCAGATATGATCCCTGCCCACAAGGACTTCAACTATAGAAAGTAAAATAGGTATCAAAATAAATTACAGAGAGGGGAAATGGCAGAGTATATGGAAAAGTATCTGCTAATTCTATTGTAGTGTTCTCTCCCCAGCACAGCACAGTGCTCTGCACACAGTAAGCGATCAATATATACCATTGATTGATTATAGTCAATCAGTTGATTTTACTCAGTGGTATTTTCTGAGCGCTTACTGTGTGCAGAGCACTGTACTAAGCACTTGGGAGAATACACTCTAACAGTTGGTAGACACCTTCCCTTCCCACAGTGAGCTTACTTTTTAGAGGATGAGCTTACAGTCTAGAGGATATATTCATAAGTGCTGGGAAGAGGTGAATATCAAGTGCTTAAGTTGTACAAGCCCAACTGGATAGGAGAAGCAGAAGGGAGGACAGATAGGAGAAATGGGGGCTTAGGGAAGGCCTCTTGGAGGAGATGTGTGTTTTGTTTTTTGTTTAGGAGGGTTTTGATGGTGGGGAGAGTGGTGGCCTTTAGGCCGTTCTTAGCCTTGAAGAAACTGAGTTAAAGGTCTGTTAGATAACTGGTAAGAGCCTTCCTTTCTTCAGATTTCCCATGCCTAAATGGGAAGGGTGGAGAATTCTACCACCTCCTCACTCAGAAGATGCAGTTAGGAGAGCCAATTTGAATAGATTCTTAAAGCTGGAATGCTGAATGGGAATATCCAGACCCTAGCATCTGTGGTAATCAACCATTTTCTGAACCCTCTGTACAGCCTATTATTTGGAAGGAAGGAACAAACAACAAAATGGCATCTTCCCAAAGGACTGGCTGCACCAGGACCTGCCTATTTTGGTGCCACATGGTCACTTATTTCTTCTTACCAGAGTTTGAGATTATGGTGGTTCTTTTCCTTCCTTAACTGGCAGCTCACTGTGTTCCTGACTCCTGTGTTGTGCCCAGGGCCCAATGCATCATTATCACTGGAGAATGTTAAATGATGCAAGTATTCATTCATTCAGTAGTATTTATTGAGCACTTACTATGTGCATAGCACTGTACTAAGCACTTGGAATGAACAATAGAGATAGTCCCTGCCGTTTGACGGGCTTACAGTCTAATCGGGGGAGACGGACAGACAGACAAGAACGTAATGCTGAATATATGGAGCTCGTTAACTGACCACTTTATATGCAGTGCTAATCAGATCAGGTGCAGCCTTCAAAGGATTTGCCCCCAAATCTACTTTCCCATATATTATTACATTAATAATGTTGGTATTTGTTAAATGCTTATTATGTGCAGAGCACTCTTCTAAGCACTGGGGTAGATACAGGGTAATCAGGTTGTCCCAAGTGAGGCTCACAATTTTAATCCCCATTTTACAGATGAGATAACTGAGGCACAGAGAAGTTAAGTGACTTGCCCACAGTCACACAGCTGACAAGTGGCAGAGCTGGGAGTCGAACCCATGACCTGTGACTCCGAAGCCCAGGCTCTTTCCACTGAGCCACGCTGCTTCCCCAAGTTGACATGGATTGCTCTGACTGAGGTGGTTGAAGGTAGTTTATGCTCTTTTAAAATTTTCTGTGGCATTTCCTTCCATCCTTCATACTTGATCTAGATTGATAAGGCAGACAGGAAGTTCATTATGTAAAACCTCCCTTGGGTGAAATCAAAACCCAAATAAACCCAAATTGGACCCATAAGGCCATGGTGCCTGAAAGTGTTTGCTCCTGGGTGCATCTAGCTGGCTGCACCGTGTGCAATTTGGAGAGAGAAATTGGCCCCCTCTTCCTTGATTGTGTTCTGTGTCAGGATTAAGCAACTGGATGGCCTCAGAGAGAAAGATTTCCATTGTTACCGACTGTCAACTATTCTTTCCTATTGAAGGGAGGGAAGGGAAAATTTGCAGAAGTTCAAGATGTCAGTGCCCCAGAGGATGCCAGAGTTTCCTGTCGATCGGGCAGACATTTCCCTTAATGGGAGAAAGGTGTCCAGGGGTGTCATGCAATGGGGGAGGGACTGATGCTTCACCCTGACATCTTGCTGCTGGCAGAGTCTGACTCCGATGGCAAAATTTGTGCCCTTCTGAGCTCCAGGGGGCAGTTCTGGGTATACTGAAGGGACACTTTAAAGGCCTGGGACCCCCTTGGGCAGAGCAGATGGGGAAGGGAAGTCTGAAAGGAGGCAGGTTCCTCCAAGGGCTGTCCTGGAGTCCGAGACCCCAGACCCACTGGGATCTCTAACCAGGAGCCTCGCAGATCCTCCCAGGCTTCCTGAGAGAGAGGAAATAATGATCAAAGACCCTTTCGGTGGAATGGTGCAGTTTCAAAATGTGGATAATGCCTGCCTTGACAATAAGCTTCCAGTGGTCTGTGGTAGGTTTTATATTTGTGCTGTAAGGACAACATCACATTAAGTCAGGTACCTCAAAAAAGCCATAGATGTAGCTTACACTTGGGGTTTCCTGGGCAACCCCACAGTAGCTTTGAGGGAACAAAAAAAAAAATAGCAGCTGTAACTGTTGTTGTTGATTGGAGTTGCTAGCTGTGATTGCTGGTATCTGATTTTTTTCCCCTCCCTATTGAGCTTGCCTGTTTCCTCCACCTACTCCCTTTCTGTGCCCTGCACCTTTCCCTAACAGCTGCTCAGAAGATACAATAATAATAATGGTGATAGTATTTACATGCTTTTTATGTACAAAGCACTGGGCTTGATCACATTGGATATAGTTCTTGTCCCAAATGGGGCTCACAGTCTACATAGGAGGACAGATGTTGAATCTCCATTTTACACATGAGGAAACTGAGAAGCTGTGGGACCTGGGGGAAGTCACTTAACAGAAAAGCAGCAGAGCTGGGAATAAAACCTGGATTAGGTACAAGATTGCAGGGCACCAGCCTCGGACTTGAGTCCAATCCTCCACCACCTTAGTCCTCAGCCACTGGTAGGTAGAATTTCTGCCTGTGCACTAAGCTGTTTTAACCCTGCACGACATGAGCTGCATTTCTAAGGCTGAGCTTTCACAGTGCACAAAAAAAAACACCCCACTGACAATCGAGTGTTGGGGGGATTGGGAAGGCATGATCAGTTCACAAAGCAGATTGTGAGATTAGCCAGTTAATTTATGCAGCTGTGCTTGCCCCAAAAGTAAACATGGTAAATGATTATTATGATAAATGAACATTTTATTACATGTTGTTTTACCGCACTTTTAGCTTTATAGTTGGCCAGTGGTCCTGACCACACCCCTCTGGGACCTTCCCAGGTTTGCAGGTCAAGTATGAAATGTTCCCTATTAGCACCCAAAGTCAAGGGAAGCAGCACTGCCTAGTGGGTAGAGCACGGGCCTAGGAATCAAAAGAACCTGGGTCCTAATCCTGGCTCTGCTGTGTGGTGTTGGTCATGCCACTTAACTTCTCTGTGTCTGTTACCTCATAAGTAAAATGGGAATTAAGACCATAAATCCCAAATAGGACATTGTCTCCAGTCTAATTAGCTTGTATCTGATTTGCTGGTGCTTAGTAGAGTGCCTGGCACATACTGCTTAACAAATAACATCTTTTTAAAAAAGAGGAGAAATAGCTTGCTCCTGGAAGGCAGGGATTGGGTCCTTCTCTCCGTGTTGCTGTGCGGTCAAGAGCTGCAAAGAGGAGTGTGTGGCTGAGTGTTTTCATCTTCATCCTCATCACTGTGAACATCTTTCCATTTCTTCTGAGTTCCTGTCCCTGACCTCACCCAACTACTACTTGGCTCTGCTTGCCAAGTGTCTCCCTGACTGGGACTTTTCCATGGGTGTAGAGATGCCTGTTTTCTCTCCCTTCTTGGTTGCAATATCTGACTGGTAGTCATCCCCTCCATGTCCACCCCCAGTTTAGCATTTTATGTGGGTGGAGGATGTGTCTGTTGTTATATTGTACTCCCCCAAACCTTAGTAGCACTCTATGCACAGTAAGCGCTCAATAAATATGACTGCAGTCTTTCTAGACTTTAAGCTCACTGGGGGCAGAGAATGAGTCTACCAACTGTTAGATTGTACTCTCTCAAGCACATAGTACTCTACATACGGTAAATACTCAAATACGACTGGTTGATTCTATATCGGCAGTGAAAGTGAGAGTTGGGTTGCCTCTCCAGGAAGCCCCTGTTTTTCTACTGGGAGCATTTCCTGGGACACCTTATTGGATTGTGACTCATGGAACCTCTTGGCCCTCTTTGCTTTCCCCACTCTTCTTTTTTCTTGTATCATCTTCTCATCCTAAAGCAACAATGGATTGGGTGTTTTGTCTATGCCAGCATCATGCTGCTTGTGGCCACTGTGGATGTTTGTGTCATCTAACAGATGACACATGTACATGGTGGGAGGCCACAATGGCTTCTGGGAGCCATCAGCTTGTTCTAAATAAAGCACTTTCATTAAAGACCAAAAAAGAAAAAAAAAAAGCTGCAACTGCAGAAAATCTTCCCGAACACAAGATTACTGTATTAAGTTCCCCCCGAAACCAGGGGCTCTTATTACTAGAGGCTATTGCCTATATCTGGAACACTATCTTGTGGTCTATGAAAGGAAAAAAGCTATGGCAGAAAATTTGAGGATATATATTGCTTATAGGTAGAATGAGGCCAAATTTCTTTTTTGAAATGCTTTAAAGCACAGATTTTTTTTTCCAGTTTACAAAAAAAAAAAGCCCTTCCCTGACACCCTCAAAGAGACTGAGCAGTAATTGCTGGTATGACTATGACTAACAACTGCCTCTTTTGTGTGGGCTCCCATTTTAAACCACATGGCTTTCAGGTCTCAGAGAAGGTGTGGCTTATAAATACCCAAATTACAGCAGCCAGCCCGCGTGAAAGATTTTTTCCCCCTTGTAATAATAAGGTCAGGGCTGTTATTACGTTTGGCCCCGGGAGAGCATTGGAACTGTTTCTCAGAAGGAAAGTGCATCCAGCTACATCGCTCTTGCAAGAGTTCCATTCCCATGTACTTGCTGGAAACTTTCAGGAAACCACATTCCCTTTCACGTCCCCATTCAGCAATGCGATCTCTCCCAGCCAGAATACTTCCCAGACCACATCATCAGCCAGGCCTGGGGATGGAATGTGACAATGGAGGGGCAAATGCATTGGGGTTGATGATTTGTTTCTCTGTTGCATTTCAGAGCAAGAGAACACAGAGAGAGTTTTCCTCAGAGGATTTTGTCAAACCCTGAGCCTGTTGAGAAAAGTCTCTACTTTTCTGGGAGACTTGAAGAGAGGACTTCTGGGAAGAAGAGGACTTGAGTTAGGAAGGCTTTTGAGCTCTCTCACTGATTTGGCTGGGACAAGCCCTAGTCTTTTTTTTTTTTTTTAAGGGAAACAAAATTTCATGGAAATTGATGGTGGTAGCAGGCAGGAGTAGTAGTAATTCAGTACTCTTTGGGTAACATCTGGAACTAGGGGCCGAGGGAATTACAGGTGAATTTATAATACAAGGTTCTAGACCTCCAGGAGCTTACAGTTTAATAGGCAAATGAAAAATGCATCATAAAATGCATATATAAGAAGGCATGCGTTCATTAGGCTAAAGAAAATTAAGCTTTTATACCAGCCACTTTGAGAAAATCCTGGACAGTTTAAGACTTTCTGTGGCAGTGGAGAGCTTATTGTGCCTCCTGAATTTTGCTTATTATTTCAAGCACCGTTCTAAAAACTGGGGTAGATAATGTTAATCAGGTCAGATACAATCTCTGTCCCGCATGGGGCTCACAGTCTAAATTGGAGAGAGAACAGGAAAAATACTGCTCAATAAATCACAGACTGATAAAGGTATTAAAGTGAATACCTCTGAACTTATTTGATGCTGATTAAGTGTCATTGGTGAAATTGCTTGAGAAACTTAATGGATCTTTTGTGTAAGCCCCCTCTAGACTGTAAGCTCATTGTGGGCAGGAATTGTGTGTGTGATATGCTATTTTATGCTATTGATGCCTGTCTACTTGTTTTGTTTTGCTGTCTGTCTCCCCTTTCTGGACTGTGAGCCCATTGTTGGGTAGGGATTGTCTCTATCTGTTGCCGAATTGTAGTTTCCAAGAACTTAATACAGTGCTCTGCACACAGTAAACGCTCAGTAAATACGACTGAGTGAATGAATATTGCTATATTGTACTCTACCAAGCAAGTACAATACAGTGCTCTGCACGCAGTAAGTGCTCAATAAATTCAATTGACTGACTCGTAAGATCCACACTTAGCACATACAGAAGACTAGACACTATAACTTTGCAGTCTTTAAGTTGATACGTTTGATGCCCTACTGCACCATGCTTTAACAAATCATGACATAATAAGCTAGATAACTCAGCTAAGCATGTTCCTTTGTACTGAGCAAATTACATTCCTTTCACTTTTCTGAGAACCATCACAGCCACTGACAATTTCTTTTTATATTTATTTTACTTTGCCTCTATTTGCCTATTGGTGGCCTGGGCCTGGCTAATAATAATAATGAATAATGTTGGTATTTGTTAAGCGCTTACTATGTGCAGAGCACTGTTCTAAGCGCTGGGGTAGACATAGGGGAATCAGGTTGTCCCACGTGCGGCTCACAGTCTTAATCCCCATTTTACAGATGAGGTCACTGAGGCACAGAGAAGTTAAGTGACTTGCCCACAGTCACACAGCTGACAAGTGGCAGAGCTGGGATTCGAACTCATGAGCCCTGACTCCAAAGCCCGTGCTCTTTCCACTGTGCCACGCTGCTTCTCATTACCTAATAAGGTAATGTGTGAAGGAGAGACTGTATCAAATGGCTCAGACACTAGGTCCTGCAAGGTAGTTGGTGTTTTTCAGTTTGAAAGCACCATTTATGGATCCGGACAATGAATTTCCAATGGAGTTCCCCTTAATGCTGAAAAGTGGGAAGCTAACTATATAGTCTTTGCCTCTGTTTCCTCAAGGAATTGGGAAATAGAGCTTCTGAGTCTCCTAGGATCAACTGAGTTAATATAGGCTCCTATGGATGTTCCATTTAATTCTTTAAGATTTGGCAAATGTCTTGGTTGATGGTTTAAGAACCACAATCAGAAGGAAAAACTTAGCAAGGCAGAGTCCACTCTGGAGAGAAAACAATTCTTGCTCAATATGTGTAGTCTTGGTCATTATAAAAACACATCCAGCCCCTCCTATGGCCTCCTGTTTAAAGGCTTTAGAAACCATAATCTTACTGTGACCTGTGCTTTTAGTGAAGAGTAAAGTGACTTAATCTTGGGGCATTCCTGTCTTAATGGATCTAAATGGTCCACTGATGGTGAGGTCAATGGTCCATCCCTTTAATCCCTTTCTCCTGGGGGAAAAGACATGTATAATTGAGTGGCACATTAACTATAATAATAATAATGATTTTGGTATTTGTTAAGCACTTATGTGCCAGATACAGCCTAAGCACTGGAGTAGATACAGGAGAAGCAGGTTAGACACAATCCCTGTTCCAAAAGGGGCTCACAGTCTTGGCCTCCATTTTACAGATGAGGGAACTTAGGCATAGAGAAGTGAAGTGACTTGCCCAAGGTCACACAGCAGACAAGTGGTGGAGCTGGGATTAGAATCCATGACCTTCTGACTCCCAGGCCTGTGCTCTTTCTACTAGGCCATGCTGATGAGGGGAATGAGAGCTGTTCAAGAGCCTGGGTCCGGGGCTTTTTCTAATCAGTACCTATATCGTCCTACTGTGGGCAGGGCTGTGTACCAGGTGCTTAAGGTATGCACTAGAGAAGTGAGATGACCCTTGCCCTCTAGGGGCTTATATATAAATTGATGACTCCAGAATAGTTTAGTGTGATTAAAAACAAAGAACCCAAGTGAATAAATTACAAATGGATACAACCTGAATGCTGATAATAATAATAATGATGGCATTTAAGTGCTTACTAGGTGCCAAGCACTGTTCTAAGCACTGGTGGAAATACAAGATAATCAGGATGTTCCAGGTGGGGCTCACAGTCTTTATCGCCATTTTACAGGTGAGGTACCTGAGGCACAGAGGAGTGAAGTGACTTGCCCAAAGCCACACAGCTGACTAGTTGTAGAGCCAGGATTAGAACCCATGCTCTCTGACTCTGAAGCCTGTGCTCTTTCCACTAGGCCATGCTGATGTGGCTGCTGGGATGGCAGGACAGGAAAGATCAGAGTGGGGGTTAATTAGGCAAGGTATTGAAGGAGAGGAGGGATGAGGTTGAGCAAAGTGCTGATACAGGCTTGAGATAGTTGTAAGCATAGGGCCAAAAATGGTGAAATAAAGAGTGATGGAAAGTTTTTTGTGTTTTGTTTTTGTTTTGTTTTGTGTTTTGGTTTGTTTTGGATGTTGTGGGGGTTTGTTGCTAACATACTAACATCTGCTCACCTCTTTGGAAATTTTTTTTACTATTTGCGGCTATATTTTCATGGATACTTTGAGCCCCATGTGAGACAGGGATTGTGTCCAACCTGATTAAGTTGTATCTTTTCCAGCTCACAGTACAGTGCTTGACAAATAGTAAGCATTTAACAAATGCCATTGTAATAACAATAAGTATTGCTGAATTCATCAGTCACATTATATTAACAATAAATATTACTGAGTTCGTCAGTCACTTTGGATTCTTTTATAGGCTTTTTAGGGATTTGTATCCCTAGCTGTACTATGCAGTTGTAATAGCATTATCAGTTTACATTCACGATTTCATCATCATTAAATTGAAAGACTTTGCTTACATCCAGTTCTTTGAATATCTGGTAATGCTTCATTCCTATTCGTTTGCTCCCATATCCCTTTGTCGATCTTGTACTGCTAACCCACATCTCTGGATCACCTCCAAAGTCCGCTTCCTTCAGTCTTGTACAGGAGTCGGAGAGTCCTGCTGGTGGAAATCAAGAGAACAGACTAATCTTGTCCACTTTGAGTTTCTCCTTGCATGCTTTAACTCTGCCCTCTCCTCAGCCTGGCAGAATGCCTCCATTCTTCTTGACACCTGTGCCCTTGCTAGTTGTTGCAGACACTTCACTTCCTCCTCAAACCCTCCTGTCACCCCTGCCTCCCCCATCTTTTGCCCCTAATGACCTGGTCACCTACTTTATTGAGAAAATTGAACTACCAGGTGTGATCTCCATAAAATCTCCCCTGCTTCTTTCCAGTCCCTCCCTCCCTCCTTGCCCCTTCTTCAACTCTTCTATCCTTCCCAGCAGTATCTCAAGATAGATCTCTTGCCTTATCTCAAAATCTACCCCCTCCACCTGTGAATTCAACCCCGTCCCTTTGGACCTTAAAAAAGCACATGTCCCTTCTTCCTTCTCTGATCACCGTCTTCAACTGTTCATTTTCCAATGGCTTCTTCCCCTCTGCTTTTAAACATGCCCACGTCTCCCCTACCCTAAAAAAATTCCCTCCCTTAACCCTATGGCTCCTTCTAGTTATCACTCCATCTCCCTTCTTCCATTCTGCTCCAAACTCCTTGAGTGAGTTGTCTACACATACTGTCTCAATTTCCTCTCCAATTCTCTTTTAGACTCCCTCCAGTCTGGCTTCTGTCCCTTTCACTCCTCAGAAACTGCCCTTTCAAAGGTCACAAATGATCTTCTTGCCAAATCCAACAGCTTCTACTCAATCCTAATCTTCCTTGACCTCTCAGCTGCTTTCAACACTTCTGACCTTCCCCTTTTCCTGGAAACATTATCCAATGTCGGCTTCACTGCCACTGTCCTCTCCTGATCCTCGTCTTATCACTCTGGTCACTCATTCTCAGTCTCTTTCATGGCCTCCTCCTCTGCCTCCCATCCTCTAACTGTGGAAGTCCCACAAGGTTCAGTTCTGGGTTCCCTTCTATCTTCCATCTACAACCACTCCCTTGGGGAACTTATTAGCTCCCATGGCTTCAACTACATCTATGCAGCTGATTCCCAAATCTCCATCTCCATCCCTGCTCTCTCTCCCTATCTACAATCTCACATTTCCTCTTGCCTTAAAGATATCTCTACTTGGATATCCCACCGACACCTCAAACTTGACATGGTCCTAAACAGAACTCCTTATCTTCCCACCTAAACCCAGTCCTCCCCATGATTTTCCAATCACCGTAGACAGCCCCACTATCCATCCTGTCTCACAAGCCTATAACCTTGGCATTATCCTTGACTCATCTTTTTCATTCAACCCATATATTTAATCTTTGACAAAATCCTGTCCATTCAGCCTTCACTACATGCTAAAAATCTATCCTTTAATCTCTCTCCAAACTGCTATAACTTTTAATCCAAGCACTTATATCCCACCTTGATTATGGTATCAGCCTCCTTGCTGACCTTCCTGCCTCCAGTCTATCCCCACTCCAGTCCATACTTCACTCTGTTCCTCAGATGATTTTTCTATAAAAACATTCAGTGGTGTTTCCCCACTCAAGAACCTCTAGTGGTTGCCCATCCACCTCCACATCAAACAGAAACTTTAACATCATCTTTAAAATGCTCAATCACCTTTCTCTCTCCTACCTACCTCGCTACTGTCCTATTATGACCCAGCCCACGCACCTCACTCCTCTAATGCCAACCTACACACTGTACCTCAATCTCATTTATCTTGCTCCTGACCTCTCGCCTGCTTCCTGCCTCTGACCAGGAATGCCCTCCCTCTTCATATCCCACAGACAATTACTCTCTCGACTTTCAAAGCCTTATTGAAGGCACATCTCCTTCAGGAGGTCCTCCCTGACTAAGCCCTCATTTCCTCTTCTCCCACTCCCTTCTGTATCACCCTTATTTACTCCCTTTATCCCTTAATTCAAATGCTACCCAGATCCAAGCTGGTCCCTTAGCCTCTGTTTAACATGGAGGTGACCTGGAATGCAAATCCAGCTCTTGAGTTGAACTGTGTTGCATCACTCTCTTGATGAGATGCCACGGCTCCAACCAGCTAGAGCTGCACCTTAGAGACATCTCCAGTGACTGGATGGAATTAAGGACCAAAAAAAATTCCAGTCCCTTTTAACCTCTGTCTCCCTTCCTCCCCCAAACTGTAATCAGTCTTTGACTTCAGTATTACTGTATGAGCCCCTGGGTTCATTCCATGACATCTCCACCTGCTTCCAGTGCTTAGAACAGTGCTTGGCACATAGTAAGCGCATAACAAATACCATAATTATTACAGGCACATTTCCAGTATTGTACACCACCCTTTTGCTGATCACCTGATGAAATGTCACCTGACTTGTAAGCTTCTACTTTATCTTAGAAAAGTCCTAAAAGGCTCAGTTAACCTCTTCTCTTAGGTCAGAGAAATCCCTATATTGTTGGATCAAGGGTGGGGTTTCCAGGGGATGGATTTCTGGAAAGTGGGGATTTCCCATGAAGTATCACTGGGATAGGGGCAGCTTTTGGAACCCAGCAGAAGTTTAAGATGAAGACGCTGCCATTGTGCACCTCTATATGGGCCCAATCCCCAACCTTCTGTGGTGTCTCATCGTGGGGGTCAAAGAATAGTGGAGGGATTGGGAAGGTGAGTGCCTAATTGGCAGGACTAGCTCTGCAGGTCTGCCATTCCTAGTGGAAGTATTCATTCCTGATTCAACATTAAAGTTCTGTTCTTAAAACCACTCCCACGTTAACCCAAATCATGTTGGGTCAGACACTGTTTCATTAGTGAACAAGGAGCTGGGGGGAATGATGGTTCCAAAGCAATTGTAATCACACATGCTGAGGTTTAGCAACCACCGGACTTGTGCCTCTTTTGCTTGTCAGAGCTGTCAGCATTGTTTTTCTGTATCGGAAACACTGCGTTAGTTCACGGCTCAGTGGAAAGAGCAGGGGCTTGGGAGTCAGAGGTCATAAGTCCTAATTCCGGCTCTGTCACTTGTCAGCTGTGTGACTTTGGGTAACGTCTCTGTGCTTCAATTACCTCATCTGGAAAATGGGGATTAAGACTGTGAGCCCCTTGTGGGACAACCTGATTACCTTGTGTCCTCCCCAGTGCTTAGAACAGTGCTTGGCACATAGTAAATGCTTAACAAAAGCTATCATCATTATTATGATTATTAGCATTATTCAGGAAACTGATTTCTAGACTGAGCCCATTGTCGGGTAGGGACTGTATTTGTTGCCGAATTGTACTTTCCAAGTGCTTAGTTCCATGCTCTGCACACAGTAAGTGTTCAATAAATAGGATTGAATAAATGAATGAATTGTAGTGGTTTAAAATTGACCATTCCCAGTAGATACAGGATATAAGTGAATTTTAGGCACTTATGCTGCAATAGTTAATGAGCTGATTCAATATTTTAAAAACAGAAATATTATGCAATTCTGCTGGAAAGTATTTCCGCACAGTGCTGCAGCCCATTATGGCCTATTTGTGGCTACATTATGGCAGACTCCGTTGCCCTATTCTTCATCACATTATATTCAAATCACACCCTAAAAAAATCATATACTTGGCTTGTTCGCCTGTAGGTCCCAGTAGTCCATTTTTGCCGGGATGATGCTTTTTACGACTATTGTTACGGTCATCATTCCCTAAGAGCGCTGAACAATGTTGCTCTCTCTGGACTCTTTTCAGATGATGTCTAGGGAATTTTTGCATCTTGTACAAAAGATTGTCTGTAGTTTTCAAAAAGAAACCAGTGCAGCTGGTCAGTGCATCTCTCTGGGGTGTCAATCAATAATCTTTTTCACAATGTGTGTCTCTCTACTTCAATCTGATCTCGTCCTTTTGCTTTGCATTAAGCAGCCTGCAAGGGAACCAGAAGGCCTTTAAAGACCAAAGCTTGGCAAGGAAATGATTCCCAAATCCACATCGGTGGGCCAGATTCTCATCCTATGTAATTCCCGGAGAACGTGCAAATAGCAACCTCACGGATGAGGAGCTGGAACCATTTCTTGGCTAACCCAGTTCAGTCAGGCCAAAGCCTCTGCCTTCCTTCATGAAGAAAGAAAGAAGTTGGGGAAATGTCCCATTGGATCTGGGCCCTTGGAGACCTTAATTGGGTCCATAAATACTTGAAAAGCTCTAGCAAACAAATTCAATAGCTAAAGAGGTAAACCTGAAGTAAACAGTATCTTTTTTCCCTGTGTGGGTGGATAGCATTCAGTCACTCTACAACTAAAAAATGGTGTGTTGAGTAAACCACTACTTATATTACTGGTATCTGAAAATGACCAAGATGACACTGTTTAGAGCAGTTAAGATGGGTGCAACATCTGTCTTTACCTAGTGGTCTGTCACCCTTTGTTTCCTCACTTGTGCTCCCTGTTGTACACTGACTTTGATAAGATTCCCTGAACAGCAGAGTTTGCTTGGGGTAATCAGTAACTCAGCAGTCTGGACTTGGGGTAATGAGTCTGGTATGTATCAGCCAACTGAAGGGAGGCAGCACCTGAAGAATGTCTTTCAGAGGAAAACGTTTCCGCCGTCTTCAGAAGGGATGTCCTTTTGTTCTCTTTCCAGGAGGTCATGGCACTGGTCGGCCTCCTCTAGAGCAGAAGAAATTCCTCAGGAGATCCCTCGGATTGCATTTCTGTTCTGTATCAGCCCCCAAGTGGCAAGGCCAAACTATTTACAAGAAATCCCAGGGCTTCTGAGGGGTGACCTGGCTTCGGAGAGCTGGTCCCAGGTGAAAAATGAAATACCTCCCTGGCTTCCTCGTTGGGAAAAGGGCATTTGGCTACAGGGCTTGTCCCCTGATTTTTAAAGAGGATCAGCAAAGTCCTCTTATTAATTGGATATCCAATGGAATGTGTTAATTAGCCTGTGGTAATAAGGCAACATCAGTCTCTGCTGGCCAATAAAAGACACAGGCACCTTCAGAACAATTTGATAATTCAGGGACTCGAGCCATAACGGAAAAAGGCATATGCAGTAGAGTAAATGGTGCTTGTGAATTGTTTTTTTTGGATGTAAACATCAACAAATCACTGTCCTTGTAGCCTCAGATTATCTTCTTCTGAGATCATCCATGGGGAAACAGAGGTTTTTAGCCCTCTTTGGCAAAAGGAAATTGGGTGGTCTTTTTTTTTTTTTTTTTAACTGTTGTTCCCATTACGAGAGAGAAACTGGCCAGTTGATAGAACTGAAAGATTCTGTTAGCAGGAGGTGTTTTTCTTAATTAAGAGGTATGGAAACAAATTCCTCCCTCTACACCCCTTCCCCCACCCCATGAATATGCATTTTAATCAAAACTTTAATGAATATTTGTCAAAAATGCAAGCTTGTTTCTTTTTCCTTGTACTAGGATAGATCAGAGTTCAACATGTATGTAGGGTCTTGCCTTGACCCCATTTTGACTGCTGATCATAAAACCAAGATGCCACTGCCTCCCATGATGTTGACCCAAACTGGAACTTATCAGATGAGTAATAACAGTCTAACAAGTAAGGAGAAAGTTAAAAGAAGGAGGATGGGGAAAGAAGAAGATGAAGAAGAGGGCAGGGAGGAGAATGTAGAGGCATAAAAACAGGAAGTAATCAGAAAGATATTAGCCTCTCTAGAATCTCTTCTAAACTAAGGGATTCAGAATTCAGCTGAAAACTAAGCCCAGAGGTTTGAATCTCCTGAAATACCATTTTTTAAAAAATATAGTAGTATGTGCTTAAAGTGGGCTAGGCACTAAAAGCGCGGAGGTAGTACAGAGCTAATCAGGCTGGACAAAGTCTGTGTCTCACATGGGGCTCATAACATTAATCCCCGTTTTACAGATGAGGTACCTGAGGCACAGAGAAGCCAAGCGACTTGTCCAAGGTCACACAAAGACAAGTTGTGGTCAGAATTAGAGCCCAGATCCTTCTCACTCCCAGTTCCTGCACTTTATCCTCTAGACCATGCTGCTTCTCATTCTTCCTTAGATCTCCATGATAAACTTGATGTGTGGGGTGTCTGCGTTTAAGGCATGCCAATATAATAATTATGGTATTTAAGTGCTTACTATGGGCCAGGCACTGTACTAAGCACTGGAGTAGATACAATGTAATTGGGTTGGACACAGTCCCAATCCCACTTGAGGCTCACAGTTTGTCCCTATTTGAGATAAGGGACCTGAGGCCAGAAAAGTGAAGTGACTTGCCCAAAGTCGCACAGCAGACAAGTGGCAGAGCTGGAATCAGAACCCAGGTCCTTCTGACTCCCAGGCCTGTGCTGTATCCACTGGGCCACAGCTGCTTCTCTTTATATAGTGGAGTAGTGAGAGAGCCTCAGCCAATGTCCTCTCAAAGCTATTTCTTCGACATTAAATATTTTTATTTCATGGTCCTTGAAAAGTAAGTGAGTTTCCTTTTAATTTGTATGTCCCAAATTTAGAATAAATAGTCTGACCCAATGATGTAAACAGTATAAATTTGGAAAAGGTGCATAAGTCATTCATTCATTCGTATATATTAAGCACTTAGTATGTGCAGAACATTGTACTAAGTGCTTGGGAAAGAACAATACAAGAATAAACAGTAACATTCCCTGCCGTCAACAAATTCACAGTCTTGAGGGGAGGAGACAGACTTGAGTACAAATCAGTAAAATTACAGATATATTCATAAGTGCTGTGGGGCTGGGAGGGAGGGGGAAGGGCGAAGGGAGCAAGTTAGGGCAACACAAAAGGGAGTGGGAGATGAGGAAAAGTGGGGCTTAGCTTGAGAAGGCCTCTTGGAGGAGATGTGCCTTCAGTAAGGTTTTTCAGTCGGGGGAGAGTTATTGTCTGTTGGATTTAAGGAGGGAGGGCATTCCAGGTTAGAGTCAGGACGTGGGCCAGGGATCAGCAGTGAGACAGGTGGGATTGAGGTGCAATGGGAAAGTTAGCACAAGAGGAGTCGGCTGGGTTGTAGAAGAAAAGATATGAGGTGAGGTAATAATAATAATGTTGGTATTGGTTAAATGCTTACTATGTGCAGAGGACTGTTCGAAGCACTGGGGTAGATACAGGGTGATCAGGTTGTCCTACGTGAGGCTCACAGTCTCGATCCCCATTTTACAGATGAGGTAACTGAGGCCCAGAGAAGTGAAGTGACTTCCCCACAGTCACACAGCTGGCAAGTGGCAGAGCCAGGGTTCGAACCCATGACCTCTGACTCCAAGCCCGTGCTCTTTCCCCTGAGCCACGCTGCTTCTCTGAAGATAGGAAGGAGCATGGTGATGGAGTGCTTTAAAGCCAATGGTGAGGAGTTTTTGTTTAATGTGGAGGATAGGTAACCAGTGGAGACTTCTGAGGAGGGGGGTGACCTGTCCTGAGCGTTTCTGTAGAAAAATGATCTGGGCAGCGGCGTGGAGTGGGGAGAGACAGGAGGTTGGGAGTCCAAGAAGAGTTGCTAGATGTGGCTGTCGACAGACACCTCATTACTTGCTTTTTTGCTAAAGAAAATTTCAAGCATTTTTCAGACACCCAAAGGACTGTAATCTATTGATCCATGCCTGATGTTACCTTGGCTCTCTTGGTGTTGGCAAAGTGCTCAGATGAGCCATTTAAGTTCACCATGGAGAAGTTCAAAAAGAGATAATGATAGCTCTTGTTTATAAAGCACCTTTCTTCAAAGACTGGTAATGCGCTGGGCAAATGTTATTTCATGGCTCCCTCAACTTCACTGGGTTGTAGGTGGCAAGCATTATTAGTCCTGTTTTATAGATGGTCTGATGAGTCACAGAAAGGTTAAATGACTTGCCTGAGGTCACACAGCAAGTCAGAGGCAAAAGTACAGTCAAAACCCAGCCTTTTGTTTGCATGTAAATTGCATCAAATAGTAGGGATGGCTGTGTGAAGTGCTGCTGGAAATGTAAGCTCTTGAGATTCCTCACCCAAAATCTGATTCCTGTGCCTCCTGTCAACCAAACCCGTTGGGGCTATGGGACCAAGTGTAGAGAATTGGCAGAAAATCATCATATGAGTCTGTGTTCTCCAGCACCTGTGTGTTTGGCAGTTAACCCTAAACTGAAATGAGGGGCCAAAGCCTACTGTAGGTAGACATTTCCAGTTGGCTTGAGGGGTAAGCTTCGTTGTCCTTGCTTCATAACCACTGTGGATTTGGGCCGGCTCCAAGGGACATGACTAATCAGCTCATATATGTGAGAAGACCCATACTGTTTGAGGGAGCTTGGACCACTCTGGATCCCTAATGGGGCAATGTTTTCAGATCATTTCAGGCAATAAAACAGATTTACAGAACGGTTTCTATAATAGTTTCTAGGCATCAAGTGAGATCCTCTGTGTGTGAGGGTTTTCTTGGTTGTGTTTTTTATTGTTGTTTTGCTTTGAGGTGAAAATTTGCATTTATATGCAGTCCTTTGGATTGGCCTAACATGTAATTTATTTTAGTGTCTGTCTCCCCTGCTAGATTCTGTGACATGATCATGTCTACTAATTCCATAGTACTTTCCCAAGGCCTGAGTAATGTGTTTCTGGATATAGTAGGCACTCAGTAAATCCTGTTGATTGATACTGAGTACTAATTAATTGGGTGCAAAGCATTGTTCAGCACATTTAGGTACACTCTAAAGAAGTGAAACACAAGAACTTTGACCTCAAACTTGCAATCTAAGAGTAAACTTGAATGAATAAATATGGTATAATTAATATTAAAGGATGGGAATGCATATGTGAATAATAAATAGCTAAGTACAAGAAGATTGATGAGACTGAAAGGATGGCTTGATTGGAAGTGTGGGAGAGGTGTACATCCCCTTGATTCTATTTATCGTGATTATGCTGTCTTGTTTTTGTCCATCTGTCTCCCCCAGTTAGACTGTAAGCCCGTCAATGGGCAGGGATTGTCTTTATCTGTTGCAGAATTGTACATTCCAAGCGTTTAGTACAGTGCTCTGCACATAGTAGGCACTCAGTAAATACTATTGAATGAATGAATGAAATGTTTCTGGGAGGAGGTGACTCTAATGAGGACATTGATTGAGAGCACTGAAGCCAATGGTCAGAAGTTTGTATTTTGCATGCAAAGGAATGGGAAACTAGTGAACATTGTAGAGGAGAGGAGTAAGAGAAACAGTGTGGCCTAGTAGAATATGTGCCTGGGAGTGAGAGGACTGCGTTCTAATCCTAGCCCTGCCACTTGCTTGCTGTGTGACCTGCGGCAAGTCATTTAGCTTCTCTGTGCCTTAGTTACCTCATCTGTAATAAGGAAATTTACTTCTCCTCCCTCCAATTTAGACTGTGAACCCCATTTGGGACTGGGACTGTGTCCAACCCGATAAACATTTTATCTACCCTAGTGCTTAGAACAGTATAAGACACATAGTAAGCACTTAACAAATACCTGCCTGCCCCCCCGCCAAATGATGCCCTCTGTGATTTACTTTAAAAACTTGGTGATCGGGTAGCAGGAGATTCCTTCCAGATTCCTGGATGCTCTGGACAACCTTGAAACTCCCTAGGGTGACAGTAGGTGGGGACCCAGGATTAGGATCTAGAGAAATTCAAGTGTAATCCATCAGTCTGGTTGACAGACTGACATCAGGGTATCTGGGGAGGGCTGGAAGGCAAGACCAAGCATGTGAGTCTGTGAAACCGCTGCAATGGCCTCTTCCCACTGAGTTGGTTTTTCATGGAAAGCTTGTTTTTAGCTGCCTCCTCTGGTCCAGATCAGTGCTTCTGCCCCCTCTGCCTCATGCTGCCCCAGAAAAACTCTCCTGCCCTACAGGGATTCCCATCTAGGCTTGGCTTACTTGAGGCCATGAGAAGAGGCAATCTGGAGGTTGGAGCGGCCTGTGAATTGTGATCCTTCCTCGTAGGAACCAGAACTGGCAAATCCTGCTCCTAGGTGGGAATCCTTATCCAGTGTGGTGGGGGAGGGCAGTGTCGGTGGATATCCGAGGGCATACCACTCTAGGGCATATGTGATGTCATGACTTGTGCTGACTCTTTTTGTGCTAGTGGTAGAGACTGGAGAAGAAAACAAATGCCTGGGTGAGATTTTTCCTACTGATGAAACATCTGAATTGTAGAAAGCTGTGCCTGGAAACTTTGCCTCTGTTATTCTAGAACAGTATGTGGTCCTTCCTTAGTTGGATTCAACCTTAGAAGCCATTTGAACCTGGCCAGTATGGTTTCACGCTTCTCTTTTAAATAAAGATGATGCAATTTTTTCTGAAACTGGTGTGGGGTGTTTTTTTTTTTCAATCTCATAAAAAGATCTTAATAAATGAGTCAAATAGCTTCAAGACATTATCTGGCATGAGGAGAGGGTTCATTCTGACCAGAGAGTTTAGTTTAGTGGCAGCACTTCTCTTAATGATATTGGCCCAATCCCTGGGGAATGACTAGTCATTCCTGCAGCTTTCTTCAGCCCTCGTTTTTGTTATTAAGCACTGGTTTGACATGGAGGAAGGAGGAGATGAAGTGATCATAAATGGATTCTAATTTCCCAGTCTCCTTCTATCAGCCAAGTTTTCAGTAATTGCATTTTCACTCACTATTATCTTTGTGGGGGGAAAAAAGGAATCAAAATTGGGTAGTCACCAATGTAGTAAAATTTCTCTAATTCAAACATATCTAATATGAGATCTGTGATAATTTGAACCAAGAAATTCCCCATCTCATCCTTTTTATTCACTTTTCAACTTCCAAAGGAAAACTTTTGCCCAGCATTTAGCATAGTGCTTTACATACAGTAAGTAGTAAGTGGGAAGAGCCCATTGCCTAATGGAAAAAGCATGGGCCTGGGAGTCAGAGGGCCTGGGTTCTAATCCCACCTCTGCCATTTGCTTGCTATGTGACTTTGGGAAAGTCACTTATCTTCTCTGTTTTAGTTTCCTCACCCTCCAATTTACAGAGTCTGAACTCCACATGGGACAGGGACTGTGACCAACCTGTTTATCTTGTTCCTTGCCCAGTCCTTAGTATAGTGCCTGGCACCTTGTAACTAATTGATAGCTACCAGTAAAAAAAAAAAAAGGGGGGGGGGAGGAATTACTACTCCTACTATGACATTTAGAATGAAATTGGCTTAAACTAGATTCTTTCAATGGAGTTGGTCAGAATCTTGAAGATGCATCTAAATAGAAAAAATACTTCTGTCAAAAATCTCATCTCTTCAGAATGGGAAGATGCTTTCCTTAAATTATTTGGAATTTCAATACATGCTAAGCAATCCATATTGGTTTCTATATTCTCACTAATATCCATACCCATAGACCTGTACATAGTTTTCCGTTATTCCTGTCATTTTTAAGTTTGCTTTTTTGTTTTTCCCCCATAAAGTTGAAGCAGAGAGGCTTAGTGGAAATAACCTGGGCTTGGGAGATAGAGGTGGTGGGTTCTAATCCCAGCTTCACCACTTGTCAGCTGTGTGATTTTGGGCAAATCATTTAACTTCTAAGTGCCTCAGTTACCTCTACTGTAAAGTGGGGCTTAGGACTGTGAGCCCCATGTGGGACAACCTGATAACCTTATATCTACCCCAGTGCTTAGAATAATGCTTGGTACATAGTAAGTGCTTAACAAATACTATCATCATAATAATTTATTATTATTGTACATTCTGATGAGCTTGTATTACTAAAAGGTAATCCTAAATTCAGTTTGTAGCTTGTATGTAACTTCCTTATTGCTTCAGATAATTTTTGCATGCATATTCAAGGCTTATGGTGCTTTCCTCTGGCAAGTTATACAAAATTTCGAAGTGTTCAATATGTTTTTAATTCCCAAATTGCTACTCTCTTACCATTAAAAAATGCATAATTCCCTTATTTTTTGAATTGTGTTGGTATATTTCAAAAATCCGTAGTTGGAATATTATTCCCAGCACATGTTCCAAGCATTATCTATAAATATTAGAATGGTTTGAAGTATTCTGGTGTAGTATCGAGTATTTAGCAACAGTGACTTCAATTCCTTTTAGCATTAGCTTTCTACTCCAATCTGGTCTGTTTCCATTTGTATATTTCCCATTATTATGGCTGTCATTACAAATCCACAGTTTTCTTTATTTTGTCCTCTGAAAGTTGCTCAAGTGTATTGCTGTCACTTTTAATTGTGCATGCTGCTTTTTTCAATCCAGTCTCGCTATTGCAAAATGGTTCCATTTGTAACAGCTGTCCCAGAGTCTTCCAAGTGCAGGGCATTTTTAGGTCTGTCTCCTGCCCCATTTTTATGCAAAAAACACCATTATCAGCATGGTGTTTTTTGCATTTGATCTACCTCAACCCAATTCTTGTGATCCTTTGCTTCATAACTTTCTTTTGCTATTGGCCATCGATTGAAAGAAAAATGAATTAATGTAGTCAGCTATAAAATATAATGGACTCTGTCCAAATCTTCCTCAACCTTTTGACACCATGGACCATTCCCTTCTCCTGGATACACTATCTAACCTTGGTTTTACTCAGTCGTATCCTAGCTTTCTTCATCCTCTATGACCGATAGTTCTCTGACATCTTTAATAGCCTTTTATTAACCTCCTATCCCTTAACTAAGGTTAAGCTTCAAGGCCCTTTTCTGGGTCCCCTTCTATTCTCCACTTACCCTCACTTCCTTGGAGAGCTGTCCTCTCCATAGCACTGAGTGATGACTCCCAAATCTACTTTATCAGCCCTGACTTCTCTATAACTTTGCATTTCTCCTGCTTCCCGGACACCCTTACATAATGTCCCACTGGTATCATAAACTCATTGTGCCCAAAACTGAACTTCTCATCGTCCCTCTGAAATTCTCTCCTCCACCTAATTTACCCATCACAGTTAATACCTTCATCATACTCTGTCTTTCAAGCTTGTAAACTTAGCACTATCTCTCTACTCGTCCCCCTCTTTCAGTGCTCATAGTCAGTTTCTTGCCAAATCTTCTTGGTCCTTCCTCCATAACATTTCCAGAGTCCACCCTTTACTCTCCATTCATCTGGCTACCACGCTGGCCCAAGTACTTGCCTTATCCCGCTATCTTGACTAGCCCCCTCACTGAACCCCTGGCCTCCAGTCCCTCCCATTCATACTTGATTCTGAACCTGAATAATTCTTTTAAAATGCCATTCTGCACATGTCTTTCTCTCAGAAACCTCTAATGGTTGTCTATTCCTCTCTGTATCAAGTAGACACTCCTGACCTTCTGACTTAAGGCAGTCAAATCCGCCCTCTCTATCCTACTTAACCACTGTCTTCTCACTGTAGCCACATCTTGCCTGCTTTGTTCCTCTCAAGCCAACTTGTTCACTGTTTCGTTTTTATCTCTTTTTTGCCTATCTACTCTTAGCACTTATGTATATATCATATATACTCTATTACTTCCAGCTTTTGCTTTGTGGGGGTTTTTTTGTTTTTTTTTTTTTTAGTGTCTGGTTCTACACCTAGACTATAAACTCCTTGAAGGCAGGTATAGTATATCATGTCTACTAATTCTGTTGTAGTCTCCTAAGTACTTATTCATTCATTCAGTCTCATTTAATGAGCGCTTACTGTGTGCAGAGCACTGTACTAAGCGATTGCAAAGTACACTTCGGCAACAGATAGACAATCCCTACCCAACCATGGGCTCACAGTCTAGAAGGGGTAGAGAGACAACAAAACAAGTAGACAGGCTTTTACAGAGCTTTGCATACAAGTGCTCAATTTTAATGGATTCACTGATCAGAAATTTTAATGATTTTGTTCAAATACACGTCATTCACTCCAGTGTGTCCTTCTGAATGGCCACATTTCTTATTCCAGTCATTGCTTAATCTCAAAGGATTCTGCTAGATTTCCCAAGTTGCATCTCTGACTTGAATTCTTCAGTACAGTTAGGTAGAAAACGTTTCTTCTAATGCCTGTAATTTTGTGTGAAATTTCAAGTCTTCCATCTTCTTGTATTTAGTTAACAATTGTCCTTAAATCTCTGAATGACTAAATATTAATAACTCTGTTTAAGAGCTTTAATCTATTAGGAATATTGTAAGCTTCTAAGGACCACTTCATATAATTACTCTTGGGAACAAGTCAAACTCTTGAGTAATGATTTCAGGTCATGAGCAGCATGCATTGTCAGTTTTTAAATTTCTTGTTGCTGCCAATGGCTTAGCACTGTACTTCTGAAAAAACGTTCTGTCAGTATCATGTGCACCTGGTAGGTCAGTGATGGCCTCTCAGATGGTTCTAGATTTTTCTCAAAGCCACCTGAGATTGAGCAGACGTTCTCTCCATTTCTAAATTTAATTCTACACTGGGTGGAGTTTGCTGGTGGTCAGATGTATTGTGAGAGAAAAGAAATAAAGGATGTGACCCTAGCCTCAAGGAGTTTACAGTATAATCAAGGAGACGGGAAAGCACAAATACATAAACATAAAAAGAAACTTGAAACACAGGTGTCAGAAACATATAAACAGTATACAGAGATAGACATAAGTGCTAAGAGCATTAGGAACTTAAAGGCATGTCTACATCATGCTCTGTGTTTTTGTTCTTGTGGGACCATATTGTAAAACTGACTGCTTCAGGGCACCTGGGCCATGGGAATGAACTTTATTTGGGCTTGTTAACTGCCCTTACAGAATCAAGAGATGGGCCTGGCCTCCAGGTTTTCCGCTCCAATTTGTCACCCAATATATTCTTCAGTTTCCTTTCTGTTCAGTCATTCAGTAGAGTAAATAAATCCTGTCAAAGATGAGGAGATTTGCAGAGTTGTGCAGAGATGGGACTGCAACCCTTCCTTGTCTCTAAACCAAAGGGGATAGATGGTCTAATAAGAGGAGCCTGATAAATTCCACTGCAATAAACATAGCTACGTGAGTCTGGCACTTGAACTGCTATTATTTTTAACTGCTTTTGTGTTAAATTACAAAGAGAAATACTAAGTAAAGAACAGGATGTTTTGAATGTTGAACCCTATTGCATTACCTAATTCTGTAGCCATGGATTTCATAAGCTTTATCTGCAGGTGTCAGGAACATTGCATATAACGTGTTATTCCATTTTGGGCTTCAGCGAATGAAAGCAAAATCGAAAACTTCATAACTGATTTTTGAAAGGAAGCCAGAGGTAAACCTGTATTTCTTAGGCTGTGTGAGCCTGGGTCCGTTAAATGAAACAGTGACTACCCTTGACATTGGGAATGCCTTTCTAGATGAGTGTGAATTTCTAAAAAGCACAGATGAATGATATAATATGAGGAAACCATGGTACCTTTTAGGGAGGGGGGAAAATTGGTGACGGTGCCAGGAGGTGGAGAATGAAATGTATCACATTTTCAGAAACTAGAAATAGATTGCAGCTGTAGCCTTTCAAACTCATTCCTGTGTTTAACACATACATTGTTGAATAATTACCATTTCCTTTTTAACAGAAAAAGGTGTCTAGTAAAGAGCCCTTTCAGAGGGCCTGCAGGTAGCTCCAGGTCTTGCATTAGAAATGGCTGTAATTTAATTCCAAAGACTCGGAGCAGCATTTGCAGAGTCCCTGAATAATCAGAGCATCCCTTTAGTCAAATCCTAACAGGTGATGTGCCAGGCCCTAAGAGATGTTAAGAACACTAGGAGGTACTTTTCTTCCTTCTGCATAGAGCCATTCAGTGAATTATTCTTCTGGTTCTTACTAAATTATATCACTGTGAGCTGGAAGCATGGATTGACATGCTCACTAAGCTCTTCCACCTTTATCTCCACCAAACTGTAGATCACTTAGGGAAAAGTGAACACTTGATTCTTCTAGAGTTGGCAGGACTGAGAATCCTTCTCCAATCAAGTACCTGGTTGTAAATCCAAATGATCTGAAAATCAGTTAAAACTCATACCACGAGTGGGGTCAGTCAGGGAAAATTCCATGGCAGAGGGAGACCTTAGTCTTTACATACACCAATTTGCTCATCAGACAGGATGGGAAGAACCATTTGCAATAGGAACAAATGAATCAAATAAGAACTTGACACCACCAAACTGACCAAGAAAACAGAATTTTGCGGCGGTATTGGCAAGTCTTTGTAAAAAAAAAAAAATCACCATATCTCACTCCTCCTGCTTGTATCCCCAGGTTTGTGGTCAGCAAGCAACATGAAGAAGATAAGATATAGTAGAAATAGTACAAATATGTTAAATTGAAATAGCTGAATAGATCATTGAATGCACAAATGAACATATACATAAAAATCTACATTTGTAAGTATGTAAGTGGGCTGAGCATTTCTGTTATTGAAATTCACAAATTGAATATTATTCTTGAAATGTGCTCTTTTGCAACAGAGAAGGACTCGGGACTTGAAGGCTCGTCATAGAGGTTGGTGCCCACCCCTTTTACCCTGCCCAGTTTCCAGTTCTGTAGCTGCCCATGACAAAGTGGAGGAGGATCATGCTGCTACCTACAAGGTGAGCTTGGGAAAAGGAGAGGAATGGTGGAATCAGTTGTCTTTACTGAGCACCTACTGTGTGCAGGGCACTGTAGTAAGCCCTTGGGACAGTACAGTTTAATATTCATGATCCCTGCCCTTCAGGACATCACAATGCAGTAGGAGAGACAGACATGAAAAGAAATTACAGATAGGAGAAGCAACAGATTATAAGGCTATGTACATAAGTGTTGTAGGGGTGGGATGAGTATCAAAACAGACTCCAGTGCAGCCTAGCCTAGTGGAGAGAGCACAAGCTTGGGAATCAGTAGACCTGGGTTCTAATCCTGACTCTGCCAGCTGTCTCCTCTGTGACTATTGGCAAATCACTTACCTTCACTGTGCTTCAGTTTCCTCATCTGTTAAATGGAGATTCAGTGCCTATTCTCCCTTGTACTTAGAGGTGAGCTCCATGTAGGACAGGGACCATGTCCAACCTGATTAACTTGTATCCACCCCAGCACTTAGAACAGTGCTTGGCACATAGTAAGCACTTAACAAATATAATAATAATAAGAATAACTGCAGTGGAGCAAAAGTATCGGCAGATGACTTGTATGGGTGGCCCTGCTTTGCTGCCCAGGTTGTTTATGAATACCCACTCAAGATGTTCGTTCACCTGATAAGTCTGCTTCAGGTCCTGCTCCGGACTAGAGCAAGGAGGGTGGGTGGACCCTCTTAACTCAAATTATATTTCTCATATCCTCCCTTTGAAAGCCCACTGTGGGGAAGGTTTTTGAGGAAGGGGAGGGCTTTAAAGATGCCCTTCAGAAGACAGAACCATTGGTTTGGAGTGAGTCAGGGAGAATCCTGGAGTGTTGAAGGATATAACCTTGGCATTATCCTCGACTCATCTCTCATTCAACCTACATATTCAATCTGTCACCAAATCCTGCTAGTTCTGCCTTCACAACATCTCTAGAATCTACCCTTTCCTCTCCATCCAAACTGCTCTTATGCTGATCCAAGCACTTAACAGATCCTGCCTTGACTAATGCAGCTGCCTCTCTGCTGACCTCTCTGCCTCCTATCTCTCCCCACTTCAGTCCCTACTTCACTCTATTGCCTGGTTAATTTTTCCACAAAACTCTGTAGTCCATGTCTCTCCTCAAGAACCTCCATTGATTGTCCATCCACATGTGCGTCAAACAGAAACTCCTTGCCATCAGCTTTAAAACACTCAGCCTGCCTGAGTATCAAGGGGTTGGTGGTGAGATAAATGAGATTGAGGTATAGTGAGTAGGTTGGTGTTGGAGGGGCAAAATGTACAGACTGAGCTGTAGAAAGAAATCAGCAAAGTAAAATAGGAGGGGACAAGCTGAGTGCTTTAAAGACAGTAGTAAGGAGTTTCTGTTTTTGGAGGTGGAATGGAGAACCATTGGAGATTTTTGAGGAGTGGAGAGTTGTGAAATGAAAGGCTTTTCTTAAAAATGATTTCGGCAGCAGAGTGAAGTGTGGATGGGAAGAGACAGGAGGCAATGAGGTCATTAAGGAGGCTGATGCCGTATTTAAGGCAGGATATACGTGCTTAGATCAGCACAGAAGTAGTTTGGCGAGGAAATTGTGGATTTTACCATTGTTGTGCAGGTAGATCTGTCAGGATTTGGTGACACATTGAATATGTGTTGAATATGGATTGAATGAGATAGATGAGTTGTTGATAAAGCCAATATTATGGACCTGTGAGATCGGGAGGAGAGTGCTATCTACAGTGATGGAGAAAATGGGGGGGCCAGGGTTTGACTATATTTCTTCTTCCCATCTCAACAGTGGCTGAAAGCAAAGGGGAAAATGCAGAAACTTGCAATGGTGTCTTAAATTTCATTGACAACATTATAAGTATGATTTTATTGTGTTTGAGTCTAAATTGAGGCATTGATTTTTTTGGGAGGGCGGGGGCAATATCTCTGTGATGTCATCAATTTTGATCGAGCCTCTACTATGTGCAAAAAAGTACACTAGGATGTTAATAGGTGCTTAAAACATACCAGGGAGTAAAAGCAATGGTTCTTGCCTGTAAGGAGTTGAAATCCCGGGGGGAAGATGAGCAGATGACAGGTATATAATTGGAAGAAGAGTAAGAGTGAGAAGCAGTGTGGCCTAGTTGAAAGAGCACAGACCTGGAATTCAGAGGACCTGGGTTCTAATCCAGGCGCCACTTGTCTGCTAAGAGATTTTGGTCGTCACTTTACTTTTCTGTGCCTCACTTACCTCATCTGTAAAATGAGGGTTAAGACTGACCCCTATATGGGATAGGGACTATATCCAGACTGATAATCTTGTATCTACCCCAGTGCTTAGTAGTACAGGGCTGGGCACATAAAGCTTAACAAATACCACTGAAAAAAGAACATAGATCTAAATCATTGCAGAAGTAGATCTTAGATAGCACACGTGTGTGTGTGTATATGAGTGCTAAGAGTGATGGATGGTATGACTATCAGGTAGGTGGAGTTTGCTTGATAACTGATTTCTGGAGTGACTATTTAGGAAGGTTTTGAAGGCGGGGAGGTATATGGATTGGCAGATTGAAATGGGGAGGGAGTGGCATGCAAGAGTGAAGGTGGGAGCAAAGGGATGGAGATGGCACAGGTAAAATTTCTTGGGGAGGAGTGAAGAGTATGAAATAGGAGGTAGGGGCAGAAGAGAGCAGATAACTGGTGAAATTTCTGAAATCCAATTTTTAGGAGTTTGTTGTGTAGTAAAATGTGTGGTCACTGAAGGTTTTTGAGGAAGGGAACGATGCATTTTAAATGGTGTTGTAGGTTGATGATCTGGGCAGCTATACAGCTGTAGGGTAGAATGAAGACCGGGGAGACTAGAGGCATGGAGGCTTATTCAGTAACCCAACTGGGAGTCCAGTTTCCATCTCCAAATGCCTTTACCATCCCCACGTTCAGAATCATTCATCCTGTTGTGGCTCTGGAATATTGGCCTGACTCAATCGAAGAAAATTAGAAAATGACATGTGACAGGCTCTATTTTGAGGAAAGATATGTTGAGAGCTGGAAAGTGTGGCATTCTCTACCTTAGTCATATTTACTGAGAGCAAAAGATGATCCCAACCACAGTCACAACCCCAGGAGACTGGAGAGATACCCTACATTGCAATTATGTTTAAAGACTGATCAGTGATTTATTCTTCCTCACTTGCTTTGAACTTCATTCTTTCTGGGCCTGAGCTCCTGGGTGCATTCATTTATGGCAAGTTAGCCAGTCTTCCTCAATCCCTTACTGTTCTCTGCTCAGCACTAGAGTCAACTTAGTGGGTTTCGTCCCCATTTCTTACCCTCTCCTCATTGTGACTAGGTCTGGATCCCTGATTTGAAGTTATCTTGGCTTCAAAGCTCTCCTTGACCTTGCCCCCTCCTACCTCACCTCCCTTCTCTCTTTCTACTGCCCACTCCATACACTCTGCTCCTCTGCCACTCAGTTCCTCAATGTCCCCTGTTCACGCCTATCCCGCCGTCGACCCCTGGCCCACTTCCTACCGCTGTCCTGGAATGGCCTCCCTCCTCACATATGCCAAGCTAACTCTTCCCCTCTTCAAAGCCCTACTGAGAGCTCACCTCCTTCAGGGGGCCTTCCCAGACTGAGCCCCCCCTTTCCCTCTGCTCCTCCTCCCCTCCCTTAATGGGGCTGAAAGGAGGGAGCTGGTCCCTCTTGCTGTTGGACACGGGGAATACGCCTTAATTTGGCCATAGCATACTTTCCCAAGTGCTTAGTACAGTCCTCTGCACCACACTAGGTGCTCAGTAAATACCATTGATTGACTGGGGATGTCTGCCTTGGGGAGAGGCTCAGAGCTCTGTCTCTGACTACGGTCTGTTTTTGACCACGTGCGTATAGGCAAGGGAAGACATAATTTTCCTTGAAGTTTATTAATTGTAAAGTCGAGAATGTCATGCTACTATTCCTAATCATAAATCTGACCTTCCCTTTATCTTTAGGAACCCCATGCCAGAGACAGAGTATAGGGAGCTTAGCATGGGTTTTAGGACATGAATTGAATTTTTCCTCTCGTTCAGTTAAATGTTATTTTAGAATGTTTGTGGGTTAATCGTTTTCCTTCATCTTAGTGCTAGAATTTTAAAATCTGCTGTTAGAAGCCAAGACAATTTGTCCATATAATTGTTTCTTAAAACGGATATTATGCAAGATCTTTTGCATTGGAAGAGCTGTTTGGTGCATCTGCTAGCTTGTGGCCAGACACTAAAATGGACCCTTGCTGATTAGCAGAGTTGTACCCTTTCCAGAGGTTGGATAGGAGGCAGCACGTGTCCACATTTACCATTCAGTGGAGGCGTGAGCTGAAATGTTTGTGGTTCCTTCAGGCAACAGCCTTGCTAACCAAGACCTGGAAGGGACTTTATTTTGGACTCTGCTGAGAGAAGCTTTTTTCCTCTTCTTATCCTTCTTCCACAGGAGAATATAGCTGGTCCCAGCAGGGTACACAAGAGGTAACTTCATTTGTCAGTACAAGATTTTGTCTCCAAATGAGAGGAGAGACACTTTGCTTGGCCTTTCAGGCAAGAGGATAGCTATCTCTCCCACTATCTGGGTCATGTTCTGTTTGGACCAGGTCGCCAGGATTCCATACAAGTCCATTCCTGCTGCCTATGACAGGGTCACAGAGAGCACTCACTAAGCACCAGACCCTTCCCAGGAAAGTGATTTGAAAGTAACCGTTTCTTGCATCCTTGAACTTGGCAACAGGGCAGAGCAAAAAAGATTTCAATCATCAGAATTACAGTAAAATTAAAAACAGTTTTCAGCAAGCATTGCTACAGTCAGCTTGAAGTTGGGTGACTGGTATGAACGTGCTATTTTTTTTTTTTTTTTTAAATGAGCATTAGGCAGGAATTTTTTTTTATTACAACCCAGCAAGCAACAAGTGTGTTGAGGGCAATCAGGAATAAATGTCTAACTTAGGCTTTGCATATTTAGGTTGTGCTCCGAAGGACTGTCGGCTGAGATGGCTTGCGTTGTATAGCGGAGAGATTTAACTTGTAAAGGAGAAGGAAATCTGATGGGTTTATGAAGGAGGGGTGCAGGGGGAAATCTGCTGGTCGCCTCTGTGATTAGAAAGCAGCACTCAGCCTGCTCTGCCTCCCAGCCTGCTCCCAGAAATGCCGCTGGACTGAGCCAGCTTCCCTTCATTTTTTTTTTTCCCTAGCCTCCTTTTTATTTTTCACCCCCCTCTTTCCTTCTCTCCCTCCCGCGCTCTCCTTCTCTTGTTTTTTAACAATCTACATGTAATGACTAATTGGCAGTGTTTTCCCAGCTATTTTATGTTTCTCTTGCTCTGGCTACAAGTTGTATTAACTCAGTACTCTCCACAGGGACCTATAGACAGCCAACGTTTTCAAATGATATACAGCACGACCTTTTCTTTTAAAGTGTAAAACATTTACAAGGAAATTTACAAATGTATTAAGAACATTTCCCTGGTGGACCATGACTGTGCAAATGCCTCCCCCACCTCCAATTCTCTGATGGGGGCTCCTATCTTTCACCCTCTTTTTAGCTGGCAGCTCCCTCTCCCCACAACCCATTGCATCGCCATCCTTTCCTTTCCCATCCCTGGCCTCGAGCTGCCTACACCCTCCACCCCCACAACCGCCCCCACATAACCCCTCCTCAAGCAGTGCACATTTCTGTTTGTGCCAGTGGGGCGGCCTGGCGACACCACAATTACTCTACCCCACAGATTGACGAGCCCTCAGATGCCGATTTAAAGTGCATGGCAGCCACGCTGGAGCCGCGGCACATCTGGAGTGGAGTAAGCTTACTGAGAAACAGGGGCCAGCTTTGGATGGAGCCAGTGGAACTAAGAGAGCAGTCGATGAAAGGCAGGCAGTCGTCCCCGTCCCCCCCGCTCTACCCCCCTCTTTTTTCCTTGATTCTCCTGCCCCACCTCCTTCTCCTCAATCCCTGGGTAGATTTCCTAATGTAAACAGAGTGGATGGGGTAGAACACAGTAACTCTTTGCTGAATGTTGTCATTTAATGTTCTTTATCTGCTGGAGGTCAAAATAGTGACTTAGCCCCCCCCCCCCAAAAAAAAAAAGCAGAAGCCTTGCTTTGAATCTAAATAGCTCAAAAGCCATACATAGCCCTAGTAGAGAGAGAGAGAGAGAGAGAGAGAGAGAGATGCCTAAAAATCCGCCTGTGCTTTGGGTTTACTTGTTCCACTTGAAGGTAATTTAGGGGCTAATTTCATTATCAGCAGCCAAATTGGAAGCAAGCTGTTGTCTCTGCTAATGGTGCCAAAACCAATGCATTATTTTATATGCAGTAGGTGTGGAGTCTGTTAAAGGCCCAGTGAACCCAGGGCTTGAACACCCCACACCATTTAAGGTCGCACCTTCCACGGCAAAATGTGAGTGGCCTTAAAAGTTAGGGCAATGGGAAGGACTGCGGGTGCAGACTCACAGTGCACCACAGGACACCAACTTCGTATACTGCAAATAATGGGTTTGCTCCCTGGATCCAAGGCAGGGCCACTGGTGACAACTTTCTAATCCTCTCTGCTAGCCGTCTTACCTCAATTGCTTGCAAAGGAATAGGAAATCATTGCTTTAGCCATTTGCCAAATGTAGATGTCCAGAGGGGCATTTGTTATCTCTCTATTCCCTTCCAGTGGGTATGTATTTTACTTTGGAGGGAGGGGATGAAATCTTAATTATTTGGAGCACTTATTAAGCTAGAAATCAGACAGCTATCATGGATTACATAGTCATTTTGCAATGGATGGGAGCAAAAGAAAACGTAGAAAAATGGCAGAGATTTTGTCTTCACCAATAATGAAATTGAAGTAGATACACGCGCATATATGTATGCAAACTTCCAGGTCCGTCACAAGCCATTTTAACTGTCCTGTCAAATTTCCTGCTCTTTCCAATCCCTCAAGAAGTGATTGCTTACAAGCCCAGTTGTATGGTTGTGTTTAAATGAAATCAGGAAAAACCCGGTATGCATACCTGAGGGCAGATGTTGGCCCCAGTGCAATAGATGGGAGGATTTGAATGAAGCTCTCAGATAGCCGTGCGTAGTTTCAGAGGCTTGTCTTACCAGGGGTCTCCTGTTTCTTTTTACATTGTCTTCTTGGATGGTAACACTGAATCCAATTCTATCAGTGCTGTTAGGTTATCTCCTGGGGGAGAAGCATTTGCTCTTCAGGTGCCTAGAAGGCCTGTTGAATGCACGGAATGGTCCCTTAGAGCCCTGAAAGAGTGAATACTTCCCCAGAAGGGGCTAATGCTCAGGGAGCCCCCTTAGGTCTGGGCAGGCCCAGTAGTGCCTAGGCTGTATAGATCTCAGTGCACCTTACACACACCTCATTACCCCTCATCAACAACCCAATAATTTAGGAAGGAAGCAAGAACAATCCAGCCAACTCTCTTCCTTGGAGTTGGTTGATTAGTCATTCAGTCGGTTAGTGGAATTTATTGAGCACTCTGTTGGTAGATTATCTGGGGCCCTTTGCTTTTTCTCTTCTGCCCTCCTTGTGGTGGGCTTTTGCCCAATTCTCTGCTATTTGGTCACCAGTAGGAAGAGGGATAGAGATAAGAGGTGACATTGAACTTAATCCATTTGGCTATTTGGCAACAGGTGTAGCAAAAGGTCTGGTGCTGGAATAATGGGGATACAAGATTGGTCCAGGCTACAGTGACTGACTGGGGCTTGGCTGTGGATTTTGGAGGTTGGCTGTGGATTTCACTAATCCCTGCCGCACTGTAACCCACTGCTATGGGAAAATGAGAGTCAGCGGAAATGTTAAGTACACTTAACAGGTTGAGGAGGACTAGTGAACAAAGGAGAGGATTGCCTTCCCAGAATCACCCAGTGAGTTACATCAGAGAGTAGCTGGGGGAGGACTAATGATAATATTTATTAAGTAGGTACCAGGAGAAGCAATGTGGCCTAGTGGATAGAGTATGGGCTTGGGAGTCCTAAGGACCTGGGTTCTAATCCTGGCTTTGCTATGTGTCTGCGATGTGACCTTGGGCAAGTCAATGTACTTCTCTATGCCTTGGTAACCTCATCTGTAAAATGGGAATTAAGACTGAGAGCTGAAAGTGGGACAGGGACTATGTCCAACCTAATTACCTGTATCTGCCCCAGCACTTAGTACAGAGCCTGGCCCATGGTAATTGCTTAGCAAATACCACAATTATTATTATGGGCTAAGCACCGGTAGACACACAATAATCCCTGTCCTATTTAGGAGTCAGTCTGAGGGAGGAAGAACAAATATTCATTCATTCAATAGCATTTATTGAGTGCTTACTATGTGCAGAGCACTGTACTAAGCGCTTGGAATGTACAAGTCAGCAACAGATACAGTCCCTGCCGTTTGACAGGCTTACAGTCTAATCGGGGGAGAAGTACTTAAGTAGTTAATCCTTATTGTACAGAAGAGAAAACTGAGGGCAGAGATATTAAATGACTTGTCCAAGGTCTCACACAGGAATTGGTGGAGCTGCGTATCCTGACTTCCATTCCCATGCTCATTCCATTAGGCTTTGCTGCCTCTAATTATAACCCACATCTAAGGACTTTAGCCCATTGCTCTGAGCTCTTAACTAGATAATGTAGGCCATCCACTCAGAATAGCTGTGGAAACTCTTTGACTGAAGAACAGGGGTTTTGTCGATTTCAAACTTCTCCTTTTGGCCTGTGGCAATTTGTGAAATCAAGCCTTTATATTTATTTGCATTTTCGCTTGCCTCCAGGTAGATGCCCTGAGTTATACATGTCTGAGACTGAATTCCTCTTCTTCTCTCACAAACCCATTCCTCCTCCGAACTTCCCACCACTGACAAAGCAATCTTCCTCTCTGCCCCAGAAGCTCCTAGTCTTGCTGTCTTTTAACTGTCAGAGGTTAAATACTTGAAAGCACTCCGTCACCTTGCCCCCTCTTCCCTCACCTCGCTTCTCTCCTTCTACAACCCAACCCACACACTGGGCTCCTCTAGTCCTAATCTTCTTTCTGTGCTTCGATCTTGCCCATCTCGCTGCTGACCCCTAGCCCATGTCCTGCGTCTGGCCTGGAATGCCCTCCCTCCTCAAATCTGACAGACAATTACTCTCCCCTCCTTCATAGCTTTATTGAAGGCACATCTCCAGGAGGCCTTCCCAGACTAAGACCCATTTTTCCTCATCTCCCACTCCCTTTGCATTGCCCGGACTTGCTCCCTTTGCTCTTCCCTCCCCTCCCAGCCCCACAGTACTGATGTACTGATCTGCAATTTTATTAATTTTTATTCATGTCTTTCTCCCCCCTACCCCAGACTGTAAACTCATTGTGGGTAGGGAATGTCACTGTTGTTGTATTGTACTTTCCCAAGCATTTAGTACAGTGCTCTGCACACAGTAAGTGCTCAATAAATATTAATGAATAAATGAAATCCTGCAAGTTTTTCCTCTGTAATATTCACAAATCTACCCCTTTGTCTCTAACCAAGGGACCCCAATCCTGGTTCAGGTTCTCATTGACTCCTGACTAGGCTATTGAATTAGTCTCTTAGGCTTACCTGCCTCTTGGCTTCTCTTAAGTCTGTTCTCTAATTTGTTGCCCAGATCATCATCTTAAAATGCCATTTGACGCACATTACTCTCAACTCCTCAATAACCTTCAGGGGCTATCCACTTCCCCCAGACAATAATATCTACATAATGCTCTGCACTAAATAAGCACTGTAGTAGCTGCTTGAGAGAATGAAGTAATAGCCAAATATTGAAGTCATTACCATCGACTTTATGGATATCTTTTAGTTCTCTGTGTTTTCTTCCCTTCTCCCAAGGATATTTAGTCACTTGGACTCCCTCTTGACTTTCCCATCCCTATCTCCTTGCTTACATCAGTTTCTCTACCTGGAATTTCCTCCCTCTTTAATTCCACCAGACCACTGCTGTCTCCATCTTCAAAATACACCTGAAAGGCCACCTCCTTTTGGAAAATTTTCCCCTATAAAACTATACAATGCCAGATCATGCCATCCCAACAGCCACCACAAGCACTTATTTATATACAGCAATTGGTAGTGTTTATATGTATTGTGATTCATGTACTCCATTTATTTGCTTTAGATATCCTGTCACTATATTGCTTCAGCTCCTTCTATTTGTAAATAATTGGTGTCTCTTTGTATCTCCCCCTATTAGATTGTAAAGCTCTTTGAGGATAAGAACTGCATCTTTTACTTTGGTTTTATTTTTCCAAGTGCTTACACCTTAGAGAAGCAGCATGGAGTAGTGGATGGAGCACAGGCCGGAGAGTCAGAAGGTCATGGGTTCTAATCCCGGCTCCACCACTTGTCTGCTTTGTGACCTTGAGCAAGTCACTTCACCTTTCTGGGCCTCAGTTACTTAATCTGGAAAATGGGGATTGAGACTGTGAGCCCTACGTGGGACAGGGACTGTGACCCACCCAATCTGCTTATATCTACCCCAGCACTCAGTACAGTGCCTAGAGTATAGTTAAGAGCTTAAGAAATACCATTGGTATTATTAAAACAGTGCTTTGCACACAGGAAGTCCCAAATAAGTTCTGTTGATGATGGTGATGGTCCTTAGCACCTTAGAGTTGGGAGGTTCCATAATAGGTCCTTTGGTCCATTTCAGACATGAGAATCCATGACCTGGTTTATGGTAAAAGGAAGAGACAAGAGCCTTAATTCAACCTTTATTAAGGATTACCAAACCATTAGCATGATGAGGCAGATCAGCTTCACACCTGAGAGCTGCCTCTCTACTGGCAAATACCATTTACTGATTGATTGCTAAGGCAATCTTTGGTTTATTGGGGGAACAACGTGTCTTTTAGCAGACAGTAATGTGTTCAGCCTAATTTGGACAGCATGTTCTTCTAAAACCTCTCGTAGTCCCTTGACTAAGTCTCAAGGTCCCTTGAGTCAGCTGACCCAAGTTTCCAAGCCTGGCCCACACCCTATCCCCAGAAGAATTATGAATGGTTTCTTTAGTTTGGGAATAGAAAGGCAGTAGGAACAATGAGGGGGTTATAGAACAGATGATTCCTGGTCATGTAGGCTACATCAGCATTAAACTGAAGTCTGTTTGACTTTTAGCACAGAACATTACTCCTCTGCACATGGGACTAGATATGTATACACATAAAGATTTCATGGAACACTAATTGATTCCTCAACTTTCTTTTTGTTTAGTGCCCACTTGAATTGCTTTCAATGGCTGGCTCAGTACTAGGGTTCAGCAGTCAGGGATTCAGATCCAGATCCTTCTAGTAGAATGATCATGCTCTTGCTAGGTGAAATATGGCCCATTTAATACTATTGCTCTGCTGTCTTCCAGCCAGAACAATAGGGGTTTTGCAAAATCATGTGTTAGCAGCAAATAGTTGCTTTTACCTGCCAGTGAATTTCCTGCCCATATGGATGACTTTTGTGAAATTGTAGGAGAATAATTCCTGGAAATTTGCCACTTGTTTAAACTATTCTGTATTAGAAAAAAATTGCTGTGCAGAGCAAACATAATTCACATGTTGCAAGAGATTAATCAGGAAAGACCTCAGTGCAGAGAGAGTGTGGCGTGAGGGGCAGCTGCTGAGGTTATATCCTCTGGACTGAAAGCTCCTCGTGGGGAGAGAGTGTGACTAATAATAATAATAATGTTGGTATTTAAGTGCTTACTATGGGCCGAGCACTGTTCTAAGCGCTGTGGTAGACACATGGGAATCAGGTTGTCCCACGTGGGGTTCACAGTCTTAATCCCCATTTTACAGATGATGTATCTGAGGCACAGAGAAGTTAAGTGACTTGCCCACAGTCACACAGCTGACAAGTGGCAGAACCGGGATTGAACTCATGACCTCTGACTCCCAAGCCCGGGCTCTTTCCACTGAGCCACGCTGCTTCTCAACTCTACCAACTCTACCAACTCTATTGTATTGTACTCTGCCCAGGAACTTAGTATACAGTGCCCTGCACACAGTAAGCACAGTAAGCACTCAATTGCCACTAACTGATTGACCAGAAATGCAACTGTCCCTTTGCCAGTATCCCTTGAACTGTTCTGAGGGCAGGAGCTTGCTTTTATCTTTAATTTTAATAATGATTCCATGAGGATAAGGGCATTTTAGAGCTATGGGTATGGGTATAGTGGAATTCAACAACCTGCCTAGTATTGAGGATTTTCAATACTGCCCTATATTCAAGTTGTATCTACTTTTCAGCTATAATTTGAGAAGATATGTTAGTACTCTCTCTGGGCTAATGAATTGCTTTAAAGTGAGACAGTTTTGCTGCCGAAATGAGCTACATCATATTCCTTCCAGCACTTATGTAAAGCAAACTCCTAAGAGCAGTCATTAAAGCTTGCCAGCTTTAACCTCCTAAATGAGTGCTTCAAGTCTCAAAAGAATTGTAAAGTTTTCGTTATTGTGGACATATTTGAGTCACCAGTGAACTTGGCTACCTGGGTAAACTTTTCAAATAAGTTTGACCTATCACTGTATTTCTTTAAGTTTTTTTTCCACTGATTTTTTTCATACCCATCAGCTTTGAGCTGGGCCATGCTATCTCTGTCCTGGCAAGTATCACAAAAGAACAATGGGCCATATTTGCCCAACAGGCTACTGTACCCCACACACTTATGGCTGATCATAGCCTTCTATCCCAAACACAGATGGGTCTCGAAATGAACCCTAAGGATAAACAGAGAAGCACAAAAGGAAATCTAACCAAGGGGGGAAAAAGGGCACAAAATAAAACACAAGAACAAAAACAGACCATTAAGGAACATGGAGAAGGGTGAAGATAGGGTAAGGAGTGGAGTGTGACAAGGACAGAGAGAAACAAGGAGAGTCCCATCAAGACTAGAGACTAATAACAGACATCTAGCTTGAGTGTAAAAGACCATAAGGCACTGGCAGCATCTGCTCATTGGTGCATCACTTTGTGGAAAAACTGAATTTACAAAGGGAATTAATCTAGGGTTAAGGGTGGAAGACAAAATTGGGGTTTTGCAATCCTGAAGATGCAATGTGGACCAACCAAGCAAATTAATAGTCTTTGTTTCTAATTGGCATTATTAAAGACAAATCCTAGTTAAACTAGGAATGTGTTTTCTATTAGAATACCATCACCTTATTATTCTTCCAGCAGTGTCTTGAAGCTGTTAAATTTCTTTTTGGTCCACTGACGTACTGTACTGATACATCTTATTGCAGGGAATCAAGAAGAAAGGCCAAACCAATCAGAAGTGTATAATAAAACAGGAAGGAAATTAGAATTGTCACACTTTCTGATACTGTATAAGAAGAATATTACTGTAATATCTTTTTAATTGTCAAATTCTTCATAGTTTCCTATTGCCTTTTGTTGAAATTCTGCCCTGAAAACAATTTGTATGGGTTCTCTCTTGTGCAAATCACACGAACTGCATCATCACCATAGCTTTGCTTCATCTGATCATGAACAGGCAGAGCTGATTAAGGAATTTGGAAGTTTACTTCACTTGCCCCAAAGTTCTGCTGACCAATTGCTTCAACACTCTGCGGAGATTTTTGAGGGCAAGCTCAAAGGCAAAAACGTCATTTTCAAGCCCTCCAAATTTACTTCTGGGAAGGGTAAGAGAACATAGGAGGGAGGTGACGAATCCATTTTCCATTTTGGCAAACTCTAAACGTCACTGCAATTTAAGTCAAAGCTTTATGTGAGGTTTTCCGGATTTGACTTGGAACAAACGAGAAATGACAGAGAGTGAAAAATCTTTCCTAATAAAGAATTGTAGGGTTCAATTTCCTTTTCCCGCTGGGAAGGTACTGGCTCAGTCCCCCCTCCAACCAGAAAGGGGAGCATATTCCCCTGCTTTTTCCCAGCTACCTATTCCCTACTCAGCCTGGGCCCTCTGATTATATTCCCAGCTGCATGGGACTCCCTCAGGGAGCACCCTGGCTGCTCTAACCTTTGTTCTTGACAACTCTATTCCCTGTTGTGCCCTCTTGTGGGGCCGTTTGCTCATGCAGGGCATTGGTGGGCACACCAAGCCACTCGGCCTATACACCTATGAGCTTCTCCTCTGACTTCCCCTGAGATACTGTACTCCTCTTTGTGTATAGTAAGAGACCCCTACGGCAACAGAGCAGGAAGCATCCTCAATGCTCATCTAGTCCATTCCTCTACCTCCAAGTGGCTCATGTTTTCCCCATTCCAAACACGTGGGTTCTATCCTATTTTTAAATAATAATAATTATGGTATTTAAGCGCTGACGTTGTGCCAGGCACTGCACTGAACTCTGGATACAAGCAAATTGGGTTGGACAGTCACTGTCCCCTGTGGGGCTCACAGTCGTAATCCCCATTTTTCAGATGAGGGAACTGAGGCTCAGGGAAGCGAAGTGATTTCCCCAAGGTCACAGCAGACAAGTAGGGGAGCTGGGATTAGAACCCATGACTGACTGCCAGGCCTGTGCTCCATCCAGTATACCATGCTGCTTCTCTTAAAGGTGTCTACAGCAAAGTTTTCATAAACCTTGTTAATCTCTGAGAATTTTTTTTTTATGGTGTTTTCTTGCTTGTGCCTCATTAGTTACTGTGCACCCAATTAGCAGGTGGTAGTTTCTAGCAGATGCTGGAATCATTGCTTTTTTTTCTCCCCAGACTCACACTACCTTTGCTGTGTCTGTGTTCTGGGGATTGTCCTGAAGCTTCCCATGGTGGACTGGTTTGGGGGGACCTGGCCTTGGTGAAAAAACTTGAAATGATCTCTATCAGTCAGTCAGGACGAGAAGCAGGAGTAGCAGTGTGTAACATCAAAATCATTAGTCCTACCTGGACCACCCGTTTTTGTTCTTTTTAATGGTATTAAAATGTGCCAGGCATGGTACTTAGCGCTGGCGTACCTGCAAATCAGATTGGACAAAGTCCATATTCCACATGGGATTCAGTCTTATTCCCCATCTTATAGATAAGGTAACTGAGGAAAAGAATAGTTGTGACTTGCCCAAGGTCACACAGCAGAAAGTAGCAGAGAGTAGCAGAGACGGGGTTTGAACCCAGGTCCTTCTCACTCCAAGGACCCTGATCTAACTATTAGGCAATGCTGCTTCATAATCACTGGACTCCATGTTAGATCAAAAATGCTCACTTAGGGCCATCCTTAACTTCTCTTTTTAGGATAAATTTGACAAGTAGAAGAGGAAGGCTAAATGCCATTGATTAATTGAAGGACCTCTTCTCAGAGACCATGGGGGAATGCATCTCGCTGCAACTTGTGAGATCCGGAAAGACTCCAGAATCATAGATTTCAGGAGCGGGAACAAAACTCGTCTGTTGACCCACAACTTCCACAGTTGCCAAATTACTCCCAAGACCTTAGCTTTTGCCTCATTGGAGCATGACAGTAATTTTGTAGAAAAATCTGAGCCTGTGGTTCTGAACAAGAAGTAGCATGGCCTAGTGGAGAGAGCACGGGCCTGTGTGTCAAAAGGACCTGGTCTCTAATCCTGGCTCCTCCTCTTGTGTGCTGTGTGACTTTGGTCAAGTCACAACTTCTCTGTGCCTCAGTTCCCTCTTCAGGAAAATGGGGATTGACTGTGAGTCCTATTTGGGGCAGGGACTGTGTCCAACCCAATGATCTTGTATCCACCCCAATATTTACAGCAGTTCCTGGAATGTAGTAAACACTTAACAAATACTGCAATTATTATTAGCAGTGGACAGACGTTCCAGTTGGCCAGGTAAGCGGGCCAGCTAAATCTTTAGATTGGGAAGAATAGCTGGAATGAGGTGGTGGTCTAAGTGAAACAGTTTAGCAATTGTTTTGATTCTCAGCACACTGACAAATTTGTATGGGAAAAGGAAGGGAACCGTCAGCTTTAAAGCCAATGAAGAAATGGCTTTTTCCCAGTTGTTTAGTGGAGTTGTGCTTTTGGAAGTTGCTTCATATTTATGTGGTTGACCTTTCCTTTTATTTTCCTATTGTTTTGAACTCATCCACTAATCCTAGTCTTGACATGTATTTTTTTAGATGAATTTTTATGGTTACTAATTTATGTTTTAAACAGTACCAATCTGTTTAGATGAGTTGAAATAAGTTGCAGAAACTGTTTATTAAATTTGAACACAGGCAGCCCATTTTAACTCCAGTCATATGAATGTGTAAAGCAATATACTGCTGAATTCTAGTAGAGCTATCATTACTGTTAATTTTCAAGGAGTAATATTACCTTCCTGTTCTTAAGATTAAGTTCCCTTACTGACAGTCTAGGAAATCAAGACTTTCTTTTGGTCCATGTTTTCAAATAATTATCATGATTTCACTAGATTTCATTCATAATATAGCTAGCCTTAATACTATGGCTGGTTTTTGTGATCTGGCTGCTTTTAATAGGAACAATCTCCTCGATGGTCTTGGTTCATTTTCCCTTTGAAAATTGCTATGGCATTCTCTGATTGTGAGGTAATCAACATCCAATCTGCATTATAGCTAAACCAGCATAGACCTCTTCAAAATGGGTGCATCACTGCCAACTGTCTTGTATTGCAGTCTTCCAAGTGCTTAATAGAGTGCTCTGTGCATAGTAAGCACTCAGAAAATACCATTGATAAAGTGCCACTGCTTATGCAGTGCATTTTAAATTGTTACTCTTGCCATTTGTTTTCTTTACATAGAACTGAAGATTTTTTTTTTCCAAACAGTCCATCAAGTAATCCCAAATGATTCCTATTCCATCTCTACTTTTTTAATGTCTGTGGATTCCCAGATTGAATTTCAAGTGTGAAGAAGACTCCTCTTCCATTGTTTCCTTTTGACACTTATCCCGGGTCTTGCTCCCCTCCTCTCTCCTTCCCTGGCTTTGTATTTCAGGCATTATTTGGGGAGCTCCTGGTCTCCTGGAGAGGCTGAGAGAGGTTGGAGGAACACAGGTTAGAGTCCAGATCCTGGAAGTGGAGAACTCCTTTTAAGCCACTGAACCAGGATGACTTTCTTTAGTGTATTTGAAGAGTTCTTGAAGGCAAGGGTTACACTGACTAGATGTGAATCGTTGTAAGACCCATGCTTTTTTTTTTTTTGAGGGTGGGTAGGGTTGGTGTCTTTAGATTGATTCCCATCTAAAATTTTTAACTTTGCTGGGCTTTAATGAACCTATAAAAATCAAATTAGTTGATTTTGGAAATTGCACTGGGAGGGAAATTTATAGTATCAGCAATTCCATGATTAGTCACAAAATGTTTATTTTAGTTTGTAATCTACAGCAGTTGCATCAGAACAAATTTTAAGAGATGGAGAGAGGAGCCCTGAACCAATGTGGTGTTGAAATGTTCAACATATTGATTTGGCAATTCAAATTTGATACTTAGGCCTGCTGCTAATTTTTTTAATCACTGCTAGATGTGCAGTAATAAACAGCACCTACCTCCCTCTCTTCTTCCTTCCTCCCCTTGCTTTGCCTCTTTTCCTTTCTCCCTGCTCCTCGTCTTTTAGGGCTGAGTAGAGGAAAAGGTTGAAGAAACATGTTCAAAGTTGAGACCTTGTTTGCAGTCCTCGTGAAAGTCTCATTATCTGATAGAAAATTATCTTCCATTATCATTGTAGCTTACTGGCAAGGAAAAGCAGTTTTCAAATAGTAGAAAGGAAATTTTTTTTTAAAAAATATGGTATTTAAGCACTTACTATGTTCCAGAAACTGTACTAAGACCTGGGGTGGATAAAAGATAATCAGGTCAGACCAAGTCCCTGTCCCATATGAGGCTCACACTCTTAATCCCCATTTTATAGATGAGGTAACTGAGACACAGAGAAAGTGAACTGACTTACCCAAGGTCACACAGCAGACAAGTGTCAGAGCGGGGATTAGAATCCACGTCCTCTGAATCCGAGGCCTCTGCTCTTGCCACTAGGCCCTGCTGCATCTGCCATGGTTATGCTTCCTGCCTCAGGGGGCCCCGGGTGTGCAGTGGGCCTGAGGAGACTTTCTAGTAGTCAACCCCTGGTGGGACCAGACCCACACCATTGGAACCATCTACTGGGCATCATTTTGGAACAGGGATTCTCCCCTCCTTGGTGGAGGGGGTCCCCACCCTCCCTGGAGACTCCTGTGGATGGGGCAGCTCCTTCCAGTGGGAGAGAAAGAGGGGAGTAGGGGCTGTGGGCTGGAGCAGGTATTAGACACCTATCACATAGCCCCTGGAAAGCCTTTTACCCCCCCACGTCCATGCTGGGGCATCCACCCCAGACCTGTCACTGGCTGCAGGGTGGGATGGGACTGGATCCTGCTTCAAGATGGGAAGAGCAAGACCCAGCTGTCCCCTGGAATCTCACTGCCACACCTATAGTTGAGGTGGAGTGAGAGGGTTGAGGACTCGGGTCTCCTATTTGTGGGTCTAGGTGGCAAAGTAGGAGGTGTGCTGATGTTACCACTGTTTTCAGTGCTTGGTCACATGGGCACACTCCTCTTGCAGCTCTCAGGTGAGGGGAGGGGACAGCTGAGGAGAAGAATGGCCAAAGAGAAGAGGCTAACCTCTGCCAGTGCTGGTCAGTCACCTGTCCTTTCTCCTTGCCTCCTTCCCTCCCCCCATGAAAAGATACAAGGCTTTTCAGGCTGCAATCAAACCAATTACTGTTAGATGTTCCCGAAGAAGTAACTATGGACCCATATTCCATCACCATGGAAGACTAGCGATGAATCCACCCTCATCCAGATGAAGAAGAAATCCTCAAGAGCTGGCGAGAGTTCTTCAAAGGTCTTACTGACGTGCCTGCCACTACTGAGGATGACCCTCTCTGAAGAAATTTTCCACCAATACTTGATGACCTGGTACTTAACACTTGACAGAGTCACTGCTGCAGCCAATAATTAAAAGCAGCCATGTTACCAGATCTGCTAAATCATCTGAGACTTTGGAACAGGGAGGTAGCATGCTACTTGTTCTCCTTCACAGGCTCTTCCTTAGCAGATAGGATAGGGAGGAAACACCTTTGCATTTGAAAGATTCCACAGATTTCATCATCTGCAAGAAGGGAGAGAACCCATACCAGAAAGTATCGCGATAATCTCATCTTCCCAGAAACACTTGCTTAGCATCAAAATTTGGAACATTGCCAGATATTTGGAACTTTAAGATATCTGGGATCCTGAGAAGTGGGACTGTTCAGACACAGAATCACCCAAGGAAACTTGAAGCAAATTATATTTTCCCAGAGAAAGTGAAATCAAATAATGTCATATTTTTCATAGTCTGGCTTTCAGTGAGCCAGACACTGTACTAATCATGGGGTAGATACAATAACTACAATCAGATTGGACACAGTCCCTGTCCTACATAGGGTTCATAGTCAAAGGAAGTGAGGGAACAAGTATCCCATATTTTACAGATGAGGAAACAGAGGCCCAGAGAAGTTGCCACCTGTCCAAGGTCACACAAAAGGCACATGGCAAAATCAAGGCTATGTTGCATGTGTCTAAGGAGAAAGTGTGTGGTCTAGTGTTCATATGTGAGGGAAGGATTTTTTTTTTTTGTGTGTGTGTGTATGTATGTATGAAAACATAGGGAAAAGCATTGGGAAGCACCATTTAATAATTATAGTATGTGCCAGGTACTGTACTAAGCAGTGGGGTGGATACAAGTAAATCAGATTGGACCCAGTCCCCATCCCACATAGGGCTCACAGTCTTTATCCCCATTTTACAGATAAGGTAAGTGAGGCTCAGAGAAATGAAGTGACTTTCCCAAGGCCACATAGCAGATAAATGGTGGAGCCTGAATTAGAACCCATGACCTTCTGACACCCAGGCCCATGCTCTATCCATTACACCGTGATGCTTTCCTAACTGTTTAGATAGTAAAGGGGAATAAAGTCTTTCCAATCCTGTTTTGGTATTTATTGAGTGCTTTCTGTGTGTGGCTTAGTACAATACTCCGCACACAGTAAGAGCTCAAAAAAAACCATGGATTGATTGACCAAGCTGCTTATTTGCATCTCCTCACTCTAGTTATACCCACACAGCAGCCCCTGGGTGCTTTGTTGCTGGGACTCAAAATTTGACATTACCAGGGCAACTTAATACCCAGGTACTGGTTAGTGTGCTGTATAATGCACCCAATATATCCTTTTAAACCTTCCTGTGACATTATTTTCCCTGGTGCCCGTTCCACTTGTGTGATGGGGTGATTTAACTACTTGAGCTGGATCCCGGGGCTGTTGAATCCAGTCTCTGAGAAGACTGAAAGTTTCCAACCAGGCTTTCCACAATCCCTAAGTGATCCATTTTGAATTTGTTTGTGCTGTGAAGTCTGTACCTCCCAGCCCTCATCTTCACTAAAATCTCTGCCTGTTTTTCACCACTGTATGCAAAAATGAAAAGTTGTCATCTTCGCGCATACCCCCTTCTTGGTTTCTATCAGCAGTATTTATAAGCATTTTTTGTTTTTGTTTTTGGCTAAACCCACTCAACTACATTTTATTCTTTTAATAAACCTTGGCTGGCTGCAGAAAGTGCCATCACAATTGTATTTATTCTGTGGACCTTTACTGTGCAAATCCCTGTTCCCTGCCTTGTTAGCCTAGTAATAAAGTTGGTTATATTAATGAAATGCAGTCTTGTGGTGGTGGGGGGGAAGGGGGGAGGATTCGTGGCACCTGTCACCAGTCAGGATGTGTTTTTAGGCAAATAAAACACAACAGCAATTGTACTCTCTTCCCGATAGTGCCATTGAGCAGGATAGTGAGGAGCTTACTTTATTGTCTAAGTTGGAGAAACAGGAACCTGGGCTGAGGAGCCTGTCTGTTGCTTATTGCCATGCCCCTTTACCATTGCTTATTCTCTTCGACCCCTTCTTTCCTCTGAGTGTTCCTCTTTCTTCTTTGTTTCCCCCATCTTGCATCCAATCATGACCCCTACTTCCCCCCATTAATTTTGCTGGTGTTTTGTTTAGGAAATGTTTGTTGTTTAAAGGTTCCTCATACAGCACCTTGAGCTCTTCATCAGAAAGGGGCTTTAGAAATTGGGGGGGAAAAACTATTTAGAAAGATTAGTACATGCTTTAATCATGATGGTATTTCAGCTCTTTTATAGGTTTGTGCTGCATCAAATTATATAGTGAAGTTACTTTTGATTGGTATTCTATGCAAAATGACACCCATAATACTGCTACTGGTTAGAAACTATGTTGGTAAATTGAATTTATTCTATCCATGACTCTATAGAGCTTGTGTTTGTTGGTGAATTTGCATGTAGGTCTGGAAACTTTTGCTTGGAACTAAGAAACAATCTAGAATGAATTCTAGGGTTCTTGGAAAATATTACTCCAGACATTTATGAGAAGTTTTATTTTGGCAGGCCTTAGACTTCTATGCCTTTCTTTCTTAGGTCAGCAAATTTTTAAATCTGTAATCTTAATCAATCTCATGGTAACACCATTGTGGTTTTTCTGGTTAAAATCAGAGATGGTATCAGTTCAATTACTGTTTCTTCCTCTATCTTGAGTGTCTTGGCTCTGGTGAAGGACATTTTGGTGATCTCATAGGACTTTTCTGCCTTTGACTTCAGTGATCTAATGTGTTCATCATGCATCAATTGTACGTTGTTCTTCTGGCTGGGAGTGTGTCTATGTGGGGGAGGGAGGGGCAGGTGTTGGGATAGCTCACCCTATAACATATCATCAAATATATTTATTCACCCATTCATATAGAAATCAGCTATGGCATTTTTCCATCGTGGTAGTAACTGTTCGTGCTAGTCCGTGGTTAACCAGTGTCATCTGGAGTCTTGTACCTATTTACTAAAACATTTCATTTCACTAAAGTTGGCTCAGATTCTGCAGTTTTTTCCCAGGCAAATCCCTCTTCTCATCTCCTCTCCCTTTCCTCACCACTCCCTGCGCTACCCTTAATTCTGCCCCCCTCCCCACCCTCCTGCACACATCAGTCCAGCCAAAAGACACTTTGCTGGGGGTCAGATTGGAGGATAAGATTATTTTGGTTTCTGATCAGCTCAGATACCCAAATAAAGCAATATCTGGCTTTCCCTTGTTGGAGCCAGTCAGATACCTTAATGGACTTTGGACATGCCAGCTTGCCCCATTTCAAAGAAATGTAGTTGTGCCCAAGACTAGATGTCCCCGAAGGACCACATGGTTATCCACTCCTAGCCATTTCTGAAAGCAGCTGTCGAGTCAGAAAGCAGGGAAATGTCTGTTGAGCAAATAGGAACAAAAAACTGGGGACTAGCAGAGTTCTCCAGAGATTGGGCGGGAAGTGGGAGAGTGGCGGAGACTGTATGGAAAATTAGCGAGAGCCCTTGGGACCCTTTGTGTTAACGCTCCCTGGGGCTGGAATGGAACATGAATCATACCAGGTATCTTGGTGGGCTCCGGCGCCTTCTTGTGTAAGCAGAAGTGCACAGCTGCTCATGGAAAAATGCTTTGTCCATCTTATTGTATTTCTGCATACACAAGGTATCCCACTCAGACTTTGTTTAGAAGCTTCCAGTGCTGGATTCCTCATCCTTACACAGTCATCCCCCAGTCACTTTACCCACATTGGCAGGGACATAAGGCAGTGTCTGGAAGACTCTTCCATACTGAATAGGCCCCCACCCCTCCCCAGTTCTTTGTTTTCTAGGCAAGGAAATAACTTGCTTTCTTTTGAATGTGTGTGTGTGTGTTTGTCTTCCCCCTAAAACAATTCAGAGGCTTTCTGGTGGCAGCCATGGTGGCTGGAGTTGCGGGGAGTGAAAATCAGCAGGGCAAGGGACTTGAGGGGGAAGTAGAGGGAGTAAAATAAGTGTCAAGGAATTCATTGTCTGTTCTCCACCTGTTGTTATTCTGGTCCCAATCAACCTGCTAGCCAGGCTGGAGCCAGTGGCCATCTGGAAACACTGCTCTGTTTATAAACTTGGCATGAAGCAGCACTCCCGGGCCCTGACCTCCCACACAAATCTGGAAACAATTAGAGCAAGATGATAGGCAGGCAGGGAGAGCCTGCGGGAGGGAGGGAAGGAGAGGAGACTGCAGAGGAGGAAAGGACAGACAGACGGAGCGTGGGGAGGGTCTGAGGTCCAACTGAAAACCAGATCTCTGGGATGCAAATGTTTATGCCTACCTAATCCCACTGCCGTTCTGTGTGTTGGCCCTGGGGTTGCAGGACAGTGTGAGTCAAAGGACTGCCGTCTCTCCTCATTCTGCTTCTTGACTTTTCCAAGCTGTATTTGTCAGCTTTCTCCTCTCCCTCTCAGACTTCCTATACATATGAACAGCTTCTCCTTTTCATTTTCTCGGCTTTGGAGTGTTAGCGTGGCCTACATTTTTTTGTTTCTCTGGGAGCAGGCCCTGGCGGTCAGGGTCCATAGTTCTGGCCCTGAGCAATTCTCGCCATGATTAGGGGGAGTGGATTGGGAGTAGTAAATGATCCTGGGAAACACAGATTGGGACAATGGGAAGAGAGAGAACCTCTCCTTTTTCGGGACTGTCTGGTGACAGTGAAGTCAAGGTGGGGAGTTTCACTTTTGGTGGACAGTCGGCTGGAGGGATGAGGTTAGCACAGGTTTCCCCCACATCTGGCACAGCTGCTGCCTGGACCTGAAGGATTCCATCACTGATTGCTCCCTCAGAAAATGTTGGGGACGGGCCTGTTTGGTTAAGATAACATTCAGTTCAGTTCTGTGCCTGCAGCTTCCCCTGAGAGAGGAAGCAGATCCTGAACAGCTTTCAGCTTCGTAGGGCTTTTCCATTCAGCTTCCTCAGGTTGGCTCAAAAAATGAAACGGGCATTAAGAAACCGGCAGTAAGAGTTCCGGTCTGTCATGTCAGTGTGCTCCTGTAAGGCAGCTCTGTGTGTCGAGGGTATATGGGTGAATGAGGAGTTTTGCACTTGGTGTGAGAAAAATACTCTCCATTTCAGCCTTATTTTTCATCTTGGATATGTAGTTTGAAAGTGTTCCATTTTGTGTCCAGCTGAAAAAGAGATATGTGCAAAGGAGGATGGCGGCTCCCTTGAAGAAAGACACTAATTAAAGAACTTCCTAAGAGATGTATGGCTCGGTGTGGCTTATTTAATTAGAGCATTATTGGATTAGAGAACTGTTTTGGGACATCAAGGGCCCTGAGGACTAGTCATTAGAAAGTCCTCTTTGCCCAGGACCCCCGTTTCCCTAGTGTTCTGGAATCTGAACCTCCTTTAACCGATGCTGCTTCTGTATTCAGCCATGTTTGTTGTTCCTGAAATATTTACCTGTGGGAGGGCACCACCCTTCTTGAAATTGGCCCAGTGAACATGTTTGTTGAGAGCCAAAGAATGAGCAGTAGCTTGGCTTAGAGGTGGTCTCTCTGGCTCTGGGGAAGAGGAAAGTTGTGATGGGACCCAGACATCGGCCGGGCCCTTCCTCTGACTGGCCAGGATGGCAGAAAAACGGAGGCTTCTGGGTTCTTCGGCTGTTAGTCTGGCACAGCCCATAAAAGGCAAATGAGCTTCAAATCTTTGACCTGACCCCTCATGAAAACCCAAACAAAGCCAAATACCTTCCTCTTTTTTAATCAATTGTATTTATAGAGCGCTCACTGTGTACAGAGCACTGTACTAAGCACTTGGGAGAGTACTTGAGAAGCAGCATGGCAGTGGATAAAGCACAGGCCTGGAAGTCAGAAGGTTGTGGGTTCTAATCCTGGCTCTGCCACTTAACTGCTGTGTGACCTTGGATAATTCACTTCACTTCTCTATGCCTCAGTTACCTCATGGGTAAAATGGGGAGAGAGACTGTGACCCCATGTGGGACAAGGACTGTGTCCAACGCATTTTGCTTGCATCCACCCAGTGCTTGGTACAGTGCCTGGCACATAGAGAGTGCTTAAATATCATTATTATTATTAGAACACAACAATTTAACAGACACATTCTCTGCCCACAGCAAACTTACAGTTTAGAGGATGAGCTTAAAGTCTAGAGGAAGTATGGATGTCTCGTTTGTACCCCGACACACTGCCACATTCTGGAAGACTGGTTGCTAAGACAGATCCCCAGGAAACTCAAGTCCCCACAGAATGCTTAAAGAGTTTTGTTGTTTTTTAAAAAAAGACAAAAAATTTCACAGAGGTGTCAAGAGCAGAGACTCAAAGCCACCCAGCCATAAAATGGAGAACCCAACAGTTTCTTTGTCTTGTTTGTTCAGTAGCTGCACTTCAGAGCAATGTAATGGGTTTTAATGGTTATAAAAATGTTCAATCTGGTAAACCAATTTTTAGGCTCTTACATAGTCTTATTGGAATTGGATTCATTTGAACTGTAATATAAAATATTATGTTTACTTAACCCTTGTAAACCGATCTCTTTTGTCTTTGTGAACTTGCCGAGTGGCTAAGGACCTACATTCCTTCCACAGTTAATAAAATTTCATATTTTTCTCTGTATTCCCAATTTAATTATACTCAGACCTGCTTAATCTACATCAGTTTTGCAAGCTCAGTTTTGCCCAGATTAAAAAACACACAACATAATAGCACAGTCTTCTGATGAAAGGATGTCAATGGCAAATTCAAACTGCAAGATTTGCCTGGAAAAAGCCTCCTACATCTTTCTAATTCCCAGACCTTCAAATAACACAAATATGGACTGACTGGGTTCCGATTGTACCCAAGATAAGTGCATGCAAGCCTTACATGCCTGTTTTAAAATTTTATTGAAGAACCAGGAGTGGAGTCAAGAGATTCCATCCTCAACCTCTGTTCAAAAGTCTCCCTAGGCCAATCTGCATTTTTTCCTGACACATGTACTTATTCCCAGAGATTTTCCCTTCTTTGTGCTCCAACCATTAAATGCCAAAGGATACATTTTTCCAGGGTATTTTGGGGGATACCGGAGATGCTTCTATGTATAATATCTGTTTTCCTTTCCCCATTCCCTCACAGGCATGACATGAAAAAATAATTAAATGTCTGAGTGCTCTAGAAATCCCTGGAGAAATCTACAGTTAGCCATTAAAACTGTCATAATAATAATAATTTTGGTATTTTAGTGCTTACTATGTGCCAAGCATTGTGACTAAGCACTGGGGTAGATATAAGGTAATTAGGTCCCACATGGGGCATACAGTCTAAGTAGGAGTGAGAACAGGTATTGAATCTCCATTTTGCGGCTGGGGGAACTGAGGCACAGGGAAATTGTATCTTGCCCAAGGTCACATAGCAGGTAAGCGCTTAGTGTAGTGCTCTGCACATAGTAAGCACTCAATAAATGATTGAATGAATGAGTAAACGGCAGAGCTGGAATTAGAACCCAGAACCTCTGCCTCCCAGGGTGGTGTTCTATCCACTAGGCCACATTGCTTTAGGTGACCTCAATTGCTGGGGTCACATGAGAAAACCACCTCTACCCCCAACCCCCTGCTGTTTATGGTGTTTCAATATGCTTAGTTTGTGGAAACAAATCTCTATTGCAAAAAATATGTATGTGTACTTGACATTACTGAGCAAACTTGGCACTTCCCTGCCCAATTTCTAGCCTGCTAAATTTTAAACTCAAGTGGAGCTTAAAGAATCAATTGGGAGATGTGCTATTTTTTGCCTGGGCTGATTTATTGTCAATCCAAATTAGAGATTGAGGTGATCTCGCTCTATCTTTGGGCACCTCTTCTTTCCCCACCAGTTGCAGAACTGTGTTCCTTTAACAGAGTTGGTCCTAACTCCCCCTTGATTTTCCCTTCTAGTCAGTCTCTTACCTCTGAAGACATCTTCCGCTATCATCTCCAAGAATGCCTTTCCAGAACTCTGACTTTGTTTATCCACATTTCTTTTAAAATGTCACTTTTTCAGTAAAGCCATTCAATAATTCCCTTTTAATTATGAGCTTTTTACTGATGTAGAAATAAAGTTTGTCTTTTTCTACTGTGGATTCTAAAGCTTGGAGGCCAACAGAGAACATATAATTTCAATCCTATCTGTTAACCCAAGTTCCTGTGCTCACAGGTCTGGGACAGTGTGGGAATGATAAATTTAGAATTCATGTTCCTCGAACAGGTTCTCTACTAGAACATACTTCAGTCCCTTGTAATTGGTCCACCAATGGAAAATTTGTTTTAAAAACAGCCTTGAAAATTCCCAAGACCTTTCCAGCTTCCAGAATATTTTATGCATGTGTTATGTGGTTTATTATTATAAATTTCAAACTCTAGGGCAGGGTCTATATTTTAGCAGATTCAGAAACTAGTACAATTTAGGGGAATAGTTAATGCTCATTATTTGCAATCCTGAATCTTAAACACTTGAAGTCTTGTATTTTTTGAAGAATGACCTCTAACCTCCAGATCTCTTTATGGAGCAGAGTTGTTTAAAGCGGAGTTTAATCTTTTCTTAGCTGCTGATGGGGAGGTGGGGGCGGGGGGGAGAGGGGAGGGACCAGCAACCAGAACTGCAAATATGATAGATTGGGTATTTCCTGGTTATCTTTATCATTTTGCCTATTTAAAACTTTTATGTGATAGTAATGAAAACATTTTGTATTTATCTAGTGACTTTTATCTTAGAATCTCAAGTGCCTTAAAGGCTTCTATTTCCAGGACTGAGGAGGGCCTGAGTTTTTAAGGTGGCATACCCTTGCAGGCTGGTTTAGCACTGCTCTTGTTTCTCTCCTCGCTGACCGTTACTTCTGTCTGCCTTGAAATGCTTTGCTTGAGCATTTTAAAAATTGCACATAGACCTTAAGACTTCTCTACAGTAGAGCACAATTATATGTAGAAGCAGCGTGGCTTAGTGGAAACAGCACGGGCTTGGGAGTCAGAGGTCATGGGTTCTAATTTCGGATCTGCCACTTATCAGCTCTGTGACTTTGGGCAAGTCACTTAACTTCTCTGTGCCTCAGTTACCTCAGCTGTAAAATGGGGAATAAGACTGTGAGCCCCACGTGGGACAACCTGATTACCTTGTATCAACCCCAGTGCTTAGAACAGTTCTTTGCACATAGTAACTGCTTAACAAATACCATATAGAAGTATATGCGTGTATATATATATACACACACACACATATATATATATATATATATATACATTTAAAACCCTAAACTACACTAATGTAAAAAATATCTTTAACCCTTACATGATCTCCAGAAGGTAATAAAGGGCTTCCGATATTATCTCCACCTCACCAACTGAGAAACTGAGGTCCAGAAAGGTCAAATATCTTGTCAAGATTGTGTGATCCAGAGCCAAAATTTAGTACATTGATGATTTGAACACTTAAAAGAAAATTGTCCCTTAGAAAGACCTAGGCTTGACTTAGTACATTGGTAATGACCCTATATATACTCCATCCATATCCCTAGTCAAAGACATTGAAATTAAATTAAGTTTTTAGGCACTCAATTAGTTTTATCCCTTCTCCCCACTGATATTGAGAAGAGGTAATGTTAATTTGACAATATGGAAAAAAATATTTAAAAAATCAAGAAGAGTTTAGAGAAATAGCATAGCCTAGTGGATAGCACATAGGCCTGGGCTCCAGAATTACCCAGGTTCTAATTCTGACTGCTACTTGTCTGCTGTGTGACCTTGATCAAGTCATTTCTCTATGCCTGTTACCTCATTGGTAAAATGGGGATTAAGATTGTAAGCCTCATGTGGGTCATGAGCTGTGTTCAACCTGATTATCTTGTATCTACTCCAGCACTTAATACAGTATCTGGCACATAGTAAACACTTAAATATTTTTTAAAAAAAGGAACACAGGTTAACTAACCTCCATCAAACAAATTGGATTGTCACACCATGTGCTACTGTAGGTATCAATCTCCTTTCAGCCAGTATTTCTTAATGTCATTGGTGATGAGAATTAGGATTTATTTTCCATATATTGCCATTTAGTGTCTGATAGTAATAATTGTGGTTTTTAAGCTTTTACTATGTGCTAAGCCCTGTACTAAGTGCTGGGGTAGATACAAGATTATCAAGTCCTGCTTGTGGCTTGTGTCTAAGTAGGAAAAAGCACAGTACCCATTTTACATATGAGGGAACTGAGGCACAGAGAAGTTAAATGATTTGCCCAAGGTCACACAGCAGACAAATGACAGGAGTGGGATTAGAATCCAGGTCCTCTGTCTTCCAGTCCCGTACTCTTTCCCTTAGACCATGCTGCATCTGATGTGCTTTCATATGTTGTCTCTAACTGCCTTTTAGAGCTGTCAAGTTCTTTTTTATTAGAAATGGCAGACATGAGGTTATGCAAACGTGGGGCTGAGGGATTCCCAAAACATTGTTGCTGGAGGGAAAACAAGTGTGAGGAAGGGGCTTGTGTGTTTGAGGAAGGGGCTTGTGTGTGCTTGTGTGTGTGAGAGAGAGAGAGAGAATTGCTGACCCCGGTCAGTTCAGGCCAGCTTCCACATCTGTTTTTGATTGAAGTGCTGCTTTTCCCCCAATTTAATAAGCGGGGTTAATCGAAGCACCAGAAGGTCTAGTGGCCCACCTAAGGTCACCCTGCAAATTAGTGGCTCAGACTATATCGGTACCCAGGTTCAAATGTGTCTTTCAGCAGCAGCCTACCGTGCCTCTCCGTGACCTCAAACATTAAATTAAAGCCATAAAACCGTTTCCTTTTGGTGATAATGCAAATATACCCAAGACGATTATACCTCCCGGCCCCACCACTTCCCGTCACGAGCATTAAATATTGAATAAAATTCAACCAGTGCTGGCTCTTTCCTCCAGAGTCTGAGCTGGCTCTGCAGTAGACCCAGCCAGCCAGTCTTCTATCGTGCACGGGTGAGCTGGCACTCTCGGAACAACTTTAGATGGAGTTCTGAGGGTTCCACCAGTGGGATGTTGGCAGTCTTGATCGTGGAGGCTTTTGCTTGGTGTGTTCCCCCTATCTCTGGATCAGTCTTTCTGCAGGTTATGGAGGCCAGGAGAACTTTCTTGAGAATAATAATAATAAGTAATAATGGTGGTATTTGTTAAAGCACTTACTATGCTCCAAAACTTTTATTAAATGCTGGGTTAGATACAAGATAATTAGGTTGGACACCGTCATTGTTCCACTTGGGGCCTGCAGTCTAAGTTGGATGGAGAACAGATGTTGAGACCCCATTTTCCCCTGCCCCTACACTGAATTTTTTTAAATTCACTTTCATACTGTTCAGTACCAACAGTACTTAATGAGCAGTGTCTGTGCGTTAAATTATGTAATAGGCATTTGGGAAACATACACAAGAAACAGAATATGATTCCTGCCCTCAGAGAGCTACTATCTAAAGGGAGACAGGTAGAGAGAAACTGACTAATACAATAGCCCAAAGTGAGAAACTTGATTTAAATTATAGCCATGTGAATATACAACATATGCCCAAATCGAGCAATACTCACCTCTCTTCTCTATTAGAACCATAATGCTTGGTTTGCATTCTCTCTCTCTACACTGGCCCAAATTGGGCTCCTTCATGGAGGAACTGGAGGAGAAGGCTGGACTGGAAAGACAATTTTTGAGGGGGTTGGAGGAAGTAAATCAAGGATCCAATTCCTTCTTAAATCCATCCAGAATTGCATGTAATAGACTGAAGCCGTAAGTATATTCAAATGAGCATTTTCTCAAACAGGGAGACAGCAGAAAACAGAGGGTCAAAAGATGATGGGGTTGGGGGGAAAGTTCCCCCAAATTATAATCAGGTCTTTTTTTTTGTTATCTTTTACGGTATTTGTTATGCACATTCTATGTGACAAGCACATTTCTAAGTGCTGGGGGAGATACAGGTTTATAAAGTTGGACACAGTTCTTTGTCCACATGGGACTCACAGTCTAACTAGGAGGGAGTGGGATTTAATCCCCATTTTCCAGTTGAGGAAACTGAGGCACAGAGAAGTTAAGTGACTTGCCCGAGGTCACATAGCAAGCAGTTGGCAGAATCAGAATTAGAACCTAGGTCCTCTGCCCGTGCTCTTTCCACTACGCCATGTTGTTTTAGATTTGGAATATAAACTCCCTAATGACTCAAACCCCATATACACATTCACTCTTATGACTCAAACCCTACAAGCACACACACACACACAGACACAGATTTTCAATAATTACTCTAAGCATCCTGTTGCAGGGCCGGGATTAGCTCCTTGCAGAACTTTCCTTCTATTTTTCAGCAACATAATATGAGGCAAAGGCCAAGAGTTAAAGGCAGGATCTGTCCAAAGTGTTTTTTGAAGAGGCCCGTGAGCCGATATTTTTGCAGTGGCAGAGAGGAAGCACCGGGACAGTGTCCTTCCTGGCTCTGCTCAGCTTCCTGTATGCTTCCCCGATGGAATGTTAGTCAGAGGGTCTGTTACCATTCATGCTCAACCTCCCACGCCATCCTCTGCCTGGCTCTGATTTTCCAAATTGGTGCTCTCTGGTGTCCAGTGTACTCCGTTTTCTGACTTCACAGTGAGTGTGCAGGTGGCAAAGGAAATAGCCAAGTGTGTATGAGGAACAAGACGGCGATTGTCAGGGAACTGGAAGGTTGAAAAACCCCAACTAAGAATACACCTGTCTAATTAAGTGGCGTAGATGAGATTGCATAACCGAGGCAGATTACAGTCTGTAAGCGCCCTTGGATGAACCGATTGTGGTTAGTCAGAGGCAACTCTGTGCTTGCTGACTAATGTGTTTTCACACACAGTTGGGCTCTGGGACTCTTAACGATGTATATCTAAACGCCTTCTCACCTCGGCTGCAAAGTTCCCAAGTCTGAGGTAAAGCACAGAGCTTCCTTTTCTTTCAGGCTTGGGTGAAGCTACTGTGCCTATTCTGAGAGCTCATCAAAACATAATGAATGGGTGGCTGACAGCCGTCTAAGTGATGGGCTATGTCCTTGGAAGAGAGAAAGCAGTTCTCAGGTCCCTGATGAAAGGGACTCTTTAACTCAGGAGCTTGTCATAACCTCAGCCTCTCTCAAACATGTCTTCCAGCCCCGGAGAAGCTTGGAGCCGATGAGGGTAGAGACGGAAGCAAGCCCGACTTTAGTCCTAAATAAAATTGATGATCCCCCAGGGTTTTGGACTTGGCAGATGGGCTAGCTCATTTTGTTTTGCTATGGTTCGTCGCAAAATTTGAGACAGCAGAATTTGATTGTGTCCAAATTAAAAAGAGTATCCAACTAGGGTAGCTTTTGGTTCAGTTTTCAGCTGGCCTGTCTTCTGCCTGGAACCAGATGTCTTCATGTTTTATTTTTAAATGTAGAGCACCATGTCCGGCGGCTGAGATCCACAAATTGCATGGAGCATCGGACTTTATGTAGACGTGCAAGGGCAATAATAATCATTGTGGTATTTAAGAGCTGACTCTGTGTCAAGCACTGTTTTATGCACTGGTGTAGATACAAGATAATCAGGTTCCACATGGGGGTCACAGTTTAAGAAGGAGGGAGAACAGATATTTCTGCAGGTGAGGGAACTGAGGCACAGAGAAGTTAAGTGACTTGCCCAAGGTCACACAGCAGACAAATGGCAGAGCTGGTGTTAGAACCTGGGTCTTTTAATTCCCAGGCCCTTGCTCTTTCCGCTAGGCAGCACTGCTTCTCGCCAACACAAAAGTCCTGGATCAAGTTGAGGTTTTGGGGTACCCCCAGGAAAACATTGTAGGATCATGCGAAATTGGCGTACTTTGACAAAATGTCATATGGGGCATTTTCCCATGACACTGTGTGCCTACCATAATGCATGTATTGTCTCATGTATCTCCCTGTCCAGGATTCATGACGGTAGTTGTCAGGATATTTGGTAGCTGCTCTCTGCTCTACACCAGTTCTGGCGGGACAGAGGAGAAAAGTACCAACAGTTCCTCAAAGACTTCTCAGTCTAGGTGCTAAGAGCATTACGTAATTGCTTATGAATTTCTTTTAATTTTTGAAAAGCTTTGGAGGGATGGGGTCAACCCATAAAATCAAGGGAATTTACTGTTGTACGTCAAGAGTAGGTTCCAGTTTGCCTAGATTCAGTTAGCATAGGGCAGAACTCGTAGAAAGCCATTGTGCAGGAGAGACAATCAGTCCTCTGTCTGTAAAATGGGATTTCCAGTAGTATATAGTTCCAGGAGCCATTCCACAGTAAGCAACACCTGTCTTACCACTTGAAGAAACCAAGGGTGACTCATCCAGCATTTTCTTGAAAGTAAAGTTCCAGTGAATGTTCAAGGTTGGCCTGGTTCTGATAGGAAGGAAAGTGAAAATTTATTCTTTTATTCGATTGTACTTACTGAGCACCTACTGTGTTCCTAGCATGCCAAAGGTTGTTCCTTTTGATTATCCTGCATACCTATTCCTCTTGAATGATAGGAATTAGGTGATGCTGATGCAGTGGCCTTTGCTTCTAGGTCCCTGAACCTATCTGCCTCATTCTGCTTTTTACCGAATCAAAGGGAATTTAGTCAGTCTTTCAATCAATGGTATTTATTGAGTGCTTACTATGTGCAGAGCTCTGTACAGAGAGCTTGGGTGAGTACAACAAAGTTAAACCTGTTCCTTGCCCGAAATGAGCTTACAGTCTAGAGGGGGAGACAGGCATTAATATAGATAAACAATTTATATATCATTTATATATAATTTAAATGTGTTCATAAGTGCTGTGGGGTGAAGGTGGGGTGAACGTCATCAGATTCCCAAGTGCAATCAAGGGCATTTCCACATTTTCATTTCCATTTCTTGCACTAGACTGTAAACTCCTCCAGGGCAGGAATTGTACCTACCACCTCTATAGTATTGTACTCTCCCAAGGGCTTAGAGTGTTTTGCACACAGTAAGCTCTTAGCTATCACTGATTGATTTATATTAATAGCCATCAAGCACCCCTGTCATCCTTTATCAGGAATCCATCCCTAAAAGATATTAGCCTAAACCAGATTTTTTGGGATTTCCTGGTTCCACTTGAATTTGAGTAGCTTTAAGAAGTAAAGAGAAAAAGACAAGTTTTATGTCATTGATTGATTTGTATATATTCCAGAGCTGTCTCCTAAGGGTAATGGTTGAGATTTTTCTCTGTGGATTAGGTGAACATTTATCTAGGCTAGTGAATAATCCCCATTCATGGCAAAGTGGTTGAGTGGGACTTGATTTAGAACTGAATGATCTTTTATGATACTTCATCAGAAGTTAGGCTAAAGAGCTAGAGTCATGAAATCTTATCTTACTCCCACGAGTAAGATGTCTTTAGGTCACTTAGAAACATTTCGATGACCGTCAACCCTTTTAAATGCCTCAGTGTCATCTTCTCTTTACCTTCTTAGCTTCATATATATTTAGTTCCCCCAAAACGTGTGTTCACTATGCATTTGGATAGCATTCTATTGGGGCCTTAGGGAACCTTCTCCCAACAACATGTTTCTGTATATGTAGAACTTGATGTGATGTCTTAAGAAAAGGTCATTCACCTGAGCATAGAGTTTGGTTGCTTGACTGAATGATTTATTGAGAGGAAGAAGGGAGAGTTCAAAACAGCATGCAATGTTCTATTTAAACTTTGTCTTTATTTTCACATTATGATTTGTATAAAATTAAAGGGGGTCCTGGCCAGTTTGAATTCACTAGCCAAAGAATTTATAGACAGCTGTAGGCTGTCTTGCAGGATCCTACATTCTCAAACTTAGTTGAGGGACTCTCTATTAGCATTTTAGGATCCTTTATGACCCTGGCCTCCTGTTTCTCCCCACTTTAGTCCATACTTCACTCTGCTGCCTGGATCATTGTTATTACAAAAACATTAAGTCCATTTTTTCCCCATTCTTCAAGAATCTCCTGTGGTTGCCCTTCCATCTCCACTTCAAACAGAAGCTTCTTACCATTGGCCTTAAAGCATTCAATCACCTTGCACCCTCCTACCTTATCTCATTATTCTCCTATTACAACCCAGCCCACGCCAACCTACTCACTTTAGGTAGATCTCATCTACCTCACTGCCAACTCCTCATCCACATCCTACCTCTGGCCAGGAACTCCTTCTCCCTTCCCATCGAACAGATGATCAGCTCCCCACCTTCAAAGCCTTATTAAAAGTATTTCTCCTTCAAAAGGTTTTCCCAGAATAAGCCCTTATTTCCTCTTCTCCCACCCTCTTCTGTGCCACACTTGCACTTGAATTTGTTCCCTTATTCACCTCACCGCACCACTTTTGCACATATCCATAATTTATTTATGGATATGGTCCCCCCTCCTAGACTGTAAACTCCTTATGGGCAGAGAACATGACTACAAACTCATGTTCTCCCAACGTGAGAACACGTTGAATACAACAATATTGTATTCTCCCAAACACTTAGTACAAGGCTCTGCACACAAGTTTTCAGTAAATATGATGATTCAGTAAATAACCCTTTCCAGGAGACAAGGAATAGAAATCAAACTGGAAGAATCACTCGATGACTACTTCCCATTACAGGAGACCTCTCCCAGGTCAACAAAATGAAATTTCTGCTGTGAAATATGAAGGTGTATGTGTAATGTTGAAGTGGAAAAATTTAGTAGGATTTGGAAATGAGGTCATGAGAAATCAGAGTGGAGGTTGGAGATAGGATTCTCTAGAGAAGCAGAGAATAACAGTTATGGTATCTGAGTGCTTACTATGTGCTCAATCTTGTTCTCTGGTTTTCAGAAATCTCAATAATGCTCTAATTCTTATTTTTATGGTATTTGCTAAGTGTTCACTATGTCAAGCACTGTTTTAAGTGTGGTGTTAATTTTATACTCTCACTATTATGCAATTTCCCCAGGGCTGATGTCAATATAGGCCTTTGAAAGACCCAGTAACTCTGGTCTGTGGGGTTCCATTAAGTCGGAACAAGAAGAGTTTCTAAACTGTACAGCATGGCCTAGTAGGTAGAGCATGGGCCTGGAAGTCAGAAGGTTGTGGACTCTAATCCCATCTCTGCCACTTGTCTGCTGTGTGACCTTGGGCAAACCACTTTACTACTTTGTGCCTCAGTTACCTCATCTGTAAAATGGGCATTAAGATTAAACCCCACATGGGACAACCTGATTACCTTGTATCTACCCCAATGCTTAAAACAGTGCTTGTCTCATAGTAAGTGCTTAACAAATGCCACAATTATGATTTTTATTATTACTCTAGGGCAGGACTACTGTTGAGTCAGCAGGACAGCTGTTCCAGGACTCTGGGCCTTTAGAAGACCACTGCGTATTGTAAGGGCTTGGTTTCCATGTTTTCTAAAGGAATACTTCCAAAACCACTAACAGAAGGGCTCCAACATCTAGGTTTGGGGGCTGGAGCATGTGCACTAGGGAGTTTAGGCTCCCAAATTAGAAATGCTCATGTCCATAGTAGTAATAGTATTTATTAAGTGCTTTTTGGGTACAGAGCACTGTACTAACTGCTGGGAAATAATACACAGATGGAAATTAGGCATGGTTCCTGACCCTCAGGAATCAAGGGAGAGGGCACTGGCAGCAGCCAGAGAAATGAAACAAACCACTAAAACAGCATAAAGGCAAAAACAAAGATCTGGAGGGTAATATGGCTAGAGGAGCAGAATTTCAGGCTTCTCAGGCTCAGAGTCAACAGTCACAACCACACCACGGTGACTGCTACGGCAGCAGCCGCCACCACAGCCTTCCTGAACTACAGCTTCAGCAGCAGCCTTCTCTTTCCCGGGGGGTTAGTGGAGTCCAGGTTGGGATGGAGGTTCCTTGGTGACAAAGAAGAGAGCCGGTGCAGGATCCCAGGAAGGCAGTGTGGCTGTCCAATAGAGGATGATGAGGAGCCTAGGAGCCATGATGGGGGGGCAGAGGAAACACAGAGAAGTCACGCGGCCATCCGGTGGAGAGGTCCCGGTGCGATCAGTAGCGACACAAGCCCACGCAACCCATGCTGCACATGGCATGCTGGGAGCCGCATTGTGGGGGCGTCAGGTACTAAGCCCCGGGACTCCTTGTATCAATAACATCTGGAACATTTCAAGCTTCCCTCTTTCCAGGCCAATTTGCTACATTCACCAATATCAAGGAGGCAAAGGCCCCAAGAGAAAATTCAGTTCCTGGCCCCAGAGATGAGTTATTCTACTGCCATTTGCACCCAGACACGGTCAGGGTTAACATCTCCCTAAACCCTGATTTGGGATGGAGAAGACTGGCTGAGTGAGCCCGGTGAGTCTGCATTTTTAGCTAGCCCAATCTCTGATTCAGGTTACATTTATCTAGCAATCTAGCATTAGTATCAACCTTTTCCAGGTTTCAAGGCCAAATTCCTGTCTCAGAAGCGGTGCTTGAAGCAGATCTATTCATGTGTAAGGTGATTCACTTTCTTTGTTCAGTGAAAAGAATATAAGGTTCAAATTAAGATGTTCTCCCTGCCAGCTAGCTATATGGTTGATCTGTGTGGAATATTTTGTATTTTCAGATCCATGATTTATTTCCTCCTCCCTTCCTCTCATTTACCCTCCCTCAGTTGCTGAGTTTGCACATTCTCCTAAGTTATAGGAAGCATTTCCTGTGCAACTAATTCTCACTTTCACAACATCTCCCCAAAGGTTGAGGGAAGAGCTTCTTCCGAGTTCCCAGTCCAGAGCATATGAATCCCAGAATCCCTAGGGGCCCTAATTCTCACCTGGATTATTTCAATTTCATTTTCCTGAGGGTTGACTCTACTCAATGGGACAGTCTCCCTGGGAAACAAAGATGTTACCTGGCCATCTTCACCATCAATGGTATTTGTTGAGCACTTTCTATGTGCAGAGCACTGTATTAAGCACTTGGGAGAGTACAGTGCAACAGAGTTGGTACTAAGCGTCTTTTTTCTGTTTGGTAAGTCACTTATTTAAAATCAAAACTGGTGAAATCTCTCCAGTTCTCTGGCTTACTGTCTGTATTATCAGGTGACCCGCTGGCTCTTTTTTAGACCAGCAGTAGTATTGTTTGAATATAAAATGTCGACCCTTTGGCCCTCTATTTATGACTTTGTAATCACAGAAAAACTTTTTATGCATTGTGGAGGAAAAATGTAATGCAGCTGTCATGTGTTTCCTCCCTGCTCTGTTGCTTCCATTTTGGTTTCATGCACAATAGGGTGTTCTGCCTAAGTAAAATAACTTCCAGTTCACTTGGGGGCTTCCCTTTCCTGCTGGTGGAATAGGGATTGGTGGTTCCTCTGTTTTTCTTCAACCATAGGCATCCCCCCCCCCCCAAACGGCCAAATAAGGTACTTGAAGATGTGGCCAGAAAGCAGCGCAGAATTGGAGTGAGGAGGAAAGGGCAGAGATTTTAGGCAGTTTTAGTCAGCTTCTTCTATCTCTCAGTGCTTCTGGGTTGACTTCGGTCAAGCGGACGAGGTGACTTTCCACATCGTGTTTGGGGAGGGACAGGGAAGCAGTTGAACCAGGCTTTCTGAAGTTCAGCCTAAAGTTGCAGGGAATCAGGGCATCAGAGATGGGGTTCCCTCTTTCCATCTAATAATAATTGTGATATTTGCTAAGCACTTACTATGCTCCAAGCACTAATAATAATGGTGGTATTTGTTAAGCGCTTACTATGTGCAAACCACTGTTCTAAGCGCTGGGGGGATACAAAGTGATCAGGTTGTCCCACATGGGGCTCACAGTTTTAATACCCATTTTACAGATGAGGTAACTGAGGTACAGAGCAGTGAAGTGACTTGCCCAAAGTCACACAACTGACAAGCAGGGGAGCTGGGATTCGAACCTATGACCTCTGACTCCCAAGTTGGGGCTCTTTCCACTGAGCCACGCTGCTTCTCTAGAGTAGATGCAAGAGAATCACGTTGGATGCAGTCCCTCTCCCACATACAACTCTCAGTCTAAGTAGGAGGGAGAACAGGCATACAACTCTAAGTAGGCAGGAGAACAGGCATCAAATCCCCATTTTATAGATGAAGAAACTGAGGCACAGAGAAGTTAGGTGACTTGTCCATGGTCACACAGCAGGCAAGTGGCGGAGCCAGTATTAGTACCCAGGTCCTCTGACTCTCATGCCCATGTTCTTTCCACTAGGCCACATGACTTCCCTGAGATCTCTGTCCCTCGTATCCATCCCAACTATGCTGCCTCTCTCCCAAGACCTTGACCGAAGCAGAGAAGTGGGCTTTCACTGTGTTCGGGGCCGGGAAGGAACTGAATTTTTGGTAATGATTGGATATAATGTCAAAAAGGTCCTTTGAATCCTGGGTTATGACAGCCATTACTTCAGGATGCATCTCTGGATTTTACTTCTATTGGTCATTTGGGAGAGGGGTCTTGCTTGTACTTGGATCGTTACAAGTTAGCAGCCGCCTCTATCCCTCTGCTCTTGTCTGATTAGTGTCGCCATTCAGGACACTTTCTGTCCCGAGTCACCACACGAGAGAGGGGGCTCTAGTTATCTCTGGGGAGTCAGGGACTTGCCTGCTGCTGAAAATGCTGTTCTGCTGGATGAGGTGTCTTTTCCCCGCCTCTTTCCCCTCTTCACCCCCACAGCTTTAAAATTTTCTAGTGTCTGCTATTCTGTTTTGGCAAAACTTCCACTCAAATCTTACTGGAGGAGATAAAACTAGTCATATGTCAAGGTCATTGCCACTAAATAGTAACAATTATTTCCCAACAGAGCTTTTTCAAGCTTCACCCTTAAGTAGATGGGGCCTGGGCCAAACGAAAACCTTTCCTTCGAGCCCCGAGAATGTCCTGCTGGCAGGGTGGAGGCCATCTTGAGGAGCAGAAGTCTCCACTGGAGATTTCTGGGTGGGAGGCTCCCTACCAGGTTGCTCCCCAGACAGTCATTTGGAGGCATACAATTTCCAGACTGTCATGTGCATGTCAGCAATATCAGATCGAGGAGAAAACTGTAAAACTTAGAGCATGTAGGTGGAAATATATATATATATATATACTTGGTCGGACTTGTTTTGTGAATCTCCATTTCTCTTATTGGAAATATTTGTGTTTTAATAAGATTTCCTTTTGTCACACTTTTGCTTCTCAATTTACTGGATCTTCCAGAGAAAGTCATACTTACTGTGTTGGATCTTATATAGTTGCCAACATGAAAATGATTGTGATGTCACTGATGCACTACCATTGAGCAAGAGGATAGAGTAAAAATAATCACCACACTACCCTTTGTCACTTTCTTTTTTCTGCTTCAGATCAGCTCAGGCAAGTGGCCCTTTTTGCTCTCGCCTTTTTTTCCTCCCCCACCCCCGGTCCACCTCATGAACTCTGGTGTGTGAATTCAGCAGGGCTGAAGGCCATTCCTGGGACAGCTGTTGCCTCTGAATCTCATGAGATTTAAGGATTTCCTTGGGAAAAGGGGTATGGAATGAAGAGGATTTATTGAACACTACTGTACAGAACAGAGTACTAAAGGATCGGAGAATACAATAGAGTTTATAATTATGGCATTTGTTAAATGCTTACTCTGAGACCAGCACAGCAATAAGCACTGGGGTAGATACAAGATAATCAGGTCAGACATAGTCCCTGTCCCTTCTGGGGCTCACAGTCTAAGTGGTTAGACTGTGAGCCCATTGTTGGGTAGGGATTGTCTCTATTTGTTGCTGAATTGTACTTTCCAAGTGCTTAGTACAGTGCTCTACCCACAGTAAGTGCTCAATAAATACAATTGAGTGAATGAATGAATAGTCCTGTCAGTAGACCTGGTTCCTGCTCTCGTGAAGCTTACGTTTTAGTGGAGATGACAGATGCTGAAATAATTTATAGATAGGAGGGGACAGAAAGAGGTAACCTGCATATGAATTAGTGTTTTTTCATACCCTCTGTATGTAAGGACAATGCTTTCTGAGTTATCTTTTCACTAAGGAGGCCTAGGAAGAAAGAGACTTCCAGAGAACAGCAGGTCAAACAGAAAGTTTAAAGAGATTGATATGGAAAATATTTTTGTAAAGAGCTTCCCCGTAGTGAGGAAGATACAGAACAGTGCTTGGCGCATAGTAAGCGCTTAACGAATACCATCATTATTATATAGGGTTTCTCCAAATAGAAGGGAGATAAGAGGAGAAGAATTTTGTTCATACTGACTCAAAGGTATTAGTGTGATGGACATAGAAAAAGCCACACTTTTTGCACATTTCAAAAGAGGGCAGGAACAGCAACAGCTCAACTGATGTGCCCAAACCTCTTTTCCATAATGGGATCACACTGGGTGTTATCAACCCCAGAAACAGCACGACCTAGGGTAAGGAGTATGGACCTGGTAGTCAGAGGACCTGGGTACTAAACCCAACTCAGCCAAAGTCATACAGCAGGCAAGTGGCAAAGTCACTTAACTGCTCTGTGCCTCAGTCTCCTCATTTGTAAAGTGGGGAGTCAGTAAATGTTCTCCCTCCTGCTTAGATCATGAGCCCAAATGGGGTCAGAGACTGTGTCTGTCCTGATTATCTTATATCTACCTCAGTACTTAGAACACTTAGTGCTTAATACATAATTATTATTATTGTTGTTGTTGTTAAATCTTTCTTTGGGAATCTCTCTCAGTGGGTAAGAATCCTTTCCCTGCTGGGAGAGAGTAATTCCAATCAGATTCATGGGAAGATGAGGCAACTTCTAAATTAAGGAGTGTTCGTTTTGGGAGAGATATTAACGCAGAGGCTGTCTGAGGTTTCAAGAAATTCAGCTTCTGCTGGGGCTTCCCTGAAGAGCCTTTCTGAAGGTCAAGGCAATTGTTTTATATGTGTAGTCGTCATTTGTGCTTGAAGTTGCCACGGACAGCCAAGTTGACCTCTGAGATCATGCATGAGATTAAACAGTATAGAACCACACTGCACACATACAGATTGTCCCTGGTTGTACTATTGTGTTTGCTGCCTGCAGCATCAGACGCTGATTTTGCTTTTGCCTTCTTGTCTCATGTTCCTTATGAAGCCTGTGCTTGAGAAAATCCATCCCATCCTTGATCGCGGGACACCATGCAAACCTATCCATGACAGTTGACTCCTTGGTATCAGTTAAGATGCAACCTGGTCTGAGCCTTTATTTTACTTCTGCCTTTATCATTCATTTAATCGTCTTTATTAAGTGCTTACTGTGTGCGGAGCATTGTGCTAGGCGCTTGATCTTGATCTTGACCTCACTCGTCACAGGTCTCTCCTCAAAGTTTCCAATGGTTGCCCACCTCCTTCTTTATAGTACCGAAACTCCTTGCCATTGGCTTCAGGCTCTCCCCCAGCTTTCTCCATTTTACATATTGCTCTCTTCAGCCATTACCTGCCACATCACACCCTTCATTGTTCCCCAGGCCCCCTCCTAACTGTACCCAGCTCTAGTCTTGCCACCTTCCCACCTCTGGCTCCCGCTGTCCCTCGACTCTTTCCTATTCCTCAAATCTGCCACCTTTCAGCCCTCATCTCTTTCACAACCCGACTAGAATCCCACCACTATCAACAGTCCTTCCCCATTTAAGCTCCCCAGCTGAATCCTACTCAGCCCCTCCAGCACGTACCTATTTATGTATGTCCTCCTCAGTGTTTTCATGGTGCTTGTTAAGCACTGTAATAAGCCCTGGGGTGGATACGAGATGGTCAATTTGGACACAGTCTCTGTCCTATCTGGAGCTTCCAGTCTAAGTAGAAGAAAGTAAAATATAATCCCCATTTTACAGAGGTGACTGAGGCACAGAAAATTTAGGTGACTTGCCACAGGTCACACAACAGACTAGTGGCAGAGTGGAGTTTAGAACCCAGGTCCTCAGATTTCCTGGCCTGGGCTCTTTCCAATAGTCTGTACTGTTTCCCAGTAAATTCATAATTAGATTAACTTACTGGCTTTGTGTATGTTTCTGTGTCTTCCTTCCACATTTGAGTGTAAGGTCCTTTGGGCAAGGATTGTATTGTGTGCTTCTCCTGTACTACCAAAGTGCTTAGTACAGTACACTGCTTTCAATAGAGGTTGAAAAAATACCATTACTCTTCATCTTCCGCCTTCTCTTCCTTCTCCTACTAGCACAGTGTCTACCAAAATAGAAGTATAATAGTAAACTGAAAGCCAGAGACAGTGAGAAGAGCTGAGAAAGGAATGTGAAGTCATTAGAATGAGATTGAAGCCTGTTTCACTACATTTGTGAGTTTTCCCGAGGAGTAGAGTTCCTCTTTAAACTGCCTTGACGCAGGCGTGTGGGAAAGGTTACAGTGAATTTGCCCTCACATAAGAATCACTTTAGAGAAAATAATAACCCTGCCATGAGAAAATGATTTTGAAGCATGAGAAAGCCGAAACACTGTTCAAGGATGTGTCAGATCTATTTTCTGAATTTCCTTATTCATATTTTCTAGTATAGGTAAAACTTATGGTTTCAAGAATTTATTATAGTGCCGAGGGGCACCCTTTCATCCAACTATCATTGATTATGAGTCCTTCTGGGGTCCATTTTATGTGCAATTGGGAGTAATTGACTTCAAGTGCTTTCTCTGCATGAAATGTGCTGATTTTGGACTTGGTATCAGTGCAGCATTTTGAGTATTCTAGATACTGTAGAAAGTAAATCATACTTCAAGTATAAAATGATAAAAATGATAAAATCAACATGTTCCCTACAGAGAAGATTTATTTTGAACTCTAATATTGACGTGGCCCTTTAAAGTATGGAGAACTGCAACCTCGACTGCCTCAATTGAAGGGCGTCTAAATAGACCCATTTGGACAGCTAGGCAATTGTAAGCGCAACTGGGTCCAAGGTGAAAAATGTGATTGAAGTGCTGTAGATGTTTGGGAAAAACAAGTTAAGGGAGATTGAATCACCATTGCTCTCTGTTTGCTTCCTGAGTTATTAATGCCATAGGGCCTTCCTGTTATGTTTATCTGTCTACGCCTAGAGTTTTTGAAGACTGACAAAAAGATCTGAGTTGGGGTTTTTTTTTTTTTTTGTTTTTTTTAAATGGCATTTGTTAAGCATTTAGTATGTGCCAGACTCTGTAACAAGCACTGGGGTATATACAAAATAATCATGTTGGACACAGATTCTGTCCTACATGGGGCTCGCAGTCTAAATAGTAGTTCTGTTTCACAAGAAGAAATTCAGAAACATTTCTACTTCCTCCTTGGTGCTAAATCTGAGAGGTCTTGCCTTTCCTATGGAGAGGCCTTTGAAATGACCAGTGTGCCTCTCAACAGAAAGATGTTAAGAGCTAGTGTTTACCTTATACAGACCATCCGGCTTCTAATAGCCATTTGTTCTGGGAAGTGCCACATCATAATATTAGTTATGGTATTTGCTAAGCATTTAGTATGCCTCTGAACTAAGTGCTGGGGTACAGCAAAGATAATCAGGTCAGATCCGGTCTCTGTCCCACATGTGGATCACAGTCCAAGTGGGAGAGAGAATAGGTATTTAATGATGAATAAACTGAGGCATAGAGAAGTGATGCACATAGTAAGTGCTCAATAAATATCATTGAATGAATGATTTATCCAAGGTCACACAGCAGGCAAGTGGCAGAGCCAAGATTAGACCACACTCCCACGCTCTTTCTAATAGGCCACACTGCTCAATTTTTAATCATTCTCTCTATTTTTGTGCTGAAAAGTCATAAGATTATCCAAGCACTATGAACCTGATTTGTCACATTACTCTTTTTTGGTGATGCTCTCTGCTTTCCTCCTGTCAAAGGTGCATTTATACCCATCTCTCACTCAGTTTCAACAAAAACACTGGATGCTTTTATATCTGTTTTATTTTTTACCACTGAACCCCCCAGATCCACAGCTCAGATGTGGTGCAAGTGAAAGCTCTGGACCAAGTGGGGTGCTCCAGGGATTTCCCCCTGGAGAAATGCTCTGGAACAGCCCCAAATTTCCACAAAATTTACATCACACTGAATGCCCAAAAGATGCATGTAATGCTGTGTGCTTCCTCTTCGACTGTTTCTGGGGGACCCTTCAGTGGGTACTGCAGCTGCCCATAAATCAGTGGAATTTACTGAGTGCTTACTATAATAATAATAATTGTGGTATTTGTTAAGCTCTTACTATGTGCCAGGGGCTGTACTAAGCCCTTGAGTGGCTACAAGCAAATCGGGTTGGATACAGTCCCTGTTCCACATGAGGCTCACAATCTAAATCCCAATTTTACAGATGAGATAACTGAGGCACAGAGAAATGAAGCAACTTGTCCAAGGTCATCTAGACAAGTGGGAGAGTCAGGATTAGAACCCAGGACCTTCTGACTCCCAGGCCTGGGCTCTATCCACTAGTCCTTGCTGCTTCTCAGTGCAGAGTACTGTATTTAGTGCTTGGGAGAGTAGACTATGACAGAATTAGAGACACGTTCCCTGCCCATAACAAGCTGCAGTGGGAATTATATTGTTGAATGAAACTACTGTATTCTGTTAAATCAGAAATGTAGTTAGAGATCATTTCGGATCATGGTTGCCACGGAGTTTAAACTTCTAATAGAAATTCATTTCATGGGCAGATGCTACTGTGTAGCCAGAAGTAATTCAGTTTCAAAACTGGCTCCTTTTTGAAAGTGGCGGATGCAGATGATTTCAGATTTAAGGCATCCATTGCCAGGTTGGACAGAGAATATCAGAATTTCAGATCTGTTACATACTCTCCTTCAAACTCCTGAAGGAATGATTCACCTAATTAAGATTGGGTCTATATAAAGCAAGGGTATCCAAGAATCTTGAATTAAATGTATTTTTCCAATTCTGTTATGTGTACAAGGTCTATAATGAAACAAAGGAAGAAAGTAAACACATTATTTGGTTGCGGGTGCCTAGCCGTTGGATCAAATGGCTGGAAACTGAAAGTCCCCAGTTGCATCAGTAATGAAATGCAGACCAATAGCAGGAAAGCAAAACAGGACTTTCCCAGCTCTGAGGTGTGGGGAGGGGAGGAGAGACAAGCAGAGAAGTGAGAGGACAGAAGGACATTAGGCCATGAGGACTGTGAGAAATGCAGGAGCAAGTGTCCTAATCAGGCATTTGGTCCTCCCGGTGGTGGTACCAAGGGTGCTTGACAGTTTCCCCTCCTTTTTATCTATCTTCATGATTCGGGAAGCCGAAAGTGCAGGTTTCAACTTGACAGATGTTAGGTGCGCTTGAACAAATCCACCTCCAGTGGATAATAGATACAGTCTTCTACTATGTAAGCTCGTTGTGGGTAGGGAATGTGTCTGTTTATTGTTATATTGTATTCTCCCAAGGGCTTAGTACAGTGTTTTGCACACAGTAAGCACCCAATAAATACGATTGAATAAATGCGTAATGCATTCTTAGTCCTCCCCCATCTTCTGTACTGCAATCCTCTGCTGAGAAGCTGACTCTGCTCATATCAATCCATCAATAGTATTTATTGAGTGCTTACTGTGGGTAGAGCACAGTACTAAAGTCCTGGAAAAGTACAGTACAATGAGCTTACCATTTAGAAACTCAGACCCAAGATGTTTGGTGTCAGAAAGAAACTCATTTAAAAATCCCCATCCTCCATACACACCTTCTTAGCCTTGGGATTTTTTCTCCTAACATCTTGTGTACAGAGTAAAAAGCTCCATCTCTAGATATGCTTTTGTCCTCAGTGGGTAAAGCATATTTGTGACAAGCAGCAAGATTTTTAGATTAAGACAATGGATAAGGGTACCATGTTATAAACAACTGCTATCCATTTGACTCGGTACCCACAGAAAGGGAGAAGAAGCTAAAGTTGGTCATTTATCCATCAGAGCTGGCTGAGAGATTCTTCGTTTTTATTCAGTAGTATTTATTGAGCGCTTACTATGTGCAGAGCACTGTACTAAGCGCTTGGAATGAACAAGTCGGCAACAGATAGAGACAGTCCCTGCCGTTTGACGGGCTTACAGTTTTCATTCCTCATTGGAATTTGTGTAATTTATTGTCCAATTTCTCAGTGAGAAAGATAATTAACCTTTAGTAGCTCATACAGCAGCTTATTTAAAACATTTATTAATAAAAATAATAATAGTAATAATGGTATTTAAGTACTATGTGCCAGGCACTGTTCTAAGCATTGAAGTAGATACAAAATAATCAGGTTGGACAAAATCCCTGTACCTCACAGGGCTCACACTCTTAATCCCCATTCTACAGATGAGGGAACGGAGGCACAGAGACATTAAGTGACTTGCCCAAGGTCACACAGACAAGTGTCAGAGCCAAGATTGAAACCCATGACCTTTTGATTCCCAGGCCTGTGCTTTATTCATTCAATAGTATTTATTGAGCGCTTACTATGTGCAGGGCACTGTATTAAGCACTTTATCCACTAGGCCATGCTGAGGGGATGACAAATGGGATGGAATGAATGGACCCAGATTAATATCAATGAGAACAGCCCAGAACCTGGATTTCAGCAACTGGCAGAACAAGTAGAAAGTCACTTTCCAACCCGAGACCAGTTCACGTCCAACAGAGGCCTGATGTAGGGTTGCAAAGGCCAAGGGATGGCCTCCTTCTGGGAGTGACGGGAACCTAGAACTGCCAATCAGAGGGAATCTATGGGGCACTCCATCTTTTGTGCATCCAGAATCTACGATGGAAATTATTCTGGTAAGTCTCAATTGCTTCCACATTGTTTGGCTAAGTCCCAAGCCCACTTTTCTTCCCCTTCTCCCTGTCATGCTATTCCTTTCATATCCTGCTCTCTGTGGGGTTCCTACAGTATCCAATAAAGTACAGAGATATGAAATGTGGGATAGGCATTTTTTCCATAATTCTTTTCCTCAGGCACTGCCTTAGCCAGACTTCTTGGTTCAGGTGTTGAAGCAGTGCAGAACTCTGTAGGTCAACTGTTCTCTGTTGCCTACTTCCCGCTGAGCTTCTCCTGTAGTTAGACCCTAGTTTGTCCCATATCTCTCTCCCAGATTGTTTGGTTTGAAAACACAATTTCAAGCCTCCTCTCCCTTTGCCCTCACACTATTTCATGAACCCCAGGGTAAACCCAAGCTGCTTCTTCCCCTCCTCCCTTTCCTCTCACCTCCTCTTTCTCCCTTTTCCAAAAGGTCAGGGGAATTGCTTTATGGAGGCAAGAAGTACAGTTTGCTGATCTGTGTTTATAGCACTCCTTTGTATTTTGAAATAATCAAGGATTGACAATACCAAGCTCCTTCTGGATCTTCTGATTGAGAAATGGTGGGTGAGAGAGCAGTTGACATTGGGAGAACCCAACAGGATGTTCCACAAGCCAAGTAGTGAACCTTGAACTCCTGTGGCAGAGTGGTCAGCTTTTTTAGCTTAAGCTGCTTGATGATTCTTAATTGGCATCAAATCTGATATTATTACTATTAATAATAATCATATTTATTGAGCACTTACCATGGGCAAAACACTCTATAAGTGCTTGGGAAAGTACAAAACACCATCAAACACATTGCTTGCCCACAACGAGCTCACAGTGTAGAGAGGGAGGTGAATATAAATAAATAGATAGTTGGCAGTTTTTAGTGAAAACCTTTCTATTTGCATTGTGCACTTTGTGTAGCAAGCCTTTCCCAAATAGCCTATTTCTGAATTTCAAGTCAGGCAGTCAATTCATCCAACAGCTCATTACCTGGGGTGCCAAGTTTCTGTGATTAAGATATGGACATGGAGCCTGTAGTATTTACCGGAAAACCTCTGAGGTTGTGCCTCTTCCTAGCATTGCACTTTGTGGCATTTGTTCTGTCAAAACAGCGCTACAACATCTAATTGGAGTTGAAGGTCTTAGCACCATGCTTTGCTCACAAAAGGTTCTCAATAAATACTATTGATTGACTCACTTTCGATTGTTGGCTAATATCTGCATTCTCCATTTTTTTAAGATAATAATACTAATTCTGGTATTTGATAAGTGCTTACTATGTGCCAGGATCCCACCACATTACACCCTTTTAAATAAAGGGTTAAATATTATAATTTTTCACTTTACAGTTGGAGAGATTGAACAATGGAGAGGGTTAAACCCAAGATCGTACATCTGAACATCAGAGTAGGGAGAAGTTTCTTGATTCCAGGTCATGTGTTCAATGCACTAGAATTGATTGTCTCTGAGTTATTCAGTTCATTCATGTGGATTTCCGGAACAGTTATTGTTCTCTGATCCTGTGGCTCTTACTGATTCTGATTCTGATTCTGACCATGGCTAGAGAAGAATTGGCATAATACCAGATGATCTGCAGTCATAGGGTTAAAATGGGAACTGTTTTTTATCCTTATACATAAAACTGTCCAGCTCCTAGAAAATTTCATCTAATAGCCATCCTGATGTGATCATCCTCTAAAGTCTTAGGAATAGGAAAAAAAAAAGAAATCCTCCTAATGTGAATATTTTAGAAGTTCTATAGAATAAACTCAATTTCCCACTTTCTGTGGTGATTGTTGAGCTGGCATAATGGTGCCCAGGAGTTCTTATTGTTGAAAAAATTTATCCAAATGTATGAACTATTCCCTGGGAGTTAGTTAAGATCAGTAGTCCCGACACTACGGCCTGCCCAGCCCAGTATTAATAATAATAATGGTATTTAAGAGCTTACTATTTACCAAGCACTGTTCTAAGTGCTGGGGTAGATACAAGGTAATCAGGTTGTCCCACGTGGGGCTCACAATCTTCATCCCCATTTGACAGATGACAGAACTGAGGTCCAGAGAAGTTAAGTGACTTGCCCAAAGTCACCCAGTTGACAAGTGGAAGAGTTGGGATTCGAACCCATGACCTCTGACTCCCAAGCCCATGCTCTTTCCACTAAGCCACACTGCTTCTGTTGCTGACAATGGGGACAAAGGTTGCATGGAAGAACAGAGCGATGCTGCTCTCTTTAACAGTCATTTTAACGGCTATGGAAGGACAATGTAATATCTGGAACATTCCCTAATAATAATAATTATGGTATTTGATAATAGCTTACTTTGTGCGAGGCACTGTACTAAGCACTGGAGTAGATACAAGGGAATTGGATTGGATATAGTTCCTGTCCCATACAGGGCTCACAATCTTAATCCCCATTTTCCAGGTAACTGAGGTAACTGAGGCCCAGTGAAGTGACTTACCCAAGATCACACAGCAGACATGAGGTAGAGCAGACATGATTAGAACCCAGGTCCTTCTGACTCCCAGGCCTGTGCTTTATCCATCAAGCCGTGTTGTTTCTCCGAGTAATTCCTAATGGATATCTTCTCCCTTTCTAGACTGTGAGCTTCTTGTGGGCAGGGAAAGTGTCCACCAACTATGTTCTATTGTGGTCTCCCAAGTGCTTAGTATAATGCTCTGCAAATAGTAAGTGCTTAGTAAATATGATTAATCATCCGTTAATTTACCCAATCAATCAGTATTACTTATGGCATGCCCACAGTGAACGGAGCTACTGAGTTTTTGAATGGTAGAATGGAAATTAAAGGCAAAGTATAGGCCCGTGATTATCTCAGAACAAAATGTGGGGGACAAGGAAGCTAAAGTTATTTTAAACTTGTGGGAGCAGGAGGAAAAACATAGTTATGACTAGTTTTAGCGAGAGTATAGCAAGGGGAAATGAATAGAGGAAGCAGTGGAAAGAGCACAGGTGGCGGAAGTGAGAAGATCTAGGTTTGAATCCCAGATCTGCTGTGAGGCATTGGGGAAGTTACTTAACCTCTCTGAACTCCAGTTAACTCATTTGTAAAAAAAAGGATGAAATAGAATGTGAGCCTCATGAGGGACAGGGATTGGGTCTGATGTCAAAACCCCAGCACCTTAGCAGTGTGTGTGACGTAGTAAGCACTTTTCATTCAATAGTATTTATTGAGCGCTTACTATGTGCAGAGCACTGTACTAAGCGCTTGGGATGAACAAGTCGGCAACAGATAGAGACAGTCCCTGCCGTTTGACGGGCTTACAGTCTAATCGGGGGAGACGGACAGACAAGAACAATGGCACTAAACAGCGTCAAGGGGAAGAACATCTCGTAAAAACAATGGCAACTAAATAGAATCAAGGCGATGTACAATTCATTAACAAAATAAATAGGGTAACGAAAATATATACAGTTGAGCGGACGAGTACAGTGCTGTGGGGATGGGAAGGGAGAGGTAGAGGAGCAGAGGGAAAAGGGGAAAATGAGGCTTTAGCTGCGGAGAGGTAAAGGGGGGATGGCAGAGGGAGTAGAGGGGGAAGAGGAGCTCAGTCTGGGAACGCCTCTTGGAGGAGGTGATTTTTAAGTAAGGTTTTGAAGAGGGAAAGAGAATCAGTTTGGCGGAGGTGAGGAGGGAGGGCGTTCCAGGACCGCGGGAGGACGTGACCCAGGGGTCGACGGTGGGATAGGCGAGACCGAGGGACGGCGAGGAGGTGGGCGGCGGAGGAGCGGAGCGTGCGGGGTGGGCGGTAGAAAGAGAGAAGGGAGGAGAGGTAGGAAGGGGCAAGGTGATGGAGAGCCTTGAAGCCTAGAGTGAGGAGTTTTTGTTTGGAGCGGAGGTCGATAGGCAACCACTGGAGTTGTTTAAGAAGGGGAGTGACATGCCCAGATCGTTTCTGCAGGAAGATGAGCCGGGCAGCGGAGTGAAGAATAGACCGGAGCGGGGCGAGAGAGGAGGAAGGGAGGTCAGAGAGAAGGCTGACACAGTAGTCTAGCCGGGATATAACGAGGGCCCGTAATAGTAAGGTAGCCGTTTGGGTGGAGAGGAAAGGGCAGATCTTGGCGATATTGTAGAGATGAAACCGGCAGGTCTTGGTAACGGATAGGATGTGTGGGGTTGTTAGATGCTATCAATATTATTATTACTAGAATATGTAAATAGATATATCCATGAGTGTTAAGGATGGCTGTTGGAAATTAATTGGGGAAGGCTTCCTGGAGGAGGTAGGATTTCAGACGGGGAAAGCTGTGGTGGCAGATTTGAGGAAGGAGTGGGTTCCAGGCAGGGAAGAGGCACTAGAGGAGCGGAGTGTGCGGATTGAGTTGTAGTAGGGGGTCAGTGAGAAGTCAGCACCCAGAAGCAGCTGAAGGAACTAAGACAACTTTCCAAGTGCCTGAGAGATGACTCCTTAGCAACCAGGAGAATCCAGCTCATTTTTGTTTGAATTTGGATTTTTCCCCCCCATTAAAAGTGCATACAGAGTCTATTCCCCTGAGAAGATTCAGGGTGTGGAAACTTTTGAGGTATCGTTCATCCAATTTTGACTCTTCTCTAGTCAAAAATAACTATATTTATTCTTTAACTGGAAAAAAATTGTTTCCCTACCCTCAGAGCAAAATGATGTTAGCTCAAATTTTTGGAAACCATCACTGATGTTCGATATTTACTCAAGCAGTGCACTATGTTGTCCTGAAAAGTGAGGATACAATAAGCTGGAAGAGTGGTAACACCATTTTAAAGGCTCCAGTGAAAGGATCCTTTGCAGTGAACTAGGACTTAGAAGAGTTAGGAGGTGATGGCAGCAGATAGAGCGGCTTTTCCTAGGACAATTGAAATGGGATGGTTCTTCTAGAATCTACGCTCTGAAAAGATAGTGATACCAAGGAGGAGAATCCAAAACATCTTCAGCTTTGTCATAAAGTGAACTTCTCAGCATGGCAAAGGACTATCTTTTTGGTCATGCATAGGTATTTCAGCCCCATCCACCCATAAAATACAGTCTAATAACCAGTGCAATATTTTTGACCTTGAAGGACAGCAAAATAATTATTTAACAATCAAAGCTGTTGTGAAGCAGCGTGGCTCAGTGGAAAGAGCACGGGCTTTGGAGTCAGAGGTTATAGGTTCGAATCCCAGCTCGGCCACTTGTCAGCTCTATGACTTTGGGCAAGTCACTGAACTTCTCAGTGCCTCAGTTCCCTCATCTGTAAAATGGGGATTAAGACGGTGAGCCCCACCTGGGACAACCTGATTCCCCTGTGTCTACCCCAGCGCTTAGAACAGTGCTCGGCACATAGTAAGCGCTTAACAAATACCAACATTATTATTCTTTAGAAGGTCTGGGTGATTGAAAAATAGGATTTTAATCTGTAGTGAAGCTATTGCCTTCTGTAAAATGAAAGTTGTAGTATGAAGATTGGTTCTCATATGATAGGCCACTTTGCATTTTTTTGAGAAGTGACTTTATGAAGCTGAAAGACCCTTCAAATTTTTAATCCTTCAATGATTTGGTTGAAAAAGCAATAGTTAGTGTAGGAAATTAGAAAGGGTTAATTCACACCAGGCATGCTCTCTAAATAGGAACATGCTTGAAGTCTAATGTTTACCATTAACCTTTAGACTCTAAGTTTTTTGAGGGCAGGGATTGTGTCTACCAACTGAATTGTACTCAATCAAGTGCTTACTATAGTGCTCTACACCCAGTCAGTGATCAAACACGGTTGATTAGGATGAGGATCAAATTTTTCCTACGTTAACCGGCATGCAAGGGAGTGCTCTCCCCCCACAGTCCTCCCCTTCACCCAGATGACTTGCTCAGTACCCCTGAGAACGAGGGCCTGGCATCCAGTGTTCTGCACAGAGTGATTGCCTGAACAATACAGATGCCTGACTGTCACTCCCTCTCCCCCTGAGGAGAGTCCTGTGAGGTAAGAGGCCAGAATTTGGAGAAAGCAAAACAGAATAAGCCGAGGTTAGTGCTGCCTCCAGCCTCCTCCATTGCCTCCCCATTTTCCAGCTGGCCTGGTTGGAACCTAGCTGAGTGCTACAATGCCTGCTTGGGTGGGAAGAGAGGGGAGAAACAGTCTCCTCTCTGCACCCATGTGAACTGGTTCACTCTCTTCTTTGGGCTGGGATTCAAGCACACGGAAGCATTTCTCCACACTGCTTGTCAACAAATGTTCTAGCATCTATATGGTATAATATGGCCTGTGTGCTAAAATAATAGCCGTGGGAAGGGAAATGTTAAACAAGACAATGATCTGAAGAATGCTGTTGGATATTGAACTTGCTGAACACTAATAGTATTGTGGATAAAATCGTACCATGTCGAATCTTTGCCCAAAGTTGGGACTGCACCCAATCACTCTTCTGTGGTTTCAGAAAGTTTATTTGTTTTCATTTTTTTCTTGCCCCGGCCCCTACCTGTTTTGGGTCTTACAAAGGATTGGGTGCCAGAATAATGCGCCCTGAACTGTGCCAAGTTGAAGAAAACTGATTACTAGATCAGGACTTACCCTGTGGTCTAGAGCAGTAATATTAAAGAGGATGGTATGTATTAAACGCTTACTATGTGCAGATCACTGTGCAAACTGGGGTACACCCAAGATGATCAAATTGAGCGCAGTCCTTGACCCACCTAGGGCTCACAATCTAAAAGGGAGAAAGAGCAGGTATTTTATTGGGTTCCTACCTATTTTGCAGATGAGGAAATTGAGGCCCTGAGAAGTTGTTGTCCCCAAGGTTACAAAGCAGCAAAGTAGTTAGGCCAGTACTAGAACCTGGGTCTCATGATTCCCACGTTCCTGCTTTTTCCACTAGGCCATGCTGCCTCCTCTTCTTATATACCTCTCCCCATTTCAGTTTTTCATTTATAAAATAGGATTTCAAAGGCCACATTGCTTCTGAATTTTTCAAGCTAAAAAACAATCTGGTTTGCCTGAGTTCTCCCAGAAACAGGAAATATGAATTTTTATTTGGATAATTCAGAGCAGGCTGTCTGCATCATCCTTATTGACACCTAATTTCCAAGCCAAAGTGTGACCATGGGTTCAGTTTCCCTGAAGTAAAATTCACCACTCTTCTGGAGAGGTTGAACAAGTAGCCATTTGCTGAAATCCAGTGCTTTCTCAATAAGCCTACACAAATACTAACTTGGGGTATTATTGTTCAATTTCAAAATATGTTTTTCTTATTTCTAGTCTGTTTAAAACCACAAAGTACTGAAGTTTCTCAAAGAAAACCCAATCAAATATGGTTCTGATTCCAAAGAGGTTTGGGTAAAGGTGGCTAACTGTCTGAACTCTGAGATGATATTTGAGGTTTTTTCATTGCTACTTAAAATAATCCCATTGTGTGTTAATATCCAAAAAAGTTGACATTAACTGTTCCAGATCACTGGCTTCTGAGTTCCATCATCCAATTCTGCTCAGTGCTGGGGAAGACATAGCTCCAGATCTATTTTTAGATTGTAAAGGTCAGCAATAGGTGTCCTTGTACCAAGTTGCCGTTAACAGTGAGTTCTTTGGTATAGAGTCTGAAAGCAAACTGTCCACAAGAATTCTCTTAAGGTTTTATTAAGATGGCACATATTTAGATGCAGGTGACTATCTGGGGAAGAGTGGAGTTCCTGTGTGTGTGTAGAAGTTAGTTTAAAATTTGTAAGAGCTGTTGCCCAGAGCACAAACCTACCTGACACCAATATTCCATGTTCCTGAGCAACAAGCTTGTAAATACACTGTGGGTGGTAGCGTTCTAATGCTGAAAGTGGTTCAGCCCAGAACCTCCCTGATGAGCTAGGCACTGTATTGCATTTGCCCATGACACAGACATTTCTCCCAAGGAGCTCATCTTCTGAAGGGTCACGGTACTACAGCGTTATGCCAACAAGCACTGATCATTATTTTTTTGAAGTATTAGAGTAATAAGGTAGAGATTATATGCATCAAAATTAAGTTACTGTGAGATCTGCATGTCTAGAATGGAAGTAAAAATATTTTATCTGATTTGGAAATAGCCACTTGTCTACTTAGAAAAGTTGTGGAGTTGTGATCTACTTTGTGACCCATCAGAAATCTGAGAGTGAGAAGCAGCGTGGCCTAATGGGAAGAGAGTGGGTTTGGGAATCAGAGGCCTGGTTTCTAATCCCGGCTCTGCCAATTGCTTGTTGTGACCTTGGCCAAGTCACTAAACTTCTCTGTGCCTCAGTTATCCTGTGAATCCCATGTAGGATGGGGCCTGTCTATTCTAATTAATATCTACCACGGTGCTTAGAACTGTGTTTAACCCATAGTAACCACTTAATACCATAAAAAGTGGACATGTATGTAATAAAATGTCTGTTATATAGCATTTTATAGTCTGTGTTATGGTTCAGATGGCACAAGTGTGTCATCTGGTCTCACATCATGCTACTCAAGTTCAGCCTGCCTTTCCAATCTTTTTGATGCTGTCTTTTTTTCTTGTGTGACATGGAGACTGAGCACATTGAAGTCATGTCATGTTAAAAATGCAGAGATGCAGAAGCTGCATGCTTAGGTCAAAGACACAAGGCAGATGCCCTGGGGATGGAGGACCCTGGGGCCCTTCAGCCTTCTGCTGGCTGTGGAGCTGTTGGGGGAGGGGTGGCAGCCGGCCATATAAGGACAACACCAACCCCAATAGCCATTTGCTTTGAATTGACAGTTAAGCTAATGGCTGTTGCAGCTGGTGTCCAATTTTTGTTTGCTACAAATGGATGCTGTAGGGCACAGACAGTATAACCCCTGATGGAGGTGAATTTAAGGAATTTTGAGCCATATGATGTGTTCTTACAGCACAACTTAAAAAAAATCTACAATGAACCTCTGCTACTCACCCAGTGGAAGAAAGTATTCATGTAGGGTCAATAAAATGGTGTTGGTTTGATTCAGTCAAACATGACATTTAGCTATTTATTAAGAGCTGATAAGGTGGAGAGTAGAGGACTGCTGGATGGATTTGAGGAGAATCCTCACCTACATCCTCTTGGTCCAATGGAAGTGTAACAAAATGTCTGCCATGTTTTAATGGTATTGGTTAAGCACTTACTATGTGTCAAACAGTGTTCTAAATGCTGGTGTAGGTGCAGGTTAATTAGGTTGGATATAGCCCCTCTCCCTCATGGGGCTCACAGTCTGTGTAGGAGGGAGAATTTAATCCCCATTGTACAATCGAGGAAACTAAGGATACAGAAGTTGTGACTTGCCCAAGGTCACACAACAAGCAGCTGGCAGAGCTGGGTTTAGAACCCAGATCCTCTGACTCCCATGCCTATGCTTTTTCCACTAGACCACCCTGCTTCCCCACTGGGGAAGTTGGGGCTGCATTTCTAGAAATACTTGGTAAGGAGGGCCCCCTCTCTTGGAGATTTCAGTAACGATTATAGTGCCTTTCTCCATGAGTTTTTGTCATCTTCATCCAGAGTCCAATGATGTAGCAACGCAGACCCCTCCCTGCGTTCATTTGACGGATGATTAATCACATCTTGAGCCGTTGGTTGTAAACCTACAACAGCAGCGGGAGGAGGAATACACAGAAGTGAAATAATATTTCAGGTTTAACACATTATAATTAGTTTCCCACAGGCTTAATCCAGTGTCTTTTACTCTAATAGGAAGCCAGTAGCTGGGGTACCATTTAATTATTTGCTAACTGTGATGCAGTGCACCTTGCAAACATCTCCTAGCTTTCCCACCCCTGCAGATAGTAGCAGAGGGCAAGACGTGGGAACCTTTCGTAGATTAAGCAATGTAGCAGCATCATTTTCAAACTCGCCAAGAGGACATTCCATCCCCTAGGCTATTGATCTCAGCCATTGTCTAGAGATGGGAGGGTCCCATTGGAACCCAGAGTGTAGACTTCTTTGTCATTTCTTCTTTTTTTTACTTTTGAACAGTTGGAAGCATTTCAGCCTGGGAGAAACATTTCCTCTGGGTCAAAGCATTGCAATGATTTGGTAAAATTTGTGTTTTGTTGTTTTTTTCCCCTTGCTGGCTAGTTTTGGTCGACTTTGCTCACTTAAGCGATAAAGTGGCTTTGTGGGATCAACTTGTTTATATCACCCCAGCCAAATGAGTGAGTTTGGATGCTCTTATTGGAAAATCCCAGCTGGATTCTAGTAGAAACACCACCTTTGTGGGCCCAGTTGGAGAACTTGTGGGAATGGGCAGAGTTGCATTAAAGTGGTTCTGTTCTCCACCCATCCTGGAATAAGGCCAAGAGCATCATGGAGACAGGGTAGTTAGCTTTGAGGAGTGATGGAACTTTGTGGTTTCCTCTCCAGCTGTTCTTTAATCTGAATCAGTTTGGCTTGGGAACCCTCTTTTTTTAATGGTACTTAACCAGCGCTTACTATGTACCAAGCACTCTACTAAATTCTGGGTAGGTCCAAGATAATCAGGTTGCTCCCAATCCCTGTTCTACTTAAGGCTCACAATCTAAGTAGAGAGGCATAGGATTTAATCCCCATTTTGCATATGAGAGAACCAAGGCACCGAGAATTTAAGTGACTCGCTCAAGATGGCAGAGCTAGGATTAGAACCCAGGTCCCCCGACTCCCAGGACCATACTCTTTCCACTTGGCCTTGCTGCTTAGTAGCACTTGTGGGTTTACATCCTTTCTCAGTCTTGCACTTAAGAGGAATGTTCTCCTCAGTGGGGTATGCTTGGTGGAATGGGTGGAGGTGGTTGGGGAGAAGTATGGAGGACAAGTAGAGGCACTGCCCTGAGAAAGGGCAGAAGCTCAAAAATCGTATTCTCAACTCAGTGGATTCAATCTTAATAGATGCAAAATTTAATGACATTATATAGAGTGGTGAAGAAAGCTCCTTGTTGAGGCTGAAATGGCTTGCAGGCCTGAACTGAATGTGGGTGGTACAACATGCTTCACCATGTTGGTACGATTAGCCAGGTATGTTTGCATGTGCCTGATAATGTTACTTTACCGAGTTCCTCAAGGCAAAATGTTAATTCACTCTACAATATTAGGCTCCATGTTTTGGGGATGCATCTCTCACTGAGGCATCTGAGGGACCAAAAAGAAGCCAAATTAACTCTAGTCTCCATTTAATTTGTCCCTATGAGGAAAATTTAGTATGAGGAGGGGAACAAGACATGAGATCTTGCCTCTCTCAAATTGCTGTCAAAAAGGAAGGAAGGTGGGGCTCTGCAGCTGTTTTTAACATTAATAATAAGAATGGCATTTGTTAAGTGCTTACTATGTTCTAGGCACTGGGGTAGATACAAGATAATCAAGTCCTACATGGGGCTCACAGTCTAAATAGGAGGGAGAATGGGTATTGAATCCCTATTTTGCAGATGAGGGAACTGAGGGACAAAGAAGTTAAGTGACTTGTCCAAGGTCACACAGCACGTAAGAGGTGGAACGGGGATTAGAACCCAGTTCCTTAATGGGGAAGGGAGTGGTCGACCCCCAGAGAGTGAATTAGAAATTCTGAATAGCTGTTCAAAGAAGCAGGTGACTTTCAGGACTTTAGAAGCAGAAATATTGTCTTTTATATGCCTAATTAGTCTCCACTCTTTTTTTTAGTACTTGTCAAGCACTTACTTTGTGGCAATCACTACTGGCTTTAAAGCTCTCCATCACCTTGCCCCTTCTTACCTCACATCGCTTCTCACCTTCTACATCCCAGTTCACACACTCCGCTCCTCTGGTGCTAACCTTCTCAGTGTGCCTCGATCTCGCCTGTCTCTCTGTCGACCCCTGGCCCACTTCCTACCTCTGGCCTGGAACGCCCTCCCCCTCATATCTGTCAAACAGTCACTCTCTTCCCCCCCCTTCACAGCTCTACTAAAGGCTCACCTCCTCCAAGAGGCCTTCCCAGACTAAGCCCCCCTTTTCCTCAGCTCCTCCTCCCTTCCGCGTCACCTCGACTCTCTCCCTTTGCTCTTCCCCCCACAACCCCACAGCACTTACATATATTTGTATATAGCTATAATTCTATTTATATTCCTGTTCACTTATTTTGATGCGTATATATCTATAATTCTATTTATTCATATTGACTGCTGTTTACTTGTTTTAATGTCTGTCTTCCCCCTTCTAGACTGTAAGCCTAGTGTCGGCAGGGATTGTTGCTCTTTATTACTGTATCGTACTTGCCAAGCACTAAGTACAGTGTTATGCACACAGTAAGTGCTCAATAAATACGATTGAATGAACAATTGAATGACGAGTACAGGAAGACGCTAGCTAAACCTTTACATAAGGCCTATGGGGAGAAGAGGCCCCTCCCAGTAGGACCCCCCAGAGACTTTCTCTGCTATGGAGATAGGTGGGGTGTGGCCCAGAACCTCATCTTCAGAGGATCATACCCCTTCAGAGGGACCATTCCTCCCAAGAGCAGCCCATCCCCAGAGCAGCACCGTCCCCAGCCGATCTGTCTGATTTTCTCTTCTATAATCTCTTGCCACCTTAAGAGTACCAGAATTGTACTTCTCTTTCTATGAAGATGGGTAAAGTTAGCATGGAAACCTGCACCAACCAGGGCTACTTGACCTCCGCCGCAGTTCTGGGACCCCTCTGAGTTACACCTGGAGAGTTTCCAGTACTCTACCAGACTCGACTGTGGGAGGGAGAGTCACGCAGAGGCATATCCCTTCCATTCTAAGCTTGGGCAGTTGCTAGCGAGGGGAAGGCAATCTGCCATGTCAAAACTCTCCTGTGCTGGGCAGCAGCAACATGGGAGAGAGTTGAGGGCGGAGACTCAAGTTTACTGTTTGGAAGGAGGCAGTGGTAAACCGCATCCATATTTTGACCAAGAAAACTCTATGGATCCACTACCAGAACGATGGCAGATGGAGGTGGGGCTTTCTGGGAGAGATGTGTCCATGGGGTCATATGAGTCGGAGACGACTCAGTGGCATAAGACTAAGACAAGATAGTTTGGGGAAATTTTCCTATAGCTGTACTTTAAACATCCATCTTCCCCGCTAATTTGTAAGATCCTCAAGGGGAGGGGTCAAGTCTACCCAAATCTATTATGCTGAGCTCTCCGGGTGCTGAGTACAATGCTGTACACAAAGTAAGAGCTCAAATGCCATTGGCCTTTCATGCCTTCAGCGCGTACCCAAAATCACCTCCTCACTAGACCTGCAGAAAAACCCCTATACAAGGAGAATCTGAAAGTTTTTGTATTGATCACATCTGAAGCCTTTTGAAGCCTGCGGTTTGTCCTCCAGGAAGAATTTGCAGGCAATTTTTTTTTTATTGGTATTAAAGTGCTTACTATGTGCTGGGCACTGTGTGAAGCTCTGAGGAAGATACAGGCTAATCAGGTTGGACACAGTCCATGTCTCAAGTGGGTCTCACAGTCTTATTCCCTATTTTAGATGTGATGTAACAGAGACAGAGGGAAAGGAAGTGACTTGCCCAAGGTCACACAGCAGACAGGCGACAGAGCTGGGATTAGAACCCAGGTCCCTGTGACTCACAAGCCCATGCTCTATCTACTTGCGCATCCTGCTTCCCTTTCTGAGTTTTTAGAAGCTTGAGTGACCAGAAGACCCGAGGATGTTACCCTGCTTGTTGCTCAGGCAAGCAAACACCACAGAGCTCCCTGTCTGCTCGTATCCATGGACATTTCCCATCTTGTCTAGGATCAAAGCCATTTGTAACTTGGACAGTTCTTTCTCCTGCATCAACAGTCCTCCTGATTCAAACCAGGCTTGGTCAAGTGTTGTGTCCTGAAACCCACATGCATGAAACCCATAAAATCGGTGACTTGTGATGAACAGCGACGATTTGAACTTTCTACTGCCTGAAAGACCAATTCAGATGAAGAAAACATGTCTCCTGGGAGTGAGCTATCTGGGCTGCTTCCCAGATCCCCACAGAGCCCAGGAGGAAAGGCCCCAGGGCTTTAAGGGGTCTGTGATTCAGCCATTGTTGTGCTCCTCCTGCTTTAATTCCTTCTGGACTTTATTAAACTCTTTGAAAAATAAGTTTGATTCAACTCCCTGTGCAGTAGACACCCAAGCACATGCCAGCCTCTTCTTAGAAAACAGTAGACTTAAAGGCAGGATGGGCAGAACGACTAATCTTGGAAACAAAGATTTCACATTCCTTTTTATCTTTGTTTCAGTGTTCATGGTGTGTTGCAACCCCACGAATTCACAGAGGGATTTAATTTAAAGAACCTTCCCAGATGATGTTTCATCCCCACGACTGGGAAAGGGAGAGGTGAGTGTTTGGCATGTAATTGATACCTGGTCGGATCGAGCTCAGGCTGTTCGGTAACGAATGCTATAATGGATGCTGCTGGGACCGTGCTCCCCGGGGGCTGGATTGGAAAGGTCTGCGCTTCTCTGGATTTTCCCAGTTCTGGTTGATTGCATTGTCTTTCGGACTCAGCCTGATCCTTTTCACATCCCTTCTGCTCAAGTAAAACTTCACTTCAGCCTCTATATCTTCTCCCTCTCCTGACCTGGAAGCCTGGCCAAGCCCTGGGTCCAGAGCACCCTTCCACTCTCATCATCCAGTGAACTTCCCTTCCCATCTTTCAAAGACAGTCTGAAAATTTCAGCCCCTGGCCTCTTCCCTCCTCCTCCTCTAGGAAGCCTTCCAGGTAGGAACAAAGGCCAAACTGTTCAGCCCAAAGCTCCCAGGGCCACAAGCAAACCAGGATGTTCTTTCTACTCTCCGTCTTTGATCTTGATGTTCTCAAGGCCACAGTTAATGACTCTCCTTAGATCAGGGCCCAGAAAGTCAGCTTCATCCAAGTAGCCTGCTTACATCAATGTCCCCAAACCAACATTCGAGGTCACCAACTATATCATTCTACACTTGTCCATCTTGCTTCCAGGAGTGTAAACTTCCTGTGGGTAAGGACGAGGTCTTCTTTGTATTTTATCCAGGGACTCCTCCAGCCCATTGCCAAAATAGGTTTCCCGGAAATCTTAGTCTGGGCTCCTTGACAGTTGGGAGTGGGAAGTCACGTGAATGGCTCACCAACTCCTCCAGAGATCAAGGGTCCCTTAGAGAGCTCAAGGCCCTAAGAGCTAGTGAGGTATTGCGGTTCTCTCTCATTTCCTTGCACTTCCCACGGCCCCACCCTCCCTCTGGCACAGGCATTCTCGTCTCAGGAGGTGCCTGAGTCACTGGTGCCAGAACAAGTTGGATATTTGCTTGACCTTTCTTTAGCCACTCACAGCCCTCGAACTGGTAGCACTTCCTGGCCCCAGGGCCACTGTCCATGAATCCAAACCATCCGGATGGGCCTGCATTGCTCCTGAAAGGTTTCCCCCCATCTGAGCTGGAGTGTATTCCATATGTGCGATGCTGAAAGCAAAATCCCTTTGCTCTGTGATTAGCCCTCACATGTGGCACCCATTTAGACAAAGAATTCAAGCCCAGAGATGGAAAGAGGGTTTTTTCATTGTTTTAATTTAAATTTTTTTGGTATGAAGTACATGGGTGTATGTACATATGACCATATACACCCTTTTTTATTGATTTCATGCCTGAGGACACATGGGTCGGACGTAAACCCAGTCCAAGCCAGCAGGTACAAGCCAACATTTGGGTTCCATTAATGAAAGAGAGCCCCTGTTCTGGGTAATGCCTGAGGAATACAGGACAAATGTGTGCTACTCAATTAGAATCAATTAGATTCTACTCCCTAGTTTTTACTCCTCCTTAAGGACCTCTTTTCCCATCTCCTTTTTTTCCTCTCTGAGAAATGGTTTTTCTTCCACTTTCCAGCTTTCTCTGCCGCAGCCTGGGACAAACCCTCAGCTATCTCCACAAAGATTCCTACTTCCCTCCAGGATTCCACAGCAAGAACCCCTGGATACTAAAACCTGGCAATTTACAGCCCTTCAGTTGTAAAAACCCAGCTAAAACCCAGTTTCTCCCTCTCGCCCTCCTCGCCCTTCTCTCTCTCTCCTTCTGTCTCCATCCTTCCTCCCCTTCTCTTTCTTTCTCCCTCTCGCCCCTCCTCCCCCATCTCATGGCCCATCCTACTCAGATTTCAGGTTAAGATTTTTCTTCCATTTTCCAACTTTTCCCGTTGCCTGAACCTCTAGTTCCAGACCATTAAGCAACAGTTTGCTCAATGCAAAAAACAATCCAAAGGAAAAAGAAGGGTGGGGAATGGATCACCTATCTAATCCCACGTCCTTCATGAAAATTGCTCACAAAGGGAAATATCTGCATGCCTAACCCTTCAGATTCTGGCAGACTTCTCCCAAATTAATGTCATTTTCCTTGAAATAAAAAGAGCCTTTATAGTAAATGGCCATTAAGCGGGTATAGTTGTTCAACTCACTGAGGGCTTTCCCCAAGAAAAACATAGAACCATCTCCTAGCTGAATAATGGAATCCAATTGGAACTGTTACTTTTGGCATTTCACTTAATCTTTTATGCATACGTCCCTTGCTGGTGATGCTGGATCACTATATCTTGCTTTCTTTAAGAACAGTCACCGAGGTCTAGTGTTTGGGCTATTGTACTAGATCCTGTATTTGGGGAATAAGCATATACGATGGATTTTAAAGTGTAGCCTTTCCTCCAATTGCAGAAAAAACATCCCATAGCGAGTGGAGACTTGTATTTCTTGTGTCTCCATTGTTGAATGTCAAGCATTTTGCCCAGTCTGGAAAAGTGTTTATGGGCGGAAGGTTCAGGCCATAAACTGGAGAGTTTGTACTCGGCTGAGGAACTCACCACCCACCCCTCTCACCCTCCCCTCCCACGCACACACACTCACAACCGACCCCAGCACATATACAATTCCCGGCTGCCCGAGCAGGTGGTTTGAGTGCAACTGACAGGTGTTATCTACTTTCCAAGTCAAGGACAACAGGCCTTTTCCCTCTTGCAAAAATCCTGGAACCAAAATATTTCTTTTTAAGGAAACCTTTCAAAGCCAAAGCGATTTGTTTCTGTCACAATCCGGAGGCTAATTCCCTCCGTGATGTTAGCTACAGCCTTAATTACACAATCACGAAAGTGCTAGCTCTGCACCTCGCATTGTGGCTGTGGAATAACTGGATTTGTTTTGGCGGCTCTGTCCCTGCTTGCTCAATATCCTTGAATCTTGGCAACCAAAGAGGCGCCTCCGTCCAGGCCCATATGACTTGGAGTTTGCAGTGCAGGGATATGTGAGGTCTCTGTAGATGGGCCTGTGTACTTATTGCTCTGAGAACAGCCCTGGCAGTTGAGTTAGAAGAATGTTTGCTTTGTGCAGCCTGAAAAAAACACAATGCCGAGGAGGAGATGAAACAGGACCAGGTATACGCTGTTGGCTTGCGAAGAGCAAGCACTGACTGGGGTGTGGAGCTAATACTAGTCCTTTGAACTTGGTAAACGAGGATGGAGAACATGCCTATGGGACACATTTCTAAGTAAGAAGGGCGGCGGTAGAATCTAGTTAGAGAAGTGGAGTAGGGGTCAACACTGCTTGACTCTTAACTCCTCACTGACTGCAAGCCCGGGATTAATCACTTGATTTTCCTTCTCTGATGGCAAGAATGAAACCTAAGAGTGCTTCCTATCTGTCTCCCTGAAGGATTGTGGGAGGATCTTTGCATTAAAGACCACAAAGTCAGGCGATCCGTGGTTGAAAGGTGCCAGAGGTCTGTAGTGCTAAAGGAGGAATCCATGTAATGTACGAAAATGCAGACTCTTTCCCTGTGGACCAAGGCAAGAATGCCAGCATTTTTATCTATGGAAATTCCTCATCGACGATTGACCTTTCTCAAATTCAGTGCAGCTGCAGCCCAAAACAGATGAAGTACTACTGGGATGGTATAATTAAAATACCTGATCGAGTTGCCGTTTAGTAGCATGATTATGGAGTTTCTCCTTTGAGGTTGAAAATTCTCAAGATGGCTTTTATTTTCTGGTTGGTTATCAAACGCCCAACCACATTAGAGGGAACCAGTGCCAGCATCCCCCTGCTCTACAGGTTGGGTCAAAATCTTAATTTAGAACTTGAGATAAAAATGAAGTGGGTATTGAAGAAAAATGGAAAAAATTGTTCTATGGCTGGGATGGAAGGTCATAAACCAGGTTATAATCACCCCAAAGGAAGGAATGAACTTGCAGGCCCATCAGCAGTAAATGAATTGTGCTGTGAGATAATTCAGGGTTATGAATACCACTCCTAAAATGAAAAACTAGATAGAAAAGAATGCTCACCAGGAAGCATGTAAGATAGGAAAAATATCAATATTTTCAAAACACACAAGCACAAGATGCACCAAAAATGTCAAAAGCATAAAATAGAAGGGAAATAGAGGGACAGAGATTAAAAAAAAAAAGTCTCAGTGTCTTCCCACCCGTTAGCATATTTTTTCATTGGCATCAGCTGTTTTCTTCATCTCCCGAATGATTTCATTCTCCATTTGGACACAGTTCCTATATAGAATGCTGTTGCTATGACCACCATTGTCCTCTGCCCCTTCCTAGGCCCCAAACTGTTTGTTCCTTTCCCCCCCCTCACATTTTACCCCATCTTTAACCACTGACCACACCAAGCAGTGTGGCCTAGTGGATAGAGCATGGGCTTGGGAGTCAGAAGGTCCTGGGTTCTATCCGGGCTCCGCCACTTGTCTGCTGTGTGACCTTGGGCAAGTCAGTTCACTTCTCTGTGCCTCAGTTACCTCATCTATAAAATGAGGATTAAGACTGTGAGCCCCATGTGTAAAAGGGACTGTGTCCAACCCAATTACCTTCTCTACCCCAGAGCTTAGTAGAGTGCCTGATACATAGTAAGTGCTTAACAAACACCACAGTTATTATTATTATTATTGTTATTATCAGCTCTCTCTCTCTCTCTTGATCCACTCCTATCCCAGCCCTTCATTTTCAGTCTTTTCCTGGACCACCTTCCTCCCACCACAACTATTCTTCTTCTGTCTTTTATTATTATTAGTCATATTAATTGAGTGCTTACTGTGTGCAAAGCACTTTTATACCATCTGTAGTGGCTTATGGCAGCAGCCTTTGGCAGGAGTTGGCTAGAGATTAGTGTAAAGCCAAGTACAGCAAAGACTAGTTTCCCCACTGACTAGCAGAAGGGTCTCTGACATGCCTTGTTTAGAACTCTCCCTGCTCCAGTCCTGACAGCCTACAGGGGAGAGAAACTCTTAGGAAAGGATGAAAGGGAAGAAAGTTCTGGTTGTTTCTCGAGTCTCTTGGGAAATGAATGCTCCAGTGGTTGCAGTGAATTGGGGTTGAGGGAGACCAGGTTTTCCCCAGAGCCACCTGATGTTTCCTATCTCCCAGTCCCCAACCACGGCAAATCATTTATAGCCAGTCAACCAACCAAGACAACTGAGCCAGCCAACCTCACCCACCGTGGTCCATTTCCTGGTTCAAGTGATGAACAGGTAGAGTGATTAGCACTTACCCTCACTGTCAGCCTCTCTTGGGTCTGAGCAACAACTGTTGGTGGCAATTCTTTATTTCGTACTGCAGTTTGGGTTAAATCCAAATGGTTCTCTATCCCTTTATCTTTAGGAGACGTCTTTTCTCCTTAATAAAGTTTTATGAGACTCCATTATCAAATGATTTGTGAAACCCAAGTGCAACCGGAATAGACCATTTTGTTCCATCTGATCCACTTCCCGATTTCCTTTGGTCACTTTCCTTTTTTTTTTTAATGATATTTGTTAAGCGCTTGCTCTGTGCTAGGTACTGTACTAAGAGCTGGAGTTGATACAAACTAATCAACTTGGGCACAGTCTATATTTATTTGGGGCTCACAGTCTTAACCCCCATTTTACAGATGAGATAACTGAGCCATAGAAAAGTGAAGTGACATGCTCCAGGTCACCCAGATAACAAATGGCCAAATGGGGATTAGGACCCAGGTCCTTCTGACTTCCAGGCCTGTGCTCTAGCCCCTAGGCCACACTGCTTTTCATGTTGCTTTGCTCTTCCTTCTCTTCCACTTCAGGGATCCCAAATGCAAAGACTTGAATAATAAAAAAGTCATTATTAATAATGTTATTTTATTACTTTTGTAGTATTAGTAATAATAGTAACAACAGTAGTATTTAAGTGCTTACTATGTACCGAGGCCTGTACTGTGCTGTGGGGCAGTTTCAAGTCAATCAGGTTGTACACAGTCCTTATCTCTCATAGTGCTCAAGGTAAAAATGTAGACCTAGGGTTTTTTTTATTATTTAAACAGAGGAAGTTTCAGGTTAATCCTGAACTCAATTTAGGCCTTTCTGATTTAAGAAAATACCAAAATAACATTTCATGATATTGCAACAGTTTAGAAAGTATCCCGGCTCTGCCACTTGTCTGCTCTGTGACCTTGGGCAAGTCACTTCACTTCTCTGGGCCTCAGCTACCTCATCTGTAAAATTGGGATTGAGACTGTGAGCCCTGTGTGGGACAAGGCTGAGTCCAACCTGATTTGCTTGAATCCACCCCAGCGCTTAGTACAGTGCCTGTCACATAGCAAGTGCTTAACGAATACCATTATTATTATTATTCCGAGACCAAGACAAGTTTAAAAACTGTCCAGGTTATGACACAGACTGAAGCTGGGAAATGCACACCTCAAGCTGACACTGATTCTCTGGGGGAAATAGTAAAGCATGAGTAACATCAATTTGGAATGGAATGTCAAGGTGAAAACCGAATTTCCAGATTGTGTGGCACTGACTGTCATAATAGAACATGGATTATAGTCTGATGATTCACTTGTACCAAAATGGAAATGGGAGTACTGCCAGTGCCAGTAGAGCTGAGAAGCAGCCTAAGCCCATTCAGCAGCCGATTTGTCTCCAAAGAGATAGTCTTTATACCTTCAAGAAGCTCTTCCCATCCCTGACGGTAGTCATGGTCATGGGTACTAATCCTGGCTCTGCCACTTGGCTGCTGTGTGACCATGGGCCAGTCACTTCACTTCTCTGTGCCTTAGTTACCTCATCTGTAAAATGGGAATTGAGACCGGGAGCCCAATGTGGGACAGGGGCTGTGTCTAACCTGATTTGCTTGTGTCCACAGTGCCTGGCACATAGTAAGTGCTTACCAAATCCTATAATTATCATTATTATTATTATTATTATTGTTCCATACTTGGGCCTCAGTCTTCAGAAAGGGAGCAGGAGACTGGGCAGCCAGTGGAAGAGAAATGGGGAAAGAGAAGGTAATGGAGTTAAGGTTTGTCACTCGATAGAAACAGGGCGGAGTCACCAGTGGCAAATGCGAGCCAAGAGCCAACCGTGGACTAGCAACATTAGGTCAATCAATCAAAAGTATTTATTGAGTGATTACTTTGTGCAGAGCACTGCACTAAGCACTTGGGAGAGCAGAGTATAACAGAATCTGCAGATATATTCCCTGTCCCTAATGAATTTAGTCTAGAGGGGGAGAAAGACATTAATATGAATAAATAAGTAGTTTATACAATTTAAAGATATGTATATAAATGCTGTGAGGCTGAGGGGGGGTGAATATTAAATGTCCAAAGGTCACAGATCATAGTGCATAGATGATACAGAAGGGAGAGTGAGGTGGGAAAAGAGGGATTAATCAGGGAAGACCTCTTGGAGAAGATGTGACCTTAATGTTTGGGACCTTAATATTGCTTAATATTGATAGGTCCTTAATAATTCATTTTCTCTAGATCTGTGAGATATTTATGGGGTCAGTTTTATCCTGTCCAGAGGCTCAGATTTTCATGAATCACTCCCCTTCCCACACAACCCTCGCCTCTCCGTACTTCAGCCTGGAGAGACTCAAGAGCAACTACAGAATTGCTTTCCATTGGAGCAAGATGATTCCTTCTGAGTTCAGGAGGACTGGATAGTTGGAGGGCAGCAGATTTCATAGCAAACCTTCTTCCCTCAGAAATGAATCCTGGCCTTAATGTGGTAAGGTGGGTCAATGCTACCCCACAGTCTCTCACCCCTTCCCCCACACCTTGCCCTACTTCCCAAAGGGGCTTGGACAAGAAAAATTTGTGTTCTGAGGATTTTCTCTCATGGCAGCCCTCCTTGCCCCCCCTTTTCTGAAGGAGGGACAACACATTCTGATTGGCATCAATGTAGTAATAAACTGCTGGAGTTTGGGATGGAACTAAGTTCAGCTCAGGTAAGTCATCAACTGGTGCCCACACATGCATGTTCAATTCCTTCAGCCCCATCCTGCTCAATTCTGCCCTATACCAGGCAGAGTTCTAGAACAGCCCCTTCCCCAATGCTCCTTGGGGCCAAATGTGAAGACTTTTGAGGTATTTACCCTATTTAAAAGTTCCACAATTGGAGAAGCAAGTTTACAGCAAGGACCTCAAGCTTTCCACTCCCTGCCAAGACTTCCTAGATGTGTCTTTCAAATTGTCCACTGCTATATATGGATTTTTCTCCCAGTTAGCTTTGGTATGCGCACCTGAAATGCCTTAAGAGGAACTGGCAGTTTGAAACCTGTGGAAAAATTCAAGATTAAAGGAGTTGTTTCAAACACCAATAAAGGGAATTCTGAATGATCAAGGTCCCCAAAAGCTGAAGCCAATATTGCTAGATATAAGGATCAACAGGGCCCAGACCAAAGAAGGTTTCCCTAAGCAGTGTAGCCTAGTGGGAGCCAGGAGGACTTGGGTTCTAGTCCTTGCTCTGCCACTTGTCTGCTATATGAACTTGAACAAGTCACTTTATGTCTCTGTGCCTCAGTTACCTCATCTCTAAAATTAATTATGGTACTTTAAGCACTTAGTATGTGCCAAGCACTGTTCTAAGTGCTGGGGTTGATACAAATTAATCAGGCTGGACACAATCCCTGTATCTTTATGATGCTCACACTCTTAATCCCCATTTTACAGATGAGATAACTAAGGCCTAGAGAAGTGAAGTGACTTGCCCAAGCTAACACAGTAGACAAAAGCAGGGCTGGGATTAGAACCCAGGTCCTTTTGACTCCCCAGGCCCTTGCCTTATCCACTAGGGCCAGGGGCTGTGTCCAACCTGATTTGCTTATATTTATCCCAGCTGTTAGTATAGTGCCTGGCACATAGTAAGCATTTAACAAATATCACTATTATTATTATTATTTGAAGATTGTAAGCTCTGGTTTCTCTGCTATCACTGAAGAGTGATTTGGCTTTTTATTGCTTAAGTCTCCCGTCAATTAGGGCAATGCCAAAAAGTGTGAAAAGCTTGAGACCTAAAAACTTTTCATGCTTTGAATATGAGAAGAGGAAAATCCATCCATTTGTTTGGAGTTTCAAGATAAACGTCAACCAAGCCAACACTGAGCCCTCTTGGTGGATTTTCCTGCCTTGGCCCTTAAAAGACAATGTCTATGTAAAAGATCTCACAAAGTATCCAGACCTGAAATTGTCACAAAGTTAATAAGTACATTGCCCCAGAATGGGAATTCAGTAATATCCTGGGAGAGGAAAACCTTCTGGGAAGGAAAAGGGGAGAAAAACAAATCTTTGTTTCAAGAATGTATATTGAAATTTGGTAATTTTATTAAGCAACATTATTTTGAAGGAGACTGTTTTAGTGAAAGGCTCTTACGTGAGAAGTGGTCTAGTTTTTTCTCCCCAAGGAGAATGAGTATTAGCCTTTGGGTTTCGGGTGGAAAAATTCAGGGAACTGGCATTTAATCAAAGATGACAAGAAATTATGTTCTTCAGCAATTGCAGAAAATCTATCTTCTGAAATATACCCACTAATCCTCATGGAATTGTTTTCCTGAAAACCAAGTCAAATTCCTGGATATTTTCAGCATGTTCCTCTGAATAGTGAGTGTTTGAGGCAACGTACACTGGTTTGATCTTCACAGCACGTGACATTAGCTTCTAAATGTATAAGTCCAACTGCCTTTTGGGACAAGTTGAAGGAAGCGGCCTCGGGTGTGTTCTTAGGAAAAATCAGATTTGTAATTAATGTTTGATGCGAATGCTAATTGGCCTTATCTAGGCATCTCAGATGATGATGTAAACATTTGTTTAAAATGTCCTTTAGGGCCTTGGTTTTATCAGTGACGAGTGGGATCTAAAATCATAAATAATACAGCAATGGGAATATGTAGATGGCACTGATGATCTAAACTATCTCTGGCCACACCTAGCATAGATTCCTCTAAAAGAACATCAGCTGAAGCTTCATTAAAGTTCAGGTGAGCTGAGTTGTCTCTTACTGTAGTCATTCTCTGTTGTACCCCTTAAGTCTGGAAAAACACGATCCACTGAGCAATGTCCAGAATCCAAGTGTCAGCTGTCATTTTATGAGGGCAGATCTACCTGTCCACAGTAGAATGAAGGACTGAGGAATTACCTGCCAAGTTCAGGAGAACAATCTAGGAATCCAAGCCCTATGGGAGCTCTTGGAGAAGCAGTATCAGAGGTGATCAGGGAAAAGATGGTATTGCTTTTGTTGTTGTTGTTGTTATCCAGTTGGGCACAGTCCATGTCCTACATTGGGCTCACAGTCTTAATCCCCATTTTACAGATGAGTTATCTGAGGCAAAGAGAAGTTAACCAACTTGCCCAAAGCCACACAGCTGGGAATTGGGATTAGAACCCAGGTCCTTCTAACTCCCGGGCCCAGGCTCTATCCACTAGGCCATGCTGCTTCTCAACAGCCTGACTGGACTAGAGAAAAGACTTCCATAGCCATGGAGGCAGTCACCCCAACTACAAGTAATGAGGTATTTTGTATGGATTGTATTGTAGCTAACTGTAAACAGGTGCATTCTACACCTCTGGATGCCAACCTGCTATAACACGTTGGACTCGAAGCCTTAGACTGGGGCTAATTTGCTGTGAGGTCTGATTGGGGATACAACCTGGAGCTCTTTCAAGTGCTGCCCTGCTCCTCCCTCTGGCATCTCTGCAGTCCTGCTGTGGGTATTACACAAACACTTATTACGGTATTCATGTTGGGACTTGCTGCCCATTTAGGCACAAGATCTCATGCCGTGACAGCGGCAGGCCATTTTTTTAAATGTGTGTTTTTTTGTTTTGTTTTGTATTTTTTTGTGTCAACATCCCTTCCTGAATCCAGCCAGAACCAGACACCAGGGATGCAAAGGCAGCAAATGAAATCATTCCTCTCAGCACAGAGTTGTTCAATTTCTCATCTTCTAATGACTTTGTGTTGAAAATTCTAATATAAAATGACCTTGAAGATATCCACTTCAACCCTGGGGGCTAAAAAAAGCGACACCAAATCGCATACTTGACTGCTATTGTTCCTGTGGGGAGTTTGGTTTATTGGGAAGGCGCACTGCTGTTATGATCATGTGCTATTCTGTCACTTGTACTCAGAAGCTGTAGAAGGCTAAACCCTATTGGAAGTCTCCCAGTGGCAGTCCCTGGGATTATGCTAACACTTTGCCTGATGGGTGGCAAGATGGTCACATCATTTCTTGATTCTATTTCAATATAAGAGCTTCAGGGAATGTATTTCCAAGTGATAATTGTCTTCATGAGTCTCTTAACTAGACTGTGAGCCCCGTGTGGGACAGAGACTATGTCCAACCTGATAACCTTAGAACAGTGCTTAACAAATACCATAATTATTGTGACTATTGTAAAACCATTCTAATTAAATAATTTGTGGACAGAAATTCTGTAGTCAGCCTTAGAGTTAAATCCTTTTCATCAACTGAAAAAATAAAAGCAAATAGGATGTGGGGTGAGCACTTTATTTTGCCTTGGAAATTGAGTGATACAAACTATAATAATAATAAGAAGTAAACAGGAACATGCTTTAGGTGGGAAGAATTGATAGAGGGGTAGGACTGAAGGATGTTAACTACTGAGCAAATCCTGTTCATGAGGTAGAGAAACTAACCTCTTTTTAAGTCTTGTCCATAATCCTCCAGTGCTCCTTTGATTGACCCTTGTTTTTTAGCCAGTTCCCAGGTTCTGAGGGTTGCAGAGTGGAGCATAAAGATGCAGGAGGACACTTCATGGATGGTCACAGCTACTGAGTTGGATTCTCTGCCCCCAAACCTGGCATGTCAGACCTCTGAGGGCTTGGAACTTTCAAAATGTTTTCATCTCACCTTTCCTTTTAGTAAGGACTCAGAGTTCCATGGATATTTGCCACTGTCAATAAAGGAAATAGTAGAGTTTCCACCCAGTCAGCTTCCAGGATGCTGTAACTGTAGTGTACAATGATATGAGAAAGACGAGGCCTCCAATTATCGGGAGTACTAAGTCCACCCACGTTTTACCTTATGTGTATTTTGCTTGGTGGTGGTAGTTGTGTAGCCTATGTCTGTGAGAGAGAGACAGACCACAGGCATTTTATCCAAATATTAGTTTGAGTTGATGATTCCAGTGTGTTAAAGGGAGGATTTCAATAGTGGTAAATTATCAGGTGATCTTGGTGCTCTGTGTCTGTCCAGTTATCAGTGAATTAGCTACCAGAGATGACAAATTTGTCAAATGAAGACAGAAGGATTATAAAGGAGAGTGTTAAAGGATCATCGTGACCAGAGTCTGGGCTTTGAGACCACACCTTTATACCATCCAGGATAATGTGCAATGCAGAGGGGAGGAAATGGTTTGGGAGCCCCTGACCTAGTCTGGTTGGAGATGTTTAATGTAGGAAGGTGCAGATTCTGGGGAGAATGTTAAAATCCAACTTTTTTTTTTTAAGATGACTGAAACAGTGATCTAAATTCCTCAGTACCGTTTCCAATGCTTTCACTCATTCATTCATTCATTCAATAATATTTATTGAGCGCTTACTATGTGCAGAGCACTGTACTAAGCGCTTGGAATGTACACATTGCCAACAGATAGAAACAGTCTAGGCATAATTCATATTAAATATTGTGGACACAGAATAACTGTAGAAAGATTAGTTTCTGACTAAATCTTTGTGCTTATTTTTGATCTGCAAACTGATTTTGCTTGTGTAGTTGTGACCAATTTCCAGCTTTGTGCTTGGGCAAGAGAGAAGCAGCTTGGCTCAGTGGAAAGAGCACGGGCTTTGGAGTCAGGGCTCATGAGTTCGAATCCCAGCTCTGCCACTTGTCGGCTGTGTGACTGTGGGCAAGTCACTTAACTTCTCTGTGCCTCAGTTCCCTCATCTGTAAAATGGGGATTAAGACTGTGAGCCCCATGTGGGACAACCTGATTCCCCTATGTCTACCCCAGCGCTTAGAACAGTGCTCAGCACATAGTAAGCGCTTAACAAATACCAACATTATTATTATTATTATTACTTGTCAGCTGTGTGACTGTGGGCAAGTCACTTAACTTCTCCGTGCCTCAGTTACCTCATCTGTAAAATGGGGATTAACTGTGAGCCTCACGTGGGACAACCTGATTACCCTGTATCTACCCCAGCGCTTAGAACAGTGCTCTGCACATAGTAAGCGCTTAACAAATACCAACATTATTATTACTGGGCAAAGCGTCCTATGGTTCCTACAAGGAAAACATACAATCTCTTCAAAATATGCCTTTTTCTCTTTTTTCCTTTTGTTTTTTTTTCTTTATTTATTGCTTTGTTTTGAATTCTCATTTTCAGCTCTGCGTGACAGCTGGCTCTTTTCTGTGTGCAAACATGGGAGTCAGTCCCACTGCCACTTTTGTGCTCAGAGGACCAGAGAAGTGACATCACCGAGCAGGCCCCCTTCTTCATACCGCCGAAACGCAATGCCTCCTGGCTTTACATAAAACCTCCTGGCCCTTTAAGCGGCTACAATATCCCCTCACAGCTGGGGCCACGCTAGGTTGAATTTCATTTTCATCAAAGGCTTGTCAAGTCACACAATGAATAGACCCACTGGGCTAGATAGTTGCCTCTTGATGAATATACAAGTGTCCTGAAGCCATCCTGGTTTCAGGCTGTTGGCATGAATGGGACCCTGCATTTCAATAGGGCTTTGAGTAAGGTTTTAACTTCTATCTTTCCAAATAGAGCTGTGCCTTACAGTGATCGTCACCTCAGGCAAAAACAGTGTTGCCTTCAGGACCTACAGAGAACATCTATCGAGCAGTCGGATTAACTGTGGAATTAGGAAGTGTGAGCCATTTCGAGGTCAGCATAGCTCATCACCAGGGTATCGGAATACAAAGCATCTGAGTTTGAACTGTATCTAGGCCTCTTGGTTGTTACCAGATAAAATTGAAGGAATGGGACCACTGGCAGCACTCTAGCTAAGGGTTATGTGCCAGAAAATGTGCCATTTGATATGTGGCACTGATTGTTTTTCACTTCTCCCATATGAGTGGGCCTACCCCATTAATAATAATAATGAGGGTATTTGTTTAGCGCTTACTAGGTGCCGAGCACTGTTCTAAGCGCTGGTGTAGATGCAAGGTTATCGGATTGCCCCACGTGAGGCTCACAGTCGTCACCCCCATTTTACAGGTGAGGGAACTGAGGCCCAGAGAAGTTAAATGACTTGCCCAAAGTCATACAGCTGACAAGTGGCAGATTCGGGATTCGAACCCATGACCTCTGACTCCCAAGCCCGTGCTCTTTCCACTAAGCCACGCTACTTCTCTAGGTACCCATTATGAGTACTATTAATAAAAGCAAATGCATCCAACCTTGTGTGCCAGCTCCATCCCCCTAGGGAACCATGAGAATGGAAGGTAGGGTCAGAGAGTTTAGGTTTGAAGTCCTTTAACATTACTATATTGGCCTCACTTCAAGTCCCACAATCCTGAGGGACCTAAACTGAGCATGGAAGAAACAAGCTCCAGCCTGAATGCAGGAGTCCGAGGTTTCTAAGTGAGCTGGAGGGGTGTCGATGCAAGGTAGGCTGACCAGTTTAACCAGGGCAGTACCAATTCCTCGACATTTTGCATATTTGTCTTCTAAAACTTCCCACAAAATTAGGGACTCTCTTGGTCAAACCAGAAAGGTAGTCTGGGTGCGAAGCACTTAATCGTCACTCATTTGAAACCAGAGTACTATGAAGGGAATTTCCCATATAATCGCCCCCGATGGTCCTTTAATGAGCCACACCGAGCCAGATCTTCCTCTCCCAAGAAAAAAGTAATTGGGAGTGGAAAAAGACCCATGTTTCCTTTCTCTAGGCCTTAGTTTCTTGTTCTTCTCTGGAATTTAGAGTGAGAACCTATGTTCCAGGTTGTTTCTGTCAGGGGCCACAGCTTGCTTAAAACTGAAATTTTCCATGATCAAAGGACAGTATTATGAGACAGGTTGTTTACCATTTTTCCTGTTCTCAGAGGAAGCAAAGTTCAGATGTGGGGAATGGGCAGGCAGCTCTATCCCTCGTTGATAATATCCACAAGCTGGTGATTAACACCTTCTATTCAAGTTAGCCCTCAGCACGCGGGTCTTATTGCCTCGTCAAACCTACAGCGACCCAGCTGGCTTTCATCACTCGAAGAGTACTCTTTGACAACCAACAAAAACAATTTCTGGCCAGAAGCAATCATCAGTTTTCCTCAGCAAAAGGAAAAAAAAAAGCAATAGGAAAAAGGCCCATTATTCCACTAACTAAATCTATAAATCAGGAACATTCCTGTGTCAGAGTCGGGTGAAAAAGAAATGCAGAACATTGAGTCTGGCTTCTTGGGGTCCTCTCCTGGCGAAGGGAATGGAACCCCAAGAGAGCCGGAGCTGATGGGGGTTCACTGCCCCGACAATGAGCTCTCCTTCATGTGGACCAGATTGTTAGATCAAAAGAAATGTTTGTTTTTGTTTGAGGTGTGACCCTGACACACAGCATTGGTTCTAATAGAATGTAGGATGGAGTCTGCCATTATCCACCAGGGAGTAACTCTATGCTGTACAGTACAACACAGTAGTGCTTAGTTCAGTGTTCTGCACACCATAAGTGCTCAATAAATACCATTGGTTGGTTGAATAGTGCCTGTTCCAATATGGAATTCTCTTTCTCAGGGCATTCTAAGCCGTGGAGAGAAGCAACATGAAAGTAACATGGCGAAGTGGATAGAGCACGGGCCTGGGAGTCAGGAGGTCATGGATACTAATCCCAGCTCCACCAATTGTCTTCTATGTGGCCTTGGGTAAGTCACTTCCCTTCTCTGGGCCTCAGTTACTTCATCTGTAAAATGGGGATGAAACTGAGAGCCCCAGGTGGGACAGGGACTGTGTCCAACCCATTCTGCTTGTATCAACCCCACCGCTTAGTACAGTGTCTGTCAGTGGCAAGTGCTTAACAAATACTACAGTTATTATTATTATTTTCCATGGAAAACAGTTTCAGAGAGGTCCATCTCTGCTGTGTGTCTGTGGCCACAGAAGTCACTAGTGTCTACTGGGAGCTCTACATGAATATATTTCTAGGAGATCCAAGTGACCATTTTCATTTGTGTGTCATTTTTAGGTTTCTTCACATGATGGCCCTGGCCCACCTACCTTAGCCAGTACTTCTCACCCCGTGTAACTTTGTGCTGTGGAAATAGGTGGGTTTTGATTTTCCCTATTTCCCAACTGTTTGAAGAGGGGAGTTTATTTTTTTTCCCTTCTCCTTTTTTCTCTCCCTCTCTACGTTTCAGGCCTCTTGTCACACTCTGAATGTGATTAATGATGGCAGAGCTCAGAAGCATGAAGTTCCCGAGCTGGGCTGTTTATTTGTTTAAGATAGTTGTTTTCTGAGTGGCTCACTAACCAGCCACATGCTCAGCTGAAATGCCAGTTGGGCCCTTACATTATAGGAGAAGAGAGGATTTATGGGTAGCTGAGGAATGAGAGGGAAACTGCAGGTTTTAGAGAAAAGGAAGTGCATTTCTGTCATCCTTCAACATTCAGGGCCTCAGTGCCCAGATCAAACATCCAGGTGGTGTCCTAGGGAGACCTTTTTTTTTTTTCATTTCTCTAGCAGAAAAGGGTGTTTGTTTTCAGGAGGACATGCTTAATTCAGAGAGGTCTGATCAGGTTTTTTGATTTCAACTGTCTTAGATCAACCTGGAAAACAGGTCTCAATATTGATTCCTACCTGCACCCACTTGAACTTTTGGCTGGTATTTAGGAAATCAGTCAGTGGTATTTATTGAGCACTTAGCCTGTGCAGAGCACTGTACTACGCACTTGGGAGAGAATAATAGATTTAGTAGACATGCTCCCTGCCCTCAAGGAGCTTACAACCTAATGCGGGAGACAGACTTTAAAATAAATTTCAGGTGGGGGAAACTCACCTTGTATAAAGACGTGTACATCAATTCTGTGCGGGGTCAGGGTGAGTACTTAAGTGGTCAAGAGAAGGTAATCCAAGTGCATATAGGGAGAGAAATTAGTCAGGGAAGGCTTCCTGGAGGAGAAATGATTTCAATAGGGCTTTGATGATGGGGATAATACGGCAGTCTGTATGAATAAAGAGTTAGAGAATTCCAGGCAGGAAGGAAGGTGTGAGGAAAGTGTTAATAGAAATAATAATAATAATGATTGTGGTATTTAAGTGCTTACTATGTGCCCAGCACTGTACTAATACAATGTACTTATACTTGTCAGATATCTCTGATCCCTAATCTATTTTGATGTCTGTCTTCCCTTTTGGCTGTAAGTCCCTTGTGGGCCAGGATCACATCTACCAACTCTATGTTGTACTTTCCCAAGCACTTAGAACACTCAGTTCTGCACAGAGCAACTGCTTAATAAATTCCACTGTGTGACTGACTACTAAGTGCTGGACTCAGACATAGTCCCTGTTCAGCATGGGGTAAGAGGGATAGGAACTTGGCACAGTGAGTCGATCGATTTTAGAGGAACCATGGGCTGCAACAGGCCACTTTCTGGGTGAAAACCCAATTTTTCATGTTTTTCCTTTCGGAGAACCTGAAGGTGATTCTACAAACTAGAATGCAACCATCTTCGAAGGTTTACATGATCCCCTGAATAGTCCTACCCCAAACTGAGTTGATACAACCCATGTTTGCATTTAATGTCCTAAACCTTGAATGGGAGCAGGACACCGGTGAGTGCTCTTAAGTTCCTGACTGTAATTTGCTTTATTCCAGTCCGTTATCTTGATTCACTCGAGAGAACCCAATTGAAACACTGTTTAGTGGGCTTGGATACTTCCAGGTGTGGTACGTGGTCCGCTCACCCTAGGGAATCCGAAAATCTAGCTAATCCAAAGTACTCCTTCAGCCAAATGCCTTTTCCCTTTAAAAGCACCCTCTGCACTCAATTATTTCCCTGTGACTCTACAGCAACATTTCCGTGGGAAAGGGACTAATGTTTCTCTCAATTATTGTCTCCACCACCACCCCCAGGTTCAGCATGATGAACGTATTAGCTTTCAGGAGGATAATTGTTCTGACAACATGATCCTCTCCTGCTTTCCTTCATTGGAAATATCGAATTGAAAAGATATTGATTTCTCTTCATGTCACCCTCTGATTCCAAAGAAAGACATTGGGCGTTTCAGTTACTTGTTGCCCCAGCAATTTTAAAACCCTGCCTTTCCTTCCTATTCCCTTCTGGCTCCCGCGTCCTCACAATGCCAATTCAGCCAAAGATTAGTTGCAGAGAGGCAGTTTAAGGTTTCCCACAATGTTTTTTTTCCTTAAAAATCAGGGATCATTATTCTTAATGGGTTGATTGCCAAATAGTTCTTGAAAATTACAGTATTCGTTTCCTGTTTTCAAGGGCTATCTAAATTCCCCTGCGTGAATATAGATGGGTGGCCAAACCTACCTTCATAATTAGAGTGAGCAACAACCCAAGACAGGTGTCATAAAGTCCTCTTCTAGACCCCATAGTGATATATCTTCAACCCCCCTTCCCTCTCCAGATCAATCTGTAAACCAGAGGCGGTCCCAAGACCCTGACCCCTTGGGGAATCTTTCTCGGGCAAAATTCATTCTTCTGAGCTCATGAGGTCAGTGTAGAGGAAAGTAGCTGACGCTATGATGTTGAAAGCTCTAGTGGCTTTCCTGTAGGAGTAGATGGATGACCTGGTTCCTTCGCAGTGCCGACTTGGTCCATTACATAAGTAAAGCAGAAACTGCTTTTCCTACTTTGGGTTTCTTTTAATATGATCTTCCTTGTCATCATAGCTATTTGTGTGCATTTTCCCCCCTCAGTTTTCTGTCTGAGTCTCTGAATCTTTTGACTTGCTACTTTTCAGTGGTGAAGATACATTCTGTTCTAATCAAGAGTGGTCTGAGGTAATCAGTCCCAGCAATCATTTTGGAAAGCACAGCTGAATTAATGCACAGTGCCAATAATGCCAGAGATTTAGGGCATAAAGGGGGCTAACTCGGGTTGGATGAGAGAACATACATCTCTGTGATTGAGAATGAAAACCAATGCAATGTACAATACAGTAATAATCTCCTCCATTCATCCATGGCAATGGTATTTCTATGAAAAACCCAATGCCAAAAGTCAGAAGAGCTGTTTTAATTCATTCCATGCCAAAAAGTTGATTTGCTCCATGAAGAGGTTGATATTGGAACCACACAGGCACTGCATTTTCCTTCTTGTTAGAAAAGTATGGTTATCTGGCTGTGCAATTGCTTTGGGAGGGCAGCTGAGTCCCCAGAAGTCCTTTCCACCAGTGTGCTTAGCAAGTCTGCCCTGAAATTTTGGGCCCTAGCTGCTCGTTGCTATCTGTTACTCTCTCAAATTGACTGTGGATTCCATTCTAGTTTGATAGCTGCATGCCAGGTAAATTAGCTTCCTGTAATTCCTGTTTCCCAGTATTTCACAGTTCTTCCAAGTCCACCTGAAGTTGTAGTTTTCCTGCCATTTCTCCTACTGGTTCTAGATGGCTTCTCCAAGTCAGCATATGCTAAACCTGTTTAAGTCTCCTACTAATGCCACTATCAATTCTCCTCATAGCCTGCCCAGTGAATTTTGAGAAGCAGCACGGTCTAGTGGGTAAAGCGTGGGCCTGGGAGTCAGAAGGTTCTGAGTTCTAATCCTGGATCTGCCACTTCTCTGCTATGAGACCTTGGGCAAGTGGCTTCACTTCTCTGTGTGTCAGTTACTTCATCTGTAAAATGGGGATTAAGGCTGTGAGCCCGATGTGGGCCATGGACTGTATCCAACCTGATTAGCTTGTATCTACTCCAGCACTTAGTATAGTGTAAGCACACAGTAAGCATTTAACAAATACTGCTTAAAAAAAAGGTAACATTGTGTCAATCAATTCTGGCAAGCTGGCTACAGTCTTTGAGCTTATTTTTTTGGGGTATTGTTGCCATTTAATGTTAATAGCCCCTTTAAAGTGACTAACAAGCAGTGTGTCATTTGAGGAGATCTATGTTTTCACAGCCATGGAACATGGGGCTTGCACAAGGCTTCTCACAGTATAAAGGTCCACCTGGGCTTGGTGCTTACCCTCCAGAGGTGATATTGTCCCTTTTGGTTCAATTTTCATTTTCTTCCACCAGCCTATTGTAGGACAAAGAGCTTCCTACAGAGGAGAAAAATAAAACATTACATTTTTAGAGCTCCCTTGATTCTGCTGTCTTGGCATCAACCATCACAATAATTTCAAAGAAATGGAGGTTGAAAATAATAGATCACTAGGAAGTCATGAAAGTCACACTTGCAGGAGAAAAAATTTCCTTTGGAATCAATGTATCTTTATACTCAAGTGTAGAAACTCAATTCACAAGGCACTCACAGAAACCCCACAGAGGGATGTGATGTCCTCTATTGATGATCTGCAAGTGAAGTAGTGTGACCTAGTAGATAGAGCATGGGCCTGGGAGCCAGAAGGACCTGGGTTCTAATCTCAGCTCCATCACTTGTTTGCTGTGTGACCTTGAACAAATCACTTCATTTCTCTGGGATTCAGTTACCTCATGGGTAAAATGAGGATTAAGACTGAGTCCCATGTGGGACATGGACTGTGTCTGACCCGATTACCCTGTATCTACCCCAGCCCTTAGAATAGTGCCTGGCACATAGTAAGTGCTTAACAAATACCATTTTTTTTTAAAAGTGGATTATCCATGGCAAATTTTTAAGGCCTTCCAGTTGGGAACCTGATTCCCTTTGAATCTCCCGTGCTACAGCAGACAGGATTTGCCAAAGTAGTTTTCTTCAGGCTCCACCTCAGGGTCAACACTCCCATGACCTAAAGAGGCCCTAGGGCCACCCATCCTGAGGGGCTGTGGGAGAGGGTGGCCTTACTCTAGCTCTGCAGATGCCATGACTGAGGGGTAATAATAATAATAATGTTGGTATTTGTTAAACACTTACTATGTGCAGAGCACTGTTCTAAGCGCTGGGGTATACAGGGTAATCAGGTGGTCCCACATGGGGCTCACAGTCTTAATCCCCATTTTACAGATGAGGTAACTGAGGCACAGAGAAGTTAAGTGACTTGCCCACAGTCACACAGCTGACAAGTGGCAGAGCCGGGATTCAAACCAATGACCTCTGACTCCCAAGCCTGGGCTGTTTCCACTGAGGCACGCTGCTTCTCTATGAATGAGGGATTCATGTGATCCTGCTTCCCAAAGGGGAAAGGAATCATCTCACTCTGTGGAGCTGTTGTGTGAGAAACTGACCCAAGCTACACAATTGAATTTGACAGGCTCCCAACTCACAAGACGTGTTTTTCTCTTAGGACTAGATGGTCTGGGCATTGCATAAGCATTTGTTGGTGTGTGGTAGCCCTTTCTAGCCTGAAATGCCACTCAGTTGGGGCTCTAAAAGTGCTTTAAGGGGCCATTAGAGTGGCCCACATGCTCCTGTAAGGGAAAATGAAGCCCAGATATAGAACTTCCCACCATGCTTTTTTCTATCCTAAATACGGACAAATGTTCTTCAGATGTTTCTCTCCACTCTTGACAGTCTCCGATTTAACCTCTGGGACTAATCGGAAGGAGTGTTAACCCCAAATGTGACCAAAATTGAAAGCTTCCAAACAAAAGCAATTCTTAATAAGGCATCACCTTTGTACAACTGGACAAGTCTAGGGAAGGTAGTTTTTATCTGGCCAAGATCAGATATCATATCATTGTTCAGCACTCTGAGATCCTTCTCTAATCAGTGACGTGGCCAGTGACCTGAGAGGTAATGAGTACTGGCTGTGGGAGAAAGGGATTGTTTAATTGTGTTTATATGCTTCTCACCTGCAGGCCATCCCCACTGTGTAGATCAACAGCTCTGGACGAGTTTGTGCCCGGGCCTAAAATTGTTTTGAGGTTTTCATGGAAGAGTTAGGAAATCCCTGTCATTCCCCATCACTATTAAGCAATCACTTTCCCTGGGAAGCTGCTTATGTTGGACCAGACAAGCTGTCAGCGCTACAAGTGGCCTTTTTGTCGATGTAGCTCTTCTCGGCCTCTGTTTATTTAAAACCTACCTAATTGTCAGATCTCGTAAGGTCTGGTTCGACAGGTTGTCTCCAAACCACTAGTCTGTGCCTCCTCAGTGCACAACTTAAAAAAGAAAAAAGGAAAAAAAAAGCTCCTTGAAAAATGCCTCCAAGATGGACAGATTTCCTCAAGGTATAAGTGAAAGAGGAAGTTGACACTGTAAATGGTCACTGCTGGGCAAAAAGCAGTAAAAGAATCTTCCCCTGGTTGCTTGGACAGGCTTTCTCATAACAGATAGAGACATGGAGCAATTAGAGTTTTAGAGTATAAGCAAGTCAATCTGTTTTGTTTATACAGCAAGGTTCTCTAGAAGAGAGGCAGAAGCGGAGACATAAGTAATGAGCACATGTGTTTGGAAAGAGTATAAGGTACTTATAAATATTATAGTGGCGTCGCTATAGTTAAGGGTCTGGCAACATTTCCATTATAAACCCTCATTGTCAAGGGTTTAAAACTCAGCCGTAAAAATTCCAGGCTGCAGCTTGGCATACAGAGATCTGAATGGGAACAAAGGTTTTTCCCCCTGACCTTAGGCAGGTCCCTTATTGGTGTTCTGGTGAGTAGTCCTTGCCCCTGTACCTCTGGAAGTTAAGCCTGTTTACCTTCATTATCCCAGAATAGTTTTCATGGTGGAATAATGGTGGGCGTAGTAGGCTGTGAGGCGGGCTAACCTTAGGGGACTGGAGGAGGAGGAGAGGCTGTTTTTGAAACACAATTTATTGGATATAAACCTGGCCTTTTTGATGAGACTTTGCCCTGTAGCTTTAGGAAGGAAGTGACTTGTGATCCCAGTCCCCATGGAATTGATATGACTGAGCACAGGGGTTAGAAAGAGAACATTAAAAACAAAGCAGCTAATATCTGCCAAGAGAGAATTTTACCTGGATGGCTTCTTTTAGAGCTGTTAGTGGTTTATAGGGGAAATTTCACCCCAGCTGTAATCCCAGGAGACCGTTCTTTCCAAAGAGCAGTAATGCACTCTATCTTTGATCCCTGCACTGGAGAGCTGGAGCAATATTGATTGGCGAATCTGGGCAAGGTAACAGGAAACTTAATGGGAATGTAAGTAGGAGGGCCTAGAATTCAGCTGCAAATAATCGCAGGCTACGAGAATAATTTAGGAGAGCCGCTCTTGTAAACAAGAGCGGCATGGGAGGAATTTAAATCAACAAATGAATCATCTTTGATAAGAGTTAGTGTCTGATTCTCTTCGGGTCACTAACTGTTACATCCATTTTGGTGCTTGGGAAAATGCATTTTATCTCATGGCCTCTTCTGAATCCCTTGTGTTCCCACTGGGCAGAAAGGGAAGAAGCTCAATCGTGGTTGCCCTGGTGGCACCCCCTATTCCTCTCTGCCAGGACCCCAGCCCTCACGAAAATGGTCCCAGATGTGTTGAGGAAAGGACCCAGCCACCCTTAGCACTTTTGTTCACATCAGTTTTATTACTCTGCCATTTAAGCATTTATTCAGTCACCAATTCATCATTGTGTTCTCTCTTTCCTCCTATTTATACATTATTTTGGGCCTCCCCCATTAGACTGCAAAGTCTTTGAGGGTAGGTGACAGAGTCTTTTGCCTGTATTTTACTCTTCCAAGCCCTCAGTACAGTGTTTTGCCCTTCAGTGGTGACTCAGTAAATACAGATGATTGGGAGTTGCTAGGGGGAGTGGGAAAGTGGGGGAGATGTGGCCTAGGAAACCTCCCTTGGGCTTCTGAATCTCAGTCTATTCCAGCCCTGAGCTGGCATAGGTGCTAAGTGTTATAATCATCCAGGGATTTTGGGGTGCTAGTTTTAGGGACTCACCTTTGAGAATACTGTATGATCTAGTCATTACAGCCTCAGTCCATTGCTACTAAATTATTCTTGCCACTGTTTCATTCACAGAACAACTGCAAATGAGTACTTTTTTTTTCCAAGTACCAGACCGACCTGGGCTATGTTAACCAGAGCCATCTTGAATTAAGATGAAAAGATCCACTCCCTCCTACCGCCAGCAGAAAATCTATTAGGATGCTTAGAACTGCAAACTTAGCTGAGAAGTTGTTGTTTTTACCATGATGAATTAAAAGATTGGGTAGACCATTTGGCAGGGGAATGTAGAATCTAGCCAACCATCAATTTATCACAAGCAGCCAAGGAGAAGGTGAAAGCCTAAGAAATGTGTCTTTATCTTTCTGCTGTAGCTGAGATGCATATTTGACTTGAAATGAATGACATCCTGAAATGCCCAACATCACTTTTCTTCAGCTAGTAGAATGAATCTAGATGGAAAGGAAAATTACACTCCGTCACTATTTACTGTTTATTCACTTTTGACAAAAACTGAGCTTAAATACTGCGAAACATCCTGACTTAAATTCCTGAGCAGTTAAAATATCCACGGGTAAACCTAGAGGTCCAATATTAACCAATGCTGTCATGAGGAAAATAAGAAAAAAAATCCAAAAAAGCTCAGATCATGCTAGATTTTCAACCTTGGATTGACCCTAGATTATGGTTGGTGATGAGTGGTTCTTTCTGTCCTATCTTTTTTCAAGTTTAGTTTTGGTATGAAGGGCTTGCTATCTGCCAAGCACTGAGGTAGACACAAGGTAATCAGGTCAGACACAGTCCCTGCCACACATGGGACTCACAGTCCAAGGGAGTCATCAAGTCACGCTGTGTGCCTGATGAAATACACATGCTCTCACATGTGTCTCCTTGTCCAGAGTTCCTGAGGGACTTCAGTGGCCACTCTAGTGGTACCTGGCTCCAAAGATATGACCCTGTTGGAATGATACTCTTTCACAAGCTTTGCTTGGGAGCTGAATTCATTTACCTTGTGCTGATTTTAGATCATGGGAGAAATTTTCCATTAGCAAATTCCTTTTAAGAAGTGCCTCCTGTACCTTTGCAGGACCTGTAAGTGTATCAGTTGTCTGTCACTAATAATAATAATAATAATGTTATTTGTTAAGCTCTTATTATGTGCCAGGCACTGTACTAAGTGCTGGGGTGGATACAAGCAGATCGGGTTGGAGGTAATTCCTGTCCCACCAGGGCTCACAGTCTCAATCCTCATTTTACAGATGAGGTAACTGAGGCACAGAGGAATGAAGTGACTTGCCCAGGTCACAGAGCTGACAAGTGGCAGAGATGGATTTAGAACCATGACCTTGTGGTTCCCCTATCTGCTACACCATACTGCTTCACTAGAAGCAGCAAAATGGCCTAGTGGAAAGAGTGTGGAACTGGGCAATTAGAGATTTAGTTCTAATCCCAGTTTTACCAGTGACCTGCTGTGTGACCTCGGGCAAGTCACTTGAGCTCTCTGTGCCTCGGTTCCCTCATCTGAAATATGGGAATAAGGTACCTGTTCTCTGTACTGCTTAGATCTTGAGTGGCATATGGGACAGGAAATCTGGCTGGTCTGAGCCTAGGGCTTAGCCCAGTTCTTCACACATAGTAATTAAGGTATTTGTTTACAGTTCGTATTTGGAGTGTAGAGAAGTTGGCTTCGTTTTCAGAAGTTTCATCACCTACTGGCATTCTTCATGAACACTGGTCAAGGAGATGCATGTATCATCGTCCGCTCTATGCCGAGCTCACAGCCTAAGACGATTACGCCCTATGTGCTGTTTTGTGGAAGGACCCTGAGGTTTCCAGATCCTAGTGGCTTCCTTTGGGGTGACCCTTGGTCCTGCTGCTTGCTCCTGAGCCTTTGCATTTTCCTCCTAAGCCCTTGTGAAGATGGATAGTGCTTCTGTGCCTCAGATCTGCTACCTAACCGTTGTGCCACTGTAATAATAATAGTAATTGTGGTATTTGTTAAGCCCTTACGTTCAAAGTGCTGGAGAAGATACAAGATAAGTCAAATACAATTCCTATCCCACACAGGGCTCATAATCTAAGTAAGAAGGAGAAAATGTACTGAATGCTCATTTTACAGAGGAGGTAACTGAGGCACAGAGAAGTGACTTGCCCAAAGTCACACAGCAGGCATGTGGCTGAGCTGGGATTTGAACCCAGGTTTCTCTGAATCCCAGACCCAAACTCTTTCCACCAGGCCATGCTGCCACCAAACACTCTTTACCCCATAACCAGAAAGCACCAGGGGTGTGAGGGTGTCCAGGCTAAACCCTGAAGTGGGCCTTGAAGAAACAGGACCTTTCTGTTCCATCTGGCAAAGAGACCTACTCCCTTAGCCCTCAGGACAGGGAAGAGTTTTGAGTGCTCTCTCCAGTCTCTCAAATCACCACCTGTGGGCTTGGTTGTGTGTGAGAGGAGAATGAGATTTCTAGGGCTCCATCAGGCAGCCAATCGAGAAACAGATGACTGGGGATACTGTTTGATTTCCCAGTTTTCCCACCAGTTTCCCTGCACCAAATCAGTATCTCCAGAGGCCACCCCTTCCTCCTTTTCCTGCCTTTACTCCACACTGGTTATCTGTGTTTTCAAACCCCAGGGGAGAATCTTGCAGTTGAAGGTGATCTGAGGGCATTTCCTGAGGGTCTAGTGGACTTTTTTGGATCTGAATCACTTCATTTATTGCCAATCCTTTTCCTCACTTTTGCTGTTAGAAGAACCACGCATTAGCTGAAGTCATTTGTTCAATTTCTCGATGGACATACAAGAAGTCTTGTTTCAGGAAATGAAGTAATTTTTGAGGAGGCAGTGAGGGCAGGGAGGAAAAAAAAAGCCCAACCCCACATTTTTTTCATCTCTTGATTGTTTTTGCAAGTAAAAAATGGCCTGAAGGATTTGTTCCCCATAATTTATTAAACGATGTACTTTAGGGCTGAAAATATGTGTGTTATGAGAAGTTGGAGATGAGTAAAAATGTCCACATCTGAATTGAAGTGCTAATGGAGTTGACAGACTTCTTTCTCTTTGTGAGGAAATACAAGTGCTGAGGTATTTCAGGAAAGGGAAAAGGCTAATTGATGAGTCCTAGGCTGCCTGCCCTTTTGGCTTCGAGGTCTGTTCTCCGGTAAATGAGAAGGACAGGTAGACTTTGCAAGCATCACCCTTTACTGCATGTCCACGCTATGAAAAGAAGCAGAAGTTTTTACTTAACGGTCAAGGAGCGCTCCTGATAGCTAGGTTGAATGCAGGACACACAGACCCTGTTCTTTTGGAGCTTTCATTGCAAGGCCAATAAATAGAGTCTGTCATGGAAGCCTCCGATTTCAGTAAGGCCCATACCACAAGCACATTCCAGGAGCTCTTAAGTTCATCAAAAGAAATGTAAAAAAGAATTTGGGTCAATAAGAAAAAAAGGAGAAACTTAAGCCACTGAAGCACATTCTCTTCCTGATCTGTATATCAGGCTTGGAGTGCTTCAAGGAACTAAGAGAGTCACATCTCCAGAGTGACAGGAAACATGGCAAGAGAGGACCATCAGGGGCTTTGGGGGATTGCTGATATCCTGTGTGATGTCACTAGAGGCCTGGGGAGGACTCAAAGCTGACTACTTTTCTAACACTCTGGAAAAGTGCAAATCAGTGGGCGAATGCCTGGGCTGTTTTCTAATGGAAAGTAAGGAAAGTGATCACTTTAGGGTGGCACACGGCCAGGGCAGCAAAGTGTCTTTCGATGCACTCAAAGTGGGCCCGAACCAGGGACTTCATCGAGATAGCAGCCACACATGCCCACAGTCGCCTCCCCTTTCCTCCCACTGACATTACACATACGGGGCGACCCTCTTTTTTTTTCATTCCTTTAGGGATTCTCCCTCTACCTTCATCCCTCCTGACATCCCATGTCATGAGGTTGGTTTTAAAAATGTTTTTGTACAGGCATCAGCAGATCCATGTGTGTATGGTGGGAGTTAAATGTCACAGGCCTTACGAGGTGGTCGGTGGCAGGTGGCAAAGGGGTAGGGTGAAAGGAACAGGCAAGCAGGAGGCAGACAGAGTTGGAGTCCTGGAGGGGTAGCCAGAGGGAGGCTGCAGAGGATGTGGAGAGCGGGAGCCCATCGTGAGGAACCAGGTACGGAGGGATGTGGAGCCCAGGAGGGAGCCGGCCCTGGATTTGTACATCTCCCATGTATCTGCCTTCTTGTCACTCATGGCCCTGAAGCTGGCACCAGGGGATGCTTGGGGGATCACTAGAAGCAACGTGGCTCAATGGAAAGAGCTCGGGCTTGGGAGTCAGAGGTCATGGGTTTGAATCCCGCCTCTGCCACTTGTCAGCTGTGTGACTGTGGGCAAGTCACTTAACTTCTCTGTACCTCAGTTACCTCATCTGTAAATGGGGGTTAACTGTGAGCCTCACGTGGGACAACCTGATTACTGTGTATCTACCCCAGTGCTTAGAACAGTGCTCTGCACATAGTAAGCGCTTTACAAATACCAACATCATTATTATTATCCTCCCCTCTGCTTGGACCCTCTCTGCCCTTTCCTGCTATTGGCTGCAGGACATCTGCAAATTGGGCCCTCCAAGATGGTGGCATGACTATTGAGGTTGTGTGGCTAGGGTTGGCCAATCAGGCTCTTAATTCCTGACACATGTGGCCCTGAAGTGGGCCTTGGCAAATGCCCAAGTGTTCTTCCAGGTAGTCCATCTTAGCTATGGACCAGAGAGATCTGGTCATAACATATGAACTATTAGACCATCCAGAGCAGATATGTTATTTGTTGCTATTATAACATTCACCATAGACTTCAAGCTCTTTGCCCTATTAAAATACCCACATTACATATTAACAGTACTGAATACAGATTTGATAGAAAATGAAAGGTCATGTGATGAAGCTAACACCCAAGTAGCAATATGTTCAGGCAATAAACTGTTTGACATAAACTTGTATAAAATGAAAAGGAGGATTGCAGTACAATTTGCAAAATATAGAATCAAGTTTTAGTGAAAATTTTAATGTTAATGCAGCTCAGAACTGTGTTCAATACAAAAGGGTCACATGTCAATCCATGGTATTTATTGAGTGCTTACCAAATGCAGACCACTGTATCAAGCACTTGGGAGAGTACAACACAGGTAGACACGATCCCCATCCACAAGAAGGTTACACTTTAGGTCAGAAAATGTTAGTGTGGCCTAGGAGTCAGAAGACTTGGGTTCTAATCCAGGCCCTGCCACTTGCCTGCTGTGTGACCAAGGACAGGTAAAGTCATTTCTCTATACCTCAGGTTCCTCATCTGTAAAGTGGGGATTAAAGACCTGTTCTCCCTTTTCCTTAGACTGTGAGCCTCATGTGGGACAGGGACTGTGTCTGATATGATTATCTTGTATAAACTCCAGTGCTTAGCACATAGTAAGCTCTTAACAAATACCAGAGTTATTATCATTATCATTACTACTATATTGACAAATACAAACAAGGGGTAAAGGCACCCATGCTGCCTAGGTGAGCCTTTGGACTAACTGAGCTTCTACTGGGACTGTCATTAATTGAAATGTGAAACTTTGAAGATGAGGGATCCAGGCCCACAGAGCAAACCACCTGAGTTTGCTGTGATTTGATAAAATGCGACAGGGTAGGACTGTAGTATTTCTCTTCCCTACAAAGACCCTCCTCCATTTTCAACTTATCCAGGAAGCCTCCCTAGACCAGAATGGGTGAGATCATCTTTCTTGTTTCCCTCAAATCTTTGATGAGAAAAAAAAAAACTGCCCTTGCCCAAGAGATCCACTGGAAGTCTACCAAACATAAAGGGAAAAAATAGAGGAAGCCAGAAATCAAAACAGAATGGAAAACTAAGGAGAAAAAAGAATGCTATGTGTTGTGTGGTATTTGCACACCCACGTGTGAGTATATGAGATATGGCTTGCCACTGTACAATGAAGATTCCTTCAGGACAGACAGTAATCATATGTTTGTTCACCCGAAGTGCACAAAGGACTTTCAAATGATCTACAAACGTGAAATGAAAAAAAAAAAACTTGAGGGCTGAAGAGGATGGCAAATCTTTGGTGGAAAGGGTATGTGTGACTGATCAGAGCATGAAATGAGAACAATGCTAATTGTCTACAAATACTGTTACTGGCAAGAAGATAACGAATGTTCAGTGTTTGCTTGAACTAAGCCTGATTTTCTGCAGATATTATCTGATTATAGGAGTCCATTTTCTGGATTGAGGATAATTTGTTCCCATAAAAGATGTGTTCAGTATAAGTGGCTTTATATCTGCTCAATATAAGTATAAATAAGTGGATTTAAATCTTGTTTGCTATATCTGCTTCTAGACTGTGAGCACTTTGGGTAGGGATTGTCTCTATCTGTTGCCAAATTGTACTTTCCAAGCGCTTAGTATAGTGCTTTGCACAAAGTAAGCACTCAATAAATATGATTGAATGAATGAATCTGCTGACTCAAAGTAGAACTTGACAGGAAAAGTTTTCAAAGTTAAGTCAGTTGTATTTACTGAGCACTTACTGTGTGCAAAGACTGTACTAAGTGCTTGGAAGAGAACAATATAACAATAAACACACACATTCCCTGCCCACAACAAAGATACCTCCTGTAATAGACAGTCAGTAGCAAAGTACTCAAGTAGATGCTATAAGAATTTTTCTTCCTTCCCAGTTGGTTAAATCAATCCTCCCCTTCACCATCCAGAGCAGTGTTTCTACCTCATTCTGGGGTGAAGAGACCTAGTAATCCATTTGCTGTCTAGTTGAGATGAAGCAGAACTGTACTGGGAAAGAGCTTGGCCTAGTGGAAAGAGCACAGGCCCTTGGAGTCATAGGACCTGGGTTCTAATCCCGGAGCCACCACTTATCCTCTGTTTGACCTTGGACAAGTCACTTAACTTCTCTATGTCTCAGTTCCTTCATCTGTAAAATGGGGAATCAGTACCTGTTCTCCCTCCTTCTTAGATTGTGAGCCTCATATGAGACCTGATTATCTTGTATCCACCCCAGTGCTTAGTAGAGTGCTTGGCACATAGTAAGAGTTTAACGAATAATATTATTATGATTATTTCTATTATTGATGTTTTCACCATCATTCCAAAAGATGTTTTTCCAGATTGGAATGGCAAGAGTCAGCACTAGCCAAGTCTTCATGAGAACTTTGTGTCTGGTTTGGGGCTCTGTGTGTTTTTGAGAAGGACAAAGAAACTGGAGAGAAGAGAAACAACAATGTTGAAAGAGCAGGAAAATGAGACCTTTGGATCTAGGGACTGGGGCTCTTTCACTGGATGAAGAAAGCCCCAGGGGGTGACTTAATAACTCTCTTGAAGGGCACTTAAAGGAGGATGCTGACTAGCTGTTCTAAATCTCTAGATAGGGCAGAGCCAGAGGAAACGGGTTTAAATAGCAGGAAGAGAGAGTTCAGTTAGACACAGTGATTAAACACTGGAACAGCCGACCCAAGTTGGTTGTGGAATCTCACCCCCTGGAGACCTTTAAAAATAGAATTGGCAACTGTCTGTCTTAAGTGTTTTGGGTAGAGGAGCCAGGGGGCTGCATCCGTTGAACCCGTCGCAAGCACTGGGATTCTTTGATAGCTCCTTGTTCAGTCAGCCCTGGAAAAATGACCAGCTCTCTTCCCAAAGACTTTCCCTCTTTGGGACTTTGAGGACAGCATTGCTTTGCTTGACAGAGTGACACGGTTACTCTGTGGAGAAGCAAATTTTAAAACCCTTGATGATCATCAGCTTTTAGGTTCAGAGGGCAGGCTGCCAACTACCTGTAGGCTGGAATCGCAGACCAGTCTCCTGACAGACTTCCTCCTTTCCGTGGGTATTGTTTTCTACAGAAATAGATGAAAATAATCTTTCCATAATAATGTCCCCGCACCGTCTGGCCTGCAAATGTTAATTTAGGACAGGACATAAACGCCGCATTGTCTGTTGGCTCCCCATCGGTAAGTGGCTGGTGGCCACTGGGCTGCTTTTGGTGACCAACGGTGCCACGGGGAAAGAACCTATTCTAAATCTTTTACCCACAGTGCCTTGTATAGACAATGAAGGAAAATAGTGTTGAGATGGAGTCAAGATCAGGGCCCACACGGTCTGTCCTAATTAAATGTTGAACTCAGGGCCATCTCTCCCATAGGGGAGATTTGGGGCCACGGTTGCTGGCTCAGTGCTTTGGAACTCCTCTCCACAGAGCCTCTCAATCAGGGAGCATTGTCCTGCATGGGATCCCCAGAATGAATACTTAATGGCCGTGGCATCACCTCCTGTGGGATGGGAAAGGGTGTGGGGTGGCATTACTGTGTGGAAGGGGGAGGATGGGCATTCACTCATTTTTTCAGTTATATTTATTGAGCACTTACTGTGCGCAGAGCACTGTACTAAATATTGCTGTTACCAGCAGCATTCCTTTCCTTGCTCATGGTTGATTGCACCCCTCTCACTTCACAGGTCTAGGGTTGTTGCATCCCAGCTGGAAGGGATTGTGTTCAAGGGTAGTGAAGAGCGAGGGGATGTGAGTGGTGGGGAAACCAAAATTCACAGTTGCCAATACCTCCCTGTCCCATTCGATTAGGAGATCTCCCACCTCCTTTTGAAATGTGCCTGCCACTCCATCCCTTCACACCCTAGAAAAACTCTGGCAACCATTCTTTTTCCTTCTCTGACAATCACCTTCAGTCACTCACTCTCTAATAGGTCCTTCCCCTCTGCCTTCAAAAATCCTTAAAAAAAAAACACCCAAAAACCCAGAACAGAACAACATCCTTTTGACTCCACTGCACTATCACCCTATCTTCCTCCTCCCAATACTGTCCAAATTCTGTGAACATGTTGGGTACACCTGCTGCAATATATCTATTGTATTTATTGAGCACTCACTATGTGCAGGGCACTTTACTAAACACTTGGGAGAGTGCAGTATAACAGAATTAGCAGAACTGTTCCCTGCCCATACCAAATTTAGTCTGAATGGGGAGACACACATTAATATGAATAAGTAATTTATAATATATAACTTAAAGATGTGTATATAGATGCTGTGGGATTGAGGGTGGGGTGAATATTGTGTCCAAAGGTCACAGATTGAAATGCATAGGCTTAATAATAATAATAATTGTGGTACTTATTAAGTGCTTACTATGTGTGAAGCACTCTTCTAAGCACTGGGGTAGATACAAGTTAATCAGGTTGGGCACAGTCCCTGTCCCACAAGGGGCTCATACTCTTAATGCCCATTTTACAGATGAGGTAACTGAGGCCTAGAGTTCAGTGGCATGCCCAAGGTCACACAGGTAGTCATGTGACAGAACTGGGATTAGAACCCAGGTCCTTCTGACTCACAGGCCCATGCTGTATTCACTATGCCACGCTGCTTCTCTGCTTCCTCCATTTCCTCTCTACCCACTAGCTCCTTGATCCTCTTCAATCTGGCTTTTTCCTCCTTCACTGTACCGAGATCTCTCTCTCCAGTGGCCCCATTGCCAACCTCTGTATCAAATCAAATGGACACTATTCCATCCTCAACCTTTCATCTTGCTATGGGTCACTCCTTTCTACTGGAAACGCTATCTAATCTTGGTTTTTCTGATATAGTCTTTTACTACTTTTCCTGATTCAGCTCTCGTCTTCCCACCCTATTTTCCCTACAATTGCCACTTCAGCCCTTGGGCATCACCTAAGAGGTTGGGTAGGCCCACTCCCCAAACAACCTAGGCTCATAACTCAACACTGAATTTGCTTTCTCTTGGGTGAAATTGATTTTAGTGTCTGTTTAGTTTCCATTGTCTGTTCTAAGCTCCCTGAGGGCTGTGATCCTATCTAGGTATTCTGTTGAACTTTACCAATTGCTATTGATTGATGTGGCACAAGTGAAAGGGATGAGAGCCCAGAGACCCACGGTGAGGGAAGTTTGCTCCTTGGATATATGAATTACTTGGCATCACCCTGCCTAAAACTGCCTCCATGTATGGGGGTTCCTATGCCCTCTGTGCAGGGGTCACACAGTTGCAAACTACTTGTGCCAGTGGTAAAGCCAAATTCATCACCAGGAAAACAGTATGAAATCTTCTCAAGTGCATCTGACTTGTGTTAGCCAGAGTCGCTTGTATTGTGTTCCCAAGTCACATCTAATATGACGCATCTTGGAGTGATACTTGTTGTGCAAGACAGTGGTTTATTTTTTATTTTATTCTATTTTGAATTGACAGCTCCACTACCATTCTCCCCAGAGAGCCATTAACTTAGCGGACAGTGTGTTCTTTCACTCTCAGATGATGGAATCCTTTAGTTGACCCCCAATTTTCCCGTCTTGCACCAAGACTGAGTTCATGGATGTTATCTGCAAATATCTGAGCGCCAACTAATGGGGTTCTTGCTTGTTGATAAATTTGGTAGCATGAGACTGGTAGATCCAGTCTTGCTTGTTGTCACTTTGATATCAGGTAACACTGGACATCACTACTTGATGGCCACCAGAGGATGTGCTTCGGAAGACTGCATGCGCTGGGCGGGATGTGAAAAATTAATACAACATGCCCTGCTTTGTGTGGGTCGACCACCCCCGAATCCAAGCCGCCCATCAGGAATCCAGTAATTTCCTCTGGATTCATCTGATCGTGGAATGTATCCCTTGGTTCTCAAAATGGCCACACAGTCTGCTAAAGGATTCACCAAAGTTGTTAAAATGGGCAGGAGTTCTGGATTCACTTATTCCTCACACCTTCAGAATTTTTGTCAAGTCTTTCAAGTGCTCCAATTTTCCACATCAAAGGGCCACCCCCCCCAACCAAGACCTATTTGGATTCATAAACACAGTCTGATTGAAATTGAAGCTTCATCTGCCATAGACCTGGTGTGAATTAATTCCTCTCTTTCTCTTCTCAACAGCTCTCTGGAGTCCTGTCTCCATGAAGCTTATGATGCGATCCACATGTTGTCACTTGTTTGCACTGGAACTAGTATTTTCTTTCTCCTACATTTAGGAAATCCAGTCAAGTTGAACCTGGATTCATTTGGAAAACTTGAATTTGGAGAAAATGGAGGCTTGGATGCTGGAAGTGAATGTAAAATCTCACTGCAACAGTGGTGATTCTACTGCTGCCTGTGTGGGTGCTGTTTCTGAAGAGTTGTGTGTGTTTTTATTGAGACGATCTGATTGAGAGGTGAAGAGATAGGGTAGAGAGATCATACCACATTGGAAAAGCACTGAAGGAGAAAAAGAAGCAGCGTGGCTCAGTGGAAAGAGTCCAGGCTTGGGAGTCAGAGGTCATGAGTTCTAATCCTGGCCCTGCCGCTTGTCAGCTGTGTGACCTTGGGCAAGTCACTTAACTTCTCTGTGCCTCAGTGACCTCATCTGTAAAATGGGGATGAAGACTGCGAACCCCACGTGGGACAACCTGATGACCTTGTATCTACCCCAGTGCTTAACAGTGCTTAGCATATAGTAAGCGCTTAACAAATACCAACATTATTATTATTATTAAAAAGGTAGGTGATTAGTTTTCTGTGATTCATGTGAGGGATTAAACGGTGCCTGATGTAAATGGCAGAAATTCAGATAATACCCAGTAATGTAAACAACTCACAAATTTCTCTTTTTCCCCAGAACTAACATTTGACTTCTGATACATTTCCCTATCCCTTGGAATCTTAGTGGAGGTGGGGCCCAGGCCGAAAAAAGGTCCAACTGCTCCCTGGGGAGGTGGGATATATGGTTCAGAGACACAGGCGAAACCAGTGACACAGGCGCTATAATTTTTTGAGGGGCTAAGGTCTCCAGGATTCATGATTGATCTATCCATCAGTGGAATTTATTGAGCACTATTGTGTCCAGAACACTGTACTAAGCACTTGGGAGAGTGCAATAAAACAGAGTTGGTAGACACATTCCCAAATTGCAAGACACTACTGGTATTAACTAGTAGCAAGTGGAGTTCATCTTTCCCACTCCCTCCCTAAAAGTTGCCTGGAAATTCAGCACTGGGAAATCAGTGGCTGAGGTACTTCACCACATGAGAGTGGGACTGTAAACTGTAGACTGTAAGCTTGTTAGGGGCAGGGGAGTGTGTCCACCAAGTTTGTTGTAATAATAATAATTGTGGTATTTGTCAAGTGTTTTCTATATGCCAGCCACTGTACTAAGTAATCGGGTTGGACACAGTCCCTGTCCCACATAGGGCTATAAGGCTTACAGTCTTAATTCCCGTTTTACAGATGAGGTAACTGAGGCACAGAGAAGTTAAGTGACATGCACAAGGCCACACAGCAGTTAAGTGGCAGTACCAAGATTGTACTCTCCCAAGCGTTTAGTTCAGTGCTCTGCCCACAGTAAGCACTCAATATCTACCACTGATTGATTTGTGTGGGTAGGGTCTCTGGCTTTTTGGACTTCTAATGGGACAGGGAAAGGGCTGGGAGGAGACATGATGGCTAAAGGGGTAGGAAGGCTGTAGAAGATTATCACTCCCATCTTCCTGATCCACAGGATCTCCTCAACTGATACTGGGGGTGAGCATGGACAGTGTCACCAGTTGACTGGGAAAATATCAAGTCAATGGGGCAGCATTAGGAAAGAAGCTGGTAACAACTGGCTACCTATTTGCATAACAAGGATCACAATAGATGTGATCAAAGATAATGTGATCAAAATGAAAATCCTTAGGCTGTAAAACTGTAGACGATATGCTCCAGCCACGTGCTAAACCTGAAAGATTATTGGAATAGCGCCTCCTGCGATAATGTAGTCACTACTCCTCAGTGAGTGGTATAGCAGTGCTGAGGTCACCTGCCCTGAAGTTCTGGGCCCAACCTTCTGAGAAAAAGAGGAGGATGGGGATTTGTTTGTTTTTCCAGAATAATTTCCTTTGGATAGTCAAACACCTGTATGTTCCCCCAGCCCTTCTTCTCTAGGGTAACCATTTAATTTCAGCTTGGAAGGCAGACATCCCAGTAATTTGAAATGGGTTGGTGTGAGCCCAGACCCTAATCACATCCAAACTTTTAAGTGCTCATGAAAATCTGAAACTCCCCCATACATTCCCACATGCAGAGCAGAATAATTTAAATTTTTTGTGGCACTTTCAGTGAACTTTAGCATGCATTCCAGTCTGGATTGTCTGTCAAGCCATGCAGTAATGTAATGAAGCTGTGGGAGAAAGGGACGAGGCTGGGTTTAAAATGTCACATTCAAAGCATTATGAGTGTGAGACATGTCACCAGGAGTCCAACAATCACAGATGAACTAGAATTAAATTGCAGTGGCCTTCCCCCCATTGTGGGATCAAATCCATTCTGGTCAAGGGCTCAAGAAGAGAAAGGAGGTATGATTTTTTTTTTTTTTTTAAATTGCGTAGCCCAAGGAAATAAGGTCGGGTTGGCTGAAATCACATCTCCGTAAGGGAAAAAATGTTTTAGTTTGAAAACAAAGAAGAGAATCTGAGTGGAGACCAGCTGTTGCTTGGTGGCCATTGTGATTTGTCTTTCACTCAGTGAAAGCAGGATCATTCACAAGTATTTTTGCCTCAGTTCAGCACTCTGCCTGCCCAGTGGGACAAGATAAGACAGGAAGCTCATGGGGCAAACTTCCTCTTTGATGTCTTTTGATTGGTGGAGAGCCAGCATGGTCCATTAGCCAATGTTCACGAGTGTGAGCAACCTTGGGCACCCCCATTCTCTCACTTGCTACAATCTGTTATATCCCACTACGGCCCCTTGGGACTTCCTCGAAGCAGTGGGAATGGGGGTGTGGTGAAATCTGAAATCTGTTCTCTTTGGTCAAGAGAGAGGGTCAGAGTCAAGATTTGGGTGCAGGTATAGAGGCAGGTCAAGTGGTACGTACTTCCCTGAAGAATAGTTCTGTCTCTTCAGGCTAAACACTGCCAACTCTGGGACCGGGACCAGGTTTGGCCTAGCTAAAAGCATGGTTAGAACAAAAACTTTACCATTCATTTATCTAGGGATGTTATAATTGTGCATATTTAATCTGAGAGCGACTGGTTTTGCACAGTGCACTAGGAGTATACGTCTGAGGCCATAGTTGACTGTTTTATGAACATCTTTCCCATTTGGACTATGACTTGACTGTAAGCTCCTCATGAGCAAGGAATGTCGGGCAACTCTGTCGTGCTGTACTCTCACAAGCGCTTAGTACAGTGCTGTATACACAGTAAGTGTTCAATAAATACAGTCGGTTGATGACGTCTCTCGGATAAGCCCTCACATCTAGGCTATTGGAGAATCCGACCCATTATCTAAAGTCCTCTCTAGAAGTTGTTTCATTGTCTCCCTTAGTAACCAATTCTAAAGTGTAACGGTTCTTATTGTCATGAAGTTTTCCTTCTACCTAATGTGACCATAATCCTAAATTGCCCAGGTTAGACCTGGGATTTCACACTTTGGAGGTGTTTCCACCCTTCGAATCACTTTTGAACCCTCTCCAAATTCCCCATATCCTTCCTGAGCTGTGCATCCCCAAGCTAAACCAGTTAGTTCAATAATGTTCAGAGAGGATTAACTCTTTTCTTCTGAGTATTCATTTGGAACAGTGGGACAATTTTTTTTATCTTTAAATATGAATTTTAAGGAGAGATAATAAAGGTTGGTTTTTTTTAATTCATTCAGTTGTATTTATTGAGTGCTTACTGTATGCAAAGCACTGTACTAAGTGCTTGGGAGAGTACAGTATAACAAAAACTGACACATTCCCTGCCCGCATCGAGTTTTTTTCATTTTTATAATGACGGCATACCATGGGAGTTTGGTGGGGTTTTTTTAATTTGTTTTTTCTGGTATTTAACTGCTTACTATGTGTCAGAAACTGTACCAAGTGCTGGGGTAGATATAAAATAATAAGGTTGAACACAGTCCATGTCCTACATGGGGCTCACAGTCTTCATCCCCATTTTACAGATGAGGTAACTGAGTTACAAAGAAATGAAGTGACTTGCCCAAACTCACAAAGCAGAACTGGGATTAGAACCCAGGTCCTTCTGACTCCTAGGCCCGTGCTTTATCTGTTAGGCCATGCTACTTCTCAGTTCTAACCAGCCCAGGGTTATAACCAATACTGTTTGCTTCTTTTCTGTACACAAAAGCTCAAATAGCCCTGAAGTTGCAGCTGAGAAGTACAAGAAGGTAGATCTTTCCCTGCCTGCCTTCATCACTTGCACTGAGATTAAGGCAACCAACAAAGGATGGATTTTAAAGGAAACTCCAACCACACTTTGCATCAGATTTTCTAGGTGTAGAAGAGATTCCTGAGCACGTAAACTAAAGATGTTGAACAGGGAGGTAACAATTTAGAAAGAGATGCTGATATTGATGAGTTAATTGCATCTCATTCAAAGGAATGCCTTTTCGGTGAGGCCCCCATTAACCTTGGACTATCTAATAGTGCTTAGTTCAGAGTTCTGCACATAGTAAGTGCTAAAATACCACTGATGATGATCTAACGTATTGTTGCAAGAGACTGAAACAGATAGCCAAGTTTGCTTTCACCCAACTGAGATTTTGTGATTAAAAAGGCTTCCATTAATTTTTTTTAGCAACAGAGCAATTTATACATGTAATGCAAGAAAAAAGCTCTATTGGAGAGAGTTCAGAAAAGGCAGAGGGGTTCAGGAGTGAGCCTGCTATATGGTACTTTAAGAAGAAAAGAAAGCTGTTGTTTAAGATAAATTGGACAAGTTCTTCAGTATAGTTGAAAAACAATTTCCACAGTCGGCAGAACAAGCTGATGCTTCTGCAGCCACAAACAAAGGGACATAATCACATGACAACTCATTTCAATCAGTCAGTCAATGGTATTTATTGAGTGCTTATTGGGTGCAGAGCACTGTACGAAGCACTTGGGAGAGTACAACACAATAGAGTTGGTAGGCATGATTCCTGCCCACAAAGAACTTAGAGTTTAGAGGGGAGACAGGCAAAAGTAGTTACAGCAGCATGTAAGAAGTGCAGTCAGTCACATTTATTATGTTGTGCTTTGAATTACTTTAAAAATAAACAGTAGTTTGCAGTATATAGGACATAAAGGAATTTTATTTTACTTTTCCAGAAGGTCAGGAGTAGATCTAATATATAAACAAATAAATCTGTGGGAAAATGTAGCCCACAATGCAACCACATTTTCAAGGAGCATTACCCAATTGTATCATGGGGTATGCCTGTACATGGTAAACTTGATGTGCATATAAAAATAAACCTTGTTGACCACATCATAAAGATGGGTGTGTTCTTGACCTGATTATTTGACCTAAAAATTCCACATTTTTGCATGTATAAAATGGGAAAATAATATCTGCTCCTATCTACTTGACAGGTGTGTCATGAGAATCAGTGAAAAATGCACATGAAAGCACTTTGAGGGCTTCGGAGGACAGGCGTTCTAAGATTCTCAGGTACTATCATGATTATTTTTAAAAATGCCATATCTCTGCACTGGCCCATGGGTTATTTTCTCATAGAATTAATAGGTTTTTCCTTAGATAAAAGGAAAAGATAAAAATCCCATCACCCAGTTCTAGCAGGATCCATTTTTAGGCTGCACAGAGAACTGTTTGCTAACTTTTCTTCCTCAACTCTGTGCTCCTGGGAAATTGCAGACTGATACATTCAGTCATTTTTCCCTCCTATTCATTAATGATTTGAGATTGATTAAATGATTAAAAAGAGTGAATTATTTTTGAAACTCAGCAAGTGTGTTATTCATGCTTCCTCTGTTTCATGTTTCCTTAAAACAAAAGTCACTGAACAGATGTTACTCAGAATTTCCAAAAAGCGAACAAATGACCTCTTGGGAGAGACCCAACATGGAATGTTTTCAGTGAAAAATAATTTTTCAGAGAATTATGAAGGCATGGAAATGAGGTAAATAGAGATTACAATGAGATTATTTCTGCAATCTGAGCTATAGAAACCTCTTACTAAGTACACCATAATCACAAAGCTTAAACAACAGCACAAACAAGGATACATTAATGGCTTTTCTCTCCAGGAGGATACTACCTACCTTTCTTCCTGACCTGTAATTCAACTTACTTGCCCCAACTGAAAAATTCCCTTTTTAATCAGACTTAAATTCTTGTCCTCTTTCCCTTGCCTGTTTTTGGTCCCAAGACTGGATAAGCAGAATCTGTACAAGAATTGAGAATCTTGCCTCCACTCCCCTTGTGAATGTCTTGTGATCTTCCATCAAAGGTGTCCCTGACTCCAGTAGAGTTACTGGGTTCTGGTGAAGAGAGGGGAAAAACTCCCATTTTTTAGTAGACACATTTATATAGGCACTCCCAGACAGGGCTGTGTCATTCTGTCAATGGATTAGACGTTGCCTCAACTCTGAGAATGCTATTCTATACCATAGAAGAAAAACAATTAAATGTACCAATGTCCACATGATACAACAGTTTCAGAATCCAAGAATAAGTTGTTGTCACCTTGTTAGACAAATGACATCTGAGAGTAGTAATAGTTGTGCTTAGAACAGTGCTTGGCACATAGTAAGCATTTAAGAAATGCCATCATCATTATTATTATTAGTAGTATTAATATTTGAGTGCCCACTCAGGACAGTGGATTATACTGCATTCATTCATTCAATAGTATTTATTGAGCACTTACTATGTGCAGAGCACTGTACTAAGTGCTTGGAATGTACAGTTCGGCAACAGATAGAGACAATCCCTCCCCAATAACGGGCTCACAGTCTAAACACATGCTCAGGAAATACAGAATAAAGAAGGGAAATGCCTCCTGTCTACAAGAAGTTTACACTCTAGTGAGGGAGACAAATATAAAAATATTTTAGTTAAATAATTGAATAAACATATACAAGAGTCTTGAATGGGTATGAAAGAGTTTATGACTGCTAGAGTTGGCTGTTGGATTTATGCAGTTTATGGTGCTGGGAAATTAACTGGGTAGGCCTGGTTGGAGAAGAAGGACTGGTTGGAGAAGTCTTGGAGGACTTTGAAGGTGGTCAGAGCTGAGGTCTGTCGGATTAAGGAAGGGAGGAAGTTCTAAGCCGAGAGAATGGCATGAGTGAGGAGACAAAGGCAGTAGAGTGAAGAACAAAAACAACTAGAAGATAGGCTTGGGAAGAATGAAGAGAGCAAGTTGGGAGATAGTGGATGAAGAGAGCAGATAAGGAAAGTAAGGCATATATTTGGGAAGTCTTGAAACTGAATGTCAGAAGTCTCTACTTGATGCATAGAGACTTGAGAAGCCAGTGAAGGGTTTTGAGGAGAGGAGTGATACGGATTCAGGCACACGTCAAGAAGGTGATTGATGCAGCAGCTTGTAGTATAAATAATAATAATGATAATGGTAAAAATTAAGCATTTACTACCTGCCAAGCACTGGGTTTGATAGAAGACAAATCAGGCTGGATTTATCCCTGTCCATCATTGGGCTCAGGGTCTAAGTAGGAGGATGAACAGGTATTTAATCTGCATTTACCAGATGAGAAATCCGAGACAGTGAGTCGCTAAGTGACTTGGCCAAGGTCATGCAGCACGTCACACAGTATGGATTGGACAGGGGAAGGGCTGGAATCAGGGAGATGCAATATTCTAACTGCAAAATGGCCAGAGCTTGTACCACTGTGGGAGCAGTCTGAATGAAGAAGAAAAGACAGATCCGGGAGATGCTTAGGAAGAGCTGGCAAGTTTTGGCAGTAGATTGAATGTGAAAGTAGAAAGGCAGAGAAAGGTCAAGAATAACATTGAAGTTGTGGGTTTCTGGGTTAGGGAGTGTGATGATGTAATGGACTGAAATGGGAAATGGGAAAATGGGAAATGGGAAAGTGGGTGTAGGGGGAAAGATTAAGCAGTCTTGGGTGATGAGATATTGAAATGATTAAGAATATTATGTTAATTTTAACATAAAAGGCCAGATAGTTTTAAAGGATGAGAATCTGTTTTAATCATGTTGTTGTCCAAAGTTAAGCTGCTGAAATGAACACATAATGGAGGCTAACAAGGGAACAAGATGTCCAGAATAAGAACTGATCTGGAAAACAGGAAATCACTGATCTTACCATAGAATCCCAGGCAGCTGGTGTCATTGAGAGATTTGCTGGTCCACCCTCTGGATGTCAGCATGATGAATGGCTAAATTATCCAGAACAGGTGGATATATGTTCTTTTCTTAAAGATCTCTATGACTGGGACTCCCCAATATTCCTTGGTGACCCCTTCTAGTGGTTTATCAATCTGATAGTTAAGGAGCTCTTCATGTCCACTTCCTCCTTGAATATAAATCCACTTCTTGTTTGTTTGGTCATCCATGGATATGGATACTTATTAGTCCACATCCTCATCATAAAGCCCCTCATTTAGTGAAGTCGCCCTTTAGTCACCTTTCCAGGCTAAATTATCCCAACTCCCTCAAACCTTCCTCTTAGGACCAATTTCCATTCCTTTTATCATTTTTTTTTTTGCTTGTTGCAGACAATTATCTTTTTTTAAAAAATCATCTAGGAAAGATGCACTTGAAATGTGCACTCAAAGGGAGAAGGAAAAGAAAGGGATACCAAAAATTAGAAGGGAAGAACTGCCCAAGAAACAAAAACAAACAATTTCAGATGAAGAACATTGCCCTAGGTCTCAGCGACCTTGGCAGTTCTTGGAGGGTTATGTTTTATGTTGATGAACTGTCTTTGCACAGTTTTTTCTGGATCTTTCAACACATGCTAACTTTTCTCCCAAAACAAGCATGTGTGACTTCCACTTTGTTTTTTCCAGTGTTGTTGTTTTGTTCATTGATACATCTCATTTAGTATTTTTTAAATTCATACTGTTTTCATTTTTTCATCGAAAAAAAGAGCAACTTTTTTTTCTTCCAACCATTGCTTAAGTTTAGGACTCATCCACCTTGGGTAGACTTCTTCCCATGTCTCCTTTGGAGGTGAAATAGCACAGCTAATTGAGTTTTACGTGGCAACTGGAATCAATCCTAAATGTCAAACTGCATTATTTCATTTGTGGGTTCTGGGAGGGGTAGTGTGAGGACACAGATGATTCTTCTTTTGGTGATCCTGGAATGGAGAATGTAATGTTGGTATTTGTTAAGCGCTTACTATGTACAGAGCACTGTTCTAAGCACTGGGGTAGGGAATCAGGTTGTCCCACGTGGGGCTCACAGTCTTAATCCCCATTTTACAGATGCGGTAACTGAGGCACAGAGAAGTCAAGTGACTTGCCCATAGTCACACAACTGACAAGTGGCAGAACCGGGATTCGAACCCATGACCTCTGACTCCAAAGCCCGTGCTCTTTCCATTGAGCCAGGCTGCTTCTCTAGAGATGTAGAGATAGTATTATAAGTTGTGACAAGTCCGTGAAAAAAAAAATTAAATTTAAACTGTTGGCAAGTCAAAAAAAGTCAACTCATTGAGTAAAATAGTGGGTGTGATTGTTTGCCAAGTTTCTCCTCTGATTCCTCTTGTCGTTGTGGCTCCCCTCTTATAGCCAAGGAGTGGAGAGGGCCCACACTAAAGTGAAAAACTCTCCAAGAGCCAGCAACACAGCTATTAATGCTATTGTACTCTTGCAAGTGGTTCATGCTCTGTACAGAGTAAATGCGTAATAAATGCTATTGATTGACTCTTCTCTCCTATCCCAGCTCTATCTCCCCTTTTCTCTTGTGATCACTGCCCTAGAACAGATGACAATCTTATGCCTAGTGTGGAATGGATTATTGAACACTCAACCGTATCCACCTGCCTAGATAGGACCTCTCCTTTAGCGGCACAGAAATGAGTCATAGGAACAATTCTTCCTTGACTACTATTTTATTTGCTCCAACTACAACAAAGCCAAGATGCAATTTAAGTTAGGATACCATACTCTGCTAAAATAGGCAAGGGCCTTTTTCCATTGCTTAAATTTGCTGTGGACCCAGTAACTGAGGCCCGCCTTGTCACTGACCTCCCTGGCTCCTATCTCTTCCCCACTTCAGTCCATATTTCACTCTGCTGCACAGTTTATTTTTCTAAAAGAATGTTCAGTCCATGTCTCCACACTCCTCAAGAACCTCCAGTGGTTGCTCACTCAACTCCGCATGAAACAGAACCTCCTTACCATTGATGTTAAAAACACTCAATCAGCTTCCTCCCTCCTACTTTATCTCATTGATCTACTACAGCACAGCCCACACACTTCACTCTTCTAGCACCACGTTATTTACTCTGCCCCAATCTCTTCTAACTGGCTGCCGACTGCTTTCTCATGTCCTCCCGCTAGTCTGAAACTCCTCCCCCTTCATGTACACCAGACCACCTCTTCCCCCATCTTCAAAGCCTTATTAAGGTTCCCTATCCACCAAGAGGCTTTACTATCTGCCAAGCACTGGGCCAAGCCCTCTTTTCTCCTGCTCCCTCTCCTTCCTGTGTTGCCTGTGCACTTACATCTGTGACCTTAGGACATTTGATATTTGCCTTATCTCAGTCCTACAGCACTTGCATTCATATCTTGAAATTATATATTAGAAATTATTCATTTGTATTCATGTCTGTGTCTCTCTCTAGTCTCTAAGCTTGTAGTGGGCAGGGAACCTGTCTGCCAACTCTGTTGTGTTGAACTCTCCCAAGTGCTTAGAAGCAGCATGGCCTAGTGGCTAGAGCATGAGCCTGGGAGTCAGAAAGACCTGGGCTCTTATCCCGGCTCCAACTCTTGTCTGTGTGTGACATTGAGCTAGTCACTTCACTTCTCTGTGCCTCAGTTCCCTTCTCTGTAAAATGGGGATTAAGACTATGAGCCCAATGTGGGACAGGGACTGTGTCCAACCTGATTAAATTGTACCTATCCTAGTGCTTAGAAAAGTGCTTGACACATAGTGTTTAACAAATACCATCATATATGTATATTCCATGCTCTGCACATAGTAAGCACTCAACAAATAGCACTGAAGGTGGTGATGAACTGAGCCCTCTCTATCAATAACATTAATTGCTCTTTCTAAAGAGGTTAATTTTCTCTGGTCTGTGAAAGAGAAGGTGAGCCATGTCAGTGGGAGGTCTGGTCATTCATGTTCCTTGAGAAAATGCTGATCTACAGTCTAGGTCTGCACTCTCCAGTAGAGCCTGCTCATTTGAAGACTAACTAGAGACAGGATATTGTGCTTTATGTGTTCATTTTGTTTTATTTCAAGGCAATTCTCTGGCCCTAGGCCCATAACATTTTCATTTGAGTGAGCAGTGGTACATTTTCCTCTACTTCACGCGCCTGCCTCTCAGTATTTGGTACTCTTGGAAGGCAAAGTGGTGTCAATAGACATGCTGGCTTCAGTAATGCAGTTTCCTTGGCTTAAAATGATCTATTTCAGTTTGTTTTTTGCCAGCTGAAGATGTTCTTGTTCTTGCTGACACATTGTCAGAGAAAGATTGTGTAAGAAGTGTTGATAATTTCCTACAGTTTTGCTTCTTCAATCATCAAGTGAGCCATTTTTCCACTCTTTTCTACCCCCTCACCCTTTCTCCTCTGAAGTCGAAGAGAAAGAGTTGAGATTCTAGGAAACTGAACGTTATGCTTTCCTGCTGATAGTTTAAGATTCTTTTTGACGTTCTTCACTCTCATTTGTTGATTCAAATTCCCACCCAGGGAGGATCCAGGTGGATCCAACATCTTAGCCTGTCCACTCCAACCCCCGTCTTTCTTTTCCAGGTCTGATTTGTCCATGAGCCCTGATGCTGTTGCCACCCTATGGTCTCACTTGCGAGGCTCCCTTCTGATCTCCTGTTCCCATCCTTTCCCTGCACTGCTCCCTCCCTCACCCCACCAGCTCTGCCTATCCCTCTTCTGCTTCTCTTACTCTAAAGAGTAAGAAAGTACTCCTGCAAGAGATGTGAACTTAGAAGGGCTTTGAAGATGGGAAGAAGTATGGTCAATTTGATATGAAGGGGGAGGGAGTCCTAAGCAGTGGGGATGACTTGAGCAAGAGTTGGAAGAGATGAGAGAGAAGGAGAGAGAGAGAGAGAGCAAGAGCCTGAGAGAGATGAGAAGAGGTGCAGTGAATAGGTTAATTTGAGAATAAGTCTAACAGCAGACTGAACCCTTCAAAAATAGGGAAAGAGGCAGTTCAACACCTGAAGTAATGCGAGAAGATTTCAGATTTCAGAGGACACCAGATTTCTCCATCCTGGATATAGCTATCCCCCACCTATTTTGCTAAAACATTCTTGCCCAGGGGCACATTCTTGCCCGGGGGCTTACAGCAAGGTGTGAAAGCTCATTAGCACAAACACACACTCAGGTTAAGGTGAATTCTCTCTAGCAGAAGGAAGAACAACCTTATTGATACTCCTAGATGGTTTTCCAAATGTTAAGCAAGCAAATGAATAGTCTTTGGAGGGCAGACAATGCAAATAAGTGGGCATTCTCCCAAATGCAGAGCCTATAGAAATCAATCGTATTTAGTAAGCGCTTACTATGTCGAGAGCACTGTACTGAGCGTTTGGGGGAGCATAATACAACAGAATTAACAGGCAAGTTCCCTGCCTACGAAGAGCTAGGAAGAAGGGACAAGGGAGATTAGTGAGCCAATCACACCCCACTTTGATGGTCAGTGAAATTTAAGAAGTAGGCTAGATCTTCCTTGTTCATATTTCTGTGTTTAAATGCAGATTGCCACAGGACATGCATAACTGTTGATTCAGTGCAGGTGTCATTCATATCAGGTGTCATTCAATCACCATCCAAATAACCTTAAAAGAGTATCCTGCCTGTTATCTTTAAGCAACCTTAGGAGAATGTTCAGGTTAGAAGACAGTTCTCCCAATATGCACAGTTTCCAGGGACCCTTTGTGAGACTGCACCTCAGTGACCTATATCCTCTAATATTTTCCCCCATCCTCCCCACCTGCTCCACCTGAGACCAGGCCACGAGAACCCAGCTAAGCCTGGGCTAATTTCCCCCGTGCTCAAGCTTTCATCAAAACATACTTGCAAAGCAGTGGTTGCCCTTAGGGCTGGCTTGATGCTTTCTCAATCCTGAGGACTTGACCTCACTCTGATTTTCATTAGCCAAAGGTTGAGCCATCCTGGCATGAAAAGGGGGCTGAGAGCAAACCCACTTTGGCTGTGCGGCTGGGTGTTTTTGGTGACTTTAGTTTGCTTTTCCCCAGTGGTGCACTTGGCATTACCTGCATCTGCCACCATGCTAATAACACTCTGCATTTTAAAGAGCACCTTTCATCTGAGGACCCGCAAGCACTTTTCTACCTTGAGCTGGGAAAGCCTCTCATCAGCCCTGTGAAGTAGGTAGGTGGCAAGAATATTATTATGCCCATTTTATAGATAGGTTAACTGAAGCAACGAAAGTTTACTGACTTCTTTAATAGCTATTTTATAGGCAGGTAGACTGAAGCGAAGAAAGTGATTTGCCTGTGGCCATTTAGCAACCCTAAAAGTGGAGCTGGGAAGAAAGCCCAGGTCTCATGCTTCCCAGTCTAGATTTCCATTCATTGGCGACAGGCAATCTGGGGGGCTGTAATAGGTGGATGCTTAGGTAGGTGAGTGCAGCTAGAAGGACCCAAGGAAGGTCCTTCTAATTTATGCACAGTCTGGGCTCTTTGTCTTAGACAATTTGGTTAAATCCCAAATCACCATGATATGTTTGATCTGTGAACAACCACTCCTTTGGAAAGCATGTATATTTCCTCTCTCCCTGGGATGGTATGATATACAGTAGAGGGTACAGTGAGTTGCATTGTAGACTGTAAGCTCATTATGGGCAGGTGGCGGGTCTGCTAATTCTGTTATATTATACTCTCCCGATCGCTTAGTACAGTGCTCTGCACGGAAGTGCTCAATAAATGCCATTGATTGATGACCACTGAGAGAAATGTCATCACCCCTCTGCTTCCAGAGGTATGGTAAGTCACTTAAATACAATTATTATCATTATTATAATTATTACTTCTCCAAGAAGCTGGAAAAGAGCCCATGTGTCTTAGTAAGCAAAAGCAAATTTGCGCGATAGAGACTGTTCCAAAATGCCTACACATGTCCACTTTCTCTCTCCCCAACCTTCCACCTCAGAAAAAGGAATCTGATCTAAAAAAAAAATTCTCCCAGAACCAGATCTGAAGTCTGTGAGAGATCGTCTCCTTTAGGGAACCCTTTAACCCCCAGTCCCCAAAAAACCTTTGCATTAGGAAGATACCAGAACTTGGACCCTGATGGCTGCTGGAACCGAATAATCATGGGGCTCATTCAAGGAATGATTAAAGAGATGTCTTTAGTTGGCCCTGAAGGAGCATGTAAACTGCCTTGTCTCTGTGGCCTTGGTGCACACAATCAATTGCGGTAATCGCTAAACAGGATTTTGAAAATTAAGTGATTAACCTTAGTTGAGCACATCATTTCCCCTATAACTCCCACTCCGAAGAGCTTATGCAGATATGCTGCCTCATGATAGCAACTAAGCTTGATGGGGCAGAGTCCCCCAAGAACACCCATATGGACTGCTATGGATTGCTAGCTAATCACTTGTGTCCTGCTGATGAAGATAACTCCCCAGATGAAAGTGAACTGCCCATCAGCATTTGAAGCTTTCCCTGGAGTTCACATCCATGTGCAATTAATCCGGTCCACTGTGTTTAGCATTTTTCTCAGGCTTATTTTTATCAGCAGCAGAGCTTTGGTTGAAGGACCCAGTACTGTCTCCATTGGAATAAGCTGCCCGTTTTTCCTGCTGAGAGAGAGCCAGCGAATTCACAAGGGTCTAGAAAGTTCAGTGGAAGACACCAGGGCAGTTAAAGATATTAAAATAATGAGCCAATGAATTGACCCAATTATTATTATTTTATAATATATTGTGGTTTATGCGCTGTCAGGAACACGGAATGGTACAAAACACAGATTGTAAAATCCCTTGAGTAGGCACTGATGGTTTCTGTGTTCTCATAAAGTATTGTGTGTGTGTGTGTGTGTGTGTGTGTGTGTGTGTGTGTGTGTGTGTATATTGCTGGAGCTGAAGCCATCTATAATAATGAGTGATGATGTTTTGTCCCTGTATAAAGTGGTTGCCACCTGAACAGCTCAGAACAAAATATTAGGAAATCAGAATGCAAAAAGCAGTGGAAAAACTGTAATGGGCCCCACTTTGCTTTTAATATGGTATTTAAGCACTTACTATTGCCAGACCCTGTACTAAGTGCTGGGGTAAACACAAGCTAATCAGGTTGAACAAAGCCCATGTCCCACATGGGGTTCCCAATCTTAAATCCCATTTTACAGATGAGATAACCGAAGCCCAGAGAAGTTGTGACTAGCCCAAGGTCACACAGCAGACAGGTTGTAGAGCTGGGATTACAACTCAGGTCCTCTGACTCCCAGGCTCGGGCTCTTGCCACTGGCCATTTTTTTAAATGTTTTTATATTTCATTTATTTCCTGGTTAATTGTGGATATTTAATCCATATTAATTAATGATCATAAGACAAATCCCTGAGGAGCAAAGACAAGGAGACCTCTAGTTGGGAAATGATTTGCTAATTTCTTCCTACATTGCTCTCTGTTGCCCTACCGTGTTCAGTGTGTAACCTCAACCCATGAATCTTCCCCACAGCATATCTTGTAGCACTCTAGACTGTAAACTCTTTGAAGGCAGGGATTGTGCCTACTACCTCTATTGTGTTGCACTCTCCCAAACGCTTAGTACAATGCTTCTCAGCACACAGTAAACACTCAGATATCACTGGTTGCTTGATTGACCCCATGATTTCCAATCTTAGCTGCATTTAAGGCAATCACCCTTTTCTCCCCCCAATAAGAAAACATTTCAGTGGGTCCATGAAGAGCCATCAAAGAATATTCAGCACCAGAAAGTGGAGTAGAGGAGTGGTTCCTTTGCTGAAAGCATTTGAGCATTTGAGCCACTGCATTTTTCTCTATCGGCATTACTCTGCCGGTTCACCAGATATGAGAGTTTCCAGTGACACGCTCAGCTGAACCCTACCTGAACAGGAACGACGACTCTGTAATCCAGCTGCTGTCATTTGTGCTTTATGATCCTCTACCTCAAAGACACAGCTAGACAATACTGACAATAAACACAATTAATGAATTCATTGGTGAGGCTAAGCCCAACCCTCATTGGCATTGTTAAATTTCCAGCTTCAATCACTGTGAATAGCCGGATCGCTTAGTTCCCATGCTACAAGTAGGATTTCCAGATTTACCCTTCCATAGGTGTCCATTGCAGTTTATTTAATTGGTTTGCCTGTGCATTACAGTTATTCTGGCCGGGGGGGAATTGGGAGAATTTCTGCAGGAACAGGTTCCGGCAGCCCAGCAGGAGACTCTGTAGCACTGAGAACAAACCACGCAGAAATTGACACTAGGTGGCCCCCATGTTAACACACACCTTGCTGCCTCCCAGCTCCCCTTCCTGGTGTTCAGCTTCTCTTCTGCATGGTTCAGTGACTAGAAAGAGGCCGCACACCGCACTCGGGAAGAACTGGCTAGGTTTCGGACCTGAGATATTAAAACACATCAAACTACTGTTTTCAGCAGAAGTCCAGCCAAACAGTAATAATAATGGTATTTGTTAAATGCTTACTATGTGCCAAGCACTCTTCGAAGCGCTGGAGTAGATTCAGGGCTACCAGGTTGGATGCAATCCCTGTCCCACGTGGGGCTCACAGTTTCAACCCCCCTTTTTCAAATGAGGTAACTGTGAGGCATAAAGCGAAGTGACTTGCCCAAGGTCACACAGCAGACAAGTGGCTGAGCTGGGATTAGAACCCAGGGCCTTCTGGCTTCCTGGCCCATAAGCCACACTGCTTGGCAAGGACACCAGCTGGCTATGTCAATGGCCATAGAAATGGAGAAAAATGACAGGCTAAAGTGGTCCCGAAATGCATGAACTGAGTAAGATGGGAAAGGATGAGGATGGCCTGGGCAGCACTCTGCCACTTTGAGGAGCACTTGAAGGAATCTCAGGATGTATGTGTCATAGCCCACACCTTGATGCCTCTGAAGCTGAGAGCCAGGGCACGATAGAGGTGGAAGGATTCAGAAAGGTGCCTGGAAGGCGAGAGGGGAGCAGAAGCGGACGTCTTGATTCCTATAAAACTATTAAGCAACAAGCAATAATAACGAAATGGAGTGTCACCTTACACAGCAATTCAGTGACAAATGGGCATGTTTAAGGCCAAACATCATTTGCCAAGGGTACCAGAGCCAGTGTTTTGCAAAGAGCTTATCTATCTTACTAGCCCCAAGGAACTTCAGGGCTAATTTGAGGAATTGCTTTCTGTCAAATCCTTTAGCCTTCTAGGGCAAAGTCTAAAGACCAGAGATAAAGTCTCCTTCTGTTCTTGTTTGAGATGGGTTAATCGAATTAAATATTCTTGGAAATGAATAAATACTCCAGAAGGTATCTTTAAAGTCTCTTCAGGATTCTTTTCCTCTGAAAAGGTGCTTGATACTAATAACTTTTGCAGATAAAATGAGCATATAAAGCAAAGCCTCTCTCTCCCTTAACTGGTCTTAGAATTCTTTCACTGCTCTCTCTGTCTCTCTCTAATGGAAACCTGAATCTCACAGAGATGAGAAATGTTTTTGCAGTCCTGCCAACTGAAGTGCCACTTTAACCAGGCAATTGAGGAAACTAAAAGGGGACAGAGAACCTGGGAGAAATCCAAAAAAGGTGCAAGCAATCTGAAAAAGGTTAGACTCCTCAGAGCTGCATAGTTCTCTGCCACAGGATTTGTCCTTCCTTTCACCACTTCTTTCGTTTGTACATTAGTGTATTGTCACTTGCCCAGTTTCCTCGGTACATTTTTTTTTTAATCCTTAAAGTAGGAATGTTCATTAGCTGTGGGAACTGATGGAACTTGAAAGGAGAAGGACCTGGTGTTAGGCTATGGCAGTGCAATTCCAATCCATTCAGTAAATGGTATTTGAGTGCTTAATCTATGTAATCACTTTACTGAACATTTGGAAGAGTACAGTAGAATTAGTAGACATCCCTGCATGCAAGGTGCCTACAGTCAGCTGAGAAGCTCAGCCAGCTGAGAAGCAGCGTGGCTCAGTGGAAAGAGCATGGGCTTTGGAGTCAGGGCTCATGAGTTCGAATCCCAGCTTTGCCACTTGTCAGCTGTGTGACTGTGGGCAAGTCACTTCACTTCTCTGTGCCTCAGTTCCCTCGTCTGTAAAATGGGGATTAAGACTGTGAGCCCCACATGGGACAACCTGATTCCCCTGTGTCTACCCCAGCGCTTAGAACAGTGCTCGGCACATAGTAAGCGCTTAACAAATACCAACATTACAGTCTAGTTGGGAGACAGACCCCAAAATAAATTACAGGTAAGAGGGAGCAATATTGTGTAAAAGAACGTACATAAGTGTCTTGGGAGTTGCAGGGAGGGAAGGAGAGTGTGAATGTCCAAGGGAGTCACTGATGTGGAAGAGCTGAAGTGGAAGTTGGGTGGGAATGTAGAAGATGAAAAGCTGAGAGACTAGTCAGGGAAAACCTCTTGGAGAGGAGACTTCAGAAGGGATTTGAAAAATGAGGAAAGCGGTTGTCTACCCCCTATAAAAATGGGAGGGTGTTCCAGGCAGAAGGAAGAGCTTAGCAAGAGGTCAGTTCCAGGAGAGGTGAGAATGAGGCAAAGTGAGGTGATTGGTTTAAATGAAGCAAAGCATGTGGACTGAGGTGTAGTGGGGAAAAAAGAACTGTGGTGGGCGAACGAGAGCTGATTGCAAGCCTTAAGGGGGATAGGAATTTCTGCTTACTCCCTGTTTACTTTCTCCTCAGGTCACCTCCCCTTTAGAACCCTAAGCATAAAAATATGGGAAATCAATCAGTAATATTCACTGAGCACCTACAAAATGTGAAACAGTGTACTCAGCATTTGGGAAAAGGTGATAGAGGCGAAAAGGCACAATTCCCACCCTGAAGGGGCTTACGGTCTCAGGAAATCTTTCCAAGTGCATACATTGGTGTGCAGTGAGGGTGTTCTTAACAATGAGAACTTTGGGTGCAGGGGCCTGTCTGGGTTAAAAAGGGAAAATTCAAAGAGCCAAGGTGACGCTAATGGCCGAGGTCATCTCAATGGAGTTTAACAGGAGTGTTGGCCTCATAATCTTGCCCAAATACCACTGGGAAGAAATGTGCAGGACACCAGTGGACTTTGAAACCCAAAAGCCTTAAGTACAACTGAACTCTCTGACTGTGAGCCCCACATGCACGGAGACTGTTTGACTTGACTATCCTGTGTCTACCCCAGTGTCAAGCACCTAATGAGCACTAAATGAGTACCACTATCATTATTATTATCATTAACTCCCTGAAGTAAAAATGAAAGGATTATGATCATCTAAAAGTGAAACACCTTAGAGAGAGTCTGTTGAGGAGCCACAACATAGCATTTTAGCAAGGGCACTGATTTCCCCCAAAGCTCGTTTTCCTTTCACTTTTTTCTCTCCCTCTCCTCTCTTCTCCCCACTTCACCTTCCCCCTTCTATGAACACTTTCTCTCTTTCTCCCCCGCCCCACTTTGGGTGCTGGCGGTGATGCAGTTGCCTACATGACTCCTCCAGAGATCCGTTTGTCTGTGTCTGTGATTGCTGGAGTCAGCCAGCAACACGACAGGACTTGCTTGTTTACATAGCTCTGAGGGTTATGACAACACATCAGAATGTACAGGTGCCCAAGGAAGGGCTGCAGAACCCAGTAAAGATCAGTGGAGTATGCTGTCGAACCAGGATTCTCTTCTTCTTTCAAATCCCTTTGATAACTTAATTCCTAATGAAGTGATGTGCTTTGCTTGCATAGGGCCATTCTCTGCCTCCCTCTAAAAGTATTTTAATTATCATTAAGCATATGCAATTAGAAAACAGGCATGAGGATGGAAAAACAAAATTAAACCAAATCCCCCATGTCCAGGGTTTATCACCCTCAGAGGAGAATATCTTTGGGGTAACTTATAGTTTATACGATACATTGAGCTCCGTGGTGGAAAGTTATTACAAAATGTAAAATGCTAATGGGCCAATGAAGCACAATAAAATAAAGAATTCAATGCAATTTATGCAGAGTTGAATTTGCTTCTCCTCCCCTGAACCTGTAGTACAAATTAGTAGTTTAATTTGCCTTTCACGTCATTCTCCGTCCCTTTAGCATGACGATATTGGATCTGTTTTTGTTTTTTATGGTTTTTGTTAAAGACTTACTATGTTGCCAGGCACTGTACTAAGCTCTGGGGTAGATAAAAGCTAATCAGGTTTGACACAGTCCATGTCCCGCATGGGACTCCCAGTACTAATACCATTTTACATGTGAGGTAGCTGAAGCACAGAGAAGTTAAGTGACTTAGCGAAGGTCATACAGCAGACAAGTGGAAGAGCAGAGATTAGAATCCAGGTCCTCCTGACTCCCAGGCCCATGCATTATCCACTAGGCCATGTTCTGCTTCTCCAAATCTGAACTGGTAATGTTAAGCGTTTGGATATTGCTAGTTCAAGTGAATTCACAGGGGTCCATGATTTTTACACTGCACAATACTGTGTTCATAACAGTACGTGAAAGTTAAAGTTTCTCTGTCTATGCTTAATCGTCTATAGAACAAGTACCATATATCTAGGATCAGGAATAATCATTCAGTACAATTTAAGGTAAAACTTTTTTGATTTGCAGCACGACTTAGTGAGTGACTCTATTTGAAATCCTAAATGACGACGGATGTGAGACACGCCTGTAAAGGAGTAAATGAACTCCTCAATTACCAAGTTATATGTATTGTAATGGGCTCGGAGGATTTGGGGTCCTAGCTCCAAAAGAGCTGTTCAAAGTGGAAATCATTCTTCAAATGCCAAAGATCGGACGGAACGTTAAATTTAAGGTACCAAATGTTTAGAGGCTCCTGCTATATTATCCTGAACTTGGATTGGTAGAAATAAAATACTATCATCCAACAGTATGGAAACATGTAATTACCCCTGAGTGGGTTTTTCGGGAATGTCCCCCCCCCAACCACCAACCCCTTAAGTATCTGTTAAAATCTCCTTTCCTCTTCCCAGTGGCAGAAGGAACAGATGGCTATCTTTTAATGTGGGAGGCCCTATCTTCCTTGAATCTTCATTCTTAGCTCTGATAATTGTCATCACCCATTTTCCTCCCTCAGGTATATGGAAGAAGATAATGCAGGTTCCCCCTGGGCGGCCATTTTTCAGATAGCAGAGGTAGTAACCTGGTTAAAGAGCTTACTGAAAAGGACTCCAGTCTAAACCAGCATTATCAATGATGATCTGAGTTAAATTGCTTAGTAGAGTTGGAATCTGGACAGTGGGTCACAGTGGGAAGGAACGCCAGGCAACCAGCCACAGACTTCAAGAGACAAAAGGCACTTGAAGAGGTCATTTTGTTTAACCCCCTGCCTCCACGCAGGTGAATGGTGAACACCTCCAGGACAGGTGGCTGGCTGGCTGCTTTTTTGTCTTTTTGTTTTTCATTCTTGGGGATGGAAACCTCTGGCAAGGAATGGAGAACCTGGGAGGCCCAGGTTCTAATGCCCAATCAGCCACTAACCTGCTGCATAAGACCTTAGGAAAGTCACCTAACACACCTAAGTTTCCTCATCTCTAAAATGGAAATAAGATATCTGCTTTGCTTACCTCTTAAATTATGAGCCTCTATAGACAGGATACTGTGACTGAACTAATTATCTTGTTTCTACTGTAGCTCTATAGTCTACTGCTTAGCACAGTGCTTGGCACCTAGTAAGTGTTTAATACCATTTTCATTATAGTTTAATACCATTTTTCATTATAGTAGTTAAAAATTTTATTCACATGTTCTTTTCCCCTCCCTCTTCCCCACTCCACCCAGGTTGTCTTCTGCTTTAATTTAAGCCCTTTGCCTCTTGTTCAGTCCCCCGTAGAAGTGGAAAACAACTGGTTAGCATTCTGTCCATGAAATCTTTCACATACTTTCATTCATTCAATTGTATTTATTGAGCACTTGCTGTGTGCAAAGCATTGTACTAAGCGCTTGGAATGTACAATTCGGCAACAGATAGAGACAATTCCTGCCCAACAACGGGCTCACGGTCTAAAAAGGAGAGACAGACAGCAAAACAAAACAAGTAGTCAGGCATCAATACCATCAAAATAGATAAATAGAATCATAGATATATACACATCATTAATAAAATAGAGTAATAAATAATGTATACTTGAGGACTATTAGGTCATACTGTAAATTTCTCTTTTTAGACTTAATCTCAATTCCTTAATCTCGCCTCAAAAACTCTAATCTCCCCACCCAGTCACTTTTATAACTTTCCTCTAGACAAGTGTGAAACATATATCAAATACTCACTCACTATGACTGCAAGGGGCTAACAACACTGCTCGGCAAAAAACCAGCATCTGGCTGGATTCCCTCTCAAATCTTAACGGTCCAACCATTTGCAGTCCCATTTTCCACCAACACCCCTGTGATCTGATCCCAGGTGATATCCATAACCCTGAGTCTGGATTGAAGCATGCTTGTTTGGGTCAGCCAAGACAAGGGCACTGTCTATGTTACTGCTTTGATTCTCATATGTGTTGCTTGACTGGCCCAGGCATACACATGAGTGTCAGCTGAAAAGGCATCTGCCCCCCATACTGCACTCCAGGATTTAAAGATGTTCAGTGCCATTTTAGAACTTGTGTGGAGTCTGAAAATCTAGGGAGTGAGGAGTAATCAGAATGATAGAATTTGCTGTTCTCAAAAGTAGATTCACCCTCTCTGTTTACCTTAGCAGAGAATGAGGGCAGGAGGATGTGAAGACTCGAGTGATCCCACTGCTGGCCTATCTGGAGTGTAAGGTGTATCCTGCAAGGGGCCAGAAATTTAGTGTCCAGTCCACCCCTGTTCTGGCATGAACAGAATGGGGAAGAGGAGGGCAACAGTCTGGATCTGTTCTGAGCCATCTAGGATTGGCTTTGAACTGGCTTACTTCAATTACACAGGCTTGCATTATTATTAGTAGTAATAATAATCATATTAATAATGGTACCCATTAAGTGCTTACTATGTGTTAAGCACTGTTCTAAGCGCTTGGGTACATACATGTTAATCAGAGATTGGACCAAAGTCCTTATCACACATGGGCCTCATAGTCTAAGTAGGAGGGAGAACAGGTATTGAATCCCCATTTTACAGATGAGGAAATTGAGGCACAGGGAAGTTGTGACTTGCCCAAGATTATGCAGCAGGCAGTTGGCAGAGCTGGGATTAGAACTCAGGTCCTCTGTAATTTTTCCACTAGGGCATGCTGCTTCTCCTATGCTGCTTCTCACAGGTTTGAGACCTGTGGGACGTGTAGAACTTTCCAGACCTTACTTGGCCTGGGCAGGACTCCACCTTGACGCCTGAATTAAAGCTGCTAGTGCTGGCAGCAAGGTGGATGACCAGGATGGGGAGGGAGAAGAGATACTGCCCGATTGTCAGGATGATGAGCTAATGCCAGGGCAGAGCCTCGAGGGGAGGACTAGGGATGAGCATGCTTCTGCAAGCAGCTAGAGGCATGGGGCTCTTTGCGGAGCAGGTGGGTGAGTGGATTTGTAGCCAAAGTCATTTCGGCTCCACGTATAGAGCAACATCCCTGTCCCATGAAGGCACTATCGCTATTCGTGGACCACTGTTCTCGACCCTGAGGGGTGTTAGTGAAGAAAGAGAAGAGGTGTCTGAAGGAGGAATTTAGTGATGGCTTAAATAGGAATGGGATTTGCAGGAGATGATCACTTCCTATCTTCCACCATCCCTATGGAGGAACCTGGAAGAATGTATTAATTTACTGAAAAAGCACCCTTAAATTTTAGGATATTACCAAGAGAGTTAGGGAATCCTTTTCTCTGGAGGTCTTTAAGCACAGGCTAGAGTCACTCCTTTCTGGAGCTTTTAATGGAGTTGGTGTTAGATGATGGTGGCTAAAATTTTGTGTTTCTGTTACCTGTTGCACTCTCCCAGCATTCCATTTCTGCATGGTTTTCTAACTCATGGTATTATTGAATCTTACTCCTTTTGATTCATAGAGCAGTTTTTCCCAGTCTTAGCGGTCTAACTTTCTTGATGCTCTCTCCTTACCAACCTCATCTGTACGTGTGGTGGGGCCTGCAGCAGATTCTTCCTGAGCCAGGAAACTAAGGCCTATCCCCATGAGATTTTTCCTTCCTCCCACTTCATGGGAGAGTGATGTCCTAGGGGAAGGAGCATGGGCCTGAGAGTCAGAGGCCCTGGGTTCTAATGCTGGCTCTGTCACTTGTCTGCTGTTTGACCTTGGGCAACTCCTCTGTGCCTCAGCTTCCTCATCTGTAAAATGGAGATTCAAATGCCTGCTCTCCCTCCTACTTGGAATGTGAACGCCTTGGGGGACTTGATTATCTTGTATCTGTCTACCCTAGCACTTACTACACTGCTTGGCATATAGACACAGTTATAATAATAATTATTATTATTACTATTATTATTATTTCCTACAATGCAACAGATTCCAGCCCAATCACATTTTCCCCTCTACTCCGGAGGGCTAAGACCTTCAGGACACCCATACTTTTTCACCTTTTCCTCTCACTCACGTCAAACGCTCAGCCTGTCAGAGTACCCTAGCACTGTATGATCCCCATTTCCACTTGCAGGAAGATGACATGGTTTCCAGGGTTCTGGTGAACCGGTTACTTTTCTCAAAATGGGGTTTTTGCTCCAAGCTGCTTTTTGAACGGGACCCTGTCCTCAGCTTGATGGGAATCCAAATTGGGCCATGTGCAGTCAGAGAGCCCAGCAAAAGAGATGTCGGAGTCACTCTCCTGCCGAGACTTTTCTCTGCTCTCTAGTCAGGTTCTGAATGGGAGAGACAGGTGTGCATAGGAAACAAAACTCAGTCCCTCTGGGGAATTCAGTTCCAGGAAATAACATTGCTAGGAAGTGGGGTTAGATAACCTCTACCCTTCTCTCCTCTCCCTTTTAGAAGATTTTCTGTTTATAGACTTCTAAATATTCAGCAACTTTGGGATAATAATGATTCAGCCACTTTTTTTAATATCCTTTGAACCTTTTAAAGCTCTTTGTGTTTTCCTAACTGTTACTCATACCGGCAGGGCTGGGATTGGAAAAATGCATGCAGGTCAGTACCTGCTCCTGACTCCTCGAGGGGCTGTTGAGTTTGAGCAATCTCTTACAATACAAATTTGGCGAGTTCCATTTTTTTTTTCCTCTCCTGGTGGTGGCGGCAAGAAGTTGGACTGGTTTCTGGGTACATCTAGTTCCCAAGTCCAATGAATGATTCCCTTTCAGCTGCCTGTGTTTGAAATGGATTCCTGACACAGCCTGTGTCTCTGTGTCCCAGTGAGAGCCATTTTACTGTTTCCAGACAGTTAGCGGGACAGAGACTGCTCCAGCCTGGGCAAAACTCACTTCGGCCCCCAATGTGTGTCTTTGAGCCAGTTTAGCTTTGTGCTGCCTTTCTCTGGTCTTGGTGGCTGTTTCATCCTTTGTGTTTCCTGCAGATGTTTCAGGTTGATCGTCTGCTCTCTGAGGTTTCTGGACAAGTGGTGGGCTGCTTCCGGCAGGAGCTGCTGTATCGTTTGAAGTGTCCTTGTGCCTGAACCTGAGCAGCAAATGGCCGACAGTGCTATCTTTACAGCATCTGCCCTCCTTACTGCTCCCGGTGAGTGTGTGAACTAATGGCAGTGTTTGGATAATTAGGCCTTTGCACCATAGCACAACAAGAGCATGCATCACTTCATTAAAAGAAACACAGTAATTACACCTTACATGCATAAGGCACCTTTTATCCCAGTGGACCCCAGAGCACTGGAGGGGGTTGATTTATCTGGAGGAGACACGTGACTCCTCCTCACAGCAGTTTAGCCACCTCTGGGGGTAGTCGTAAGAGTAGTCGTAATGGTATTTCAGTGTCTACTGAGTGCAGTGCTCTGTGCCAAGCTCTTGGAAAGTACAATAGAAATGGAAGCTATGTTCCTAGCTCACAAGGATCTTACACTCTTATGGGGTAATTGGAATGAGTAAATCTGCTCACCTAAAACTCCACGAAGAAGAGAGAAGGCATAACATCCTAAGGAACTCACGATTCAGTCGGTATTCATTCAGAAGTATTTTTTGAACACCTACTAAATAATAATAATTATGGTACTTGTGACAAGAACTGTTCTGAGCATGGGGTAGATGCACGCTAATCAGGTTAGTCACAGCCTCTCTCCCACATGGGACTCATGTTCTTCATCCTTATTTTACTGATGAAGTAACTAAGGCCCAGAGAAGTGAAGTGACATGCCCATGGTCACAGACCAGACATGTAACAGAGCTGGGATTATAACCCAGGTCCCTCTGACTCCAGTGCCCATACTCTACTGAGCCATGCTGCTTCTTAGACTGGATGTTTGGGAGAGGATGATAAAAGTGAAAGACAGTCCCTTACCTTGAGGGTCTTACAATCTCATGGGGGAGCCCAAAAGATATGAATTGTTCACGCAGAGTAGAAGCGGGCGGAAAAGTAGAGATGTAATTTACAACAGGAAGAGTCTGGAAAAAATCAATAAGTGGAAGGTCAGTCAGTTCTCCTATACCATTATTGCATCCTTGAAGAAACGTGTTATGGAAAAATTGCATTAGCTTGTGCACATCTTGATGACTCCAGTCTTGTGCTCACCACTATTTACTTGTACACATCTATTTACCCTGACATGGAGGGGCACATTCTATCCAGACAGGCACACATTGTGAAAAGAACATTCCCTAATTCTTCAGTGGTCTTATGTTCAGTGAAAGTACAGATTATAGGAGAACTGACTCAACAGAAATTGGGATATTCGTAAGTGTGAAGAGTGGCTCTGGGGATGACCTGACAGAGGCTTTGGAAGTTAGTTGGGGAATGAGTCCTAGAATCCATCAACTAGCTAGGGGAAGAAAGGAAGGCCACTTTAATGTCTGATGGGAGAAATAGAAGGAAGATATTTTAAATGTATTTGTCCCTTTGCAGTTATCTAGGCACTGCTAATACAAAGGGGTCAATTGTTTATTTAGAACTACTAGCTGATAAGATGGTGATTTTTTTTGGCTTGCTCACTGATGCTCCTTCTGATCTGATCTTGCCTTGCTCCAACTTGACATAGGTGCCAACTAGGCATAGAAGAAGGTTTATAAAGGTCTTGCCCAGGAAATCTCTCCATTTTGTCAGGTTCGGGCCCAATCAATTGTACATATTGAGTGTTTATTGTGTGCAGAGCACTGTACTAAGCGCTTGGGAGAGTACACTATAATGGAGTTGGTAGACATGTTGCCTCCCTAACCCTACTTTGCATGCTGCCTGAGTGTAAAAGCTCTTGGCTGAATTGTGTATGGTATGTGGTTTTCAGCTGAGAAAACCTGACTGGGATGGATATAGGTGGAGAAATGAATCCTTTGAAAATTAGCAAAGGCCTCAGAGTGATGAGCCAGATCAGGAAGATGTTGCAAGTTCTTGTGTTTTTGAGATCATCTCCTGCCCTTTAGCACTTGTGTCCACTGAAAGGATCAGTGGGTTGGCTCAGGTCAGATTCAGAGTTCCTGGATGATCGGGGTTTAAATAAAACTTTGTCCTCTGCCACCTTCTGTCAGGGCAGAACATCACGGAGCTATAGGGAATGTTGAAGGAGCATCTTTCAGGTTCCCCCCATCTAAGGCAGTTGAACATTTTTCAGCACCTAAGGTTGGCAGTTGGCAATTTGATTACTTCTTCTGGTAAACTGGCCCAGGATTTGGTTCAAGAAGTTCTTCTAGTGTGAAAATTCAAAATTGGATCCCCAGCAAAGACACCTTCCCCTCTTATATCTCTTTCTCTTCCTCCTTTCCCAACCCTCCCTGAACACTCAGGCTCAGATTGAGATCATCTGCACCTCTCTCTCTCTCCCTCCCAACCCACTGCTGCAGCCCAGCTGGCAGTAGTAATGTTGGGGAGGGGGTAACATGCCCTCCCCCCCTTAGACTTGACTTAGAGCCTCCCCCGGTTCGCAGGGATCACTTGTGCAGAAATCACATCCTCCAATTCTCTCCCCCCACCCCCTTTTCAGGGGGAGGGGAATGATGAGTCTCAAATTGGGCATAGTGCTCTAATATAGGCTTGTCTGAAACTGGACAGAGCTGAAGGATTACTTCCTGGCTGCAACCTGACATCCTCCTGCTAATCTAGCTAACTGTATCCTGTTAGCTTGTAAATAACTGCCCCACAGCCTTTCCCCACCTTGCACAGCAGAGTCTGTTTTTTCATCCCCTGGGTCCCTATGGAATGTCATCCTGCTTTGATGGATCACTTCTCTAATTTGTCAAGTTCACTTGAGCTGTCTTCTAGGGGTGCCTGCAAACCGTTTCACTCGGTGTTCTCTGTGTGCCTGATGAACATTATCTCCCTTCCAGTAGTCAAGGGATCGATGAAGATATTAAATAAAACTGGACCCAGAACTGATCCCCCAAGTGGGACACTTCTAAATATTACCCTTCCCAGGTTAACACTGAGTCTTTGGTAATCACCCTGGGGCCGTCACTCATCCCAAAGTAATAGCCTAAGCTACAGTCTTCCTCTTTAGTGGACAGGACCGTTGAGTGGGATAAAATCAAAATCTTTACTGTAGTCTGGGTCGATTTCCTTTGTGGTTTCTTCCTTGTCTAGAGTGCCTGGCAAAATGTCATCTGCACAAAAGCTTGTTTATTGCTCTTCAATGATCTGGGCTTGTCTAGGGTAAATGCTGATCGATTCTGTTTTTCTCTAATACTTTTCTGAACACTGAGGGGAGGGGGCCTGGTGACAATTAATATGCTTGCCCTTTCACTCATTTTTTAAAAACGGCCACAATGTTGACCCATTCTCAGGCATCAGGCTTCCTCCAATTCTTTAGGTGAATACATCCATGTTTAAAAATGAACTTTACACTTGTTTTTTTCCCTCTTTTAACTGGGTTCTTAACCTTACCTTTACAGATATCACCTTTTAGTAAAAACTGAGGTTAACAAAGACCATAAAAGACCAGGCTTTTCATTGTTGTTTATCAGCTTTTCCCTCTCATTTATCAGAGGGTCTACCTCTTCCTGGAGAGAACCAAGAAAGTAAGTTGAAGCATTATTTTAACCAGCCTCACTAGATGTCAGCCCAGATTAGGTGTGAAATTCAGAATATGTAGAGTCATCATCAACAAAAGGCCTATATTAATTTCAAAACAATCTATGTCTTTGCAATGATCTATTCTCCCTCTCCTCCTTCCTCATTTCCTACATGCATCTGTCTCAGCCTTTGACACTTTCTAGCTCTCTCGCTCTTTCTTTTGCTTATATTCACTTGCTTTTCCAAGGCCGTGAATGCAATTAGAAACGTTTCTCTCAACTGGAACGTGTCTACCAACTCTATTCTGTTTTACTCTCCCAAAGGCCTAGTACCGTGCTCTGCACATAGTAAATATGATTGATGGACTGATTGGGAAATGTCTCTCTATATGGCTTGGTTTTTGTTTTATTTTCTTGGTGACTTCCAGTGCGACTCTGAACTTTCTTTTCTTTTTTGACACCTCACCACAGATTTTCCAGAGCAGCTCTTTTCTCTCTAGAGGAGTCACCCAAGAGATGGATAAATTGCTATTTTCTCTTCATTGTTGGCTCTGATGTTAATACTCCACCCTAACATTTTTATGGTATTTGTTAAGTGCTTACTTTGCACAAGTCACGGTACTAAGTATCGGGATAGATAATCAGGTTTGAAGCAATCCTTGTCCCAAGTGGGCCTCACAGTCTTAATGCCCATTTTACAGATGAGGAAATCGAGGTACGGAGAAGTTCATTCATTCAATAGTATTTATTGAGCACTTACTATGTGCAGAGCACTGTACTAAGCGCTTGGAATATACAAGAAGTTAAATGAATTGCTCAAGGTCACATAGCAGGCAAGTGGCTGGGTCAGAATTAGAACCCAGGTCCTCTGACTCTGAGGCCTGTGCTCTTTCCTCTAGACCACACTGCTTCAGTGCTGCTTCACGCTGCGAGCATTAGCTTGCTGGACTTGCCCTTTATGGAGAAGGGGCTTTCTCTCCGGCCTTCTGAGCAACCCCGGCTTCAGGTATTACTCAGATTTCTGAAAGCTACGCTACTCAGTGGCAATTCTGCTGCTCGCTCCGTGTCAGCCTCCAGGTGTTGTGTTTGAGAGCAGTCGCCAGCCTGAAGGGAGGACACATAAAATCAGTGAGGCGTCCGTAGTCTGTGATTCCAAGATTGCTTCTCATGGCTGCTGCTGCCGCAACCACACCCTACAGCCTGTTTTATATTACCGGGGGGCTCTTATGTCCGGCGCCTGAAGGTGGTGGATAAAAGGGAGTGATAGCCCTTTCTCTGTAGAGAGTCGTACCCAGCCAGGAAGAGAGAATGGTTTTCAGAAACAGTTGATTAAAAACCCATCCACTGGTGGGCTCGATGAGTTTGAACCCTGGTTCCTCAGTCAATTCATGGTATGTATTGAGTGTTTAAATCAATTAATGGTAATAATTGAGTGTGCAGAGCCCTGTATAAGCACTTGGGAGAGATTAATATGCCAGAGACATGTTACCTGCCCACAGGGAGCTTACAGTTTGAAGGGGGAGAGAGCCATTAATATAAATAAATAAATTGCAGATCTGTGCGTAAGTGTAGTGGGGCTGAGGGTGGGGTGAGTATGAAGAGGTTAGAGGTTAAGTTTAAGACAGAAACCCATATAAACACCATGTTCTGCATCCAAACCCAAGGGCAAAGGGACAAAGCATGATCTCCTAGGACGAGCCTGGCTCTGGGAGTCCTAGTCCCAACTCTGCTGCTGGCTGCCTTGTGTCCTGTCTACATAATCTGTCAATATCTTTTTCCTCTCCTGAAGAATGAAGATAAGATGCTTACTAAACCTTGGCCCAAATCTATCCCTAATAAGTCCTCTCTTTCTCTGCTCAAAGCATCCATCAGTCAATCGAGGAAAGAGAAAGCACAGAACCAAGGGAGTACTTGGGGGTAGGGAGACTATGAATTTTGTACCCCCTTCTGGGCTCCCCACCCTGTGGAGGGTGGTGCTGGAGTAGAGTTTGCCCCCAAGGTGGCTATGACCCTGGATGGAGCTGTCCCAATGTAGAAACTGTACATTCTGTGGGCACCAGGTTGCTTTTGTTGTTACCAGCAGTATCTCTTTTTCCTCTTGTTCATATAATATGTATAGGATTTGTATCTGCCTGCTTTCCCCATCAGATTGGAATGATAATAATATTTTTTAAGCATTGACTACGTGCCAAATGTGGAATAGATACCAGATAATCAGATTGAACACAGTCCCTGCCCCTTATGGGATTCTTAGTCTAAGGGAGAGGCTGAACAGGCTTCTAATCCCCATTTTATAGGTGAGGAAACTGAGGATGAGAGATGTTCAGGCACTTCATTCATTCGTATTTATTGGGTGCTTACTATGTGCAGAACACTGTACTAAGAGCTTGGAAAGTACAATTTGGCAGGTCACCCAGGAGGCCAGTGACAGAGCTGGAATTAGGAAGAACCCAGTTCTCATAACTCCTGGTTTACAGCAGGGAATATATCTACCAACTCTGTTGTATTTTTTTAAGGTAGCTGTTAAATGTTTACTATATATGTACTAAACTGAGCACCGGTATAGATTCAAGCTAATCAGGTTGGACACAGTCCATGTCCCACAATCTTAATCCCCATATTACAGATGAGATAACTGAGGCCCAGAGAAATTAAGTGATTTGCCCAAGGTTACACAGCAGATACGTGGCAGGATCAGGACTCGAGCCCAGATCCTCTGTCTCCCAGGCCGGTTCTCTTTTCAATAGGCCATGTCATTCTGCCCTTGACTCTGTTTTTGCCTTTTGCTTCCTGCCCCTGGACCACCTAGGTGGTGACCCAACCTTTGAAGACAGGTGTCCAGATGCATAGTGCAATCTACTTGGCTCACAGAGGGTGTATCTTGACATCAGAATCTCCCTGTCATTTGCAGAGGTGCCCTCTCTGCCACTCTCCGAAGAGATAAGGACAGGGAGGAAAAGCATTTCCCATCCTGCACTTGCTCCACAGTGGCCGGAAGGAAAAGCGTTTTTATTCTTGGGAACACACTGTTCCAGTTGAGTTTTTTTTAAGCAGGGGTGTGCCGAGAGGGAGACGGGCTGCCACACACTGGACCTGGTGTCCAGATGCCCCGGCCTCATTGCTGAAGGAAGGAAGACTGTAAGGCCTGCCACCTTGAGCATAGCTGGATCCTGAGTTGTCACTGTCACAGGGGAGCCGCGGCCTGTGGCAGCCGTTATTAGAAGAGGAGGAGGCTTGGGTGATGGCAGGGGGAGCAGGAAGATTCGAACTGCCGTTCCTGTCAATCACCCTCTCCTGTTTTCCAGCTGATTCAGCGAGAAGATCCGGGATAGGTTTGCCATGGAGAGGGAGGCCAAGCAGAGGGATGCAGCAGGCAAGCGCTGACCTCTCTCATCACTGGGGACAGTCCTGAGGAGGTGTTGAGGGAGGCAGGTTGACTTCATATACCAAATCCCCCGGGCAGTTCTGCATTTAGATATCAGGTCACCTGCTCTGGCTCTTAAGATTTACCTTTATGGCTCCAAAGCGGTTTTTTGTTTTTTTTTCATCTGTTGAATTGTGCTGCTGCCACCCCAGAAGCTCCAGCTCCCTATCCTGCACTTTTATGAGATTGGCATTTTTGCATTCTTCACTGGGCGGCAACACGTCTTGACAGGGCATGTGGTTAGAGCAGATGCCTGCATGCTTGGGTGGCTTGGGAGGCAAAGGAGGTGGAAGGCCGAAAACTTCTATTCGCTTGAGAAGTGAAGAATTCAGCCCTGCGTGATTTCTCTTCCTCTCCACTGACTGTTTGATTTTGGTTGTTTAAATTGGTTTTCGGGTGTTCTACTAACGGTGGTTTGGCCCCCTCGGGGCTGTGATGTTTGAGGAATTCCCCAGTGTCTGATACTTTCTTAAGACAATGCATCTTCTCTCTTTAGGCTGATTTTTTTATTTTATTATTATTAAAGGGAGAGTGTTTCCCGCACTTTCCAGAGACCTCTGCCCTCCATTTTATTGCCTCTAAATCATTAGCACAAAGTGATCAGAACTCCTTATTCGTTTTGCGCCCCAGGAAGACAGGCCACAACTTGTGGTGTCCGGCTGGCACTCGGAAATTGTTTGCCGACTTATTCTGACATCACCCTGCTTGGACTTGGGGGGATTTGCTCTATCTCTTTCCCTCGTCCCTTCATTAGCGTGTGACACTTGATGGGTTCTCAGTGACTATTCAGTAACAGCAGGCAAAGGCTGTGGTTTCACCCCAGGGCAGTATCTCTCAGAAGACTTCCCTTCTTTTCGGACAGTCGTAGGTCCTGGGTGGAAATGGGTGGGGTCAGACTGGGTCATCACCCTCCCACTTCTCCGACCCAGAGGTGAGTGGGCAATTCACTGAATCATTAATGTACTAAACGCTCGGAGCCCTACGGCATCAACCACCACGCGCTAGTGGTGGGAAGACAGCTTTGATGGGCTATTCTGAGCCCCCGTACCTGGCCTGAGAAGGTAAGAGAAGAAACACCCTGGACTCGAATGAAAGGAGGCAAGGGTTCTGTTGATGAGAAATGCATAAGGACTGTAATCATTCTAAAGCCTCCCATCATGGAGGCAGGAGGATGGAAAGGCTTTAACGACAGGCATGAATCGCTGCCATCCCAACTTGACAAACTCGGTTAATCAAAATTAGTCTCTAAATCAGACCCGTGTGCCACCGCCTAAACTTCTTCCTTGTCAGTCTTCTCCACAGGCACTTAAAGGGTTTGCTCCAAAGACCCCCGTCATTCTCCCCTAGCTGCTTGTCATCAGAATCTTCCAGAATTGGCAACTCCACAAACCTCCCATTCCCCCCTTCACCTCTCCTCCTCCTGGCTCCCTCCCACTGCAAACCATAATCTTGCAGGCAGACAATAAAGATAGAACGACTATTCCAAAAAAAAATAAATGAGTGGCTTTTGAGCCTTAGAACGTGTCCCAACACTTTCTGCAGGTTTTTCTTTTCCTGAGGCACCAGGCCACTGCTTGAGTTCTGCACCTGCCACAGGCAAGTGTCTCCGTCTTTCAGTAAAATAACTTGATGCATTTTCGAGCAGGTCCTGGCCTGCTTTATATCCTGCTTTACCTGAATGATGATATCTCCTTTCCTTCACTAACTTTTCAATAGACTCTGAAAAGTAAAGCTGTCACTCTTACATCCGCCATTTGATAGTCCTGTAATGATGCTTGCACAAAAAGGAAAGAGGAGGGAACCACCTCCCTCAGCCGCCTTCCCCCCCGACCCACACCCCACTTCACTGTGCCTGACATGATCCTGCTTGTCTCTGTCCACACTGCTGATTTGTAAAAATCCTTTCCTTATTATGGTTTTTCAAGCGGCAAACCGATCTTCTGGATGCAAGTTCAAGCCTTTTACGTAAATATGGGAGTGCCTCTGTTTCCCCCCGGCCCTCCCACCGCCCTTTCTGAAGAAAGGGACACCCACCCGTCCGTGAAGCATTAATTGACCCTGCCATCAAGTAGAGAAGTCGGGTGGCTCCTCTGGCCAGATCCATCCCACACAGACCCTGTAATTAGTCCAAGAAACTCGTCTTGCGGGAGCGTAGGATGAGAGCAGCCAGGAAGGAGGACGGGACAATCACCGTCTGCCCTCGAGGTCTTTCAAGGCCTTGATGATAAATACCGACTAGAAAAATACTCTTGACCACCGCAATCTTTTCCAGCGAGACAAGGACCCTGATGTTCCCCCTGATATCCTGGCCCTTACAACTAGCAGGATCCCCACAAGGCTCATCAGGGAGGATCTGTCCGGGAGGTTGTAATTAAAACCTATTTCCGGAAGGCGCTCAGTCTCTAATCACCTCATTCTGGAAGTTGAAGAGACTTGCTGTGATTGGAAATGGGGGGCCACTCTCCTCACCTTTCACCGCCACCCATTGGAAGTTAAATTCTACAAATATCTCCCCCATGGCTCTGTCCTCCACTCTTCCCATCTAGAGCCTTGAATGGGGCTTTCAGTCAGTCCAGAGTGCTCCTGTTCAGCTCATTTTTCAGCTCCATTTAATCTGGCTCTTGGTTATGTGTCGCTCAAGTGATTGACAGCTCAGAATCTTCATCAATCCAAGTGCATGTTTTCATGAGGAGATGGCATTCAGAAAGGTGCACCTCAGGTTAAGAAAGTACGGTTGGTTGTGCGGGGGAGAGGGAGGCGATGTCTGTATTTTACCCATTTATTCCAACCTAGTTCAATTTGACAAGCCCCTTAGATCAGGGAGAGCTCTGTGAGCCGTTCCTAGGCCACATAATAGGGGCAGTGTGGAGTTAAACAGGCATGAGGGAGGTAAAAATAAACAAAAGTATGTGTGTCTTAGGGGGAGGAATATTTTCTTGACGGATTAAGGTAGGAGGCGTAAGGGTACACAGAAAGCCACAAATTACTGAGGACAGAACTGTTTAGAGATCAAAAGGAACTAACTGCTGCACGGGGGTTGTAATGACACCCTGATGAAGAGATTTCTAGCACCTCCTGGGGTTTCAACTGCAGAGAAATTCCAAACTGCACTCTGTTGGATACAGTTTTCACCTTACCTCCAAAACAATTTAAGAAGTTGACTTGATAGTGTTGGGGTGGAAGAAGGAGGAGGAGTGGGGAGGCTGTTTCCTTGATTTACGTTTTGGATAGAAGCCTCAAATTCAGCAGTGACATTGGCAGATAGCCTCAGCAACACAAATTAAAAAACTTATTTCCCTGTTACTTACGATGCACACTCTATCCAGAGCAGAGTTTTGGGATCTAACTTTGCTGGATGATGTTTCCCGATTATTAGAATGTGCACCTGTTAATGTGTTTTGAGTTTGAGGTCGTTTACACAGCCCCTCTATACTGAGAGGCGTGTTGCTTTTTTAAAAAATAGTTTTCTATCGAAACAGTTATAGTAACTTTTCCATAGTCTGTTGGCACAACACCTCAGCACCTGTGGATCCCAACGTCCTGTTCTGGGATAAAATAGTGCCTGTGAGAGGTGGGAAAAAATCGCTATCATGCAGATGAGAAAAATTTACAGCAGCAAAGTTACTGGAAAACCCTACCCAGAAAATCAAAAGAAAATCCACTTTTACCTTTGCTATTACAGGCAGTGTCCAAAGTAAAATGTTTCGAGTTTTGATAAACGGTCCTTGTGCTTTAAAATTTGCATCCTGCTTCAGCCTTAAAAACCACTGGGCTTAACTTGACAACACTAGCTTCCTTTGTAATAATAATAATAATGGTGGTATTTCAGTCCCTATTATTTTCCAAGCACCACACTAATCGCTGGGGTTGACACAATGCAGTCATTTCAGAAACAGCTCCTGTCCCACGTGGTCTCATGTGGGAGGGAGAATACATATTTAAATCCCATTTTACAGATGAAGAAGTTGAGGCACAGAGAAGTTAAGTGACTTGCCGAAGTTCATACAAACAGAGAAGTGTTGAAGCCCTCGGCTCGCTGTCGTGAGCTCTTTTCATTAGGCCGCACTGCTTCACAATGGCATGAGCTCTGAGGTCCTCAGTGGTGGAAGCCTGGAAGAGCACAGAAGCCATAGGGAAATGGGGTAGCCAATTTAACAGCTGCACAGTCAGGAGGGGCAAGAGGGATAGTTCTGAGAGGACAGGGGCTCAAGGAGTGATCTGGGAGGAAGAGAAAGGTTTCTTGAGTGCCAGGCAGCGACACCATGGAAGATCGATAGAACTGAAGTCCAGTGAGGTATAAATCGGCTGGCCACTCATTGAATCTCTCTGACTCCATATAAACCCATTAATGTAGCTATCTATATTGGTCACCTCTAATTGAGTACATATTTCTGGGTAATATTGGTAGAAATTGCATTTCAGGAAACATTCTTCCACCTATAATGCCATTTATCTGAGATACTGGTTCTGACTTACAACATTTCGATATTAGGCAGTTTTCCAGAGCCAATTGTGGCCATAATCACAACATTTACTAAGCACTTAGTATGTGCTAGGCTGTGGGTAAGTACAAGTCTATAAGAGGAGACCCAGCCTCTGTCTGACATAGGGATCACAGTGTGTCCTAAGTCTGAAGGTTACAGTGATGCATCACTGGTTTGGGTGTAACTATTGTTTTGGCACACACCATCTGGCTCATCATCTCAAGTCTTTATTTAGTGTAAACCTGACTGTAATTAATATTATTACATTATTATTATCATCATTATTATACTATTTCAATTATAATATTAATTGTGGTGTAGGGTAAGCACTTACTGTGTGCTGAGCGCTGAGGAAGAGACAGGCTAGTAAGATAGGTATCAATAGTATTTACTGAGGGCTTGCTATTTGCGGAGGTTCGTCCGGTCATATGTATTGGGCGTTTACTGTGTGCAAAGCACTGTATTAAGTGTTTGGGAGAGTATAATGCAACAATAAGCAGACTCATTCCCTGCCCACGACGAACTTATCTCTATCAAGAGCTTGGGAGAGTGCAACACAACGTAGTTGGTATACTCCATTCCTGCCCAAAAGGAGCTTGCTGCCTAGAGTAAGAAACACTTAGACTTCAGAGAGGTGGCACTTGTTGGAAAGGCCATGCAAAACCTGGTTTTGGAGAACAGTAGTTAGCTGAAAAACAGGGGGTTTAGACACACAACCAAATGGTAACACGTTAGCTTTTTTTTGCCACCGATACCTATATCTTCAGATATGTACATGGATCTGCGGAAGGGCTAGCAATTTTGACTCCAGCCTGCAATTCTAGTTCCTTGCTTCTCCTGCACACAGCACTTAGTAAAATGCCATCTGTGCAGTTAGTACTTAAAAAATACCATTGATTGATTGAGAGCTTGTAGAATCCATGCACTTGGAGCCCTGTTTGGATCCAAATCAAATTTTTCCTCAATAAGAAGATGTGACTGCTCTTCCAGTGACAGGATACACACCTCACAGACCAGACAAGCATCTTCATCTAACAGGTGCCCCTTAGCTGGAAGAAAGGGACAGCTTCTTCCTTTACATAGCCGGTCCACCCACAGCTCTAGTGAAATGCTAAACAGGGTGAAAACCCCACCACTGTGTCACATGGGAAGAGGAGGTAGGTAGAAATGAGTCGGAAACGGCACCAGGGATGAAAACATGATCTGCACAGCAAAAGGAATGGACCTGGGTTGTGCTGTCGGAGAGAGAATTAGCCCCATGAGAAGGAAACCACCATCTTCACAGCACGAAGCCTCTTCATTCCAGAAACCTTGGCTCTGTGTTATTCTAAATCTCTTCCCTAATGCGCAAGCAGTTAATTTAGTCTTGTTGTCTAAACTTGCATCCCAAATGGAGCTGGATTTGTTCCCCTGCATGTGCAGACAGAAAAGCTAAAGGGAACTTATCAAAATAAGATAACAAATCTCGGGGCCCAGCCTTTCTGGAAAATCAGTAGCCGTTTCTGATTTACAGTTTGAGTCGCAGCGTGCTTCAGGCAAAAGGAAATAAAAATGAAGGACTAGTAGTGTCAAAATGTTAAGTTCCTTAAGGGATAAAAAAAAATTACCTGGAATCACTGCTCAGTAGTTGCCAAAAGTATCTATAAACCCAAAAAGTTTAGCCCTGTCTTGATTTTATGATATTCTCTCCCAATTAAAGAGCTCTACGTTTGCTTTAAGTTGGCTTTAAGACAGGTGAAATTGCTGAGGAAATTTCCCTGATGAATATTTTTTGTCCTACTCGATACTGAGGCTAACCAGACTCTCCCAAGAAATAGTCCTTGTTGTTTGTCGGTTGATCTTGGTGAGGATGAGGTGGATTATTTATGCTGGAATTAGAAACAAGAGAACCTGTGTACAGCATGTTCTGTGTGGTGGTGACCAAATGTAGCATTTGGGATCTTAACATTTACGTACGTCTATGTGTGTAGGGGGTGTGTGTGTGTGCATGTGTGCGAGCACTTGTGTAAGAGAAACTTTGCATTTCATAGGGGTTGGTATTACTTTAAGAAACGTAGATCACTTGAGGAATGATCTAGTAATCTATTCTCTTGTGCCAAGGATTTTTTTTCTAAGCATTTTCATGTGAATTACAATTTAGAACCTGAACCTGAAGTTATGTCTAAATAAATGAAAATCCCGAATAGTTTTACGAACAAATAACAAATGTATGTTCTCTGTTTGGGGATAAAGATCAAGAGATAGGTAATATGTTGTCTGTGCAAAGCTGAGTTGCAGCACAGGGATTGGTGGTCAGAAAGTAGAATCCACCAGAACTTGTGCAGAGGGCTTAGACCCAGTGATTCAGGAATGGCCATTTTGTTTCATAGCTTTGGACTTTATTGCTTGAGATTCTGAACATCAGCCGAGCCCTTTCTCTGGGCTGTGTAATATGTAATATTTCTGGCCATCTCTCTGAAAGATCTTTCTCCAATCAATGCCCTCCTCCCCCTAGATTTGGTGTGTTCTACAGATGGTGGTTGGGAATGAAGCTTGGCTTTTCACTAAGACAAGGTGACAGCATGAACCCATCTGTCATCTTCAAAACTGGCATCAGCAAGTATTCTATCTGGGCCTATTGGCATATAGTGGCTCTAGCTGGAATGCAGCAGGTAAGAGCCAATTATTGAGCTTGCCTCTGCTTCCTTCACTGGGTGCAAATTCAGTGCAGTTCAGACCCTTATCTTGAATGCCCTGAGCAGGACGAGGCCTGCAAAGAACTGATTGGCAGCTCACTCTCTCATTTAGCCTCCCTTCAGCTGGTTTTGTAAACTTGAGGCCCTCAGGCTCAACCTGTTTGTAATTGAAGAAACAGGCTCCAGCGACCCAGATGAGAACTGACATACAGAGATGAAAATACTAGCTCTTTCTGCTGACATTTCACCTGTCCTAGGCTGAATATTCCATTTGTCTTCAAGATTAGCCCCAGGGTAGAGGCTAGGCAAGGCACGGTCCCTCATTTGGGTTTGGAATCCTTCAGTGGCACCATAAAAGTGCCTAAACCAATGGGCTTTTAGACATCCGTGGGTAGGTGCCCTTGTGGGTGAAATAATGCTGGTTTACCTTTGTTTCTATTAACCAAATGAGCTGAGGAGGGAAGGAACCCTCAAAAATAAAACATAAACCACAATGGGAATGACTTCTTGTGGGATGAAGGAAGACTGAGTGGGGGAATGAAGTTGATGGAGAAATGTTTGTTGAGCCAAGAAGCAGGGTCAGGATACCTTGAATCGAACTCTCCTCTCAGATCTCCCCAGTTTCCAGATCCACTAACTCCGCCTTTTCAAAGCAATCAAAAGGGAACGTGTCCACCTAGTCTGTTACATTGCACTCACTCAGTAAAAGTGATTGTTTGATTTGACTAAGGAATACACAAGCCTCAAATGATCCACCACTGGTTCACCTACCATGTGGAACTGCAACTGAGGAACATCCAGTTGACATCATTTTTCTTTAAACGACTGCGCACGGTTGGGGTGTGAAGCGAAAAGTCGTTTCAAATGAAATGTTGAAATATCAACCATTAACACATTTCATTCGCTGACATACTGTAATCAGCAAAGTATTCAGAAATCGAAATGAACATGTCAAAATCTCAATCAGTGAGAAGCTAAACTGGTGTGGCAAGCCTGCTCAGGCCTCTGCCACTTTGAGGGGCCGTGATCATTTCAGCTTCCTCCAGTTAGTCGGGGTCTGTCAGCATTATGGATGCCGGGAGTGACGATACTGGCGCAGGCCCCGATTGTATTGGTCTCTCCCAAATACAGTGCTCTGCACCCAGCAAGTGCTCAGTAAATTCCACTGACTGATAGACTGGATGTGAATCTTATCTATCAGGGTTTGTCTTTGTTCACAGAAAGCAGAAATGAGGTCTGGGAAGGGTAGAGCCCCCGAGAAAACCCAATTCTCCAAATGCACATTATCTCCTTCTCCCATCTGAAGACCAAGGGGACTGTGCCTGTTCTGACAATCCAAAATGCTGAGGACCCTTTTGGAATGTGATTTTAAGAATATTAATAATACTTTGTAGGTACCAGTTTGGGCTTTTCCTGAAAGATTGTATGTTGGCTGGAATTCCATCCATCCTAAAACATCCCCTCCCCCGACACACACACACTCAGTGCAAATTAAAGAAAAAATGCCTCAAACGCCTACACCCAGGAGCTTTCAAAACAGAAGGCTGCTTACACCTGTGAGGAGAGAACAAGTGTATCAGTGTCCCGGGCTCTGCCTCAGCAAGTCCTCTTTTGTGAGCTGGAATGTGCCGATGAGACAATCAGGTGCAAGAGGCGCGTGGCAGCCTGCTTAAAGACTATATCCTGATTTTTGCGGAGACAGGGAGGAGACTGTGAGTCATGCTTCTATATAACCTGGCGATAACCATTTCTTAAAATGTGTGATTAGGACATAATGGAAAAGCATTGTTATGTTTGTCTTCCACTGTGCCACACTCTCTCCTCCGGGGGGGGTCTCACCTCACTGGGGAACCGGTAAGCACCCTGGCAGAAAATGCACTGAGCCCTAGAAGTCCTTCAGCACATGAAGGTGAGGGACGGAGATCGAGGTCGGGAAAGGACAGGCTGAGGATTGGTTAGAACCTGGAGGATCGAGCTCAAAAAGCTAAAGCTTTGCAGCTCTCTTCCCTGGCTCACTGCCTCCTCATTTAGAACAGAAGAATATCCATGGCCCACCTTGCTAGATGTCTTCATTATCACCCCTAGCACCACCCACCTCATGTACACCACCCCCCTCAACCTCATGCACTCATCCCTCACGCACCGTCCACCTCATGCCCTGTGGAACTAATATTTCTTGATTGATCCTAAGGAAAAAGAGCCAGGTGGAAGAGTGAACTCCCAAAAGCAGAGAGGTTAGAATTAATCAAGACTATGTACTGAGTGAATAATCCATACAGAACACTGCCCTAAGTGCTTGGGAGAGTCTAATAAAGTTTGGAGACACAATTGCTGCCCTCAAAGAGCTTACATTCCAGCAAGGGAAACAGAGGCTAAAATATATCACATGTAAGGGGAAGCAACAGAGCAGGGAAGATATTTACCAACTCTGTTGTAGTGTACCCTCCCAAGCCCCTAATACAGTGCTCTGCACAAAGTAAGTGCTCAGTGAAAACCACTGTTGCTTGAATGGTTTAAACATCTGTTAGTGCTGGGGTTGAGGGTGAGTACCCAAGTGCTTTGCTGATGTCTAAATGTTCTAGTGATAATAAGGGGGAAATAAAGTGGGGAGATGAACGATTAGTCAGGGAAGGCCTCCTGGAGGAGGTGTGACTTTTAGAAGGGCTTGAAAGTGGGGACAGCAGTGGTCTGGCAGATGTGGAAAGAGAGGGAGGTCCAGGCTGGTAGAAGGGTGTGAGCAAGAGGTCAACGACACGAGAAATGAGAACAAATCGTAGTCAGTTTACTTGAGAAAAGTGAAGCATGGGAGTCAGGTTGTAGAGGGAGAGAAGCAAGGAAGAGTAGTGGGGAAGAGCTGAATGAGTGCCAAGTTGTGTTGAGTGAGTCAGAGAAGGAATGGGCAACCATTAGCAGATTTTGAGAGGGAGATGTGTGTGAAACGATGATTCAAGTAGAGTAATTTTTTATTCCAAAGTAGTATTTACTGTAAGAAGCAAGCTTTGTTGGTTGTTACACAGTATTACGTTTCACTCGAGCTTGGGAATCTACCCTGTTTTTGTGAGTTTTGTTTTGGAAATTTCTTAGTAGTTTCAGTCTTTGAAATCAGATCTCACCCAGTTGTCTTCTTGTTCAGGGTGTGAGTTTTAAAGGGAATCATGGCAGAAGGCTGAATGGATAGGAGTCAAAAGATGTCAGGAGCATCCGAGGTGTGCAGACTAGGGTTGGGGTGGGAGCTGAGCTGTTGGTTACTGAATCTTTTCATAATAATTCCTGTAATTATTCCTAGCAGCCTATATAAAGCAATCTAATGAAAAAAACATTTTTTCAACTATTTTTTCAGACACCTCTTTCAAGTTGATAGGGATTTCTTGACAAAATATCCTCTGATCTCTATCTTAAAGCATGGAGATGGCAGCTTCCCCTCCAAGTTGATGTAACTATATCAAATTAGTTTTCTAAATATAGATCACCAGGCACAATACATAACACAGAGGAGCAGAAAATCAATTATTTGAATAGCATTAGAATCGGGGGAATGTGGTTCTTTCCTTTTTTTTTTTTTTAACGGTCTTGGTTAAGCGCTCACTGTGTGCCAGGCATTGTATTAAGGTCTGGGGTAGATACAAGCTAATCAGGTTGGACACAGTTCATGTCCCATGCGAGGCTCACCATCTTAATCCCCATTTTACAGATGAGATAACTGGGGCACAGATTAGTTAAGTGACTTGTTCAAGGTCATACAGTAGACAAGGGGCAGAGCTGGAATTAGAACCAGGTCGTCTGATTTGCAGGCCCCTGCTCTTTCCATTAGACCCTACCGCTTCTCGTTCCTGAATAGAAAAGAGAAAAAAAGAAAATAATTTCAACTAGACCTTGCTCTCTCTCTCACCACATTCCCTGAGTCACTCTCCCTTGAAGCCAGTCTGGCTGGAGGCAAGGATAAGATGGAGGTTGAGGCGACGGCTATAGCAGCATCAGAGATGGAGGTAATGGGACTGAGAGAGCAGTGGCTTAATAACTGAGGCATGCACATTCTTCTTCTCGTAAGGGGACCGGCCTCAGCTCCTCAGAGGGAACAGGAAAGGAGGATGAGGGCAGATACTTCTCCAACTCATGGATCCTAAGGTTCCTTTTAGGAGGGACCCTGCATTGGATTGTAAACTCCCTGAGGGCAGGGATCATGTCTACCATATCTATTGTACTGCATTCCCCTTAAACGCTTGGTTCAGGAGAAGCAGCGTGGTTCAGTGGAAAGAGCACGGGCTTTGGAGTCGGAGGTCATGGGTTCGAATGCCGGCACTGCCACTTGTCAGCTGTGTGACTGTAGGCAAATCACTTAACTTCTCTGTGCCTCAGTCACCTCATCTGTAAAATGAGGATTAAGATTGTGAGCCCCACTTGACACAACCTGATTCCCCTGTGTCTACCCCAGCACTTAGAACAGTGCTCTGCACATAGTAAGCGCTTAACAAATACCAACAATATTATTATTATCATTATTATTATTAAGTGCTCAACACTGGAGAAGCATTAGTGGGAAGGGGATTCCATATCAAGTTGAGAAAATTTTGTTAAGTGAAAGTCTAGTTTCCCATGGAATGTTGTGAATCGTACTTTGACCTCTATCTTTCTGACTTCCTTTGCTCTAATAATAATAATGGTGATATTTGTCAAGTGCTTACTATGTGCCAAGCGCTGTTCTAAGCACTGGGGTAGATTTAAGGTAATCAGGTCAGTCACGGACCTTGTCCCACATGGGGCTCAAAGTCTTAATCCCCATTTTTCAGATGAGGTACCTGAGGTACAGAAAAGTTGTGACCTGCTCAAGATCACACAGCAAACGAGTGGTGGCTATGGGTTTAGAACCCACGTCCTCTGACTTCCAAGCCCGTGCTCCATCCACTAGGCCACGCTGCTTCTCTGCCTGGCTCCTGCACCCTCACACTTCTAATGGTGTCAAGCATGTGGCCAACCAGCTTGTACCATGCTGTGAATGAAGGATTGGTAGAAAACAGTCTTTATGGGCCTCGAAGCTCTGGGAGCCTTCCGGCTTTGAGATGCACTTCTGGTAGAGCCCAGGTCAGCCGGCCTGCGAGTGGGCCAGTGGCCAGTGGCTAGCAGAGCACTCCCGGCTGGAGCTGGTGGTCAGTGAGGTATAACCCTATTAAAGCTCCTTGCAAGAGGCTGGACTTGACGTACAATCTGGGTGCTGTTAGCATGAGCTGAATCCAAGCAGAGGGAGGTGGGTTGGAGGGAGGCTGTGGAGTGATTCTGAAATGGCAGGGTGGGTGTGTACCCGGGCTGGCTCTAGTTAATCCCGGAGGTGCCAGATGTGCTAAATTCTTTCAGGGGGATGAGACAGAGCTGGGGATTCTCTGGGTTGGGCAAAGGTATATTGGATTTGAGGGGAGACTTTCCTGGCCAACATCCAATAGAAACCTTAACAACGAAGAAGTTATATTTGTCATAGTGTCCTTCCCTGTCCTTTCTATACTGAGTGCACACTACAGTTAAAGTGAGGCATAGTGAGTGAGTAGGCATCAGGCCCTTGCTCAAATAGAGCTTCAGGATGTCACCTTGGCTCTGAAGTAGGGAATCTAATGAAGCTTCCAAGTCCAGGTCTGGATCTGGGTTCGGTTGGAGGAGAACCCTAAGAAGCAGCATGGTCTAATAGAAACAGCAAAGGCCTGGATGTCAGAGGACCTGGGTTTTAATCCCAACTCCTTCATTTGCCTGCTCTGTGATCTTAGGCAAGTCACTGAACTGCTCTGTGCCTGAGTTTCCTCATCTGCAAAATGGGGTTAAATATTCTGTTCTCCTTCCTGCTTAGACTATGAGCCCCATGTGGGTATTTAAGTGCTTACTATGTGCCAGAAACTGTACTAAACCCTGGGGTACATATACAGTCCAGGTCCCACATGGGAGGTCACAGTCTTTTTCCCCATTTTACAGATGAGGTGACTGAGGCCCAGAGAAGTGAAGTGATGTACCCAAAGTTGCACAGCAGACAATTGGCAGAGTTGAGATGAGAAGCCAGGTCCTCTGACTCCCAGGTCCGTGCTGCCACTGTGTCCAGTCAAGTAAACTTTTATCTGGCCCAGCACTTAGTATAGGCTTGGCATATGGTAAGCTCTTACCAAAGACCACCATTATTAGCAATAGTAGAAATAATGATGGTTTTTGGTAAGCGCTTACTATGTGCAAAGCACTGTTCTAAGCGCTGGAGTAGTAGTCGTATAAAACCCAGGCGTTTGGAGGAGATTCCAGCATCAGGCCTCAGGCTGTTGAGCCAGAGCCCAGTGTGATTCTTGCAAACAATCTCGGGAAAGCAAACCCTCCGCTTAAGCCTTGCGACAAGGTCGCGGGGAGGCAGGAGTGTGTTTGTAATGGCTGAGGTTAAAACCCCTGGGCTCGCATGAATTGCTCATGCGAGTGTCTCTTAAGTCTACCAATCGTTGCCTGCTGAACACGTATCACTGTCAAGCCCTGCTGATGTGCAAGCCCGTACTTGTGGGCTAGCACATTTATGGGAAATGTCCACAGATCTAACAAACATCATGCGTAGTTATCTTACTGGGGAGCACCCACAGGGTGAGGTAATGAGTTCTTATTTCACAAACTGCAGGCTGAGAACCAATCAACTGGGTTGCCTTGAAGTGGAAAAAATGATCGTGGTGGGTTATCACAGGCTATTGAGGATAAAGTGGTTGTTTGATGCCGAGGCATAATACCTTTATTTATTGAGAAATCTTTGTGTGGGGCAGAGAGCGAAGTCTGGCCGCCCTCCCCTACATGTAATTTTGAGGTCAGAGACCTTGGAGAAATTCTCCGTATACATTAGTGTCTAAAACATACAGCTCTATTTTAATAGGCTCTGGTGCAGAGTTGACCTCACCACAGTTCTTGGCAAATCTTTCTTCCCTGGCTATGCCTAGAGGGGGAGATGACTATTTGTCAGGGACATATTTCCTGAATATATTGATATTTAAGTATAATGAAAGAGCTGGGTAATGCCTGGGCTATTCTAGCCTGTGATTTTAATTTCTAGACTGAATCCCAGATTCTGTTCAGTGCTCCATAAAATACTAACCCAATGCATTCCACTCTATTAAGTGATAACTTCAGAACCACCTTCTAAATTAACCTTAATCTTCCCAAATATATATGAAGAAAAACTGTACTAATAATACAACTTGTTTACTTTTTTCTTGGTTATCCAAGCCTTTGAACAATTTGCTTTTAATTTTCTCAGTAACATGTTGAAGTTAGGGGAGGGTTACCATTTCCATTTCACACTTGGGAAAAACTAGGGGGAAACCAATAAGATTTGTACGGTACAAAAGTGGGTTTTGGCTTAGATCATTTTATTCTTTGACTTCTTCTAGATGTACCATTCTCCAACCAGAATCACTTTTCCTTTCAATAGTAGCTTGCCAGCAATGCCCATGTCCCAGACTTTCAAAATATTCTTCTCAGAAAATCCTCTGAACTATAGGCTCATTGTAGATAGGGACTGTGTCTGCCAAATGTGTTGTAGTCTTCCAAACAGCACAGTGCTCTGCACGCTATTATTGATCTCTATCACCCTCTAAGTAAGCTCACTGATGCTGGCATTGCCAGATTTAGGAATGGGAACTGTATCAGGTGTCTATGTGCAAGAAGAGTGAATGGGTTCTGTTAGCCCATAGTGAAATTCAGCAATGATGTATTTTTCCAAAGCCATCTCAAAAGATCATGTTCAGCCTAGGGAGCTACTTAAAGATAGGCACTATGTAAATGCAAGGTATTAAAAGAATATAAAAATGAACACTAAGGTTATGAACATTGCCTATAAGTTATTGAGCAACTGAAATGCCCCTTTAATTTCCAATAAACTGGAATTTTGCCATGATAAGCATTGAAGGATCGGACCTTCAGCAGACGAAATGATGTTTTACTTGGTGTTAGCCTTTTATGTTGAAGGCCTTTGGATGAATGTTTAGAGTATGACATCATAGGAATGTCTTTCCCCAAATATATTAAAAGCTCTCTTATGCAATTGCAGTAATAGAGGAAAATAAAAAAGGTGAGTTACCATGCTATCATAATTAATTGAAATTCAATTTGGCTAATTCTGTTTCATATGTTTCAAGGCAACAAAGCCACAGAGAAACCCTGAGGTGGCTCAGATGGAGGGTAACTTTGTACGGAGGCTGTCCATCATACTTTGTAGGAGAGAAATAACATTTAGTGTGAGACAGTGTTTGTTCATTCAAAGATGAAGCTACTAACTCTGGTTTTCTCGGTGTATAGGTCTGATAGGATTGATGTGTTATGGATAATTCCTTCAACGTTGATTGTCCTTAGCTGCATGGTCACATTTTCAACTTGAAGTCCCCGATACCATTTTCTAATTGTCATGCTTAGTTGCCTTCTGTCAGCTGATGTCAGACAGTCATATTTATTGAGTGCTTACTGTTTGCAGAGCACTGTACTAAGAATTTGGAAGAGAAGAGTATAACAGATACATTCTCTGCCCACAATGAGCTTACAGTCTAGAGGGGGAGACAAACATTAATACAAATAAATTACAGATATGTTCATAAGTGCTGTGGGGCTGGGAAAGGGAATGAATAAAAGGAGTAAGTTAGGGTGACGCAGAAGACAGTGGAAGAAAAGGAAAAGAAGGTTTAGTCAGGGAAGTCCTCTTGGTGGAGATGTGCCTTCAGTAGGCCTTTGAAGAAGGGCAGAGTACTTGTCTGTCGGATATAGAGAGGGATGGCATTCCAAGCCAAAGGCAGGACGAGGGTGAGAGGTTGGTGGAAAGATAGATGAGATCATGATATAGTGAGTATGATGGCATTAGAGGAGCAAAGTGTGCAGGCTGGGTTGTAGTAGAAGTGAGGTGTGGTAGAAGGGACCAAGGTGATTGAGTGTTTTAAAGCCGTTGGTAAGGAGTTTCTGTATGATGCAAAGGTGGATGGGCAACCACTGGAGGCTGGTCTGTTTTCTCCAGGCCTTCCCATGTGTATGCTGCTAGAGCAAAGTCACTAGCATTTAGCAGCTCTGGAGTGACTCATTTAAGGACTTTTGATGGTATGTACTAAGCTCTGTTCTAAGCACTGGGGTCGATACAAAGTAATCAGGTTGGACACGGTCCCCATCCCACATGGGGCTCCCAGTCTTAATCCCCATTTTACAAATGAGGGAATCGAGTCACAGGTGAAGTGACTTTGCCAAGGTCACATAGACAAGTGGCAAGACTGGGATCCTTCTGGCTTCCAGGCCCCTGCCCTCTCCACCAAGCCATGCCACTTCAGGCTTCCCCCTTGGATCTTAGAGGGACTCTCCTTCACCTCTCCACACCCTCATCCTTTATTCTCTTGGATATCTGGAGAATGTCCTGGAATGGCAGGGATTGTCTCTATCTGTTGCCGAATTGTGCATTCCAAGCGCTTAGTACAGTGCTCTGCACATAGTAGAAGCAGCGTGGCTCAGTGGAAAGAGCACGGGCTTTGGAGTCAGGGGTCATGAGTTCGAATCCCAGCTCTGCCACTTGTCGGCTGTGTGACTGTGGGCAAGTCACTTAACTTCTCTGTGCCTCAGTTCCCTCATCTGTAAAATGGGGATTAAGACTGTGAGCCCCACGTGGGACAACCTGATTCCCCTGTGTCTACCCCAGCGCTTAGAACAGTGCTCGGCACATAGTAAGCGCTTAATAAATACTAACATTATTATTATAGTAAGCGCTCAATAAATACTATTGAATGAATGAATAAACAAGAGAACTTCTAGAAGGAGGCCAGCTGGGTATGTTCTAACAGACTCAGGGAGCTCCCGGGAGTGGATTGGAGTATTGCGGTAGCCAGTGACATAGCACCGTCCACCACCCTCTCCCTGACTCTGCCTATCAACCATTCCCGCGACTCTGAATCAGCATTGTGCCAACTGCAGCCCACTGGGAGTGGGACAACTTTCCCTTCCAAACTCTACTGGGTTTCTTAAAATGAGCCCAGTCCCCAGAAGCCATGTTAATACAGTCCTCTAGACCATAAGCTCATTGTGGGCAGGGAACATGTCTACCAACTGAATTGTATTGTTCTCTTCCAAGCACTTGGTAGAGTGATCTGCAAACCGTACGTGCTCAGTAAAACCACTGATTGATTGGTAAAGTGTTCTTTATTGTAAAGGGATGTTAAGTTCAAATGTCACAGAACAATAGTGCACATACGCACTGATTTTGAATAGATTGTCCCTCAGCTGAAAGCTCCTCAAGGGCAGAGACTCTGGTGAGCCTCTTGAGAGTCAGAGTCCATGGTCATTTTAACCTGTGTGTTTTATTCCCAGCACATAGCACAGTGCTCTGCAGAAAGCAGACAATAAATGCCATCACTGCTACTCAGTAATTGTTGTTACTGTGCCGATAAGCAGTTACAGCTAAAAAGGGGAGAATAAATGAACAGGTTTTCACTAAATTATCCAGTCCGTAATATTCATGGTGTTAGACTGATCCAGAAAAGCTTAGCAGTAAGGTGAATTTTTGCCATTGTCCATGTTCCTGCCAGTAGAATTCTTTTCCTTCCTCAAGACTTCTATTCTCTTTCTTTGTATCTTTCCTCATTCCCTTTACCTTGTGCCAGTACCAGCCTTTAGGGAAAGATTAATGGCTTTTCAAACCCACCAATTTCTTCTGTTCCAGTCCTGCAAGATACTGTCTTTCCTTCTTTCGAGTTTCCCCCCTCCCAGCCACTTAAAACATTTGCAATGTCTTGTTCAGCTGATCACAAACTAGTCCCCTGAATGTTCCTGGGCATTGTGGCTATTATCCAGGATTGCCAATGACACAAAAAACCAGCAACACACGTTGGCTTTGTTAGCTGCCCTCCTGCACTCTGGCAAAAATCTCAACATTAGTAGTGTCATCTTCAAACCTTGAAGTTCACCATGCACACTCATCTTACTCTCTTTCTTTTTCTCTTTTTTTCCTCTATTTCAATCTCTCTTCTCCCACCCTCTCCACTGCCCTAAATGTTTGGTGACCAACAGACATTTGAATGAAATTTAAGGTCATTCAACTGTTCTCTTATCTGCTTGGAAATTGAAACTAGGAGGTAGGACTTGGTCTTTAATTCCAACCATGGCAGCAGTGCCAGAGGTATCAGAAAGAATAAACCAGATCATCAAGAAGAGCAACTGTGTTCTGGTTATAGTGCAGAAACTGATTCTCTGTGTCCTTAGGCCTTTTCTGACTCATTTTCTCCATCTTTAAAATGTATATTTTTTGCAAGTGACATCACCCATTACCTGTCAAAGAATAGGATGGTAATCGGTGACTATGATGAAGAGATTATTCTGAGAGTTTGGCAGATAAAACAGTTGTGAGATCAACAATCCCTTTTTAAGCTTGTTGCTGTCAGATAATGTGTCTACCAACTCTGTTGTAACTTTCCAAGGTGCTTAGTATAGTGCTCTGTACATGGTAAGTGTTCAAGAAATACTACTGATTGATTTCCCCATTTTCTCCACAAAAATACTGTCCTTTTTGGTGTGACTGCATTAGCTATTTGTAATGCCTAGATATGTCTTTGATTGCTTCATGGTGTTACAATCTTCTGAAATTTTCTGCTCAAAAAAAGCCACCCAGTTGTTAATAGCCACTGGGATCATTCTGCCCCTCCTGTCTTTCAGGAGACTCTAGCTATACTGCTTCACTGACTTTTCAAATATTTCTTTTATCCTCCTTGCTCAGTGTTTCCTTCTGTTCAGTTCACCATAGTAGCTGTTGTCCATTTCCCTCACCTTCTCCTCAAATTCGTCTTTCATACACTCCACAGTGAAGGTGTGATGAAGTGAGCATTGCTCCATGCTGGATTTTTGATGTCTGTGGGCCTGCTGCTGCTGCTGCTGCTGCTGCTACTGTGGTAGCAAAATTGAAATTACAATATTTGGGTCTGTTTCACTAATGAAAACTTTTGGATGAAAGCTCTTCTCCTTGGGGCTTCCTGTTGTCTCTCATTTCCATGTCTTAGACTTGTTTTTTTCCAAAACATAGATAATGGTGTGCCTGCAAGAGTAATTTAAGGAATCTTAAAGGTGCCGGTATCTTGATGAGATGGAATACGTTTTAGAAAGTCTGGAAATATAGTTCGAGTTTAGAGATTCTTGAGTGCAGACTTGTCCGGGACTTCAGCGCTTAGAATAGTGCTTGGCACGTAGTAAGCGCTTAACAAATGCCGTAATTATTATTCAGTATTTTTTAGACTTTTCATTCCCTCAAGCATGACTGCATCAGATAGGTTGAACAAGAGTGGAATTTATTCTCTTGGGTTTGGGGAAATAATCAGGCAAGAGACTTTCAACTCCGACTCAACTGGCCTCATTACTGCACAGTAGTCTTTGAGTCTTGGTAAAGTTCAAAATGACATCCAAACTTGTGAAATAGCTTAGGCCTCCTAAAGGGATCAAATAGTAAGTAGAAGACTTTGTATTACTCAGCTTTTTCTGAAGCTGTCTTGCAGTAAAGACTATGTCTGCTGTATCCTGTTGCCATCTAAAGTCATTGTAGTTCTTGGACTGATTGCTGAGTGATTCTCTAGCCATTGCAGAATGTATTTGATATGGATGTTGTCATCAATAGAGAACAGATTGTCATGATGGTTTTTCCCCAGCAGGATTTCCCACCTTAATAAAAGAGAAGCAGCATGGTTTAGTGGAAAGAACATTGGCCTGGGAGTCAGAGGACCTGGGTTCTAATCCTGCTGTCAGTTGCTTGCTGTATGAACTTTTGCAAGTCACTTAACTTCTCTGTGCCTAAATTTCCTCAACTCTAAAATGGGGATTAAATTCTACTACTGCCTACTTAGACTGTGAGCCCCTGTGGGACTGAGACTGTGTCCAGCCTGATTAAGTTGTATCTACTTCGTCGCTTGAAACACTGCAAGTCACATAGTAAGCGCTTAAATACCACTATAAAAAAAAGTTTTCATTGTCCCTGAAACCTCACAGAATGTCCTCCATGTTCCACATGGCAATGGAAAAATTAGGCAGGTGTTTGACCTAGCAAACCCTTCCCTTTCTTGACATATTGGCAAATATGTCATCAGTTCCTTTGAATTTCTAGTAGTGATAGTATTATCCTTAAACGTCGGAATGAAGGCCACACTCTCACAAAGAAGCAAATCCTCTCTGCTTCCAAAGACTTCCTTCTTGAAGTGGCAAGATATGCTGAGAAGCTAAATATTTCCTCCTTTGCATTATCCTCCCTTAATATTTAAAAATGCTTCTCTGGTGAGGTGAAGAGAGCTGTTGTGGGGAAAATGAATGAACTGTGGTAAGATTGTGTTACTCTTGGACTGGTTGCCATTGAATGTGCTAAGTGCTATCTTCCAGGTCAGGGAAGAAAGAGGTGCTGAATGTCAAGAGAGGGCAAATGATTGTTGATAAGACCAGTGGAGTTCTTCAGAGTGATTTAGCCAGCTCTCTTTCAGGTAAAAAATGGTGTGCGCATTCTAGTAAAGTGAAATTAAAATGCAGAGCAGGAGTTCTGTGCACACTTCTGAACTTGATGCCTTTTGTGATTCTGTTTAACTTGGGCTTTGAAAAATGTGGACTGATGAATGATATTCCTGCTTCCTTATATTGATGCGTCTGAACCCAGCAGACCAAAACAAGAGAACATTAATAAAAATACCCTTTATTTTCATTATTTGTTGCTCCCTGACAACATACTTCTGGAAGAATTAAAAAAAAAGAAAGACACCATTGTTAACCTCCAATCTGAATTAGGCAGACAAAACATTTGGACATAAAATACATGAAGGCCAGACCTTTCAGGATGGAGAGATTCCTTGGCTTTTGCTTTGGGGAAAGGGAGGGATACTCCTTAGTGGAAGGAATTTTCTCTAATATTTTAAAGAGGTTGCCATTTGGGGTTAACTTTCTTCTGAAACAATATTTGGTAAATGACTTTTAGTTGAGAAATGACACAGGCCTTCCAGCCACCTGGCTCTCATGTTGACCCGACAGCAAATATGAACTAAAAAGTTCAGTTATATTAGATTGCTGCCTTCCAGAACCACCATCTTCTATTGTAGCAGCCATTGCTGCCTTGACAATCAAGACAGCCATTGATTGCCATCCTACTTTTTTCTTAAACGTAGAAATAGAGCGACTAGCCAGTGCAACGTCTGCCTCTGGGATGACGACTGTTCAAATCATCTTAAAGATTTAAAGACTTAAAGATAACCAATATGGGACACTCTATCGTTGCCTCTATTAGCAAGTGGGACCCAGCCCTCCAGTGCTCTATCACCCTGTTAGACTAGAAGGTCTTTTTGTTTCATGCAAAACATTCATGTTTTCTTAAAGCTGACTCCCATTGTTTTGTCGGGTGTGGACATGGGAAACAGCTGGTCAGTATCCTTCTTATAAAAGCCCTTCAAATCCTGGACACCTGTTTTCAAGTCATCTTTTGCATTTTTCTTCCCCTGGTCAAGCATTTCTATTTTATTAGCATTTCCTCTTAGGGACATTTTTTTTTATCCCAGTAAGCAAAAGCCTTATCTAGTTAGATTTCACCTATTGCTTCCCCTTTGTGTCTGAGCCCTGTTGTTCTTTCAAGGAAGCAAATCAGATTATATGGTATGATTTGTTCTTCATAAAACTGTATCTTGGTTTCCTCATCTCTGGTCGCCTGAGTGATTACAAATTGATGGTTTGAGACTTTGCTCTAACATCTTCCCAAATATTGATATCAAGCTTACCAGATGATAATTTTCAATAGCACCCATTCTTTGATAAAGATGGGCACATCTCATGTGCCCTTTTAATAGTCCCCAGAGGCATCTTCGATGGCCCAGCTTGACTGAAACCTCCTCCTTGTTCCTTAAGAACCCATGGCTGCTCCTCACTGGTATCGCCGATTACAACCCATTCTTGAATTTTTTAGGTACTCTGTTTCTTTCTCTCCTCCAACCTGCCTTTGCAAACTTCCTTCACCAGTGAGATTTACTCTGATCAGCTGTGCACATTTAATCTTTCTCATGAAGTCAGGAGAGTGAAAAAAAAATCCAAATCTCCTGCCCCTTCACAGTCATCTGTTATCAGCCTTTCCTTCCTGCCTATTGGGGGAGGCATTTTCTCTAGTCCTCCTCTTTTGCCTAATCTAATAAATAATGGTTAGAGTTCTCTTTCATGTCTCCTGCTGGCCTAATCTCCTGAATAGAAGTAGCATTGCAAATCTTGGCCCTCCCCAATTGTACTGCTTTTTTATATGCTTTTAGTGATCTGGCCCTTTTTCCACTCTTTGTAGCTTTCCCATTTGCCCTTCAGATCTCCATAATTACATGGCTTTGGCCAACTTAGCATCTTACTACTTTCTTGTTCTTCCTGGTATAGTTAGTTCCTGAGCCCGCAGAGTTGTCAACCAGCTGTCCTTAGTCTCCTAGAAGTTTCAACCCACTGAATCCTTCCTCCTCTTGACCCAAGTCAGGTATAATTTGCTTTTTAAATTTCATTTTCCTGATCACACTTGGCATCACTCCACCCTTTCTTTAGCATTTTGAAAGTGGCCATCCTGACCCCTTTCACAGTTAGAGGTTAGACTTACTACTATGGAGGCCTATGTTTCTGGAAAGTGAAATTGTCTCACATGCCTTTCCAAAAAACCTGTTTGAACTGTGGCTAGAATTCTTTTTTTCTCCTCCAGCAGAGATCTGGGTAGTTCAAGTCCCCAGTCCCTACCAGTCTCTGATCAGCCTTTTATTACCACAATTACTCTTCAGCCTTCAATACTATCTCTTGCTCTTCTCTCCCTCCATTGTTCATTTACTTTTCTTATCTCTGAGAACTAAACATCCTGCGGTGACCCTCTGTGAACCTTTCACTTTATTCTAGAGGATGTTGCTTTCTCTGGGTCACCTTCTGTGCCAGTGAAAAACAAGCTGCCACTGACCACCATATTACCAGCAGCTGATGAATGATGTCACTGTCACTCAAGGAGGGATTTCCAAAATCTGAGACTATAAAATCTGTGAAGTTTCACAGTGTACAAAATATAGACCACATCACCTGCTTTCAGGATTTGCAGCTTAATGAGAACTAGTGGGCAAAAACAAGTAGTATTTTAAAATTTGATAATCCACTTCCAGAAATCCATCCCAAGGCCATCTCCACCTTGGTTACTTTTAGGGTTCAGCTTTGTGCTCATTGCTTCAAGATGTCTGAGCAGTAATTCATGGTATCATCTAAGAGGCTGAGATGACTCTGTGATGCTCCTTTTTATGTCAAAGCCCTCTGATTCCCATTCAAGATTTAGAAGCATAGTCTATGGAGAAGAGAAAGTGACTCTCTTCCTTTTAACTTTTCACACATTTTTGTGGGGCATGCCAAATGGGTGCCATAAAGTCTTAGGTGGGGTGAGGGAGCCACCTCACTGTGAATTTGCCTCTTGAATTGATTTCAGGGCCCCGAAGAGCTTGGACGCCCCCAGGCCCATAAAACCATGCAGAGGAATGTCCTGGTCTTTCATTAAAATTAATAGGACAAAGGCAATCAAGGAACACTTTGTTCTTGCCCCTGAGAAATGAAAGTTTATGTTATAAGGAAATTTCCTGCACTGATCTAATCTTTAACACAGGGCTACATGTGTTGTTTTATGAGTAAAAATGGGTTCAGCAAAAATAATTCATAGTAATTAATTTGCAAGGGGATTTGGTCAGCTTTGCCTAAAAAATGTTGTGGTTTTCCACTTCCAGAGTGACAATTTAGAGTAGAACACTTGATTGAGGAGAAGGGGTCCTGGATTTCATTTTTTTATTTGCTTTGTGACTGTTTCCTTTTCAGTAAATACAAGTCAATAATTCTTTCTTAACATTAGTCAGTCAGCAGATTTGAAAACCTGTTTCAGGCAGAGCACTGAACTAAGTGCTTTGGGGAGGAAAAAAGGAAGTTGAAAACACAGCCTGTGACCATGAGAAATTTCCAATCGAACACAAAAAAAGAATAGATGTAAACATACGTATCACCAATTGGGTACCCAAGCTGACCGGGTTTTTAAAGGCTTTGGAGCCAGATGGAATTAAGAGGAGGCGTCGGAAGGGACCAAGTCAGGAGCAGTGTCAGGAAAGGAGGAGTGGGGTGCTTCTGGGGAGATGTAGTGGCAAGACTGTGGGACCTTCCAAGGAGTCACAAGCGGGAGTGGCTCCATTCAAGTGGAGTCGGGAAGCAGTTTCTTCTGCAGGGCTGCACAGCATGAAATAAAGGCTAGCTAAAACCTTGATGGAAATGTGAGTCATTAGATCAAATGGACCGGTTGGTGAAGGGCTTTTAAACTTCAGTTGGATTTGGGAGCTGACTGAGAGTCACCATGGGCTTCTGGGAAAGGGAAGGATAAGATCTGAATAATTCTGATTTTTTGCTGCTAAGAAGAGGATAGTTGAAGGGAAAGGGAAAAGAAGTGATCAAGTGAAACTATTGGAATAGTGCAGTCATATGGGAGATGGACCTGGCCTAGAGCTGAAGCTGGAAGATTGAATGCTATTACTCTTGTCCATAGGCTCCTTGAGGGGAGGGATCGTGCCTACCAACTCTATTGTACTTTACTCTGCCAAGTGCTTAGTAGGCACCTTGAGGGGAGGGATCGTGCCTACCAACTCTATTGTTCTTTACTCTTCCAAGTGCTTAGTACAGTGCTCTGCACACAGTTAAGAGCTCAAATACCACTGGGTGATTGATTCTCACAAAGAAAGAAGTGACAGAACTAGATACAATATCGCCAAGATCCGCCCTTTTCTCTCCACCCAAACGGCTACCTTACTGCTACGGGCTCTCGTTATATCCCGGCTAGACTACTGTGTCAGCCTTCTCTCTGACCTCCCTTCCTCCTCCCTCACCCCGCTCCAGTCTATTCTTCACTCCGCTGCCCTGCTCATCTTCCTGCAGAAACGATCTGGGCATGTCACTCCCCTTCTTAAACAACTCCAGTGGTTGCCTATCAACCTCCACTCCAAACAAAAACTCCTCACTCTAGGCTTCAAGGCTCTACATCACCTTGCCCCTTCCTACCTCTCCTCCCTTCTCTCTTTCTACCGCCCACCCCGCACGCTCCGCTCCTCTGCCGCCCACCTCCTCACCGTCCCTTGGTCTCGCCTATCGCGCCGTCGACCCCTGGGCCACGTCCTCCCGCGGTCCTGGATTGCCCTCCCTCCTCACCTCCACCAAACTGATTCTCTTTCCCTCTTCAAAGCCCTACTTAAAACTCACCTCCTCCAAGAGGCGTTCCCAGACTGAGCTCCTCTTCTCCCTCTACTCCCTCTACCATCCCCCCTTCACCTCTCCGCAGCTAAAGCCTCATTTTCCCCTTTTCCCTCTGCTCCTCTACCTCTCCCTTCCCATCCCCACAGCACTGTACTCGTCCGCTCAACTGTATATATTTTAATTACCCTATTTATTTTGTTAATGAAATGTACATCGCCTTGATTCTATTTAGTTGCCATTGTTTTTACGAGATGTTCTTCCCCTCAACTCTATTTATTGCCATTGTTCTTGTCTGTCCGTCTCCCCCGATTTGACCGTAAGCCCGTCAAACGGCAGGGACTATCTCTATCTGTTGCCGACTCGTTCATTCCAAGCGCTTAGTACAGTGCTCTGCACATAGTAAGTGCTCAATAAATACTATTGAATGAATAACAGACTATTGGGAGCCAAAGGCAGAGGGGTAGAAGGTAACAGTTAGGCTTTTAACCTAGAGAATGAAGGAAGTATGCTGATGATGATGAGGCAGAAGTTAAGAAAGGGGTGACTGTTTTTGTGGAGAGGAGAGGGAGTTCAGTTTTTAAACCTGTTTAGTTTTAGGTGATGCAATTTATTCAAGTGGCGGTGTCCAAGAAATACTGGAGAGAGGGTCAAAGATCAGGCCTGGAGTTGTAGAGTGGAGAGTTAACCGTGTAATTGAAACCATGTGAGTGGCTGATTTCTCCAAGGGAAAAGAGAAGAAATCTCTAGACTGAGCAGGGGAAGATACCCAGACACTCCAAGTCTCCCAGAGATTGGGGAGGGGGTTACTTCACTATCTGTGAAGGCTCTAAACTCTTTCGTGTCAGATGATGAAGTTGAAGTAAGAATATGAAATAGTGTATATGCCACATTTTCTTTCTCCCTGGAGCACAATCTTGAATAAAGTCTATCTCTTCCCCTTCTAAAATTAAGCTTTTTAACCAGGATGGGTCTTTTTCCCAGAAGCCAAGATTTAGGGGGCCAGGAAAAGGATGCTTCAGAGTTTCAATTCCAGTTAAGTCTCAGAGGGCCAGTGGGAGGTACAGTGTGAGTCTCTGTTGGGTGTCAGGTGTTGACAGTGGTTGCTGAGGAAAGGGGAATTCCTTGATATACACAAGAAGGTGCCAACTTTGAGTGGGGATGATTAACTCTTCTTCGTCCAGAGGGCTGAGATTCTCCTGTGCTGCTAGTGTCTTCTAGGTTGCAAGAAATATTGAATATTTGAAGCTGGGGAATAAAGTAAATGAATAAATAATGGAGGGTAGGGAAGAGTGGGAGGACTTTTGTCTCCTGCCTGAGTCAGAGGAAGCAGGGAAGATCCCCAGGCAGGGCCATTAAATTTGCGTTTGGCTTGCAGGGACTGGAGAGCAAAGTGGGTGGAACCTAGGGAGAGGTGGAAAATGCAATTCCATTAAGTTGGAACATGTACATGGCTGTAGCTGTTATACTGTAGTCTCCCAAGCACTTACTACAGCGTTCTGCACACAGTAAGAGTTCGATAAATACGTTTGATTAATTGATTGCATATCTGTGGGAAGTTGAGATTATGTTGTCTGAGTTTTAGTTCAGTAGGGTAAAAATTCATTTGCAATACACCTAAGGGGTATTGCCTTTCAAATTCTGCCCCTTTCACCTGCACCTCCCATCCTATCCCAATTCACACTCAAAATAACATTCCCCCCACCCTTCTCTGCGGCTGCAATCTTCAACTGCTTACTTTCCAGTCGCTTCTTCCCCACTGCTTTCAAACACGCCTACCTATACCCCAACCAAAAAAAAAAAACAAAACACCTAACCCTTTTTGACCCCATGGCACCCTCCAGTTATCATCCTATCTCCTGTCTACCATTCTTCTCCAAACCCTGTGGGGTTTTTTTTATGGTATTTGTTGATACTTATTATGTGCCAAGTAATGTACTAAATGCTGGGGTAAATACAAGCTAATTAGGTTACATACAATCCATATCCCACATGGGACTCACAGTCTTAATCCCCATATTCCAGATGAAGTAGTTGAATCACAGACAAGTAAGTGATTTGCCCAAGGTGACATAGCAGAGAAGTGGTGGAATTGGGATTAGAATCCATGTCCTTCAGACTCCTAGGCCACTGGGATACACTGCTTCTCCTTGAGCAAGTAGTCTCATCCTCTGCCTCGATTTCTTTTCCTCCAATTCTCTCTTCAACCCCCGGCAACCTGGATTCCACTCCCTTCACTCCAAAGAAACAATTGTCTCTAAGATCATCAGTGACTTTCTTGCCAGTCCAATGACCTCTACCCATCCCAATCCTCTCGACATCTCTGATGCCTTTAACACTGTGGAATCACCCCCTTCTCCTGGAAATATCATTTAACCTTGATTTCACCAACCCTGCCCTCATGGTTCTCCTATTTCTGTCTGCTCCTTCTCAATCTTTTCCCCTAGTTTCTCCTCTGTCACACACCCTCTAAATTGTTAAGAGTCCCTCAAGGTTGAGTCTTGGGCTCTGTTCTAGTCTCTATCTGTACCCAGTCTCTTGGAAAACTCATTCGCTCCCATAGCTTCAGCTATCATCTTTTTTTATGCTATTTGTTAAGCACGTACCAGGCAATGTTCTCATCTCTTCGCGGATGACTCCCAAATCTACCTCTCCAGCCCTGACTCACTCTCTCTTTCTGCAGTTTTGCATTTCCTCCTGCCTTCAGGACATCTCTACTTGGATGTCCCACCAACACTTGAAAGTTAACATGTCCAAAACAGAACTCCTTATCTTCCCACCCAAACCTGTTCTCCTACTGACTTTCCCATCACTGCAGACAAGACCACCAAACTCCCTGTCTCATATGCTCATATCCTTGGTGTTATCCTCAATCTATCTCTCTCATTCAACCCACATATTCAATCTGTCACCAATACCTAACTGTTCAACCTCCTCAACATCTCAAGAATCCATCCTTTCCTGTCCATCCAAACTGCTATAGTGCTGCTCCAAGCCCTTATCATACCCTTTTTTTAATGGTATTTGTTAAGTGCTTACTATGTGCCGGGCACTATACTAAGCACGGGGTTATATACAAGCTAGTCAGGTTGGACACAGTCCTTGTCCCACATGGACCTAACAGTCTTAATCCCCATTTTACAGATGAGATACCTGAGGTCCAGAGAAGTGAAGTGACTTGGCCAAGGTCACACAGCAGACAAGTGGCAGAGCCGGGATTAGAACCCAGGCCCTTCTGCCCCCCAGGCTAATGCTCCATTCCCTAGGCCATGTTGCTATCTTGCCTGGCAACTGCTCTTCGCTGAACTTTCTTCCTTCTCTCTCTCCCCTCTCCAGTGTAAGTTCTTTATGGGCAGGGAATGTGTCTGCTAATTCTGTTGCATTGTACTCTCCCAAGCGCTTAATACAGTGTTCTGCACTTAATAAGCCCTTAATAAATACCACTGATTGAGTCATACTTCACTCTGCCAACCAGATCATTATTCTGAAAAAAAGTTCAGCCCATATTTCTCCACTCTTCAGTGTTTGTGTTTGCCCACCTTCCTCCACATCAAAGAGAAACTCTTTGCCATCAGCTTTAATCACTCAAACCACTTACCGCCTCCTTCCTTACCTCATTGATTTCCTACAACCCAGCCTGACCTGAACACTTCCCTAACCAAACTACACTTTGTATTTCAAGCTCACCTATCACCCCCCAACCAAACCCCTAACCCACGTCCTCCCTCTGGCCTGGAACTTGCTCCCTTTTGCTATCTGACAGACCACCCACTCTAGATAGTAAGATCATTGTGTGCACAGAACATGCGTGTTAATTCTATTGTGCTCTCCCAAGCAATTAGTTCAGTGCTCAGCACATAGTGAGCACCCAATAAATACGATTCATTGACCACCACTCTCCCCATCTTCAAAACCTTCCTAAAATCTTATCTCCTCCAAGACGGCTACCCTGACTAAACCCTCATTTCCCCTCCCAACCTGCCCCTCTGTGACTCCTACACACTTGGATCTGTACACCTTAAACACTTGATATTCACCTCAGCCCAGCCCCAAACACTTATGCACATATCCTTACACTGCCATTTCCCCCATCTGTAATTTTGTTTTAAATGTCTGTCTTCAGCTCTAGATTGTAAATTCCTTGTGGGCAGAGATCTATTACACTGTACTCTCTCAAATGCTTAATACAGTGCTCTTCACGCAGTAAGTGCTCAATAAATGCCAGTAATTGATGGTTAATGACTTACCTCTTCCTAGTCAGTCTTACAGGGCTTCTTTCTTTTTTGTTGGGTGTGTACATGTGTTCATTTCCTACGTATATAACACATTAATTCTCGATCCAAGGCTTAGTCTTCTGCACTCTCCCCAGCAAATGGCCCTGCCACAGCATCTTTCTACCTCCACTCAGCCCTAGAAATTTCCCATTATTCCTTGGTGTGGGTGGAGCTTGGAGACATCCTGTATTCCTTCACTGCTCTTTCCCTCTACCTCCCTCTAGAAAGTTTTACCTCCCCCAACTTTTGGGTAAATGCCTGAATGCTCCATGAAATAGCTGGACCTTATCCTGAGTTGTTTTAAGCCAATTATTTAGTGCTCTGTACTACATCTAGCCTATTTAAATTGTCTTTATCTTTTCCTGACTTTGTGGTCCTTCCCTGTTTCAGCTTTATTTCTCTGCAGCCGAAGTTAAGCTGGGCCTTGAAAATCTGGGGCATACAGAGTTCTCTATGAAAGTGGCAGAGCAGGGAGGGGGCACAGTGTGAGGAGCTGGGGGCACTACAAGGCGAGGTGCTGCTAGCCTCACTGTGCCTCTGGGCAAGTGGAGGGAGGAGGCATGGGGCCACATGAAGATGAACTGTGTACAACTTGGTTCACTTCCTGTTGCACCACAGAAAGTCACTTACAAGTGGTGACTGAGTCAGTTCTCCCCAGAGAAGAAGGTCTGGCCTAGTGGTGAAATTGGGAGAGAAGCCAAGGAATGTGAGCTGCTAGAGTGCACCTTAATGCAAAGAGGAGAATTGAGTCTGTTTTTGTTTTCAGGAACTTCTAGCTCTCCTCAAGTTTTTAACTCATTTATCCTTTCTTCTCAAAGATAAGGTTGCTGAAATCAACCTTAAAATTCATTTTCATTTTTGCCAGTTTGTTAGCCTCTGACTTCCACAACCTGACTACCAGATTATCTTGCATGATATTCTTTCCTATTCCAAGAAAATGTCACGTAATGCTATGAGATAGTTCATTTGAAGATGGAGCTAGAATTGGGTCACCCAACATGACCAAGATTTGTTTGAATTTGAGGATTATCAATTTCCTTTAGGTCTTTCTGTTTGTCATCCCATTTATGAAGCTTCTCTGATGATTCAACCTTAGACTTTTCCCTGTAAGTCCTTCTGACCAGGTGCACCATCCTTTATTCCTCATTTACAATATGCAAGAGTCAGAAACCCACCCTTCTCACGCCCTCTTGCCTTTCCATTTTGTCCTCAGCTGCACACAGAGTTTAGCAGCACCACTAGAGTTTCAGTCAAGGGATTGCTTATATTGATAAAATATTGATTTTACAGGGGCCACATAATGGCCTGAGTTTGGTCAGCGTGGGCTTTACAGAAATCAAAATACATTTTTTTTTCATCTTCATTCATCCCTGCTGAAATCAGTTCCTGATTGAGGTCAAGCTTTTTCTTTGGCAAGTCTTTGAGACTCTTTTTTAGGGCTTGATTGCTCACATATGATTGTTCAAGAGGTACAGTAGGCAAAGGGTCAAGGCTGATGTTGTTTTTGCTGTTTGTCCCCAATGCATCCAACAGGTAGAAAATATTTTTCAACCCCGTGAATGTGTCAATGAAACTTCACCATTGATGGGCTCTTTTTAACATCCCAGAGGAGCTCTATTAGAGCCAGCTCTCTCGATCTATGGAATGAAGCATGGTTTTAGAGGACATGCTTAACAAGATGACTCCTGTCAGTGATTTAATAATAACAGTGGCAAGCACTGTTATAAACTTTGGGGTAGATACAAGGTGATCAGTTTGAACACAATCCCTGTCCCACATGGAGCTCACAATAATATTCCCTATTTTACAGATGAGGTAACTGAAGCCCAAAGAAGTGAGGTGAGTTGCCCAAGATCACACAGCAGAGATTTGGCCGAGCTGAGATTAGAACCCATGTCCTCTGACTCCCAGACTCGTGCTTTTTCCATTAGACCATGAGGTTAAGTCACCAACTGAGCAGCCTTTTACAACAATTATTACTGCCTGTGATGGTAAACTAGAATCCTGCAGCCTGCTTAGTAGCAAGTGTGGATGTGATTTAGCTGCTGGCTGTTGTTTGGGAGAAGGATAAGTTTTGACAGACTTAGTGAGCATCACTGGCCTAGAAACCTGACATTGGAAAAGCCCTGAATGAGGAGGTGGAGTTTCAGGCAGCCAAGGCCATATTCCAAACCTCAGAAGTGAAGGGCCCAGTATGTAAAGCATCACTGGACAGTGTCTTGATGAGTGTACTTAATTATGGTGTTTAAGTGCTTACTATGTATCTAAACATCATACTAAGTGCTGGGGTAGATACAAGTTAGTCAGGTTTGACACAGTCCCTGTCCCGCTTGGGACTCCCAATTTAAAGCAATAAAAGAGTAGGGACTCTTGGTCAGAATAGAGGTCTCCAAGCCAAAGTTTTCCAAGTCTGGATCTACCCAACAAAACTGGGCTCATAACCCTGTACTAAGCATTTGGTTGAGTATAATAGAGTAATCAGTAGTATTAGCATTTATTAAGCACTTACTGTGTGCGGAGCATTACACCGTACTAACTGCTGGGAGAGAATACATGGGTGAAAATGACATGACCCCTATCTCTCAGAGAGGCTAGATACTCTCCCTGCCCTCAAGGAGCTTATAAACCTTTCGGACAAAATAAGCTATCTGGTAATGAAGTAAAAAGTCCAGGCTGTGGATTGGAAACCCTCTCTTCTGCCTGTGGAATTGATATTTTTCCCAGTGCCTCACTTTGCAAAATGGGCCACCTAGCTTGAGGTACAGATGGCCAAAGAACAGTATTCAAGTCTATTTTATGCTGGCCCTTTTATGTAATCGTAACCAGGTAAATTTCATTTGCTTTAATCAAGTCTATTCTGATTCACATAGAAACGGTTCACTTCACATGTTTCCTTTCTCGGAGGAAAGCTCTGGAGAACTGACAAATTCAACATGAAGGATAACCGAGCTTTAAAAAGAAAAAAAAAAAGATGCCAGGAAAAACAGTACACATTTAGAGTAGTGCCATTTCCTTCTAGAAGGCGCTTTTTTAGGCTTTGTATCAGAAAGCCCTGCCAGATAACTGGGAGTTTGGGGCTGAGCAGAATAGCATTTCAAAGCACTTTTTTTCTTGACTATTCTCTTAACAGTTGCTGAAAAATTGTCATTTAATGAGCAAACTCCAAAGGGAAATCTAAACCACAATTTTTCCATGAAGGAAATATCTCTTCCAGTTGGCTCATGTAGATTATTGCAGTTTCCTCTTTACCAAATGGAGCTGGAGGTTGATTTCAATTTAAGAAGGTAAGGGTTGGCAACCATCAACCCTTGGCCTTTTTTTCATTTGTCGGGGGCATCTTTTGGCCTGAACGTCCTGGATGACTTTTCTGGCTCTGTTTCCTTTGGGGCCCCCACACTCCTGAGCTCTGCAGATCTGCCTGAGTGGTGTTGCAATGCAGCCACTCTGTTTCTGCATTTAGAACAAAGAAGCCAGCAGTAAGTCTCTCCCAAAATAAGCCACGAGCCGGCTTTCTGCTGGCCAGGAAGTTCCATTATTTTAAGTGGAAAGACAGGGTTTCGGCCTCTCCTTCCCCCAAATGGCTTTAAAGTAGCTTAAGAGGACAGGATTGAAAGAGGAAATGCTCATGTAAGTGAGATTTTCCCAAAGATTAGACTCTTCCCTTGAGATGCAGAATTCGGTGTGAATGTCACTTTAACATCTAGTCTTCCTGCCTATTCCAGAGAATGTCTTTATGGCTGACTTTTGAAGGCAGTGGGGTTTTGCATAGGGCTGATGGTCACTCCAATTTTCCCCTTTTCCCACCCTCAGTTTCTGCCTGTCCCATGCAGGGGGTAGCAAAAGCGTCTTTCTTCCTCAGCTGCTAAATTCAAGGGATTTATTTATTTGGGTGTGGATATTTTTATGGGCTTGAATTGCTTGCTTGCCTTGGGTCCCTCTGTGTAGTGGTCTCTCAAAAGTACTACCCACTTATGGTGTCAGTGACCCAAATCTGCCCTAAATCTTGTATCTGCTCCCACCTTGCCTGTGTTACTGAGACCTCGGTTTCCTGATCCCTCAGGTAGGGAATGGCTTCGGTTTCTCTTGTGATCGTGGAACAGCTCAGCTCTTCGAGTTAGATAATAGTGATGCCAGCAGGGGCAGAAGTCCAGGCCTAAAAGCTTGTGATCAATCCATCAACCAATGGTAATGAGCACTTATTTAGAATAGAACATGGCACTAAGTGCTTAGAAGAGTGTAGTATAGTTGGTAGTCACCTTCCCTTTTTTATGGTATTTAATAATAATTGTGGTGTTTAAGTGCTTACTATGTGCCAAGCACTCTTCTAAGTGCTGGGGTAGGTACAAGTTAATCAAGTTGGGCACAGTCCCTGTCCCACATGGGGCTCACAATCTTATTCCCCATTTTACAGATGAAGTAATTGAGGCACAGAGAAGAGAAGTGACTTGCCCAAGGTCACACAGCTGGTAAGAGGCAGAGCCGGGATTAGAACCCAACTCCTCTGACTCCCAAACCCGTGCTCTTGTCACTAGGCCATGCTGCCTCTCTACTAAGCCATGCTGCTTCTGAGAGGTAACTGAGGCACAGAGAAGTTAAGTGACTTTGCCAAGGTCACATAGTGGACAAAGTGGCAGAGCAAGGATTAGGACCCAGCTCCTCTTACTCCCAGGCTCATACTCTTTCCACAATGTCATGCTGCCTCTCACAGAGCACACATTTGTGAGGGTGAGAGGCATGTTCTCTCATGGAGGCTAATGCTGATATATCCAAATGTCAGGAATGACTTCTTGGACAGAAATAGCGATCTTGGGTCTAGTCATCCATGGAGAGATACATTTCTCTGACACATAATAAGGCTTAGGAAAAGAGACAACTTTTATATTTAGAAAAAGTGGAAATTCACCAAAGAAGAGTATAAAGACATAGCATGAGTGGGTAGGGACAAGATTAGAGAAACCAGAGTTGGAAAGGAGCTGCAGTTAATATGAACACTAAAAGGAAACAGAAAAAAAATTCTTTAATTAGGCTACTGATGAGGACCAGGGAAAATATTCACCCTTTGCGCCTCTCCCTGATAAGAGAAAATTCTAGACAGGAGAAGGCTTTTAAAATTCTTTTTACTTCCGTCTGTACAGAATCATCAAATGTGAACAGTAGACCCAAGCAGTTCCCACCAAGAGCCAGCTGTGCAGCCACATAACAGTAGTGTGGTTGTCCCCAGTGACAGCTATCAGAGTGGGGTTGTTTCCTGGCTGGCTCCAGCATACTTTACTCCTCTTTGAATGTCCCAGAGCCATATTGGCTTTATTGATCACGGCCCTTCATTGCAGTCTCCTTATCAACTTCTGGTTGCCTCTGCCTCTTAGGACTCTTCAGCTGAACTTATGGTAGCTGACTTTTCCCTAGTCTGCATCGAGAGTGTTTATTTTATGCCAACATCCACCACCTTGCGTTTGTCCCTATTGAAGGTCACCCAATGTTTATAAGACCATTATTCCTATTTATCAAGATCACTTGGAATTTGATCCGTCTTCTCCAGAGTGGTGATGGGGGATGTGGATAGATTTTAGCAGAAAGGCCCCCTGAATGTCTTCTAACATCATTAGAATCCCGACAGTAGGGGAGAAACTGTCTCTTCTGCCAGAGGACCATCTGCCTGATTTGTCCCCCGGGCCCTTGGAGAGCAAAGGACCTGGCCATGGAAGGGAATTAAGAAGTGTCTTCTCCTCCCCATGGTAGCCTTCCACAACCTGCACCGCTAACACCAGCCTGCATTGTGTTCAGTCGGGCCTTGATGTTCTCCAACCAGTCGGGGTGCAACTGATGCCAGATTCCTTCCTCCCACCCTCACACCACAAACTTTGACTGTCCACTAGCTCTGGAGTTGTTGAGAAGCAGCATGGCTTAATGAAGAGACCACGGGCCTGGAAGTCAGAAGGACCTGGGTTCTAATTCCAGCTCCGCCCCTTGTCTGCTGTGTGATCTCGGGCAAATCATTTAACCTCTCTGTGCCTCAGTTACCTCATCTGTAAAATGGAGATTGAAACTGTGAGCTCCATGTGGGACAGGGACTGCGTCCAACCCAATTTGCTTGTATCTACCCCAGCAGTTAGTACAGTGCCTGGAGTATAGTAAGTGTTTAAATACAACAATTATCATTATTATTAGAAACCCTATCTAGAATAGGGGAAGAATTAGGACAAGTGTTATTCTCTCCTCTTCAGTGGGCCCCTAGCAAGTTAAAAGAAGCTGAGTTGAATAGTTGGGTAATTGGGTAATAGTTCTCAGTTTGCCCAATGATATCTGCCCATCTGTAACTCTGGCTCTTCCTGCAGGACTATCCACGGGGAGCATCCCCTTCTCTTATAAATGGAAGTGTCTGGGGCTGAAGGTATAAAACAGCTTGGGCATACTCTGAAATCTACCCAGAGTCCTATCTAGGTGCCCTCAGTTCAGGGGCCACAGAGTGATTCTGCTGAGGTCATCCATGTTTGACTCCGGGACCCAGATGTCTGAACGGAGCTTCGCCAGAGGGCTTATCTCCCAAAGGCATCAGTTTCCCTTCCCGACTGGCCATTCCTCTGCCTCCACATGTGTGTGGGGTGTGCGTGTGTGTGTGTGTTGTGCATGCGCATGTTTGGCAAGCAGGAATCCGCCCTGCACAGCTAGTGTTACTGGGTCAGAATTCAGCTGGGCTGCCCTGCCTTCCCAGGGGTAATTTATTCTTTGACTGCAGAGGCGGTGAAGAGCAGGCTTCATTTTTCATTTGTCTCCTCTTATCTGACTAGAGAGAAATGAGTCCCGAGAAAGCCATTCCCTCAGAAGATGAATGTGGACGGTGCTTTTCGGGTGAAAGGGAACGTTCTGTTTCCACATGCCCCAGTGCTGTATGTTTTCAGCAGACGTGTACATGCTGTAATCTGAGCAGCCTGGTCCCAGTATGAATCCCACTTGTACACTGCTTTCATTTCTTGGCAAGGGTATAGGATACGTCTCCTGGTTTATAAAGCAGACCTCCGTCTGGAAGAAAGAATTGCAAACTAGGATGTGGGCAACTGAGAAAAGACATAGACTAACTATTGTTACTTACTCAACGTGGCCCCCTTGTATTTGTGTTTAAAGAGCCCCTTTCTTCCCAAAGCTCACAAGTTCTTGCATTTATTTATTATCAACACTGAAGACTACTACAGCATGACTGGGTATGTGATTTGGGCATAGTATATTTTGTAAAAACTCCATCCCTGCCCTACTAGATGGTGGGGAGAAAGGGAGGGAGGAAGTGTCAGGTTAAAGTCCATTGGTATTTTGGGACCCTCATACACAAGTTTCAGAGTGTGGTGGGACCTGACCTGAGCGTGAATTGAGCATGCTCCAGCTCACATGTGGAGGGTCAAGGAGTTAAAGGAACCAAGATTAGCTGGGCAGGATCAAGGGAACGAAAGGGAGTCTGTCCAGTTTAACATGGACAGTCCTAAATCCAGGCCTGGGCTTTCATATAGTTTTCTAAAATTACCTGCGACGTTCTAGAAAAACACAGAACTGTCTCACCAAAACCAGCCTAATAAAAAAAGACAACCCTGCACTCATGAAGATGTCATCGATTTGAGGCATTTTCAGATACAGAAAGCCCCAATTCCAAAACAAAACAAAAATATATTGCTTTAATCCCTTGAATTCTCACCATGTATTTGAAATGTATACACCTTTGTGTAGAGATCGGAATTGGAGGCACAAAGAAATTAAGAGGATTTGACCTAAATAGGATAGCAAAGACCAAATACAGAAAAAGAAACCAACTCTACTGTTAGCCTGGCACTCTGTCCCCATCACTGCTCCTATTATAAAATAATCTTTGTCATCAACTGTACACACCTATTGGGTGTCTGGCCCACCCACATGCCTATTTGGTGTCCATGTCAGATGATGATCAGTGAAAAGACTGTCTCCCTGTCCTCCGGTCATTTCCGTACTGATCTCATTATAGACAGGAAACACGTCTGCTAATTCTGTCATCCCCTCCCAGGTGCTTAGTTCAGTGCTTTGCACATTAAGCCCTCAATTAACATGATTGATTGGCCTGGACTAGTCCAGTGGTGTAAAACTACCCGAAGCAGAATATCACAAGAAAATGAGCAACAGAACTGACCCATGCACAATATAGTCTTAGTTCAAACTCTAAGGACTGGAAATACCTATTTTTTAAAATCCTCTTATAGTATATTTCAGAGGAAAGGAGAGTGAAATGAGAGGGGAGGAGGTTTGGAATGCTGGTGAGACCCTAGGGTTATATTTTTATAATGGTATTTGTTAAGCTCTTGCTTTGTGCCAAGCACTGTACTAAGGGCTAGCGTAGATAAAAGCCTATCAGGTTGGACACAGTCCATGTTCCACATCAGGCTCACCATCTTAATCCCCAATTTACAGATGAGGTAACTGAGGCACAGACAACTGAAGTGACTTGCCCGAGGTCCCTCAGGAGACAAGTGGCGGAGCTGCGATTAAAACCCAGATCTTCTGACTTTTAGGCCCAGTTTCTTCCCACTAGGCTATGCTGCTTCTCAGTAGTTTAGAGGAGGGTGATAGGTAAGGCAATCTGGTTGCTTTAGGTGGGATGGGGTCCAGCCAGGATAAGAGGAGCAAGCAAGAAGGGCAGAGGAAAGAAGGTGGAGGGCGCCAAGAGGAGAGCAGGGGCAAGTGGGTAAGGGGAAGTCCTGATCTGGCTCCTCTGCAGCTGCCTCCCATGTGTTTCTGCTCAGCAGATCTAGTGGAGACCAGGCCCAGAAGGAACCAGTTCCTGGGGGCCAGCCCTGCTGCTTTCTTCCACCTGAGTTGTTATGACATTAGAGGAGGATTTTGCCTCAGGAGTTGGGGGAGTGTGCAGGATGAGAAGAAAAGGCAGACCCCTCAATTCTCTATCTGCCTTTGTTCTCTCAAGTGCTGTGCCAGTGCTGCCAATCTCTCACCCCTGCTGTTGATGCCCGTCTTCCTCCCTGGACACATGAGGCCGACAGCAAACAGACCCAGGACAAACCCCCTTCGGAGCTAACCCTGGCACATTTGCACCACACTTCCGAGCTAATGGGGAGGAAGACCCTGTGAGGAAGGATTCAGGAGGGCAGACTGTAAAAGTTTTCTAAGATAGACAGCCAAAAAGACCCTGTGAATTTTGCTTTGAGCAGAGCAGATTTCGGCACGAGCAACATCCCACCAGTGTGGCAGACTTAGAGTCTCCTTCACAGTCACCAACTAAACTTTGTGTAACAGTGCCAGGAATCAGACAGGATGTTAAGCCCTGGAAGGAGAGTCCACAGCCGCAGATTTGGAGCAAATGATTTCTACAGAAAAGGGAATCCAGGCACTCATTCTGCTCTCCTTCAGTGTTCTGTTGGAGAATCCTGAGCCTGGCATTGAGGCAGGGCAAATTCATTACATAACTCAGTGCAAGGCAGGCTGATTTTAGCAAACTCATCTGTGTTTGGCATTCTATATTCAATAAGATGGAAAAATGTTTGTTAGAAGGTTAAGTATTTCTATAGGGAATGGTTAAGCAGTTTTGTCGCTATGAAGGTAGAATAATCATCTACTAATACAGCATTTACACTTGTGAGTAATGCAGATAGCTATCAAGTTTTGGGGATGTTAAAAGTAAAAATAAGCAAACTAGTGTCCTTCATACAAGGACAGACCTCTATTTGTTCTAAGGAATTGGAAATAATTTCAAACAGCTTATTGACTAAAACATTCAGCCACCCCTAATCTTCCCCATTTCCCTTCCTTGCTGGGCCAGTTAACGAGTACGGTATTTCTTAAGCACTTGCTATCTACTGAGCAGTGTGCTCAGTGCTGGTGTAGAACAAATAAGCTGTTCAGAAATAGTCTGTGTCCCTGTCTTACAGTCTGAGTGAGATAGGACTGATGCTCAGAGAAGCAGGAATAGGTTATATACAATGGGAGCTATTCATTCATTCATTCAATAGTATTTATTGAGCGCTTACTATGTGCAGAGCACTGTACTAAGTGCTTGGAATGAACAAGTCGGCAACAGAGACAGTCCCTGCCGTTTGACGGGCTTACGGTCTAATCGGGGGAGACGGACAGACAAGAACAATGGCAATAAATAGAGTCAAGGGGAAGAACATCTCGTAAAAACAATGGTGACTAAATAGAATCAAGGCGAAGTACATTTCATTAACAAAATAAATAGGGTAATAAATATATACAGTTGAGCAGACGAGTACAGTGCTGAGGGGATGGGAAGGGAGAGGGAGAGGAGCAGAGTGAAATGGGGGGAAAAGAGGGTTAAGATGCGGAGAGGTGAAGGGGGGGAGGTAGAGGGAGTAGAGGGAGAAGAGGAGATCAGCCTGGGAAGGCCTCTTGGAGGAGGTGAGTTTTAAGTAGGGTTTTGAAGAGGGGAAGAGAATCAGTTTGGCGGAGGTAAGGAGGGAGGGCGTTCCAGGACCGTGGGAGGACGTGGCCCAGGGGTCAACGGCGGGATAGGCGAGACCGAGGGACGGTGAGGAGGTGGGCGGCAGAGGAGCGGAGCGTGCGGGGTGGGTGGTAGAAAGAGAGAAGGGAGGAGAGGTAGGAAGGGGCAAGGTGATGTAGAGCCTTGAAGCCTAGAGTGAGGAGCTATTAAAAACACGGAATTCACCATGGACAAATAGAAGGCGCATAGGCCTCCAAGTCAGGAGCTCTCACATCCTAATCCTATTTTTGTGACCTTGGACAAGTCATTTAACTTTGCACCTTAGTTTCATGATTTATAAAGAAAAAATGAGAGTGAAATAACAGTTGTATTTCTCTTTTAGACCGGGAATCCCATATGAAACAGGTACTGTGTTCCATCTGATTATCGGTGATTGGCACATAGTAAGGACCTAAGTACCCTTATTATTAATATCATAATTATTCAAAAATTAGGACTATATCCTGGGAAAACTATCACTGCTGTAGTATGCTTGAGCAGGGAGGATACTCAGGCTCTTACTACCGTGCTCTGCTCACAGTAAGCCCTCCTGAATATCATTGAAGATGCACAGGAGCCTCACTGTTCCAGTCAGAGTTTTTGGTTACTACAAACACCCCGGCCTTTCCTTCATTCTATCAGTAGCATCAGTTGGGAAGGCCAGCTGCTGGGCATTCTTCTCCTACAGAGGGTGAGACTGCTCTCTCCGTATCCCCCTCTATGGCTTTTAGTTTATCAATCTGCCTCTCTAGACTGTAAGTTCATTGTGGGCAAGAAACGAGTATACCAACCATTATATTGTACTCTCCCAAGAGCTTAGTAAAATACTCTGTACACAGTAAGCGCTCAATAAATACAGTTGATTGATTGATTGATCACCTCCATGCCTAGTCCATCCATCAAGGAGAAGGAACATCTGGTTTTGCCTGCATGAACTGAGGTTAGATTTTTACCTTGTCCAACCTGATTATCTTATATCTACCCCAGGGCTTAGGATGGTGCTTGACACCTAGAAACCACTTAACAAATATCGTAATTATTACTATTTTGAACATAACTTTCCAATTGCAAATTTTTTGTTGTCTTTGGCTAAAATCAATCTGAGACTAACCTCCCATTAAGTACCGAGCAAGCTTTAGTCAGACTGTGTTCTTCGACCCACGCACTTCTAGCCCTGGTCCTCAAATGTCCTCATCAACTTTGGGCTACTGGAAGGCTAACTTTTTTTATAATGGGTCCACATGCGGTTCCAATTCTGGGCTTTGGCTATTTTTGTGAACTTTTGCAGAGGCAGTTAAATGCTGAGTGACTCAGTTTCTCTTTCTAGAATTGGGAATAATATCTCTTGCCAACCTCAGAGATGCAATTTAGTGTAAGTACTTTTATCTTCTAGGAAAGAATCTAAATGTTAAATTAATAATAGTAGTGTTGGTATTTGTTAAGCGCTTACTATGTGCAGAGCACTGTTCTGAGCACTGGGGTAGATACAGGTTGTCCCACGTGAGGCTCACAGTTAATCGTCATTTTACAGATGAGGCAACTGAGGCACAGAGAAGTGAAGTGACTTGCCCACAGTCATACAGCTGACAAGTGGCAGAGCTGGGAATTGAACCATGACCTCTGACTCCCAAGCCAGGGCTCTTGCCATTAAACCACACTGCACTGTCTGGCTAGCTGAACAAAACATCTTGTAAAGGAGCTTAGTTAAGTCTTGAGGAAGAGCTGCGGGGGACCTCCATGAAGCCTTCAGAGACACAAAGTCATGCCGTGCTCCTTTCCCCCTTCTCCAAGAGAGGTTGCTGCTCTTGGGGGAATCTCCAGGCCAGTGAGAGCAGCTAGGGTTGTGTAGAAGAAACAGTGTGTGCTAGTGAATAAACCACAGTCCTCGGAGCTAGAGGACCTGTTTCTGCTACTTGCATGCTGTGTGACCTTGGGCTAGACACTTCACTTCTTTGTACCTCAGTTTCCTCAACTGCAAAATGGGGATTCAATACCTGTTCTCCCTCCTACTTGGACTGTGAGCCCCATGGGGGACAGGGACGATATCTAACCTGAATAACGTGTATCTATCTCAGCACTTAAACACTGCTTGACATTTAGTAAATTCCATTTAAAAAAGTAGAGGGGCAACCCTACCCTGCCAGAAGCAGCTTCAAGAGATGACTTTGGCCCAGTGGGATTGGATTGGATTGGGTCTCGTGTTTGGAGATCTTCAGGGAGAAACAATCGGGCATCAGCAGAGGGGTGAACGGAGGCTTTGGGAGCGTGGGAAGATCAAGGGTAATAGGTACTGCAGATGACCAGTTTACCAGCCCAGTGAGGACGGGCTTCCAACCCACTAGATGTGGAACAGAATCTCTGGTGTTCCCTGGTCTTTTCAGCATCCTTCCTCTCTTGGGTAGAATTTCACTGTCAATCAACGAAGCCAAATGCAAACACCAAGGACAACTTTACTTCAGTCCAGAGAATTTGGAACTCTTTTCCTGTTTATCTTCCCAGCGGGCAGGGAGAGTTAGTCAATTATTACTACAAATCTTCATATAGAGTCTAAAACCTAGTATTACCATAGTTCATCTAATTCGGCCATGCTACTGCAGCATACAGGGAAATAGTGAGCAAAAAGCTTGAAAGTTTATTCCCCCCCCCCAAAAAAATTCTCTCATTCCTTTATCACAGCATTCTTGTGAGGGGGAAAAGAGCAGAGATGGTCATCTCCAGTTTCCCATTGGGGAAACTGAGGCCTACGGAGCTTAAGTGACTTATCCTGGGTCACCCAGTCAGGGGAAGAATGAGGGCTAGAAATCAGGTCTTCTGCCTTTCCCATCTGTGGGGTTTACCCCTAGAACCCAAATGCCTTTGGAAAATCGAAAAGCAGATCTGGACCTCTGCTTCTCAGGTACTGCGAGAGATCCCAGCAAGCCTGTCATCTGAGCAGATTTTATTTGCTAATAAATGGAATATTCACCTTGCGGTCTAGCAGCAGTCATGCGCTTTCAACCAGGATCGGTTATGAAGAGGCCATTGGAGGGTTGGGGATGAGAGTTACAGCTGGGACTGAGAAATTCCACCATGCCAAGAATGATACATTTTTTTCATTAATCGTGTCATACTCTTATTTGCTAATCCTTGTTTGGAGTTGGCCATATGTTTACGTTGTGAGTTATCTCCGGCCAGATTGGGAATGTTTCTTAGCTGATTCTTCTGGATCGTAACTTACTCTGAACTTCACATTGAAATTTTATCACGGACGGCGGAGGGGCGAGGGGGAGAAGAGGGTGGAGGGGGGTGGGGAGGCCCACTGATCTTCAAGGATGTGTTCCCACAATATCCAAAGGGTGATTTCATTGCTGAAAATCAAAGGGAAAGCTGTTTTTTGTGTGTGTTTCTTTTATAGACATTAACCATTAGCCAGGGGATGGATGATCCCTGCTTCATGTCATGAGAATTGGATTCTGTAATCCACAACTTCAGAAAGGCAGCTATTGTAATGCACAGCCCACAAGTGGCTGGAATTAGTATTAGGCAATTAAATCGCAGGAGAGAAATCTTTACTTCTTTGGATGAGCTATAAATGAGACATTTTGATATCTGGCTTGATGGCAGCACCATGCACTCATCATGTGTAAATCCATCTGTTTGGCAATGGGGCCTCAGAGACTGAGCTAGTGGAAAAACAAGTGCATTCATTTTGGGAAACTAGCTAAGGATTCCATTATGCTCCTAAATCTAGTTGCCTGGGAGAAGGAAGAGAGACTCGTAACAGCGATGGGGCAGGAGAGCTCAGGAATTACGGTTCTAGAGACTTTAGTTTCATGGGTGAAATCTCTGGGATTCCTCTCACATTTGCTCCCTGGTTTTTTTTATTATTATTTTTAGTGGGAGGGGGGATGCAGGATCTAAAAAATGGAGTCATCAGTTTTCAAGGGCCTCAGTCAGTCAAACAATCCATCCGCAAGTATTTATCGAGCGCCCTCAGGGAGCACAGCTCTGCGTCAGCTACCCGGATTCATAGAGTGGGGACTCAGATTCTGCCCTAAGTGTGCTACCTCATGTCAATGCTATTTTGCAACCCACATGGTTTTGCTGAGTGCGTTGTGTCATGCTGGAGAGTTGGTAGTGCAAGACCCGTTTTGTTCAGAAGGCAAATTTTCAGCTTGGTGAACAGTCCAGGGCTAGAAAATGCCCATTATAAGTAATTAGAGTTCCTGGAGTCTGAGAACTGGCAAGAGAACTTCCCGGAAGCTCAGGAAAACCACCCATTCCTCACATCCTCCCCAGTCCCTTGCTCCAGCCTTAATGACATCTGGCTGCTGCTGGCAGTTGGAGAGGAGCTGCCCAAGGGACTTGGATCAGTGAGGCAAAAAAACCCAACAAACCAAAAGCGGTGATTGCTCAGTTCCCTCCTGGTGTGGTTTTATCCAAACCCACTGGGTTCAGGTTTGAATTGGACTGACACACATCTCAGTGTGGATTCCAGGGTTGTGAACTAAGACGGGATTCTTGTTATCCCATGAATTCATAAATTGTATTATCTGGTCCAGGAAGGCTGGTTTGATGGAAGTGGGCTCCTGAATTGCCCCACCCTCGACTTCTGCCCTCAACTCAGAGTTAATGCCGAGTCTCCAAGGGAACCCAAGCAAGAATATTTGGAAAGATTCCTGGGAGCCGGGAAGCTGCTGAGTGGATAGGTTTGGGAAGGACCAGCTGAGCCAATATGGGCCTATAAGAGACAGGCTCCATAGTTGCCTCCGACCCCAGAATGAACGTTCTTCGGTCCATCAAAATGGTCCCAACCTCCTTTGCGGCTCCGTCTCCCAACAGAATTCCACCTTACCTAGCTCCTTGCCAGTGGATGCCCGTACAAATGAATGCCTTTCATGACGGACTTGTGAATGACGGTTTCAGCATCGTACCAATGCTGATAAATAGCGTTCAATGAATAAAAACCCTCACAATCGTACATCTGTGATCTAAAAAAGATACCTAGGGTGATGTGCACTTTTTAGAGACTGTAAATCTAAAATGAACAAATCTGATGCATAATGTATTTAGTTTCGAAAGACGTTGTACTGATGGTGTCCATCTACACTGCCTTTTATCTCATTTTACATTGTATTCTCCCTTACATGCCTTCAGGAGGGATCTTGCATAACTTAGAATAGTCTCTGAGTAGCAACGGATGGAGGAAAAAAAAGTTATAAAAAACCCTTACCAGACGTGATCAGTGAACGCTTTGGTATTTTAATCGTTCATTATGATTTGTAGAACAGTTCAAGGTTTGCCTCAGTGACCAGCCCCTGCAACTGAGGCTGTGGAGATGAATAGCCTTGCTAAATCTTAGCTGCATTTAGCCGTATATTCTTGGCCAATTTTTACTGCACCCCGAAGGCAATAGAAGCACTGTGTATTCTAGGGAAAAAAAACATGCTTTTAAAATATTCATTTTTCCACGGTCGTGTATGTCTGTTGTGTGAGTTTTCCTTGGTGGCAATGAACAACGTACCCTTCTGTGAGTCGGCTCTCCTGTCTCCTGCAGCAGACTCGGTGTCTGTACAGGGAATTCCTGTTTCTGGCCCAAACCCACAGGCCTTCAGCGGTGAAGGACACGACCAGCCATCTCACACTCTCTCTTTCTCCTGCAGCGAGAGTTGATCTGTGCTCTGGAGAAATGTTACACTGAATCGAGTGCGCGCGCTCGGGCACACACGCACAGACACACAAAAGAGAATTCACATCTTCGGCTGGGAAACTCTGCTGGCACTGGCCCCTTAAAGCAAAGCTGCCCAGCTTTTTTTCTATGGCAGAGGCCCCGGTGGATTCAAATCGAGCCTGTCAGTTATCTAACAGTCTCGGACGGTCAGGGCATGTAGTAAGTTCAAGCTAGGCTGGGAAACCTGGTTTGCTCTGCAAAGGCCACCAGCTTGGGGAGAATGCATTTCACACCTTTCCTTTTCCCCACTGTTTTTCTATAAGGGGTATGGACTGAGTCCCAGGGGTATCCACGGCTAGCGACAGGACTTGTCTGCCCTAAGTTTCCTCTGTTTAAACTTGAGTCAAAGGATCCAAGAAGCTGTCTGTAAGTTTCACAGCCTTTTGCTGTTCTCACAAAGGTGCGCATTGCTTTCGAAACGGGGGCACTTTGAAGGCAGGTAATTGCATTCTTACTGCCCCACAGTTTGATGTGGGGATTCCTTTTGTTTATGATGGAGGAAGACTCCTCTTCTGTAATGGGGTCTTGGTCTTTGGTCTTCATTGGGTCATGGAGGGTGTCTCACAGGAATTCAAATCACTCCTTTTGGTGGTGGAAGGGAAGGAAAGGTATTCTGCTGGGCAGCAGCCATCAAGGAATGGGTTTGCCTGCTTTCTCTTTTCTCCTAGAACATCCTTAACTGATTTGGTAGACCAGTTTGATCCAGAGCTGTCTTAGTTTACTGTCTTAGACCTCTCAGGTACACCCACAAGCCCAGAAACCCTCCTGCTTTTCCCAGTCACTATGGTTCTCTGGTCAATGAATCTCCATCTGATACCAGTTCAGGGGATAGATGTAGCAGGGGACAGTGGGTTCCGGCAGACAGTAAGACGATTGACTCCCCCCACCCTATTTTAAAGTCTTGGCAGTAGGCTCTCCAGTCAGCAATTGAGCTGTTGTGTTTCGAACAAAGAAAATTCAGGTTGAGAGGGATAAGAAGGGGTCAGTCACAGAATTGTTTGCCTGCTGAGAAGACATCCAAATCTTCTGGTATAGCTCTAGCCTTAAAATGAGTGGCTTTGGGGTCTGGATTCAAGTCCTGTTTTTTGACGTAGACTTGCCGTTCAGGCTCAGCTGAATCATTTAGCCTTTCTGGGCATTCAGTCTTATGAGCTGCAAAATGGGGGGTTCGATGATGGATGAGATATTTGGAGGGGAAATATAAGTCTTTACGGAAAAGGGAAGGAGTTGGCCTACCCAATCAATCAGTAGTATTTATTGAGCACTTACTCTGCACAGAGCACTCTACTAAAGGCTTGGGAGATTTCAGCAGAATTATCAGACATTCCCTGCCCATAACAAGCTTGCGCCCCCCCGCCCCACCCCACTGCTGCTTTCACAGTATCCCACACTTTCCATTCCTCACCTTTTCTATGGAAGCCCAGGTCATCTGCATATACCACTCATTAAAGCTACTAATTGCAGGAAACTATGGACCCCCGGTCCCAATTCTGCTTTTCTGAGTGATATTTATGTCTTTAAAATTTAATATTAGCATATATTGGCATATACTGTAAGCACTGGCATAGAAACAAGATGATCAGATTGAACTTGGTCTTTCCTTCCCTTTCTACTCTCCTACCTTGTTCCTCAGGTATTTCAGCATCCACATAGATGTGCCTGACAATCCCCCAACCTCCGGCTTCTCTTCCTCTTCAGCTCGGCAGACCTCCTGTCTGGTATGCCTTCTCCCTTCGAATCCACCTAACGTAGTTCTCCCCATTTCCAGAGCCCTTCTGAAATCCCACATCCTCCAAAAGGCTTTCCTTGATTTATTTTTCTTCTCTTCAGGACATAGCCTTCCAAATACCACCTCTGCACTACCTGAGCACTGCTGCAGTTGTGGGCAGGGAATCTGTTATTATTATATTGTACTCTCCCAAGTGCTTAATACAGTGTTCTGCACATAGTAAGCCTCAATAACTGTACGAGACGAACTGACTGACAAGTCATTTGACATACACATCTCTGTCAAGGGAAGCAGCGTGGCCTAATGGAAAAATCTCAGATCTGGGAGGCAGAGGACCTGGGTTCTAGTCCTGACTCCACCTCTGTATGATCTTGGGCAAGTCACTTTACTTCTCTGGGCCTCATTTACAAAATAATGATTTAATCTCTGTTCTCCTTCCTACTTAGACTGTGAGCCCCAAGGGGGACCCAATTATCTTGTGTCTACCTCAGTGCTTAGTACTGGGCTTGGCATGTAGTTAGCGCATAACAAATACCATTATTATTCTATCTATAAATCACTTTGATTCATCTTTCTGTCTTTGACAGTAGGGATTGTGTCTTCTATCTCTAGTGTATTCACTCAAGCTCTTAATGCAGTGTTCTGCACACAGTAGGTACTCAATAAATACTATTAATAGGCTGAATGATTGTTGCTTCACCAACGAAATATTGAAAAATGTTTTGAAAGCCTGAAAGCTATGAGAACAGCTAAAATAATGCAGATCTTGTCATATGCACTAAATTAACGTTGGATAGAGTCCGTTTTCCTTTCTGTGTTCCTTCCGTGCTCTTTCACCCTATTTTAAATCAGACTTTACCAAGGCTGCACATCCACTCAAAGGGTCTTTATGGAAGTTTGAGGGGGTGTCTGTGAGAGTGTTTAGGACAGAATTAGATGGGTACAAAGGAGGCTGTTTCTAGGGGAGGAATAAAACCGGTGAGAAAAGATTAGAACCAGTTTCTGACAGGAGGCACCCTTATTCTCATCTGAAAACCATCCCCAGAATCCTGAACCCTTGTGTTTTTCAAGTGCACAAATGAAAGCGGCTTCAATTCTAAATCCAATACGTTCCAGGATTCAGCAAACCCTGTCCTGGAAAGTCCATTTTGGGAAGCATCGTATGGGCTAATCTAAGCACCTAGGTCTGATGATAAAAGCAGAAGAATCCATCCACAGATGAATAGATAACTAAGAGCTGAAAAATTAAATCCCAAAGTTAACCCACATTTTTTCCCTCATTTCTTCAAAACAGATTTGGTTTGGCTCAAGTTTGATTTCTGGGAAAGGGTTTGGATCCAGTCATATTTTATCTGTACTGTTTCCCCATCCTAGGGTTGGAGTCAGACACTGATCCTTCTGGGTCCACCTCCGAAACCTCTAGACTTAGCGGTGCCGGTTTTATATTGGAAACACACATCAAAGTTTCACAAATAAGATGAGCTGGGAAGCGATGTTTCAATGTTGTTTGGTTTGTGAATATATCGAAGGCAGTGTTTTATTTTTTTTCTTGCAAAAGATCCCTGGGGTGAGTTTGTGCTCTGCTCCCACTCATCGATCAGTTGTGTGTGTGTGTGTGTGTGTGTGCGTGCACATTTACACACGTGTGTTGACAGTGGTGTGGGATTACCCTAGAGTGTCTTTCTAATTGGATTCAATCAACATTCCGGGTAGCTGTTCATTAAGAGATTATAACCCTAAGCATACGATGAGAATTTACACAAACTTCATAGTAGTCGTTTTCTGAAAGGTTGCATATAAGGAAAAGTTGTCTAAAGCTCAACTGGGTTGCTCAGCAACATTATGTGCTTAATTTTTTTTTTCCATTTCATAGCTCGTGGGCTTTTAGGCATTACGGGTAATTTATAAGAAGGCTCCACTGTATTTCTACAGAGTTTGTTTTACTGTGAGAAAACATTTTCAATAAATTATGTAATCTAGGAGATATGTGTGCTATTCGTTATCCACTGTGATAGTGATCTGATTAGAGCCCCACTAGCTGATTATTTAATCATATGGAGAGTTATTTTTTTCTTCCTCTGTCAGCCTGTCCAGTCTACGAGTTTCCTGTCCCTTCTCACCTATTAAATGACACCATTGGTATTTATCTAGTGCTATGTTAATTCTTATTTGCTCTTTGGCTAGCTAGGGGAAAATTACTAATGTGGCATCTGGAAGAGAATAGGTCAGGGTGGCCGTTTAAGTTTCGTACTGGATAGTCCAGTTTTCAGATGGTCTGTTTCTTGTCTACTTTATGTGTGCATGTTGGAGTGAAGGAGTTAGCAAAGGAGGTGTGTATAATGTTCTTGAATGCAGTCACTGGACATTCTCGATTACCTAAAGTACTTGAGAAGAAAAAAAAGCTTGGGGAGATGATGATAGTATTTATTAAACTCATACTATGTGCAAAGCACTGTGCTAAGCCCTGGCATAGATGCAACATAATCAAATCAGACTGAATCCCTGTCCCACAAAAAGCTCCAATCTAATGGGGAGAAAAAACAGGCATTTTTATCCCCAATTTGCAGATGAGAAAATTAAGTAAGTTGTTCAAGGGCACACATCAGGCATGGAGTCATGTCTAGTGCTCTGATCTCCTGATTCCCGGTATGTGCTCTTTCCACTACGCCGTGCTGGTTCCCAAATCATACTAGAGCTGGGAAGCTGAGAAAATGCCTGGTTTAATATCCGTTGTGGTGTGATTTCTGTTTGCTAACCTCCTAATATTATTTATGTTCTATACTTATAAAAAAGCCACAAGTTTTCCAAGACTTTAATAACTGTCCGTTCAAACTTTTTGCTGGTGAAAATGGGCAGCATTCAGGAAATAGGTCAAAGAAAAGGAAGGGAGGTGTTAACAGGGAGAAAATAATGAAGCATTTTAAATGGAGAAGTGAGAAAGAAGAGAGAACAACATAGAGGAGGAGATGAGGCCAGAAAAGGGGTAGAAGAGGGAAAGCAGAAAAAATGAGCAGGAACCATGAGATTCTGCAGTTTCGTGGTCAGAGACAAGGTGAAGTAAAACAAATTTGTTGGACTCTGGCTTCTAGCTTCCAACTCCTAGATTGCCCACAGGTTTGAAGATGGGGCAGGTAGCCACCCTCACTATGATTGAAAAATGGATGATAATGCCCTTGAGAACAAAGAACTACATCTGGAGAGGCCCCAGATGGTTGCTTCAAGGGAATTTAATGTTGTTGAGAACTACAGTGGAGGATCCTGATTGGAATGGTAGAAAGAATAAGGTAGAAGAGCCCAGTAAGAAGTAATCAGCACCCTGGTCAGGTAGAAGAGTCTGACCAGTACCTCCTGATGATTGTGATGGCATTCATTAAGAGCATATTATGTGAAAAACACTGTGCTAAGCACCTGGGTAGGTACAGTTGGGACACAGTCCCCATACTATGTTAGGCTCATAGTCTAAGATGGAAGGGAAACAGGCATTTTATCCCATTTTGCAGATGAGGAAACTGAGGCACAGAACAGTTACATGACTTTCCCAAGGTCACATAGCAGGTAAGTCAAAGAGTTGGGACTAGAACTCTCATCTCCTTGAATAGTGCTCTGCACAAAGAAAGTGCTTAGTAAATACCATTGATTAATCTATTGATCTCCTGATTCCCAGTTTATGCCCTTTTTATGGTATTTTTTAAGCACTGTTCTAAGTGTTGGGGTAGATATAAGTTGATCAGGTCAGACACAGTCCCTGTCCCTCGTGGGGCTCACAGTCTAAGTAAGAGAGAGAACAGGTTTTGAATCCTCATTTTAGAGTCGAGGAAACTGAAGCACAGAGAAGTGAAATGACTTGCCCCAAAATGACAGCAGGCAGCTAGAAAATCTGGAATTAGAACCCAGATCCTGTGATTTCCAGGCCTACTTCTAGTCCCAGCTCTGCAAGGAGAGATATATCTGTTGGATCCACACCATCAGTGATAAGGGGTTCTGAGGGAAGAACTGTCCAGAGTGTTCTGCGAGGTGGAAATCCCTCAGGAATCCTGAAAAATAGCCAGTGAAGCTGGGCAGCACTGACCACAGCAGCTACCAAGGCCACCGTTGGCCTAGTTATGGCGTAGAATTGGCACTCTACTGCAGCTACTCTGGACATAAATGAGCCCCATATGTAAACAGACCTTTGTGTATAGTTTGCAATATGCTGCCCCCAACCCACCTACTCCTATGGTGCACTTTGTGCTCCAGCAGGAACACGGCCAACAGGGATGAGAGCGTGTGAGTGGCGCTCTGCAAACCACCGGCACTATAATCACTTCCTCTGTACCTGCTCTTTGCCCCAAAGTCAAGGAGAAGCAGCATGGTCTAGTGGATAGAGCACGGGCCTAGGAGTCAGAAGTCACTGTACAGTCTTCCGTCACCAACTCAGAAATCCCGCTACCCTCAAGAACTGGGGTCGATACAAGTTAATCAGATTGGGCACAGTCCCTGTCCCACATGGGGTTCACAACATAGGGGGAGGGAATACAGGTATTTCAGTCTCATTTTAGAGATGAAGAAACTGAGGCCTAGAGAAGTGAAGTGACTTGTCCAAGGTCAGATATTGGCAAAGTGGCAGATCCGGGATTAGAACCCATGTCTCCTGACTCCCAGGCCTGTTCTCCTCCTGACACGCCACGGTCCATCCCACCATAGTCATTAAAAAAAAAATCATTTCAAGTTCTGACCCTGGGCTACCAATTTCAGGATGGATGTTAATCAGTCAATTATATTGATTGAGTGCTTACTGTATGCAGAGCACTATATTAAGTACTTGGGAGAGTACGCTATAACAGAGTTGGTAGGCATGTTCCCTGCCCACAACGAGGGCTAGGAGAAACAGGCACAGAAGAATGAGAATGTAATCAAAATAATAAAGCAACCCAATGAAAATTCAACAAGTCAAAATGACCAATACAAAAATCCTCTGGGCCTCTCACCGCTTTGGGAAAAAAACTGTTCTGAATGAGAAAAAAGCTCCCCAGTGTTCTTGAGGCTCCTCCAGAAAATGCAATGTCCCCAGTTCAAAAATGAGGTAGGAGATTCTGGAAGGCGGGTGACCAAAGAGGAACCCCTCCCCCCCCCCCCGCTTATCTACCCTGGAAGAAGGCAATGGTTACTGACTCCCAAGAAAAACAGGAGCACCAGATGACTTGATGTATTGTGTGGCATATGGGAGAACCGCATTTGATAGGTGGTCACCGGCAGACCTACTGGGGCCATCACCACCTTGTGGGCTAAGTAATGGAAACTTGATGAGTGACTCTAGGGCCTTGGGAGGGAGGTGAAGAGTTGGAAGTTGAAGGATTGAGTGGAAAGACCCCGGGCTTGGGAGTCAGAGGTCATGGGTTCTAATCCCTGCCCTGCCACTCGTCAGCTGTGTGACTTTGGACAAGCATAACATCATGATACCTCAGTTACCTCATCTGTAAAATGGGAGTGAAGACTGTGAGCCCCACGTGGAACAAGCTGATTACTTTGTATCTACCCCAGTGCTTATTACCGTGCTTGGCACATAGTAAGTGCTAAACAGATACCATAATTATTATTATTATTGCTCCTCCCAGGGATGTGAAAGACACCCACAATGATTGATCCTGCTTTGCAAGCGCTGAGTGTTGTGATCTGCAAGGGTGTTGAAGGAAATCATTCACTCAATCAATAGCATGTATTGAGTGTTTTCTGTATGCTGTACTAAGCACTTGGAAGAAAGCAGTACAGTAGAGTTAGTTGGTAGATCCAATTCCTGCCCTGAAGGAGTTTACAATCTAGTGGAGAGCACTCCAAAAATACAGTTGATTGACTGAAGTACTTCAGAGCCTTGACCATAGTGAAAGGTTCAGGAATGAGTTTTTTCTGGAGAAAGTGCAGCCTGTCTTTGTCTTTGGGAGCAGGATGAGAAACCTCACTAGAAACTAGGTTGGGCAGGTCTGAATTTAGCCTAACCTCAAGGACAGAATTGGGAAACAGAAGGGACAGCCCATTCCTCTGAAATGGCAAGAACATGAGACCTAAGGAAAACTAAGTTCAGGGCTGAAGATACGATGTAACTGGAATAACTGAGATAAGATGGGACCACACTCATGGATTGCTGGACTTGAAGATTTTGGGTTATTCAGGAATAAAAGGAAGTTGTGTTGTCTGAATAACGTGTATATTGAAGATCCCAAGGTCCCAGGAAAGGCTGAAGCTAACAAATGTAGAGTTTTTTTTTTCTTTTTATGGTATTTGTTAAATGCTAAATATGTGTTGAATACTGTTCTAAGCACTGGGGTAAATACAAGTTAAATAGGTCAGACACAGCAACTCTCCCACCTTAGGCTCACAGTCTAAGTAGGAACGAGAACAGGCATTTAATAAATGATGATTACTTTACTACTCTAAAGGGACAACTAAAGTTAGTTCACATTAATAATATTTAAGTACCCATATGCAAAATACTGTACTAAGCACTGGGAAAGAAGATATATAGATACTTTCCAAGGTCCAGAAGGCATTTCCGATCTAAGAGCAAGAGGGCAAAGAGGTTGTGGAGAGACATTTATGTAAGATGAAATATAGTAATTGGGTTATTTATTAAGTGATGACGATGTGTCAAGCACTGTTCTAAACATTGGGAAAGATGTAAGGTAATCATGTCAGTCAAAGTCCCTGTGCTACATAGGGCTCATAGTCTAAGTAGGAGGGAGACCAGGTATTGAATCCCCACTTTACAGATGAGGTAAGATACAGCGAAGTTAAGTGACTTAACCAAGGTCACACAGTAGGGACCTGGCAAAGCTAGGATTAGAACCCTGGTCCTTTAACTCCCAGGCCCATGCTTTTTCCAGCTGGCCACGCTGTTCCTCATAGACAAGGGTGATGATAAATAGGCCGGGAGTAGCAGAGTTTCAGGTTAATGGGAGTCAAGCATAGCAAGGAGGTGATTGTGTCAATCAACTATTATACTTTCCCAAGGGCTTAGTTCTGTGCTCAGCCCATGGTGTTGAATAAATACCATTGACTGATTAATTGATTAAGTGTACAACCTGGAAACCTAGAGAGGCTCGAAGGGCAAATGGAAATGGTACAAAAGCAGAAATTAGACCAAGTTATGGAAAAAGAGAATGAAGAGAGTGTACAGTTTTCTGGGAACAAGATTAGAGAGGAGATATTGCTAGCAAAAGTCATTAAAGGTAGAGCAAAGAACAATCACCGTTTTAAGTCAAGAATGGACTCTGGGTGAAAATGCCAAATTTCAAGGAGAGAGTAAAGGGGAGTCTGATAATAGGCGATCCTGAAAAAGAGGAACTTTGAAGGTTTGTTTCTCATTTGCTTGTGTGGAAAAAAACCCCACCACATTTGGAAAGGAAGTGTGGAAGTCACACTAGATGAGTGAAAGAAACAGTTCAAGAATTCATGAAAAATATGTGAATTTGTTAAGTCAGCAGGGCTTGACAACATCCATCCTAGAGTCCTCAAGGAATATCAATCAATTAGTGATATTTATTGAGCACTTACTGTGTGAAGAGCACTGTACTAAGCGCTTGGGTGAATGCAGAGTTGGTCAATACCATCACTGTCCCCAGAAAGATGTGGCTCAGTGGAAAGAGCATGGGTTTAGGAGTCAGAGGTCATGGGTTCTAATCCCCGCTCCACCACTTGTCAGCTGTGTGACTTTGGGCAAGTCACTTAACTTCTCAGTGCCTCAGTTACCTCATCTGTAAAATGGGGATGAAGACTCTGAGCCCCACATGGGACAACCTGATAACCTTGTATCTACCCCAGTGCTTAGAACAGTGCTCGGCACATAATAAGCAAAATACCAACCTTATTATCATTATTATTATTGTGGCAAAGCTCCTAGTTATAATTATGGAGAATCTGCCTAAGGTGAGAGAAGTTGCTGAGATTCAGAAGGGACTAGAGAAGTTGCTGAGATTCAGAAGGGACTTAGAGAAGCCACCACTTGACAGCTGTGTGACTGTGGGCAAGTCACAACTTCTCTGTGCCTCAGTTACCTCATCTGTAAAATGGGGATTAACTGTGAGCCTCACATGGGATAACCTGATTACCCTGTATCTACCCCAGCGCTTAGAACAGTGCTCTGCACATAGTAAGCGCTTAACAAATACCAACATTATTATTACTAATGTACCCACCTTGAATGAAAGGCAGCAACTAAGAGGCTGGCAATTAGACTGATTAGCTTATTATCAACACCTGGGAAGATCCTAGGACAAATCATTAAACAATCCATTTGCAGTCACTTGGAAGAAAATCAGCTATTCGGCTGCAGCCAGTTCAGCTTTGTGTAAAATAAATTAGCTCTCACAAATGTAGTTTCCTTTTATGATAGACTGTCAGGCCACAAAGGCGGGAAATAATAGATTGTGTTTATCTTGACTTCAGTAAAGCTTTTGATTCTGTTCCACATGGCATTCTCATCAACAGCTGAAGAAAGGAGGAGTACACAACTGATTTAAGAGTCCTACCCAATAGGTAGAGCTGCCAATCTGGGCGTGGGAGGACAAATGCAAGAAGTTGGTCCCTTAGCCAGTTCTTTTCAGGATCTTTATTGATGGTCTGGATGAAGGAATCAAGGACATACTCTTGAAATTTACAGATGATAATAAATTGAATGGGGATGCTAACACTTTAGGAAACAGGAATAAAATGCAAAGTGGCCTTGATAAATGTGGAGAGAAGACTTCCTACCAAAACAGGATGAAATTTGGTAGGCACAAGTTCAAGGTTGTGCACTTGAACACTAAAAACAACCCTTAGAATTACGGGCTAGGGAGACTTGGCTGGGTAACAAGTATCAGCAGAAAAAGGCTTTAGGATCATAGACACCCACATGCTGAATATACCTCAGTAACTCAGTACTGCTATTCAAAAATCCTCCACGGTATGGGGATTTAACAACAGAAGATTGGCATGTATTGTCATAAAGGTTATTCCCAGGGGGTCTGTGTTGGTTTTAAAATCACTTGTACTCTTTCAGAAGAAAGGAATAGAGGAATGTCATCACTCTGGGATACATTAAATGCCTGTTTTCATCCAACTAAGCACTTCAGGAAAGTATAGTGATGTGAAGCCATAGAAAGGGGGAAATTTTGTTTAGAAAAATCCATCTGTCCAAAGCAATAAAAAAGCAATAGAATATATGAATGCAAAACAATCCCTTCAACATTAAACATGAGTCAAAATACTTGAATGGTTGATTTCAGTTTACCAAATCCACTCCCAATTGGTGGAGTTTGAATTTCAGATGAAGCCCCAACATTTTTTTTGTCTGCTTACTCTTAGAAAACCATGCTTCTTGTTTTTAATTTTAACAGAAATATTCAATTGCTCTCAAGTAGTCTTTCAGATATCTAGGCTTAAATGATCAAAGTGGAGATGACATTTTCTCTGTTATTGGCTTGAAAATGAACAGGAAGGAAAGATCAGTAATTTGGAAAGCAGACACATTTAATGAACTGATATCACAGATGGAATTACACCTCCACTAGGTAGCTTTTGAAGAATCTCTAAAGTAAGTGACATCTTTCTTAAATATTGGGAAAGTAGTATTCTCTTTCCTGATATCATTGGTCCCTGAGGAAAGGGTCAGGAAATAGGGGTAAACTCTGGGGGTACCTTCTTAATCATTTCTGGGCCTCACCTCTCCTTCCTCTGACCCTATCCCTTATTTCTTTCCCCCTGCCTTTCCCTCTACACTTATCTTCATCAAACAATACCCTCCCTTGCTTCAAAGACTTTCACCTCGGCAGGAAACGTTCCTGGATTGATAATCCCCCTTTTCCAGTCATACTATTAACCATCTGAGAATTTATGTATATATCTGTTTATTTATTCACTTGAGTCCATTATTTATATCTATTCCATAAATATTTGTTCACTCTGTCTACTCTCTGCCCTTTTGGATTGTAACCACCTTTGTGTCAGGGATTGTGTCTCCTCCTCCATAATAATAATAATAATAATAATGTTGGTATTTGTTAAGCGCTTACTATGTGCAGAGCACTGTTCTAAGCGCTGGGGTAAACACGGGAATCAGATTGCCCCACGTGGGGCTCACAGTCTTAATCCCCATTTTACAGATGAGGTAACCGAGGAACAGAGAAGTTAAGTGACTTGCCCACAGTCACACAGCCGACAAGTGGCAGAGCCGGAATTCGAACCCTTGACCTCTGACTCCAAAGCCCGTGCTCTTTCCACTGAGCCACGCTGCTTCTCCGATTTCTCTGTGTATGTCCTAAATGTCTAATGAGGTACTCTGTTTAGTGCAGACAGTTAATGTCATGATATGGACGGGAATTTCAGCAGCACTGGGCAGAGTCCACTCGATGTGCCGGACACATCTACTGCAAATTGTTCCTTCTCAATCATTCAATTAATGGTATTGAGACCTAACTTGGTATGCAAGCACTTGGGCGAATAAAATTTAGCTGGAAGACATAATTCCTGCCCTCAAGGAGTTTAGTCAAATGAGCACAACTGACTGGTATCTTATTACCTTCCTATACTTCGTTGTCTTCTGCTTTTCACTCCTCCATATTGACCCCCTAGCCTTTTTTTTTCTTTTCATTGACAAAAGTCTCTATCTCTTTTTATCTGTATCTCAAGCTCCTTTCTCGCCACTCATCCAGTTGCCAACATCATCTCCATTGCCCTATCCTCCACTCTCTTCCCTTCCCTGTGGTTTTGGTCAAAATTCAATCAGTGTCATATTTTGGCTGACTTTTGCTTTAGCAAAAACACTTGATTTTACATGTATCCATGACTAAGTTGTTCATTCATTCAATCATATTTTTTGAGCACTTACTGTGTGCAGAGCACTGTACCAAGTGCTTGGGAGAGTACAGTGTAACAATAAACAGACACATTCCCTGCCTACAACAAGCTTGCAGTCTAGAGTAGGGAAGACAGACATTAATACAAATAAATAAACTACAGATATATACCTAAGTGCTATGGAGCTTGGAGCGGGGAAGAACAAAGGGAACAAGTCAGGGTGACACAGAAGGGAGTGAACAAAGAGGAAAGGGGGGCTTAGTCTGGAAAGGCTTCTTGGAGGAGGTGTGCCTTCAATAAGTCTTTGGGGGGGGAGTAATTGTGTGTTGGGTTTGAGGAGGGAGGGTGCTCCAGGCCAGAGGCAGGTTATGGGCTAGGGGTCAGCAGCGAGTTTGAAGCGAAAAGGTTAACATTAGAGGAGCAAAGTGTGTGGTCTGGGTTAAAGAAGGAGAGTGGTGAGGTAGGAGGGGGCAAGGTGGTAGAATGCTTTAAAGCCAATGGTGAGGAGCTCTTGTTTGATGCTGAGGGAGATGAGCAACCACTGGAGTTTTTTGAGGAGTGGGGTGACACTCCTCAGTGTTTTTGTAGAAAAATGACCTGGGTAGCAGAGTGAAGAATGGACTGGAGTGGGGAGAGAGAGGAGGTTGGGAGGTCAGCAAGGAGGCTGATGCAGTAATCAACAGCAAAGTAGTGTTTTGTCTTAGAATGCAAGGCCTTGAGGGCCTGTGATCAATGTATTTTGGATCAGTTGATGGATTCGTTTCCCTGAATTTCAGTTTGTGCACAGGGGCAGAAGCGTCTGTATGGACGGTTACTGGGAAGCTTCAGGAATCATTCATACTTCTTGATGAATTATATGCATCATTTATAATACTAGCTCAGCGACTGCCTCAGGTTCACTGTTGACTAGTGTTTAATTTCACACGTCTTCTCTTACCCTTCTCTGTGTTTGTGCTTGCATCTTCTCTCTCTCTTCCCTTCTTCCACCCATCCATCTCTCTCTCTCTCTCCCTCTTCCCTCCATACCCCCACCTTCCCTTTCTCCCTCCCTCATTTGCCCTCGAACAGAACAGATACTGGAAAGACAGCGTATAGAGCTTCAAACACGGTAAGCAGCTAACAAACACCACAGTTATTATTAGAGGGCAGCAGCATAGCCCAACAGAAAGGAAACAGACCCAGGAGTCAGAAAACCTGACTGCCACATGGCTGCTCTGTGATCATGAGCAAGTCACTTAACTTCTCTGTGCCTCAGTTTCCTCATCTTAAAATGGGGATTAAATACCAATTCTCCCTCCTGCTTACATTGGGAGCACCATGTAGGAGAGGGATTGTTTCTGATCTGATTATCTTGTATCTACCCCAACACTTAATGCAGTGCTTGGCACCTACTAATTGCTTAATGAACCAACAATTATGTTTTGTTAGTAATAATAATAACACTGGTATTTGTTTTTCCACTTGATTTCAGAGCTCTAGGAAATGGGAATTAGGTGCCCATTTTTCTTTCATGCATTCATTCCACATATGTCCTGTGCATTGTTTTGAAGTGATCTGATTATTTGGTCCTAAGGTGGTCAAATGTAAGGGAAACAAGAAAAACCACAGTGCATAGCCCATGGTGGATTTCCCAATGTATCTGATAGACTTCAGCCACAAGTGGCAAATTTTGCGAGGTGAGCCCATTTTTCAGGAAAACGGGAAGAACTTAAACAGTTTTAGATGATTAATCTAAGGCCCCTCTACACATTATTTTCAGTTTCTGTTGCACTTTATAAACTAAGTAAGCCCATTGCAAAGCAGTCACAATCAGCTGCAGAATTGCTGATTTGACCTGAAGTGCTGCTTTTTGATATAAACTAAGGTGTGGCAGTAAATTTAGTGCCTGTGGGAGGTAAAATGAAAAATCCACCCTCGTTTGTAACCATATAGATTTCTATATAGGATCATTCACTGAGAAAAATTCTCTATAAGTTAGGGATTTCTGCAGGCCCCACCAATTCTACTTAGAATAACATTGGTCCAAGGTGGGCAGGGAAGGGCTGGATGGACCGTTCCGAAGTCTGGAAGACTCATGTAATGCATCAGGCAGTTCCAAAACCTTCGTTATATGTTTTGGGCTCGGCCTTTCCAGCACACCTCCATTGCGAGATTTGTTCTTTTCCATTCTTTTGTCTCTCTGCTGTTGCTAAGGGCTATGGGGCCAACTCTGATGACAGTTTGTGATGCTAACACTTTCCTCTAGAAACTGCTCTGAATTTCCAATTTACTTCACTCAGAATCTGGACAGCCATCAGACAACAAAGACGTGTAACCAAATCCTGAGCCAGATTTTACCCATTGAAAGGCTCCGTGCTCCATTCCCTGTTATGTCTGAGCATCTGAACAAATACACGGCCTGTTCACCTTTCATTCTTGGACTATAGTCCTAGAGAGGAGTATAAACTCATAACATTAAGTCCAGTTTCCCCAGGAGCTCTTTGCCAGTGTAAAGGAATGAGGACTCTTGGACTCTGACTTTCCCCCATGTGCTTCTATACAGCAGGGGGATGCAGAGACTAGCTTCCCTCTTATGCACCAATCCTGAATCCTGCCCAGCTAAGAGCTCTGACCTGAGTGTGGAGCAGGGTCTGGAGAGTGCAGCTGATTCCTTTGTGCTCCTCCAGGGAGGAGGAATCCTTCACTGGATTGCCATGGTCCCTGGCATCGCTGGGGCCGGTAGGTTTTCAGAAAGAGGCAGGTGCCGTCTGTGAAGTGTCTCCGCGGCAGATACAATCCATTCTATGCTTTGCGGCATTCAAAGACTCAATTTCTTGGCAGCTCAAATGGTGCCATAAGCCTGGATCCACCCTGCTTTCTTTCTCAAAGTCTGTTTTCCATCTCATTGCTGCTTCTGACCATCCAACCCATCTAGTAATTATGGTGCTAGTCTTAAAGCAGCAGCAGCAGCAGCATCCTGCTGGAAACATGGGGCTGGGAGCCAAAAATTCTCCAGAGAAGAAAATTTATCTGGACCTTTCAGGTCAAACCAAGTTACATACCATCAAGGATAAGAAAACCCTGTCTCTTGCAGTGACCCAGGCCAAGGCTGGGACACCTTGAAGAAAAGGAGCAAGCTTCTTTTCATGGGTGGGGTGGGGTGGGGAGGATTGTTGTTATACTTAATGGTTTGCAATTCAGTTGCCACCCCCAAATGAGGATAAACTTCAGTATCATCAGCCCTCTGAGATTTGGGCAAAGAGACAGAAGGGTCCTTGACTGGGTTTGCTGAAGAGAGGGATTTGTTCTGGCTGAAGGTAAAGAAGGGGGAGATTTCCCTCCCTGCCGGAGAGGAAGACGCTGGAACCCTTGACATATTGGAAGCTGCCAGTCCTAGACTTAACAGCTCTTTTTTGAAGCTTGGGCTTGGCGAAAAAGAACCTGAGGGATGTTTGCCACTGCAGAGAAGAGAGCACTAATAGGATTAGGATGGCTCTTTCACTGCTCAGTGAAGTAGGAGTCTGATGATTCTCAGCGACACCAACAGATCGAGAAAAGCCCCTTCTGTTACAGCGACTCCCCGTATTTAACAAAAACGAATGCATCATCACTGCAGTCTGAAAGAGCTCATCTGCAGGCTTTTTGTACTTGAACGCTGAGGTGATTTCAGTGGGTGACTCATAATAAAATGGTGTTTTGTTCCATGTTCTATGAGAGACTCAGTGTGTCTGCCAGGTCTTTGGTATGAGCATGCCCTGTAACTAGCTTCCAAGTGCAATGCCTATCTAGATTTTTCCCTAATTTAGGAATTTAATGGAGTGTTTGCAGTTCCACCCATTTATGCCTGTGACTGAAGGCATGGTGCTCTTCAGAATTTCTGGCATTTCACAGAAGCAGGCATTTAGAAAAAGCAGCGTACAGACCTGTCCCTTATTTACCGTCACCTAGTGCTTCTGTAAAGCAATCAGAAGTGCCTAAGTTATTTTAGCAACTGCAAACACTAGTCTAATTTTCACCTTATGTGACTCTCAGGGTAAAGAACACCCTCCTTTTCCTTCCCGGGAGATGGTCAGACAGTTAGCTGCAGGGCTTTCCCGGTTTAGTATTGTTATAAAGGCTCTTCAAAATGTGGGTAGGTCTCTCATTTGCAGTGATTCTTCCCACATAGGGGAAGGAATTATCCTTCTATTTGTGGCCTTTGCATTTAAAGACTTTTCATTCTGCCCACAAGAAACAACCTCCTGAGGTCGACGGAATCCTCCAGTCCCCAAACCACGGAGTCATCTAAAATGTGAATCTGGTATTATTTTCATTGACATGGCTCACAGCCACACGGGGCGGGGGGGGGGGGGGGGGGGGGGGGGGGGAGACCAAAAAAAAATCTATTGCTTGCCTGCCAGCCTGAACTGTAGGGGAAATCCAGTTCCCCAGGGCTGGAAAATCATTGCATTCGGGCTTGAAGGAGAAGCTGCTCTTTTTGCAGATTCCTACCAGGGGTTGGTGGGAGGTGTAGGAGGGGAGGTTGAAGGGTACTAATGAGGCTAGCAGCAGTGACTTCTGGCTGCCCTAACCCTGTCCCTAGGCCTGGCATTGGACAACACCCCTCCACTGAAGCCTCACCCCTGTAAGCATCACTTAAGGGCCTGGCACCCCAAGATTTGGCCCTGCCTGCTGGATGGAGGTGTCTTTCCAACCCTCTTGTCAAGCAGAAGCACCAACTTTTCTATTTGCGCCGGGGTGGGGCTTTTGGTTGTGTTGAATCCCCGGGTGAGGTGAAAGGGGGCAGCAAAGTAGGAACTGTCGATGCTGCCGGGGACTCCAAGGGCTCACCGGATCCCGGAGGCAGATCTAAGGCCCCCAGAGCCTTGGAGACACACCCGGAGAGGAAAGAGAAGGAAGAAAGGAAGGAAAGGGGAAAGACAGAGTGAAACCCAGAGAAGAGAGAGAGTGGAGGGAAGAGTGACAGGCTGGCCAAGAGAGACAGAGACAGGCAGAGTTAGGGAGATAGAGGTAGGAAGAGAGATTCAAGTAAGATGGAGCTCTCTTCCCCTTCTCATCTTCCTGCCTAGCTGCCTCAGGCCTCAATCCTCTCCTAACCTCTCACCTTCTCTCTGTCCTGGGGTTGTTGCTTCAAAACAAGTAAGGACACTCTTTAATCTCCTGCTTGAAGGGACCATGAACAACCCACTACCTTTATCTTTTTTAATGGTAGTTTGTTAAGTGCTTACTATGTGCCAGGCACTGTACTAAACACTGGGGTAGATAATAATAATAATAATAATAATGGTATTTTTTAAGCACTTACTATGTGCCAGACACAGTTCTAAGAGCTGGGATAGATACAAGGCAATCAGGTTGGACACAGTCCCTGTCCCACATGGGACTCACAGTCTCAATTCCCATTTTACAGATGAGGTAACTGAGGCACAGAGAAGTTGTCACTTGCCCAAGGTCACACAGCGGACAAGTGGCAGAGCTGGGATGCATGTCTGGTTGGACAATGTTCATGTCCATGCTGCCTTTCCCAGCACTGTTCATTCAATCGTATTTCATTCAATCGTCTTTATTGAGCACTTACTGTGTGTAGAGTATTGTACTAAGCGCTTGACTGTTGTGGTCATGTTGTATCCTGTGAGTTTCAGACTCCATAACTCTGAGATGGAGCAGTCAGGGAGGTGGCTGGAGGTGGGAGACACTATGGAGTCGTTCCATCTTGCTGACTGCTCCACTGAAGGGGAAAATGTGCTTGCACTTGAATCAATCGATCATATTTGTTGAGCACTTAGTGTGTGCAGAACACTGTACTAAACACTTGGGAGACAGAAGTGGTAGATATATTCCCTGCCCACAGTGAATCAACGTAACTTTTTCCTGTCATAGAGGCCTATGCTGCTTGGAGAATGGGGGATAATAATAATAGTGGTATTTTTCATTCATTCATTCATTCAATAGTATTTATTGAGCGCTTACTATGTGCAGAGCACTGTACTAAGCGCTTGGAATGAACAAGTCGGCAACAGATAGAGACAGTCCCTGCCGTTTGACGGGCTTACAGTCTAATCGGGGGAGACGGACAGACGAGAACAATGGCAATAAATAGAGTCGAGGGGAAGAACATCTCGTAAAAACAATGGCAACTAAATAGAATCAAGGCAATGTACAATTCATTAACAAAATAAATAGGGTAATGGAAATATTTGTTAAGCACCTATTATGTGCCAGGCACTATACTAAGTGATGGGTTAGAGACAAGGTAATCAGGTTGGACACAGTCCCTGTCCCACTTGGGACTCACAATCTTAATCCCCATTTTACAGATGAGGGAATTCATTCATTCATTCATTCAATAGTATTTATTGAGCGCTTACTATGTGCAGAGCACTGTACTAAGCGCTTGGAATGAACAAGTCGGCAACAGATAGAGACAGTCCCTGCCGTTTGACGGGCTTACAGTCTAATCGGGGGAGACGGACAGACAAGAACAATGGCACTAAACAGCGTCAAGGGGAAGAACATCTCGTAAAAACAATGGCAACTAAATAGAATCAAGGCGATGTACAATTCATTAACAAAATAAATAGGGTAACGAAAATATATACAGTTGAGCGGACGAGTACAGTGCTGTGGGGATGGGAAGGGAGAGGTGGAGGAGCAGAGGGAAAAGGGGAAAAAGAGGGTTTAGCTGTGGAGAGGTAAAGGGGGGATGGCAGAGGGAGTAGAGGGAGAAGAGGAGCTCAGTCTGGGAACGCTTCTTGGAGGAGGTGAGTTTTAAGTAGGGTTTTGAAGAGGGAAAGAGAATCAGTTTGGCGGAGGTGAGGAGGGAGGGCGTTCCAGGACCGCGGGAGGACGTGACCCAGGGGTCGACGGCGGGATGGGCGAGACCGAGGGACGGTGAGGAGGTGGGCGGCAGAGGAGCGGAGCGTGCGGGGTGGGCGGTAGAAAGAGAGAAGGGAGGAGAGGTAGGAAGGGGCAAGGTGATGGAGAGCCTTGAAGCCTAGAGTGAGGAGTTTTTGTTTGGAGCGGAGGTTGATAGGCAACCACTGGAGTTGTTTAAGAAGGGGAGTGACATGCCCAGATCGTTTCTGCAGGAAGATGAGCTGGGCAGCGGAGTGAAGAATAGACTGGAGCGGGGCGAGAGAGGAGGAAGGGAGGTCAGAGAGAAGGCTGACACAGTAGTCTAGCCGGGATATAACGAGAGCCTGTAACAGTAGGTAGCCGTTTGGGTGGAGAGGAAAGGGCGGATCTTGGCGATATTGTAGAGGTGAAACCGGCAGGTCTTGGTAACGGATAGGATGTGTGGGGTGAACGAGAGAGATGAGTCAAGGATGACACTGAGATTGCGGGCCTGAGAGACGGGAAGGATGGTCGTGCCATCGACGGTGATAGAGAAGTCTGGGAGAGGACCGGGTTTGGGAGGGAAGATGAGGAGCTCAGTCTTGCTCATGTTGAGTTTTAGGTGGCGGGCCGACATCCAGGGAACTGAGGCACAGATAAGTGAAGTGACTTGCCCAAGGTCACCCAGCAGACAAGTGGCAGAGTGAGGATTAGAATAAGGGCCCTGCTGACTCCCAGGCCCGTGCTCTACCCACTAGGCCATGCCACTTCTCTATTGTGTCTACAGTGTGAATTGAGTGAGGAGGGAAGAAAGAACCCTGGAGTGCCAAAGCTGGATCCTGAGCTGGATGGACCGGTAGCGTTGCTTACATTATTATCTTCCAGGATTTACAGAGTATGGTGGGTTTGTGTGAAAGCAAGCCCAGATGCAGGGAGGCTATGAAATTGTGGGTTGAAACACACCTTCTATCTGGTCTTCTGCCAGCCTGAGCTAACTCCTCAGCAGCCTGATGAAGTGGAAATAACATGGAACTAAGACTAAGGAGAGCTGAGTTCCAGTCCCAGCTCTGACGCTGGCATTTTGTGTGACCTTGGGCAAGTCACTTTACCTCTTTGGGACTCCTTTTCTTCACTTGTGAAGTGGAAATAAAATAGATTGTGAGTCCTGTGGGCACCAGATGTGCCTGATCTCATAACCTCGTTTCTAACCCAGTGCTTAGCACATAGCAAATACTTGATAGAGCACAGGCCTGGGAGTCAGAAGACCTAGGTTCTTATACTGGATCCACCTCTTACCCACTGTGTGACCTTGGGTTTGTCACCTAGCTTCTCTGTGCCCCATTCCCTCATCTGCCCATTGTTGGGTAGGGATTCTCTCTGTTGCCGAATTGTATTTTCCAAGCGCTTAGTACAGTGCCCTGCACACAGTAAGAGCTTAATAAACACGATTGAATGAACGAATTAATCTGCAAAATGAGGATTCAATACCTGTCCTCCGTCCTACTTAGACTGTAAGTCTCATATGGGACCTAATTATCTTGTATCTACACCAGTGCTTAGTACAGTGCAGGGCACATAGGACTTTATTATTATTATTTCTTGATAAAGGACAAAATTACTATTCTTCCTTGCCCCAAACTGGGCTTGACCTGTTCAAGTCTTTTCACCCAGTTCGAATGTGAAAAGCACAGTTCAAAGTCGGGCCTGATGACCCATTAATGGCACAATTATCATGTCAAAGAAGTGTGAAGTACTGGGTGTGTGTTTGGAGGGCGGAGGGGGAAGCTCCTTTTTGTGATTCAGATCAAGGCTCTTGCATTAACCCTTTCAAGTCCTTGTTTTTCTGTTTAGTTAGGGAATTAATTAAGGACTTATCATGTTCTTAGAGCTGGGTTTACCTCTGAGATAGATCCATGTTCTCCTTGGGGCTCACCATCTAAAAGGCCCAAGAAAGACACATAGAAAAGAGGAATAAATTGTCAGCGACTAGCACAGCTTTACCTACGGTGTTCAATATTTACCCGTGTTAAATCAATCAATGTTATTTATTGAGCGCTTACTGTATGCAGAGCACTGTACTAAGTACTTGAGAGAGTGCAAAAGAGTTGGTAGAGAGTTCCCTGCCATCAACAAGTTTACAGACCAGAGGGGGATGCTGCTGAAATTTGGATTTTTGTAGATTTTTTGATCTGTTGGACCTCAGATTAGGGTCTGAATGCACACCCAGCAAATTTAACAGGGATTTGTGAACCTGATGCGGGCAGACACAAATGTTACTTGTAGTCTATATCAATGCAATTCGACATTATAAAAGAAAGCCAGGCCAGTATACTTGGATGAGAGTGTTCTAGAAGCTAAAGTTTGTGCTGTAGCTCTGTCTCTGCTGGACTGTGAGTTTGGGATATTTGTGGATTTTAGTTCTGCAGGCTGCACTTAACAGGTCATTAGCCCTGGCTTGAACAGTGAGTTTCCTCCCAAATCTGAGTGGGGAAACAGTTTAAAAGTTTTGATACCTCTGATAACCAAGCTGTCGGGGATGAACAATGTCCTTGATCCAGGAGGAGGAAGAGAAAGGACATTGTGTCAGAGAAACAGCCTCATCTTGGAAAAAGAGCAAAGGACTGGGATTCAGGAGACCTTGACCTTCCCTACAATTTAAGTGCCATTTATTTTAATGCCTGTCTCTGCTATTAGCCTATAAACTCTTTGAGGGGAGGGGTCAGGTCTACCTGTTGATTTGTTCTCTCCCAAGCACCAAGTACAGTGCTTTGCACAAAGTAAGCACACAATAATCGATTGATTAGGTACAATTGATGACTCCACTATTTGGCTGCTGTGTGACCTTGGGCAAATCACTTAACTTTTCTGTGCCTCAATTTCTTCATCTGTAATATGGGATTTAGATACCTGCTCTCCCTCCTACTTAGGCTGTGAACCCCATGTGAGACATGTGCATCCAACCTGATAATTCATTCAATTAATTCAATCGTATTTATTGAGTGCTTACTCTGTGCAGAGCACTGTACTAAGCACTTGGGAAGTACAGTTCAGCAACAGAGACAATCCCTGTCCACAGCGGGCTCACAGTCTAGAAACAATGGGCTCACAGTCTAGAAATCTTGCATTTGATACATAATAAGAGCATACCATTCGATAGTAGTATTTATTGAGCGCTAACTATGTGCAAAGCACAGTACTAAGCGCTTGGAATGTACAATTCGGCAACAGAGACAACCCCTGCCCAGTGATGGGCTCACAGTCTAAATGGGAGAGACAGATAGCAGAGCAAAGCAGAACGAAACAAAAACAGACAACGTTATCACGATATATACAATCAAGGGGATGTACACCTCATTAACAAAATAAATAGGGCAATAAAAATATATATAAATGAGCACAGTGCTGGGGGGAGCGGGAGGAGCAGAGGGCAGAGGGGGAGCACAAAAGGAGCAGAGGAAAAAGGGGGTAGTTCAGTCTGGGAAGGCTTCTTGGAGGAGGTGAGCTCTCAGTAAACACTGCTACAATCATTATTATTATTATCACCATCAATAGCCATAACTGGCTTTTTTCATAGGCTACAATCATGCTGGGTAGGCTTAAAATTAGACTGATTGCTTTTATTTCAGCCTGAGGGTGGTGAAGACTGCCAAACTGGAGTGAGACACACAGGAACCCTTTCAGTGTCTGTGAGTGTCTACTGCCATTTACTGTCCATTTACTCCTGTGCAATTTTTCTAGGACACAAAACCGCCGAAGTAAAGGTAGGGAGTGGGGAGGAGGGTGAAAGTTTCGAAAGTGACCTATAAAAATGAACAACAGAGAAAAATTCACATCAGCTTTCGAGTTAAATAGCTGATCGCCTTCCCTCTTAGACCATAAATTCCATCAGGTCAGCTACCGTTGAATCTGATTATCTTGTGTCAGTCAATAGTACTTATTGAGTGCTTATTGTCAGTCTGTCCATCATATTTATTGAGCACTTACTCTGTGCAGAGCACTGTATCAAACGCTTGGGAGAGCGCACTATAACAATATAACAGACACATTCCCTGCCCACCATGTTGTGTCTTCCTTAGCTCTTAGAACTGAGAAGTTTAGTGGCTTGGCCGAGGTCACATATCAGGCAAGAGGCAGGGCCAGGATTAGAATGCGGGTTCTCTGACTCCTAGACTCATTGCCCTTTTTTACTGGGCCATGCTACTTCTCTATCCCAGCTCCACCTCCTGTCAGCTGTGTGACTGTGGGCAAGTCACTTAACTTCTCTGTGCCTCAATTCCCTCATCTGTAAAATGGGGATTAAGACTGTGAGCCTCACGTGGGACAACCTGCTTACCCTGTATCTACCCCAGCACTTAGAACAGTGCTCTGCACGCACTTAACAGCAGCAGAGAAGCAGCGTGGCTCAGTGGAAAGAGCACGGGCTTTGGAGTCAGAGTTCATGGGTTTGAATCCCGGCTCGGCCACTTGTCAGCTGTGTGACTTTGGGCAAGTCACTTAACTTCTCGGTGCCTCAGTTACCTCATCTGTAAAATGGGGATTAAGACTGTGAGCCCCACGTGGGACAACCTGATTCCCCTGTGTCTACCCCAGTGCTTAGGACAGTGCTCGGCACATAGTAAGCGCTTAAATACCAACATTATTAACAAATACCAACATTATTATTTATTTAGATCCTATAGAATACTGTCTGCAAACATTGAATGGTAAGAAATCACAGCGTTCCTTGATTTTTGCATTCATCATCAGAGACTTTCACTCCAGCTTCAGTGTGCAGTGAAAGAAGAAGCTTCATTTAATGTCTCTTGAGGTGAAGAAACCCCTTTGCTTTTATGGTGAAACTACTATTACTGCCTAGCATATGGAGTCACTCTATACCCCTAACTTGTGGATTCCTAGTCAGCCCTATGAAGCTGGAAAAAATGGGAATTTCCATTACACGGGAAGGAGTCTTGTCCAGTGGGCTCCAGAGTATGGAGCTAGGGTTCAGAAGAGCTTAGTTATAGTCCTGACTTGCCACTGGCCTGCATTGTGACCTTGGACAAGTCACTTAGCCTCATCTGAACCTATTTTCTCATCTCTAAGAGTGGAATAATAATGCGTGCTTCTCCTTACCTCATGGAGATGTGTTGTGAGCATAAAATGGAAATATTTTTGTGAAAGCATTTTGAGAAAAAAGTGCATTATGCAAAGATAAGGTAGTATTATTCAAGTGGAGACTCTGAGTCTTGGGGAGACTATGGTATGTAACTGATAGCATAAAGCCAGCCAGTGGTTGGGCTAATATACAGTCTGAGAGTTCCTGCGGCCCAGCAAAACACTCAAAGCATTTGGAAAAGTGGGAACGTTTTGTTTATGCTCAAGAGATCGTTCTAAAGGGTTTTTTGGGGAGGAAGAAAGAGAAAAGTTGAATTTGACTGTTAACTGGGCTTTCTTTTTGTGGGGTGATCCATATACACTCGCAATGCTGAAAAATAACCTTGGTAATGGGATAATTTAGGATGACTGCATTAGAACTCACTCATATCCCAAGCCACTAAGTTCATCACTCTGAAATAATAGCTTGGCCCACCAGAGGCCTCCTTTGATATAAAAGGTTTTCTTTGAGCTCATTTGTGCCTGGTTATAGGACCTTTTTTTTTGCGGTCTTCGCATGATTTTTGATTGTAGAACCCTGCAGGGTTGAGGCTGCATTAGATACTGGCAACTGAGAAAGAGAGTCTACAGTGTGCATCTGGGTAGTTTTTTATACGGTGATTGCTGCAGTGGAATTTTTGGAGGAGCCAAACAAAATTGGACACCCGTGGCTTAAAGGCTCAGGCAGAATGCTGGAATGCATTATTATGTAAATGAATCCAGATCCCCAATAGCCCCAATATTGCAAGCAGAATCTAATGTGGATCAGGAATTGGTAAATGGAATCTAATATGAGGAAGTTGAGCAGGAGAAGTCCAACACTGAACATTGTCTTGACTGGTTGTATCAATACTATGTAATCGTTCAGTGAAACTCTCCAAACAGGGCTACTTCCAAATATTTGGTAGCCTGAAAGTCCAGGGAATTGGCTGCCCTTCTGCTCCATGAGACATCATTCTATCACTTTCTGCGTGCGTGCATCATAATGTGATAACATCACAAGCGACATTTTGCGGAAGAGCGTTTCTCAGTGTCAGCGTTACCACAACTCCACCCGGGCCTCCCCTCAACCAAGTACCCTGGGCAGTTCAGCTCTGAGCCCCAATTCATGCCCTGATAATATATCACTTCTTCTCGCTGCTGTCTTTGTGAGGACATTGATGCTGCCATCTTTGTGAGGAGTTGTGTGGCTTTCATCCATGAGAAGAGCTCGGTGGCTCCCATCTCTATTCCGGGGGTGGGGGGTCATATTATTGCTCCCTTTGGCATCATTCCCTGAGGCAGTTACCGTCTGAAGCTGGCCCTGTTTCTATAGGTAGTGTTATCTAGTAATAATAATAATAATGTTGGTATTTGTTAAGCGCTTACTATGTGCCGAGCACTGTTCTAAGCGCTGGGGTAGACATAGGGGAATCAGGTTGTCCCACGTGGGGCTCACAGTCTTAATCCCCATTTTACAGATGAGGGAACTGAGGCACAGAGAAGTTAAGTGACTTGCCCACAGTCACACAGCCGACAAGTGGCAGAGCTGGGATTCGAACTCATGAGCCCTGACTCCAAAGCCCATGCTCTTTCCACTGAGCCACGCTGCTTCTCATCCCTTATCTAACCCTAGGGAGTGCGTCCTAACCGATTTGCTTGTATCCACCCCAGGACCTTGGCGAAGTGGATAGAACATGGGACTGGGAGTCAGAAGGTCATGAATTCTAATCCTGGCTCCACCACATGTCTGCTGTGTGACCTTGGACAAATCACTTCACTTCTCTGTGCCTCTATTACCTCATCTCTGAAATGGGGATTAAGTCTGTGAGCCCCATGTGTCCACCTCACTTTGCCTGCACCTGGCAAATGTTTAAGAAATAACATTATTATTATTATTTATTGTTATCCGCAGGTGTGTGCCACAAACAGCATGCATACTGAATGGACTAAAAGTTATTTTCAAGGAGATGCTTTGATATTGAACTAGGTATGCAAATTTGTTATTACACCCTGTTGATGTTATTCCATTTACTCTAATACATTTTATGTAGGACACACAACTGCCAAATAAAAGTTGAGGCGGGGAGAGTTCCAGAAGTGAAATGTAAAAATGTGCATCCAGTCGAACAACAACAGAGAAAAACCCACGTCAGCTTTTGACTTAGACTATCTCCCACACTAAAAGAACTGTAAGTGCATTTACCAACATACCGTAGCCGAGCATGGCTGGCAGCCATACCATGCTGGGTTGTGATCTCATCCCATCTCATAAACGAAGCAGCTTTGGGCCAGGACAGTACTTAGCGGACAGGCCTCCAAGAAAAACACATGGTTCTGGAAGAAATGATGCTTCTGTAGATGTCTGTTTTCACTCTGCACCGGGAACCCCATGTTCTGGTGGGGTGGGGTGGGGGGTGCTGGGATAGGAGAGGCAAGATGGATGGGAGTTGTCCCCTTTTGAAATAGAGGGAAAGCTTGAGTAGATAATGATGTGTGTGAATTTCACAATTATTGTATTTGATTAGGTTTTGGCTAAAATTTTATAAACACTGATTCTATCTTGCCTTTTAGCAAACTCCACTAAAAGCCAAAACTTGTTTTATCACCTGAGGGTCTAGAGCTTGTGATGAGGCGTGTGGCAGAATGTAGGCAGGAAACTGGGGTTTGGAAAGCAACAAAAAGGGAAAGGAATAACTGTGGACCACTTGGGTCCACCTGACTAAACTGAGCAGCATTGAGAAGGTGATAGAAAACACAGAGAGAGCAGAGTCTGCCCACTAAGATAACCAGAATATGCCCACACTTGGAGTAGTATGGGTGAATCTGGTCACTGCATCATTGGAAGGATGGAATAAAGCTGGAGGGAACACAGAAGGGCAACCAAGATGTTCAGGGAGATGACGCGGTTTCCTTATGAAGTAAATTGGAAAAGGACTCCAGTTGATAAAGGCTAAGAGGTGGAGACAGGATTGGAGTTGACCAAATGACAAAGGTGTGTATGTGTCTTTATGTGTGTGTATATGGTGGGGGTTGGGGGGGGAGAGGGGACTTGGAGGCAGAAGTGGAATGTTGTTTTCCAAATCTCACAAAAACATCCACTGAAGCTGAAAGGTAGCATGTTCAAACCAAATAGGGAAAGTTTTTCACACAGAGGATGGTAAGCATAAGGAACCTGTTACCACAAGAAGTTGTGCAGACAGAATAAGTTAATAGATTCAAGGCAGGTTTGGATAAAGTCATGGATGAGTGGCCCATAGTGGGTTAGTAGCAGGAATGATAGGAATTTTATAAGGGCGTGTTAAAGGCTTAAGAAGGGGTTAAATAGACGAAAAACAAATAGGTCCAGGATGAGTTATTTGAGGGAAAAGTTAGATGACATATCCTTAACCATGAGGATAGATGCCAAGGAAGGCAGCCATCACAAATCCTTCATGAATCGTTCAGTGGTAATGTGGGAGGCAGAATTCTGGCCAGATTGTTCTTTCATTCTCTTGATCTTTTATTCAGAAATCCTACCACCCCCTGCCCCCATTCCCTCTTACCTCCAACAGACCTTCCCCCAATTAATCTGAAATCTCCTCACTTTATATTCCTTAACTGCCACTTTAGCCTCTTAAGTCATCACAGCCCCTTTAGTCCTTAGGCATATAGCTCTTTATACTCTTTTGCTTTTCCTATCTGGAATTTATTTGTGTTGTTGGTCTCCCTCATTAGATCATAAACTCCCAGTAGGCAGAGATCATGTTTACTAATTTATTGCATTCTCCCGAGGGCTTAGTATGCAGCTCTACACAAAGTAGGTGCTTGATGAAGGCTATTGATGGATTGAGCTGGAGACTGAGGAGGGGTATAGGAATGGTGAGAGTTGAGTCTAAAACAGAAATAGACACACTCTTACCAGCCTGTCATAGAGGCCCAGAACTCAAAGGTCCTCAGTATGTCAAAGACTATGTCAACGGTTTTGCTCTGGTCATGCTTCTCTGCCCTACTTTTTTTTTTAAATTTTTATGTGGTATTTGTTAAATGCTTACTATGTGCCAGGCACTATACTAAGCTCTGGGGTAGAGTTTAATCAGGTTGGTCACAGTCCATGTCCCATATGGGACTCACAAGTCTTAATCCCCAGTTCACAGATGAGGTAACTCAGGCCCAGAGAAGTCAAGTAACTTGGCCAAGGTCACACAGAAGATAAGGGGCAGAGCTGAGATTAGAATCCAAGACCTTCCTACTCCCCGTCCTGTGATCTATTCATTACACCACACTGCTTCTTGCTACACACTACCGTTGCCTCCAGAGTGGTAGGATCCAGCTAAGGATAGCAGGTCTGAATTCTGCTTCTACATTTCTTAGTGCCCAGTCAGGAGAATAATGCCTAGGAACATTAGCAATGCCATTCTTGGGCTGGACTGATGGTCCTCCATCCAGTCCTCTATGCCAGGATGCTTATATTCATTCATTCAGTTAATCATATTCATTGAGCACTTAATATGTGCAGAGCACTGTACTAAGCGCTTGGAAAGTACAATACAGTTAATAGAGACAATCCCTGGCCACAACGGGTTTACAGTCCCCGGGGGGGGAGACAGACATCAAAACAAGTAAACAGGCATCAATATAAATAAAGATAATTATATCTATTATATAATGCTGTGAGGTGGAGAGAGGTGAGAGAAGAACAACGGGAGTGAGTTGAGGTGATGAGAAAGGGAAGGGGAGCTGAGTAAAAGGGGGCTTAGTCTGGGAAGGCCTCTTAATGTTGGTATTTGTTAAGCGCTTACTATGTGCAGAGCACTGTTCTAAGCGCTGGGGGGATACAAGGTGATCAGGCTGTCCCTCATGGGGCTCACAGTCTTCATCCCCATTTTACAGATGGGGTAACAGAGGCCCAGGGAAGTGAAGTGACTTGCCCACAGTCACACAGCTGACAAGTGGCAGAGCTGGGATTCAAACTCATGACCTCTGACTCCAAAGCCCATGCTCTTTCCACTGAGCCATGCTGCTTCTCTTGGAGGAGGTGCACCTTGAGAAGAACAAAAGGAGCAAGTCAAGGTGACGCGAAAGGGAAGGGGAGCTGAGGAAAAGGGGACTTAGTCTGGGAAGGCCTCTTGGAGGAGGGGCGCCTTCAGTAGGGCTTTGAAGGGAGGAAGAGTGATTGTTTGGCGGATTTGAGGAGGGAGGGCTTTCCAGTAGGACCAGCATTCCAGAGTGACCTTCTCAGAACCTGACAAAGAGTTGAAGCTGAAATAATAAATATTGTGCTATTTGTTAAGCCCTTACTATGTGCCAGGCACTGTACTAAGTGTTGGGGTGGTTACAAGTAAGTCAGGTGGGACACAGTCCCTGTTCCACATGGGGCTCACAGTATCGATTCCCATTTTCCAGGTGAGGTAACTGAGGCCCAGAGAAGTGAACTGACTTGCTCAAGGTCACAGAGCAGACGTGATGGAGCTGGGATTAGAACCCATGACCTTCCGACTCCCAGGCCCGTGCTCTATCCACTACCCAATGCTGCTTCATCTCCCACTCTAAATCAGGTTCTAGACCAGTCCAAGAGTGCAGGTAGGGATGAGGAATCTGTTTCAAGCAGCAGCAGCACTCATGAACCTACTGTGTGCAGATCAGAGGCATAAGTACTTGGGAAATGAACACTAAAAGTAAAAGGATGCTTTTCCCAATCTAGGGGATCTTAAAATCTGATGGTTCCAAGAGGCCCAGCCTAGCTCAGTTCCATTTTGGTTGAATCGGTTGGTTCTGAAAGTGCCTCAGGGGTTCTGATGGATCTCTGAAGGAAGCCCTGGTGTCCGGTTACATCACTGAAATTTATTAGATCATCCCAGCATCCACCTGACCTCTTGGTTGAGGTTCTTACCCCATAGTGCACTTGCCTCACAGTGGAACTACTTAGCTAGCGTCCTAATGGACAAGGGACTTTGGTCTTCTAGGTGTCCAGCTTGTGGAGGCTACTTCTCTTTGTGCCCTTTGATCTCTGATGAAATCAGCTCACACTTTCCAGGAATTGTCAGAAGGAATTTCCTTCCCTCCTCCATAACTTTTTCTTGTTCACCTCCTACCTCTCCCCTTAAATTCCCCCCCCCCCCCCGCCCCCCACCACATACACATACAATGATCTAACATTTCATTTAGATTTGGAATTGATCAGGGAGATCACAGTGTTCAGAGGACCAAGTCCTTTCATTTACCAGACTAAGACACCTAAATCGGAGGAGAAACATTTTTCAAGTTATTTTTTAGGGTTTATTGACAATTATGGACAGGCAACAGGAAACAATTCATTGAGGATGTGTTAAAACTTGGGATTCTATGTGTTTGCTACTTCCCTCTGCCCTTCTCCACCCCCGACCAGGTCCCTATCTGTGCATCTAAATTGTTTCCATTTGCCTCAGACTTCTTGATGTCAGTGAAATGGATCACCATTGCACAAGGGTTTGGGAGTTGTCAAAAATAAAAGGCCTGGCCAGGGAGTATAGGCAGCTTACTCACTTTGTAGTGGTTTAGAGCTGAAGTGTGCCTGGCATGTATACTTGTCTGACTTCCAAGGTGAACATAGAGGGCTGTGTGTGACAGGCAGGTCCCATCACAATCGGTTACAATGGCACGATGTCATCGCAAACCTTGCAATTTCCTTTTTGAGTCATTTTTCAGTTAAGGGTGACTCACCAAATAAACGCCCAGACTTTTCACAGTAATCTCTTTTCTGCATGCTGGCGCTGCATCCAGGGACAGGTAGGGATTTCTCTCATGTCGAGAGATGTGGAGGAAGCCACAGCCAGGTCCTCAGGACTGAGCTCCACACAGCAGACGGAGGAAGGGTCTGTCCCGGAGACAGCTGAGGGGACCGTGAGGGGAATTATAGCTGTTCGAGGGAAGGGATGGAGGCAGATACTCTTGGAAAACTTGAAAATGCTGTGTTTCTCCTACCAGGTCCTCTTGGCTGAGAGAACCACCATGTTTGCCTCCTGTTTTAAATAATGGTATTAGTGATTATTGTATTTAAGTGCTTACTGTATGTGTAGCGCTGGGGTAGATAATCAGATCATACACAGTCTCTGCCCCCTGTGGGGCTCACAGTCTAAGGCCAAGGAAAACAGATATTTAATCCCCATTTTACAGATGAGGAAACTGAGGCACAGAGAAGTTAAGTGAGTCGCCTGACAGCGCAATAGCAGGCAAGTGGCAGAGCCGGGACCAGAAACCAGTTCTCCTGACTCTTAGGCCCCTCTGCTCTTTCCATTAGGCCATGTTTCTTCCCCTCGTGATAGGGTATAGCCCTTAGGTGGTCTTCGGCCCTTAGTCCGGCTGGCCCTGAATCTGCCCCACCAATCTTTGATGGTTGGTCATCAGAAAAATAAATGTACCTTACAGAGCTGGCTCCGGGATTTGACCACAGGATTTGAAAAAAGCATTTTCGTTTGGTTTTTAGAGCCAAAAATCTGCCAAGAATTTGGTTTTGAGGGATTTTCCTCCTACAGAAACCATCTGTTAATTAAGTCTCTATTTGTGCGATGGATCTAAAGACAGGGTGGCATTTGGACCCGGGGCAGGGCAAGATTTTCCTCCTCCTGCTCAGAGAGAGAGAGGAGCCGGTTTTAATCCGCTACCTGAGGCAAAGCAGCACTCATGCTGGGTGAGCTGAGCCCCAGGACAAGCTCAGGAGATTTAATGGGGATCTTAGCAGGACATTGCTAATGTCCTGTGGCCTGGGGGGAATAAGTGCTCTCCCTTCCTGTCCCCCTGCCCTGCCTGCCCCATTTGGAAGGCAGTTCTAAGACTCTAGTAGTGGGGAGGTAACAAGCACACCGTCAATGTTCAGAAATGGACATCAGGCCCAGCAGGAGTGGTAGCCCCAGGGCTGGGGGAAGACAAAGTGGGAGGAGGAGGTTGTACAAGAGGGGCCCACCCCAAACATCTGTTCAGTTTCCTGGGCCATTAATAATGATGGTAATCGTTAGGAGCTTACTATGTGCCAAGCACTGTTCTAAGCTCATCCCCCCAACCCCACACACCATTCCCAGCCAGGTGTGGAAACAGCATCAGCAATTCTCAGTCAATTTATTCTTGATCTAGAATCCATTGATGGTATTTATTGAGCACTTTTTGGTACAGAGCACTGTACTAAGTGTTAGAGAATCAGCGTGGCTCAGTGGAAAGAGCCCGGGCTTGGGAGTCAGAGGTCATGGATTCGAATCCCGGCTCTGCCACTTGTCACCTGTGTGACTGTGGGCAAGTCACTTTACTTCTCTGTGCCTCAGTTCCTTCATCTGTTAAATGGGTATTAAGACCCGTGAGCCTCACGTGGGACAACCCGATTATCCTGTATCTACCCCAGCGCTTAGCACAGTGCTCTGCACATAGTAAGCGCTTAACAGATACCAACATTATTACTATTATTATTGGTGGGCATGTTTCCTGCCCACAAGGAGCTTACAGTTTAAAGAGTCTAAATACAATTCCGTCGGCAGATACAATTCCTGCCCACAAGGGGATTACAGTCTAGAAAATCACTCCTATTAAAGAATTGTCATCTCCATCGCTTGTGCCTTTTTCTCCAAGCTGCTGTTGCATTAACACCTGGGCCCCACAGGATAACTCCTACTAAATTCTATTATTCTCTCTCGAGTGCTTAGTACAGTGCCCTGCACAGAGTAAGCATTCAGCCAATAGATTTATTGATTGCTGTGGCAGTTGTCCCTCTGTCCCAAGGAGCACGTCTGCTTTAAGGGAAAAATATTCCCTTCATTGCTCTGCCACTTGTCTGCTGTGTGACCCTGGGCAAAGTCACTTCTCTGTGCCTCAGCTACCTCATCTGTAAAATGGGGACTGTGAACCCTATTTGGGAGAGGGACTGTGTCCAATCTCATTGGCTTGTTTCTACCCCAGATCTTAGTACAGTACCTGGCACATAGCAAGTGCTTAACAAATGCCATAAAAAGAAAATTGCTCAGAGAAAATGTTCATTTCCTCCCATATCTGCCTGACAAACCTCAAGCTAAGTACCTCTTGAGTGGCATATCAGCATGGAGCCAGACAGATAACTGTAAGATCCTGAGAGGCAGCATGTCCCCTTGGAAAAAGCATAGGATTGAAAGTCATAGGACCTGAGTTCTAGTCTCAGGTCCACCACTTGCCTGCTGTGTGGCCGGGGGCAAGTCACACAACCCCTCTGTGTCTGTTTCCTTATCTGCAAAAGGAGAATAAAATACCTATTCTCTCTTCCCTTTTAAAATGTGGAGTTGGAATGTATTGTCTTTTATCTACCCCAGCTTTAACAAATATTGTTGTTGTTATTATCATTATTGTTCTCCCAGCTTCCCCATTGCCACCAAACCCTGCTCAGGAGCCCTGCTATCAGTCAGTTATATTTAATGAGCACGTAGTGTGTGCAGAGCACTGTACTGATCGTTTGGGACAGTACCATACAATAATAAACAGGCACATTCCCTGCCCAAAGCAAGCTTACAGTCTCAGCTCAGCCTTGTGGCTGCCCTCCACCCTTTGCCAGAAACCACCACTTCCCTGCCCAAACTTGGGTGGCTGAGGGGGAATCTTCAGGGTCCCGTGATGCGTGAGGGCAGAAAGTAGCCATGCCAGCTTCTCTCTCTGTCATGTGTGGTCATGGACCAAACAGAAGTTTCGGGCAACACTCTATCCACCACTAACCCTGCCGGGTGTCCACATGCATGGCCACACATTTCCAATTCCTGCCTGTTTGAAAGCCATCCCTTTGGGTAGCTGGATAATGAGCACACCATGTTCATGCCGTTAAGAAAGTGGTGAAATCCGTCTCCATTTCCCTGGGCACTGGGCTTCCGTGGGCAGGAAGGAACATAAGCGTTCAGTGCAGTGTTCAGTTGCTCAGGTGAAAGGGGAGACATCAGGCACCCCGTTAAAGTGCTGCCCACATGCCGACTGTGTTTATGAGGAACGGGGGTATAGTGAGGGCTCTGTTTGTCGTGTTCAAAATAGTCTTGCAATGCCTGTTCTGGGTACCTGCATTCCTGACTTCTGATTGGCTCCCTGGAGTTGTGTAGTCCTTTTAGAAAGAGCAAAGGTTTTAACCTCAGAGCTTTGGCCAATTTCCACCTTGGATTTTATACCTTGTGCTGACCTCAGTTCCCTCCAGCATTTGCAGTTGAGTCCAAGGCTCATTGCTTCCAAGCTGGACTGTTGTGTAAGTTTTCTAGACACTGTTAAACTTCAACGGTAGTTGAAGCAAACTCAAGTGACATTTAGGATGTAAGGGGTTGATTCACGGAGGTTTTCACGGCCGGTTAAGGGGTGTTATGCGTACAGCGAAGGGCTGATGAAGAAACATAATCACATGTTCAGTGAGGGTGAAGTCATGTAGTCATAACTGAATGGTTTGAATACTGCTTGGCTAAAACAGAAGGCCCTCTTTTTCTGTCAAGCCCATCCTAGCCTCCAGGAAATAATGATGCATTTCTAAGTCATAATAAAACACACACTATTCAGGTAAACCTATGCTGCAGGGTTGGTCCCGGGTATATGGTTTGCACATGGTTTAAACTAGTCATTTCTCACATTTTTCTTCATTTAGGGTTTCCCTTGGAACTATGGCTGAGGGATCTGCCTAGAGAGGCAATCTTTGGGGTACCTTTAACTCATGATGATGATTTTGGTGTTCATTTATGTGTTTAATTTTTAATTTTTAATGATATTTGTTAAGCACTTGCTAGGTGCCAGGCTCTGTTCTAAGCACTGGGGCAGACACAAGCTAATCAGGTTGGACACAGTCCTTGTCCCACATGGGGACAGCTTACTACATGGAAGACACCGTGCTAAGTGCTGGCTTAGATAAGGAATATAAAATTCAGATGCCATCTTGTTGTGGACAGGGAACTTGTTTATCAACTTTGTTGTCTTGTACTCTTCCAAGTGCTCAGTACAGTGGTCTGTATACAGTAAGCTCTGGATTAATAATTGAATAACTTATCCTGGGCCCTGGGGCAGTTCACGATCAAAGCAGCATAGCCTAGTGAAAGCAGCAGAGGAGTGGGAGTCAGGAGACCTGGGTTTGGGCTCCACCGTTTCCCTGCTTTTTGACCTTGGGTAATTCACATAGCTTTGCTGGGCCTCAGGTTGGTCAAGTAAGGGATAACGTATCTGCTCTCCCTCCCTTTTAGACTGTGGCCTCCACGTGGGACTGGGGCTGTGTCCAATCTGCTGAGATTGTGCCTACCCCAGTGCTTAGCACAGTCTTGGCACGTAGCAAGCGCATAGCAAATATCGTTATTTTTGCTATAAACTTATTCCACTGTGGGTCAATGGAGGCATCTAGCTGAGGAGAGTGGTTTGGTGCCGAGCTGTACATTCCAAGGGCTTAGTACAGTGCTCTGCACATAGTAAGTGCTCAATAAATACTATTGAATGAACGAATGAGGAGACACCCATGTCCGCTAGGAGCCTCCCTTGAACCACGGTGTAATGAGCTTCTAGGTGAGAGGATCCCATTTTGGTGCCCCACCCCTCACCCCCACACAGCTGAATAGCAGGCCAGCTCTGAGCATCTGCTTCCCCCTCAAAGAAGGCTCCTGCCTTCTTGTGGGTAATTGCCACCTACTCAAAGTTGTCAAGAACCTACTCCCAGGGAGGGATAAGCTGATAAGCCAAACCAAGGACGATGACATCAAAGCATCTGGAGAGAAACTGTGAAGGCTCTGTGATTGATGAGGGGAGGGAGGAGGGTCTGGCCAGGAGAGGGGTGTTGGGCTTGGAAGGGCTCAAAGGTGGAACCGAACCCCGCACCTGCTGCCTTGTGATCTGACCATTTGGCTGGAAAAGGCCAGAGAGATAGAGGTTTCCTGAGCCGCGGCCAGAACAGCCAGAGCAGGAGGGGGTCCTCAGAGGAACAAAGAGCTTCCCAGGCTGGTGTGTGTGGGTGTGCGAGTGTGTGTGCACGCACACACCAGCGCTGCTTTTTGTCAACATGGTATCACATTCCCTGCCACAGAGTGACAGACAAATGCCAGGCCAGATGATGCGATCCCGACGGCTGGCTGGGCTTGGTTGGGGTCTGTACCTGCATTATGTGATGGCAGCAGATGCCGACTCAATATGGTTGCAGGTGCAGAAGAAAGAAAGAAAAGTGAACTCAGACACTGCGACAGACTGCTCTATATGACTCCAGCCTCCAGGGTAGGTTTACTTTTCCAATCTGTTGCTTCCACATTTTATATGGTTAAAAATGTCTCCAGCAGCCCAGTGGTATCAATTCACTGCTTGGGTTTTTCTGCCTCAGTGAAGAAATATGAGCCCAAGCCCAGAACAGGGCAACCCCAAAATAAAGGAACCCTCAATATAGATTATCTGGAATTCTCTTCCCCTTTTATTGCTGCCAGCTTTCCCTTCATATGCTCCCTCTACCCTCACTCCTAACCAGAAACTCTTCACCCATCTGTGAGCTGCCCACTTGAATGGGTTTTGATCCCCCAGAGAGATTATTTTTCACTCCTGGATCAGGGTTCTCGGTTCCTTACTGAGAACCCTGATCCAGGAGAAAAAAATAAACTGGTCTGTTTCGTGTCAGACAAAGGGAATCTGAGGTGCCAGATTGGCTGACAGAATAGTTTCAATACTCTTTTTTCTCTTGTTGTTCCTGATCTGGTCCTCCCTGTTGGGAGATGTGTGAACACGGTGCTTAGCTTCTCTTAGTGTCTGTCATGAGCGGTACATCTGAAGCTCTGTCATTGAATTCTAGTTAAACTCTCAATTTTCCAGAATGCCCAGGATCAAGTCCAGTTTGGTGGTGAGGAGCTGTCTGTGCTGGAGTCTGCTTTATGCCACTGTGGCCAGTAGAGCACCCTGACCCACATTCTCTTTTACTCTGCAGTGGTGCTTATCATTTGTAGTATCAATCAATCCACGATATTATTGAATACTTGAATACTTACTACTCAGGGCTTGGGAGAGTACAGTGGAGTGGGCAGACATGATCCCTGTCCTCAAGGAGTTTATGGCCTAATATCTACTGTTCATGTGCTTTTCCCCCATATGATAATAATAATAATGATGGTGGCATTTATAAAGTGCTTACTATGTGCCAGGCACTGTACTAAGCACTGGAGTTGATACAAGCAAACTGGCTTGGACACGGTCCCTGTCCTGCATGGGGCCCACAGTCTTAATGCCCATTTTACCGACGAGATAACTGAGACACAGAGAAGTGAAGTGACTTGTCTAAGGCCACTCAGCAGACAAGTGGTGGAACCGGGATTAGAACCCATGACCTTCTGACTCCCAGGCCTGTCCTCTAGCCGCTACGCCATGCCATATCCAGTGCACAGTCATCTGGATTACTGGGCAAGTGATTCACAATGTTGTGAACGGCCTGACTCAACTGACCTCCATGGCGAGGCCCACTGGCCGCCAAACCCCTGGAGGACAGGATAGCTGCTTGTCCATTGCCTGACCTGTTGTTATCTATCATCTTCCCATTCTAACAGGCCTGCAGCCACAGTCTCCCTGACCCAATCCCTTCTCCATTGCGACATAGCCCAATGCAGCACCACTAATGTCAAGGGCAACTGCAGTCTAGGGCTGTAGAAGAGCATAAGCAGTACCACTATCTCTTCTGGTCAGTAATTCAGTGTTCTATCTAGTGACCACAGGATTCTTGAGGGAACCATGCCCTCCTTGACATCCATTCTCATGGTTGGGGGATTCCTCTAGACTGTAAACTCAACCCGGGTAGAGAATTTGTCTACCAGTGGGTAGAGAACATGTCTACCATCACTATCATAGTGTTAATAATGTTGGTATTTGTTATTGTACTCTCTCAAGCACTTAGTACAGTAGTCTGCAAACAGTACTCTCTTCCCCTCTTCAAAGCCCTATTGAGAGCTCACTTCCTCCAAGAGTCCTTCCCAGACTGAGCCCCTCTTTCCCTCTGCTCTCCCTCCCCTCCCCCTGCACCCTCCGTTCCTCCCCCTTCCCCTCCCCTCAGCACTATGCTCATTTGTATATATTATTACCGCATTAATTTTGTTAATGAGGTGTACATCCCCTTGATTCTATTTCTCTCGATGATGTTGTCTTGTTTTTGTTTTGTTCTGTTTTGCTTTGCTGTCTATCTCCCCCGTTTAGACTGTGAGCCCATCATTGAGTAGGGATTGTCTCTATCTGTTGCCGAATTGTATTCATTCAATAGTATTTATTGAGCCCTTACTATATGCAGAGCACTGTACTAAGCGCTTGGAATGAACAAGTCGGCAACAGATACAGTCCCTGCCGTTTGACGGGCTTACAGTCTAATCGGGGAATTGTACATTTCAAGCACTTAGAACAGTGCTCTGCACATAGTAAGTGCTCAGTAAATACTATTGAATTAATGAAACAGTAAGTGCTCAATAAATATGATTGATTGAGGTTTTCCTTTAACAACCCTAACTTTTCCCTCTGCATCCCTAACTTTGTAGTTGTCCATTATGGATTTTCTAGGCTTGAAGATTTCTCCCTCTTGATATTTACCAATATTTTCAGGCTACACAAACTTGCTTCGGAAACAAATTCCTTGAGTACAAGCTCCTTCTGTTCTTTTATGGTATTTAAGTACATACTATGTGCCAGGCACTGTACTAAGTGCTGGGGTAGATACAAGTTAATCAGGTTGGACACAGTCCTTGTCCAAGGGCTCACAGTCTTAATGCCTATTTTACAGATGAGGAGGGCTCACAGTCTTAATGCCTATTTTACAGATGAGGTAATTGAAGCACAGACAAATTAAGTGACTTGCCTAAGGTCACAAAGCAAACAAATGGTAGAGTCGGGATCAGAACCCAGGTTCTTCTGACTCCCAGGCCCTTTGTCTATCCACTAGGTCTTGAGGGCAGTGAATGTGTTTAGCAACTCTATTGTACTTCACCCTCCCAGTACAGTTCAGTGGTCTGCACAGAATATGGGCTCAATAAATACCATTTGCCAATAGATTAGCTCCTTGCAACCACCATGGAGAGGGAGGCAGCCCCCCCAGAAGCATGGGGCCCTGTTCCAAAGATCTGGTTGAACTGCTGTATTGATATACGGGCCTTCAGAGTAAGAACAAACTTTCTGGAAACGTTGGGAAAACTGATTTTTCTATCCACTCGCAATCCAGAGTTGATGAATGGTTACCTGAAAAAATTCCTAAGTGTGGGATAGAGAAGGATTGAGTGCCATGTCCTCTACTCAAAAAGGTGCACTTGCTCTTCTGTCTCAGTTGCATTGTCTTCCTAGGGAGATGATGGGGTAAGGGGTGGGTAGGAGGAGTAGAAGGAATTACTCAAAGGGCAGTGTTTATCTGATTTACCTGACCCCACTATGAAGCCCATGCGGGGATTGGTGTTGGAAGAGAGGAATGAATAATAATAATAATAATGTTGGTATTTGTTAAGCGCTTACTATGTGCCGAGCACTGTTCTAAGCGCTGGGGTAGACATAGGGGAAGCAGGTTGTCCCACGTGGGGCTCACAGTCTTAATCCCCATTTTACAGATGAGGGAACTGAGGCACAGAGAAGTTAAGTGACTTGCCCACAGTCACACAGCCGACAAGTGGCAGAGCTGGGATTCGAACTCATGAGCCCTGACTCCAAAGCCCGTGCTCTTTCCACTGAGCCACGCTGCTTCTCAAGAGAATACTCAAGAGAATACTCTCAATGAGAGTAGGGGAGATAAGGAGCTCGGGCCTGGGAGTCAGAAGGATCTGGGTTCTAATCCCAGGTCCATCACTTGTTTGCTCTGTGACTTTGGGCAAGTCATTTGACTTCTCTGTGCTTCAGTTACCCCATCTGTAAAATGGAGATTAGGACTGTAAACCCATGTGGGACATAGACTATGTCCAACCTGATTAACTTGTATTTACCCCAGTGCTTAGTACAGTGTCTGGCATAAAGTAAGGGATTAACAAATACCATTTAAAAAAAGAAGAAGTGCCAGCAGAAAGCGAAACAAAGATCCAATCAACCGACGTCCTGACCTCCTCCACGGTCTGGCACTTAGGAGTGAGATCTTATAAGGATGGATCCTAGACTGCTATAAACTCAGCCTAATGCTCTCTAGGCTATGATTGCTTATACATCTTTATTGAATCGATTGATCAGTGGTATTTATTGAGTGCTTACTGTGTGCAGAACACTGTGGTAAGCGCTTGGTAGACTCGTTCCATGTCCACCAGATGCTCTTTCTTTGAGGATACATCACTTATTTGCAGATCAAATATTGTCACCCTCAAAACATCCATTGTGTACTATGGAGCGTTAGCCTTCCTCAGCTCAGAATTTCAGGACTGTGCTCAGCAGGGTGTGGGGCCTTTTTGGAGGTCAGCAGCATGATTAACCTCATCATGCCCTATTCCAAATCTAGTTTACAGTAATCATTTTAAGTCTATCAGGAAGGGCAAAACTGCACTTATTTATAATTCTCTAAACAAACCACTTTAACTATGAAAAATGAAGGAAAAACTAAATTAACTTCAGAACATTGTCTTGATTTGGACAAAATTGTTTTGTCCTGATGTGGGCAGTTGTTGCTCCTTTGGTTTTAGAATGTCTGTAACTGGGGTGTGCCTTCCTCAGCCATTTTATACTTTAAAGCTAAAGTCTGGAAGGCAGAGTGGTTTTGAATGGCGAGTGTTGACTTCTATCTTGGAAGACAGAGAAAGAAATTAGTCATTTTTTTCAATTCTCTGAGTGAGTCATTTTCCTAATATTTCCCATTCCCATTACTCTTTCAAATGGCATTTCAAATGCCCATATTCTGTACTTTGAAAATTCAGTGTAAATACAATTGCAAAACTTTTATAAAGCAGGGAAGCTTAGTAACAACCATTTTGAATATTTAAGGTCTTTCTACTACATTGAATTTTGGGTTTGAAATGTCTGCATGGAGCAAATATGTATGCTTTGAAAGTTCATAGTTTATAAAATGCCAATTTAACAGAAGCATATGTGTGTAAATGGAAAATCGCTCTTTAAAATCTGGAGGGAGTTTCAATCTGATCCATTCCAGCATTAAAGGCTAAACTGTAAAAAAAAAACCAAAAAAACCCCCCAAAACCTGAAGAAACTAGAAAACTCAAAGCAAATTCACCTCCAGCGTGGTGGGATGTAGCTTTTCTTGCCAAGTGCATCAATCCTGGAAGACAAAATGGTGGTAATCATTGTCTGAGTTTCGGGGAGAAAGCGGATTTCTGGAATTCTGGTTTAGTGCTAGAAAGGCATTTGATTGTGAGTTCGTTTCTCCATCTTTTTCCCATTCTTTTAAGAAATCTGTTTTTTTTTTAAGGGAAGTTAAATCTTACCATTGAAACGTTGAAAATATGGGAGGTGGATAATTTAACATGAGAAACTAAAGAATTTCAAAGTTTTCCCTCACTGTCTGGGGTGCATTAGTAGAGAAATGGTTCTGCCTATAACATCTTGGTGTGAGCTGGATAGCCCAGTCTTTGACATCTCTGATAACTTTGTAGCCATGTCCTGTGGAGAGGGAGATAACGTTACCAGAACTGAGAGCTCTGACACTTCATGAGTTTAAGGCAGAATCTGAGAAAAAAAAATCATGCTTTTGCCTCTCCACACTGTTCCTTGGCTGTTTAGACAGCAAAGTGGAGGACAACCATTATCATCTCCTGGCAAAGGCGCATGGGTGGGAGAGCATCTGCGTGAAGGTGTGATGAGAGCTGTCTCTCTCCTCCATCCTGCACTCTTCAATCCTGCTTAGTGAATCTGGGCAACTCAGCTAGATTCATTGTTGGTCTGTTGGAAAGAGCCCAGTTCTGGGAATCAGGAGACTTAAGTTCTAGTCTCTGTTTGATCAGAGGAGGGAATATCTGCTGGACCTGTGCCATTAGCAGAGACCACTAGGCATCCTGTGAGTTGGGCAGGCTCACCTAAATTCTAAATATCAGGTGGTCGAGGTGGGAGGTAAAGACCGCAGAGGCTACCAGGGCAACCACTTTTTATTAGGGTGTTTGGGCACAGGCTCGGGGCCATGCAGTGATCATTCAGCTGTGAGTCCTTTTTGCTTGTAAAAATCCTTTACATGCACTTCACATCATAGCGTCCCCCTGCCCGCTTCCTCAATTATTGCACTCTGGGACCCAGCAGGAGCCTGACTGGCAGAGACGAGCATGCAAGTGGCCTTGCAGGAATCACTAGCACTACAGTCTTCTCACAGGTTGTCAGTCCTGAAGTCTCAGAGCGGAGTCTCCTCTGGCATTCCCGACGGGAGACACCATGGGATCAATTGAAGATCAGCGTGGCTTAGTGGAAAGAGCATAGGCATGGGAGTCAGAGGTTGTGGGTTCTAATCCCGGCTCTACCCCTTATCAGGTGTTTGACTTTGGGCAAGTCACTTAACTTCTCTGAGGCTCAGTTACCTCATCTGGAAAATGGGAATTAAGACTGTGAGCCCCACATGGGACAACCTAATTACCTTGTATCTACCCAGCCCTTAGAGCAGTGCTTGGCACATAGTAAGCCCTTAACAAATCCCATAATTATTATTAATTATTCAATCGTACTTATTGAGCCTTTACTGTGTGCAGAGATTAGACTGGGAGCCCATCATTGGGCAGGGATTGTCTCTATCTGTTGCCGAATTGTACATTCCAAGTACTTAGTATAGCGCTCTGCACATAGTAAGTGGTTGATATATACTATTGAATGAATTGCACTAACTACTTGTGAGAGTACAATATTGCAGAGTCGGCAGGCACATTCCCTGCCAAATGAGTTTAGATGTCACAACTAGAACAATGTTGGGCAAACCGTTGACTCTAGTAGATATTTTGGAGGAAGGGAAGAGGTCTAGGCTAGGTTACATTTCTAGAGATGATACTGGAACATTCATACTCCGTCCTGAACTTAGTACTGCCTGATCCCACGCTTTACTACTTTGCACTACCTCACCCGCTGCTTGTGTTCTTCCAGAGGATCATAGTTGTTCCCTCTGTTACCCTCCTGGCTAGGTGGCAGCTGGGAGAAGACCCCTGTACACGATGCAAGGCAGCAGGTCGGATTTGCAGGTGCTTTGAGGGAGTACAGAACTGGAAGAGTGTATGTGACATTAAGAAAGGAGGATCTTTTGGATTCAATGTATCATCTCCTTCAGGGCAAGGTTCAGTCTTTTACTTTCATTATTGTTATATTGTTAAAATGTACTCTCCCAAGCGCTTAGTACAGTGCTTTGCACACAGCACTCAATAAATGAGATTGAATGAATGAGTGAACTCTCACAATTGCTTAGCGTGGTACTCTGCATGTAGTAGATAATCAATTCTACTGCCTGATTGATAAAACTTGCAAAGGGGGTTAAGTGACATTTTGGCTTAAAAATGATCCTAAACAGAAAAGGTTAGGAATCAGTGACAGAAGGTCAAGATGTAAATTCAGACCATTTGGACTCAGGCACGCTTGGGTAAAGAACACTCTGCACCTTGCAATTCCTCCTTAGAAACTTGTGGGAGAAAATGAGTTTGTCTAGTTTTCTTTTTCATTCATGATTTGGGAGTTTTTTTGCTCTAAAACTTTAGCCCTGCTGTTTCTCATTTCTCCTAAAGTCTTTTAAATAGGTATTCCTGTTAAATTTAGCTACACTTCCAACTCTTTTGTTCATTTAGTATTGTGCATCTTTCCTAGCATCTGTGGAACACTTCTTCATTTAAAGTGTTGCATTTGAGAAGCAGAGCAAGTATTGGCCCTTAATTTAGGAGGCTAAGCTGCATTTTCATCACTGTAGATCAAGGACTTTAAGGTCTCTAAAGACTTTACAGTCTCCCCCTCTGGATTGTAAACTTGTTGTGGGCAGGGAACATATCTGCCAACTCTGCTATATTGTGCTCTCTCAAGCACTTAGTAAAGTGTTCAATAAATATGATTGATTTTAAACCAGTTATTGGTACAAAATCAATTCTGTTTCATTTGGTTAATGTATATTTCAAGGTTTATTGCAGCACCTGTAAGAATCCGACTTCCAGTTCAGTTCTCTTCCTCCTCTCTCTCCTCCTTTGCCTGTTTGCTACCTATGATAAAGAGATGGGGGCAGGTGCAAAGGGATGCTGGGATATCACAAGGGCGTGCTGGGCAGTGCTCAAGGGAGGAGTAGTCAGAGTCAGGAGGTAAGATCCTAGGCAAGCTACTCCTGTAGAAGCCTGGACTTGACTACAACAGTATCAGGGGATGGGGATGGGGGATGGGGCCCCAAATCAGCTGCTCCTAATGAAGCCTGAAGACCCAGTTGGCAAGGAGCTTTGGATCTTGGAGACTCTCCTGTTTGTCCTCAACTATGAAGTGGGAAGGCTTGGCTCCCATCGTTCTGGGTTGGAACATGATGGGGACAGAGAGAGGGACGGGAGAAGCCTCCCACCATCTGCAAGTTCATTAGCTTCAGCACTGTCAACATCAGGGTTGTTTTTATCATTGCTGTTATCCAAGAGATAAAAAAAAAATTAAAACCAAGCCAGGACTAAAAAATATTTTTCTTTTTTTTATTCTGCCTCAGGGCTGATGGAAGATAGGAGATGAAATTGGATATATGCATCTTTTTCATGCCCCAGGGTTAAAAATAATCGCGCTGAAGCCGAGGGAAGTTTTGTTTGTACCCTACCTGCAAACAGTGCATGTTCTTTCAACAAAGTAAATTGGGTGTACAGCTAAGAATAGTACTGCCCCATATGAAGAAGTGCCTAGCACGTTGGCAAAATTGTCATGCTTTATCTTTGCTGATATTACTTACCCTGATGTTGCTGCGTCCACAGCAAAATCAGGGGTAGCTTCAATGGGTGTAACTGCAACTTTTAGGAGATTTCTAGTTTCTAGCTTTTGGGCATCTTGTCCATCTTTGACTCGTACGGTGTAAACAGAATGCTTAATTTGTACCTCACTGGGTGCTGAGCCTTGGAGGCAGTAAAGTGTTTGGAAGCTGGCTTTCTACTGTGTTATTCTAACCTAATCTTTACTTTTCGCAAGAAATATAATACTGCCATTTTAGAGACTTTGCAAAGGATATGCAGTTTCTGATTGCATGTTTCTTTTGTTTCTCTGTGCACGGTTATGGAGTAAGGTTGTACAGATCAGTCTGTCTGCTTTGTGAATTTTTATAGGTGAAAACTAAGATGTGTGCAAGGGGGGAAAAATTAATCAGTCCCGTCAAGGGGGAAGCTGTCTACTGTTTCTATCAGCGAAAACAATTTCTCATGGTGCAGAAGAGTGAAATTCCACCCTGGAACTAATTAGAAATTTTGTATTTGTGGAAAACCGGAAAAGGAGTCGAGATGAAATCACAACGCGTGTGACTGTTCACAAGACTAACAAAAAATTGGATTATTTGTCTGTTTTGGCAGTGACACAGAGTTTTTTCCTTTAGTCAATCTCAGAGGAATCGTCCCAAAGAGAAGCCTGCCTTGTATTCACACAGCCTCTCTGGGTTAGTTGAAAACGTTTCTCTTCACACCCTCAACTGCCATTTGCTCAGATAAATTTGAAATGACCTTTTGGATTGCTCTGCTGCCAGTTTGGGCTTATCAGGTGACATGAGCCTAGGTTTTGGGGGCTACAAGCCCACCTCCCCACCCAATTTCCCCAATGACGGGCACAAACTGTACTTTTGGGGATGCGTTCAGCTGAGGTTCCGGGAATTGAAGAGCCTGTGCTTTTTCTCCCACCTCAAGAAGCAGTTCATGAAAGCTCACCACCTTTCTGACCATAACCTGCTCTCAACTCTCCTGCCTCAGATCCCTCAGTCACACTGGTCCCCCAGGATGGAACTCCTCTCTCCTCCGAATCCGTCGAGTTACGACTCTCCCCATCTTCGGAGACCTCTTAAAGCCCCACTTCTTCCAGGAAGCCTTCAAATATTAAGCCATAACCCTTCAACCAGTGGTATCAGATGCTTACCATGGGCAGAGCACTGTACTAAACATTTGGGAGAGTAAAATACAATGAAGTTCAGTTGCATCAGCCAACACCTACTCTTCAGCACATGGGGACATAAGGTATTATGCACAACATAAAAAAAATTCAGGATAAAAAGTTCTTTATCCTGAATTTTTGCACCACCTCCTGCTTTAGACTCGGAGCTCATTGTGGGCAGGGAATATGTGTTCCATCTATGTCATATTGTACTCTCCCAATACTTGCACACAGTAAGCACTCAATAAATGCAGTTGATAGATTGATTTATCTTTGTTCTTTCTTCCTCCCACTTCCACTGTCTGTCTCCCCCATTAAGCTGTAAGGTTCTTGCCAGTAGGGAACATATGACTAGCTACTGATGGATCCCAAACGCTTTGTACAATTCCTATCACTCGGTAGGTGCTCGGTAAATATCACACCTGTGCTTTGCCCCTCACTCATCACTGGACCTTGAAGATGCCTATTCAGCTACCCAAGTTTGGGGAGGGAAGTGGTGGCTACTAGACAGGGCTGGGGAGTGGCCAGATGACAGGGCTTCTGGGTACCAGTGGGGAGGTGGGGAGAGTAATAATAATGATGGATTTGTTAAGTACTTACTATATTCCAAGCACTGTGCTAAGCCCTGGGGTAGACACAAGATAGATAGGTCACAGTCTCTGTTCCCATATGGGTCTCACATTTGAATGAAAGAGATGAAATTAAGATTAATGAGTGGATATCAGTCTTGAAGTGTCAACAGTGAGCATGAAATGCACTCAAGGGAGAAAAAATTGTTCTAATTTTCAGTTGGGGAGGGACAGAGGTATGGTAGAAAGGGAGGATAAAGAAGCTTGTGCCAACCAAACTATTCTTCCTGTCCTTTATTCTTGCAGAATGGGATGCCCTGCCTATATCACCTTACAGGGAGGTCTTTGCCAAGACAGCTAATGACATCACCCATGTGGACATAGACTGTAAGCTTGTTGTGAGCAGGGAATGCTTCTGTTATTATATTGTACTCTCTGAAGTGCTTAGTACATACTCTGCACATAGTGCTCAGAAAATAAGATTGACTGACTGACATAGTGTTGCTGGCCAATTCCCATTTCCCACATGGAGTTTGTGCTTTTGTAGAATCACGGATGTGGAAATTTGTGGGACTGCAAGCTTCATCCCTGTCTAGGAGGGTGAATTCAAAATGGAATGGAGAAATGGAGACGATATTAAGTGAGAGGCTCAAACCTATTTCCCTACCCGTAGCACTACTGCCTCAGTCCAAATGTATTACCAGCTTCTCCCAATGCCACTCTCCTTTTCTTTTTCTTGCAGATCAGTGCTTGCCACTTTACGTGGTCTGGTTGGATGTTTTTTTCCTGAAATGGCACAGAGAGTCAAGCTCTGAGGGCTTTTCAAAGCCAGTGAAGATGATTTACCACTCCTACACCATTGGTTTGACTCTTTGGGGGAAATGGAATATGATGAAACACAAAGAAACATCTTTTCCCAGAGGTGGGTTCCGTTTCTTTAACAATTTATAAAACTCAAAAAGTAAAATATGACTATGTGGGGACCAGCATTATATTTCAATGACTTTCCCAGCTGCCTATCTTCTGCATTTATTCTATAGCATACGTTCATGGTGTAGAAAATCTCATTAGCCCTCATACAGCAAAGCTAAAACATTTGGAAATGATCCCTGGTATTTAACCTGGGCCTCAATACATTACCCTTTTTATATATGTATGTGTGTGGGGTGGGAGCGGGGTGAAGGAATAGTTAGAGCACTCTTGTTTTTCTTGTGACTCTCAGGATTGGCCTCAAACAGGCTTCTACTGACACACATATAAACTGATTTCAAATGCAGGGTACCGGATCAACCCAATGAATTTGGTATCTGTGAAGAGCTTTTGGATTGTGTTGTCCTGCCTTGGGCTTTTACAATCCCACCTTTTAGTCAGTTGCATTCTCCTTTTTAATTAAGTAAATCTTGATTGCCTCACTGCCGATGTTTCTACCTATGAAACAAGCTTATTCAGAATGGCGAGGACACCTTCATTTCCATAAAGAAAGTGCAAAGTAAGTAAGGATAGTAAGGATTCTCTTTGTCCCTAAGGATTAAATTGCAACCAAAGGAACTCATTCTTTTTTTATGGTATGTAAGCACTTACTTTGTGCCAGGTACTGTACTAAGTGCTGGGTTGGACACAGTCCGTGTCACAGATGGAGTTCACGGTCTTAATCCCCATTTTACAGATGGGATAACTGAATACAGAGGAGTTAAGTGTCCAAGGTCACACAGCAGAAAAGTGGTTGAGGCAGGATACTGACTCCCAGGCTAGTGCTCTTTCCAGTAGGCCGCTGTAGTTGATGGAATAACTGTGAACTTGTCTTGTGTAGAATGAGAGGCTTCTTTCAGGTACAACGGTGTGGATGAGACAGTCATTCCACCACACATTTCAGTATTCCTCCCAATTTTCTGCCACGAACCCCTTTCAGTTTTCACTTTCTTGTCGTCACCTCACAGCCAGAGCTTCTCGCCATTCCCAATAGGTTTAGCTACTTTTGTATTTCCTCCTTCTATCGTTCTGTTCCATCAGTTTGCTTCCAGACCCTGTCTCTTTCCTCTCAGAACATCCACTCCTGGACCTCTCTTCAACAGTTCCTCCTCCCCCTCCAACCCTGGAGTCCAGGATCCTCTACCCGGGCATGAACTGCGACATTCCCCAGGGGCCTCTGTTGAGAAATGCAGACTTGTTGCATTGTTTATGTGCAGAAGCCAGCCTCTGGGGTTTTGACATATGGCCCTCTGTGTTTAGGAATCAAATATCAAGCAAGGGCTGCTTTTGAATTTTGGAACATGAGGCAAAGGGTATAATCCCTCTCCTTCAGGGATTATGCACTTGAAAAAAGGGGAACACTCTACCATAAATGGATCAGAGTTTCAATTGCTAAAAAGAGGGGGAAGGAGCCTCTGCCTGGAAAGTTGAGATCAGAGGCAGGTGGTGAGCCGTGAAGTCAAGAAAGTGCTATGGAGCCCGAGGTGGTGGATGGAAGAACCTTGAAGATAGGGAAGAGGATCCTCGCAGATGCTCCAGGGAGGAGCTTTCCTGAGAAGGAGCAGGTGATGCCCTCTAGAAGGGGCTCATTGTCTGGAAAAGAATGGGGAGTTGAGGCAGAAAGGCAGCAGGTAGCCCGAACTGCCAACGGGGTGTTGCTGTTCCCACAGCAGGTGGACTGAGCAGATGGAAGAGATCACTGCATATGCAACAGGTGGACGGAGAAGAAAAAGCGTTCAGAGAGCTAGCGAACGGCCCCTTCTTAAGCCCCCTTCTTATTTATCACAGGGAGGAATGCATTGTTCTGGAAATCTGAGTGCTAGAATGTTGACTTTGTCTTTCGGGCTCTTGATCAGCTTTCCAAAGGAACTGCCCAGAGAGGGTGTGATGGTATTCACTGTTTTAGCACTCATTTCTGTTCCTGCGGGCGTGAAATGGCCAGAGGAAACTGAAGATGATTGAGGTACTGAAAGGAAATGTAAAAGAGCAGGAGGTGAAGGGATCAAATCTTCTTGCTCTCATTGGTGAAGTCCAAAGTGTTTGAATGGAACCAGAAAGATGCTTCAGCTTTAAGAAATTTCTCAGGGATCCATAGTCCAGTGCAAAAAAATACTGATTCAGAATTTATATGACAGAGGCCTATACTAATCAGAGTGTATACATTACTTTCCTGCCAGAGAAAGAGTTTATGGTCTCATTGTCTATTTCTCCAGTTTGTGTCCCCGCATATGCAATAGGGAAATTCTTTCTTAATCAGAGAATCCTAGTGCTTCATAGGGCAGTGAGGTCGGTTTCCTGCTTGTATAGATCTCTATACCTTCACCACCATCATAGTCATCATCCTCATCTTCGCTAAAAGCTCACCAGGTATTGGGCACTGTCGGAGGAGCTAAGGGGAGTTTCATAGGAAGGGCAAAACAATCTGTTAGATACAGGACGTGAAAATACAAAGATATACATATGGACCTAAGTGGTGTGGGGCTGAGAGATGGGAAGCACGTAGAGAGCAAGTCAGGGCAACTCAGAAGGGAGTAGGAGATGAGGAAACGTGGGGCTTAGTCGGGGAAGGCCTTTTGGAGGAGGTGAGCCTTTAATAAGACTTTGAAGGCGGGGAGAGTGATTGTGGGATTTGAGGAGGGAGGGTGTTCCAGGACAGGGGCAGGACGTGGGCCAGGAGTCGGCGGCGAGATGGGCAAGATGGAGGCAGTACAGTGCTCTGCACACAGTAAGCACCCGATAAATATGACCGAATGATTGAATCAGTAAAGGGTAAGTTTCACAAAACAATTAGGACTATAAGAGCTGACTGGATGACCCTGGGCAAAATTCTTAACTTCCCTGTGCCTCGGTTTCCTCGTCTGTAAAATGGAGATTAAGTATGTGCTCTCCTTTCCTTTTAGACTGTGGATCCTCTCCTGGGGGGCTGATGGTATTGTATAATAATCATAATTGTGGTATTTGTTAAGCACTTACTGTGTGCCAAACACCACACTAAGGGTAGATACAAGATAGGTCTGACACAGTCCCTGTCCCTCATCTATCCTGGTGCTTAGGAGAGTGGTTGGCACACAGTTAGCCCTTAGGAAATACCACCACAGTCCTCCGGGCCGCTGTGGTAAACAGCATGACGAGGATTGGGTGGGTAGCTTTGGGAGGCTTTCCTCAAGGTGGTTGGTGGTAGCAGAGTTTGAGAAGGCTGATCCAAGTGCTTATAATGATAATAATGATGGTATTTGTTAAATGCTTTCTATGGGTCCAACACTGTTATCAGTGTTGGGATAAATAGAAGTTAATTAGGTTCGTCACAGTCCCCGTACTACATGGGTTTCACAGTCAAAGTAGGAGGGAGAACAGGAGAACCAAGGCACAGAGAAGTGAAGTGACTTGACCAAGGTCACAAGCATTTGGCAGAGCTGGGATGAGAACCCAGATCTCTGACTTCCAGACCCGGGTCTATCCACTAGTCAATGCTGCTTCCCCAGACCAGTGGCCCATCCAGGCTAGTGTTCTGTTGGAGGGTGGCGACTGGATGCTCGGGGGGAAGAGTGGAATGGGGCCCTCCCCAACACCCATCCTCCTAATTGTGGATGGACCATCAGACACTTCTAATATTTTTTCCCTTTAAACCCCTGGTAGCTCATTATGGGCCTCTCATCTGTGAAAGGAACTGAACCCTTGGTGAACTACTGATGTTTCTCAATTGCAGGTGCTCTTGAGGGAACATATTCCACGTTTACCAGCCAGTGAGTTAAAAGATCCAACCACTCTCCTCCTCCTCCTCTTCCTCATCATCATCGAGCACCTATTTTGGGCCCAGAGCTTCCACCTCAGCCCACTGACGCACTTTGCCGTTGCCATCTAACATGCCCAGGAGGTAAGAAGTAATATTTTCCATGGTGAAGATAAGGTAACACGCCTAGAGAGAAGTTTTACCGAAGGTGAGTCAGTGAGACTAGAATGCAGGGCAGGTACAGAACAGGTTGAGGCGGTGCCAGCCACTTGACACATTAGCATTCCTCCCCTTTGAAGTGAGCTTGTATGGTTTAGGCATTTACTTGCCCAGAGGCAGGAGGATGGACCAGATGACCTCTTGAGGGCCCTCTGGTCTCTATAATTCTATAAGAGCCTGAGAGTCTAGATCTCTTTCTTAAAATTGTCCCCTTTGCGGGTCTCTAGTCAGAACATACTTGTATAGGTCCGAATTGAGGTAAACAATGCATGATATTTAGTAGATTTTTTCATTCGGTATGTGCCTTTCTTGGTTATGCAGGCAGGGTGAATTGGGTGTGTTTTTCCTGTTGAGATCAACAGACATAATTCAAACCCTTTCAATAGTGAAGCATTTGACTGGACCAGTGGTAATGAACCCCTTGTGTTAACGTAGCAGTGAACCGGGATATGTAGAGTGGAATTTAAGCAATAGATGTACCCTAAGAGGGAGTGATTGAAAACCAGACTGTCTTTTATCAGAAAGGAGTAGGAGATGTGGTGGAGGGATTAGACACTAGTGCATAAATGTCACATGATTAAAAACAGAGCAATGAGGACAGTCACATGTTCTCCTAATACTGTAAGTCCCCTTTTAACCATTGAGTAAAAGGGGCAGCTCTTCTAGGTTTGAGGTCATCGTTGAACCATCCAGGAACACACCCAGCCATTGTGGAGGTGTCTCAGCCATCCCCAGAGCACTTTTATGTCCTCTCTGGGAATGTAGTTCCCTCAGTACCACTGCTGTGGTTTAAAAGGAATCCCAGAAGTGTAAAGATGGAGTGCGGCCCCAGAGCAAGGCAGGGCAAATGTTGGGGGAAGGTGGTCACTCCTTATCACTACTTCCACTGCTCTGAGCCTTCCAGAACCATACTCTGTTCTGGGGACATTTTATGCGCTATCAAAGTGTTCTGGGCTTGCCTCCTTCCCCCGCGGAGGCCAGTGTAGAGCAGCGAGCCAGGCTTTGCTTTGTTGCAGTTGATCTTGAAGTGGAAGAGAAGCAGCGTGGCCTAGTGGATAGAGAACAGGCCTGGGAGTCACAAGGACCTACGTTCTAATCACGGCTCCACCACTTTTATACTGTGTGATTTGGGGCAAGTCGCTTCACTTCTATGTGCCTCAGTTACCTCATCTGTAAAATGGGGATAAAGACTGGGAGCCTCATGTGGGTCATGAACTTTGTCCAGCTTGATGAGCTTGTAACTATTCCAGTGCTTAGTTCAGTGCCTGGCACATAATAAGCACTTATTAAATACTATGAAATGGGAAAAATAATTTTTGGTAACTGAATGCCTGAATGAAGGGAGAAAATGAGAGAGACAAATCACACAGGCCCCGATTTCCAAATCTGTGTGTGGGGCTTCCTATGGTGGTTTGGCTTCAGTGGGGAGGAAGGATGAGGAGACCTTGGGTTTGGGATGGTCCTAAAACATCCAGGCAAAAAAACTGCAAGAGGTGGAAAGTCCACCAGTGAAATTTCAGGAAGGGTCCAGGTGTGGAAAGGTAAATCTAAAAGTCAGAAGAGTAGAGGGGTAACTAAGACTGAGTAGATGATGAAGAGAGAAATGAGAGGGGACTCTGGGGGCGGTAACTAATGACCACCCACATTAAGCAGGGCATGGCCATCAGGAGCCTTTAAAGGAGACGTCGATGGGTGTTCTGAGAACCAAGGAACTACTAGGCCTGAAACCCCACAGTCAGAGAAGGTCAAGGAAAATTAGAAAAGAGAATTTCTCTGAGTCTTTCCCATTAGGAGATCCCTGAATAACAGTAAATACATTCTCATGGCCACCACATTAGAAACCTAGGCAGAGTCTGTAAGATATGGGAAAAGCCCCAACCATTTGAAATTAACTTCTTGAAAGCAGTGAAGAACTAGGCTCCAGCCCGGTGGATAAAAATAGAACTGTTTTGATCAACAAGCTGAGCGACTCCTGAAACAGCCAGGAATAAAGTACTTGGCCACCTTCTTGGTAGCATCAGTTTTACCTTTCTCTCGGCAGGTTGGGACATTAAAGCACTATAAATACATACTACGTAGCATTCAGATAGCTTTCCCATTGAGACCACTCTGTTTGATTTGGGTTGCTTCAGGGATACCGATAGTACATCTCTCCCCAAACAAGACAAACCACATAATAAACATTTCTACCTCTGGGCACTACAAAAACAAATTAGATTACTTTTATCAAATCATTTATTCTTCCAAGTTGAGTTTGTATTATTGTACTTCACTTGACAGCCAAAGGAGAAAACAACAATCAAACACTTCACGTCCCTCTGGGCAATAAATTCCCCCAGTCCTCTCTCTAGTGAAGAAGTGTGGAACTTGTATTTTCTTCATTGACCTGCGAGAGAAATACAGTCACAGAAGCTTAACCCTAGTGAGGGGATGAATGGATATATAAGAATAATTAAATAGGAATGGCTTGGCGTGAACGTTCAGAAATGTGAATCTTCATTTCCATCCTCGAGGTTTTTGTGGCTTCTCTATCAGCCCAGTCCGTCTCCTACATGATGTCTATCAGGCTGGAGTTTCTGAGGTTGTGGTATTCCAGCAGTTCACTGCTTCATTGCATTGTCTGCAACTGCACTTCGTTATGTCTTTAAATTGTTACTAAGGCCTCTCAGCTTCTGGGAGTCTCTTTTTAAAGCCCCCTGCAACTGCTACTTGGGTCTACTGCACAATCTCTTCTCTCAAGTCCAGCCTTTAGGAGGGGAGGGAATGTGTCTGTTTATTGCTATACTGTAATAATAATAATAATGACGACATTTAAGTGCTTACTATTGCAAAACACTGTTCTAAGCACTAGGGAGGATACAAAGAGATCAGGTTATCCCACGTGGAGCTCTCAGTTTTAAGCCCCATTTTACAGATGAGGGAACTGAGGCAGAGAGAAGTGAAGTGACTTGCCCAAAGTCACATAGCTGACAGGTGGCTGAGCCGGCATTTGAAACCATGACCTCTGACTCCCAAGCCCATGCTCTCCCAAGTGCTTAGTACAGTGTGGCTCAGTGGAAAGAGCCTGGGCTTGGGAGTCAGAGTTCATGGGTTCGAATCCTGGCTCTGCCACTTGTCAGCTGTGTGACTGTGGGCAAGTCACTTAACTTCTCTGTGCCTCAGTTGCCTCATCTGTAAGATGGGGATTAAGACTGTGAGCCTCACGTGGGACAACCTGATTACCCTGTATCTACCCCAGTGCTTAGAACAGTGCTCTGCACATAGTAAGCGCTTAAATACCAACATTATTATTATTATTGCAGTGCTGTGCACACAGTAAGCATTCAATAAATGTGATCAAATAAAGGAGTTGACTGCTATGAGTGTTGCCTGAATGCTGATGAGCTGCCTTTCAGGACCCCGTTGACGGGAGTCTTGTCCTGCCATTTGATGTTGAGTGGTGTTTGCATGTGTCGCTGGTGAAACGGATTTGGAAGCTGTGTGTGAGGCTACCTCTCTCTGAACCAAAGGCTTGGCAAAGGTCAGAATGCCAAGAGTCTGGGACAAAAATGGGGAAAGCCCTTTTGTGGGACAAATCATGAATCCAACAAGGGTCTACTATTACAAAGAATGCGAGAGGGAATTTTGGTCTCATGGATCTTTTCGCACCATCAGTTGAGTCATCTTTGAAAATGAAGGGCAGACAGACAAATCCAACAATCACCTATATTTATTAAACACTTACTGTGTGTAAAGCACTGTACTGAGCACATGGCAGAGTACAATAGGGTCAATAGATGTGTTCTCTGCCCACAAGGAGCTTTCAGACCTTAAAATAAATTATCCATATGTGCGGTGGGTCTGAGGGTGGGATGAATACAAATGCTTCAAGGGTACAGGTACTAGGACACAGACAATGCAGAAGGGAGAGGGAGTAAGTAGGGGAAATGAGGGCTTAGTCTGGGGAAGCCTCTTGGAGGGGGTGTGCCTTCAATAAGGTTGGAAGGTGGGGAGAGTGATCATCTGTCAGATACGAGCAGGGAGGGATTTCCAGGCCAGAGGTAGGATGTGGGTGAGAGTTTGGCAGTGAGTTGGATGAGATCAAGGAACAGTGAGTTGGGCATTAGAGAAGCCAAGTGTGCAGGCTAGGTCGTAGTAGGAAATCAGAGAGGTAAGGTAGAGGGGAGGTGAGCAGATTGAGTGCTTTAATACCAATTACAAGAAGTTTCTGAATTTTGCAGAATTGGATGGAAAACTACTGCAGGTTCTTGAGGAGTCTTCATCCAGGCAGGCTTGCATGTGGTCACAGATCCTGTGCCAAGTTCCATGTAACTGAATTGATGACTGGGTTCAGACCACGTTAGGGCAGGGGCCAGAGAGGTTGCCCACTTGGGTACTGGTGGCGAGGGCCCCTGGCTCTCTTCTTTCTAAAGCTATACTTCGTAATGTTGCTCCCTGGTCACCTTGCAGTCTGGAGGTTGTCTGAGAAGGGCAGTTGGATGCACAAGGAGCAGAGGGGGAAGCAAAGGAGATAGGAATAGCGTTCACCCCTGGAGAAGAGTCCTTTTTTCCTTTTCCACAGTGCCTCCGCCAGCCTGCCCACTTTCATATGGCTGATTTCATAGTCCTTTCCCTCAGACAGCCAGACTCCCAACCGTTATCTGGTTCTGTCAGACATGGTTCAGTCTTCTTTTATTTTATTTCTGATTCCACCAAAGGGCCCTTTCCTCCCATCTGGAAAACACCAGGTTTTTATCAGGAGCATGTGGAGCTCTGTGTAAAACTCTTCAGCCTAGAATCCTGTTTATCAGTCTTAGTCCCGACCTCTTTCATTCCTCCCTTCTTTTCGGGATGTCAGACGTATCTCTTACTGCAGAGCTCACCACAGTATGTAGAGTATTTTGAGATAGTCATAAAAAAATTCCAGAGCCAAGAAAAGAGTAGATGACATGGATGGTGAATGTTTTCAGGAGACTGGTTAGATGCCACTACAAACCTGTAACTGTAAATGAGTGAGATGAGTTGGCAAGGATAAATCTTAACCAAATAGGGGCAGAAAAAACAGAAGGGTCATCAGTCAGATCCCAAGTTGGACAAGAAGAAATATTTGCAACATCTTGTGGTTGGAGTCTGTGAAAACATTGCAGAGTTTGCATTTTTTTAGTTGATGGAGTACACTGGATGAGACATCCTCATCTTTGTATAAAGCAACCACATTAAAAAATAAAGTTCCAGGGAGCTTTGAAATTATCTCTGTCAGCTGGGAGTAATAATGAAAAAGGAACATGGTGTCTGGGAAGAAACCAGACTCATTGTGTGTGTCTGGCATTTTGATAAGACATTTACCACTAAGCTGATTTCAAAAATCACCTCTTCCTCTGTTTGTGCCAGATTTCTTAATCTTAAAAAAAAATATATGTTCTGTTTTGTAGGGTACCCTTTTGGGGGAATAACTTCCTTCCAGAAGTGGGCAGGGAATGTGTTTATTGTTATAGTGTACTCTCCCAAGTGCTTTGCACACAATAAGTGCTCAATAAATACGATTGAATGAATGAATGAATTCTAGAAGCTCAAAACTTTGTTTTATCATTTCACATCTCCAGTCATTCTCCAGCTAATATTTTTCACCTGGCCATGAATTGCTTAGCTCTCGCAGAAGCTCAAATTGATAGCTGTTGCTCAAAGATCCCATAGTTTGTGTGGGTCTAGTGATGCTTTGTAAGGATGAATCCATATCAGAATGGCCAACCTTCACTACCCAAGTGCTATTAGGATTAGGGACTACGTATATGCAAACCATTCAAAACTAAACTCGTAGGATTTCACCCACTCAGTGTGGTTTCTTAAGTGGCCAGGGCTATACAACTGGCTGAGACGGCCCCTTACCATCACTTTGGCAATATGCAAGGACTGGCAGGCTGAATTTGAAGCAGTGTCAAAAAAGAGACTAGAAAGTAGGTCCCCCCGTGGAAAGGTAAATGCAGCCAGACTTCAGGGCTGTTAAAAGGAAGTGAAAAACCACAGAGGAGCGCTCAATAATGGACATTCTGCCACATCTCCTCAGGTGAAAGACCTTTGATACCAATGTTTTTGAGGAATCCTACTCCCTTGCCCTTGGGCCTAGAATTAGACAATTCCAGGTCCTGGTTTTGTAGGAAAAAAAATTATGTTTGGAGCAAATTAAAGGCTAATTCTTTTGGAGATGAATAGATACAGGATCCCCCGGGGCAGAGTAGAAAGCTTAATCTCAGTTCAGTGGTGGGCTTCACCCCTGAGAATTCTGAAGGGAATAGAGAAGTGAAAGGAAGTTAGGACTGGGGCAGAAAGGGCTCCGTTAAGGAAAAAGTGTAGCGATTAACTAATTAAAATACAGAAAGGAAATTTGTCCTTTTTTTCATCCTTCCGCTTCCAGGCAACTCAATTTCTCTTTCCTGTCCTATCTGTAATTGATTTTAGTATCTGTCTTCCTCATTACATTGTAAGATTCTTGAGGTCAGAAGCCCACTGTGGTCAGGGAACATGTCTATCAATTACGTTATATTGTACTCTCACAAGCACACAATAAGCATTTAATAAAAACTATTGATTGATCATGTCTACTATTTCAATTGTTACTCTCCCAAGCCCTTAATAGAGTTCTCTGCACACAGTTGGTGCTCATTAAACGAGGCCGATTGATTCATCCATATATTTTCTTGCTTTTTTAGCTTGAAAGAGGTAATTGTTTCCTTTACAGATTTCAGACAATAGAGGGAGAATACTTTTGCTTCCTCATGACCTTATTCTAGCAAGAATTATTCAAGTCTGATAGTTTCATATTTTCACATATCCAGAGCAGTCCAATTCTAGGGCAAGCCGCATCTGTATCTAAGAGGCACTTTCCTGGAAGAATCAAGTCACAAGATAAATTGACGTTTTGAGATGGCATATTAATGAGCTAAGAGCAGCTTTTCAGACATGTGCCCAGATTTAGTTCAGGACTTCGCTTAGTGAAGTTTTTAATCATCATGTTGCCTCCAAGTGAGTTTTATAGTCACGCGTTTTTATTCCACATAAGGTCTGGGTCATTTCCCACTGGTTCACATAAATTATACTCGATCTAAAAGGCCTACCCTAATTATACACACAGCCCAGGAAATCGGCAAAGGAAAGTATGCTCCTCTCATTTGACAGTGAATTTGACTGAAAGAGCAAAGCCAGAGGATAGCTTTTGCTTCAGTCCAATCGAGACACAAATCTGGACTTTTCTCCTTTATTTGAGCTCAATGTTCCAAATCTGTATTAAAATAGGCTGATTTACATGGAAAATCATCACAGAAATCACTATGGACGTCGCTCAGTGCATTTCATGGCTCCTAAGATACCTAATAGGCTTTCAGTGTATTTAAGAACTAGTAGGGAGAATTTGCATGGTTCTATGAGCAATCCTTATTTTGTCATTTGAGGGTGAAGCAGAAGTGAAGGGAAAAAAATCCCAAACATTCAAATACTAGCGTTTACCTAATTCCTGACAGTTCTGTCCTAAGGGATTTACCTAGGAAAACCCACCAAAGTCCAACCCCCATCTCATCAGGTTTTTGTGTGAATGTGTATATAGGTTTGGAACAGCCACAACCAGGGAGATGCCTGCTGGAGCTGTGCCCTCTGAGGTTCAGTTTTTTGACTGGAAAGATGCCTAGGCTATCTTGCAAGGTGGGCTGGGTGAGCAGAAATGCTGAGAACAACTGGCTAACTTGGAAGGCAAAGGCCACAGCAGATTTTGAGGTGCCTACCCTGCTAGGGTTATGGCATCATGCTCTGCCTCGGCACTGGGCTGTGCTCACTTTGGCCATAAATACAGTGTAATTTAAAATTATTATGTTCCCCCGATTAGTCGCTTGGTGCATCAGCTGTGGGGTCTTGACCAGCAAGGATGAGAGAATTCAAGTGCAAGACACTAGTATTAGACTTAATTCCTTTGGACAGCTTTCAAGTCTCAAATCCTTCTTGAATGGACTCATTATCATTTACTGTGGGAAACTCTTATCTGAGGAAGTTTTATCTCTCCCTGGCCACTATAACAGTGGTTTGGGCTAGATTCTGCTCTCAACAGTCTCTAGTCAGTTCCAGCTCTCCTGAGTGGGTTGCTATCTTGCTCTAGGTTCAGATATCTAGAATTCATGTAACCAGAATTCTTTTTCTCCCACATCAATCAATCAGTGGTATTTTTTGAGCACTTGCCGTGGGCAGAGCACTCTTCTGTTTGGGAGAGTACATTACAACAGAATTGGTACACATGTTCCCTGTCCACAAGGAGTTTACAGTGTAGAGGACCACATCTTCTCTTAATGGATGTTAAACAATTTGTGGAGCCTTTTTTCTTAAACTCTGGAGTCCACATCTTCCACCATAATGGATGTATGGTCTATGAACTCACCGATCTTCTATATGTCCTTTAGGAAAAGCAACGTGGCCTAGTGGAAAGAACACGGGCCTGGAAGTCAGAAGACATGGGTTCTAATCCCGACTCTGCCATATGTCAGCTATGTGACCTTGGGCAAGTCACTTACCTTCTCTGTAACTCAGTTATCTCATCTGTAAAATGGGGATTGAGATGGTGAGCCCCATGTGAGACAGGGATTGTGTCCAACCTGATTAACTTGTATCTACCCCAGTGCTTAGAATGGTGCTTGGCACAGAGTAAGTGCTTAACAAATACCACAATTATTATTATTCATTATGAAGACTTTAAATGATTAATTATCTATAACATTAATAACTCAAGTACGAAAGGGGATTTTTAGAGCTCCTTAAGCAGAATCATTTGCTTCTCCAGTAGAACTACACTTCAACCAACCTAGACAGAGTTTGTTTATTAGAGTGAAATGTTCTAAACTGTAGGTTTGGAACACGATTGTAATAGCCTTGTGTGGGAAATTTTGGCATTGAGAACTTTGACCCTGGGACCAAACAATAGTCCAACTATCGCCTAGAAAAAGGTAGTGAAGACTGGCAGAAAGGGACAAAATTGAGCTGGGAGGCAGAGGAAGATATCAGATTTGGCATCTGACCGAATATGGGGGTGGAAAGACAGAGGTGGATGATTAAGAAGATGTTGAAGGTTTTTTGTGTTGAGGAAAAGGCAAGACTGCAATCAGTGATGTCCATTCATTTATTCATTCAGTAATATTTGTTGAGTGCCAAGTGTGTCCAGAGTGGTGAGCTAAGGTGTGTGGGAAGAGATGTGGTTCCTGCCTTTGAGGTGCTTACAATCTAACAGGAGTGGTAGAGACATAAAGTATCTCTCAAGAGGTTTCCCAAGTGCTTAGAGGGGTGCATTGCACCCAGTGAATACTTAATAAATGCTGCTGCTGCTGCTGCTAATACTAAAGAGGGAATAGTCAGGGGAGGAGAAAGATTTGGAGGCATCTGTATCCAGGAAAAGCTGTATCACCACATGAAAACCCTGTAGGAATGGATTTAGATGGGAAGAATAGAGAGGCCCAGGGAGTAGCCTTGGAGACTCGAGGATTAACGGAGTTGAAGAAAACCAAGCTAAATAGGATGTCCAGATGTTCAGCGTGCTTGATTGGGACTGGATTGAATATCAGGAGATCTAGGAAAATGAAGATCAGTCAGTCATTAGTATTTATTGAGCGTTTACTGGGTGCAGAGCACTGTCATAAGTGCTTTGGAGAGTACAATGTCAATAAACAGACGCATTCCCTATGGGAGAAGATGAAGTGGAAACTTTTAATTTTGCTATAACTTTGAATGCCGTAAGGGTAAGTCCCACAGAGTCATGAAGTCAGTGACTGGTTTGTTTGAAAGTAGATGCAAATTTAATATGGTGATGGTGTTTATTGAGTACCCCCCGGGTTCAGAGCACTCTACTAAACACTTGGGAAAAGTATAACAGAAGCATGAGATGGTGAGCTTGGATACTAGCTGAATTTCCATGCACCCTCCCCTACCCACCCCCTTTGAAGTCACCCCTTGCCAACCAGTACCCTGATCATTCTCTTGGCCTGAGTGGAGGATGTATTTGGACCTTGGAAGGCTCTTAACGTTAGGCCCTCCCTCTGGGCCTTCCTTACGCTTAGAGTGATTCTTGTTCATTGAAGAGTAAGTCACTGGAGAGAGGAAAAAAAAAAGACAAAGAATACTTGTCTTGGGGTTGTCTGTGTTCTGCAGGCTTCAAAGGCTGGGTCCTTAGACTGGGTTAACACCTCGTCCCTAGAGAAAAAAAGAGATAAAAATAAAGATCTGAGCACTATTGTTCCGGCAAGGTAAAATTAGAAGCTGTTTTTTAAACAGCTCTCATTCAGGAGTACTATTGTTGGAACTTGTTCACTCGGTGAAGTGTGCTGCATAATGTTACACAGTATGTATTCCAACCCCTGTACTCTTTGGTGCTGGCCTTTCAGAGCCAAGAATGTGCCACATAAATCGAAGCAGCTATTAAAAACCAGCATAAAAATCCCTGTTTGGTCGGTGCTTAGTTACAAAGTCAAGGTCAGGGTAGCGATCGGTGTTTATGATCCGGGTCCTGACTGGGCATCAAAAATTGACATTGCAGTTGTCGTTCTCAGTGGAAGAGGGTCTCCGAAGGAGGAAGAAATGTTGGTCACGGCCCTTGGTTTCTCAAAAATCATCATCGTACCAGCATTGATGGCTTGGGGTGAATGGGTTTGGTTGTCTCTGAAGAAAGAGAGTGTGTCTTTAGGCTCCCTTCAGAGGTGACTCAGCAATAATGAAGATGGTGCCTGGCCCTTGAGCTTCTCTGCAGAGTTCTGGACACACAACCTGCAGGGCTGGGTAGTGGTCGATGCAGGAAGTACCTACTATTTGTACATGCAGACACAAAAATGATAGGCATTGGAAAAATACACAGTACAGAGCCCCTGGAATGTCTCCTCTCTGTGGGTGGGATTTGGTTGGAGGCAATCCCCCCTTCCTCTCCTCCCTCAGTCCCCACCCCCGGTTAAAAAAAAAAAATTGTGGATTTGAATCCATTTGTTGACCAAGCAAGAAATGGGCAGTGTTTTTCTTGAGGTTAACTCTCTCTTCGTGAACCAAATAACACCATCATCACTCTATGCTCAGGGGCTTCCTTCTGCATTCTCCTCCTCATCCTTTCTTTTGAAACTCTGAGCAGGGGCAATTAAACTTCAGTTATGGCAACTTTCCTCCTGCTCATCCCATTTAAGGCTGCTAAAAACGATGCTGAAAGAATAAAACAAAAGAACTTCTAAAAGTTAAAAAACAAAAGAATCCCCAGTCTCCCCTGTGAAGATTTAAGGGAAGTGCCAAGCCTTCTATTGTTGACTGTACAGATATTTTGTTGAAAGGAAAGTCACCTAGTTTTATCTCAAGAAGAATTGTGTTTAAGGTGAAATAAGCTATTTCTATAGCTTTTTGAATATGGGGTTTTATCCTGGAATGTGACATAATCTTTAACTTAGGTGGTATGAATACAGTGCTGTCAAAACAAGAAACAAGCTTGCAGTAGTTATGTCAGGGTCTCAAGGAGGGTACCTTATTCTTCCCAAAGAACAACATTCCAGTATCAGAATCAGTGATATTTATTGAGCACCGCTGTTAATGCCCATCTCCCTCGTAGACAGAAAGCTCACTATGGGCAGGGAACATGTCTGCTAATTCTCTTATATTGCACACTCCCAATCACTTAGAAGAGTGTTCTGCACATAGTAAGCATTCAATACCATTGATTGATTGATCACTGAGCACAGGGCACTGTAATAAACACTTGAGGAACATTAGCACCCCAACTTTTATCACCCCTTTAGAAACCTCTTGCATTTATGTATTTATTTACATCCAACCTCACCACTTGTGGATATATCCTTCTTCATCATTTCCGTATTTGGCTTCCACATTAGGATGTAAGCTCCTCATGGGTAGGAAACATCTCTTGTGCTTCTCTTGTACTACTCAAATTCTTAGTCCAGTGCACTGCACCAGTAAGCACTATTGCATTAAGACCCCATAATGATCAGAAATGCCCACTAGGAATGTATTTTAACTTCAGTCATTTCAAAACTCTTCCTTTCACGTCCTTTATTCACCTTCATCTTTGGACTGCGATAGGACTCTAGGTCGTCCGCCCCCTCGAGAGTGTAAGCTTGCTGTGGCCTGGGAACGTGTCTACCAACTCTGTTGCCTTGTACTTTCCCAAGTGGTTAGCATAGCGCTCTGCATGCAGTAAATGCTCCATAAATGCCAATGATTGATTGGAAGTTCCTGCCCTGCTTTATCTGGTAACTTCTCATGTGGTGAAATTTGTCATCATTAGCTGAAAGCAACCAAATGCATTTTGGAACGAATCAGGCCTAATTCTTGAAGAGTGGGCTCCACATTGTGCAGTTACCCAGATAGAGGCCTTGTGTATTTTCTGGGGACTGGGCCACAAACTATCTTAGCTGGTAGGATATGTGATGTTTCCTGCTGTGAGTTGAGGATCATCTGTGATACCTGAGGTTTTAGGAATGTTTCTAAAGATTTATCTAAAACAGTTGCTCCTGCACCAATTTTTCAAGGGGTTGGGGCCACTGACGCTTATATTATAAATTTAAAGAGATGATCTAGAGAAATGCTCAAGTGTAAAAGTGTTGCTCATTTACAAGTGACAAATCTTTCTAATTCAAATAGGCATATATTGGTATTATTCAAATATTAGCCTGGGCAGAGAAGTATAATTTTTGGCACCCAATTACTGATGGATGAGATTCTCGAGTTACAGTTCCTGTGATAATTTAATAAGTGTGAATGCACCCAACTCCTCCACAGCACACATGTGTTTTCACTATGAGCTTGGCTTAGAACACCTATAGGGAATGCTTACCCAATAAGAGTTTATATGCAGCACATCACAGGTTGGAAGAAGCGGAGTGTGCACAGGAGCGCAAGTGTGTGATGACAACACATGCTACACTGCAAATTTTTATGGGGTTTTGTACGAAAGCTACTCTCACATTCTAGAACTAGGTGTTGTTAAACCTCATGAATTAGAGGCTTATGCATGTGACCATTCGGGTGCCCAAAGTTTCTGAGCAGATTTTATCCCTACTTTACTCGCTCCCAACTTTGAAATTCATTTTTTTCCAGGTAGACAAGAGGTTGTAGCCTTGAAAGCGTGATTTCATTCTTTCATTCAATCATATTAATTGAGCACTTACTGTGTGCAGAGCCCTGTACTAAGCACTTGGAAGGTACAATTAGGCATCAGATAGTGACAATCCCTACCCAACAACAGGCTCACAGTCTAGAGAAGCATCATGACTCAGTGGGAAGAGCATGGGCTTAGGAGTCAGAGGTCATGGGTTCTAATCCTGGCTCCACCACCTATCAGCTCTGCGACTTTGGACAAGTCACTTAACTTCTCGGTGCCTCAGTTACCACATCTGTAAAATGGGGATTAAGACTGTGAGCCTCGCGTGGGACAACCTGATTATCCTGTATCTACCCCAGCGCTAGAACAGTGCTCGGCACATAGTAAACACTTAACAAATACCACAATTATTATTATTATTATTAGAAGGGGGAGACAGACAACAAAACAAATAGACAGGCATCAGTACCATCAAAATAGATAAATAGAATTATAGATATATACACATCATTAATAAAATAGAGTAATAAATATGTACAAATATACACAAGGAGGTACACATATACACAAGAAGGGAAGGAGGTAGAGAAGATGGAGGGAGTAAGAGGCGATGGGAAGGGGAGGAGGAGCAGAGGAAAAGGGGGGGGCAGTCTAGGAAGACCTCCAGGAAGAGGTGAGCTCTCAGTAGGGCTTTGAAGAGGGGAAAGAGAGCTAGTTTGGCAGATGTGAGGAGAGAGGGCATTGCAGGCCAGAGTTAGGACATGGGGCAGTTGTCAATGGCGGGACTGGCGAGAACGAGGCACACTGAGGAGGTTAGCGTCAGAGGAGTGGAGTGTGCACGTTGGGCTGAAGATGGAGAGAAGTGAGGTGAGATAAGAGGGGGCAAGGTAATGGAGAGCTTTGAAGCCATGGTTTGAAGATTTAAATATGAAGTTATGGGAATTTTTCTTCAGAGCAGAATTTTGCTTGTTCATTATTTTCTTCATCATCTAAACCAGCTTGAAACATGAAAATATACTGGTAATAATAATGATGGTAATGATGATATTTGTTTAGCGCTATGTGTCAAGAACTGTTCTAAGTGCTGGGGTAGATACAAGGTAATCAGGTTGCCCCACATCGGGCTCACAGACTTAAACCCCATTTCACAGATGAGGTAACTGAGGCACAGAGAAGTTAAGTGACTTACCCAAAGTCACACAGCTGATAAGTGGAGGAGCTGGGATTAGAACCCAAGACCTCTGACTCCCAAGCCTGGGCTATTTCCACTAAGCCAATCTGCTTCCAAGCTGCTTGGTAGAAATTTGAGCTATTTATTGGTTCAATTTTGCTTACAAATCTATTATATTATGAGACTATATAGTCTGCTGAATATTTTTGCTTGAAAAGATGTAAAGAGTGAAACCCAAGAATAGCTAGAGTGCATATGGCCCATGAGTTTGCTGATTTTGTGGTTCACCTGTCTTTTAGCCTGTTCACCAAGGCTTAGCTATCAACCAACTGAGGGTTCCAGAGCAGTCAGCATATTTAAAATGCTTCAGCCAAATTAGGTAAGCCAAATGATAAAATGCTCACAAGGCTAATAGAATTATAGTGCTTTTTATGAAAAGCAGAAGGTTTTTAAAGTGCAAATGAAAATTGGCAGTTGAGCATGGTAACTGTTTGACAGCAGTAATCTGAGTGAGTTTTCATGTGGACTTCCTTAATGGGTTGGTTAGTGTGTGTATTCTCTCCCTTGCTATAAAATTATACCTATATGTAGACATGCATATAGCTGCCCTTCTTTTTTAGAGATTCGCTGCAGTCACTGAGATCTTTTCTATGAATATCAGCATTGCTAAAAAGAACAATACAATAATAATAATGATGGTGATGATGGTATTTGTTAAGCACTTACTATGTACCAAGCACTGCTCTAAGTGCTGGGATATATACAGGTTATCAGGTTGTCCCACGTGGGGCTCACAGTCTTAACCCTCATTTTACAGATGAGGTAACTGAGGCACAGTGAAGTTAAATGACTTGCCCAAAGTCACACAGCTGACAAGTGACGGAGCTGAGATTAGAAACCCATTTCCTCTGACTCCCAAGCCTGGGCTCTTTTCACTAAGCCACGCTGCAATCACCCCCATTGCTTTTTACCCATAAAGATAGTTTTATTTGTTACTATACAGCCAGAACAAAGCTCATCATGGGCAGCCCTCTGCTGAACCAGCTTTAAATTTGGTGAGGCAGACAGTGTTGGGACATCTTTAAGTCCTTCTTCATTTGAGATGAGCTGAGACGCCCAGCTGTCACTGAATAACTGCTGCCTCATCAGCAATTGAATAACCCTATCCAGGGCTGCCTTTTTGCATAGAACATTTAAGGTAGAAAGTGATAATGGTTGGCTGATTGCATTCCAGGACCTCATTGGTTATTATTATTACTATACTTTATGATCCTGCCTTACTATTGATATAAGAAAAGCACTCAGATGGCATCGATGGCACTTTTCTGGAAGTTAGATGTGACATCTGTGTTATGTCCAGCTCTTAGACCGTGTAGAAGGTTGCTCAAAGTAGACTTTCAACTGGGCTTGATTCTGTTACCACATTGGTGCTATATCCTGCCTGTCATCCTCTTACAGACACACTGTCTGCCTGTCCTGGGCAACACAATGTGGTGTGTTGTCGGGCTTCTTCTTTCCACCTTTTACTGGTGGGAGAAACAGATGGCAGCCAAATGGGACATACATTCTGGTTGAGAATGGTAGGTAGGGGAAGATCTAAGAATGGTGTAGGAGCTTCTTTTGCCCTTTTTAGTGTGTGCGTTTTGAATCCATAAAATGATTTTAAATCACTGAAATGCAAGTGAAAGGAAATGGACTTGCCTGTCCATTTGGATCTGTTGCTGTTGTTTTACGTAGTTTACTCAGAGAATATCCCCAAGGAGATCATCTTCCTGCCATGCAGGATAATTTAGGACAAAGTCATAGAAATTCTCCTCCTCCCTTTCCTTTCCTCTCTCCGAGTTCAATGCTAACCAGGGACATCATTGCAGATTGCTCCTCCAGTGAAAATTTACCACAGTGCCCATTTAGGGGAAAGGGCTTTTGAGGTACGCAGTCCCTACTGGCTGATCTCTGGCCCAAGTCTTCCTTACAGTGGCTTCTACTACTGTACTGGCAGGTAGAGAAAGTGGTCCCAGAGGGGAGCAATGAGAGAAGAGTATCCATGGCCTGACTCTGGGGTAAGAATGCTCTGGGCTGGGTTTCTGGGGGAGAGATAGGCCTTTCTCCTTCACAGGTCTCAGCCTTCTCCACATGGCTTGTGATTAGGCTGCCCTCTTTATAATAGGTCAGTAGTGGGAAATCTTGCATCAACTGGGCCGAGGGAATCAGGTTTCAGGTTCATGCCCGATTGGGAGCTTGAGGGCGTCTTCTTGGGTCCTCAAAACACATTATCCCAAAGGCCACTGCCAGACATTCAGCCGGGAAGAAGTATTTGACAGTCACAAGTGACTCGCATTAGAGTCAGCAACTTAGTGGAGCAACCCAGACAGATTCTTGCCTAGGGAATGTAGTGAACTTTCAGTCAATTATTCTTCTTGCTTCAGTTGGCTTTTCAGGGAACGAGCTCAAACCCCATTAGCCCTCATATTTCCCCATTTTTTTAGTTTCAGGATATTTTGTTCATTCTTGTATTTAAAATGCCACCTGGAAGCTCAGTGAAATAAATCTGAATTCTGGATGGTAATAATGGATTAATCGGTGTAGTTCAAAAGTGATTAAGTATTTTCAGTGAATTTTGTTCCGTGAGGTGATGTGTTTTAGGGTATGGTGTTGAAAAAGAGAAAATCTTTTTAAAAAATGTATTTCATGAAGTCTTCTTCATTCATGCTGCTTAATCCCCTTATGCAAGTGCTACATGGGTGGGAAGGGCACATTCAGTCACTGGATACATTCCTCTGCCTGGCAAAGTGGATGATTAAGTGGGCTGGGTGAATGGGTTTTCTGTCTTCATCAGCAGCCTTCCAGGTCAGCTCACTTGCTGGGGTGTATATGTTTGTGTGTTTGTACATATGTATGTACGTATATCATCTACTCTAGAGTTAAAACTCCTCTTCAAAAGTTATTTAAATCTATATGAAACAGGTGTTCCCTTTTCCCGATATGGAACAGTTTCAGAAAATTGTCGACTTCTCCCGATGGCAAGAAACTCTTTCCATTCTTTGTGAGGGATTTCAGACTTTGGGGATTTAGAGCGAATTCCTCACCATTTGCCAAGCAGTTGCTGTGTGGGAAATAAACCCCAAAGGAAACACAGCCCCAGGGTTAATGATATAACAGAGGCAACCTTTATATACTGTAGGGGCTGTTTACAGTTCGTTTTATTATCCAAGCACCTAATCCGCCAAATTTTCCTTCCCCATCAACGTTCTCCAGATGAATCGCCCCTCGGCCCCCTGAGAGTGTCAGTGATTAGGAATATTCCCCCGGCTTACGTGATACAGTCTATCTGGCATTTCCTCCCTTGCATGGCGCTCTTCGGAGTAATTAAACTGTAAGCCACAACATGAAAAAACCTGAACTGAACTGTCAGGCATGTCTGCAGTTCATGGCACCGGTCCTAGTGAAGGCTTTTTAGAAGGGTGCCCTGCCAAGGGGCTTCACCAACTGGCAAGCGGCCAGATCATTCTTAATTCATATAATTTAAACACAGTGGCATGAATGACTAACTGCAAAGTGAATAAAACCGTCTGCGATATAAAGAAAACAGCCGGTGCTGAATTGCAAAATCAAGTGAGATCCGGCCTCTCTGGTGATTGAAACGATCAACCCTTAAAACGCAGACCCGCCTGCTACCTGCCTCACATCTAGCCCGTGGATCGCTCTTGCTCTAAACAGCTCCCGAGATAAAGTTACAGTTCCCCAGAAGGGTAGCAAGCTGCCCTTCACTGCAGAGCCGGGGAAAGCTCGGCTTCAAACCCCCTGAGGGGCTTGGAAGAAGTTGAGGCTGAAGGAAATTCACAGGCACCTTCATGTTAGAGGAGGGTGACTAAGCTCTACACTGATTTTAGGGAGGGCAGTCCACTCCATCTGGGAGGACAGTGAGAGGCTGGGCCTGAAATGTGTAGGTTGTAGGAAATGCAATAATGATCAGCACTGGGTTTGATATAATCAGATCAATCTGTCAATCTTGTCCCTGTTATTTTCTCAATTTGGAGCTAGAGGCTACCTTAAGCAGATGGGGCTAGTGGGTTATATGCTCCTTGATGTCGAACCGGCCCTAAGGCACACTGAATAATCTTTCCTCAAAAGACAATTATGTTGTTAAGGTATTGGACTCCATGGTTTGGCTCCTTTAGCATTTGCTATGCAGTCCTTGGGAAGACACCAGTTCCTTTTTCTTGGACCCAGGTATTATTTCCAAGTTCATGGCAGTTTAGGCACCCTTCCCGACCCATGGGAGTTATTTGGGAATTTACAAAATGATGTCCTTGAACAGACCAAGAATTTGGGACTCTGTGGACTCTCACCAGCGTAAATGTTCTTCCCATCACTAGGACCTTCATGCAAATGGTAGTAAACAGTGAATTGAGTTGTGTTGAAGTGAATTTCCAGTTCCTTCGCAAGGGGAGACATCTTGTGTGGGTAGGTGTAACTGTCCTAGATATTTGGAGATGATGCTCTTGATTGTGAGGTCCTATCCGGGTACGTGTGTGTGGCTAGCCAAACCAGTGTTTTGAGCAACGATCCAGTCTACACTGTGTGCACATAAAGCTAGTTTCCTCATGGGCCGGTGCTTCTGCCACTTTCAGAGGCTGCTGTGTTTGGAGATTACCACTGGGCATCCTTGAACCTCCCCTCCCCTTGATGAGCAGAACCCCTGTCCCAGTGGCTGCCCATCCCTGTTCTGTTGCATTATTTGTGACTGGGTTTCACCGTCTCTTTAGAAGGTTGGCTGTGCCCTCCCTCATTGCATATGCCGCCTTTCAGTTCACTCTTCAGAGAAGCAGCATGGCCTAGTGGAAAGATCATGGGTCGCAGAGGACTTGGGTTCTAATCCTGCTTTGCCATTTGCCTGCTGTGAGAGCTGGGGAAGTCACTTACCTTCTCTGTGCCTCAGTTGGCTCATCTGTAAAATGGGGATTCAATCCCTGTTCTCCCTCCTATTTAGACAGTGGGGCAGGGACTGTTTCCAACATAATTACCTTGCTTGTGTCTACCCCAGTGTTTAGAGCAGTGCTTGCCACTCTAGGTAAGTTAAGTAAGCTCTTAACACACCAAAAAATTATTATTATATTATTATTATTATTACAGTAGCTGCTTAGGGAATTGTTCTGTCATCCATGAGGAGCAAGACCTGTGGCCTAGTGGAAAGAACACAAGCCAGGGAGTCAGAGGACCTGGGTTCTAATCCTGACTCTGCCACTTGCACGAGTCACTTAACTTCTCCGGGCCTCAGTTTCCTCATCTGTAAATTGGAAGTTCGATGCCTGTTCTCCCTCATACTTAGAATGTGAGTCCCATGTGGGACAGGGACTATGTCAGACCTGATTAACTTGTATCTACCCCAGTGCTTAGGACAGTGCTTGACACATACTAAGAGTTACAAATACCATAATTATTTATTCTCCTCATATCTCTGGGCCCAGGTATATTCCAGTGCTCTGAGAATGCCCCAGTGCTGGTGAGCTGATGACACACCATTTACATTGTTGAGATCCTGTGTTCACTATCAGAGGTGTAGGAAATTTGGTGTAAAGCAGGACCAGAACTGAATTAAAGGACTCCTGATGAGTTTAAAACGTTTTGCAAGTCACTGAAGCAGCTGTTCTCGTTTCATGACATGAGCCTGGATTGCAGTTCTGTACATCTTAGATCATAGAAAGGGTGCACATTTTCTGTGGATTGTCTTTGATCTCATTAAGTCATCACAATCCTTTTTACTTTTAGAGAGCTGGCGCCTGAAATTTGAAACAAAAATGGATATTCTTGGTCTGTCCAGGGCTTCCTGTAGGGGTTTCTGTGCCTGAGTCAGTGAGACAGATTTTTACATTGGACTGCTCTTGGTTTACATTATTTCCATGGGATATCACAACTTTAGGCTCATGATAGCAGGAGAGGAGAGCAACAGTCTGCAAAATGATGGCCGATGTATTTTATTAGTCCAGTGCCTTGAAACTCCATTCATATTACTTACTCCATAAGTAAATATAGGTAGATACGTCACCCAACCGGGACTGAAACTTTTGAGTGGAAATGTTTGCATATCTAATGGCAGACTGGAGGCTATCATCATCTAATAAGAACATATGTAGTGTGTTTAATTGGAAATATCAAAGAAGGATGAATTAGTGTGAATTTTTCTTCAGTGATTCAGGAGTTAACCTCTTTCTGAGATTGTGTGCTTCAAAGAAGAGCAGTATTATGAAGGGAGCTCACTTGGCTTAAAGATATGTACACAGGGGCATGGCGTGTGAAAAGCTCATGTGCTCCCAGATCACAGTTCCTTGAGAAAAATGACTGTGGTGGGGGGGTTGTAATTGGAGCAATGGCCAGGGCCTAGGGAAGCTCTTCCTGTGGGGAGAGGTGGGTATAAATTCTCCTAATTAGCCAAACTGGAAATGCTCCGATGCCACTTCATTTATTTCGATGCGGATGTGCTAATAAGGGAGTGGTAGTGTCAAGCGCTTTCAGAAAGCTGCAGTTCATTCCCTACTCCTCGTTCCCGCTGTTGAAACCAATCCCTGCTGTACATTTCCTAGCGAAGACTAAATCATCGATGAAGGGAAAACTGAAGAGTTACTGACCGGCTTCCTAAAAATAACACGCCGGCCTCAAATGCAGACTGCAGTCTAGAGTTTGAAAAGACTATGACTTTGTGTATAAGGAACAGTTAGTGCAGGGTTATTAGATAGAAGCCAAATAAATCAGTCAGTTCTATCTCATTTGGATTACAAAATTGGAATAATTCTTGAATATACTGAATCTTGAAATGTCAGTTTACATATTTGAGAGGGGAGACAGCATGGTTTAGTGGAAAGAGCAGGGGCCTGGGTTCCAGAGGTCTTGGATTCAAGTTCTGACTCTGCCAAAGCTCTGCCATGTGATCTTGAGCAAGTCACTTAACTTTTCTGCATCTCAGTTTTTTCATTTCTATAATGGGGATAATCATTTCTGCCTCTTCCTCCAACGCAGAGATGATTCAAGACAAAATGATATAAATCATGTGAAAGCACTATGGAAAAATAAAAGTGTTCCACAAATTCAGGATATTAAAAACAAATGAAGAAGTTTGGGGAAAAAAATAGCCATGAGGTAGGGATTGTTAAAAAGAAGAATAACTCTGGCGATGAACATGTTAAGCTGCCATCAATTCTATGTGAAATAACGTAAAAAATGTAGCAAAAGATATCTTGAGAAATAATATGTAAACTTAATTCACACAAAAAAATCAAATCTATTCAATGATTTACCATAGTATCAGAGGGAATACTGTAGTAGCTAGATTTTAAAATACCCAATTTTAAGATCATAATTTGGGAAACCTGGGTTCTAATGGTGATTTGCCTGCTCTAAGAGAGATTACTTAACTTCTCTGTGCTTCACTTTCTCTGCAAAGTGGGAATTCGATATATTTTTTTCTCCCTCCCCCTTAAATTGTGAGCCCCGTTTGGGACAGAGACCCTGTCTAACCTGATTAGCTTGTATCTACCTTAGCACTAAGTACAGTGATTGGCACATAGTAAGCCCTTGGCGAATACCGCCATTATTTTCTATTTAAGGAATACGATCAAATATATTCCTGTTAGTCCTGAACAAGAGCATAAAAAACAATTCATTCAATTGTATTTATTGAGCGCTTACCGTGTGCAGAGCACTGTTCTAAGTGCTTGGAAGTTACAATTTGGCAACAGACTAGTACATTCTGGGTTCTAATCATTCTTCTACCTTTGAGCTCTTGCCACCAGTTTAGGAGTTAGCAAGGTTAGCTGCAGGGAGGGAGAAGGCACCCCTGAGTACATTACCTTCACTGTCCTCAGAGGTGTGGAACCTGGGGAAGTTATTGCCTTGACTTCTTTTCACTGTTGCCATCCATTTATGTCAGCTTGTTTTACCCCATTAGACTACAACTTCCTTGAAGATGGAGCTAATGATAATTGCGGTATTTGTTAAGTGCTCACTATGGGCCAATGATAATTGTGGTATTTGTTAAATGCTCACTCTGGGCCAAGCACTGTACTGAGCGCTGAGGTAGATATGAGATAATCAGATCCCACATGGGGCTCACAGTCTAAGTTGGAGGGAGCACAGATATTGAATCCCCATTTTGTGGATGAGGGAACTGAGGCACAGAGAAGTTAAGTGACTTGCCCAAGGTCACACAACAGACAAATGGTAGAGCTGGGAGTAGAGCCCAGTTCCTCTGACTCCCAGGCTTATGCTCTTTCTACTAGGCCACACTGCTTCCCCATGCTTATGCACGTATTATGCTTCTTCTCTATGCCCCTCAAGCACCCAGTATGCTGCTTTTTAATCAATCACTTGTGTTTATTGAGCGCTTACTGTGTGCAGAGCACTGTACAAAGTTCTTGGGAGAGTACAACCCAACCCAACTTCATCCTTTCTGCTTCTTTTGAGCAATTGCCACTCACCCTGATCCTGCTTTTTAAAATGCAGAGCAGAGGGAGTTGTTTGTGGAGGTTGGTTGTGGAGCAAATCTGGGAGCATTCATAATTTCCACATTTAGTGTATTTTCTAATCTAATCTGCATAAACCCCCATGGCATTTAGTATACCACTCCACTCCCAATCACTGTTCTTCAGTGATGATGATGGCATCTAATAATAATGATCATAATATTTAATAATAATTATGGTATTTGTTAAGGGCTTACTATGTGCCAAGCACTCTTCTAAGCGCTGGGGTAAATATGAGGTAATCAGATTGTCCCACGTGGAGCTCAAAGTCTCAATCCCTCTGTAACTGAGGGTAACTGAGGCACAGAGAAGTTAAGTGACTTGCCCAAGGTCACACAATAGAAAAGTGGTGAAACCGGGATTAGAACCATGACCTCTGACTCCCAAGCCCATGCTCTGGCCACTAGGCCATGCTCCTCCTCCAGCAGGGTCAAGCACTGTGATGCACAATGGGGTAGATTCAACAGAAGCAATTCAGCCACCGACCCTTACTTGCCTTAGGGCTCATAGTCGAAGGGAAAGGGAGAACAGATTATACAGATGAGGCACCTGAGTTATAGGAAAGTTAAGTGACTCATTCAAGGTCACACAGCAGACAAGTGGCAGAACTGGAATTAGGGACCCAGGTCCCCTGACTGCTAGCCATGTGCTCTTTCCACTAGTCCCTGTGGCTTCTCTAAGTAGCATCTCAGAAAGAACTTTGCATAGCCTACTGAACTACATCACAAAAGTCAGTTGTCCAATAGGAAGGCAAGCAAAATTGTATCAATTTAGCTGCAAGTCGATTCAGGTGAAGAGAGAGACTTTTAGAGTCTACAGTTGTGCTTCCAGAGAAGTGAGGGTTTCAAAAAGAACCCAAAAAAGCACCATTGTATGTAATTTGGAAGCAAAAGAGGATAATCACATACCTGTTCCCCCTCTATCAGACTCAAACTTCGATTTCCTGAGTGGAATTCCAGATATCTCAGAACCAGAGGGCAGTCAGGGGAGAGAAAAGTTCAGAGTTAATGAGGTCACCAACAGGACTGATTCAGAGGAAACATAAAAGCACGGAATAGCATGGTTAAATAATGAGTAAGAGATGAAGTGAGTATGAGCATCAGCAGCATTTAAAGGATTTAAACGAGTAAAGAGGGGTCATTTTTAAGGTGATTAAAGGCAGTGGTAAGCGGGACCCTTGTTTATACCTCCTAGCAGCACCTACCTCTTAGCCTTTTTTTTCCCCTTCCTCCTCCCACAATGCCTAACTCTGGAAACCCCTTGGCAGCAGCGTGCCTTATTAATGGGATGAAAAGCTCTCTAGCTCTGGCTGCAAGGTCTCTTCCTACACCCACCTCTCCTGCTGCCATGATGACAGCATTCCAGTCTGGCAATTTCCCTCTCCCCACCTCAGTTCTCCACCCCGCCCATCAAAAGTGTTCTTGAGAGCTTGGAGATTGCGACAAGGTGTGACTGTGCTGAAACGTGTCCTTTTCCCCCTCTCCCAGTCCAAAAGAACCTCCCCCCACTGACACATGTAATTAAAAATAAAACTTTGTACGTTAAAAGGAATCATTTGAAAAGCAATAGTGTTTGGTTGCACTTTGCTGAAAATCTTCCACTTGACTATTAGAGATTGTTTGGGATCATGTGGCAAACTCATGTAGGGAAGCAGTGGGGCCTTGTGGAGAGAGCACAGGCCTGGGTTTTGGAAGGACTTGGGTTCTAATCCTGATTCTGTCAGTTGCTTGCAGTATGACCTTGGGCAAGTCACTTAGCTTCTCTGTGCCTCAGTTTCCTCAACTATGAAACGGGGTTACCTGTTCTCCCTCCTTTTTAGATTGTGAGCCCCATGCACGATAGGAACTGTGTCTGACCTACTTAAATTGTACCTATCCTAGCTCTTAGAACAATGTTTGACACATAACAAGGGCTTAACAAATACCATAAGAAAACAAAAAACCTCGGACATGGAACACATTAATGCTGGGATTGAAGCATGTTGGATTCTCTGCTAAATGGTAGGAGTTGTGAAATGCATCACAATGAAGCACTGAAGAAGGGCAATTGTCCAACCCAGCCATTCCCTGCAGGGGGAAACCAAATTGCGGGTAAAACGGGCCTCTGCATTGCAAATCTAATTCTAAAAGTGGACTGGGGTCAGAGGCAATCCAGCATTCTTACCAACATTCTTAGGTTCCCAATTTCCATGTCACTCAAAAACATTTGACACCATCGGGACCCTGAGGTGGTGCTAGAGGATGTGAACCTGAAACGCTGAAATTCCCAAAATGGAAATGAATCCAGCCAAGTTGATTTCTGTCTTCCCAAGGACCTGGAGGATGGCAGCTTCCCTTGACAGGGATTTGGGGTTCCCGCTGATGACTCCAAAGCTAGCCAGCAGTCTAATATTTCATTTTACATTATCTTAAAAATCTTCCATAGTATTTTGTTCTGCTCTGGTTTGGAGCCTACAGTTGAGGTTGGTATGGTTTGGAGGAATGGGGTTCAAATGAAAGTTGCCCCGTTTGGGGAAGAGGAGTGGGGAAGGCGCTTGTTGAGTGTGAGTCAAGGTGGACCTGTTGTGGATCTTATCCTGGGATTGTATTTAGCCTAGCAACCCCCCTCTCCCAACACAATGGTATTGTGAAGGAAAGGAAAGAAGGGAAGGACAAAAGAAAGGAGGGAGAGGGGCTGCAATTTTATTGTAGATTGAGCATAGAAAGGAATTAAGAGATTGCGTCTTTGGTGGCGGTGGATGTGTATGGGGCTGGGGGTTGTGGTAGAATAATGGGTGTTGATGTGCCACTCCTGGAATTTTGACTCTGAGTTGAGGCACAGTCCAAGAGGAAGCTCCTTTTTTGTTCAACTTTCTTCTCCTGGGTAAGTATAAAGTGTAGTAGGCCAGCTTTTGGGGTCCAGAGAAGCTGCTTGGTTGAGTGGATTGAGCACGGGCCTGGGAGTCAGAAGGACCTGGGTTTTGGTGGGGACATTCTGACCAAATGCTTTGCATTTCTCCAAAATTCTGCAAACTTGTAAAAAGATCTCAGCAAGAGAGCCTTGAGTTGGATATTAAGATGAACTTACTGTGGGTCACCAATTTTAAGTGTTCTAACCACTTAAAAAAAAATACCCATCCCTGAATATCTTCGTGAGAAGTATCTTAGTGAAGTGGCACCGGGAGACAAGAGCAAAATCTTAGATGACTTCTAGAGGTTCTACCATCCTATGCCTCGTTCCTCCCATCTTGACAGATGACAGATGCAATCTGCAAAATGGAGATAAAATAGTTCTTTACCATCATCATCAGCAACCACAACATTTATTGAATCTCTCCAATGTGCAGAGTATTGTGCAGGGTACTTGAGAACACAGCACTGCAGCCAAAGCTGGTTCCTCGTTCTTATCATGTGGAAAGGGCTGTATTAAGCACCTATTCAAATGAATAAAACTCCGTGACCTCGGGAAAAACATAGTGGAGAAAAGTCTCAGGTGAAAAGCACAGTTGATTGGGGTTTTTTCTTGCTAAGCAGTGGAGGGGAAGCTACTTGATGCTCAGTAACAGGTGCGCATGGGCCATGAGTGTCAGAGAATGAGAACAGAGTTAATGGCTTTTCAGAGCCATCAAGACTTCTCATTTAGAGATCACTTCGAAAGTGGTGCTGTCTCTTGAAAGGCAGCTCTCTGGCACTGACAGATCTAATCAAACAAGTTGGTCTCTTATTTAATCCCAAGCAAGGGAGCATGCCAAGAAATGATAATTATCTTCACCACGAGGTTCACAAAAGAAATAATAGACATTTGTTCCAATCGAGTATTACGTAAATGTACAATGTGTGATGTCCAGCAGCAGGCAAGATATGTCTTGTTGCGGATGGGACAAGAAATATGTTTCAAACAGAACAGAAGAGCAGTATCGCCACCGCAGCATCATGAGAGCAGAGTGGCCAAGTGGAAAGGCCACGAGATTGGGAGTCTGGGGACCTGGTTTCTAATCCTGCTCCACCCCTTGGCTGCTTTGTGACCTTGGGTGAGTCACTTAACTTCTCATTGCCTCAGTTTCCTCATCTGAAAAAGGACAATTCAAAACCAGTTTCCCCTACCCCTTCATCTGTGAATTCCATATGTGACAGGGACTGTATCTGACATGATCATATCGACTCTCCTGCTGTTGTGACTGTGGGCAAGTTATGAAACTTCTCTGTGCCTCGGCTTCCTCATCCCTAAAATTGGATTTCAATACCTGTTCTCCCTCCTACTTAGACTCTGAGTCTTTGTGGGACCAGTACTGTATCTGACCTTAATATCTTGTCTCAACCCCAGCGCTTAGTACATACAGTGCATGGCACAGACTAAGTACTTAGCAAATGATGTGATTTTTTTTTCATTATTATGAGTTATGTGAAACTTTTTTCCACCATGTGCTGAGGGATCATCAGCAGAAAACAGACCCTTGTCCCACACATATCATTATTTTGTCCCAATAATGAATTTGGATATTTAGTAGGTGTTCAGACCACACAACACAACTCTGTCCCAGCCCTTCAAGTGTTCCTGAATGGGTATCTGTCTTCTGGAGTGTGGGCTAGGAAGAGGAAAAGCAGCAAGGTACTTTTGATTCTAACACTGGCACTTCAACTGGAGCTCCTGAGAAATATCACTAGGCCTCCCTCACCTGTAAAAATAGCATTATTCACCTTCCTCCCAAAAATATTTAGAGGCCTGACTGATAAAGATTGGCAGAAATACTGCACTTACTGGTGACATATAAAAACTGTTTAAGATTAGTGATTTACATACACGAAGAAAGAGTGACTTCATCAACTTTGAAGCAAAGCTGCGTCCACATGCTTTGTGATGCAGATCTGTGGATTCTTTGGAAAGAAAGCGCCAATTGTCTTCCTTAAAGAAGCTTGTGGTCTAATGAAAAGAATACAGAACTGGAAGTCAGGAGACCTGGGTTCCAATACCTCCACCACTTGCCTGCTCTAGCACTATTCAATAGCACTAGCTACTCTGTACCTTTCTTCCTCATATTCAAGTGGGAAAATATGCCTGTCCTCCCTTCCCCTTATACTGGGTACCTTATAATAATAATTATGATATTTGTTAAGCACTTATGTGCCAAGCTCTGTTCTAAGCACTGTAGTAGATACAAATTAATCAGGGTGGGCACAGTCCCTGTCCCATATGGGGCTCACACTCTTAAATTCCATTTTACAGATGAGGTAACTGAGGCCCAGAGAAGTGAAATGACTTGCCCTGGGTAACAGCAGACATGTGGCAGAGCCGGGGTTAGAACCTAGGTTCTTCTGACTCCCAGGCCCTTGCTCTATCTACTAAGTCATGCAGCTTCTCTGCCCTATGTGGGACGAGTATTGCATCTGATCTGATGGTATTGTGTCTTCCCCAGCACCTAGCAGAGTGCTTCATTTGTAGTAAGCACTTACACACATCATGCTTTGTTTTCTTTTTGGGATATCTTCTGGACAAAATGAAGCAAGCATATCACTATCTTGGAAATACTGCCCTTCTACAAGTTTCTTCATTTCCGTAAAATATTTGTTAGAGAAGTGATGTGGGACATTACAGAATGTAGGATCCTTAAAGAGGGTAGGAAGAGAAAACTGCTTGAGATTCACTGTGTTAGTTTGCAAAGGTACCACAATAGTCTAAATATCAGTTAATAGGACTCTTGATTCTTTTTAAGCCCCATCGAATATGAATATATTAGAGGGTTCTGACGGTGCTTCAGTATACAAGGTCTTTATACTAGGATTGCCAGATTTTAGTTTGGGGGTCTGATGTGACACTGAAAATCCAGTAATTAGGTGGCTTTGGAAATTCTGCTTCTGTACTTTTTAAATTGGAGAATGACCTCATCGTGCCTAGTTCCTTTCAGGTGCATAGCTCTGCAGATCTTTCTCGCACAGGACTATCCTATTTATGAGCTATGTGGCAAACCCAATTGCCACTGACAGTAGCCTTTTGGCAAATCTCTTTGTAGTTGGCGTAGTGTTTTTCTTGACTTGAGGAGTTAGAAAGCTCTCCTCTTCCAGTGCCAAAGAAACTCTTAGGTTATAAGTTAGGTGGTTGAGCAACACACTAATCTAGGGAATTATAAGAGCAATATCAGACAAATCCCTACCCTCAGGGAGCACTTAGTTTAGTAGGAATGGAGTTCTCCTTGTCAGTTGCTTCTGTGTACCAAAGAGCCCCCTGATTACTTGCAAGCTATTAATGTAGCTTCCAAAACTGCTTAATATTCTCCAAGGATGTAGCTTACATGTTGAGAGATTGTGATTCAAAGAGAAAAAAAGTAATTAACCCTGATTAATGTTCTTCATGGACTTGGGGAAAACTCTGTGATCCCTGGTACATGGCTGATAAAACCAGAGCACAACTTCCCCCAACAATGTCTCCCAACAAGCCAGAAAGACTTGGAAATTCATGTTGTGCTTGAAGTCCATTCTACTTCTTCTCTATAATTATTAAATCTCAAGCCCACTTCTCTGTGTGCCAATGTATTCAATGCCATTTGTTCTGTGGAACAAAGACAACACTTACCTGCATTGCTATTGGAGTGCCAGCAGGCTCAGCATTTGCTTCCATCTCATTATTTATGGGTTTTCCAAATTTACTGTTGTAATGTTCTTGGGAAATGAGAGGTGAGTTTGTGATCTATAGGAGTTAAAGTAGATAGTAATTAAACAGTACTAACTGTGGGGTTGCACCGATACATTAAAGGGGCTTCACACTGAAAGGATTCTTGAACAATACTGCGCTGTATTAGCAGCCGTTTCTTTGCTTCCTTTTTCATGGCCCATTATATAAGGGGAATTTTGGGTACTTTTGGAGACCACCCAGTTTTCAATCCATCAAGATGCTTCAGAAGGTCACTTTGAAGCACCAGAGGTGAATGTAGGATTTTACAACCCTAGCACATTAAAAAGAAAAAAAATCAGAGACTTCCTTCAGGTTTTTAATATTACAAGTTCAGTAAGTAGAGAATAAGGCTATTTAGAGTTATCTGAGGGTGGGAGATTCCTTTTAGAGCAGGACCTGAGGGCAGCTGACCTGAGGTCATATGTCTAAAGCTCCTGGAGTCAATGATACTTAGCCCTCGCCCCATCCTTGCAAATGGACAATTCAGGAAACACTTTTCACTGACATGGAGATGGTAGCTGTGGAAGATTTATTGATGTCTAGAGAAAGCTGTAGAGAAGGAGAAAGTTCTGCTCAAGCTAGTAAAGAAATACCTTCTGAAAGACAGAGTGGCAACAATAAAATTATGGAAATCCAAGAGAGAAGAGAGGGAAATCATAGTCTTGAAGCTGTAGTGTAACCATTTATCAAGGGCACTCGATCTTTGGGTGTGCATCTTACAGGTCAGAATTATCTTGGGGTTATTAACCGATCCTTCAGGGTGGTGTTTCTCAGAATGTTGTTATAGTTTGGTTTCTTTTTTTCGTGATTTTCCTTTTAGTGCAGAGTAGCTCTACTGTGTGTGGAGGGGAGAACAGTAGTGGGAGAGTTTAGCGTTATTATTATAATTACTACTACTAATATTATCACTGTGCCAAGCACTGTGCTAAGTACCGATTAGAGGTTCCTCTAGATTTTAAGCTCACTGTGGGCCGGGAACATTTCTGCTAAATCTGTTGTATGGTACTCTCCCAAACACTTAGTACAGTGCTCTGTGCACAGTAAGCACTCAATAAATAACATTGTTTGATTGATGAAATATCCGTTCCCCATGGGGCTTAGAGTCTAAGGGGGAGGGAAAACAGGTATTTAATTCCCACTGTACAGGTAAGGAAACTGAGACACAGACGTCTAGTGAGTTGCCCAGTTCCAAATGAAGGGTGGTTTCTTTTGAGAAGTGTTTTGTTAATGTCATTTCATGTGATAGTTCTTGGAGTGCAGATTTCTTTATTGCAGTGATTCTCCACCAGTATCCTGGGCCAGTTGGGAGTCTAGAAAGATTCTCATTTCCCTTCTTTTCGACATCATCTGAATAAGATGTAGAGCTCTGATTGATCCAGTCAGTAATTTTGGGGGTCCTTTTTAAAAGAAAAAAATAAGGTCCAGTAGGATGTCAGGAGACACTTGTGGATGCTGAATATGCTTCAGTGTTGCAGTGTCACGAAATGCACAGTATCGAAGGCTGAATCCTCAGGCAGGATCTGGGCGTGAGTTCCCAGGGATTCACAATCCACAGTTTGTATTGTGACAAGTCTTTGTTAGGGAGGGCAAAGTTAAAGAAACAAGCAATAAGGTTTTAAAAAACTCCTCATATTAAAAATACATAGAGGACCTGGGTTCTAATTCTGGTTCTGCCACTTACCTTCTCTGGGACCTTCTTTATGCTCAGTTTTGTTATCTGTAAAATAAATAGGGATTCACTCAGTTTTCCCTCCCATTTAAATTGTGAACTCCATGGGGCACAAGGACTGTGTCTGACACAGTCTGACGTGATTATCCTAGATCTACCCAGTGTTTACTACAGTGTCATGCGTTTCACAAACACCATCATTATACGTGATGATGATTATTGCTATTACACAAAACTTTTGTCATGAACATTGAACTTTTTTCAGTATATGAGGGCTCACCTTCTCCTCTCCCAGAGTCAAGGGGAAAGGGGGAGGACTTGTTTTTCTCCGTTGTCTCACAGTGCTGCTTTCACACCATCTTGCTCCCTCTGACCCTCGCCTTCTCTTTCTTTGAAGCTCCTTCACATACCTCCCCAATCCACCACAGTTACTGATGACCATCATCACCACATCTGGCCCTGCCTTCAATTTTCTGAGCAATTTTGAAGTTTTTCTCACCTTTCTTCCTCCTTTTCCTCGACCTTTTTAATAATTTGTATTACTAGGGGCCAGACACTGTACTAAGCACTGGTGTAGATGCAAGATAATCAGGTTGGACACAGTCCATGTCCCACATGGGGCATATAGTCTTAATCCCCATTATACAGTTAAGGCAACTGAGGCACAGAGAAGTTAAGTTGCTTGCCGAAGTTCACACAGCAAATAAATGGAGAATCTGGGATTAGAATACAGATTCTCTGCCTCCCAGGCCTGAGTTCTTTCCAGTAGTCACACTCCTTCTCTGCTTCTCCCCAACCCTGATCCTTAAGGATTTCAAAATTCCTTACAACACCCCAGCCTCCCAGTTTCTCTCTCTCCTAACCTTGATCCCCACCTCAACTACCCAACAATTTAGACGCAACCTGGGTTTTATCATGACATTTCATGGAATAATCTCTAATCAACTCTGTATTAACTCTCTGTGAATACAATCGCCTAACCTGTCTTCTTCTTCCTCCAACTTCCACCCCCCAACACACCACAAACTCTTCTCTCACCACAGAGAGACCTTCTTTCTTCAGACCCCTTCCACTTATCCCAGGCCATCATACCCCACTGGGATCCCCTAGCCAATTTGAACTCTCTTGCTGAACAGATCGGTGCCCTGAACTCAGCTTCTCTGCCGAACTGGACTTCCTTGTCCCTCTGTCAATCCTACCACCACCCCAGCCCCAAATCAGCACCACCGCATGCTTCCATGGTTACGTATTCCTCCCTGCACCTAACAGAATCTCCTGATAATTGGCATTAAAGGTACCCTCTCTCCCTTCTATTTATCCACTCTATTCTCCCAAAACATTTCAGCCTGTATTCTTTCCTCTTTAGCTAACCTTCTCAGCGTGCCTCCTCGTCATTTCTCCTGTTGCCGACTTCTTTCACCCTCCCTTCCCACTTCCTGAAGCTGCCTCTCCCTTCACCCAGCTAAACACAACTTTCTCCATCTTCTGAGATGACATCTCCTACAAAGAAGCTTCCCCAATTCATTTCTAATCTCCCCATTTCATCTCCCCCAACACCCACATCAGCATTTTTCTACCTCCCAACAGTTAAGTCCTCTCAACCTCCTGCAGCAATTATGAACCTATCTTATATGTTCTATTACCTCTTTCTACCTGTAATTAACTTTAGCGTCTGTCTTCCCTGGTGGATTTTAAACTCCTTAAGGACTGGGATGGTGTCTTCTAAGTCTATTGTATTTTCCAAGTGCTTATACAGTGCTCTTTATACAACAGCTACTCAAAAAAATGCTATTACTAGTATTACTACTACTAATATTTGTAAAGTGCTTATTATATGCCAAGCACTAGGTGCTAGAGTAGATACAAGATAATCAGATTGGATACAGTCCCAATCCCTTAACAGGTTCGCAGTCTAAGTAGGAGGTATAACAGGTATTTAATATCCATTTTACAGATGAGGAAGCTGATCCACAGAGAAGTTCAGTGAACTACCTAAAGTCACACAGCTGGCAGGTGACAGAGCTGGGTTTAGAACTCAGGTCCTGTGATTCCCTGGTCCATGCAGCTTACATGAGACCATGCTGCCTCCTGCCACTATTGATCAATCAATTGAAATATATTGCATGTACATTAATGTATATTGTAACATGGATTACATAGTATACATAGGCAGACTGGGCATGTGTGTGTATGAGAGGGAGAGAGCAAGAGAGAGACAGAGCAGTTTGGGAAACATGCTATTTAGTCTTTTAGAGACTTTACTAAATTTCAATTTCTGTTTCCCGAAGAGTCCTTCTTTAAAGATTGATCCTGTGTCTTGCAAGCCTCTAAAAGAGATGGGAAATCTTTGGTAACTGAGCAAGGCATCAGAATGACAACCAACATTTGTGGGTCTATCCCTTCCCCCTAAATGGGATTTTTCCCACTCCTCCCCTCTTACCGATACTATCCTGAGGAGCTTCCCCTTCCTCCTCAAAATTAGTGGTCAATTTTAAGATCAGTTTGATTCTTCCCAATTTTAGCTGAATGTTTTTAATAATAAAGATCTCAAGGCAGTAGGGATGGTCAGTGCCACAAATTTTCTCTCCTATCCCATTGCTTCTATCAAATACTGCCCTCTCGTTCCCACTCTCCACCCCCATGCCCTTTTTAATCCTGCTTTGCCCAACGGGGTGGTGACCTGAATTCCATCTTGTGCTCTCTCCCTTGCTTCAGCACGCCTGTGCCCTCTCTCCCTCTGTAACCCCTCCCCTAGCTTTTTTGGCATGTTCCTGCCCGTCCAAGTGGCTGTATGGGGGAGGGAGAAGATGCACTAACTGAGCTATTTTCCGGAACCCCTTGCCCCTCACCTCAGGCTTCTCTCACACACTTTCAGTGTAAAAAGTGAGGGGTCTGGACGTATGGCAATCTTGGCATTCTTCACACTGCTTAAACTGTATTTGTGTGGCCTATGCTAAGGACTCTTGCCCACCCCAAAATGGCAGCACGTATCTCTTCCTAAACACTCTTCCCACTTTCCCCAGGCTCCCCAGACTTTCCTTCTGACTGCCTTCTTTGTCACTTTCTCCCCTTCTCTACTTCATGCCTTCTTCCTTGACATCCTATGGGTCTGAAACAGCCTTGTCCTAATGAATGTGCCCCAAGCCTCCTCTCTTTCCTCTTGCAGTGTCTGAATAGCCACTTGTTTCACAAAGCATCCTTGTTATAATAGCCACACGCCACTCTGTGTTCCATGGCTGTATTGTACCTGTTGTGTGCCTGCGCGGTGCTAGCCCTCAGGGCAAGACTTTTGTTCTTTGTTCCTCCTGCCATATCTACGTTACAAAGTACCATGTACACTTCTGGTGTTACATAAATATTGAATAATAATTCTGACACAGGAGCAAAGAGCAGAAGGTTTATTTCACAGTCAGGAGAGCATCCGTGTTTGCCGAAGCCATTACAAGGAAAACAATCTAAAAGACTGGGTCTCATGTTGCTCACTGCTTGAAAATAATAGTTATTTGGTTCTATTTATTCAAAGCATTCTGTTTAGTCTATACAAAGCATTCCCCTTCTGGTATAATTTCATCATTGTATTCCTGAGTCTAGGATTGCTTGCTCTCAAGAGAGAATTTCTGCCTCCCTAGTGCACCCGAGGTATTTTAAGGGCTAATGGGAGCTGTGTTAAGTGCACTGATGATTTAAAAATAATTTTATTCAAAAGAAATACATTCAAAGCATTCAATCAGTGGTATTTATTGAGTACTTTCTCTGTGCAGAGCTTTGTACTAAGAGTTTCATATCGTATCATTATTTTTCAGTCTCAAAAGCACCAGTGTTCATGTGCCGTATTTCCCTGTGGGCAGGGATCATCTATACCTCTTCTTTTGCGTTGTACTCTCCCAAATGCTTAATACAGTGTTCTGTACACAGGAAGCACTCAATAAATACCATTGATTGAAAATCCCAATATAAGAATACACTCACTTCTCCTTTCACCCACCTACAATCCATCCATCCCCTTCAGACTCATCAAAGTCTAGCACTCGTAATAGAAAGCAAGAAATCAAATTATTATTAGATTTTAAGCTTCTCAAAGGTAGGAACTATATCTCTGACTTTTATGTCCCCCCAGCTCTGAGTACTGAACCCTGGACCCTGGAGGCTCAGTAGATGTATTGGTGATGATGATGATGCTTCTATTTCTCATGACAATCAAATGTTCCCTAATGTAAGGAACATTTAATTACATCTCCCAGGCACTTAGTAAAATGTTCTGTGCGGGGTAAATACTCAGTAAATACCACTGATTGATTTACCGATTGAGAGAATATTAATCTTTGTTTCTAGTAGGAGACAGAAGTTTTCTGTGGGGAAAAAGCAGGCTAGAGGTCTATGGGTGTCTTCCTGTCCATGGACCTGGAGAGACTTATATGCAGGTGGGAAAAAAGCCAAGTGTTTGGATAATGTCATAGCTACACTTGGGACCAAATGAATGAATCAATCAATGTATTTATTAATTTCAATTTGCAGAACACTTAACTGAGCACTTGGGAGAGTGAAATTATAACAGAGTTGGAAAATCTGTTCCCTGACCACAAGAAGCTTACCGTCTAGAGGAACCTCTACATGTCAGGTCACAGAGTTTAAGAAGTGTGGTGGTTTAGGAATGAACCACACTCAGTTGATGGTATGCTTCAGGGTGTATTGATATGCCATAATAATAATTGAGGTATTTGTTAAGCAATTACTATCTATCAATGACATTAAATTTCATTACCTATAAATTATATCTTATAAGGTATTTACTTATTAATATCTGTCCCACCCTCTAGATTGTAAACTTGTTGTGGGCAGGGAGTGCCTACCAGCTCTGTTGCACTAACAGTTAGTACTGAGCTCTGCACACAATTAGCACTCCATAAATACCATCAATGATATGACAAGTACTGTGCTAAACACTGGGGAAGATAAAATATCAGATCAGACACAATCTCTGCCCCACCCAGGGCTCTCAGTCTAAAGGAGATGGAGAAAAGGCATTTAATACCCATTTCACAAAGGAGGAAGCTGAGGCAGAGAGTATTTAAATGACCTGCTCGATTGTATTGTATTCTCTTAAGTCTTTAGTACAGTTCCCTGTCCATAGTAAACACTCAATAAATGCCATTAATTGAAAATCGAGACCTTGTTTTCAGGGTAAAAATTGCCTCAATGCAGTCAATAAATACAATTCTAAACCTTTAGGGGATTCTGTAGTAACCGGTGCAGTCAACAAGTAGTACAATTCTAAACTTTTGGGGATTCTATAATGACCGCAGGACCAAATCTTGTTGCCTCTAAGATCCCAGTTCCCCAGAAGGGGTTCAGCCATGAGACAGTGTGCACCCTCTGGTGCCCCAGCAGATAAAAGCTGACTCATCCACCTCAGGATGGAGGGAGGCCAAGATATATGTGTGAGTCTTAGTGGTTCCAGTCATGGTTGAAACCCAGAGCTTGCCCATAGCATGGTTGAATAAAGCCCGCTAGGTCTAGCCTGAAGCAGTTTATACTAATTTGTTGACCTGAATTCGGTCCATCTGACCTCACCCCTTGGTTATCTACCTTCAACTCCATTGGATCTTCTCAAGAAGCTGTTGAGGACCTCATTCACTGCACAGGTCCAAAGGAGGAGAGGTTCAAACTTTAGGAGAGTTTGTCCTTGTCAAGAGGCAGAAGTTGCCTTTAAGGGGAAAGTGGACCAGAGAGTTATGGATATCTAATTGACCATGAGTTGGAGAGTGCTAAGAGCAGGTAGAAGAAAGCCAGTAGTTTTAACTTTGTCAGTATCAGGACCTGAACCCTTGGACCAAGTTTTCCCCTTCTTCAGGGTCCTAACTTTATATCTGGAACTCCTCATGAATTTTGTCCCACACTATACCTGGATAAGTAGAAAAATGCTAATTTAGGGAAGCAGTGTGGCCTACTGGAAAGAGTACGAACCAGGGAGTCAGATGACCTAGGTTCTAATCCTGGCACCGCCACTTTCTGTATGTTCTTGGGCAAGTCACATAACTTCTCATTGTCTCAGTTTCCTCATCTGTAAAATGAGGATTCAATACCTGGTCTCTCTTCCTCTTAGACTGTGAGTTCTAGTTGAGATAGGGACTGGATCTGACCTGATTATATTGAATCTACTTGCTTAATGTGTGACCGTAAGCACGTTACTTAGCTTTTCATTAGATCAGTTTCCTTATCTGTAAAATGGGGATTAAATACTTCTCCCTCCTACCTAAATTTTTGTCTCATGAAGGAGAGGAACTGGGTCCAACCAACTGGGTATTTACTGAGTTTAGTAGTGTGTGTGACCACAGTACCACTTAGTATTATTATTATTACTATTACTACTTTTTGTTACTTCTCAACAGTAACAATAACTCCCTTCACAAATCAATATTACCAGAAACTTGAGTTTACCACAATACCTTGCTTACTTTTTGTCCACCAAAAATTAGAAACACATGTCTTTAAAGAGAAAGCCAAGAGAGACTGCAGAAGAAATCTTTTCTGAACGGCTTTGAATTGCCCCTACTATCCACTTTTAAAGGAACACACTTTAACAATGAACAGAGTATGGAATCTTTTCTGTTGTTGTTGTTCTCTTCTCTTTCATGTTAGCCCAGCCCTTGATATTCCATCATTTGCACATTGGTTTTCAAAATGGTAGCCTCTTGACTAGAATCAGTGAGTGGGATATTTTAGTGATGTGCTACAAATTACTTTGAAACCCCTCACCTTTGACTTTGTCAAACTTAGTGGAGTTCATAGTCTCCTTGGTGTCAGGCCATTTACTACAGGTCCACCAGAAAATCCCTGGACCCCACCCTTTGCTGCCAATGAGGCTCTTAATGATGATGATGATAATGGAATTTGTTAAGTACTTACTGTGTGCCAGGCACTGTAGTAGGATGGATACAAACAAATTGGGTTGGGCACAGTCCCTGCCCCTTTTTGGGCTCACATTCTCAATCCCCCTTTTACAGATGAGGTAACTGAAGCACAGAGAAGTGAAGTGACTTGCCCGAGGTCACACAACAGACAAGTGGCAGAGCTGGGATTAGAACCCATGACCTTCTGACTCCCAGGCCCAGGCTGTATCCACTGGGCCATGCTGCCTCCTATACTCTTCTGCACTATGAACTCTTAGACTGTAAGCCCCTAGAGTAAGGGCCCCATGTGGGACAGGGAGTGCGTTAAACCTATTTATCTTATATCTACGATGCTTAGTTCAGTGCTTGGCATATAGTAAGTGTTTAACAAATACCACAATTATTATTGCTAAAGGGATTTTCTGTTAGAGGGAGTAAGCTCGTTGAGGGCAGGAAATGTGTCTGTTTATTGTCGTATAGTACTTTCCCAAACAGTACAGTACCCTGTAGAGTACTGTACACAGTAACTGCTCAGTAAATATGATTGAACAAATGAATGCATCCAACGAGGCTCCTTTTGGTAAGGATTGAGTGAGGTTGATATGTCCCCATTAGAATTCATGGGAGGATTAAACCATATGCAGTTGTTAGCTAAGGCCTCTCTCTTCTGCAAGGCCATCGAGACAAAGTACATTAACTTGTCTCCCATCAGGCAAATGCCACATCTGGGTGGTAAAGACAAAACACATGAGAAGATCCAATCCAGGCGTAATGACCCAAGGCTGTTTTCAATCCAGTGAACCAGGGATCGGTACCTTGCAGTGTTCCTTGCATCCAGCTGGTTTATCCTTGGAACCACTAGTTTGGGTGCATATAGACAAAGCTTGGGAGTAAGTTGGTTGGTGATGGAATGGCTGGTGGGTGGCCAGGAAGAAAGCATTGACATGGGCCATCTGCTGTGGGAGGTCACTCTGCCAAGAGGAGTGGGAAGTTGGCCAAGGGTGGGTTTGTGGCAAAACTGGTTGCTTGCAGGGGAGAATTCAGTGTAAGTACAATATATCTTTGTCTAGAATTTTTGAAACCACTCGGGTCTGATTATTTTTTTTTATTGTTTTCATGGACCTGTGTACAAAGGCAATGTTCATTTCATTAGCTTGGAAGGCGTCAGATTAAAATGACCGTTCTTTGTTCAGTGGTTGGACTAATTCTGTCTGGCCAGTGTGATGGAGAAACTGTAGAAAGAATATCAGATTTATAACAAGTCATAAATGGGCTCATTTTGTTTTGGAGCCTCATATTTTACTCTGTTAATAGTGGTGTTCTGGTGGAATTACAAGGCAGCAAATCCTATAGGTTGGAATCTACAGCCGAAGGAGAAAATTTGGTTAAAGACCTGAACAGCCGAAGATTGTTTATTGTATGGAATAATACTGTAAACACTGAACTAAGCACTGGGGTAGAGATAAGATAATCAGGTCAGAGATAGTCTCTGTCCAACATGATGCTCTCAGTTTATGTAGGAGGGAAAACAGGAATTTAATCACCAATTTACAGATGAGGAAAATGAGGCACAGAGAAATCAAGTGATTTGCTGGAAGTCACACAGCATGTAAGTGGCAGGGAAGTCAGAGAGGTTACTCACTAAGATTTCTCATCAGATTGTCAACTCTTTGAGGGCAGAGATTTTCTTTTACCTCTGTTGTACTGTCCCAGGCACTTACTACAGTGCTCTGTCCAGAAAAGGTACATGTCATCAAACCCTGCTGATCTAATTATATTTCTCTTCGTAGGTGTCCTTTCCTAAATCTAGTCTAGATTTCAGTCCTTCCCCTGGATTAATGCTATTCCACTTTTTACCCCATGTGAGCGGGGGGGAACTAGATCAGATCAATTAGTGGAGTCTGCACTCCACAGACTTACCCAGCGGGCAGGGAGAATTCATCTCATCCCTACAAAAGGGACCTCCTTGATGGCATGAGTTGCTATTTCAGGTCTGATGCCTCATGCCAACCTGGCCAGTCTGAATTTCCTTGGAAGCACTCCTGGTTTGGCCAGCAAGTTGTAAGAAGAAGCATGTCCTCTTGTAAGCAACATGGACCTGGGAGTCAAGAGACCTGGTTTTTAGACCTGGTTCCACCACTTCCCTGCCGTGTGACCTTAGGCGAGCTATTTGGCTACTCTGTTCCTCAATTCCCTCATCTGTAAATAGTTGTTCTCCCTCCTTCTTAGACTGTGAGTCACATGTGAGACAGATATTCTACCTGATCTGATTATCTCGGATAAATCCCAGAGCTCAGCGTATTGCTTGGAACATTGTAAATGCTTAAGAAATACACATTTATGTTTATTAAGTATGCCATCTTTATCATTATTGTTATTGCAGAGAGGGGCTATGTCCCCTTAAAGAGTTCCCGAGGTTGTCTTCCAAAGGAGAGTCCAATATTCCTATCTGTCTCACTCCCACAGGTGGCTTTTGATCCCTCTTAATTTTTCTTTGCCTCACTTGTAACATTTCCTCAAAGTAGAATTTGTCACACTGGTGACTTGGCTCCTTCTTTGGGGGTGAGGAAGACTAGATTCAAGGTGGTTTGAGCTTTGAGATCTTAAAGCAAAGAGTGCTCTGTGGCAATCACTGTATAACTACTACATTCAGTCTATTTTCAGACTGAACCAAGTAGATTTTCAGAAGCAATCGAACATAGTGTCTCCTATAAAGGCAGCCCCACATTTGATTGCTACTGAAAATGCACTTCTCTTCAGGAATGGTGGATTTCCCTGCGCCTGTCAAGAAGCCTCGGCAGAACCCAGTGGTTAATACAAATAACCATTTTTAAACCAGACAGTCCATTTTTCAGCTGGCCCTGTCTGATACCAATATGGAACTAGATGATTTCTTGGCCAGTTCTGAAATTCTAAGCAATTAACCTCTTTCCACTGTGGCTCCCGCTGTCGAGTTTTGCTGCTCTGATGAGAGTTACTAGAGATTTTTCAGGCCTGAAATTTTTCATTCAGAGTAATGAAATGGCTCTGGAGCAAGAATGGGACTCAGGGACCATCCTGGAAAACACCCAGGTTTAGACGAACCCGGCTTACTTCCCCATAATGGCACCTTCGCAGAAACACGTTACACCACATGTAACATCCCTTGTGTCTCCTTGTCCGGAGTCAGTGAGGTCCATTAGTGGCCACGCTCATGAATGCATTTCTTTCTTCTGCCCTCTGAGGAAACAAAAATGGATTAGTGAATGGGAAAAGTTCTTTGTGCTGTTAGCATTATTAATGGGGTTTGAACATTTTCAATAAAAAGATCCCTGGAAGGACTCCCTGGATGAGGCAAAGATTCAAGAAATGAAACAAAAGCCATCTGCTTTGAGACACACAGAAATGACATAATGTATGGTGAAGGTGGCACATGCTTTTCGATGAACTTATAAAAAAAGTCATATAAAAAAAACAAACCAGCTCAGAGACTTAGAAAAGGTCTGACGCTGCCGTAGGGTACGGACAAATACCTGGGGTTTCTAGAGCCGTTGCCTCAGAACAGGGTTGAAGTTTCTACTTCATTCCATGACTTGAACCAGGCCCTGGCTCCAAAAGATTTAATGGGACGAAAAGTACAAAGGGCTCAGAAAAGGCCCAATTATCTGTGTTGGGCAAATGGCTCCTTGGGGAATAATGTTGAAATGCTGGGAAGGGAAAGATGAAAACTGCTGTACTAGGCATTCCTGCCGTCCCTGAAGTGCCTGAAGAGGCTGCATTCTGGCTCCTGCCTGTCGACTTTGGGCAAATAGAAACAATACTGTTTTATTGTCTTGTTTAACCTTCCAATTTCCCCCATCAGTGTTTAAATGGGGTGGTAGAAATGTTACTTTTTTTTTTTCCGAGGTTTTATGCTTGCCAAGGAAAACAGCATCTGACATTTCACCAGCATAACGGTTTACTCAAGAAAAAACTGAGGAGAGAAGTGAAATCCAAAGGCAAGGATTAGGTTCACCCAGAGGTTAGGGTTGATCATTTGGAGCAAACCCACAGAAAAGAACCCAGTGCATTGGTTTCCATTGAACGGCTTTGATAAAACGGGCCGGGCCTGCCTCTGGTAGTGAGGCAGATAGTAACCCCTCCACCTCCAGCCAGGGCATGAGGAACTGAAGACACGCTGGCCCAGGAGAAACATTATGCGGATGGCAATAAGCTCATCAGAGGAACAATCCAGCTGTTGTTCCTCTGAATCTGAATGGAACTCACTCTGAAAGTCTCACCAGGTAGCCAGCCCATTCCATAGAGGATGCCATTTGAGTCATGCCATGCCCCAGGGAAGAGGCCTTCAGTAGCCCACTGGCTTTCTTGTTCCGCCTCGCTGCTAGCAAGGAGTGTCTTTGTCAGACACCTCAGCTCAATCTAGCCCACTGCTTCCTCCTCACGAGTTGTGGCACATTCGGGGAATGGAATCAGGATTGGATATGGGTTTCTGCCAGTGTGTTGGAACATTTTCTGAGGTTTATTTATTTAATTATTTTAAATAAAGTGTTCATAACAGCCTGGCAGTTTTTGTACGTTTTGCCCCCAATCACAGATGATCCCCTCTTTAGGAGACCCTCATGGGGGTCCCCGAGAGGTGGATTTATTCCTATTATGCAGTAAGGCTGGCTCAGGAATGACACAGCTGCATTCCATACCCGCGGGTGCCAGTGTTCCCGCCCTTTTCCTCCTAGAGGCCAGAACTCGCTCCGAATCATGACCAAACACACCCTTTCCACCTGGGTGGATGAGGTTAGACAGGTGATTGCTATTTAGTGTTCCTGCTGTTACAGGTGTCTGCATTCCTGAGTGCTTCATCACAGCCCCAACATCCAGGAATAGGCAGCATCTTTTTCTTTTCTTTTTCTTTTTTTAAAAAAGGTGAGTGAGTATGGGGGCGGTCTTTTATCGAGGGATCAGGCCCATCGTGGTGGTGAATGTTTCTCCTTATTTCTAAATTTTAAGTCCTGAAATAATCCTGATACTGTTTCTACAAGAGCAACTTGCTTGTGGTGGTGGGAGGGGAGGGGGGTTGTTTGTTTTTTTGTTCTGTTAGTATCAAAGAGTGAAAAATCAGAGCTTCAGTTGGTTTGTTGAATTTTCACAAAAAGCACTCTTGTTTGTGCCTTTTGACATCCTTATAACACACCATGGAACATTAGCTGCAACCTAATTATCTTTCTGAAAATTGATTTCAAGGGTCAATTAATGTACATATGCATCCCTTACATTACAGGACCTAACCTGCTTAAAAGTGTGAAGCTACAAAAATACCATATATTCCTGCAGCAGAGCCTTTTATCTGACATTTCAAAGAACTTTGTGAATATTGAAGGCTGAGCCCATTCATCCTTACCTCACTTTCCTGGGACAAGTGAGTTAGCAGTATCGTACAAACCTGCGACCCTTTGTGCCTGCTAATACCTGGACAAGATAGAGGCTGGGAGAAGCGTCCTTGTTTGTGTAAGGCCAGATTCAATGACCAGGTATGCTCCAACACACTCAGCTTGGGACTTTAATATCTCTTCGCCCCACCATATATCTGACCCGAACAATTCCAATGAAAGCCAACATTTTTGTTTGAATGACCTGGGTAATTAGAAATCTGTAGTCCTAACTCATTAGAGAAGCAGTGTGGCTCAGTGGAAAGAGCCCGGGTTTGGGAGTCAGAGGTCATGGGTTCGACTCCCGGCTCTACCACTTGTCAGCTATTTGACTGTGGGCAAGTCACTTAACTTCTCTGTGCTTCAGTTACCTCATCTGTAAAATGGGGATTAACTGTGGGACAACCTGATTACCCTGTATCTACCCCAACGCTTAGACCAGTGCTCTGCACATAGTAAGCGCTTAACAAATACCAACATTATTATTATTATTATGTTTGCACTGGAGCCATCTTTCTTGGTAAAGGATTGATGGTTTAGGAGAAATGTTGGGTAGAATAGCCACACCTTTGATCCACTCCCCCTTGTGGCGTATCCTCTTTTCCATCTCACTCCCTCTTCCTGCTCCAGGGGAGCATCACCTTTGTCTACTGCTGCTGCTGAGACCCAGAGTGCCCAGTTTCCCCCTCTAGATCTGAGTTGGGTGATGGCAGAGCCCACTGGACAAAATGCCTCCAAGACAAATGGCACCACCTCACTTGGACACTCCCTCCTGGCATAACAGTGGTGGCATACAAGAGCCATTGGTGACTCTTCCACTCCTGCTTGCCCCTCCTGACTGTCCCATCTGCCCATTTTTCCACATATAGTGACAGCAATTGGTTGTCCCCTTCCCCGGGAGCAGTGGGGCAGTGGCACTAATTAACCCTACTCTAACACCACAGAATTGATCCTTTTTCAAAGAAGGGAGAATCAGTGTTGCCTAGTTATTAGAGCACTGGCCTGGGAGTTGGAAAGACCTGGGTTCTAATCCTGGTTGCGCCCCTTGTCTGCTGTGTGACCTTGGGCAAGTCACTTAACTTCTCTGTGCCTCAGCTACCTCATCTGTAAAATGGACATTAAGACTGTGAGCTCCATGGGGGATGGGGACTCTGTCTAGCTTCTATAGCTTGTATCTACCCCAGTGTTTAGCACAGTGTCTGGCACCTACTAAGCGTTTAACAAATATCCCACAAACACAGGAACAAATAATTCACCAGGGCTCACATTTCTATATTTTTATTTGATACTGCCAATGAATCGATTATGGGGTCAAATCCTAATGGTTTTATTTCCTAAAAGACTCAGTCATTATTCATTTACATCTTGGCTTTGGGCATGCATTATTCTACTTGGGGGGGAAGGAGGTCATTTTCAAATTCAGTCAACATGACTTTTTCATATGGTATATGTGGAAAGATGACAGTGGTGACCTGCACAGTTTGGAGCATGCCTTCAAGTTCTAATGTTCACTATCATGGGCCCAAATATTTTAACATTCTTTACATTTTCTGGGTTGTGTACAGTCCGTGTACAATACATTAAGATTTTCCTTTTATCCTTTTAGGAAAAAAGGCCACCAAATGATTCTTTTCCAAATTAAAACAAAAATGATGAAGCTTGAATTATATTTATGCATTTTAACCATTCTTCAGACCAGATGAATGTTCTAGCCTAGAAAAAGGAGACAAAATAAATGCAGAGTTCATGGACAGTAGGTTTTCCTTGAATTTAGGGAGGTATTTCCAGACATGTTTATTATCAATTTGTACTGATTTGACTTGTGCTTTAAAAGAGGAGTTGAACGTTGCCTCTTTTAAAGGAAGACGTAACTCACTTAAGGATCAAAACTCCATCCAAACACAAACAGCTGGTTCCAGATGTTGCTACCATCGGGATGAATTCTTTGCTAAATAGGGACTTACGGATTAAGCCATGGGCTGAAAAAGAACACAACAAAAGAGTAAGATGATTGACTGGGGCAGTGACTTTCTCCATGTGAAAGATACAGTTAGTTTTAGGTGTCATAGAGGCTGTACGAACCAGCTGGAGTGAAATGGGTTGAGAGGTGTGTTGGCCAAGATAATAATAATAATGTTGGTATTTGTTAAGCGCTTACTATGTGCAGAGCACTGTTCTAAGCGCTGGGGTAGATACAGAGTAATCAGGTTGTCCAATGAGACTCACCGTCTTAAACCCCATTTTACAGATGAGGTAACTGAGGCACAGAGAAGTTAAGTGACTTGCCCACAGTCACACAGCTGACAAGTGGCAGAGCCAGGATTTGAACCCATGACCTCTGAAACTCAAGCCTGTGCTCTTTCCACTGAGCCACGCTGCTTCTCTAGATAGATTTTGGGGTTGTTTGTGGAGGAAGATGAGATCTGAGATGATAAAAATGGAGATATCAATGTACATCTGATTAAATATTTGTGTCAGTCAATATGCTGCATAAACCTCTGACCACCACTGTTGAGCTTAAACCAGAAAAGATCTCAAAGTTTATTTCAGCCTAGTCTTCCAGCTAACATTTCTCTTTTGATTTCTTCTAACTGAAGGTCCTGGTGTGGGACACCTGCTTTTTCCCCATACTGAATGTTGGGATGAATTGTTTTTTTGTTTTTGTTTTTGTTTTTTTTTTTAAAAAAAGTCAGATGCTGATTCTCTCCCCTGGATTGATCTATGTTAAGGTTTCTCTAGGCTGCTGTTCTAGAGTAAGACCATGCCAAGAGCAAACTTCACGTTTAAGGGCCTCACAAACTCACAGATAGGTTATTCCTGTGGGATTGGACCACACTACCTCAACTTCTGTTTCCTCCTCTTTTGTTCCTCACATCTCTGTCCTCTGAGGACATACATCTCTGCAGGCAGTCAGGCTGAAGCTTCCTGTGAAATTTGGCATTGGAGGTCTTCCTGTAGCTGAAACAGGAGTTGTTTAATATATCATGTAATTCAAGCTCACAACATCTGAGGGAGGCAGGAATTCTCTGTATGCTGTAGAATCAAGGGCTCGACAAGACCAACTATATACGCGCATTTTCTCTTTGGTTTTCTAGCTCCTCTGGAGTGGGTAGCTCTTCTTCATGCTGTTTGAGTCCATTTTCCCTTTTTTTCTCCTCAGAGCTGCGTCCCTTGCTCCACCTGCTATGTTTTCATGTGTTTGAAGACTTTCAAACCCTTTCTCAGCTGACACTTCTCCAGCCCACACAGATTCTTGGAAACTGAGGATGTGTAGGTGCCCTGTGATCTGAACATTAGCAGAGGAAATATGAGAACGATATCTCGATCCCAACTTGGTGGCGGTCACCATTTCCAGTCATTTTCCACTTGAGCCTCCCCCATAGCTCTAAGAACCTTTCAAGCCAATGAGTGGTTGCTGGGTCAGTTTGGTGAGTGCATACTGTCAAACCTGGTAGGGGCAGGGATTGTCTCTCTCTATTGCTGAATTGTACTTTCCAAGCACTTAGTACAGGTTTCTGCATACAGTAAGTGCTCAATAAATATGATTGAGTGAATGAATAGAAACAAAGTTTCATCTAAAAATTCAGAGTGGGGTGGCACGCTCCAATCTTGTAGATGAGGCCTGAGTTGAGAGGCTGAGACTTTAATAATAATAATAATAATAGTAATGGTAACAATAATGATGTTCATTCATTCAATAGTATTTACTGAGTGCTTACTATGTGCAGAGTACTGTACATATGGAATGTACAAATCGGTAACAGAGACAGTCCCTGCCCTTTGATGGGCTCACAGGCTAATCGGGGGAGACGGACAGACAAGAACAATAGCAATAAATAGAATCAAGGGAATGAACATCTCATTAAAACAATAGCAAATAAATAGAATCAAGGCGATGTACATGTTAAGCACGTACTATGTGCCAAGCACTGGGGTAGATACAAGATAATCAGGTGAGACACAGCCCATGTCCCAGCTGGGACTCACAGTCTAAGAAGTGGGGAGAAGAAGTATTTAATCCCCATTTTACCAGTGAGGAAACCGAGGTACAGAGAAAATTAGTGACTTCCCCAGGTGACTTCATACAGCAGGCAGTTAGTCGAGGCAAGATTAGAAACCAGGTCCTCTGACCCCAGGCTGGTGCTCTTTCCTTCAGGCCTACCATTTCCATTCTACCTTCCTAGCTTTCCCTCCCTTAGCTTTTGTGTACCCTCCCTCACAAATACCTTAATCAACTGCCAGTCAACAATTGGAATTGGAGTGCCTGCTCTGTGCAGAGCACTATAATGAGAGCCGGGGAGAGGTCAATGGTACAAGGCAGGGTCCTTTTCCCCCAAGGCTATTACAGTCTAATGGGTCAACAGTACACAGAATGAGGGAGAAAGCATTGTGCTTTTCATCACAATTAGGGAAAGTCATCTTTGGGATCCAGTAGCACTTAAGTACCCTTCCAGCATGCAAATCTGTCCTCTGGCTTGAAGACAACACTTCTGACCAGTGTATCTGGGGATGTGAGAATCATTGAGAGAGAATCTCTTGTACACTTGCTCACTGTGCTCATGAAAAAACAGTAGTTTTTGAATTTTTTCTAGCCCCTTACCATTTAGGTGTGTACTGCTCAGTCATCAATGGTTAAGCAGAAGAAAGGTCTATCCTGCTGCTATTTCAGTAGGATACATCCCAGAAGGGATGGGGGGGAGGATTTTTTGACATTCTACAATGCCAGGATTCACTGCTAGTTGCTCAGCCCTCTTCTTGGCCTGGCTTCCTGGTGTGGGCTGCTTTGGACAGGGACCATTTTCTCCAAGCTGTCTCGCACATAGATGTGCTCAGTGTCGGACTGATGGTGATATTATTTATGTCTTTAGTTTCTCCCCTTGATATGTGAGATGCTTTAGACCTGAGGTTTCACCTCCCTCTTTTTCCTCATCTGTGAAGTGGAGACCCTGTGATGATTCAGATAGATCTTATCTTTAAGATTAAATGACATCTCCTGGGAGACATGAACTTTACCAATAGAGGACACTCCTTCAAAACTAAAATATTTGATTTCTCAGAGTGTGGAAAACCACATATTTATTCCGATGGATTATGCTAGCAGATTTCAATGGATGAGAGGCTATTTCCTAATAAAGTTATTTCCCAGCCTGTCAGATTCCAAAGACTGGATGTATGCAGTTTACACTTGGGCCTTCTTGTTTCGTAAAATACTTCTTCATTTTTAGTTTATAAACGGTGGGTGAGGAGAGGAGGCATAATGTAAATCACTACAGTTTTGTTGTGTTTATCTATGCTGGCTTCCAGAAGGAGACCAAACGGCCCCAGAATGGAATAAATTAGAATTTTCTAGGCTATAAATTTTTATAAAGCATTTCAACTGTCAATATAAATGCACGTGCGTGCGCGCGCACGCACACACACACACACACCCCACCCCCCATATCTATGCATATGTGAGAGAGCTACAACATATCAAGACGCACTGTAGATGAAGAGCATAAAGGAGGCAAGGCCGGAAGAAGCTTTGATGCTAAAAAACCAAAACTACTCTGAGGGATTCAGATGGAGGTTGTCTTGTTATTAAGAAAAGTTTAAATGCACCTTATGAACCTCTGGCCACGGCTACTACAGCTAAACAAATCCAGAACGCAAGCTTGAGCATCTTGGGGTAAACTTTTCTTCTCCCATCCCTCCCCCCTCCTTTCCACCTCCCAAGTTTTATCCTCGCCCCAGGCATTCAAATCCATAGGGGGCTTTTTTGTTAAACATGTTGTAGATGAGGGTATGGGACTTATCATCTCCTTGCCTCATTTACTGTGAGACTTAGCAGCTGCTTCCCAACCATGTGATACATTGAGCTTTGTATAATAGTTCACTTGAAGGTCTTTGCACAGTTCAGGCATGTCAGCTGAGTAACTTCAAGCAGTGCAGGGACTTGTAATTATACTGGCCCGAGGCTGCGATTCTCTCTGAGGAGGCTTTGTTTCCTCCTGCTTGCCCAATGAGAGTCCTGTTTCCACAGAATATCTATCAGAATGCCCTCATGTAGGGAACTGAGGGAGGTGGGGTTGGGAAGGGGGTTGGAGGAGAAAGTATGTGGAGCACCAAAAACAGGTATGAGCATTCAAGCCCAGACAAGATGCCTCGTTAGTCATTTTATCATAAAGTCGTGCAGCACCTTGCCTCTTTGTTAGTCCGAGCAACAGGTAAATAAAGAGCCCCAGTGTCGCAGTGTGCTTTAACCCGAAGCAGTTAGTTCTGTGTCATTCTGTTTCCAAAACAAATAATCCACCAGGTCTTCCATTAATGATTTTCCTCACATCAAGTGAGCACTTGATGGAGAAGGCTTGTACAGGATGGCCGTGGCGTTTGTGTGCCACGTAATTGAATTGCATAAACTCAAAGAGAAGCCTCTGCGAGCTGAGGAAGATTCCTTAACGCCATTTTAAAACATTTTTTAACTTCGGAAATATGTTTTGGTGGAGGGGTGCGTTTCCACGTATCAAACTGGCTTTTCTGAAATGTTTGAGGAGATTGAAAAAGAGCCATCTGGTGTGAAAAACAAAACAGAAATGCCCCCCACCAAACAAGAACTGAGAACACTTTCATTTCTTTAGCCTTGGAGCAATTATTTTAGAAAGCTATTGAGATTGTTAGGTGATAATACAATTCTTGATCACTCTCCTCACAATGATTTTAGGATTACGCCCACCACATTTATTAGTTTAATGTAACATTAAGATGATTTTGACAGGTCCCAAAAAGAACCATATATTTCTCTTCAAAGGCAGTCTTAATGTAGTCAGTGTGATAGTTAAAAGCTATTCCATATCCTGCCTGAAAGTTTCCCTGCGACTTTGAAAGGACATTTTAATGTGGTGCAGTGTGAGAAATTTGGATGAGTGATTAGGAATCTGTTGCTTCTGTCAAACCCTTCCACTACTGAGACTGACTGGAAAGAACTGGGAAATGGAGACTTTTCAGATAAGAAAGAACACTTAATCTCAGTCATCATTTCTTGCAAAACTACTTCAAATATGAGGAGAATCTGGAGCTGTAGACTTTACAATGAGCCTGGACAGGAACTGAAGCATCTGTTGCAAGGACCAGTCCCTGTTTTATCTCATAAAAGTAATTCTTTATTTTTCCTTTGGTGGGGAGGGAGAGGGCGATGCTTTACAAATGTCAGCTGACACCATGCCTTCATCTCTTCTTTCATTGTTTGGGCTGTAGTAAATATAAATCGATGAACAAGGGATTAGGGAGCTCTAGAGTAAGGTTTGGAAATCTGTTTACCTCTTCACTGCTTCCTTTTACAAGGATGACTGAAAAACTTCTGCAGGTTCCTCCTTTACCCCTACAAAGCTGGAAAAAAAAAAAGAAAAGAAGCAGCACAGGCTGGGGGCAAGAGCAAGGGCTTGGCGGAAGACCTGGGTTCTAATTTCGCCTCCCTCATGCCCTGGCTGTGTAACCTTGGGCAAGTCAATTCCCTTCTCTGCAAAATGGGGATTCAATACCTGATCTCCCTCTTACTTAGACCGTGAGGCTCATGTGGGACCAGGACTGTGACTAGTATCTACCCCAGGGAGTGAAAGAGTGTTTGGCATGTTGTAAGCTCTAAACAACTGTTGGTATTAATTGTTATATTCAGATACTGAGCTTAAGGACAGCTATGTAAGCTTATATAATATAAGCTCTTAAGAAGAGCCTTACTTTCCTTTGATTTACAATGTAGATCATGCTTGAATTCAGTTTTCCTAGGCTTGGAGTCAGTCTGTCACTCGATCGTGTTTCTTGAGCATATACTGTGTGCAGAGACCTGTACTAAGCTCTTGAGAGAATGCAACAATATAATAGATACATTCCCTATCCACAACAAATTTATAGTCTAGAGGGGGAGACAGACATTAATATAAATAAATTGCAGATATGTACATAAGTGGAGATCAAATTGGTCAATGCTATCAAGCGCTGGTGAAGGGGATACAGCATATAGACTTGCTTCCTGTTCCTTTCCTTTCCTCTCCACTTTGACAGGCCCCTTACCATTCTACAACCTCAATCATAGTCTACCATTGACTCTCTGATGAGATCACATTCAAACTAAGAAGGAAGAGAGTACCAAGAAGGGATATTTGATGATCAGTTACAACAATAGTATTAATAATTGTGATATTGAATCATTTACTTCTTAAATGTTAAGCATTGTACTAAGCACTGAGTTATATACAAGATTCTCAGGTCAGACATAATCCCTTCCCCAGATGGAACTCACGGTCTTAGTGGGAGGGAGAACGATAATTTTACCCCCATTTTTAGAGATGAGGAAACTGAAGCACAGAGAAGTTGAGTGACTTGTCTGAGGTCACACAGCAGAAAAATGGCAGAACTGGCATCTTTTTTCAACGTAAGAATAGTGGCACCATTCAGTAACAGACTATATGGTCAATGGATGTTTCACTTATCACACAGTGGCCTTTATGGAACACGTCAAGTTTATAAACCTTGTTTAAGGAGGTATGTAACTGAAATATAGAATGAGAGCTAAAAGGGACTTTATTAAGTCATCTGGTCCATCCCCCTGCCTTCAGATTGGCAAATAGTCAAACTGTTCAGGACACTGACCAACTGCTTAGTCAGATCTCCAAGGATAGTCATTACACCACCTTCCTTTTCAAAAATATAACTTCTGTAGCAAGCAGGAATTTTTTTTTCATATTTCATGCTAGGGTTTTTCTTGGTGCATGCCCATTTTCCCTACTTTGATTTAAGATGGTCAAAAATTTTCTCCTAAAAACAATTTACACAAATTATATGACCCACCCAATTACCCTGCTGCCAATAAAAGGTAAATTCTGGTGTCCCATGAAGAGGCACATTTCCCCTTTTCTGGCCTTAAAAAGGCTCAGGGGACATTCTTGGATGCTACCTCAGGTTCAGAAATGGGAAACAGGAATTCCCTCTCTCTGTGCAGAATGAGGCTGCTTTTAGAGTTATAAAATAAGAATCAAGTGTACTCATCATACCATAGTTAACCTAGCAATGTAAGAAAGAACAGGAAGAGGATTCAGCCTCCAAAATCCATGTACTCCAAGTTACTAAACAGTCTATTTCTTTATGGGCTAGGCCAGGCCAATTCTTTTAACATTTCCTTGTAGGGTATATTTTTCATCCAATTAATCGTTTTTGTGTCTCTTATCTAGATTTTAGACTACATCCCCTTTTGACTGTAAACTCCTGGTGAGCAGGGAACGTATCTAACAACTCTTTTGCATTGTACTCTCCCAAGCACTTACTTCATTGTTCCCCATTCAGGAAATACCATTGATTGAATGATTCTCTGGACTGTCTCCAGTTTTGCCTCCCCATGATCAAAAGTGGGAACCAATAAAAAAGACAGGGACCTCGTTTATTCTAGAACTATGAATGGCACTCATGCCTTCCTATTCAATCCATCCAGAAGGTCACAGGGATGGTTGTCCCAAACCTATACACAATAGGATTGTGAATAATAACTAATTGGCTCAGACAAAACCATAACAGGTTCACGATTGATCAGAGCGAGTATTGTTAAGCATTTATTGTCAGAAAGATGCCAGAAACAACAATTGAGAGAATGCTCTTATAAAGCATGAGTGGTTTCCAGTATTTAGAGCTATTAAATTCATCTTTCCTTCAGACATGATTGTCCTGGGCTGATCAGCCTGAAGATCAACTAGACTAATGGTTTAGGGTTGAGGTATTTCAGGTTATGACTGTATTTGCATAGATTTGCATCATTATGGCATGACTGTAATGACTGTTAGGTACAAGGATCCTTGCTAGATGAGATCCAGTCACTTATGAAATTATTAATGCTATAAATTAATTAATACTATAAATTCTCTCAGTACTTCATTTGAACTATGATCCCCAGGTGGGACAGGGACTGTGCCTGATCTGTTTTTCTTGTATATAACCCAGCCCATAGCAAAATGCTTGGCACATAGGAGGGCTTAGTAAACATGACCGATATTAAGATTGTTAATATTAGTAGTAATAATGTGGAACAGGTGTCAGGGACCAGAATACTGGCACCTCTCCCCTAGTGCCGCTAGATCTGGTCTCCAATGGCAAATCCATCCTCTTCTGTCTGGAAGTTGCTCAACTAAGTTGGGGCTTGACTTCTGACTTACCCCTTTACTCTGGTACTTTTTGCTAAGGGCAGGAAATAGGGTAGCATGGCACTGGTAGAGTACATGCTTTCAAAACTGGTGGACGTCTGGTCAGTGGTGCCATGACTCTTGCATAAGGTCTGGGGCATTGCCTAGAGGTGGCCAGACTGACTCTCCAGCTAGTCTCAGAAAAAATGAGGCCCTGGTCTCTATTTCCCAAGGTTTCTATGACCAAAATGTTATCAGCCTCTAAGTTGAAAACTATATGCAATAAAGGCAGCCTTAGAAATACTCTTTGACCAGGGCAAGTAACCAGGGAAGAAAAGAATTCCAATTTTATTCATTTCTTTGATAAAAACATCTCCCTGGGGGAGGGTACGTCAATAAATATTGGTTTGGAGTGCTTTATTTTGGTAGTTAATTTCTCTAGGTGGGGTCACATTTGCTCTGTGACAGATGTATTTTATCAAAATCATAGGAGCATTCTCTTGCCTTCAAGTGGAAGTAATGAGGGAGAGAGCCTGGCAATTCACCTTCACAGAATTCAGGAAGGCCTTGCTGACACTGTCCCGACAACCAGTAGATTCCTCTCTCTCCAAGTCTATAAGCTTCGGGTGGAGAGGGATCATGCCTGCCTATTCTAATGTATTATTCTCTCCCTAGCGCTTAGTAAAGTGTTCTGCACAGAGCAAACAATCAATAAATACCGCTGATTGATTAAAAGAGACAATCCAGAATACTGGGGCTGTATTTTCAGAATTCAGATGTCTGCTTGTCAGGGAGAAATTCTGGGAACCCAAAGTCAAGAACGAACTTGATAGTTGCATTGACACTGAGGCAGGACAAAGCCATTCCCCAATAATGCTAAATATCAGTACCTCTGAAAACAAATATGAATGTCAGATCATTGGCCCTCTTGATTATCAGCCACTGAACACTGTCAATATTAGGTTATATATGTAGAGGGGCAAATTACCACATTGGTCAGTGGCTGCGGCTGCCCAAATGAAAACCCTAAGCTTGTTCTCCCAAATTCCCCAACTCAATTTTCCTTAAGCATATGAACATGAACTTCATCCTTATTGCTAAAGCCAGGAAGGAAGTGAAAAACTAGTTGGTTGCAGTATTTTGGGATCAAGCTATGGGTTCAGTCCATGCAGCTGAGGACTTTGGGCCATCTGGTCCTTGGGCCAAGTCAACAGAGACGATGACTGTTGTCCAGATTCCTGGGGGCTCTATGGGGACTGCCCTCAGGCATACCAGGTGGTAGCAGAAGGATGAAGGTGCTATCCCTTAGGAGAGCTCAAAATGCTTTCGGACAATGAGGCAGTTGTGTCAGTGTCAGAGAAATCAGAGCAGGTTCTGGAGTGGGACTGTGATATAATAATAATACTTAATGATTATGGTATTTAAGTGCTTACGATGTGCCAGGCATCATACTAAGCACGGGGGTTGATATGAGCAAATTGGGTTGGACACAGTTCCTGTCCCATGTGAGGCTCACAGTCTCAATCCCCATTTTACAGACGATGTAACTGAGGCCCAGACAAGTGAAGTGACTTGCCCAAGGTCACACAGCAGCCAAGTGGCAGAGCCAGGATTAGAACTCATGCCTTCTGACTCTCAGGCCCCTGTTCTACGTGCCTCAGTGCCTTCTCTCCCCTGCTTTTCCCCACAGATCTGCCTCACCTTCTCCTCAAAGACTGGATTAGTTCTGAGAGCTAGGTTTGCACTAGGCCTATTCTAGTTCAAAAGAAACTTCTTCCATCAGGAAAATGGAGCCCTCAAATGTTGACTTGTCAGTGCAGACCTCAACACTGGAACCTGGAATGGTATTTATTGATCACCCACTGTATTCCTATGCCCTTTGAAGAGTTATAAAGGAAGGATAAGATGCAGCCCTGCCTAGGAACACAAGTCATTTGGTAATTAGTGACATAGAAGAAGCAGTGTGACTTAATGGAAGTCAGAGGGCCTCAAAGTCAGAAGGCCGGGGTTCTAATACCAGCTCCACCACTTACTTGCTGTGTGACCTTGGCAAGTCACTTAGCTACTCTCTGCCTTGGTTCCATCACCTGCAAAATGGTATTCAATACCTGTGCTCCCTCCTACTTAGAATGTGAATCCCATGTGGGACTTGATTATTTTGTATCTACCCCAGTGCTTAGAACAGCACTTGGGACATGGTAAGTACTTAACAAATGCATAATTATTATTGTTATTATTATCATAATTATTGTTACTGTAATTTAATTTAGCTCTGCATCTTTTTCCTTCTAATAATAGAAAATATTATGAAATGGTCCTTGAAGAAGCATAGTTCTATCTTTGGTTTAAGTTCTGTTGGGGATTGCTGGAAATTGGAAATTAAAAAAAATACACTCTATCAAATACCAGTTTGGGGATCTTATTCAGTTTACCTTTAGAAAGTATAATGGGGCCTTGGATGCCTATTTTGGTATTTTCCAACATTTCCTTAGGGAGAAGATAGCCTTGATGAACCTGATTCGACAATGTGGAGCTTGGTACTTGTTTTAGTGTAGAAAAGAATTGTTGCTTCACAAGTTCAAAGCTCCCCCTTCAATCCAAGTATCAAAGTCCCAGGAATTGCAGTCAGCCCCCCATGCAGGCCTGGGGGGCTAAGAGAATGAAGGAAACTGAACTTTCAGAGTCAATCATGGCTGAACTTCAGAGAAGAACCTTTGTGAATGTATTTTATTATAAACTCTAAGCTAGAAATATGTACGATTGGAATGTTGGTCAGCAACATATGCTGAGCAGAAGTAGCTGTTACCCAGGGCAGGCAAGAGGCACAGGTGGAATCTGTCCTTGAGAACAGGTGTCAAAGATATCGCCTAAATAAAAATGAGGATGAGTGAACCATATATTTCGCAGGCAGCATGAGAGTTGAACTGTCCCCCTAACAGTTCAGTGCCTGAGGAGCAGAAAACATCCACACTGAAGAACTAGACTATTCTAGGCCGATCTAGTGACAAAGCTGTTGATCAGCAGTGGAATGCAAAGGGTTTATGGTAGAAAGAAATGAGGCTTCCTCCAACACTCATCTTTGGAGGAGTAATGAAATCAAATTAAATTAAAATGATTTTTTTTAGAGTAAAGTCACTTTTATACTGTTTCCCGAGTGATCTTTGGAGAGAGGACTCTATTCCGTGTCCTTCTCCACCCCTCTTTAAAATTTCGCTATTCATTCATTCAATAGTATTTATTGAGCGCTTACTATGTGCAGAGCACTGTACTAAGCGCTTGGGATGAACAAGTCGGCAACAGATAGAGACAGTCCCTGCCGTTTGACGGGCTTACAGTCTAATCGGGGGAGACGGACAGACAAGAACAATGGCACTAAACAGCGTCAAGGGGAAGAACATCTCGTAAAAACAATGGCAACTAAATAGAATCAAGGCGATGTACAATTCATTAACAAAATAAATAGGGTAACGAAAATATATACAGTTGAGCGGACGGGTACGGTGCTGTGGGGATGGGAAGGGAGAGGTGGAGGAGCAGAGGGAAAAGGGGAAAATGAGGCTTTAGCTGCGGAGAGGTAAAGGGGGGATGGCAGAGGGAGTAGAGGGGGAAGAGGAGCTCAGTCTGGGAAGGCCTCTTGGAGGAGGTGATTTTTAAGTAAGGTTTTGAAGAGGGAAAGAGAATCAGTTTGGCGGAGGTGAGGAGGGAGGGCGTTCCAGGACCGCGGGAGGACGTGACCCAGGGGTCGACGGCGGGATAGGCGAGACCGAGGGACGGCGAGGAGGTGGGCGGCAGAGGAGCGGAGCGTGCGGGGTGGGCGGTAGAAAGAGAGAAGGGAGGAGAGGTAGGAAGGGGCAAGGTGGTGGAGAGCCTTGAAGCCTAGAGTGAGGAGTTTTTGTTTGGAGCGGAGGTCGATAGGCAACCACTGGAGTTGTTTAAGAAGGGGAGTGACATGCCCAGATCGTTTCTGCAGGAAGATGAGCCGGGCAGCGGAGTGAAGAATAGACCGGAGCGGGGCGAGAGAGGAGGAAGGGAGGTCAGAGAGAAGGCTGACACAGTAGTCTAGCCGGGATATAACGAGAGCCCGTAATAGTAAGGTAGCCGTTTGGGTGGAGAGGAAAGGGCGGATCTTGGCGATATTGTAGAGGTGAAACCGGCAGGTCTTGGTAACGGATAGGATGTGTGGGGTGAACGAGAGGGACGAGTCAAGGATGACACCGAGATTGCGGGCCTGCGGGACGGGAAGGATGGTCGTGCCATCCACGGTGATGGAGAAGTCTGGGAGCGGGCCGGGCTTGGGAGAGAAGATGAGGAGCTCAGTCTTGCTCATGTTGAGTTTTAGGTGGCGGGCAGACATCCAGGTGGAGACGTCCCGGAGGCAGGAGGAGATGCGAGCCTGAAGGGAGGGGGAGAGGACAGGGGCGGAGATGTAGATCTGCGTGTCATCTGCGTAGAGATGGTAGTCAAAGCCGTGAGAGCGGATGAGTTCACCGAGGGAGTGAGTGTAAATGGAGAACAGAAGAGGGCCAAGAACTGACCCTTGAGGAACTCCAACAGTTAAAGGATGGGAGGGGGAGGAGGCTCCAGCGTAGGAGACCGAGAATGATCGGCCAGAGAGGTAAGAGGAGAACCAGGAGAGGACAGAGTCCGTGAAGCCAAGGTGAGATAAGGTACGGAGGAGGAGGGGATGGTCGACAGTGTCAAAGGCAGCAGAGAGGTCAAGGAGGATCAGAATGGAGTAGGAGCCATTGGATTTGGCAAGAAGGAGGTCATGGGTGACCTTAGAGAGAGCAGTCTCGGTAGAGTGGAGGGGACGGAAGCCAGATTGGAGGGGGTCTAGGAGAGAATGGGAGTTAAGGAATTCTAGGCATCGATTGTAGATGACTCGTTCTAAGATTTTGGAAAGGAAGGGTAGTAGGGAGATAGGACGATAACTGGAGGGGGAAGTGGGGTCAAGAGCGGGTTTTTTTAGGATGGGGGAGACGTGGGCGTGTTTGAAGGCAGAGGGGAAGGAGCCCTTGGAGATTGAGTGGTTAAAAATAGAAGTTAAGGAAGGGAGGAGGGCAGGGGCGATGGTTTTAAGAAGGTGAGAGGGAATGGGGTCCGAGGCGCAGGTGGAGGGGGTGGCACTTGCGAGGAGGGAGGAGATCTCCTCTGAGGATACTGCAGGGAAGGATGGGAAAGTAGGGGAGGGGGTTGTTGGGGGGGGAGGGGAGAGGCGGAGGGGTGACTTTGGGGAGCTCAGACCTGATCGTGTTGATTTTCGTGAGGAAATAGGTGGCCAGATCATTAGGGGTGAGAGATGGGGGAGGGGGAGGAACAGGGGGCCTAAGGAGAGAGTTAAAGGTCCGGAACAATCGGCGGGGGTGACGGGCATGGGTGTCGATGAGGGAGGAGAAGAAGCTTTGCCTGGCGGAGGAGAGGGCAGAGTTAAGGCAGGAAAGGATAAATTCTCGCTATTGTATCGAGAAGACAATTCCTCATTTTCCTTGTCTTCCTGTGGTTTCAATTTGGTTGCAGGATTAAAGACATCTACTATGATACTACTGTTGCTTTCTGTAGCTGTCCTTGATTCTCCAAACTGTCAATACTGAAGATGTGACCAATTTAGTCAGATTGGACACAGTTCCTGTCCCACATGGGGCTCACACTCCTATCTCCATTTTACAGATGAGGTAACTGAGGTACAGAGAAGTGAAGTGACTTGCCAAAGGTTACACAGCAGACAAGTGGCAAAGCAGGATTAGAACCCAGGAACTTCTGACTCCCAGGCCTGTGCTCTATCCATTAGGCCATGCTGGAGAAATTCCTATAAGTTTCAATTTCAAATTTTGATCAAATATTTTGTGAACATAACTTCGGTTCATAGAAATCCTGAAAATAAGGTCCAAATAGAGTCATATGGTCCATTACGTATCCTGTGTGATGTTTAAGGAAATTGTGCCTCTTGCTGAATTTGGTTGCTTGATTTAACCAAAGAGCTTTTAATGAATAATTGTATAAAAATTGCTAAAACTTGAGATTGATGTCTCCTCAATGGCTATACTGATCTTCAGAGAAAATTCTCATTTCCAAATGAAAAATGATGAGAGCTTTTGCATATAAATTTCAAATTAGAAAAAATAATTCCAAGCCCTAAATAGCTGTTCCCAAAGTCACGCAGATAATGCCTTTTTTTTAAAAAAATTTTACTATGAATTCTCCCAGCTGATTCCTCCAGATAGGGCTGAATGAAAGAATCATTTCTTGGGTGATATATTTTTCAAGTGGCATGCTGCATAAGAGAATGCAGTATTAATATAAGGAACTGTAAACACAACATAGTTTTCTAAACTGCAACCAAGAGATGGGCTTAAATTGTTTCAGTATACAGCCATCTTGAAAACTAAACGTAAGCATCCAGATTAAACAGAGATATAAATATTGGCCAGGTGTTCCCTGGCTTTTGATCCCACTCTTGAGTCTTTCTTTCCATTAAGTAGGGATGCATTTTGTGCCTATTCGACTGATCGTTTGGCCTGTAGGTTCTCCGCTAATGGATTTGCTGTCCTATAAGCATGATATCATTGCGTTGTATATGTCACGGGATGGTGTTCAGCTCTGGTGGGTCCTGAGGGTGTCGAGCACCTTAAATCAGTGGTGGGGGGAAGAGGTGGGGAGGAAGGGGCACTTGTTCGTCAGTCTCTGTGCAGGCCGGGATCCTGCTACCTCTTTAGGAAGTGTCAGCCGAGTTTGAGTTGCTCTGAGCCAACCAAAACAGAGCCCCAACCACAGCCTGAAATACTATAAGTCTCCTTCGACGTGCTGTCAAGTGGAAATGTAACATATTTTTCTACCAAGGTTGCAGTTGTTTTCTGGGGCAGGCTGCAGCTGGTAGAGAGTTTGTGGGATGAAGGTGAATAGGAAACAGCGACACTTGACTTAGTTATTACCTGATGATTAGAGGTGAGCAGGGTTTGTTGACTTGGGTTAGAGCAAAACTTTTAGTCCTGCCCTCTGGATTTTAGTCTAACAAACATTACAGCAACCCCCAGCAATTTAAGCCTTAACAAGTACAAAAGAGATATTTAAATATGATCCAGGTTGTAATTACAAAATGCAGCATTTTGACATAATTGGAAAAGAAGTAGAACTCAGCAGGTGAAACTAGGGTCCCATATTGTAACTGCCGTACTATTGGTTCTCACTGCTACCCTTCTCATATCGGCCCACTGTCCACTAGAGAAATTCAATCAATCAACTGTTTTTATTGAACGCTTACTGTGTGCAGAGCATGGTACTAAGTGCTTTGGCGAGTATAACAGTCACATTCCCTGCCTACAACCAGTTTACAGTCTAGAGGGGATTCCTGAGGAACCGGGCTGACCAGTGTTGCCATGGGGTCAGCAGTACCCTGGTTTCTTTGCCTGAGAGGGCAAGTGGTAACAAATGGAGAAATTTAGGCACAACAAGATGAAAGCAAGCTAAAGCAGAAGTGGGGCACTCAACAGCTTTTCTCCGAGCTAGGGGTCTTGCCCTCCAAACAGGATTTGTTAGTGGGCCACTAACACCTCTGGAACCCACCTGTTAGAACTCTTCTTGACGCACCACCCTTGGGCAGAAATTCCCTTCATTCAGGCATTAAATATCAGCCTGTAGAGAACGTGGAGGCATATGGAAGCTCGTTGGTAGGTGGAAAGACTGGAAGACCTAATAAATCTCTTACCTCCTTAAATGAGAAAGTCATGGTGGACTGGCCATAGCAGAGGAATTAGAGCCAGACATTCTGGTCAACTTCTTAGACCTAACTGTGCTTCCTTCTGAGGCCCTGGGCAAAGTTCTTAACCTCCCCACCTCAGTTTATCCACATGTGAAAGAGAAGTGTTCTTAGCTTCTTCCCAGAGTTGTTCCATTAATTGAAACCTGAAATGTGCTTTGAAGATGAAGAGTACTGCATAAATGTCAGGCATTAATAATGATTTCTACCTTGTGTATTAAATGCCTGTACCAGAGTAACCACAGAAAGGGATTAATGTCTCATGAAAAATGAATTTGCACTTTTACTTTGGACACTAGATTGAAAAAGAACCCATTAAATTTACAATGTAAGTTAAATGTTGGATTTTTTTGTTGTTGTCTGAGCTGAGGTTAAAAAAAACACACTGAAAACATAACTTATTTGATTCATCTTTCAACTTAAGCTTTGGGGAAATTCTGTCCACTAAAGGTCTTTAAAGATAAGTATGTAATCATTTTAATCAGAAAGAAGTCAAACTGTTCTCAAATTTAATGTTGTGTATTTTCTTATTCATTTATTATTTTATTTATGGTGTTTAAGACCTTACTATGTGCTAAGCACTCTTCTGAGCAATGAAGTAGATACAAGCTAAGCAGGTTGAACACAGTCCCTGTCCCAAATGATTTCACAGTCTAAGTCACTATTGGGGTCTTTTGAGAAATTCTGTGGTTTTGTCAGAGTCCTGGTATAAGTGAAGCTGGAAGTCCAACTCAGAAAGCCATGTAGGCTCTCAGTCCTCAGAAATTTCCAAAATCAAATGTCCAAAACTCCCTACCTTCCCACCCAAACCTGGTGTTCCCAACAATTTTTCCATCACTGTAGACAGCATCACCATCATTTCTGTCTTGGTGTTTCTGTCTTTCTGTAACCTTGGTGTTATCCTCAACTCATCTCTCTCATTTGACCCGCATATATAATCTGTCACCAAATCCAGTCGGTCCAGCCTTCACAACGTCGCTAAAATTTCCCCTCTCCTCTCCATCCAAACAGATACCATGTTAATCCAAGCATTTATCCTACCCCGCTTTGATTATTGTTCCAGCCTCCTGTCTCTCCCCACTCCAGTCCATACTTCACTCTGCTGCCCAGATCATTTTTCTACAAAAATGTTCAGACCATGTTTCTACTCTTCTCAAGAATATCCAGAGGTTGCTCACCCACCTCCGAATCAAACAGAAACTCCTCACCATTGACTTTAAAGTACTCAATCACTTGGCCCCCTCCTACTTCACCTCACAGTTCTCATACTATACAGTTTAGCCCACACACTGCTCTTCTCTAATGCCAATGGATCTCATCTACCTCATTGTCGACCTCTTGCCCAAATCCTGCCTCGGGCTTGGAATACCCTGCCTCTTCGCATCCAACAGGCAATTACTCTCTCCACCTTCAAAGCCTTAGTGAAGGTCCATCTTCTCCAAGGGGCCTTCCCTGACTAAGCCCTCATTTCCTCTTCTCCCAATCCCTTCTGCATCGCTCTTCCACTTGGATTTACTCCCTTTATTCACCCCTCCCTCAGCCCCACAGCACTTATGTACTTATCTGTAATTTATTTATATTAATGTCTGTCTCCCTCTCTATACTGTAAGCTCGTTGTGGGAAGGGAATGTATTTACCAGTTCTGTTACATCGTTATATTATACTTTTTAAAGCACTTAGTTTAGTGATCTGTACACAGTAAGTGCTCAGTAAATATGATTGATGGTTTGACTGATTGAAATGGCACGTTTATCAAATTGAGTTGGTCTACGTGCTCACCTCTACTGTAAATGCCTCTGGTGGCTGTAGTTATGGAACTGCAAATTGTTTTATAGATTAAAAGGACTTAGGTTATTTAATTTCTTCTCTGAAGTGTTTCTTTCATTGTGTTTGTGAGGCATCTCTGCTCTGAGTTGTCACCCACATTCTGAGGCTGGGAGAGCAGATAAATCTGCATCAGCTCAGTGCTACACCTGTTCTGCCCACAGAATTCCAAGAGCAGTGACTAGGTAGTGGGGATTCAAGTAAGTCTAAGTTCAATAAAACATCAGTCTATTTTCCTTAGTTCCATCTCTCCCCAGCCGGTGAACCCCTCACCAAAGAAATATGAAAAATCCAAGGAGTTTGGTCAATGCCAGAGCCTCCTTGGCACAGATTCTTTTGGTGTTTGACACTAATTCATTCCTGGCCAAATAGGAATCCCTATTTTTAAAAAGGGATAGGGAGAAAAATGGGAAAGTATAAACGGTAAGATCATAATAATGAAAGGGTTTTTTTGGGATGGAATTTTACCGAAAGTGACAGTAGATAGATGACTCGAGGTAATGAATGGTTCAGCTATGTGAAATGACTCGATTCTTCTAGGAATTGATTCCCCACACTACTTACTGAAGATATACATCACGGCTATTAAATCAAAGAATGGGCACACACTGTGAGGAAGCATATATCACCAGACCTGCTTGTCCTGCCTGTCCCAGAGCCCTGACCTCACCTTGTTAATTCTCTTAGCAAGAGAGGATCTCAGTCTTTACTACACCTCTTTCTCATGACCATCCTGGATGGCATTTAGGAGAGGAACTTCTAAGCCACGAGAAATTGGCTGTCAAGTATCTGTCGTCCTGGACCAATCAGGGGGCAGGCATGAGTAGCAATACTGTCTATCCCTTCTCCCTTGCCCAATTTAGTCCCCTCATTGGGGTCTAAACTCAGATTTGACAAATAATACCAGTTACTAATTCCTGTTTCCCCAGATCGATCATGAGTTTGGGAAAGTCTGTGCTATTAAACAAAGAAGCGATCTGTTCAAATGTATTTTTCTTTTGTTGACCCTAAAATTTACTTGTTGTTGATGAAGTGCCAGAGTATTAAATCATGTTATCTATATAATAAATCTGAAATACACCAGCACTAAATATAGATCACACTGGAGTCCACATAGAATGCTATTTTTCTTTGGGATTTAATTTACTTGTTTGATAGAAATGGATGTAATAAAGAAGATAGATGAAAAAAAAATCAAATGCCCTACAGAAATTCTTCAGAAGACTTATAAAGTTCAATTAGATCACACTGACCCAGTTAAACCTTCCATTTGCTCATTCCCAGTGCGTTAGCATCGAAGGGCCAATCCTCTTATGTATTGTGGACACATATCCTCCTGAAAGAATGATCAATCTTCAGCTAAATCTTCCCAAGAAGATCTGTTATAAATGGCTTTTTGGAAGCAGATATCATTTTAAAATATTTTTAAGTAGTTACAATCAGCAAAGAATTCTAGGTACTGTATAGGGCTCCATCTTTATTTGAGATTGTTCCTACAGTATCGTAAGTGCTCTGTCAGCAGTGTAGTCTAGAAAGTAAATAAAGAACACATCACAGGGTTCATGGGTCAACCTCAGGAAGCCGAAGTATTACACAGTTTACTTCATTCACCCTAATTCTCAATAGGCAAATCAAGGTAGTAGGTAAATATAGCATCGTTTCTTTAGACAGAATGTAACAGAAATACTTGCAAATATAAACACAGTGTATTTACCCTGTCTTAAGTAGAAACCTACTAGTGGGGCACATGAGATAAAGCATAGTCAGCAAAAAAATCTATAATTTATGTACTTGTAAAATGTTTATTTCCCAAAAGGTTCCTTTTTAGGAAACTTTTGAAAGGACTGTGGAGACTAAAACTCCAGAGCACATCAATTGCAATAATTGGTCAAGCATTAAAGACAGTTTGCCATTGCAGTGGAATTTTTATTGATTCCTTAATCTAAAGTCACTAGCCCTCTTCCACTTTGGCCTTGTTTTCATTCCTTTTAAGAAAAATTCGTGTGTTTGTCTGAAAAAGTATAGAAAAACCTTGTGGTAACCTGAGGACACATGATGGCAAGGACCCTCTCTAGATGTTAGTGACTTAGCACAGTCATAAAACCACACCAGAGTAGATCAAATCGTGCTGATAAACATGCATCATTGATGTAATATTGCCTTAAAAGGACAAGCCTCTGACCTCATCACAATGCATACAGCATAAGTTGCCAGGGCTAACAGGCCACTTGAAACTTTTATACGCTCAAGCAAATGCAGTATGATTCAGCGAGGTGCAATGAGGGCTTTCATATTTGGTAGCTGTTTTACATAATGTGTAAGGGTAAGCATCACAAACAGTGTACTCTACTTGTTTTCTATTTAAAGACTGTTGCCTAAGAAATGAAAGAGATGTGACTTTGGTGCTGTGTTATTATATTTCTCAAGTTCTGGTGTAATTACAGTATATTACAGGCATTCTGTACCTGACAATTTATATTGTACTGTAATGCTAAAATATTCTTTTAGCCCAATAATTATGGCTAATCTTCCCCAATCCTCTAGGTCTCCATTTTCTGAAAGTTTATATCCAGTTCTTTTTCAGCATTTTGCAAGAGGAAAGAGGAATTACCTCCAAACAGCATGGCCGATACATAAGAAAACACAAACATAAAAACCTTCATTTGCAAAGGATCATGAGATGTTTGAAAATCACTGGAAAGAGAAAAAGTTTAATGTACTATCCTGGAAACCGAGGAAATGCTTACGAAGGGATTTCTGTGTATGGTTTAGATGACTATTAGTGAGCAATTAGCAAATTAACCGACCCATATCCTTTCCACATAAATAGAAATGTCAAGAAGCATACTATAGCCCAATCTTGATGACTTGAAGTACTGGATAAAGAATTGAAGGATGGGGCAGAAGGAGATGGTAGTTGATAACGTGGGAAACTGAAAGACCCAGATAATCCAAATACCTCAGGTTAGTTTATAGATTCAACCCCCTTATACGACTAACCTTTTATCAGATCTTCTAATATGTGACAAAACTGGATGATTATAAATTTACATTCTTTTTGTTTTCCTGCTTATCCTCCAGTGGAGAAAAAGAAATGAAAGATTAGGATAATCCACAAACCAGGTTATTGCCTTTTAATACTCACCTGTTCTAAAAACAATTTCCCCAAGTGCCTCAGAACCACTAGAAGACACAATGACCCAGAGGATTAATTCTTGATCGTACAGTCTCCATTCCCTCTCTTGGGATCTCTAGTCTTCAAGTGAATTTCAGCAACCAATCTATTAATGACATTTATAGAAGGCCAACTAGATGCAGGCCACTATACTAAGTACTTGGAAGAGTGACTAAAAGTGAAAGACAAGACTCCTGCTCTCAAGACCTTACAATCCAGTGAGCGGTTTAGGCAGATATGCAATATTTACAAATAGTAGCCATAGCAAGATGGTCAGAAAAAAGTACAGTTTGTTTTTTGCTTTCTTAAAGGGTACTTGTTAAGCACTACTATGTGCCAAGCACTGTAAGAAGAAGAAGAATGATAGTGGTATTTAATTGCTTACTGTGTGACAAGCACTGTACTAATCATGGGAATAGATCCAAGATAATCAGGTCCCACATGGGGCTCACAGTCTGAATAGGAGGAAGAACAGGTATTGAATTCCCATTTTGAGAAGCAGAGAAGTTAAGTGACTTGCCCAAGGTCGCCCAGCTGATATGTGATGGAGCCAGGATTAGAATCTAGGCCCTACACAAAAGGCTGTATGAAGTGCTGGAGTGGTTAGAAGTCACCAATTTGGACACAGACCCTGTCCTACTTTGGCTCACAGTCTAAGTAGTGGGAAGTAGAATTTAATCTCCATTTTACATATGTAGTAAGAGATGCACAGAGAAGTTAAGTGACTTGCCTAAATTCACACAGCAGACAAGTGGCAGAGTTAGGACTATAGCTCAGGTCCTCTGATTCTCAGGACATGCTCTTTCCACTAGGCCATGATGCTTCAATGAATAATTAATATACAAATATACAGATCTTCTGAAATTGCCTATGTGCTAAGGGTTGATGTTGGGTTGATGTGCCTTGGAGTGTTGGATATTAATCGGGTAAGGCTTTCTGGAGTAGATGGGATTTTTTTTTTTCTAAAAGGGTTTTGAAGATGAGGAGATCCATGGTCAGGCCAGGGGAAAGATGAAAGCAAGGGATAGGAGGCAGGAGAGATGATAGCACAGTGCTCTTGTATGGAACAAAGGACTGGGAGGTTGATATGATAAAACTCTTTGTAGGCAGGAATGTGTCTAGTCTGTTGTTATATTGTGATCTCCCAAGGACTTAGTACAGTGCTTTGCACACAATTAGTGCTCAATAAATACAATTGATTTGAATGAACAAAGCCTGGTGGAGAAACTTGAAGCCAATGGTGAGGAGTTTCTGCTTTATGCCAAGAAAATGTGAATTGGTCTTGGAGGTTTCTGAGGAGTGGAGGATGAATGCCTAATTTGGGTCTTGGCTTTGTTTTTGTGAATGAGAGATGGGAGGAGAGCTCTTCCTGAGACAAGTACGTATATGACTGCCCAGGGGCTTGCCTGCTCAGAGACCTCTTCAGGAGGGGAGATGACTTCTCTTACCTTTGGTCCATATGGGTCCATATGGTCTTCCTGAGTTGGGCAGCAGGGAAGTAAACGGCAGGGGATTTGGTGGCAGCAATGAGGAGCTGCAGTGGCAGCATGGATAGTACAGCGGTAACAAGAAACCGGAACAAATCCGTGTTTCCTCCCACTCCTGCATCGCTGAGAGAAGCTGCATGTCTTAATGGAAGGAGTTCGGGCTTGGGAGTCAGAGGACGTGGGTTCTAATCTTGCCTCCACCACTTGTCTGCTGTGTGACCGGGCCAGCCACTTAACTTCTCTGTGCCTCAATTCTCTCATCTCTAAAATGGGGATTAAGACTGTGAGCCCTACGTGGGACAACCTGATTACCTTTTATCTACCCCAGCGCTTACAATGGTGCTTGGCACATAGTAAGTGCTCAACAAATACCATAATTATTATTATTATTACTGACTGCCAATGTCCAGTGATGGAGAGACAGCCCATCCACAGCCTGCCTGTCCTGTGAGCCCAAGATGTGGTGCAAGAGAATAAAAATTATACCAAGCCCAATTTCCAGAATTTTGAAACTCTCCCATTTCAGAATTATGCAATTCTCCCTCCCCTTCCCACCCCCAGACTCCTTTCTTCTCTAGTGGTTTTTATTTAGTTTTTCATTTTCTTCCTACTGATTTGACTCGTAGTTATAAAAGCTTTGATGCCACAAACACAGTTCTAAATAATAGAGAAGGATGATTCCCATTATCTTATATTACACTATCAGTTAAAGTAACAATTCTATACTAATCTTACCTAAATGGAATATTATTATGGACCTATTGTAATTGGAGTACCAGGGATAATAGAATTGCTGCAATGGGAGAAGCTGTCATTATAAGATAAATACTAATACCCTTGCTTATTGTAGCATCCTCCACCAAAACGATCAAAGCACTTGACAGACTTTATCTAATTAATCCTCACAATATCCTCATGGGTTCTGGAGGGCACTAGTAGTATTATTCCAATGTTACAGTCTGAAAAGTTTGGGTTCAGAAAGGCTAAACAACTTGCTGGAGCTCACACTGCATGCCATCAGCACAATGGCAGTTAAGAATAAAGCCCAGGACTCATGATTTTTAAAAATGTGCTCCTTCAATTACGCAAGATAATTTCCATAGAATATTTAGAAGGGCAGTTAGTAAGAATTTCTATCCCGTTTCAGTGAAGAAAAGGAATTTGTAAGTATTTCTGCCTGAAAGATTTGTGAGTGTTTTTGTCTGAAAGTAAGAAAGCAAGCACTATTAAATTGCCAATGGGTGATCAAATGTGATGAAGATACCAAACATGCAGAACAAATTAGCCATCCTTACTGACACGAGATGAAAGATTTGCCAGCCGTGCCAAATTTTATAGAAACCTGATAAAAAGATCTTTCAAAGCTTTGTTTTTGTAGCTTCCAACATTTTCCTCAAGAGTTTTCAGCATAAACAGCCTGTGACCAGTAAAGGTTATCCATGCAAAAGGTGATTTGTACCACTGATGCCAGATTTTTTAATCTTGTTTGATCCTGATAAGTACATGGGGTTCTCTTATAACCCAGGAGTTGTGTTCTTGAAGAACCTCAGGTTCTAGTAACCACTGATTCAAGGGAGTGGAAAGGATGGATGATTCAAAGGGACCATCGTATTGGACACTTCAGTACAAATTCCTTGATTATTGTTATGTCAACCACTATCAGAATGCTTTAACCCCTGCCAATCATTAGTATTTTTCTGCATTATATTCTTTAAGGTTGCAGAAACACAGAAACCCCCACTAGGTATTGTGTGGTATAGTATAGGAAGGCACAGGCAGAGGAGTTTAGCCAAATCACACCTTGATTGATACCCCATACATGCAAGCAAATATTTCTCGCTACACTAAATTTACTTGCCCCATCTTATTGTTAATGATATCATTATTATTAATAATTAATAATAATTCATTCACTGTTATTTATTGAACACTGTGTGCAAAGCACTGTACTAAGCACTTGGGGAGAGTACTTGCCAAGGAGGGTACTAAGTGCCAGGACAGTCACAAAATTATCAGGCCAGACACAATGCCTGTAATACATGGGATACTCAGTCTGAGGGAAGGGAGAACAAGTATCTTAATCCCCATTTTACAAATGAGGAAATTGAAGGACAGAGAAGTAAAGTGACTTGCCCAAGGTTACCCTCAGGCAAGTGGCAGAGGTGGGATTAGGATCCAGCTCTCCTGATTCTCCTGCCCACCCTCTTTCCATTAGACCACACTGCAACTCATTTTTGTGGATCATCTTATACCTAGAAGAGATTCCTGTTGTGGGAATAGCATTCCCTAGTTTTTCTATCATGTTGCACCCAAGACGTATAATGAAGAAACACGTTAAGGCAGAACTGGGTGTATCTGCATGTACTTTACTCTCATAAACTTGTGACCTTTTCTCCATTGATGGGTTTTAGTGGTGAGTTGCTCAACACCACTGTAGATTTCACCTGACATCAATGGAGGGATGGAAGGCTTTGGGCATTTCACAGGTGAAATGGGCAGTTGAGGATAATGTTGTTAACTATGGCCCCTTCAAATCTGTTGTTGCTCTGCCATTCTGCATTGTAAATGACCCAGCACCCCATTCCTGAGCTGTCTTCTGATCAGGCTCCCTGCTTGGACCCTGCTCCTAGGATACTATGTGATATTCTACAATTAGATAAGAGTTTTTTTTACCCTCCAGGCCCAACTTAATCATGCCATTTACTTCTGAGGCATTTTAAATAATTTTCCACAGAAACCCCAATCATTTTTAGTACATTATTTATCCAGTTCTGAATATCTACATCAAGTTGTCATCTCCAGATCATAATTTTCGGGAGGGGAAAAAGCCTTTCACCTCGGCAGGAAAAAGAAGCCATTGGCATCTGTTATGTAAATAAGACAGCAGAAGTGAATCGCATTCTGGCCTACCAGGTGCACTAAGTGAACACTTGCATCCAACTTTAATGCTCCTTATAAATGTCTTCTAAGTAGAATTATTCTGTAGTTGAATTTGACCTATCTTTTAGGATTTTACTGCTCACATTGAACCCTCATTGACATTGACATATTTTTTCTTAAGCCAACCTAATTATCTCCTGTCTCCTAATTATCCAGAGAGAAGATTCTGGGAGAAGGAAAGAGGAAGCTAGGCCATTTACTCACCTTCCACCATCAAGAAAATGTTCCCGCTGCAGGAAGGAGAATCGAGCTCTTTGTACTTCCTAAAGCATTAGAAGAATTGGTAAGTGTACTTAGGGACCGTGGGCAGAGCACAGTCCCTGGAAACTGGGGAACAAACAAGAGTCAAAGATGCAATCCCTATCTTCAAGAAGCTTACACAGTTTAATGGGGAAGTCTGGGACACATAAATTGATTGCATATAAAATAGTTACGTAATGTACAAATGGATATAAGCTCTCATGAATAAATTAATATTAAATAAACGTATGCCTAAAACATCGGAGATAGCTGAAATGAGGGCATGACCAGAATGGTGGAGGATGATTAATTCTAGAATGACTCATGGAGGTGATGCCTTTTTAAAAGCACCTTATAGGAGGAGAAGGTGTTCCAGGCGAGTGTATTGAGCATGAGGGAATGATTGGAGGTTTGCTCGGGAGGAAAGAAGAAACCGAACTGGAAAGAAAGGAGCAGGGTGGTAAGAGGAAGTCAGCTAAAGGAGAGCCCTGAAGTCGATGGTGAGGAGCAATGTGAAGCTTTTGGAGATTTTGAGAAGACGAGTTATGGTTTGGGTATACTCTTTTGTAAGCTAATGGATCAACCCAAGTTAGACTCATGTTCTGGAGGCTGGAAATGAATGTCTGGTGGGTCCTATGCACTCCTGAACATTTTTCTGTGGTCGGTAACTTGAGTGAAAGTTCCTGCCTTATAGAGAGGCTGGATGGGGAGCCCGAGTCTTTGATAGATACATTTCTTGAATCTGTTTTGCATTTCTGTGAAGGAGATGTGGGGTAGGGATGGTAAATCTGATCAATCCCTGTTTATATGTGGCAGGAAGAAACTGCAGCCCAGAATGTTAGCTGACCTGAGAGTCATTAGGTCACTTGGAAGGAACCAGGCAACACAGTTGCTGAGACACCAGCCCTGCCCTGAAAAGGGTTAATGATGGAATACATAGACAAAACAGGCAGCACATGACACGCAGGAAATACCGAATTAAAGTGAAACACCATCCTGTGCCGTAGTAGTAGTAAACCAAGTCAATCCCACCGACACAGGGCCAAGAAAATTGCCCTTTGATTTTGCCGCCAGGGAACTAGGTTGCTTCTAAATTAAGATTATATCTTTATTTGGTCATGCAAATTGTAGAGCTGAAGAATATGCAGTTTACTTTATACAAACAGATTAGCATATAATGTATACACAGAGAGACTTGTTCCTTCCACACTCTCTGTTCAGGGAAGAGGGACCTGACTGGAGAAGCCTAGCCCCTTTAGCTTTTCAGTTTGTGCAGGTATCCATGAGGACATAAAGATTCATTCCAGATTATCTTTTAATCGCTTCTTTTTGCTATCTCTTAAATTAAAAGAGTCCTCTTTCTGTAGTCATCTGAGGTGTCTGCTGCAAAAGAAAATGCACTAAATATAGCCAACAATGCCACCCCATTCTGTCTGTTGGTAATTCCCCAAAGGCAATCAGTGGGGAGAGCAGAAAACAATTTGTTTATTATAAGCAGGTCAGCCCTTCGGGGAAGACTCATAGGATCATGCAATGGGAAAGGACAATCCCAGCACACAAGTGGCGGGTAATTTTATTTGTTCCACTTGCCGGTCACAGCCACATCATGCTGGTCAATTACGCTTGATTCAGCAGGTTTCAGAGGTTAAGACCCCCTTGTGTATTGCAGCACTGCAGGCGAATTTGCGGGCCAGATTGAAACGGTTTCAATCTCAGAGACGCCAGCCTTCCTCTCCTGTAAAGAGCTATTTTTTTCAACAGTATGCAAGGTCTACATGTGATAGGACAGGCTTGTCTCTAACATCTAGACAACATAATTGTTGAGAGGGAAACACAGCCAGCATCAGATAAAAGAAGAAAATAACCAAGCCAGTAGACTGCAATGTAGAGGCATGAAATGGAAACTCACTGCAGACGTGGATATCATTTTCAGAAAAAAGGATCATGTTTGGGGATAGCCCTGGTGCCAGAACTTAACTGTGTTTGGAAATGTGTTGAACCTTTCACCATTCCATCACATTTTTGTCAAGGAGAAATGTGTTAAACTACTTCTTTCATGAGATCTGTGATGTTAAGAGAAAAATGGCAAGTAGAAATGACCACTTCTGCTGGGCTGTTACCTTGGTGTTACCTTGGTTACATGGTGGGAGTTTGCTAAAAGCAAAACTAATCTTTCAGGTCTTGCATAGAAGACACAATCCAAAGGAAAGGTTTACAAGTTTCCCCTTATAGACTGTAAGGTCCTTGTGGGCAAGGAATGTTTCTACCAGCTCTGTTATGTTGTACTCTTCCAAGTGCTTATTACAATGCTCTGCACACATTTAGCACTCAAAAATATGATTGATTGATTTTTTTTTTATTCTATGTGCCCGTCACTCTTCTAAGCACTGGGGTAGATACAAGTTAATCAGGCTGGACACAGACCATGTCCCACATGGGGCTTACAGCTTTAATTCCCATTTTACAAGTGAAGTTACTTAGGCCCAAAGAAGTTAATTGACTAGCCCAAGGTCACACAGCAGATCAGTGATAGAACCGGGATTAGAACCCAGGTCCTTTGACTCCCGGGCCCGTGCTCTTTGCGCTAGTCTTCATGGCTTTCCAGTGATTGATTAAATTCAAGTGACTGATTCTCAAGGAACAACAGGGAATGGGCATGTGTTCTATTAGCCATCCGGTCAGACACTTTGGAGGGTGGAAAAAATTCTCTGTAGCCCCTGGTATAAGGTTAGTAGTGAATTTTGTATTTCAACTGGAGTACTAGTTTCCTTCTAAAGAAATGCCACCGAGATAAGTTCTCAATGTGGCTATCGATGAAATGGAAAGATGGTTCCTAAGGTTTAATACCCCTGGGCAATGTTATACCCATTGGAGTTTCAGGAAATTCTTCAAAGGATTTCTCAGAACCAGGATGTAGATGGAAGTTTTGACGATGAAAGGTCTTGCTGATGATTAAGTCCAGATTTATACTTTTGAGTATAAAAATATCATAAGCCTTCTATAAAAAGGTGGGTTGCATTTCCACCTCAGAAGCACACAAAGGGGGTTACTAGCATCTTTGAAAATTAAAAGATACAGATGGAAATTCAAGCTTTTTCTCAGCCTTTGGTGGAGATTTCTGGGTATCTGACTGAGAGGCCCTTTGGTGCTGTTTCCGGGAAGGAAATGTAATGGTATGTTGAAAAAATTTCATGCTTCTTAACAGTCTATACACTATGTCACCCATTAGCCAGGATGGTTTGAAACTCGACCTTTAGGCCAGAATTCAGCCTGGCATGGCCCAGAAGCACAGACAGGCATAAGTGTTGACTCTGGGGGTTAAGGCTGTTTCTCTCCATTTCTGATTCTCTTGTCTCTTGCCTTATTTTGCCCTGCATTAAAAATAAAAAGTTGACAGGCTGGGCTTTGTCGTGAGACTGTGCCACTGTGTGTTTCCTGATTGCCTTGTGAGTGTGTCTGTTTGACATATCTGCCCAGGGGATGGGGTCTTTGTGCCCCTGTCCCTTCCCCTGCCTTCCATCCAGTCAACCACCCTACCTGGACTCTGAGGTCTTGTGCTCCCTATGCACCTCAGGTGACAGTGGAATGGGGTCTCGAAAGGCGTAACTTCTATTACATGAGGTCAGAAGGTTAATCCCATCTTCATCATGCAAATCCTAGAAATTTCATCGTGGTGTCTGATGGTAGATTTGGCCTGAATGAAAAAGGAAGAAAGATACAATTTTCTTTGGGAAAATTCTTCTCAAAAAATGACTGTGCCCCAAGCACATTCAGCCAAGGACCTGGCTCTTTCCTGAGTCTATCTCTTTCACTAGTAGTGCATTGGATACCTAAAGCATCAAATCTTTCTCACCAGTAGGGAATATTTAGTGGTTGCCTCTCTGAGCACCTAACACTGGCAAGGAGAGACAACCCCTGGGGACAGTGAGGTGATCTTTCCGGCAGACACTCAGAACATCTGCCCATTTCATTTATTTCTTATAAAAAGATGGAGGCCCAGATGGAGATCTGCTACAAGAGTCATTTCTCATTTGAACCTCACTAGTTCTACCTCATCCATTAATAATAAGGACGGTATTTATTAAGCTCTTACTATGATGATAATTGTATTTGTTAATCATTTAGTATGTGCCAAGCACTGTACCCAAGCCCTAGGGTAGATGAGAGATAATCAGGTCGGCCACTTTTTCACATAGGATTCCCAGTCTAAGAGAGAGGGAAAATAAGTATTTTATTACCACTCTGAAGATGAAGAATCTGAAGCCTGGAGAAGTTAAGTGACTTATCCAAGGTCACAAAGTAGGCAAGTGTTGGAGCTAGGACTATCAATCTGTCAATCAGTGGTATGTAGTGAACATTTATTGTGTGCGGAGCACTGTAGTAAGCACTTGGGAGAGCCTAATACAATAGAGTGGGCAGAGATATACCCTGTCCTAAAAGAGCAGCCTGCAGGGGACCTGAGTCTTTTCACTCACAGTTCCATTACAGCTTTAATCCCCATTTACAAATGAGGTAACCGAGGCCCAAAGAAGTTAAGTGATGCAGTGGAAAGAGCACGGGCTTTGGAGTCAGAGGTCATGGGTTCGAATCCCGGCTCGGCCACTTGTCCGCTGTGTGACTTTGGGCAAGTCACTTAACTTCTTGGTGCCTCAGTTACCTCATCTGTAAAATGGGGATGAAGACTGTGAGCCCCACGTGGGACAACCTGATTCCCTTGTGTCTACCCCAGCGCTTAGAACAGTGCTTGGCACATAGTAAGCTCTTAACAAATACCAACATTATTATTATTATTCACTAGGCCATTTTGCTTTTCCAGTGGGGGCTTATGAGGGGAAATTTTTTTTGTCACAAAAATAATTAAATCTTCCATGGGACCTCTCCCAGATCAAAGTTCTAGGAGTTTCTTCTATAATTGTTACTGTTGAAATTGTTCTCTGAAACTTATTAGGATACTAGAGGGAAAAGAGGAAAAGTTAGACCTAATGAAAAGAACACAGGCCTGGGAGTCAGAGGACCTGAGTTCTAATCTTGTCCCCACCCCTTTCGTGTCGTGTGACATTGGAGAATTACTTATCTTTTTTTCTAAAAAAAAAAAAAAAAGGTATTAATTGCTTATTATGTGCCAGGCACAGTACTAAGCACTGAGAAAACACAGGCTAATCAAGTTGAATACAGTCTGTGTCCCATAGGGGGTTCCTTGTCCAAATCCCCAGTTTATAGATGAGATAACTGAGGCACAGCGAAGTTAGTCACTTGCCTAAGTGGTGGAACCAAGATTAGAACCCAGATCCTTTTGACTCCCAGGCCCGTGCTTTAACCAACTAGGCCATACTGCCTCTCTAATGCTTCAGTTTCCTCATCTGTGAAACAGAGATTCAGTACGTGTTCTTCCTTCTACTTAGACTGTGAAACCCCTGTGAGACAAGGACTGTGTCCAACCTTATTATCTTGTAATAACCTCAGTACTTAGTAGAATGCTTAGCACCTAGTAAACACTTAACAAATGCCACAATTATTATTATTTTTATTATTATAAATATCATGATGCTGATGTTGATGTCCCGGATGCTAATCATCACATTAGTGCTCCTCCAAGCCTCCTGCTTTCATTGTGGAGACCGGGGATTGGGCTGGATGGATCATGGGTCTGACCCAGTTAATGGTACTACTTAGTTTTAATTCAAACTGCCACCACTGGTACCCGACTTGCCATCTCCTCTGTCAGTAAATTAGTGGTATGTTTTTAAGGAAGATTTAAATCATTTAAAGAGTCACGAACTTTACAACAACCATGTTTTTCACTAGGATTGGGCATATTGTTATTGTGCCAAGTTGTCTCAAGCTTTGCTAGATGAGATGCTCTTTTAAACTGCTATGGAGATCAGTGCTCGAGTTAACATAAATCAGTAGTGTACTTATATTTTGACCACAGTGGTTGGCAGAAAGTTTGCCAAATCGCCAGCGACTGCTCCAAAGTAAAATTGATCACACCAATTATGAATCGTTCCTTTCGGCGTAACTAACAATTTCTTTCTGAGGGTAAATAGCTTCAATTGTTTGAGGGCTCTTATTTAGAATTAATGATAGTCTGTTAACATTGCCCAAATGTTGGGAAAGCAAAATCTAACAAGTTCCCTCAGTCTCAACTGCATTTTGACTACAGGGCTCTATCCTTTGCTCAGAAAGCACTTCCAAGATGAGATGGCTAGGCTACATTTTGCAGCATTCCATGTCTCTTGAAAGGAAAAAAATCAGATACACAATCTTGATGAATTGGGTTTGAGTTTTTCACTTTTTCTTGGCATGTGGAGGAAGGCAGTTTGGTCTAGTGGAAAGACTACTGGCCTGTGAGTCAGCACCCCTGTATTCTAGTCTTGCCTCTACCAGAATAAATCATTGGACTTCTCTCTTTCTTCATTTGTAAATGGGAATAGTGATCTCTGCCTCTCCCTAGCTCACAGGGATGATACATGATGTTAAAATCCTTTATAAAGTGCTGAACAAATTCAAGATATTAGGTATTATGCTTTATGGATTTGTTTTATTCTCTGGTCAGTTGGACAACTAATGAAAAAATCATGAATAAAAACCTAATTTTATTTCAAAGGGAATTACATAAGGATTCTGCTCATGCTATTTAACTAGTTTGCTCATCCTTCTAAAACCTGTGGAAACAAAGCTCCTTTCAAGATTGGCTCTTAACTCTTTTCTCGTATTGTTCCAAATCTCTATGTCGATATCAGTCAGGGTCTCCACATTCAGATGTAGATTTCCCATGCTTGCTTTTAGGAATGTTTCAAACTCCAGTGTTGTGAGGTCTAAGAATGGATAAATAAGCTAATCAAGTTAAATGGAGATTTTCATAACCTTAGAGGCTAAAGTAGGTTAGAAGAAGAGACTTCATAGGCTCCAGTTCTTTCTTAAATTTGTTTGATCCAAACTATTTACCACTTTGGAAACAAACAAACAAAAAAAAACCCTACCTAGATGAATTAATGTGTCCCATCAGTAGACTTTGCCAGGGGCAGACATTGTTGATGTTGTTGATTTTTTTTTTTCAGTGGTGGCATTTAGCCTGAAAGTGGGCATTAACACAATATGGACCACTATACAGATCAGAGACAAGTTCTTTCCCTCAGCCCTTATGTACTTATCCTTTTCCTTGGTTGCTTCCTCTACCTGTTTTTTATTTTAGTGTATGCCTCCCCTCTAGGTTGTAAACTCCTTAAGGTCAGGGGTCATGCCTACTAACTCTATTAAACTCTCCCATGTGCTTAGTACAATGCTCTGCACACAGTAAGTGCTCAGTGAATTCCATTGATTTATTTTTTTCTTTGTGGTATTTAAGAGCTTACTATCTGCCAGGCACTGTACAAAGCCCTGGAGGTCTTGTGACTTGGGAGGATTCAATATCTGTCCCCCAGCCTCACAGCCAAAGGCATTGGCTGCTGTTGCTCATGGGCTGGACGGGACATAGGGACAAAGGAAATCCAAGGACATTCACTCTCTCCAGCCTTGCTTAAGTCCAGGAATTTGTTACAGTTTGTTCTCCCCGTAGCAGAAAGATTCTGGACCAGAGTACTCTGAGTCATTTACAAATATGATATCCTCCTGGAAGGTAAAGGTAATATTTGGGCATGGCTTCTTTTTTATGCTATTTATTAAGTGCTTGCTATGCACCAGGAACTCTGCTAAGCGCTGGGGTAAACACAAGCTAATCAAGCTGGCTGAAGTTCATGTTCCACATGGAGCTTAGAGTAGTAATCTCCATTTTACAGATGAGGTAACTGAGGCATAGAGAGGTTAAGTGACTTTCCCAAGGTCACATAGCAGACACATGACAGAGCCAGGATTATAACTCAGGTTCTCTGACTGCCAGGCCTGAACTCTATCCATTAGGCCATGCTGCTTGACTAGGATCTCTTGGAGAGCCCTTTCTGGGAGAGAGAGCATTTCCCAGAATGAGTTAGGCTACATATTATAAATTATTTATTTATATTGATTTTTGTCTCCCCCTCTAGACTGAAAGCTAGTTATGGGCAGGAAACGTTTCCACTAATTCTATTGCCTGTTATCTCTCCCAAGCTCTTAGTACAGAGCTTTGCACTTAATAAGGGCTCAATAAATACCATTGACTGATTGATTTACTCCCAGTATCGGTCTCCAGGCTGTGCTCTGCCTTGGCTGCTTAATTGGACCAGACATCCTGCATTTAGTTAACCCAAATTCTCTACTCCACAGGAATCGGGGCAGGTAATGCCATTTTTGAAATAGGACCATTACTTGTTGCTCTCATGGTGGAATTCAGAATCAGTCTATTAATCAGTGTTATTTATTGAGTGCTAACCATGTGCAGGGCACTGTATAGAGCTTTTGGGAAAGAACAGTAAAATAGAGTTGGCAGATATATTCCCTGCCCACAGGGAGCTTATGGTCTACAGGAGGAGTTTGCAGAAGGAGCTTACAATCTGTAAAAGTAAGGAGTTCCACCTCAACCTTAGGACTCGTGGATGAAATTGAATTTTTGACACATCGATTAGTTCCGACATGATTGTTAACCCCCCACATTCGTACCCGTCAGAGCTGCAGGATCAGGAGGCGATCCTTTTGCCCTTGGAGCTCCTTCTGTTCTGCGGGGTCAACCTCTAGGGTGTTTTGGGCTGAGGTTGAGGGATGGTGGGTAAGCAAAATGAAAGAAGCTCTGTGGCTTTTGGTGCAACTGCCCATGTAGCCTCAGTAGCAGAACACTCACCTGGGAAACCAGACAATCTGGGCAGAAATCCCACTGCCACCCACATCTCCGTCTAAATGAATTCAGGAATTGCACTGGACACCTATGAGATGAGGGATGGAAGGCTGGGGACCAACTCCGATTAGAAGCACCACTGCAAACATGCAGCCTGCTCACCTCCCAGGGAGAAAAGAAAAAAAAAGGAAGGGCTTGAGAAAATGAATTGTGACCCTGTATAATTTGTTCCAAAGGTTTTTTGCACTTTGAATCATAAATAATGCATGAAAACTGCACAAACAAGACCCAGAGACCTATTTTGAATGAATTGGGTTCTGTATTTCAACATTCCAATTACTACCTCTTCCCAGGAAAGCCTAGTTATAGGAAGGCTGAATTAATAACCCTATCTCACACACCCCGACTTCCTCTAGTGCGAGCCTTGGAGTTCCAAGCCAGTGGTCTAAGAACACACACGATGAGCTGACCGAACCCACCGTCTTAGAAACCAGCGGGGGTAGGAGCATAGGAGTCCAGCATATTATGGAAGAGTTACTGTTTTATCAGATGAAGTTTTCATTTGGGTCAAAAGAAAAATGATAGTACTTTTTTGGCTTATTTTTGAATTGTCTTTACCCTGTAAAGCTCCTCGGAATGGGAATTCCTAGGCAAATCGGAAGTTAACGTTGAACGATTGAAAATGCTGGACTCTTTGCTTTTCCATTGGCCAACTCATGGAATATATCAGCCCCTAGTAACCTACAGGTGAAAACAGCTTAATACTCCAAACGATCAGTCAAGCAGTGGTATCTGTTTAGTGCTTACTTTGTGCAGAGCACTGCACTAAGAGCTTGGGAGAGTACCGTACAACAGAATTAACAGACAAGTTCTCTACCCTTAAGAAGCTTACAGTGTAAGGAGATATTCAGATTTCAGGATGGTGAGATGGAAGGAGGACTTAGATTAGCTGCCGTGAGGCAGTTGACGAGAAAGGAGGGTTGGAAGGCCATTGTCAGACCTTGCCTTATTTCACATCATCCTCAGCTCCCAAAGCACTATGCAAACACCATCAGACCGAGAATAATCTATACCTACTCTCTATTGCAACTGGAAAAAGTGAGCCCTAGTTAGATTCAGGGACTGGTTCCAAGCCTCACTGCAGTGCCAGGATCAGAACCCAGACCTCCCCATCCCTCAGCCAGAGTTCTGCCCAGGAAACCACAAGTTGAGTGCCACAAGCATCTTTTGTGGAATACTTAAAGAGTATTCCATGGAAGTATCCCATGGAAGAGAGTGACGTGATCCTCCATCCCAACCCACTGTGGATTTTTTAGCCATATACTCTGCAACTTGCTAGGGGCACCATCCCCTCATCAGTCTGTGGGATGGATCCAAAATGAGTAGCAGCAGTGACAACTTATCTCTCTTTCAACATGAAAATGTGGTTTCTCCAGATGTCTCCAATGTTGCAAATTGGATTTTCCAAAGCCCTACCGCTACATTTAGGCTGTAGGCCCACTCAACAACCTACCATGATGATGTTTCCATTTGAAAAGACGATCTGTAGACAAATACCCCCAGCCATGAAGACTATCTCCAACTGTGTTTGGGAGGGGTGGTGTTCTGTGGTGGAGGAGTTATTCCACACCCAGGTGGAGCGATTAATAGGCCTTGCTCACATCGTGAGCCCAGGTGATAGACAATTCTCTATGGGTAGAATAGCTGAAGGGGACAAAGACCCTAAAGTGATCCAAAAAACTAAGTGGTTGGTGACTCAACCTAGAGGGCATGTTTCCCTAGACCGCAAGGCATCAGGTTGGCAACTTGTTAACATAATCTTGCTCCCACAACCCAATAGGTAAATTGCCTCCACGCCCAGCAACAAGAGACTCATCTTTCATCATGAAGATACTTAGACACTTGGAAATGTTAGTTTCCCCATCCTGCTGTTCAAATATACCCACAGTAGAGGAGACGGAGGGAGACACAGGTTCTGAACACTAGGATTTTGGAAACCATGTCACTGCCTAAACGTGCTCCGTCTGGTCAGATTGAGTTGCTGCAGTTGGATTTGTGATTTTTATGGAGCCCCGATGATTTCTTCTTAGTATAGTTCAAATAAACACTCCTGAAAGTCAGACAAAGAGAAGTTAGGTGACTGAACCCAAAATCTCCAGCCTTCTCCTTTCTTGTTGCATCCTGGATTTGTCTCTAGTGAAAGAATGAATTAAACAGAACTTCAGCAACACTTAAATCTTAGTGCCTTGGCAAATCTCTCAGACTTTGCCTCTTGAGGAGTTGTTTGTGTACCGTCACACTGATTGTATCAGACACTTGGCTAGACCACAAAAAAAATGTTGAAGTCTTCGTGCTTTTTTAAAAATGGCAGTTATTAAGTGCTTCCTATGTGCCAGGCACTGTACTCGCACTGGGGCAGATACAAGATAAGTTGATCACAGTCCAGGTCCCCCACTGGGCTCATAGTCTTAATCCTCATTTTACAAATGAGGTAACTGAGGCACTGAGAAGTTAAATGACGTACCCTAGGTCACACAGCAGACATGGCAGAGCTGGGATTAGAACCCAGGTCCTCTGACTCCCACGCCTGTGACCTTTCCACTAGGTCACACTTTTCCTCTATCTGGAGGGAGGACTTCAAAGCTCATGCCTCCAGTAGGTACTCAGTTAATACCATTCATTGATTGGATGATTGATTGCCAGCTGAAACATTAATTTAGCTAATGGCCACATTCACTTTTGTGAAGGGAGAAGGGTGAATGGTTAACAAAACTTGTTGTTATCCCACTCAAGAGTCAGAATCGCCTCTGTCTTGGAAGACTGGGGACTGATTTAAGAGTTCCCTCATTTAAGTTTTTTTAATTTTTCTATTGTAAGTAGTACTCCAAGTGTGATCCCTGAAATCCTGAGGCAGTTCCATAGTGTTAATAATATTTACTAAATGCCTACTCTGTGCCAAGCTCTGTACTAAAACATTGGGAAAAGAACACCTGGGAGAAAATTAGACATGGCCCCTGGTCCCCGAGGGACTCACAATCTGAGAAAAAAGCATGAAAGGGGGTTGGTGACAAGTATTTAGGGAAGGAGGAGACAATATAAACACACAAAAGTTAAGAGCCAAGGACAGTGGCAAATACAATAAAAGCCATAGGGTGTTGTGGCTAGAAGAGCAGGTTCAGGCCCCTCTAGGCTCAGAGTCCAGCGGTCACAGTAGTCATAGCTGCAGCCACAGCCACCACCTTCCCAATACTCTAAAAGTTGAGAAGACCTCATGGTTCCTTGCCCTTCTAATGCCAGAGCAGGGGCTTTGGAGAAGTGTCCGTAAACTGAGGAAGATTAGATTGTGAGCCCCAGGTGGGACAGGGACTGCATCCAACCTGATTATCTTGGAAGTACCCCAATGCTCAGTACAGTGCTTAGCGCATCATAAGCACTTAACAAATACTCTAGTCAATAATTAATCTAAGCAGCAGAACCACACAGCATGTGCCTAACTCCATTCTTACTGCATCTAAACATTATCCTAGGCATCGCAACCCAGAAGAGAAATACCAAGGACACTGAAACGCTTGGTCTGCCCCAAGAAGTTTAGACTCTGGAGGAGATAGAGCTTAGAATTCCTAAAACATTCTCCTTCGTGGTTTTCCTCCTACTTTAATGCACGGATTCACACTGTAATTACGTACATATAGTCAGTGCTAACTTCCCTGAGCTTGGGCTCCAGTCAAAATGCCTCCATTCCTCAGCCTTTCCTCACATCTCTTGTTGTTCAGGATGGGATGGTAGTGAGGTTCATGTCATTTTCGATGGAAGGCTCCATCATCATATCATTAAATTATACATAATAACTCCACAAACTTCCGTTCCTACAATTGTCCCTGATTATCCCCTGTATTAATAACAGAAAGCATCATTGTTTTAATATTTGAGTGCTCACTGGCCCTGAACACAACCCATTCTCTACATAACATAGTGTAGCATAGCTCATGTATCCACCCAGTTCTCATATACCACAGAGTCAAGGAGAACTCATATAGTATTACTCACCACGTCCAAAGTTATGCCCAGGAGCACAAACCATGTCTTCCCAAACTGTGGCATGTTGTACCTAAACAGGCACACGCTGTTGGATGAACATTCCGTCACACCATTCCAGGTAAAAACGTGTAGTGAAAACACATTCTGTGGCAAAAGTGGTGTACCAAACAAAAATGTAGTTTCCACTTTGTGAGTGACTTTGTATTTTGTTTTGTCTCTAGTTTCTTGGCAAAAGAATTTTGGGAAGCCCAAAGTGGCTTTGCTGATTAACCTGGACTATAAACAATGCTACTAGTGGATCAGACTGATGAAGTTCCACCTACTTTATGCTTTGCGAGCCTTCTGATGGCTGCCTTCCCCGTCATAGCTATCTTAAAGAACAGACATAGATTTAAAAGCAGTGGAATTTGCTACTCTAGAGAGACCAGGTTCACTTGTGTGCCTGACCTGTTTTCTTTTCCCTGAACAGACATCTGTTAGAGACCAGTTTACCTGCTGGTACCACCACAGATCAAGGGTTCTAAATAATGCATTGTGTAATAAAACCAGAAGCTTCCAGAGGGTGTTTTGCAGGAAAGGAATCCAACGAGCTATGGAGTCGAGTGTGTGTTTGTGTGTGTGTGTGAGTTTTGGGGGTGGGGAGGGAAGAGGAGAAAGGAGGGGCAAATAGCAAGGATAAAGGGCTAAAAGAAGGAGTCTTCAGGGCTAAACCCAAGTTTCCAGAGTTCTGTGGGAATGATATAGCCTCTGTAAAGGCAGATTTGCCACAGTCCCTATAGATTTGAACCAACTCTAGCCCCTCCTCAGTAGACACAGAATATTCAGTGACATGCTGGCCTTTTCATCCAGTAACAAGAACTAAACTGACTAGGTTGATGTCACACAGTTGCCCTAAAATAGTGTACAAATGTATGTGATTATGACATAGGGAATGTTGCATAAAGATGGTGCATGATGAGTGAGTTAACAAAAATGAGTGTTCTTGAAAATATTTTTCTAGACATATAGACAATAAACATCTCAAATTGAACAATCTGGTTATTACCCACTTGATTTTTGGCTGGTCAGTCTCCCCCATTAGCTTCCAAGCTCCATGAGGGCAGGGAGAGTGGATTTTGTATTGTATTGTACTCTCCCAAGCACTTAGTACAGTGCTCTGCACACAGTAAGTGCTCAATAAATGCGATTGAATGAATGAATGCATTTTGCTTCTGTTGAATGCTACCAAGGGCTCAGTAGAGTGCTTCATACTCAGAAAGCGCTAAATAAATATCATTGATTGATTCACCACCATTCATATGGGACTGAATTCTGTTATATTCTCCCATACATTGGGTACAGTGCTCTGCACACAAGTGCTCATTTAATACAATTGATTGACAGTTGGTACTCAAAAGTTCCAATTACCAATGACTGGCATCTGTATGAAAACTTCTAATCTGAGAGATTCAAAGACCATTCTGGGATTCCCATTTTGGCGGCCCCAGAATACATTATGGGAGCAAGAGAAATCTTGTGTGTGACTTCATGGTTAGGTAGAGGAAGTAGGAACAGATACTTCATGGGAATGTAGATGGATATTTTGGAGTAACAGAATAGACAGAACAGACGGCTATTAAGAGAAGCAGTGTGGCCTAATGGATGGAGCAAAGGGCTGGAAGTCAAAAGGACTGGGTTCTAATCCCAGTTCTGCTATACTTGTCTGCTGTGTGCACTTGGGCAAGTCACTTCACTTCTCTGTGCCTCAGTTACCTCCTCTGTAAAATATGGATAAATACTGGGGAAGCAGCATGGCTCAGTGGAAAGAGCCTGGGCTTGGGAGTCAGAGGTCATGGGTTCGACTCCTGGCTCTGCCACTTGCCAGCTGTGTGACTGTGGGCGAGTCACTTCACTTCTCTGTGCCTCAGTTACCTCATCTGTAAAATGGGGATTAACTGTGAGCCTCAGGTGGGACAACCTGATTCCCCTGTATCTCCCCCAGCGCTTAGAACGGTGCTCTGCACATGGTAAGTGCTTAACAAATACCAATATTGTTACTGTGAGCCCCATGTGGGATATGGACTGTGACCAACCTGATTAGCTTGTATATACTTAGTACTTAGTACAGTGCCTGGCACATAGTAAGCACTTAAAAAGTACCATCAAAAAAGTAGCTGCCTGAAGAAAAAGACAACACCATAGTTCACTGATTAATTCTGTGTGGGAAGACTGGCTCTGTAGGGTAGAGTGACCCAGCTCAAATCTGTCCAGTGATGCCTGGAGAGTAGGAGCTCTACTGATTTGTCAATTGTCTTCCCCTGAACACTCATAAATGATTTTATTATCCACCTTTTGTTGTTTAGAATGGGTTCAGGCTGTATTTCTTTTCTGGACAATTAACAATGAAGCCCTCTTCTTTTATAGTTTGGAATTTGAAAACCAGGGTGGCTGCCTTTAAAATCAATTAGGAATACTCCATGGAAAATTACCTGGAAGATTTCATCTTTGGCATGAGCAGAGGAGGGAAGCTGGAGCCACCTGAAACCTTATACAAATTGCTGCAGATCCAGTTTAGTATTGGCAAAGAGTTAGGCACTGGAATTATAGAGATTTTCAGAATTTTCAGAATCTGAAAGTTAGATTTAGAATGACCTTCCCTTTTAATTCTTTTATTGCTCTTTTATTGCTCAAGGAAAGAGCAACACAAAGGAGCCTTTTACTTCCTTTGATTTAAAAAGCAGAATCACAGAAATTGGGGTGTGGGTTGGGATTGCACAGAGACCGCTGCATCTGATTAGACCTGGTCCTACCAAGCAGGTCAAAGCAATCAGTCTGCGTGATTTAAGAAGGTGTTTACAGCAACTGAATATTGTTCACTGTAGATTAGAATGAAAAGCAAACAACTTAAAATCCTGGCATAGAAAGTTATGAGCCCATATCTTCATGCCATGTCACTTTAAATCCGTTACTTTTCTCTCCTCCTTCCCTTCTCCCTCCCTCTCTTCCTTCTCTTCTTGCTCTCTATTCCTCTCCCTTTATGGTAAATTCAAAGGAAAGTTGCAGAGGAGAAAAGATGAGGATGATAGAGGGTTGATCCCTAAATAGTAATAGTAGTAATAATAATAATAATAAGAAGAATAGTAATAGCAGCATTTCTTTAGTGTCTACTTAGTATAGTACATTGTTCTAGGTGCTTGGTAAACAGACCAAAGAAACGACATATTTATTCCCTGCCCATAAGGAGCTCTCACTGTAATGGGAGAGACAAAAATTAACATATCTTATAACTAGTGTGGAAAAGCAAGTAATTGAGTACACATTACACACATGTACACTGAGAATTGTAAATACATTAATAAGTGTTAGAGTTGGCTGATGGAATGATATGGCTCGGGGTGTTGGGAAATTCATTAGGGCAGGCTTGTTGAAGGTGGATTTTGGGCAGATTTTGAGATGTGGGGAGAGCTGCTGGAGGAACAGTGTGAGTGAGGGGATGGAGAGAGGTCCAGCTAGAAGGTTGTCTTGAGGGGAACAAGGATAGCAAGTTGGGGACAATGGGTGAAGAGAGCTGATAGGTAGGTGAGGCCAGGTGGTGGAGAGCCTTGAAGTAGAATGTGAGGGCTTTTGGTTTTATATGGAGAGACCCAGGAAGCCAGTGGAGGATTTTGAGGTGAGGAGTGTTGGGAATCGAGATGTATTGGAGGGATGTTTTCTAGTCATTAGTAAAGGTGCTAAAGTGAGCAACAAAAGCACCATTCTTCCAAGCATCTTTTTGCTTCTGCTGGGGAGTCATTAATACGATCATTAACAGCTAGAATATGGTCATGAATGGCAGTCAGAAATACTGGATATTGAAACTCATGTGATATCACAGGCATTATGGTGGGCACAACCTAACACTTTGACATCACATAGAAGCAGTATGACCTAGCAGAAAGGACACAGGCTTGGGGGGCAGAGGATCTGGGTTCTAATCCTGGCTCTATCACTTGTCTGCTGTGAGACCCTGGGCAAATCTCTTCTCTGTGCCTCAGCTACCTCATCTGTAAAATGTGGATTCTGACTGTGAAACCCCATGTGGGACAGGAACTGTGCCCAACCTGATTATAGAAGCAGTGTGGCTCAGTGGAAGGAGCCCAGGCTTGGGAGTCAGAGGTCATAGGTTCAAATCCCGGCTCTTCCACTTGCCAGCTGTGTGACTGTGGGCAAGTCACTTAACTTCTCTGTACCTCAGTTACCTCATCTGTAAAATGGGGATTAACTGTGAGCCTCACGTGGGACAACCTGATTACCCTGTATCTACCCCAGCGCTTAGAACAGTGCTCTGCACATGCTAAGCGCTTAACAAATACCAACGTTATCATTATTATCTTGTTTCTATCCCAGCACTCAGTACCATGCCTGGTACATGGTAAGCACTTAACAATTACCATTTAAAAAAAGCAAAAAAAAAAAAAGATCATTTTGCAGAAATGTATGAAGTTTGCCCAAAACCAGAGCATTTCTCTGGTTAGAACCTTGACCCCCTCTCACCCTCCAGCCACCTCCAGAGCTGAGTCATTCCCTTCCCAGGTCTGTCTGAACATGGACAGCATGCTCTCTAGACTGTGAGTTTGTTGTGGGAAGGGACTGTGTCTGTTTATTGTCATATTGTACTCTCCCAAGCACTTAGTAAAGTGGTTCGTACACAGTGAGCACTCAGTAAGTATGATTGAATGAATGAATGAATGTCCAGGCTGGGGAATTCGGTGCCACAAGAGAAGTGAAGGGAGACTGGCTGCCAAAGGAGACATTAAGGGTTTCAGTGCTGGATCCACACCAGATATATGAGAGACCCACTGAAAACCATCCTGTCCAGAACAAAACTGGCCAACTGGCCACCTTAGTAGTAGTGTCATTTAAGTTTTTATGTTCTCATGAAATGAAGCACATCAAAGGACAATCTTTTTGGGCCCACAGTGTGGAAGATTAGGCCCTCCAAACCACGTCCGTGAGCAAAGATAAGCTCTCATTGTCAAGAATATTCATTCAGTCATTCAAGTTATTTATTGAGTGCTTACTGTGTGCAGAGCATGGTACTAAGCGCTTAGGAGAATACAACAATGAACAGACACAATTCCCTGCCCACAGTAGCTTGCAGTCTAGAGTTGGGGAAGCAGACATTAGTTTAAAAAAATAAATTACAGATATACATATGTGCTGTGGTGTTGGGAGAGGGAAAGAACACAGGGAGCAAATCAGGTTGACACAGAAGGGAGTGGGAGAAGAGGAAAGTGGAGCTTAGTCAGATAAGGCCTCTTGGAGGAGAAGTGCCTTCAATAATATAACCTCTGAATGTGAGCGATCGAGCTACACATTTGTATATATTTTTAGGAAACACTCATATGCCTAATAAGGGCAGGTCAACCTAGCCAAAAGATCCTGAGCAAAATCCTTGGTAAATTTTGGTAGAATAAACAGTTAAACCACATAATGTGGTCCAAATCTGGCCAAAACATATATTGGGCTTCTCTTTACAGTATATAACATATTAACAATTCATTCCTATTTATCAAGAATATCCTCTTCTTCCAGAAATCTCCCATCTCCAGAAAGCAGGATCCATGATCACCTCCATATTTCCTCTCTTCCTGCTGATGCTTTGTGCCTGTATCCAGAGCAGAAGAAATTGCTACCTCACGTCAGCAGGCTTAGCAAGAGGTGAGTGGATCCTCGTTCTTCAGGAAGGAATGCCTTAATCTTCTTGAGGTTTACTTGGTTCTAATTCTCTGAAAAATTCCCATATGGATTAATCCATATGTACAGTGGGTCAGCATTTCTGGGTTTGGCTATGGACCCTGCCTAAATGCATCACTTAATCCTTCACTTAACCTTGATCTGTGGGCCGGATCTGTGACCCCTGTATTGCCATGGTCATGGAAGTATGGATTTGCCAAAATTGCTTCAATGGGTATTAACCACTAGCTCATGGCCACTGACAACTTGGATTCCTGAATTTTGTATTTCCACGATTTTAATCAAAAATGAGGCCCATCAGTCTGTGTAGATGTTTTAAATAACGTATAACTTGCCCTGAGACAAAGAATTAGATGAGTCCATCTGATTTGGTTAGGTCTGTGGCAAGAAGATGCAGTAAAGAAAATTGGAGGCGTAAATTACCCATTTCCAACATGGTCTACCTCATTTTGTGTTATGAAATGCACATTTTAAAAGAGAGAGGCATTTGTCCCAGACTGGGAGAGAAGAGGTTTTTTTTAAAGAATGTATGCTCAGGCCTTGCCTAAATGCCAAAGTTATCGGCAGAGTAGAGAGAAATGACATTTTAAAAAATAGCTTCCACTTGGCAGAAATAAAGACGTTGAAAAAAGGAGTATAACTAGAATTTGGAAGAGACAACAAGAAAGCACTCAGCTGAGCTTGCCATAGTAATTCCAATTAAACAAAAACTTGGGCTATTAAATGGGAACCTGTCACACATATTAGAGCCCTGGGCCAAGGTTGGAAAATGCCAAGTTATCTTGTGTCTTAGTGAGTTACAAGTGAATAGGACTCCCTTCCAGTCTAGGGAATTAATCTCAGCCCCAAGTGCCTCAAATAAAAAGGACCCATATAACTCCAAATAGGGCAATGTTTTAGAAAAAGCTGATTCCCCTGCTATAGAGAATTTGGTGGCAAGCAGGGTGCTACAGTTCAAAGGCCTCTGTAGCAATGGAGATAAACACTCCAGGGCTATATTCTGCTGACATGAAGATTGACACTCTGATTCAGGAAGTTCTTACTGTGTGAAGAAGTCAAGAAAAGGCAGAGGAGGAGGAAGGAGAATCAGACAGTCACTCGTGTGTATTAAGCATTTCCTCTGTGGAAAGCATTGTAAAGATTTTGGGAGAGTACAGTAGAGTTAGCAGACATGGTCCATGCCTTCAAGGATCTACAATGTAGCCACTCTAGAGGAATCAAAATGTGAAAGTGCCACATTATAGACAGAGGCATGTTACCTTGATTGTCTTCACAAGTCCTCTGTTGGGGTGGCTGTGATGGTCCAGGGTGGGTGGACCTATAAACCCCCCAGCCCCTGTTGCTTGCTGGCCTTGCCCCCGTGAGTAGTTGGGATACTGAAGACCTGGGCCACTTTGTAGGAAGTGGGGGAGAACCTCCGACCTTGTCCTCCCAAGACTTCCCCTCCTCCTGCTCTACCTGCTCTTTCCCTCCCTCATCCCACCCTAACCTGACCCAGCTCTGCAGCCCTAAAAGGTGGAGACCATCAAGTGTGGAAGGGGTTGAGTTAATGCAGTTTGGCAGCAGCAGCAACTTCCACTGGGTCAGAACTGTAGAAAAAGTAAATAAAAGCTACAATAATAATAATAATAATGATGGCATTTGTTAAGCGCTTAATATGTGCCAAGAACTGTTCTAAGCCCTGGGGTACATATAAGGTAATCAGGTTGTCCCACGTGGGGCTCACAGTCTTAATCCCCATTTTCCAGATGAGGTAACTGAGGTACAGAGAAATTAAGTGATTTGCCCAAAGTCACACAGCTGATATAAGAATGGATATAGACTAGGGGGCACTGGGGAGACTGAGTGGTGAGTTCTGGTTGCAGGAAGGAGAGCCAGGAAGGTTGTAGGGAAAAGGGGAGAGAGGGTGCGTCTGCCTCCCAGGCGAATTCACAAAAGGGGAGACTCAAACTTCAGTCACTTTGAGAGGAAATGGTTTCTTCCAGACTGACATGGAGCCCAAAAAACACAAAGAAAGATTTCTCCAGTCAGGCCAGTTTTATGAGTCTCTCCTAAAATGTGTGAAATTGAAAAAAAGGAGGTGAGGTCATTGAGAGGTGGGAGACTCCATAGGGATTTAGGAGAAATTGAAGTAACGTGAGGCCAGATTTTCTTCCATTGGAGAATGTACTCTGCGAGGGTGTGAAGGTGGGGACCATCCAGAGAGTGTTCAGTGGTTCACTGTCACAGTGTGGGGTCGTTACTGAGTGTTGTTCCACAGGGACTCTGTGCTGAGGCTTGTTCAATCAATGGTATTTAAAAAGTGCTTCTCTTATTGGTCTGGATGAAGGAATCCGACACCTTATCAGATTTTCCTTTGCTACCAAACTGAGTGGAGTTGCCAGCACTTCGGCAAACAGGAGTAACATTCTAGTTATTCCTTGAAAAACTGGGAAAATGGTCCTGTGGAAGCAAGATGAAGTTCTGTGGGGGCAAGGGCAGAGTCTTGTAATAAGGGAGAGACACATAGGCAGGAGAATGACTGGTTAAGTGCTGGCTATTTATTAAATATCCACTAGGAGCAATGCCCTGTACTAAGCTCTTGGAAAAGAACAAGAGAAGCACAAGATTTGCTTCTTGCCCATAAGTAGCTTATTCTATTATGGGGGAAACAAACATAATAAATTATTGATTGTGCAATTGATTTTACATATATTCACAAACGCTAAGGAAGAGAGGTGGGTGAAGGGGTGATGTGGCTCAGAGTGTTGGAGTTAATTTGCAAAGTTTGTTGGCAGAGGTGGGATTTTAAGAAGGCTTTGAATGTGAGGAGAGCTGTAGTCTGTCTAACTAGCTAGGGGAGATAGCTTCCGTCTGAGGGAACAGCGTGAGATGGGAGAGAGGTGGGAAGGTTGAAAGTAAGGCCCTGGAAGTCATAATTACCCACAAAACTGATAAATGCGTATTACCGATTAAAAAAACAACAACCAAACAAACCAAAAGACAGGAGTATGGAAACCTATCTCTTCTCCTGAAACTCCACATTGGACAGATCTAGATTAGGCTAGGATGTCCCATTTTGGTCCCCTTGTCAAAACGAATTAAAGCAACAGAAAGTTAATCTTATGAGGATTGTTTGTCCTTGAGAGAGGAGCCCTAAGAATCTCATAGCTGCCTTCAAATAACTGAAATGTTTGTGTGTGAAAAATGCTCACCAGTTCTCCACATCCCCTGAGGACTAAAGGGGAGGAAATGAGCCTAAATTAAAGGAGAGGTTTTTATTGGCCATGGAGAAGACCACCTAAATCCATCTGGGTGGTAGAACACTGGATTAGGTTACCTAAAGAAGTTAGAGGGTCTCCATCTCTGGGAATTTGAGAAACAAATAGACAATTGTCCATCTCGAACATCTCAGTTGAATATGAATATTTCATGTGATTCTGTGAACTGGTTTTAGTAGGTTTATTTTCCCACCTCCTCTGGGGAACCCATTCCTCCTGAGCCGTCCTCCAACACAACCCTGTTTCCCCCCAGGAAGCAGCTGTAGAGAATGGCCTACAGATTTTAGTTCTCACATGCTCTCTGGCCTTGGTCTCTGCCCTAATCCTAGCTATGTTCCCTTTGGGACATGGGAATGGGGATCTAACACATGTGCTGCAGATGTCCATCATGCCATGGGCTATGTGTGGGGAATGATAATTTTTCCCCTCTGGGCAATGCTCACCAGCCATGAGTCTGATGTACCCCTCCTAGGGTGGAGGTTTGAGATCAGTGTAACCCTCCTAGTTTTCCCAATTCCACTTGCAGTCCTTCACCCAGTAGGAGCTTCAGGTCATTGTTTCATGCTACCTTTTGCTGTTGCAATGGTCTTTCAGGATAATCAGAATATGTCAATTCACAAGCATCTGAATTTATTTCCCAAAGAATGCTGACATTAATGGAGAAAAGGCTACCACTAAAAACAGAAGAGCCTAATTAGTTTTTAAGTGGACTACTATAGAAAGCTTATAAACTTACCAGTCTTTTGTCCAGGGTAGTTCTCTTATCCATATCCTTAAATAACTCACTAATCTCTTTGGAGACCGTGATCATGAATCTACTTCAGAGCCCCACTCTCCTAATCACTCATTGTTCCGGATGTCTGGAAATTTGCTATGTTGGCCATGTTGGTTCTCTCATTATTTGTGGTCTTTCTGTGAAATAATTCCCTGGAGGGGTATAGGACACACTCTAACCTTCCCCTGAACCTACCGTTGTAGAAGATCAACCCAGAAAATCCAAAGGGAGGATTTTACATACTGCCATTTCAGGATCAGAAAATGCTCCAGTTTTCCAACCAGCCTCTGGCCAGGGGAACAAGAAAGATAACCAAGGAAAGTCATACTGCTTATGGCTTGTCGTCCACGTGAATGACAGAAGGCAAAGATTCTTCGGGAGATGTCCATTCTTCAGTGAGTTTTGATTGGAAGTTGTTCAGGCCTTACCAAAAAGAGACTCGGTGGATGGTTTTTTCTTTTCCTTTTTCTTTTTTTTTTAAAAAAAATAAGCAACTGAGTGACCCTTGTTCTTTATAGAATTACACTTGCCTCCTTTCACAGGAGAGGTGTCTGCATTTCAGTGTTGAGAGAAGTGACTTCCTTAGATTGTTTAAGTTGGAAGAATTTTTAGACTAGGAGAGATAAAACTGAGGGCGGACTTAATAGCAGCTTTCAGGAAATAGAGAAGTTCACATAAAGAGTTTTGAGGTCAGATGTTTGCCATCTCCACTAAGGGCAGAAGTCAAGGAAAAGGGCTACAACTGTAGGAGGAGAGTGAAAGGTTGGGGTGGGTTAAAGAGCGGGGCAATGTGAATGCATGCCATAGCACCCCCAGTCATGGGAGGGCCATGGATGGGGGGCATGGGTCTATGAAATTGAAGGTCCCTGGAATCCATGGAGAAGAGGGGGTTCCCTCATAGATTTTTGGACAGAAAACCAGCCAAGTTAGTCCGCTCTGCCCCATGGAACCCCCAGTCGAGATCCCAGTAGTTTTTAGTTGTTTTTTTTTGTCTCTGCTATGCTTCAAGGGCCAAGGTTGTGGTTCCTTTGGCCTAAAGACCTGGAGCCCAGCGAGGTGATCTGAAGGAGTTCTGCCTCACTCATGACCTGCCTAGACTGTGGTCTTAAACCTTACTCCTAGGATTGGGACAGCTACCCTGGCCCACCTCTGTTGGAATGGTGATATGACCTGCTTGCCCAGCTCAGCTTGGGCCAGGTGGTATAGCCCCTGCCCCGTGGCTCGCAGAGGGGTTGGTGAAAATACAGCCAGAGAGGATAAGCACTCTCTCCTTTTCCTGTCATTGTCCACCTTGACTCCCTGTTGCCTTCTTCTCTGCTCCCTTCCTCATGCCACTCTCCTCGTCCCCTCTTTCCTCTCTTCCTCTCTTCCCCACAAGAAACACCCCGCTACCATCCTGGTTTACATGTTGCCCTCCACTTCCCCCCTCAAGCCCTGTTATTATTATTACTATAATTAATCCAGCTCTGGAGAAAGAGTGGACATGATTGACAGGCTGCTCTGACGCCTGCTGGAAATGAAAGGTAAAACCTCTTTGAAGGTTTGTCATAGTTACACACACTTAGGTGATGTGGCACCTTGCCCTGGAAGCACGTAACAGTTTGCTCTTCTGTTTTTTAAATGACATTTGTTAAGTGCTTATTACCTGTCAGGCACTGTACTAAGCACTGTGGTGGATACCAACTAATTAGGTCGGACCCACATGGGACTCATGGTATTAATCCCCATTCCACAGATGAGGTAACTGAGGCACAGAAAAGCGAAGTGACTTGCCCAGGTTCACAGACCAGTTGGCAGGCTTGCTAGCAGAGTTTCTCCACTTTGAGCACCTTGTTCTCCCTATATAAGAGATGGGTACAATCCCAAAGACATAGGATATAGGCTCCCCAACAGAACATCCTCTCTTGTACAACTATAAACTCAGCAGTCACGCCAGCTTCTAAGCCTGGACCTGGTGTTTTGAAACCTTGCGAAAATACCAGTTTGTGGCAGCTTACAGATTGCTCTGAAAATGTGAACCAAATACGATGTGCTGCAATTATTTATTCTGTTACTATTATGATACTGATGATGGCCTCTAGCCTTGAAAATAGGGTTCAGAAATCATAGAAGTCCTAAAGAAGCGGCATAAATGTGGCCTCCTGGAAGTTTTGGGTGGTTTTTTTTAATGGTATTTATTAAGTGCTTACTGTGGACCAGGCACTGTACTAAGCGCTGAGGTAAACATGAGATCATTAGGTTGGATGCAGGCCGTGTCCCAAATGGACCTCACAGTCTTAATCCCTGTTTTAAAGATGAGGGAAGTGAGGTACAGAGAAGTGAGTGACTTGCCCAAGGTCCCAGAGCAGACAGGTGGCAGAGCCAGGATTAGAACCCAGGTCCTCGAATTGGTGGACTCTGGTGACAGTCAGGGCAAGAGCACTCTATGTGTGACAGCATCCCTGACTCCCAGCACTTAGAACAGTGCTTGGCATGTAGTAAGGGCTTAACAAATACCATCACTATTGTCATCATCATCCCCACTCTGAAAGTCCCTTTCCCCACTTTGCGGCATTTGATTCCAACCTCTCGTCCCCCTGCGTGGGAGGCAGCAAGGCCTAGTAGAAAGGGCAACGAGTCTGGGAGTCAGGAGAACCAGGTTTTAGTACTCGCTTTGCCACTTTTCTGCTGAATGATCTTGGGCAAGTCCCCTAACTTCTCTGTGCCTCAGTGTGCCCACCTGTAAAATGGGGAAAAAATGCTTGTCCTCCCTCCCTCTTAGTGAGTCCCATCCTAGATGGGGATTGTGTCTGATCTTATTATTTTATATCTACCCCATTGCATATAGTGCAGTGCTTGGCATTGAGTACATGCTTAATAAATAATATCATCATTATAAGAATAGTTATCATTATCATCATTGCTCTTATTATTAACTCTCCGGTTCTCCCAAGTTTAGGCAGAGTGAGATCCTACCTCCCTTCTCTGCCGTTGTCCTTTAACACAATCCATCCACGGTGAGGACGTTTGGGCGGAAGAGAGTCGGGGTATGGTCCTCTCTAGGCATCTGAGGTGGCCCGAGGCCAGTTGAGAAGAGTAGGCCAGTTCTCTTTTTTGAGGTGTCTTGGTTTTTCTTGGTTCATCCGTGGTAATGAGGCACTTCTACAATCAGTCTATCAATAGTACGTATTGAGCATCTCATCTCTCCAGAGCACTGTTCTAAGCTCTTGGGAGAGTACAGTAGAACCAGCAGGCAGGGATCCCTGTCTTCAGGGAGCTTACGATCTAGCGGGCAGGTGGATGGCAACAGAGCAATCAAACACCCTTTGCCAGGGAGAAAGTGCAGAAACCCTACACTGAGGAGCGTGTTTGCAGGACGAACCGGGGATTCGGCAAGTAGCAGTTCTAGCATGAGTCTGGAAAGGAGCAAATTGTTTGCCGGGAGACCTACCGACTTCAAAGTGGATTACGGGTGAGTGTAGGTCAATAGAGTAACCACATGATACATTTCAAGGATGTCTGATGCTTTCACGGGCTCCCTTGCAAAATACTTCTAATGATCTTTGTTGCCCTTTAAATTTTCCATATGCCTCAGTACCGTTCTCTTCTCTGGGGGCTCCTAATCCTAGAGGGAAGTTGCCCGTGGGCACAAGGGTGTATCCGCTGAGCTGCCTCTACGGAAGGATCTGCGGGTTCTGAGAAATCAACTCAGAATTAACTCTGCTTCAGGGAACTGTGCATTCAGGGCCAAGCCAAATGAAATTCAAATGTAGTATTTCAAACTGGATGTCAAGCTTTTTCTCCTTCAACTATTTAGTAAATCCAGAGGCAGCTGGTAGATGAAATGTGTCAGGAAACCTGGATTCTGGTCCTTGCTCTGTTCCACTTTAGCTATATAACCTCTGGCAAGTTCTTTCACCTCCCAGTTAGCTTCCTTCTTTGGGAAATTGTGATAACAGATGCCGCCCCCTGCCTTCAGCCTAAGGAGACTCAGAGCACTTAGAGTTGGGATTGCCGTTGAAACGCTACTTTGTGTGTCAAGGTCCTATTTCCATTCTGCCTCTAGTGGCTCTGAGTGGTCTGCATCATATCTCACTTTTTGCCCAAAGTAGCCAACTGTCTATTGCCTTAGCCCATTTGCCCATTTTTACAAGCCCTTTCCCATCTTGTTATCAGATCAGTTCTTGGACTGGGCTACCTACCCTGTGGATGGTTTGCTTGGCTCGGGAGATGGTGGGGAGCGGGGAAGGAGGTGGGCGATGATACCTTCATGCAACTTGTCCCCTCTGTCCCATTTAAACCCACCTGCATGAAACACCTTTTATGGTTTTTATAAGGTGAGAGGATATCCCAGTAGCTGTGATGACTGTGGCCTGAGTGTGGTTTATAAGGCTCATCTGAAGTGAAATCAATCGTTATTCCGAGAGTTGGGGTAATAATGTGACAAGTGTTGAGATTCCAAAAAAAAAAAAAAAGAGAAAAGAATCTTTCATCAAGCAGAATATTTAATCAAAGGAAAATGCCAGCATAACATTATGCTGATGCAGTCCTAGACAGGACTTTTAGTAATAAGGCTATTCTAGTGTTTCTGATTAATGCTTAGCTTCTGTGAGCTAACACTTCGTCAGGGTAAATGAGCTTGCATTTGGATCTTTCTCAGGCAGTAACTCTGTTCCCGTTTACTAAAATGTGAAGTCTTAGTCCTCAAGACAAACAATGGGGTTTTACTGGAAAACTTTATTGTAAAAAAAAAAAAAGTGGCTAGAAAAACAACATAGACATTTGACTTCACGGATCTTCAAGTTATCTATAGACTTAGCTAGAGGCAACATCTCCCTTTCATACAAAACACATTCAGTCATATAAAAATAAAAAGATTTACATTATGTCCACAAACTTTACAAATCATTAACAAAAACAGGCACTTGACTGGGAGGGGTGCTGCTGTAGATAGTTGCATTTTCTTTGTGCATTTTAAGGAGTTTTTGGGTTTTTTTTTAAATTACATTGTCGAGCGCCCATGGATCCCCTCTCTTGCACTTATTCCCATTATAAAAAAAATTAAAATTTAGAGGAACAGTAAAAACTATTTTGTAACAACATGGGCCACGCATGTACCAGGAATGTACAAAGTGACAGTCTTTTTTCCTAAGGCACATACAGTTCACTGGCAAAACATGGCATACGTTTTCAGTACATTCGCATGTGTTTTTTCTTTGAGATATGCAGGATAAGCACTACAGGAAATGAACAAAGGCCTTATTTTTAAAAACAACAGCAACCTTAACATCAGACATTGAATAAAGTAAACTTGGAATACTTTATAAGGCACCTGAGATAAATGGCGTCTGGGCAGATTCTCTTGCTATAGGACACTCTTTACAACTTTAAAAAAAAAAATACTGTTTCTTCAGTTGAAATGATTTGGCAGGAATGTAAATCTCTGGAGTCTTTTCTTTGCAAGAAAGAGAGAATGTGCTTTTTGGCTTCATCTTTGAAGAAGGTTCATTATGCTTCTTCTTTATGACCTATCTGAAATGACATTAAGTATATAGTGATTGCAAACTTCACATGGAAGTAATTGACCTGAAACCTCTATGGATTCTGCGTTCTTCCCCTTTTTTATTATTTGGCTGGGAAGCAGAAGAGAAAATGCCTTTGGACTTCTATTTGCTTTGGGGAACAGGAGCTGAGAGACGCATTCAGTTCGGGTAAACATCGATTGCATCACTCAGTGTGCTATACAGCAGCCAGATTCCTCATGTTTGTGCAGAAGAGACATTCTGGAGAAAGTTTTGGAGCAGTTTTTGCACTGGTATTTCTTGACGTCGGAATGGGTCTGCAGGTGGGCCCGCAGATTGGATCGATCTGCAAACGCTCGGTTGCAGTGAGGGCAGGAAAAAGGCTTCTCCCCTGAAACATGGAAAATATGAGGAAAAAAGGTCAGCGTGTCTGGAGAAACAAACGTACCATCACAGTTGCGGAGATCAATCACGTTTATGGAAGTCACACAAATGGGAAATGGAAAATGCTGAACAACTGAAGCAAGTCCTGAAATGGGCATGCCTTGAAAAGCCTGCTCCTTTAGGAGGCATTCCCATGCTTTTGGACCAACTGCACTGTGGCTTCCTGCTGCTAGACAGGCAGGAACAGCGCTCCATGCTGGGTGAGGAGGCTCAACGACCCAAGCTTTTGGCCTCAACAGGTGCAGCTGAGACTTTTAAGTTGCGCTCCTCCCAGCTGCACCCCCTTTCTGCCAACAGCCCTGCCCTCTTCATGCCTAGAGCTGCATGTGGGACCCCCGGGGGGGTGAGGGGGCCTGGGGCTCAGGGACAAGACATGCAGCCATAAATAACCAAATGAAGAGAGCAGAAAGCTCAACCAGCCCCAGCAGGGCTGCACGTTACAAGGGAGAACATGTAGGGCACAAAACTATAGGTCATCTTTTCGTCTATTTACCAAATCAATTGATTAAGATAGCAACATTTGTACTTGCTGATTAGCTGGGGGGAGAGGGGGCTTGGGGGGAGGGTGGACCCCGGCCGTTCCACAGAGCACATACTCAGGAACAATCTCCGTTGCTCTTTCTAAACTGATCTTTAGACCGACCCTCCCGCATTAGAGCACTTTCCAAGGTCTAAATGCCTGTTTGCGGTCTCTGGCCGGGACAAGAAATGGAGCATTTGGGGCCGGAGCTGGTCGGGAGACAGCCGGGAAGTAGCCGCCCCCGAAGGTCAGTCACATTTACCGAATGCAAAACCAAAAAGCTAACTAACACAGAGCTTCATTCTATCAGAGGGTTGTGTTCAGATCTGGGGTTTCTCGTTCCTTACCCGTGTGAGTTCTAATGTGTCCTTGCAGCAACCAGGGTCTAGAGAAAGCCTTGCCACAGATCTTGCAGACACAAGGTAGCGTGTGGGTCCTAATGTGCATCTTAAGGGCTCCCAGACTCACATATTCCTTGTCACAGTACTTACAGCTGAAAGATTTCCTAGATTGGGCATCGCAGTGCAGTTGCTTATGCTTGGCCAGCCCAGAGAAAGTTGAATAGGTCTTGTTGCATAAACTGCACTGAAACTTTTCAGCTTCAGTGGCATGGGGGTCAGAAAGTTTGGGCTGGATTCTTTCCTCTTCATCACTAATGGGGCTCTCGGAGCCGCTGTGGTCCTTCGACGAGGTGTCGGACGGTGGAGGGGGGCTCACTCGGCCCAAAGAGGAGGGATATCCAGAGAGAGGAGAGAGGTCTTTGGTCAGTGGGGAGTGAAACGGAGCTGTTGTAGTCCAGACGGTGATGGGGTTGTAGGATACTGAGCTGAGGATCTCTGGTTGTGGAATGACGGGCATAGGATAGCTCTCATAGAGATATGGGGAAATGATCACTGGGGGAGAGAAGAGAAAAGAGGGTTACGGTAAAACGACCGGACGGTTAGGCCCTCGAATCATGCTTAAAAGTTTGGGGGTGGGGAGACGGTTGGGCATTTTCATCAGAACCCAATCGTGTGTACAGAGGAATCGGGTTTAAAACGATACACCCATGCAAGTTTCAGTCAAGACTAGATCAGTCCACTAAAAAAAAAAAATCACTTAGACAAAACGCCAAAAGACTGTGTCCTCTTTGGTAGTCTGCGAGGTCCAACAGACCCAATTCTAAAATCCCGGTCTCCTCTATCTACTGTTTTTGCAAATAGAGCCCATTCCCTCTTCATATCCCCGTTTCACTAGCGTACACTGATTCCCTGTCCTCCCCCAAAGAAAAACAGCTTCCTCATATAAAACGCGGTCAAAAAAAGTTTCCGATCTATTCGAACTGGGCTATTGCTCAGTGAGCTTAAAAACAAAAAACAAAAAACCCCAAACCCAGTGCCAGCCTTAAGACATCCATCTGCACGAGAGTTCTGTTTCAGAATAAAGCTGTCCCCTAAAGAACCAAGTCAAACATAAAACCAACTTAAAAGACGAATAGGGTAATGGGGGGGGGGGGGGGAGTCTAATTCCCGTGCTATTTGGGGAGTGTCTCCTCTCTCTCTCTCTTTTACCTGTATGGGTGTCCAATTTGGGGTTGGGTATAATTCTTGTGCTATTTGTGGAGTGTCTCCCATCTCTTTTTCTCTCTCTCTTTCTCTCTCTTTCACCTGTATGGGTGTCCAATTTGGGGGGAGTCTAATTCCCGTTCTATTTGGGGAGCGTCTTCCCCCCCCCCCTTTTACCAGTATGGTGTCCAATTTGGGGGCAGTCTAATTCTTACGCTATTTTGGGACCGTCTCCCTCCCATCTCTTTCTCTCTCTCTCTCTCTCTCTTTCTTTTACCTGTATGGATGTCCAATCTGGGGGACGTCTAGTTCCCGTGCTATTTGGGGAGCGTCTCCCCCTTCCTTTTACCTGCATGGGTGTCCAATCTGGGGGGAGTCTAATTCTTATGCTATTTGGGGACCGTCTCCCTCCCATCTCTCGTTTTGGTGTCCAATCTGGGGGGGCGGGGGAAATCTAATTCCCGTGCTATTTGGGGAGCGTCTCCCCTCTCTATCTCTCTCTCTCTTTTACCGGCACGGATGTCTAATCTGGGGGGAGTCTAATTCCCACGCTACTGGGGGAAGCGTCTCCCTTCCATCTCACTCTCTCTCTTTTACCTGTATGGGTGTCCAATCGGGGGGGAGTCTAATTCCCGTGCTATTTGGGGAGCGTCTCCCCTCTCCCTCCTTTACCTGCACGGGTGTCCAATCTTGGGGGGGAGTCATTCCCACGCTATCGGGGGAGCGTCTCCCCTCTCTCTCTCTCTCTCTTTTACCTGCACGGGTGTCTAATCTGGGGGGAGTCCAATTCCCGTGCTATTTGGGGAGCGTCTCCCCCCTCTCTCTCTCTTTTACCTGCACGGGTGTCCAATCTGGGGGGGAGGGAGTCTAATTCCCACGCTATCGGGGGAGCGTCTCCCCTCTCTCTCTCTCTTTTACCTGCACGGGTGTCCAATCTGGGGGGGGAGTCAAATTCCCACGCTATTGGGGGAGCGTCTCCCCCCCTCTCCCATCTCTCTCTCCGCCTCCCTTTTACCTGTATGGGTGTCCAATTCGCTGTAGTTTGGCTTCTTGGATGCATTGAAATGTTTCTTGACCAGGAAGGATCGAGGCATGTTGTCGGCCGGCGCTCTGCTCCTTTCCCAGCTGTGCTTTCGGGGCGGGGGGAGGCTAACGGTCCCCGGCTGTCCGGCCGCCGTGGGGCTGGATCAGTGGGCGCAACGGGCCGGCCGGGGCATGGTCGGCCGGGGCCGGGGGGCGTGCGGGGCAGGGGCAGGGGCAAGGGCAGGGGCAGGGGCAGGGGCAGGGGCCGGCGGGCCCGTCCTCCGTCCCACGGCCGGCGCACTGGCTGCGGCTCCCGGGCGGGCCCGCCCGTTTTGCTGGCCGCCCCGGGCCCCGCCCCCCGCGCCGAGGAGCCAATGAGGGGGGGAGGGAAAAAAAAAAAGAAAAAGAAAAAAAAAAAACCCCAGAAAAACCAAAAAAAAAAAAAAATGAAAGAAATAACCCCAAAGCGCCGGCCTGGTCTGGAGCGCCCGGGGAGCCCAAGCGACCTTCCTTCTCCCGCTCCTGCGGCTCAGTGGCAACGGACCGTCAGCCCGTCGATGGGCGGGATGGTCCCTATCCGTTACCCATTTGTCCATTCCAAGCGCTTAGTTCGGTGCCCATAGTAAGCGCTCAATAAATCCTACCGAATACTACTGAATGAATCGGTTGAAGATTTGTCCGTTCCAAGCGCTCTGCGCCTAGTAAGCGCTCGATCGATAGCATTGAATGAAAGGGCCCGGGCTTGGGAGTCAGAGGTCACGGGTTCGAATCCCAGCCCCGCCACTTGGCGGCCTGGTGACTGTGGGCAAGTCACTTCGCTTCTCCGGACCTCAGTGACCTCATCTGGAAAAGGGGGATGAAGACTGGGAGCCTCACGGGGGACAACCTGATGACCCCGTATAATATTTGTTAAGCGCTTACTATGTGCAGGGCACTGTTGTAAGCGCTGGGGTAGACACAAGGGAATCAGGCCGTATCTACCCCAGCGCTTAGAACGGTGCTCGGCACATAGCGCTTAACAAATTCTAACATTATCGTTATTACTATTGGCGGCAGAAAAAGGACCGGTCACTCATTCATTCGTATTTCTTGAGCGCCTCCCATGTGCGGGGCACTGGACTAAGCGCTCGGAAGGGAGAGTCGGGCAACAGATGATTGAGACGGTCCCCGCCCCGGGACGGGCTGGCGGTCTAAACGGGGGAGCCGGACAGCAAAGCAAAAGAAATAGTTCATTCAATAGTATTTCTGGAGCGCTTACTATGTGCAGAGCGCCGGACTGAGCGCTTGGAATGTGCAATTGGGCAACATGATAGAGACGATCCCCGCCCACTAACGGGCTGGCGGTCTCAAAGGGGGAGACGGACAGCAAAGCAGAACAGAACAAAAGAAAACAAGTAGCTCATTCAATCGTATTTCTTGAGCGCTTACTAAGTGCAGGGCACTGGACTGAGCGCTTGGAACGTGCAATGGGGCAACAGATGATAGAGACGCTCCCCGCCCAGTAACGGGCCGGCGGTCTAAACGGGGGAGCCGGACAGCAAAGCAAAACGGAACCAAACAAAACATCATCAAGATAAACGATCACCCCGCCGTGCCGAGCCTCGGACCCACCCCCTTTGTGGCTGGAGCCCACCTTCCCCACCGCTCGCTACGCACAGTCCTCTGCGCACTCAATAATGTACGCTTACTAGGTGCAAAGCACTGTTCTAAGCGCTGGGCTGGGATACAAGGTGATCAGGTTATCCCACGTGGGGCTCACGGTCTTCACCCCCATTTTCCAGATGAGGTCACTGAGGCCCAGAGAAGTGAAGGGACCTGCTCGAAGTCAAACGGCCTACGGGGGGCGGAGTCGGGATTAGAACCCATGACCGACTCCCCAATCCGGGCTCTTTCCACCGAGCCACGCTGCACTTCACCTCTCTGGGCCTCACCTGTCCTTATCTAGAGTGCTGTTGATTTAAATGGATGCTATTGACGCCCGTCTACTTCTTTGGTTTGGTTTCGCGGCCTGCCTCCTCCCTGCGAGCCCGTTGGCGAATTGGCCTTTCCAAGCGCTCGGTACAGTGCACTGCACACAGTAAGCGCTCCATCAATACGATTGAATGAAGGAATGAATGAAATAAGGGGGCGGGAAGGGGGAGACGCCCGGCAGGGGCCTTTCTCTAGGAAAAGGCGAGGGAGCTGGGGGGGGTGACCCGAGGCTTCAGCCAAGGCAAGAAGATGACTGGTCCCCGGGGAAAGGGAGCTGCCCCATCTGCCCTCCCCTCCCCACCCAGGTGGTTGAAAAGCACCGCTCTCCCGCTCACCAAATAACTTCCTTATCCGAGGAAATGGCCAACTGCCCAGAAAATGAGGAAGGGTGCCTAGCTGATGGGGAAGGGGTTCTGATCCTGCTCTGCCACTTGTCATCTGTGTGACTTTGGGCAAGTTACACCTTCTCTGGGCCTCAGTTACCTCCTCTAAAATACGGATTAAGACTGTGAGCCCCATGGGGGACAACCTGATTAACTTGTATCCCCCCGCCCAAGTGCTTAGAACAGTGCTTGGCACATAGTAAGCCCTTAACAATTACCATCATGAGAAGCAGTGTGGCTTAATGGAGAGAGCCCGGGCTTGGGAGTCAGAGGTCATGGGTTCTAATCCCCGCGTGGTTTAGTGGAAAGAGCCCGGGGTTGGGAGTCAGAGGGCATGGGTTCTAATGCCGCTTCTGCCATTTGTCAGCTGTGTGACTTTGGGCAAGTCACTTTACTTCTCTCGGCCTCAGTTCCCTCATCTGTAAAATGGGGATGAAGTCTGTGAGCCCCACGTGGGACACCCTAATTACCTTGTACTACCCCAGTGCTTAGAACAGTGCTTGGCACATAGTAAGCGCTTAACAAATGTCATCATTATTATCCCGGCTCCGCCACCTGTCAGCTCTGTGACTTTGGGTGTGTCAGTTAACTTCTCGGTGCCTCAGCACCCTCATCTGTAAAATGGGGATTGAGACTGTGAGCCCCATGTGGGACAACCTGATCACCTTGTATCTACCCCAGTGCTTAACAAATACCAACATTATTATTATTATTATGATTAAAACCAAGACAGAGTGACGGGGAGCGCTATGGGACATGCATCTTGACCAGCCATGTCCCTCTAAGGCGGGAGGAAAAACCCGGGGCTCTCTCTTAGGGGTGGGGAAGTCCACGTCATTCATTCATTCATTCATTCATTCATTCATTCATTCATTCATTCACTCAATCGTATTTATTGAGCGCTTACTGTGTGCAGAGCACTGTACAAAGTACTTGGGAAATAATGATAATATTGATGGTATTTGTTAAGCGCTTACTATGTGCCAAGCACTGTTCTAAGCATTTGGGAAATAATAATGATGTTGGTGGTATTTGTTAAGTGTTTACTATGTGCCAAGCACTGCTCTAAGCGCTGGGGTAGATACAGGGTAATCAGGTTGTTCCACGTGGGGCTCACAGGCTTCATCCCCATTTTTAGAGATGAGGTAACTGAGGCCCGGAGAAGTGAAGTGACTTGCCTAAAGTCAAGTGGCAGAGTCAGGATTAGAACCCAAGACCTCTGACTCCCAAGCCCAGGCTCTTGCCACTAAGCCACGCTGCTACAATACAGCAATGAAGAGAGACAATCCCTGCCCACACGAGCTCAAGGTCTAGAGGCGGGGGGAGACAGACATCATAACGGAGAAGGGATAGAGTTATAAATCCAGTTTCTTCAAGAGTCCAAATTCATTCATTCGATCGTATTTATTGAGTGCATACTGTGTGCAGAGCATTGTACTAAACGCTTGGCATGTACAATTCGGCAACCGATAGAGACAATCGCTGCCCACATGGGGCTAGCTTCTATAGAGAAGCATGTTAAAAACAGCTCCGATTTTTTTTTTTTCTTTTTGGTCGTGATGGTCTTCACTCTAAGGTAGATTTTTTTTTTAAACACCATGACAAATGTCTTTTAAACTACCCCAGCCTGCTTTAAACGTTTCCTCCTCCCATCTGGGGGTCCTTCTAGAGGAAGAGGAAAAGAGAATACTACTCCCCTGCTCTGCCTGGAACAGGTGTTCGGACAGAAATGTGAAGAAAAAAAACCAAAACAAAACATCTCCGTGGTTCTGTTAAGACTTGTAAGAGTAAAGTGCGTTGTCAAGATGCATAACTTCTTAATCCCGGGATACCAAAACAAGTGCCCGGGCCGCGAGTTAGCCGATTTCTTGAGGGACTATAAAAGAGGCCCCTTTGTAACGGCCTCCACCTTTAGTGGCTAACAGTAAAGGGACATTAGAAGCTCTTCTGCTAAAAAAGAAACACACAGAGAGCAGAAATGGGGAAAGAGGAGCCAGCCACATTAGACCTCAGGGATTTAAGATCTTCCCCCACAAAGGATAAATCCGAGTTTACTCCAGATCCTGTTTTCTGAGCTTGTTCCTTTCTGAAAGGGTACGTAGAGCGTAGGGTTATTAAATCAAGAGCCCTCTTTGACCTCTCCACCCCGTTTCCTGCCAAAAGCACATTTTGTTAGGGAGATACATAATATTCAGCCAAGTAAACACAATTGTCATGAGCTCCCGTTTCCTCCTGTGACTCCCTGGAAGATAGGAAGTTCTCTTCCCTGGCTCCACAGTAGCACTGAAGCGAAATCATCTCTCCTTCTCTCTCTCATGGGTCGGTCCTCTAACGACCGGGGTCAAAATTCACGAAGACCGGGTTTCGAGATAAACCGGGAAAATTAATTTCCCACCCCTCGAATCTTCTAACAGTGAAGTTCCTTAGTCATAAAAGCCGGGGGAGGGGACCTCGTTATTTTTACCTACGACTCATACCCTGGAATACGTACCCGCAGAACCTCTCACAAATCACACAGCCGTGACACGTTACCACACTTACTGGAAAGAGTGAATGATGTTGGGAATCGTGTGCGAGGCATGTTATTACACAGATCTGAAAGGTTACTAGCCGCACGTACTACCTGAATGAGGTCTGCTGTCAGAAGTGGGAGGGTCTCCGGGCTGATTAGGTGAGTCACAACAAAACAGGTGCTCCCTACCAGCCTGTGCAACGGCGGCTACTTGACGTCCGGCAGCGGGCAAGAAAGGAAGGGAGGAGCCGAAAGAAACGTCGAGGCCCACCGGGAGCCTCAGCAAGACAGAAGGTTTCCTTTCCCTCTGGAAGCCGGGGGTTTGAGGGAGATGGTCCTCTTTGGGCCCCTGATTGAGTCTTTGGTTGTTTTAGGGTTGGTTTTTTTCATTCTTTTTTTAAATAGAGAGCTGGAATCGTCTCCCAGCCGGTTGCGGATTCGGTCTGCATCGTTTTGGAATCCTGTAGGAGGGAAAATCCTGAAGACCAAAAGGTCTGCAAAGGGAGCCCCCTGCTGGGTTCGTGCGGGTGGAGATTGTCCTCGGGGCTCCCAGAGGCCCCCGCCGAGCCTCCGTGCACAGTTAGAGAGTGCGGCCACTCTCTTCCCAGGGACTGACTCAGTGGATTAGCTCACCGGGTAAATCAGAGGCTGTGAATCCAAACCCCCCGGTCGGCCCTGACTCAGGGTGTGCCTTGGGAAACTCAGGCTGCAGCATCTGTGCAAGGGTGGCTGACCGCATGTCCTGCAGTTTTGGGAGACCGCCCCGAGCGATGTTAGAAGAATCGTAAAATGGCCGAGAATCGGGACCCTCTTGGCTAAACTAGCCCTCCGACCTGGCCTCCTTTCCGCCTTCCCCCACCCTCCGGCTCCTCCCCCGGAGGTCTTCCTCATTTTCGGCACTTGGAGTTCCACGTCTAGGCTGGAGCGTGTTCAGTCTGGCCTCGGTTTGGGGCGCACGGTATTCTGAGACTTGTAGGAAGCCTGATGAAACGTTCTGGAAATAGAAAAACCCGATCCCAGTACTGTTTTTGAATAGCTGGAAGGTATTCACCCCCCAGGCTCCCCCCACACCTGCCAAAGAATACGAATGGGATCTTGCAACTTTGTTACGTTATTTGTTAAGCGCTTACTCCGTGCCAGGCACTGAACTGAGTGATGGGGAAGATACAGGCTAATCAAGTTGGATTCAGTCCATGTCCCACATGGGGCTCCCAGTCTTAATCCCCATTTTACAGATGAGGCGACCGAGGCACCGGGAAATGGATGGACTTGCCCAAGATTGCACAGCAGACAAGTGGCAGAGCCAGGATTAGGAACCCAGGTCCTTCTGATTCCCAGGCCCGTGCTCTATCTACTCGACCACACTGCTTCTTAGGATATATCCCCATGCAACTCAACATACATCCACATGCATGGGTCTTTTGTGAAGAAGACTTGATCTCCCCCTCCCCTTTGCAAACAGATGAGGGGTGCAGAGACTTTGGGGGATAGAGTAGTGGCTTCTCGCTTCACTCCGTGATGCCCGAGTGAGTAAACAGCAGCAGGATGTTCAGAAGCCAATGCAACTGCTGGCTCTGGTTGGGGAAGTGTTGTCAAACCAACTCAACAACCTAGGGGAAGGAGCCCTTGGTTCCTGAGAGAAACAGTGTGTCATGAGCAGAGAAGCAGCCTGGTATAGTGGTTAGAGCACGGGCCTGGGAGTCAGAAAGACCTGGGTTTTGATCACAGCTCTGCCACTTGTCTGCTGTGTGACGTGAGGCAGATCATTTAACCTCTCTGTGCCTCAGTGACCTCATCTAACAAAAACCTTAAAAAAATGACAAAGTTTCCACTCCTGGCAGGATCAAGCATTGGATAATCATCATTAAAGGCCTAAAATGACACCTTAGTAACACAATATGATCAGCCTTAACAGCAAACCTATGATCAGTACCTCATTTCTATAGTGGAAATACCTTTTCTTTGGGTAATAGATAGCTGCACTCCTCTTCTCCTGCTTGCTGACCCCTGCCCCCCACCACTCCCAGTCGATCTGCCTGATGCAGTAATCTCCCAGAGCCCCTGCATGAAAAATTGTTTCACCGTTAGAGTCTGTGCCTCATCCATGTCTGTAAACCGCTTCTCCCCTTCCTGGAATGCGAATTCACCCTTTCAGTTTATTACTATTAGGTGTTCGGGCTTTCTGTGGTGATTCATTCTCTTCTCACGTCCCACCCAGCAGAGCCCAGTTGTGAGCAAAGCTTGGTGGACTGCCCGCATTCCAGGATGACACTGTTGGTAATCTTGACTGACCATTTGGTGTCGAGTGTGATCACAGGTGACACTACTGAATCTGTTTGAGAAGCCGCATGTAACTTCAATAGTAAGTGCCACAGCCGTACGTTACACCTCCACAGCTATATAAACCTTGTTTGCTATGAAGCTGATTCTTCCTTGCTGCCAAACTCTCTCTCCCCGAAGCCCCGCGAACCTTTTCGATTCTGCTGTTTATACTCTCTACCTATCCGTGTCTCTGGAACATGTGCGGCCGGTATAGCCCACGCAGTACCTCATTTTTCTCCAGTCCTGTTTTCAGCCCTCATAGTGTGCTGACTCTGCAGGGCAATTTGAAAGTAATCTGCTAGTTTTCTTGGGTATACATTGTCAGCCTGCAGTAGTTCCTGGATGATTCCCTCCAAGAGGATGCTCATAACCTGTGGAACTGGAAGAGTTTCCTGGTGTCTCAGAAGGACATTCTGACTCCGGTCTCCAGATCCCTCGTTGTATTTTTAAGAATGTGGCATAACATAAATTGAACAGAACTGAAGCTATCACACAGCCCTGCTTTACTCCAGTGGAGATGTGGGAAGGCTCAGGCAGGGTCCCATCAACCCTTACTTTTCTGATTGAACTATGGTGGAGAAACTTAATGACCTAGATGAACTTATCAGAGCACCTGAATTTCCTTAGCAGTTGCCTGATCCCTCATCAGTCGATAATGTCAAATGCTTTATCATGAAAAATATCACAGTGTAGACTCATACCTCTCTCTCACTCCTAAAACCATCTCTAAAGCGAATTACAGTTATTCTAACATTCTGGAAGATTATTCCTTAACCTCCTTCCCCATGCCAAAAAAAAAATAATTCAAACTATTTGGAAAGATTGTCAGCCTTAATAGACTAGACATTTTAATGCATCTAAAGCCGACAATGCATTTTAAACACCTAATGTAAGAAGCAGCACACTTAAAATAACTTATGAACAAGGCCCTATTCTTGAATTCACCACTAATGAAGTCTGTGCTTTTGGGCAAGTCATTTAACCTCCTGGAGGCCTCATGGGAGTCACAGAAGGGAGAACAGGTATTTAACCCCCATTTTCCACGTGAGGAAACTGAAATGCAGAGAAATGAAGTGACTTACCCAAGATCTCACACAGCAGATAGGTGGTAGAGCAGAGATTAGAACATAGGTCTTCTGACTCCCAGGCTCACGCTGTTTCCGCTAGGCCATGCTGCTTCTCTGCTTGTGTTTTTAGGGAGAACAGTGACACTGATACCAGAAAGTATATTTGGAGAGGCTGCATGGCCTAGTAGAAAGGGTGACTGGGCTCATTAACTGAGCTTGGTTCTGCTACTTGCCTACTGGGTAACCATGGGCCAGTCACTTAGCTTTCCTGAGCCCTAGTTTCCCCATATATAGACTGTGAGCCCCATGTGGCGCAGGGGCCATCTCTGACCCGATAATCTTTTATCGACCCAAGTGCTTAGTGCGATTCTTGTCACAGAGAAAGCGCTTAAATGGCATCATTCTAATTCTTACGGATGTCACCTGTAATGCCCTTGAAGAGTTCCTTTTTGCAAAAGGTGTCTTCACTGTAATCGGCTTGAGGAAGAAACAACTCCCTGTATCCGTAGCAAAGCGATCAGGGTTGAACTGATCGGAAAAAGAAGTCTTGTCGAAAAAGGAACCGGACAACAGTTCCATCAGCGGGGAAAGCCTGCCCTCCCGACCCCGATCTTGCCTGCCTGGCAGATGACAGTTTGTCCTGTCCTGTTTGGCCTTGGCTCCAAGGTCATCAACTCTATAGATTTCTGAAATCACCAATAGCTCCAAGCAGATTGCTTCAAGGAGAATCCTAGTATCTTTTCTGTCCCCTGTGAGCAGTGCCGAATACCTCCCGTTCAGTTGCCTTAGTATTGGCGCTGAAAGCGTCTTGCTAACGGCGCAGAACTTTGTCAACGACATGGTTTGTTCCTTGGCAGCTAAGGCTGGGTTGTTAATGACTCTTTGGAGATTTTGTTTAATCTGTTCATTGGTAACGGGAGGTCTTTCATTGCAGCGGCAAGGGTTTATTATCAATACTGATTTGTTTTCCTAGGAAACAAACAGCAAAGTGATATGTGGTTGCCAAAGGACATCTACTGGACAACGTGAAAATTATAGCCTTGTTCGCTTTTCCTCCTACCACTTCTGAATCACAAGCGCCACCTAGTGGGCCACCTAATAAATGACCCACCTACAGACACATATATAATAATAATGATAATGATAATAATAATAATGTTGGTATTTGTTAAGCGTTTTCTATGTGCAGAGGACTGTTCTAAGCGCCGGGGAGATACAGAGTAATCAAGTTGTCCCACGTGAGGCTCCCAGTTAATCCCCATTTGACGGATGACATAACTGAGGCACCGAGAAGTTGTTAATAATGTTGGTATCTGTTAAGCGCTTACTAGGTGCAGAGCACTGTTCTAAGCGCTGGGGGAGATACAGGGTCATCAGGTTGTCCCACGTGAGGCTCACAGTCTTCATCCCCATTTTACAGATGAGGTCACTGAGGCACAGAGAAGTTAAGTGACTTGCCCACAGTCATACAGCTGACAAGTGGCAGAGCCGGGATTCGAACTCATGACTTCTGACTCCCAAGCCCGGGCTCTTTCCACTGAGCCACGATATATATGTGTGCGTGTGTTATATATATTTAATAGTATTTAAGTGCTTACTATGTGCCAGGCACTGTTCGAAGTGCTGGGGTAGATATACGGTAATCCATTTGGAAATAGTCCCCGTCCCACTTGCAGCTCACAGTCTTAATCCCCATTTTACAGATGGAGTACGCAAGACACAGAGAAGTTAAATGTCTTAAGTGACTTTCCCACGGTCACACACCGGACACGTGATGGAGTCGCCACTAGAACCCAGGTCCTTCTGACTTCCAGGCCCATGTTTTAACCGCTAGGCCTCGCTGCTTCTCGTAATAATGATGGCATTTGTTAAGCACTTACTATATGCAAAGCACCATTCTAAGCGCTGGGGAGGATACAAGGTGATCAGGTTGTCCCACATGGAGCTCACAGTCTTAATACCCATTTTACAGATGAGGTAACTGAGGGACAGAGAAGTTAAGTGACTTGCCCGAAGTTACACAGCTGACATGCGGCGGAGCCGGGATTTGAACCCATGACCTCTGACTCCCCGGTGACTAATCCCATTCACTAGCTTGCTCCATATCAATCAGTGAATCAATGGTATTTATTGAGTGCTTAATATGTGCAGAGCACTGTACTAAGAATGTACAATACACCAGAATTAGCTGACACATTCCCTCCCCATAACGAGGTTACACATATATAAAGCAATCTTCATTTAAATCCATTTACCCAGTCCATTTATGTTTAATTTGCAGTAGCGGCTATTTACCTAGAGAATGAAGAATCACATCCAGCTAGAGAGATATTGGATGCTCATTCCCCTAGATGGAAAGGAAACCTGAAGCAAGACCTTTGTTTTCTGTAGCTACTGGATGATCTGGTTCATGTGGGCCTAACCACTCTAACCCGAAAGAACATTAGAAATAGAATCGGGCGTGACCCGTTGCTGAAATTCCATTATTCTCTGAACATTAGGTCTTGTCTTGCTGGTGTTTTTCAGTAGAGCATCTGGCTTGAGGCATAAGAGAAAGCTTCTTGGGGAATAATAATAACGTTGGTATTTGTTAATCGCCTACCATGTGCAGAGCACGGTGCCAAGCACTGGGGTAGATACAGGTCAATCAGGTTGTCCCACATGAGGCTCACAGTCTTAATCCCCATTTTAGAGATGAGGTAACTGAGGCACAGAGAAGTTAAGTGACTTGCCCACAGTCACACAGCTGACAAGTGGCAGAGCCGGGATTCGAACCCATAATCTCTGCCTCCCAAGCCCGGGCTCTTTCCACTGAGCCACACTGCTTCCCGGAATCACTGGATGAACTTGCTTATGCATAAGGAGCACCAATATGGGAGACACAGTAGTTGGAGACCAGTTGGGAGACAGACATAAGATAATTTGCAAATGGAAGGAAGAAGGACTCCAATAGTGGAGAGCAGAAATCAATGTGTACAAATGTGTGAGGCGAAAATGAGAGTGCCACAGCGCTAAGGTGGTGCTTGACACATTTACTATGTGCCATACACTGCACTAAGTGCTGGGGTAAATACAAGATGAATAGGTTGGACACAGTCCCTGCCCCACATGGGGCTTACAATCTAAATAGGAGGAAACACAGGCATTTAATTCCCATTTTCCAGATGAGGAAACTGAGGCCCAGAGAATTTACGTGCCCAAGGTGACACAGCGGGTGAGTGACGCAGGGAGGATTAGAACCCAGGTCCTCTGAAGCAAGTAAGGTAGCCTACTCTTCATCTTAGAGGACTGAAGTATGTGGGTTGGGCTGTAGAAGGAGAGAAGTGAGGTGAGGTAGGAGTGCTTTAAAGCCAATGGCGAGGAGTTTATGAGTAGAGGCCGCTGGTTTTGGCAAGAAAGAGATCACTGATGACTTTTGAGAGGGCAGTTTCTGTGGACTGAAGGGAACGGAAGCCAGATTGGAGGGGGTTCAAGGAGAGAGAATTGGAGGAGAGGAATTTGAGACAAGGGGTGTAGAAGACTCGCTCAAGGAGTTCGGAGAAGAATGGTAGGAGGGCGATAGGGTGATGATTGGAGGGAGCTATGGGGTTAACCTTCCACAGAGCAAAAATGGAAAATAAGCCTACACTTCAAAACACTAGATAAATGAGAGCCATCCACTATGTTAACGGGAAGGTGCATACTCTCTAATTTCTTAGTTCAACCTAGATGCAGCCATTACTCCCTTTAATAATCAAAACGTTTTCAGTTTTTAGCAGATTCTAATTTTGTTTTGTAACTCTACTGACCAGCTTGCCCCCTAGACTACGTCGAGAAGATTAGGCATTAGTTTGAGCAGCCTTGAATTTTGTCCCGTGTATTTTTAAAATAGTTACTTCTCTCCCCCCAAAAAACACTCAATGCACTGGGACTTACTCTAGGGAACGGTCAGTAAACCAAAAGCTGCCAACTCTTCCATCCCAGAGTGAACATGGATAATAATAAGAATAATGATGTTGTTATTTGTTAAGCGCTTACTATGTGCAGAGCACTGTTCTAAGTGCTGGGGGATGAGTTTTGGGGATGGCTAGCAGGAAGTCTGGCTTAATTATTAAGTCTTCCACCAACTCTTATAGCTTTTTAATACACTCTCACCGCTAGAGCCGTTTCTTAAGTCTCTGTTGCCTTACTAATTATAGCTTAGAAGTGCTCTTAATATCTGCTTTCTTTAGAATGCTTTTTGCATTGGTATATGGGCACAGCTTAAGGATGTTTCATTAAAAATCCAAAGAATGAATAGCAAAAATGGGTTCAGTTGCTACAGTATTTTGTCTCAGAACCGTTTACGGTATTATACATTTCCTCATTGCAGAGGGAAGGGCAAGTAGACTGACAATCAGCTAAGCAGAAATGGGAAAGGAAATTGAACAATGAAAAGGCAAAACAATGACTCTAAGGATTAAAATGAAACCAGTGAAAACACTAATGGGAATTCAAATTAGATTAATGGCCAAAGGAAAGAAATCAATTCAACTGAGTTGATTGGGGCAGAGAAGAATTCTGTCAAGATAGTACCAACTTTTTTTAAGGGACCAGGAGTTTTGGAAACAAAATGCAAATTGGAAAGGGGATGGAAATTTGAAATGGAGTCACTTCAAAACCTGAGAAAGACCATGATTCACAGTAGTGAACAGAAGGAAATTATACTGTCCTCTTTTTCATGGAGAAAAATGTTTACAGCATACTTGGATAAAAGAAGGGAAAAAAGATTGCGGTACAACATTCAAAAATGAAAGAGGTTTGCCTAACTTTCTCAACCATCACATTCCATTCTCCTGTACTTTCATATCCTATTCGTGGATTCGGCTTTTTTTCTTTCTGACATTAGCTTTGCCTTGCCTGGACTCAGATATACAGTGTTCTTTCACCTTCCCTGTTAACACAGTCCCAGAATTTCTTCATATAAAAAATGCATATTTATCATGAAGAGGCTGTGCAAGCTGCTTGTTTCTTCCTTTGCTTTATTAACAGTTAGCAGAATCTACTTTAACAAATAAAATCATTATAGGCCCCTGAAATAGCCTGGACTTGTGAAAGAGAATCACAGGAAATCACACATTTTCTCTGTGCAAAATCAGATGTAAAAGACCCCCTTTTCCCCCAATTCACACATGCAGACACACACACACACGGATCTCCCAGGAAGCTTAGTGATATCATTAAACTGTAATCATACCAACAGAGGACACTGTTTCCTGCCCAAATGGGAGATTTAAAACTCTCTAGAGTGCAACTGTGGTTATTCAGGGTAAACCACAGAAAATATATCCATTCCATAAGCAATGTATAAGTATGAAGTAGACATTCAGCTCTCCCAAATGAATCTTATCCTATTTAGCTACTTACAAACAAAAACTGAAGATTCATTGTCTAGTTGTTGCCTCTAGAACCAGAGAAGCAGCGTGGCCTAGTGGAAAAAACATAGGATCGGGAGTCAGAGGACCTGGGTTCTCATCCTGTCTCCACCACTTGTCTGCTGGCTGACCTTGAGCAAGTCACTTAACTGCTCTGTGCCTCAGTTACTTCATCTGTAAAATGGGGATTAAAACTGTGAGCCCCATGTGGGACATGGACGGGTCCAGCCTGAGCAGCCTATATCTACCCCAGCATTTAGTGTAATGCTTGGGATGTAGCAAACTCTTAACAAAGGCCATTTAAAAAAAAAGAACCAGTCTACCAGGTTCGGCTCCCCAGACTTCCACTTCTCTAAGTCCTCTTTTCCCTGAGAGACAAGACTCTGAGGCCTAAAAGCCTTCAGGTTCTGAAGAGTCAGTAATTTTAGGGTCATATAGACTTTTTTTTTCCTGACTGACTCTGGGATGAACTAAACTGGAAAATATGAGCGTGTAGGGGGGTGGTGGTGAAATTATGTCTAGGCATAAATTAGTCAGGATGATAAAGAGAGTCAGATCTGGTACCTTTTTCATGTGGCATCCAGAAAGGGGACCCCCACACTGATTAAGGAGCTGAGAACGATCCCAACCCTTTTTCACTGTGATTAACAGCCTAGGTGTCTAATGCCCACCCTTATGGCTATTATCTCTCTCAACTGAGAAATGGTAATAATCCCATCATCCATCATAAAACTCCTTTTTGCTTTTCAAATGGAGTAAAATTCATCATGAATCCCACTCCATTAGGATTCTGGGCTATGTTTAGCCCAGCCTCTGATTTCCACCTTCTCAACAGAATCAATCTAGCCGGAAGTGATGCTCTCAAAGAAAATTTCCTGTTCCTTCAAACAGTTTGCAGTCAACCACCCCAAATCACACAAAAGGTCCACATAAACTCCCATTTCAAGGTGGAGTATGATTTCTTTCCAATCAGATCCTCCCAGGACATAAATTATTCCTTGGCAATAAGTCAGCAATGTCCAGACAAAGGTATTTATTAAGTTACTGCTGCAGTGCATTAAATTTACGCACATTCACAGTAGTCTTAAATTGCTCTCCTGTAGAGAATCTGGCTGAATCCATCTAAACCACTGGACACTGGGAAGATAAATCAATTACATTCTCCTTTGCCAGTCACAGTTCCAATCCATTTTTGTTCATTTCATTTATGACTTTTATCATTTAGGAGAAAAATACTCATGCTACAAATGGGTAATGTTCCTTTCTCTTTGGATTTGTATTCCTGTCTCTTTCTCTGAGACTCTGAATGTCTCCTTGTGTCCCTTTCATGGATACCTTCGTTTTGATGTTGGGGAAGATGCAGGGGGTCTCCTTGGTTTCTGTGGGAATAGTAATAATAATTATAATATTTTTTAAGGACTTACTATTTGCCAAGCACTGAGGTAGATACAGGACAGTTAAGTTGGCTGCAGTTCCTCTCCTGTGTGGGGTTCACAGTGGTGTGTGGAATTTCATGTGTTCACCTTCAGTTTTGGGGTCTCTGTCCCTGGGTTTCCTGTGTGTATATTAGAGAAGCAGTGTGGCTCAGTGGAGAAAGCACGGGTTTGAGAGTCAGAGGTCATGGATTCGAATCCCTACTCCGCCACTCATCAGCTGTGTGACTGGGCAAATCACTTAACTTCTCCCTCATCTGTAAAATGGGGATTAAGACTGTGAGCTTCATGTGGGGCCACGTGATTACCCTGTATCTACCCCAACACTTAGAAAAGTTCTCTGCACATAGTAAGCGCTTAACAAATACCAATATTATTATTATTGTTACTATGGATATTTGTTTGGGTGTGGGTCCATATATGAATGTGTCTATGTGTGTGTGTGTGTGTGTGTGTGTGTGTCCCTAGTTGCATTTGCATAATTGTGTAAAATCATTTGAATGTTTGTGAATAGATACCTTCATGTGCTCTCATGTATATGTTTCCTTTTTCATATTTTTACATAGGTCTGTGTGTGCCTAAGTATGTTTACCTTTATGTATGAGTGGCTTTCTCTGGATGTTTGTTCCTATGTGTTTATGGAACTGGGTCTTTGTGTCAGAAAGTGATTGCTCTTGGGGGTCCGATGTACATTTGGGGAGGATCTTAAAATATGTACGCATGATGTTGTGTGTGTTTGTGAATTGGGACAGTTGTCTGGTTTCTCCCTTCTCCAGGCAGGGCTGTCACCTCTGTCTACTTGTTGGGAAGGTAGCGTGGCTCAGTGGAAAGGGCACGGGCTTTGGAGTCAGGGCTCATGCTTTCGAATCCCAGCTCTGCCACTTGTCGGCTGTGTGACTGTGGGCAAGTCACTTAACTTCTCTGGGCCTCAGTTCCCTCATCTGTAAAATGGGGATTAAGACTGTGGGCCCCACGTGGGACAACCTGATTCCCCTATGTCTACCCCAGCGCTTAGAACAGTGCTCAGCACATAGTAAGTGCTTAACAAATATCAACATTATAAGGTAGGCTCCATGCCACTAAGGCAGTAGGAGAAGCAGCGTGTCCAGTGGACAGAACACAGGCCTGGGAGTCAGAAGACCTGGATTCTAATCCCGCCTCCTCTACTTGTCTGCTGCGTGACCTTGGGCAAGTCATTTAACTTCTCTGCGCCTCAGTTACCTCATCTGTAAAATGGGGATTAAGACTGTGAACCCGATGTGGGACAGGCACTGTGTCCAACCTGATTATCTTGTATCTATCCCAGTGCTCAGTACAGAGCCTGGCACATAGTAAGTGCTAAACAAATACCGCAATTATTATTATTATTACTCACAGTCAGGGGCAGCCTCAAGGCAAACACCCTGGTCTAAGCAGGCGGGGACTTGCGCTTTCAGCTTTCACCCACCTTTTCATTTATTGAATCAATCACATTTATTGAGTGCTTACTGTGTGCAGAGCACTGTTTTAAGGGCTTGGGGAAATACAAAAATAAACAGACACATTCCCTGCCCACAGTGAGCTTACAGTCTAGAGGGGGGTTTACTCTTGACGGGGATCATGCTTGGAGCTGAGCTGACAGGTAACGTGGTGATGGTTTGGGGGGGCAGGGGCTGAGGCCACAGGTCCTCCTGAGTGGACCACTCCCAGTGAAAGGCCCGGTGGGACTATAGTGGCAATCACAGCTTTGGAGCAGCAGCTCAATGCTCTTATTGCCCTCCTCCCGGCTGCTCGCTAACTAAAGCTCTACCCTGATTTCCTCCCCTTGACTCTTGGTTGCAGCTGCTGCCCTCTGTATCCTCCTGGCTACTCTGGCTGCGAGGACAGCAGTTCTAGCTTCCCCCATCCGGGATCTCTCTCGGCTCTGGACTCGCAGTCCTTTTCCTGTTGAATTAACTCCAACCATTCAGTCGATCACCAGTGTGCATTTCTATTCTAGTCCTCTATTAGCATATGCTGCAGCTCTGATTTTGCTCTCTGCCTTGGGAGCGTGGAGGGAAGATATAGGGAATCATTCAGGCCTTGTACAGATATCCCTTTGGCACCAAGGAGAGTTTTGCAGGGAAAAACTTGGGTCCCCAAACCTCTGCCCAATTTCTTTATAGCTGATCTGTTGAATGCATGATGGAGTTTGAACAAATTATCATCAATAGATGCTATCTTGTTGCCTCTTACTGGATAATTAAGTAAATTACCAAGTGGGATTTCAGCCCCAGTTCCATTTACTCTTGACTAAAAGCTAGGACAATCTGTTTTATCTGAAAGGCATTGTTCTTCCACAACAGCTGTTATACAGTTCACCACTCAAAGTTTATTGATTTACTTTTCTTTCCCTTTTGAAGTGCAAGAAATCCCAACTAGTCACTTTCACATATAAATATAATCAGGGAAACCAAGTTATCTAGATAGCAATGGTGTTTTTCTCAACCTGTCCTTTGTTTCATTAAAGAATGATCTGCCAAACAAAGTTATGTAGTTTAAAACCCTCTTCACTTCCATTCCCCTGTACTTGGATTGACTTTACCCTCCCGCTTCATCGCTCTTTTTAAAGCTACAAGAGTTCTGAAGAGGAAAAGGCTCTCTCTTCATTCCCATCTAATTGAGGCTGATTAGGAAAAAAAAAAACAAACTTGCAAGTTGGAGACTCACTCTTTAATGCCAGAGATCTCTCTGGCCACATGATGCCCTATTTTCTCTTTGCCTCTTAGTGACATCAGTCCCTTATCCATAATAATAGTAACAGTCGAGGTGCTTGAAGTGTTTACATTGTGCTGAGCACTCTACTGGGGTAGATACCAGAAAATCTGGTGGGTCCTAGTCCCTGACCTTCACTGTGCTAACGGTTTAAGGGGAAGGGAAAATGGGTATTCAGTCTCCTTTTTACAATAGAGAAAACTGATTCACAGAAAACTTGAGTAATTTGCCCAAAGCAAGGGAAGCAGCATGGCTCAGTGGAAAGAGCATGGGCTTTGGAGTCAGAGGTCATGAGTTTGAATCCCAGCTCTACCACTTGTCAGCTGTGTGACTGTGGGCAAGTCACTTAACTTCTCTGTGCCTCAGTTCCCTCATCTGTAAAATCGGGATTAAGACTGTGAGCCCCACGTGGGACAACCTGATTCGCCTGTGTCTACCCCAGCGCTTAGAACAGTGTTCTGCACATAGTAAGCACTTAACAAATACCAACATTATTATTAACTCCTTGCAATGGTTCAGGCTAGAAAATGGCTGACACTTAGTCTGGTCTATTGTCTCGAAAACTCCTGGTGGCTTTCTCCCATTAGAGACTGTTTCCTGGGTAAATGAAGTTTTGACCTGCCCCTTCCAATCAATAAAGTAATGGTACTTTATTGAGCCGATGTTTCATGCAGAGCATTGAAGTAAGTTCTTGGGAGAGTACAATGCAGTAACTAGACATGATCCTTACTCTCAAGGATTGTACAATCTTGTGGGGGAGACAGACATTAAAGTAAATAAAAAATAAAATAAATTACCAAGTAGAAAGATATGTACATAAGTTCTTTGAGCGAGGGAGGAAGTGCATACCTAGGTTCTTATGGAGTAAGGGCTCAAGTACATAGGTGACACAGTAAGGAGAGAATTGAGATTTGGGAAATAAGAAAGGCAAGGAAAGCTTCCTGGAGGAGACATGGTTTTAGTAGGTCTTTGAAGACGTGGAGAATAATGGTCTGCCAGATATGAAAGGGGAGGGAATTGCAGGCAGGAAGAAGTGGGTGAACAAAGGTTTGGCAGTAAGAGAGACAAGAGAGAGCCACAGTGAGTTCTTTGGTGTTAGTGCAGTGAAGTGGGCGGCTTGGATTGTAGTGGGAGATGAGGAAGGATAAGTAGGGGTGGAAGAGCGATCTGATGGAGACGCAGGCATTAGAGCTTTAGCTTCTTTCAGAGATGCTGATTTCAGCTCTATAGCCAGCCTACAAACTTCAGGGAATTAAACCAACACTGGAAATTATTCTTGGTTTGTGAACAACTTTTTTGTTCAGTCATCATCTCCTAAATCTTTTTGACAGGCTGGTGAAACACCAAAGGCCAAGAACGGTTATTCATCATGGCTGATTTTTCCAGAATTAGGACCTCTCAAAAATGTGGCTGAAGCCCTAGGAAACCACTGGGGCTTCTTAGAAAATCTCATGGCTTTTTGGCACAGTGGATAAGAAGCGCAAAAGTGATAAATTGACCACCAGAGGGCAATACAGATTTACAATGAATGTGATTTATGCAGTTTGTCAGGAAAGACTCTCAATTTATTGCTTCAGCCCTAATCTAATAATCCCTGGTTTAACAGATTAAAACTCAAAAGCGAATTATTATTAAATTTATTAGGAATAAATAGTGTCACATTATTTACCTTTTATGGCAGGTGCATAGAAGATTGTTATTTATTACCCACATTGATGATTTTTGTTCCAGGAGAGAAAGGAAGGACCATAGTCATACAAAGCAGGCAGCCAGTACCACTTGCGATCTGCACCTCCAGTCGATTTACTTTAATCTGGCTTTCCAGAGGTTTTGTAGTTTTGATACCAAAGTCATCACTATGTTTGCCACACAGTCTTCCTCACCAAACAAAACTCAGGTTTATTATTTTATTTGGGGGCAGGGGGAAAGGAGCATTAAATGAGTGAAAAATGAGCTGGGAAGGAAATGTGGGAAAGTGCTTTTACTGATGGAGGAAGAAAAGCAGACAATGAAATTGTAAATATTGTGGGCCGCAAATGTGCTGTTATACTGTTGTACTGTATTCCCAAGAGCTTAATACAGAATTTTGCTCACAGTAAGTGCTCAATAAATATGATTGATTGATTATTGTACACATAGAAGATGTGCTAGACTTGGGGTAGAGTGAAAGTTTGCAGCAACAACATGTAATCCAAAGGGAACATTCAGGCAAAAGTCTGAGGTAGAAGAAGAGGAGGAGGAAGAGAAGAAAGAGGAAAATTACATTTTTTACATTTAGTGTTCACTTCATCTCTGGGTGGCTTCTAGCCCACTTTGACTTTCTTCTATACTTGATTGGTGAGGGCACTGTGAACCTTGATGATCCTATTTAGCTCCAAGAGCTTTGAAGAGGAAAATGCTCTCTCTCCATTCCCATCCTCTATCCTCAAATTGAGGCTGATTAGAAAAAAAGCAACAGCTTGCAAGTTGGAGACTCACTCTTTAATGCCAGAGATTTCTCTGGCCACATGATGCCCTATTTTCTCTTTGCCTCTTAGTGACATCAGTCCCTTATCTATAATAGTAACAATCGTGGTGCTTGAAGTGTTTACATTGTGCTGAGCACTCTAATGAGGTAGATACAAGAAAATCTGGTGGGTCATAGTCTCGGACCCTCACTGTGCTCACGGTTTAAGGGGAAGGGAAAACAGGTATTCAGTCTCCTTTTTACAATAGAGAAAACTGATTCACAGAAAACTTGAGTAATTTGCCCAAGATCACAAAGCAGGCAAGTGGCATTCTGGGATTAGAATCCAGGTCCCCTGACTTTCAGACCTGCTCTCTTTCCACTAGGTTGGGCTGCTCCCCAATCCCTGGTCTAGCTCAGAAAGGGGGAATGCCCTGGAGCATGCTAGGAGATGTGGGGCAGAGCATCCTGAAAGGTAGCAGTGGGGATTCTCCCAGTCAGGAGGTAGGCTGTAGAAACTGTAAACCTAATAGGCTGGTCTGTCAGTGGGAAAGGGTCCCACAAGGGAGCATTCTTGCTTCTGTTTCTGCAGCATTTTAACGGAAGGAAAATCTACCTGAAAATGCATTAAGATGATAAACTCCTGGAGGGACAGTGACGTTGTTTTCTGTTTGTTCGGTGGGTGCTCAGCCAATGCTAAATCAATCGGAAGACTTAGTGCCGCACTACATTAGTCAGGCCTTCGTATGCCGACTGAACGCTAAATACCTCACAGGCCTTTGAACTGAGGAATGATGACTTTCAAGGAATCTTCTGCGAATCACACCTTCTCCATCAGAGTTGGATCTTGGCTCAAAGAAGACATCTGTTTAACTTCTCTGTGGGTGTTTCTTAAGACTGTTAGGGAATTCAAAATCTAAGTGTAAAGTAATGTGTAAAGGGAAGTGAAAATGAAGCAAAAAGCAGTTTTCAATGGGAGGAGAAGAGATCAGGTGAATCATCAACCATAATCCATCATCAACCATCATTAGGGAAGGAGCCACTTCTCTGTTAAGTCACCTCCCTCCATTTGTCGTTCACTGTTTTCTTCCCGTGACTACAAGGTGGCACCACCTGGAGGGAGGTAACTCAGGTTTAGGTGCCGGTCCAAGTACCAAATCCAATTTGATAATCACTGAGATGGGATGGTGAAAAGCAGTGCTCTTTTGGACCCAAAGGGCTCCGCATCATTAGCTGGACTATATTCCAGGAAGATCTAGCCATAACTGCGATATTGGCTCTCCTTACTGAAAGTCCTTCATTGATGCTTTCCTTTAATGTTCCTAGGGGATTAGCACAAAAATCAAAGACTTAAGTGTTCATGCTGAGTCCGACAGTCATTAAAATAAACCCACTTTTTTTCTCGGCCGGAGTACACTTGAAGCTGGTTCCCTGATCCAAGGAAGGAGATGAATGGGGGAGAAATGTGTCAGAATTAATGAAGTTCTTTCACTTGATAGTTTGAATATGATCCCAAGCCTTTTTTTTCTTTCCTGAGTTTTGTGAATTTTCAGAGGCTCAGCTGGAAGTTGATTTTTTGAAATGGTATTTGTTAAGTGCTTATTATGTGCTAGGCACCGTACTAACAAATATCATCATTATTATTATCAATATCGTTATTGTTATTGTTTTCAAAGCCCCATGGAGGCGATTGGGAAGGAGAAAGGGACTTTATTTGCCTCTGTTTCCTAAAATCAGTTGTAAGACCTTAGAGATAGAGGAACAAGTGTGTAAAAGATTTGATTTGGCTGTGAATCAAGCCAAGATTGGATTAGGAGGGGCAACAGGTGGACATGTCTACCAGTGGAACTGTTCCAAGAGGAGTGAAAACTGCCTGTCAAATGGAAACTGTCACTTACATCAGTGGGAGATTCATGTCTTTCAGAGGGTTGGGAACCATATCCGTAATGTAAAAGAGTGGTTTAAAAATACATTATCAAGGCTTTGGAATCTTCAAATGTAGAAAATTGATTTTTAAAGCTCTTTGAAGGGTCTACAAGGATATAGAATTTGCTCTATTCTGCAGCTTCCATTCTAGTAGCTTCCTGTAGACTAGTAAACCTATTTTCTGTGTCCAGTTTCAAATTTAATTGGAAAAAGCGATAAACAGCAGGATTATTTTATCTGTATATTGTTCATTGGTTGCCCATAGATGAGTATATACAAGCTACTCTTTGGCACAAAACTTGAATTACAGATTGATTTTCTCTCCCTTTTCAACTCCAACAATCTATACCTTTTCAACAATGTGAGATCAGATGGGCAAGGACACATCCAAGCCAGTGTCATGCAATACTGCTTAACTATTGCCCGCACAGTAGTAACAGCGATAGGCAGACCAACCTGGCGCGGAATTATCCTGCAGTCTTGGTTGGAGACAAGGTGGAACGGAGTGTGCGGGATTAAGTGAAAGTGCTAACTACCTGACTTGTTATACTGTGATAGGTGAGGAGAGGACTTTAGAATGTGGGTATTTCAGCCATTCTCAGACAAAAGGATACCGGTTCCCACTCCCCTCCACATAAGCTAAAGGCCAGTTTCTCAGCTCTTCTTTGGTGATTCCTAAATAGGTCCCTGAAAGACGTTCCTTTCTGACCCAGAGTGTTCTGTTTGTGTGGATGGAGTCCAGTCTTGGCAAATGCAGAACTAATGAGGTCAATTCTCCTGATTAACCCAGGAAGGACTCAGTTCCCCATGACAGAAGGACCTCTTCCTTTGCCCCCATCCTCTTCCTTCTCACTCAGTAGTATTTACTGAGAGTCTACCCTGTGCAGAGCACTGTACTGAGTGCTTCAGAGGGTACAATAGAGATAGTAGACACAATACTTCATCCCCTAGCTACTCCCACGTGAAGTGGAGGATCAATTAGGTAGCTGTGAAGGCAAGACTGTTGATAGATGTTGTCTTCTATGCACTTTTAAGGACTGTTAATCATCATGTCTGTGGAGATAGCTACAATCAAGTAATGAAAGTTCTGCCTGTCAGCTATACCTTGTGCCCTACTCCTTCAGAGCTTGAAGGTAAAAGGTGATCATTCAAGCTCTTCAACCATCTATCGTCAGCATCAATTGACCACCCTTGTATGGAGACCAAACTACTAGGTTCTGCTGGGAGATATAAAGGAAAAACGGTGGGGAAGCCAGAGCAAACCCATGAGTGCTAACACAAAGCACCTGCCAGAAATGCATAAAGAATCCAAGAAATACAACCAAATCACGTTAACATCTGAGTTGAAGGACTCGAGAGCTAAGCGATTTAATGGCCTGGTTGGAAGGACTCAAGGTAGATGGTCTGGGAAGACTTCATAAATGAAATGTTTTTTCAGTCAGGCTTTGAAGGAGGTGAGGGATTTAGTTTGACTGAAAGAAGGGAATATTTCATCCCTGGAAAAGAAATATGAAATACCATGGAGGCAGGATATTTGGGCATAAGGGTTTGTAAGTAAGTTGGTTCACTCATATACACCCATCCCTGCAGCGTGGGCAGGAATGTGTCTGTTCTGTTGTACTTTCCCAAGTACAGTACAGTGCTTTGCACACATTAAGTGCTCAATAAGTACAACTGGATGAATGAATGAATGAAGCAAGACAGAGGTGGAGGCTAAGCGACAAGTACATTACAGGATCTTGCTCTCTCCTGGCCGAGAGGACCCTGGGATAAAATGGCAGTCACCCACCCCATCCTCTCACACACAGAAGATCAAATGATCCTCTATGAAGTCAGAGTGATATGAAGAAGAGGTTCTGTAGAAGCCAAGGCAGAAGGCAGGTTAGCTGTCCGCAGGAAACTTAGGGGTATTTTATCTCTATAGATTAAAATAAAATTAGTATGGGGAATAAGGTTCCTGCATGGATGATTGGCGTGTCTGAGATTATGCCTAAAATCACTGGCTAACCTCACAGCTACTAACCTAACTCCATTTGAAAGTCAGGAAGGAATTTGCCACTAGCATAATAGGAAGTTCTTGATATCATGAGCTGATCTGCCTAATGAGCATATGAAAGAATCAGGTAATATTTTTTGGTTGTACATTAAACCTGCTAGCAATGGAGAAGAATGACAGAGTGATATAATAATTCTTTCTAATGAAGAACAGCTCCTGGGGGAGAACTCCTGTGCTTTCTTGGGTTTCTGGATCTGAATTAGTAATTGCAGCCACTCCAGAACCAGAAGGAAATCTACAGGCAAATCACATCAAGGCCTTCCACTAAATGCAAGAGTCTGTGCAAAGATAACCCGTCAGGTGACACCTCTGATTGCTTCCTGTCTAGGAAGCTGGATTGATTTCTTTCAAAGTAAAAATGAAAAGGTAACTTGGTGGGTGATAAGCTAAACAAGACTAGAAGTAATCTGAAAATCATAAAGTTCTTTTTCTAATTGATTAGGAGACATTTTATATTCCATAAGGCTTAGCGGGCTTTACATAATCACGATATGTTGAGAAATGCTTTGAGTTTGGGGAAATATAAATCCAGAGACTGTGAATTACAGTATTTTGAAATAGGACTGCAGATATAATTTTGATAATAATGATAATGGTATTTGTTAAGCACGTACTATGTGGCAATTACACTTCCCAAGCGCTTAGTGCAGTGCTCTGCACACTGTAAGTGCTCAATAAATATGATTGAATGAATGAATCATTGTACTAAGTGCTGGAGTAGGTACAAAAAATGAGGTTGGACACAGTTCTTCTCCCACATGAGACTCAGCCTTAATTTCCATTTTACAGGTGAGGATACTGAGGCCCAGAGAAGTTAAGTGACTTGCCCAGGATGATACAGCAGATAGTTGACCAGTTATGTCACATGACTTGAGTTTTTCACTTCCAATTGCTTAAAATTCACCACCCAATGACAACGAAGAATAGCAAACATAAAAACATACCAGGCAATGAAACTGGATTGCATGACACAAATTTGGGATTTCGTTTATATTTTCATTTCACAGCAATGTGATCATTTATTCTGTGCTCCTTCATTCAACCATTACTCCTTACTGTGTGACCTTCACACACATTGAAAAAAATACAAATTGCTTATCCTGACTGGTATTTGTTATCTGACTCGGTATTTAACCTCTGCCATTTTGAAAGGAGTTCAAACGTGTTGGCTTCAGAGGATTTGTATGCAGCCTTTGCTTCCGTTTATAGGAGAGTTGCCAAATCATGATGCATTGCTAGCATTTGCAGAGGCATGGAAAACTTTTGAAAGTACATCATGTAGAAAGAATGGCATCCTGGCATGGCATGGCACCTCATGGCTGTGCCAACAGTTAGGTGATCCTAAAAAAGCCATCATTCCGATCCCAAAAAGTCGAGATAGGAGTCAGTTAAAATTGCTGGACCACCTATCACTTACTTCTCTGTGGAATTTATTAAGTGTTCCAGGTACTGTAGTAAGTGCAGGGGTAGATACAAGATAATCAGATTAGACACAGTCTTCATCCCACACAGGGCCCGCCATCTGAATCCCCATTTTATAGATGAGGGACCTGTGGCACGGAGAAGTCAAGTGACGTCCAAGGTTACACAGCAGGCAAGTAGTAGAGCCAGTATTAAAATCCAGGTCCCCTGACTCCCACATCCAAGCTCTTTCCATTAGGCCACGTTGTTTCTCCCATCACTTCTGCAGGTTCATTCCTTAAACCATCCCCTCCATCTCCTCCAGGAAACATTGATTCCGGAGTACAAAACCACCCCAGGTTCCGACTGGCCAAAGACAGATTAAGGAGTGAAATAATGGAATATCACAAAATTTTACATTTTAAGGCCCTCTCTTCCTCAAGTGTGGGACCAAAAGAGGTGAGCTTACCTCACACTGTTGGGGTTGATGAGAGAGGCTACCCTGATCTGAGCTCTTCTGATTGCTTGATTTACAAGGGTCTAATGACACTTTCCCCCTCTCAGGATCGCACCTGGAGAGTTTTCACTTCTCTACCTGACTCAGCTACCATAGGGAGAGTCAAGCAGAGGCATACCCATTCCATTCCTAGCTTGGGCAGTGGCTAGCGGGTGGAAGGCAAATCTGCTACAAGTCAAAACTCACCTGTGCTGGGCAGCAGTGGCACGGGAGAGAGTTGAGGGTAGAGACTCAAGTTTACCGTGTGGAAGAAGGCAATGGCAAACCGCTTCTGTATTTTTAACAAGAAAACTCTATGGATAAACTACCAGAATGATTGCAGATGGAGGTGGGACATTCTGGGAGAGATGTGTCCGTGGAGTCTCTATGGGTTGGAGATGACTTGACAGTATAAGAGAAGACAATGATGCTTTCAGGTTCTTAAAAGAAACTCAAAGAAAATCGATCTCTTGGAACAACTGTTCCGCTCTGACTGTGTGTCCATCTTGCAGAGGCCAGAACAATGATTGACATACACAGTTTTTCCATTCGAATTTCCACCTTAAGAAGTGACTTGGCTGCTTGTGCAGACGTCCCCTTTTTTTCTATTCCCTCTGACAAAATCATGCAAAACTTCAATAAGTACCTTTGGTTTCTCTAGGATAAGGTAAAGGTGTAAGTTTTGGGAGGCTAGAGAGAACAGTATTCTCCATCTCTACATGATTGCATAATATCAAGAACTGTATTCAGGAGACCAAAATATCACTCTCATTTTAGACAGATACCACTCTCATTTTAGACAGTTCTAAGTTTCAAATTGATGGGGTTTCATTTTCTTTCCATTTAGCTCAAGTTTGGCAATTTGCTTTTGGGCTTAAGAAACCTCTAAGTTATTCCTGGAGCTGTAGATAATTTGAAACATTTCTTTTTGTAAGAGTTGCCTACATTTTTTCATTCCACATTTTGAAAAGTGATGATGCGATACAGCAGTGTGCCTTTTTAGGCCTGACTATTTCCTTGGGGATATGTGGAAGTTAGTCTTCCCTATATGTATTTAAAATCTTTGGGCCACGTTAGCTTTTAATTATTTTTTAATCTCATCATATTTTTGATGAATATATGAATTTTTGTTTGAACACTGAGAACCTGACTAGCCTGAAGCATTAATTCAGAATCCTCCATCATACCCTTGTCTTGCTCTCTTTTATTGCCACAGACAGGCAGATTTTGGTTGAGAGAAAATGCTTTTGATCTCATTGGTTGTTCTCAGACAGGGAGTAACAGCCCACTGGGAGTCAATGGATGTCTATCATGAGTGTTGAGAGGAAATAATATTAATGATGATAATAATAATAATTGTGATATTTGTCAAGTGCTTAATATGTGCCAAGCACTGCATTAAGCACTTGGATAGATTCAAGAAAATCAGGCCGGAGACATTCCCTATCCCACATGGATTCACATTCCAGACTGGAGGAAGGACAGGTATTTAATCCCCATTTTACAGATGAAGAAACTGATGCACAGAGTGGTAAAGTGGCTTACCCAAGGTCATACAGCAGGCAAATGGCAGAGCTGGGATTAAAATCCAAGTCCCCTGATTCCCAGGCCTGTGGTCTTTTCCCTAGTCCTTACTGCTTCTCACTTCCAGGGAATGTCACCCATGGAGACTTTTGACCTGCTCACCCAGGTTGTATCACCCAAGCCTCAGTCTCTTGGTGTATGCCATACCCCAAATATACAAAACAGTGCTGAGAGAGTATACACATTCCCTTGCTCTCTACCTTCCAATCCCTTCCCTCCTTTCCCTAATTTGTTTTCCAACAGACTAACTTCCTACCCCATTTTAAGCAAGTGAGGGACAGGAGATTTTTGACAACCATGCTCCAGCCTTTTGATTTCCTTCAGCCACCACTTAGCTCCTGGGTCAATTAAAAAATGGTGCACTCCGAGTACCATTTCTTGCAAAAGAGAGTCATGTGTTCTCACTCGTGATGCCATTTTGAGCCAGCGAAAACAGCTGAGACTGAGATCCAGGATCCACCACAGTGGTCTGTAGGGATTGTAAGTACCTGGGGGTAACAAAGGTGGCCACAGTTGGCCTGCTGGCTAGTGGTTGCCCCCACATTTTGAATCTAGCCTACAGATATGAAGAGGTATTCAGGCAAACACACACCCAAATAAACAATACTTCCACATAACTGCTTTTAAAATGTTCTTTTAAGCATTGTGAAGTTTTACTTTATATAATGTTCCTGAATTTTATAGAGTAAATATTTCCTCGTGTCTTTGATGTTCTCTGTCTAGCCTGCATTTGATTCTCCAAATTCATGGGAACTGCTATATATATTAGACAATGAAAACAAGAAAAATATTTGGATTCAGAGTTGAGTCTGCTACTTTTCATCAACTAAACAAAATGAGTGAAGAAGTATCCAATTAAGTTCAGTTATTTTCAAAAATATTTTAAGAATCCTGAGCTCTCTGAGAAATATTCTGATAAATGCTGGTTGTGTATCTGAGAATGAAGGTGGGGAAAATGGATGTGCTAGAGGTGGGAAATCAATGGAGCAATCTTCAAAAATGGGATATTTCAGAGACTATTTCCATGTAGTCTAAAAAGTCATATCTCTTTTTATCTGTGTTTATTCACCAAGAGGTAGAAACTGGGTGTTTGGTATATTACCTAGTATTTGATGTGTATTAAAATGGTTTATACTGCATTTCTAACGTATTGTAAGATACAGCAAATCACTTTAGATAAATAAATATGTCATCCATTCATCATTTAGAATTACACCTTTTAGCATTCAGATGACTTAAGCATATTTGAATACTCTCTGGGATGATTTAAGCATATATGATGTCTCCTGAGTAGCTTTTATTCTTTAATAAGGCTTTTTATTTAAGTCTTGTGTAGGTTTTTGTCATCTCTGTGTCAAGTAAGGGACTCACATTTGGAAAATGTTTTCTCAGAAGTACGTTCTTTTTAAAGCAGCCTTTCTTAATTTCTGAAACAGAAAGATGAGACCTAAGGAAATAAAAGGGCAGCATTTTCCTTAACTTATTGAAAGTCAAAAACTAAATATCATAACTCTAAAAGTCATAGGAATTCAGTCCAAGCTGCACAGGGTGTGCTCAAAGCATTTGGTGGGAGAGAACAGTGGGTGGGAAGCACAAATCAGGAAAGATGCTGGAAAGGTTCTTACTGGAAACTGGCTAGAGACAGAGAGAAGACTTGTCAAGCAGGAGATTGGGAATAGGGGAAGGAGTGGAAGAGGCATGGGAACCGGTAAAATGAGGGAATTGCAGGGTATGGGCAGGGTGTATTCCTAGACTACACACCCCAGAAACACATGTGGAAAAACAAGATGGCTACTAAGCAGTGTGGAGTATGTTCAAATTCCATTCTAGAATCTATCTCCCAGAAACACTTGTTTTAAAACAAAATCTGACATAATAGCCTTTGCCTCAAATGGAATGACCATGAAAGTCTATGGATCCAAGATTGTCCTGGACAGCCAGGGGCCTTTGGTCACTCTAGTCATAACCCTATTCTTTTAAATTTACCTTGACGTTTTGTCATCCTGGATGAGCCACCCATCCAATGTCTGAACTAGTGAGTTTTGAGTTTCCTCACCCTGTCAGCCTTGGGGCTTATATGACCCCAAAGGTCTTTGACCTAGACTCACTCTCCCTGTCCTCTTTTCCCCCTCCATCTTTTGCTACACTGCAGAGCTCAAAGAACAATTCTAATCTCATGCTGAAGACTGCCAAGCAGGTGCAGTTACAACCCCAAGCCCTCCTTTTCCCCTATTGGAAGAGGTTGACCATCTAATTATCACCAGTTATTTCCTATTCCTGGTTAGACACCTTTCTTAGAGATGGTGGATGGAGGACTGGATAGCATCTCCAATGGCTAGAGTCAGTAGTTTTGGGGACGCTTAGAAAAATTAGGCAAGAGATGCTAGCAAGTGACATAATGTTTAACCAGTGCTCGGTCAAGTAGGATTACAGCAGTCGATCTCTTCCTGCACCCTTATGATTATTGCTGTTGTATTTATTAAGCACTTCTTATGTGGCAAACATTATGTGTGTGTAATGAGCCCCCGGGTAGATACAGGATAATCAGGTTGGAAGCAGTTCCTGTCCCTCCAGGGGCTCTCAGTCTGATAGGAGGAAAAACAAGGTATTGAATCCCCATTTTACAGATGAGAAAACAGGTATAGAGAACTCTCATGTCTCTCTCAGGAAAGGAAGTTGCTCCTGGAGTCATGATTGCTTAATAATAATTATAATTTTTATGTAACTGTATTTGTTAAGAGCTCACTGTGTGTTATGCACCATACTAAGTGCTGGGGTGGATACAAGCAAATAGAGTTAGGCTCAGTCCCTTTCCCATGTGGGGCTCACAGTCTCAATCCTCATTTTACAGTTGAGGTAACTGAGGCCCAGAGTAGTGAAGTGGCTTGCCCAAGGTCACACAGCAGACAAGTAGCTGAGGCAGGATTAGAACCCATGATTTTCTGACTCCCAGGCCCGTGCTCTAGACACTCCGTCTTACTGCTTCTCATTAGGAAGAGAGTTCATTTTCCTAGATGAGTTAATGTTGATTTTCAGAGGCATCAGCAGAGAGCAGGCCTGGAGAGTGGGCCTGACCACAGATAGAATGAATTGATGAGGACTCTGAACTTGTGGTGTCTGAGGGAGAAGAATAACGACTAGAGCATGGCTGTACATGGGAAGGCCCAGAGATGCCATTCAGTTCTTGCCTTTGTGGAGTTGATTTAAGGTGACAGAGACATATGCCAGGCACTATTATTATGGTACTCTTTAAGCACCTACTATGTGCCAAGCACCATATTAAGTGCTGGGGTACATACAAGTTAATCAGTTTGGATACAGTCCCTGTCCCACATAGGGCTCACAGTCTAACTAGAAGAGGTAGGAGTTTATCCCCATTTTACAGATGAGGGAACTGAGAAGTCAAGTGACTTTCCAAAAGTCACAGAGCAGACATGTGGCAGAGTTGGGAATAGAAGCCAAGTCCTCTGACTCCCAGTCGATACACCAGTGTAAGATGGGTCTGTTGTTTTAATATGATTTGGTGTGTTGGGAATTAACCTCTGAAGGCTTATAAAACTCATATAGTCTTAAACTGGTAGGCAGCTCTTTCAGATACACTTTTTGTGACTGAATGAACAGCAATATTGTCAATGGTAATGATGACATTGATAACTATTATGCATTCAGTTGTCATTACCAATTTAAAATGTAAAATGACATAATTGTTCCAGTGCTGGCATCTTTCTTTCAGTAAAAATTCAGCTTCAGATGGATACCCGTCAATCAAACAATCGTATTTATTGAACGTTTACCGTGTGCTGAGCACTGCATTAAGCTATTGAGAGAGCACAGTATACTAGAGTTGGTAGACACGTTCCCTGCCCACAATGAGCTTGCAGTCCGAAACAGATAGCAATGATTTTTTTCGGTCTTTAAGTTTATCCTAGATCATCTTGACAATGGGTCAACCAAAGTTAGCTGCCCACTATAATTTGCTTCACTCCACACACCTCCCCCTGTTCACCAGCCAGACGTACCTTCTTCACCACAAGGACATGCTCTCACCAGGGTCTAAGAGTTCCTCAGACTTGTTCCTAGGAACAAGTGGTTTGCTCTGGTTTTTAATTGGACATTTTAGAGCAAATTTTCAAATAATGAAAATGGTGTTTTTCCTAAAATAGTCATATTCTCTTTTGTATGTTACAGAACCAAAAAGAGGAAAGTATCAATTGTAATGAGCAGGGACTTAGACACCTAATTCCCATTGACTCCAATAAGCTGCATTGCTAAATCCTCTAATGCTGTGCTGAATATTTCTACTTCCACGGCCCAAGCTCTTATTTCTAAACTAGGAAATGTTGGTCTGATTTTCAGACTCTAAATTACAAAGCCATTCCATAAGGTCGATTCATTTTTGCAAAAATATTCATACTGGAGTCAGGTGGAGAGGAAATTGAATGGAAAAAGCATTTGAAAGGCTTGAATGAAGGAATGTTAAGTGTGGGAGAGCAGCTTAAGTCCCAGACTAATGAAAACCTGGGAAAAGGAGGGACGGTAGTAAGTGAAAATATGAAAGTTTCCAGTGCCCTTCTGCTTGGCTTCTGCTGCTGCTATGCTCAGTGGCTCAGTCATCAACCTGGAATGGCTCTGCAATAAGGGGGCAAGTCCAGGGTCTTCCTGAAGAAATGTTCTAAATATGGGCAGATTTCTGTATGACATCACCATTCTGGGATGCGTGCTTGTTTTGTTTCTGCTTTTTCATGATACTAAATACCGTGGATAATAATAATGTTGGTATTTGTTAAGCGCTTACTATGTGCAGAGCACTGTTCTAAGCACTGGGGTAGATACAGGGTAATCAGGTTGTCCCACGTGAGGCTCACAGTCTTCATCCCCACTTTACAGATGAGGTAACTGAGGCACAGAGAAGTTAAGTGACTTGCCCACAGTCACACAGCTGACAAGTGGCAGAGCCGGGATTTGAATCCATGACCTCTGACTCCCAAGCCCGTGCTCTTTCCACTGAGCCATGCTACTTCCAATAATTATGGTATTTGTTAAGGGCTTACTATGTGCCAAGCACTGTTCTAAGCGCTGGGGTAGATAGGTAATTAGGTTGTTCCACATGGGGCTCACAGTCTTAATCCCCATTTTACAGATGAGGCAACTGAGGCACAGAGAAGTTAAATGGCTTGCCCAAGGTCACGTAGCAGACAAGTGGCGGCGCCAGGTTTAGAACCCACGTCTGTCCTCTGACTCCCAAGCCCGTGCTCTTTCTGATACAATAATTGAGAAAAGAGGATTTGGAGGGTTCAGTTTCATTTATGTGATATCCAACTGGATATCTGTTCCATGGGTACTAATCCCAGCTCTGTCACTTGTCTGCTTTGTGACCTTGGGCAAGTGACTATTTCTCTGTGCTTCATTTACCTCATGGGGTTGGAGACTGAGAGCCCCAGGTAGGACAAGGACTATGTCCAACCTAATTTGCTTGTATCCATCCCAGCGCTCAGTACAGTGCCTGGCACATAATAAGGGCTTAACAAATGCCATAATTATTATTATTATTATTATTATTTGACCATTAGCTTCTCAGTCTCTAGCAGTTGAAAATAAATAAATGTACAAGTAAATCTCCTAAATTTCTGTTAATAAGGATATATAATTTTCATTATAGATAATATAGATTACAGCTTTTCAGAATGAGCTGATAGTTCTCCAGGTTTCCAGAAGGGAACAGTATCTTTATGGTCAGCAGTCAATCAGTGATATTTATAGAGCACTTACTGTGGGCAGAGCACTGTTCTAAGTCCTTGGGAGAATACAATATGAAGAGTTGGTAGACACAGTGTCTGCCAACAAGGAGCTTGGGCGAGTCCCTTGAAGATATTGTACTCAACTGAGCGCTTACTTTGTGCAGAGCACTGAACTAATTGCTTGGGAACAATTTCAGCAACAAATAGAGACAATCCCTTCCCACAATGGGTTTATGAATGAATGAATGGGTGGCCATGAGGCTGGCGTAGTGGGCTTCACCACTGGATTGGGCACAGCAGGGCACAGCCAGCCTGCTTGAGGGACGATTGTTTTCAGATACAGCCCAAATGCTGGCAGCAGAGACAATAGTTTGATATGTGCACTAGAATTAATCCCATGGGGAGCCTCCAGGCACTGGCCCCCATCTAGGAGTCAATGCATGCAAGTTATCTGAGGATTAAAGCCTAAAAATGCAGTGGTTTTTAGTGGTTTTCTTCCTTCACTTTTTGTGAATGTGAAACTACTGCGTTGTAATATAAGTATATGCATATTAGAAATGGTCAATGCTGTAAATGAATATACCACATTCACCATTTCTATGGCAACATTAGCAATTTCGGTCTTGAAATGTAATTGATCTAGAAAGACTGCACAAAAGGAATATGTCAGTACTCTAACCTCAAGCCTACTTATCTTCCCATTCTTTCTTCTATGTGCTAAAATAAAATGGAAGGAAAGATTTTAAAATGTATAAGACGGGTTTATCATTTTGATGTTGGACATCTATTATTCTAATGAGAAGACTCCTCTAGGGGAGAGTTCATGATCCAGTATGGGCATGGTGGAAGTCATCTTCAACTTACCCTCTAAATAGATATAACACACAAAAGCAGTGGGCAGAAAAGGCAATTCATGCTTTTAGCCCAAGTTCTTGGATGCGTAAGCTCTGGCCCGCTCCCATCCCAGAGCAGACATTGATCTCCCTGCAGTCGATTTATGATAGGAGCTTTCACAGAAAGCCACTTGCTGTTAGATGCATGTCTTAACAACCCGGACTCCTGTGGGCGAGGAGCGACCATCTGGATTGGGCACAGCAGGGCACAGCTAGCCTACTTGAGGGACGATTGTTTTCAGATGCAGCCCAAATGCTGGCAGCACAGACAATAGTTTGATATGTGCACTAGAATTAGTCCCAAGGGGAGCCCCCAGGCACTGGCCTCCACATAGGAGTCCATGCATACAAACTATCTGAGAACTAAGGCCTAAAAATGCAGTGGTTTTTAGATCCATGGACCCCATTTATTGTTATCATTCGCTATCATTGATCCTCAGCATATTAATCTATTTCCATTGCCATATTTAGTATCCACTGTCCCATGAGTTATGTAGCAGGTGCTGTGGGGAGTTATGAAGGAAAAAGATGACACAGTCCTGGCCCTAGAGTCACTTTCAGAAAAATAGAAGAGTCATAAAGTGCAAAATTTGTGTAGAACACACATACCAGGGACCCCAAATGTAAATTACACCTAAGAGAACAAATATTAGCACATTTGAATTGTATTTAAATACATACATGCAATACATATAGAAAGCAGCGTAGCCTAGTGGAGAGAGCATGGTCCTGGGTTTTAATCCCATTTTGCCATTTACCTGCTATGTGATCTTGAACAAGTCACTTAACTTCTCTGTGTCAGAGGACCTGGATTCTAATCCTCTGCCACTTGCTTGCTGTATAAGTTTGGGCAAGTCACTTAGATTGTGAGCCCCTTGAGGGATAGGGTCCGTGTCTAATTACCATCTATATACTCTTTCCCAGTGCTTAGGACAGGGCTCTGCACACAGCAAATAATAATTACTATTCCTAGTACTTAACTTTACTCTTCTTTGAAATGGGAATTCAATACCTGATCGCCCTCCTACTTAGACTTTGAGCCCCACGTGGGACAGGGACTGTGTCCAACTTGATTATCCTGTAGCTATCCCAGTGCCTACCTCAGTGCTTGGCACATAGTAAGTGCTTAGCACCCCATTTATAGGGACAAACGTCTAACTTAAAGAGGTGTAACAGAAACAAGAATGTAAATTTGTCAAATCCAAAGATCAGATCTTAAACTTTGGCATATTTCCTCGGGTGTAGTGTTCTGCCTACAGAAGACACTTGATGAAATCTATTAAGGACAGTGGTGATGAGGCTGAAGATGTGCTAGGATGTCTAGAGTAAGAGTGAATTCTTAACAACAATACATTACAAACTCAGTTGTTCAAAGTAAAGTTAAAATAAGGAAAAAGCCCTTGGAGGAAGCAGTGCTAAGACTCCTAACACTCCAGGCAACAGTCCTTAGTTACAAATTACTGCACAATAATAATAATAATAATAACTGTGGTATTAGCTTAACACTCACTCTGTGTCAAACACTACTAAATGAGGAGGTGGATACAAGAAATCAGATCAGACATGGTCCTTGCCCAAATGGGGATCACAGTCTAAATAGGAAGGAGAACAGATAGTGAATTCCCATTTTATGGATGAGGAAACTGAGGCCCAGAGAAGTAAAGTGGCTTGCCCAAGATCATACTACGGGCAAGTGGCAAAGCTACGATAAGAACCCTAGTCCCCAGACTCGCCGGAGGAAACCGTAGGTGCTTGGGAAATACCAGACAACAAAATGGCATGTTTCCTGGCTATAAGTGTTAAGGCAGAACTGATCTGAGGTAGTCAGGGGCTGCTCCTGGGTGACCTCAATTAGAACCGATAGATTGGCTCTGACAAGCTCACTGACTGTGCATAAGGCAGCAAAGTGGAAATGCATCTGTCCGATGAAAAACTGTGAATGCATAGGTAATGCATATTCTGCTCCCCGGTGAATATGTTGATAAAGAATAGATCAATGGTATTTACTGAGTGCTTACTAAGTGCAGAGCACTATACTAAGTACTTAGCACACATATGCCCACTTGGCATTTTGAAAGCTGCCTTTAGGAACAGATATCCAGTTGGATATCACCTAAATGAAACTGAACCCTCCAAATCCTCTTTTATTAATTATTGTATCAGAAAGAGCACGGGCTTGGGAGTCAGAGGACAGACGTGGGTTCTAAACCTGGCGCCGCCACTTGTCTGCTACGTGACCTTGGGCAAGCCATTTAACTTCTCTGTGCCTCAGTTGCCTCATCTGTAAAATGGGGATTAAGACTGTGAGCCCCATGTGGAACAACCTAATTACCTATCTACCCCAGCGCTTAGAACAGTGCTTGGCACATAGTAAGCCCTTAACAAATACCATGATTATTATTATTATCCGTGGTATTTATTGAGCACTTACTGGGTGCAGAGCACTCTACTAAGCGCTTGGGACATTAAGTACCATCCAACAGAGTTGGTAGAAATGTTCTCTGCCCTCAACCAGCTTGCAGTCTATGGGGATCATGATTGTGGCTGTTCTGTATAAAAATATGAACCTGAGCAGAAACTGCAAATCCTTCCTTCTGTCGCTTTTCACTGGATCCCCCTCAAGTTACCTTTGCTCTACTGAGAATTGAGTGGTCTGACGCTACTCGAGGAGAGCTAATTAAAAATCTGCTTGTCCATAGTATTTCAAGCTATGTTTAGCACATAGTCAGAACTAGGAGAAAAATCACAAGCTGGTTAGCAAATGGTTCGTGCAGAAATCTCAAGGAAAAGCTAAAATGCTGACCTCCCCCTCATATTGTCAAAATTCTAGCCTATTAAATTCCTGAAATACCAAGCTCTAAATGTACACATCAAAGAAGGCTTTCCTGAAGCCACCTCACCATTTGTATCAGTAAGTCATCGTGTTTGTATTTTTAGTTGGTAACATTTACATTTCACAAGCAGAAATTTAGTCTATAGCTCCACATATAACGGTAGTAAGCTGCTTTCTTTTGAGCTAACTCTACTTTAGTCTGCTTTCCTGAATGTGAACCTTCCAGGGTCATTTGGGATTTAGTGGGCCTGGGCCACTACTCCCTTGAGGTGAGTAGCACAGAACTCACCCTCTCTTGTTAATGACTTCTCTGTCACCGGTTCTCAAGGAACAGTAGCAAAGGGGAAGATTGGCTTCTAAATAGTTGGTACAATACATTCTTGGAGCCAGGCCAATGGAGGGAAAGCAGATTAACTCACACATTTTCTAGATGAGGTTGGCAACTCTGAGGCTATTGGTCTTCAAGGTATTATTCCAAATCTCCCTCTCTCTCGTATGTCAGCTCTCTTCACCCGCTAAACCCCAGCTCTAACTCTTCTGCACCTCGCTTATTGTGCTTCACTCTTAGCAATCTTTCTTTGACCACTTACTCATGCCCTTCCTACTGTCTGGACCTCCCTCATCCTTCAAATCCACCCAGTCATAGTCACCAATTAATTTCCACATTCCCTGGTTGTGTCAATTCAACAATTGACCTTATCTCATGTTTACACATCTCTTTTCAGCAATAATATCTATTATATACTTATTTTGTTATTAAATGCTTATTATAGTCCAGATGTTTTGGATTCAGTATATGCTTATGTGTATTTTCTAGTGGGGATATAACAGGATAAACATATATCAACATTTGTAGCATTGTTCTTTATTCTGCCTCCATTGTTTGTAAATAATTTGTGTCAGGATGTTTCTAATTTGGAGTTTAAACATCTTGACAGTAGGAGCTGTGCTTCTGTTATTCTTTGCCAAGTGCCTAGTTCAGTGCTTTGTACCCAGTAAGTACTCAGTAGATATTCACAAAAGAAAGATTGCAGAGCACTGTACTAGACTCTTGACCTCAAAGAGCTAATGAACTAATGGCATGGAGTTTTACTGGTGTAATAAGCCCAAAGTACAATAATAATACAAATCAGGGACTCAACAGATCAGGAATAATTGTTCAAGCAGCATTTAGTGAATGCTGGGATGGTGAATTCAATATAATAGTTTTTTTTTATTATGGAAACTGAAAATATAAATGATACAAGTATTTGGTTCATTTCCCAAGTACAATTTCAAGTGGATAATGTGAAATGACAATTGTCTTGATAATCAAGTTACTCATTTTCTAATTTTAATTAACAGTAGATGTCAACATTTATTATAGTGTAATACTATAGATGGAATGTCATTTAGCACTATAAATCTTCATCCTCACAAAAGTTAATATAAGGTATCTAATTTTTTTAAATTTTGTTTTCAAAATCTGAGGCTTCTTGTTAGTTCAGTTTATGTTTTACAGTTCTGAAGATTAAGGGTCCTTTAAAAGTCTTAAAGTGGAAATTGCAACATTTGGACCTTTTAAACTGATTCAATTAAAAGAACTGAAGGGGAATAAAAGTCTATAAAAGTGTCAGTAACACTATCAACAGTTTGTAGTTATATAGCATTTACACATTACACTTATTAGTAGAAGTTCTGTCAGGAGCCTAGTGGAGTATTGTGTTCCACATCAGACAGTTACGATAACCAAGGTGTGCACACATTGGCCAGGTCTATCTGAAGCAGTCTATGCCTAATCAATCAATCAAGGGTATTTACTGAGTGCTTACTATGTGCAGAGCACTGAACTAAGCACTTGGGGGAGTACAATACAACAAAATTAACAGTCATGTTCCCTGCCATAATGAGCTTACAGCCTAATTATGAAAAAGATTTCTTTGTGGAAAACACCCATTTCTTTTCTGAATCAATTTGGTGAAGTTCTAACTTTCCAGCTCTGAGGAGTGATTTTTCTGCAACCTCTGATATCAGTTCTACTTCAGAGCTTGTCTCAGGTACCCAGCATGTTTTTAGTTTTGCTTGCAGTAGATTTAGCCATTGAATGAATGACAGTAGCAGAAATACCTATGCTTCTCAGGGAGCACTGGAAAGGTGGGTGGTGTGTCCAAGCCAGCTGATTTAAATCACCTGGGAGAGGTGATGGGACAGGTAGATATCTGCAATATCTTCAGTGATAAGTTCTTACTGAGGGTGTTTCCTTCCTCAGCAGCTGCAGAAACATCTGCATCCACCTTGGTTTCTCTATCAGATGGTATCTAGGGGAGGATGCCAACCATAGCACTTACCTGCCATAGAACCCTCTTGCACAAGAAAGACCAACAGCAACATTTTCTGAAGAAAACTGTTTCACGTTGTCAGCAAGCAAGAGCTGGTATGCAAATGTCTCCTGCTTCCTCTAGGCTTGCCAACCTGAGCAATCAGTCAGTCAGTCATATTTATCGAGTGCTCACTGTGTTCAGGGCACTGTCCTAAACACTTGGGAGAGTGTAATATAAAAGAGTTGGTAGACACGTGTTGGTAGACACGTTCCCTGCCACAGTGAGCTCAGAGTCTAGAGGGGGAGACAGATTAAAATTAATATATTACTGATATTTACATAAGCACTGTGACACTGAGGGAGGGGCAAATAATGGGAGCAAATCCAAGTGCATGGGCCATGAAGGAGGGAGTGAGAGAAGAGGTAATGAGGGCTTAGTCAGGGAAGGCTTTTTGGAGATGTGCCTTCAATAAGCCTTTGAAGGTGGGGAGAGTTATTGTCTATTGGATATGAAGAGGGAGGACATTCCAGGCTAGAGGCAGGATGTGGACGAGAGGTCAGCAGCGAGATAGACGAGATCGGGGTACAGTGAGTAGGTTGACAGTAGAGGAGCCAAGGAGTGGGTCCTAGTAGAAGAGCAGCAAAGTAAGGTAGAAAGGGTCAAGGTGAATAAGTGCTTTAATGCAAGCTGAGCTGAGCAAACCCAAAGCTTTTAGCAAAGTTTTCATTCAGGACAACCTATAATGTTGCCTGGGTGCTATCTCCCTGCCCATCACAAGATTCCAAATAGAAGGATCAGTAGTGGACATGTGCCCCTCTCCATTCGGATGCCCCTGAGGCGTTTGCCATTTGTAGCATCTCTGCTGTTTTTAACCTGCCTCAGGGCTTCATGATCTTTCAGAAGGCTCTGGTCAAGGAAAACAGCCCTTCGGTTGTCTCCCAACAAATTGCAGCTGCATCATGCTGCATGACATTGTCCTCCACTGGGCCTTTGAGAGGCTTGTCCTGTCTTTCTTGTTTGGACCTGGCCCCTTTCATTCACTCTGAAGCAGCCGCCCGAGCTTCATGTTGTCAGAGAAGCCATGTGGCCTAGTGGAGAGAGCCTGGGTTTAGGCGTCAGAGTAGCTGGGTTCTAATCCAGGCTCCACCACTTGCCTATTGAGTGATTTGGGGCAAATCAGTTTGGGGTTTAATACCTCTTCTCCCTTCCCCTTAGATTATGAGTCTTGTCCACGCACTGCATTCAACCTGTTTATCTTGTACCTATCCAGGGCTTAGTAAATTGCTTGGCACATAGTAAGCACTTAACAAATGCCACAGTTGTTATTATTATTGTTATTATTATTATCATCATTGATTTTCCTCTAATGCCTCCCCCAGTGAAATGCAATGCTATGAATATCACCTAGCTGCTACTCAGGGACTCTTCCGGGAGCTCAGTATCGTTAATTATACATTGCCATTTGGCATTAAGGATGACTCTTTGATCATGCTGTTAAATCTACTCAAGAAGCTAGATGTATTTCCTGTGATAGGACCAAGTTTTGGAGCTATATAGGAAATTTACCTTTAACTTGGTATGAAGTTGAATCCCTTGCATTACTAATACAGTATGTCAATCTCTCAAAGGAAAAGCTGACCTTTTCAAGTTAGAGTACTTTTTCTCTGTCTCTACCAGAATTGACACTTATGCCGTAGCATGTGGTTCAGACACAGCAGTGTTTCTAAGGAAGTGTAAGACTTCATGTTCCTACTCTTTTTCCATATTTTTTTTAATAATTCCTTTAACTAGACATTGTTCTTCATACTAGGATGAATTTAAATGTCCACTGAGAGTTTCTTTGTCAGAAAATTTTCCACAGGGGAAAGTAAATGTCTCTCTTAAAACTTGTTCAGCTATATTTTGCATTTTCTGCAATGTGCCCTTACGATCAATCTTTACCACAATTATGAAAGAAGGACCTCCATGTCAAAAATAACTTTTATTCTGACAGAAATAGTGACCAAAACTGGACTGCGATTCAGGAGATCTGGGTTCTATTGATGGCTCTGCCTCTTGCCTGCTCTGTGATGTTTGGCAAGCCACTTTATTTCTCTGTGCCCCAGTTTCCTTATCTGTAAAATGGGGATTCTCTTCCCCTTTAATAACTAGCAGGGACGAAAGAGTGCAAAGTGGCACTTTACAAGCCATTAGCATTCTAACAAATTCCTTTGCACAGGTTCTTATTCCTCAAATTTCAGGACTGTGGCTCATTTGTAGTTCCCAACAGGAGACACCATCTATTTGAGCCTAAGAGAGTGACACATATAATAATTGTGATATTTATTAAGCGTTTACTATGTGCCAGGCACTGTACTAATCTCTGGGGTAGATACAAGCAAATCAGGTTGAACACAATCCCTGATTCAAGTGGAGCTCACAGTCTCAAACCCCATTTTACAGATGTTTACAGAACTGAGACACAGAGAAATGAAGTGACTTGCCCAAGGTCACACAGCAGACTAGTGGTGGAAGCTGGGATTTGAACCCACGATCTTCTGACTCCCAAGCCTGTGCTTTGTGGAAAAGCCCAACTAGGGATCTCTATGCAGATGATTCCCAAATCAACCACTCCAGCGCTCACAGCTCTCTTCTGCAAGCTTGCAGACTAGACTAGAATAGTAGGGGAAGAAGGGAGGGAAAGAGGAAGAGAGGTCAAAGTGCTAGAGGGCTTTGTAAGTGGCATTCTCAGTGCCTTGTTTCTACCACTGATTCACCCACCACCAAACTGCTGGCATCCCTCTTGCAACTCCAGCTCAGACCACAGTCTCATTTTCCCTTCTGGGTGCGGACGAACTGCTTGAGGTTGAAGCATGTTCTTCTTGTCAAACTGCACTTTCCCTGGCATGCCAAAAAGCACAATTTCACAGGAAGTGTAAAGAGTCATGGCACCCTGGACCAGAATGTTCAAAGATTAGACCCCATCCTTAGCAACTGCAAGCTCCTTCTAGCATCTGTGGGCAAGTAATACTTTCTAACCGACACCTATGCTGGGTGTAATTGATTTGGAGAGAATAGAAATTAATAAGGGATCTATTCAAAAAGTTAATATATCCTAGTAATTCATAGACAGCAAAATCAAATTAAGATGATTTGAAGTGTTTACTTCTTATGAGTGCTATAATCATTATGAAGTAATAAGTCTCAGATAAGAGTTTTTATATGCAAATTTTAACTTGTTACTTTTTGGTTTATTTCGTTGTTGGACTTCTTGTTGTTCCTTCTAGACCATAAGCTTCTTGTGGGCAGGGAACATGTCTACCAACTCAATTATATTGTACTCTCCCAAGTGCTTAATACGTGTTCAATAAATATAGGTGATTGATTGACTACATAGTCACTGAAGAGTTCAGCAAAGGATATTAAGCAGCCCAAATTGGGAATTTTAGTCCAAATTTTATAGTTCTATTTTCATTTGTTGAGGATTAAAAAAAATCAATCCCAGATGAAATGAAATTTGACAATTGTTCCCTTTGAATGCATTTTTATTTTCCCTGCAAAGCTCTGTTGCCAACTGCTGAATTCCTACCATTTGCATATAAAAGTTTATGCAAAGATTTCCTAGGTTTTGCTTTGAATTATGGATTGTGTGTTTTAAGAGTAGGCTTGGAAAATCACTACCACATGCAAGAAGAGTTATGCAAGAAGTGTTAATTTCTTTCTTAATTGGAATGGATGCTCACAAAAGGTGCAAGCCTGGCAGGACCAAAGAATCTCTAGTACTTCCCACATAGGTTTCTCAAGTGTCCATGCTGAACACAAGGCACAATCACAGCCATGACTCTTTTCTGACTTTTTGTGCCTATAGGTGCTGTGTATCCAATGGCAAAGCTTTGATGCCAGGCAAGTTCCTCTGTGCCCCAAGTCTTGAGATGACTTTGGAGGGATTTTATAACCTCTTTGGAAACTCAAAGTGGGTCTGGACCTGCTGTTCTCTTGGCTGGAACATTTTTCTCAGGGCTTCTGGGTCTGCCAGGGTGGTTTTACTTCTCTGCTGTCTGCCCTGAGGCTTTTTGATTGTGTTGAGGAGTTCTCATGGGTGCAAACTGGTTCACTATTAACCTCACAGATCCAACCAGAAAATTCAGGAAAGAAGGGGAGAGACACCCCCATATCTGCCCTGATATCCCATTGCACTACCCTCCCAAGATGGAGTTAATCTCCTCCCTCTCTACCCACAACTCTGGGCTCCAGCACCTCCCTCATTCAGGGAACTATGGGAGATCCAATGGGAAGATTTCATTACTTTACCTCTGATCACTGAAAACATTTTGAAAACTACATAACCTCTTTCTGGGTACTTGGGGGACTTTATTCAAATGACTCCTAATTTACAGGAAACAATTTAAGCAACAATTAAGATGCTTTGGAAAATAGGAGATGCTAGCTCATTTCTTACAATAAGAAAATGAATAAGTATCTTACAAATATCATTTGTAATGAAGTTTTATTGCAGAATGCTTAACCATTATTTCTAATGAATTCGTCAACCTCTTTTTTCTCAAAAGAAGAATATAAGGCCCAAAGTGGTTTCTTTTTCAGAGTAACTAAATGCTAGATTCAAAACTAAATGGACAGCTCCTAATTCCCAGTGAGGGTTTCTACCTGTGAACCAGGTGATTTATCTGCTCCATGGCAAAGAAAACATAAGAGATTTATCCCCGTTCATATAAAGACCTGATGCTAAAACTGTAACACCTGGATTCTTGAATATAATTCAAAGGTCTAGCAAAAGATTATATGTCTCCCAATCTCTGTGAAACCTTGTGTACGGATAGATCCACAGGGAAATATTAACTGGATTGTAATTAAATCTTATATTATACATCATGTATTCCACTTGGCGATACCATGATTTATGATCCCAATTTCTTATTTAGACATCTTGTCTCTTGCTTAAGGGTTCTCATTTGGAATATTTGAGAGATGAAGATAGTGAAAGAATCCCAAGTGAGATCAGGAATTGGTGCATATGCTGTCTTGGAAGTCAACAAAGTGAAAGATTCAGCTTGCTGGAGGTATTTAATCAATCTTGCTGAGGCTATTAAATGTGCATCTAAAGAAAAATGTGCTTTAATTACTGCTTAAATGCAATCTGAATGCTAATATGACATGTATGAAGTGCTTGGTTTTCTGAGATGGTGCATGCCATAGTTTGCACAAGACTAGTACTGGGTTACACAGAACTTGAACATAGAAAATCTAGTCAGTCTCATATTTGGCAGGGATCTGGGAATGAAGACTTGGGCTTTCTTTGCTGCTTTATCACAGCTTGTTGTGTGGTCCAATGAAAATCACATCTTGTAAACTTCTGGAAGTATTCTCATTCCTAAAATGTAGATCCCAATGCTCTCTGAGCCTGTTTTGCCCAGCTGAAATCTTAAGAAGAGTGTTTCGAAAGCTGAATGTATTGCAAATGCCATGGACTAATTTCTCAAAACTGGGGTATGTAGGTATTTATGAATGACCTTTCTCATAGCTGGTCCAGTTCCACAAAACTATTTGTGGAGTTTCCAGAAGAATCTGCAATGTAGGTGAATTTTTCAGGATTTTTGGCAACAACTTGCAAAGATTCTTAGGCTGAAGATATTTTCCTTCTGGTAATAAAATCCATCAAGTTAAATTGCAGATCCTTGGCTGAGGTTCAAAGGCTAATATGAGCTATGGGTCACCTGATATAAGTTAATAGATTACCCAGAAGATCAGCTGTACTTATTTTATGAGAACAAGAAAGCAAAGGGAAAACAAGTTTGTCAAAAATGGGGAAAGAATACATTCCAGTAGGTATCGGTGCTGTGAAAAATAAACGAATTGTCATCACTACTAATACTGTTGATTCCTCAGGGCCTATTTCTTAGTCTGTGTTATTAGATAAAAGGTTTTTCACCTCAGAAATATGATTTCTCCAAAGCCCATGCACATCTATCATATCGAGTAAGCAATTATCCCAGTACACTCAAGACACATCTTATGTGCATTATCAAAGAGCAATTGAACTAGTGATGTTTTTGAAGGCTGAAATGCATGTTTGCAGTGGGATTTGATGAAAACTGTTACAGAAATAAAATATGGTGGAAGTGTGAAAATTTTGAAAGACATGTCAGCATAGAAGGAAGAACAGAGAGATATTGGATCCAAGCTATCAGAAAGACTGAGATTGGTTTCACGTTGGGCAATTAGAGAATTGAACATCATCCAGTTCATTTTGAGCCTAAAGGGCAATTTTCCTTCAATAGGGTTTTCCTCAGGAAATATCTGGGTAATTACATCATCTCCCAGCTTCTCTTTATATTGCATGGGACAGATTTTTCACTTTTCAAGACCTAACCTGACCCAGCCATTACCCTCCACAAATTTTAGTCCAACCCAAATTGGGATTGAAGTTTCGGAGTCCAGACCTTTTGAACTCCCATAGTGTGGTGCTACATGCCACCATGTTCCCATTCATGGCAAGGAGGTGAGAGAGTCAGGAAAAAAAAAAAACTAAACTAAAGGAAATGTTTCTTCATACATCAACTAGTGCACTAATAGAATTGAAATTCAGGCAGGAGCAGCAGTATGGCCTAGTGGAAAGAGCATGAGTCCGGGAGTTAGAGGACCTGGATTCAAATCCTTGCTTTACCACTTTTCTGCTGGGTAAACTTGGGCAAGTCACAAAACTTTTCTGTGCTTCAGTTACCTCAGTAAAATGGAGACTAAGTCTGTGAGCCCCATGTGGGACATGGACTGTGTCCAATCTGATTATCTTGCTTCTACCCCAGCACTTAGCTCAATGCCTGGAACATAGTAAGCGCTTATAAAATACCATATAAAAAGGTCAAAATACCAGTAGGTTTAAAGGGGACTTGTATCAATAACCAGGTTAGTCATCCCAGTGGGTTATTAGAGAAAAAGTCCACGAAACATTAGGATGGACGTCAAGGAGAACAAACCTTATTCAGTCCTCAAGGCATATTGTTGCCACTGTTGGAGAAGAGCTGCTGAACTGGATGAAAGACTTCATTTAGTCACTTATGAAATTTCTTGTGGCTTTATGTGGTATTTTTTAAGCACTTTACTATGTTCCAGGCACTGTATTAATAGCTAGGGTGGATACAAGCAAATCGGGTTGGACCCAGTCCCTGTCCCACGTGGGGCTCACAATCTCAATCCCCATTTTACTGATGGGGGAACTGAGGCACAGAGAAGTGAAGTGACTTGCCCAAGGTCATACAGCAGACAAGTGGTGGAGTTGGGATAAGAACACATGACCTTCTGACTCCCAGGGTTGTGCTCTGTTCACTAAGTCAAGCTGCTTCTCTGTGTGAATTTATGTAAATTTTGTCTTTACTATTCTCTAATATCATACCCTGGGGTCAGGAGAGCAACAGAGAAGGAGCATGCAGGGCCTAGTTGATAGAGCACGACTTGGGAGTCAGAAGGTCCGGTATTCTAATTGTCTAATCCTCCCTTCTCTAGACCGTAAACTCATTGTGGGCAGGAAATTTGTCTGCTTATTGTTGTATTTTAGTTTCCCAAGCACTTACTACAGTAAGCACACAGTAAGGACTCAATAAATATGATTGAATGAACTGAATGAATTGATGAATTGAATCAATTGATGAATTGAACGAATAACCCTGACTCTGCCTCTTGTCTAGATTGTGAACTGGGGCAAGTCTCTTTACTTTTCTGTGCCTCAGTTCCCTCATCTGTAAAACGGGGATTGAGATTGTGAGCCCCACATGGGACAGGGACTGTGTCCAACCCAATTTGCTTGTATCCACCCTAGTGCTTAGTGCACTACCTGGCACGTAGTAAAGCACTTAAAAACTACTACATAAAGCCACAAGAAATGACATAAGTGACTGTAAACTGGCGATGAAGACCGTGAGCCCTTTGTGGGACAGGGACTGTGTCTAGCCTGATTATCTTCTATCTACCCCAGCGCTTAGTACAGTTACTGGCACATAGTAAGTGCTTAACAAATACCAAAGTTATTATTATTAATCAATCAATCCATGGTATCTACTGAGTGCTTGCTGTGTGCAGAGCACTGTACTAAGTGCTTGGGAGAGAACAACACAACAGAGTTGGTTGACATGATCGCCGCCCTCAAGGAGAGTCTCAGGCCCATTGGGCCCCCACTGCTGTCCCAGAACTCTTCTTCCTTCTCCAAGCAGTCAGATTTTTGTGCAGAGAGCAGAAAGAGCAGTGTGGTGAGGTGATACTATCTGAGCATGACCTCCACCCAGCTCGGTCCTGCCTTGAGAAGCAGGGTGGCCAACTGGATAGACCACAGTCCTGGGAGACAGAGCTGGGTTCTAATCTCGGCTCTGCCACTTGTTTGCTCTGGGAACTTGGGCCACTCACTTCACTTCTATGGACCTCATTTACTTCATCTGTCAAATGGCGATTAAGACTGTGAGCCCCGTATGGGACAGAGACTGTGTCCAACCTGATTAATTTGTATCTACCCCAGCAGTGCCTGGTCCATAGTAAGCGCTTAACAAATATCACCATTATTATTATTATTGACAGCCTGGGCTCACCCCCTCCCTGACTGAGCCTGGCTCATACCCCACTCTAGATTCACTTTCTCTAGACTGTAAACTCACTGTGGGCAGGGTGTCTGCTAATTCATTTATTCAGTCGTATTTATTGAGCACTTAATTCTGTTGTGTTGTCCCAAGCACTTAGTACAGTACCCTGTGCATAGTAAGCACTCAGTAAGTGCCATTGATTGATTGATTGATTTCCGCCACCCAGCAGTGAGGTCAAGAGTCTTATAGGCCCAGGATCCTGGGACTGACTTCTCTGTGGGCTCTGGCTTGACCTGACCCAGGATTATAGCCAGTGAAGACTCTATATTTTCCTCCTGCTTTATCTTTTTGAGAATACTGGCCCGTGACTGTGTCCATATCCCCCATCGGCTGCAGCTTAGCTATTAGCATCGGTACTAATAGTGGTGGGTCTATTTTGCGAGTCTAATGTTGTCTCATTGATAATTACAGTAATGACTCACTAATTTTAATCACTTTTCCTTGCAATTGCGGTCTGAACATTACCGGCCTGAGCCTAAAAGCTCCCAAATACCCAAACACGACTTAGCAACCTAATGACCGAGAATAGTTTTGGGGCCTAAATGAGAGCGTGGCCACCTGCCAGCTTTTATTGAAGGAAGGCCTGCTGCACTCCACGTAGCAGTGATCCACTTACCTCTTGCTCCATTTGGGTGACAGTGCCAACGGCAGGTTATGTTCCTCAGCTCCTGGTAAGGAATCCTGAACTCTCGCAGTTCATTTGCGTAATCAAATAGAATTTTCCCAAATGATTCCAGCCTGCCCCGCCTACCTTGGGCATCAACCCAAGAACCATCAGTTTGAGTGGCTAGAGGAGTGTTCCGAAATTTGCTCCCAAATCAAGTCCAAGATTTTGGCTCAATGAGTCCAGGTCACTACCCAGACTCCTGTTCCTTCCAGTACAAGCTACGCTATTGCAGCCATGGCATCTTCACAGAGGTATAAAATGGTCAGGAGGAGCACCTGGGTTCACTGCAACTGCATTTATCTATTCTCCGCCTCTCCAGACCTCTGCTGGATTTGGACTGTTTTTGGTCTCTCTCCTCTTGTCATCTGATGGACAAAGTGCTGAACCCTGCTGTCTTGGGCATCATGCCTAACTGCTTGTCTGCCGGTTAATGTCCTACTCTCCTTCCTGCTATGTTAGGCTCCTGCTCCCCTCTCCATCCTTAAAGGCCTGCCTAACCCTTTGGATTTTGGTATGCCTGGTTGGCAGCCAATTCCCATCAATCTGGAGGCAGGAGGCCTTACTGTGTTTGCAAAGCAATTTTGATTATAATTCACACAGGTGATGCATATATCTATATAAATGCCTCTTTAAAAGCTGATATTCCTCGCCTTCTCTGTATTCCTTCCCACCCACCTTTCTCTTAGACCTCCAGTGTCCTGCACAACCCTTGGACAGGAAGGGTGAGGAGAGATGGTGGGGGCTCGCAGAATCTTCTCCTGGGCATCATTTTGGAAAAGCTGGAGGTGTACATGCTTAGTTCCTTAACTTGTGACCCCTCCTGCTCAGCAGCCTCTCCTTTGTGTTTGTCCTCACCCCCAGTCTCAGGGCTGCCTGAGGGCTGTGACCTTCCCAGAGGAGAATTCTGAAAATGGATCTGGGGTCCTTTCTCTTCTGCCAACTTCAGTTTGGCTACTGTGAGGTGATACATTCCCATGATCAGCCTAGCGTTAAGTAGGTCAGGTATGCGGAGGAGTTGTGGGTGGCTCTGTCCCCTTACCTCAGTGACCACCCACGTGTCCTTTGCCTGCCCTAGGCTCAGGTTTCCCAGACGGTGGAGCTTCCCAATATAAAAGGCGCTCGGAGCCCCCAGTGGACACACAGCTAGCATGGGAAAGGTGCTCTTTGGCTGTACGATTGCTGAGGATTTTCCCTCTGGATCACAAGGCAGCCTTCGTCCTTTCAGAGCCCTGGCACTGTGGGAAACGGACTCCCAAGCCACTTTCATTTTTAAAGGAATTTGGTGGAAATAACTGAGAGACCGCTGTAGGTAGGGCTTGGTAGACAACCTACAGACATCCTCAGTAGGTTTGTTTTGAGTGTGTAATGTTGCTGTGCATCTTGTTTAGGGAGAAGGCACCTGGCATTTTTAGCCTATTATCAATCCACTGGATATCACTTTTGCTAAGAACCTGTAGGGCTTTTCCCCAAATTTTCAATGGGGTTGCTTTGGGAATGTCATGATACTTTCCCAAAGAGCTAGGTTGGAAAGATGGATATTTTCTATGTGGAGAGTAACACCAATCCTTCTTTTGGTTTCAGGTTTAGAGACATCCTTCATCTGTGTGGGCCCACTCTCATCAGAAGAGCAATGGCGTCTGTACCTTCTGCTGGTTGCCTGCTGGCCAAAAATCAGTACTATCGAAGTAAGCACTATACTTGGGAAGAATTTTGCTGGGGAAGCTAAGGCTGGTCCTTATATAAATGCCTTACACTTAAACACTCATACACAACCACCCAGGCATATATTCCTTGCACCTGGGAAGTTCATTTTAATTAGTGCAGAGAAACAGTTGTTTTCTAAAACTTTTTAGCAAAACAGAAAATAGAAAACTTTGCAAAGCTTATAACTTATTTCTGGCTAATTGACAATGCAAGTATTTTAAAGATTGTTGATCTCGGTCTGCCACCTTTGAAAATCTGGAGATATGTTTTGCTGATTAAATGAATGCTTTATGAGATTTTTCTTTTGACCTTTTTTAATCAAAGGTCATTTATGTAAGTGTGAGTAATGCAAGCAAGGTCTTTGTTTATTATGAACTCATCTACTCCTGCTGCTTATTCCGTGCTCATTACTAAATTCTAATCTTCTTTCCCTACATCTTCTATGCTCACTGATATTAATGACCTAGGAAGGATTAGATTTCCTCTCTGCTGCTTAGTTTTTGACACCTCAGTCACTCTGAAAACAACTGAGAACCAGAATTGCTTTGTCAGTCAGCAAATAAGAATCAGAAGCAGATGCGTTTTCTCACTTCAGCAACACATTTACCCATCACCAATAGTTTGATCCTCAGTTTCTCTATTTTCAGTTCTTTGTTTTCTCTGGGTGTTTTAGTTTGAGGTTAGTGTCTTTCTATGAACTGTGTGCTTCTGTGAAGGATAGGGTTGAGAGTAGGGATGTGCCTGTGTCAATCGCTCAATCGATCAATGGTACTGATTAATAATATTTGTATTTGTTAAGCACTTTGTGTGGAGCACTGTTCTAAGTGCTGGGGGAGATACAGGGTAATCAGGTTGTCCCACATGGGGCTCACAGTCTTCATCCCCATTTTACAGATGAGGGAACTGAGGCACAGAGAAGTTAAGTGACTTGCCCACAGTCACACAGCTGACAAGTGGCAGAGCTAGGATTCGAACCCATGACTTCTGACTCCCGAGCCCAGGCTCTTTCCACTGAGCCACACTGCTTCTCTTTATTGATTGAGCGCTTATTGTGTGCAGAGCACTGTACTAAGTACTTCGAAGAAACACAGATGGCAGACTTGGCCATAACAAGCTTACAGTCTGTATACAAGAACAATGCAAGAGTTTCCTCTTTCCGTTTTACAGAGAGATCCAAATTCATTTCATACTTACTATTGGCAGTCAGCTAGGTTGAGGAGGAAGGTCTTATGTCTGCAGTTTTTTAACATGGACAGATTCTTAAAACAAGGCACAGCAGTAGGTAACGGAATTTGCCGTTTATTGGTGGCACTATTTTTAGGGGGCATTTTGGGTGTTTCTGGGCTACACAACTGACCTAATTTGGGGGTAGAATTGACCAGTACCAAGCAAGCTGTCTTGACCTGTTATTTGTTTCTCCCTCCACCAGAATCCAGTATTTCCTCGGTCAGTTCTTCCTGTGGCCCCGACACAATAAATTTCACCGACCAGGAAAAAGTCCATTCGGGTACTGGACTGCATTAGAAAATCATTTTCTTTTCCTCTTAGCCTCTTAACTTCAGTCTCAAGCAGCATTGTGGGTCCTTTTTCAGGGCTGCCTGATATCTCTGAGACATCCTGGTGGATCAAAAGCTTTTTCCACTCCGAACCTGTTCTCCCAAATATCGGAAGAAAAGATCTGTCTGCTGGCAGGTGAGACTTTCTACATAGGTGAAGAAAGAGGTTTTGTACCAATTTAGTAAAAAAACCTATCTTCCTTTTGCAGGAACTTAGTCGAGCACACAAATGTGAGTCTTGTTTAAATAAAAAGTACTTGGCTGAGGTCACTGAACTGTCTGTTGATCTGAAGTTACCATATGAAATTAAATTTGTTAGTAATGAGAGTAGTCACCGTCTTCCTGAATGATTCTCACAAATTTCTTATTGGTAAAATGAAAATTTACCTCACAGACAAGTGCACACTCTGTTATTTGGTGATTACAAATAAGGAGGCAGGGTGGATTGGTCAAATTTTACTGATTAACTAATCAGTCTTTTTTATGGTATTTGTTACTATGTGCTGTACTTAAGTGCTGTACTTAAGTGCTGGGGTAGATAGGAGCTAATCAGGTTGGACACAGTCCATACCCCACATGAGGCTTACAGTCTTAATCCCCATTTACAGATGAGGTAACTGAGGCGCAGAGAAGTTGTGACTTGTCCAAGGTCATACAGCAGGCAAGAGGTGGAGCTAGGATTAGAACCCAGGTCCCTCTGACTCCTAAGCCCAAGCTGTATCCACTAGGTCATGCTGATTCTCAGTTAGTGGTATTTATTGAGTGCATACTTTGTACAGAGTAAGGTACTAAGGGCTAGGACAGTTATTAATTTATTAATTTTAAGGTTTGAGAGCCAACCCCAGGTCAGAATCATGGAAATATTGTGTGAGTTGCAGAATCTGCCTTCAGATGTAATGAATCCAGAAATGGATTTGGTTCCAAACCTGGAGCCTCTCAGAGCCCTGGAGTCTTCAGGGTAACTCGACAAACAGATCCTTCAGACTGTGGCCTGAGGGTTTCATTTTTGTGATGTCGTCTGGACCATATATGGCATAGAAGTGCCTCAGAGGGGAGCTGCTTCTGTTGGATTAAACCATGAAGTGGACAGCACCAAAGTTTGCCAGCTCCCCGGTACTGTGACTGAGAACTGTTTAGCTCCCCAGAGGACTAGCCTGTCATCTCTTCACCCTGACTTCCCAGTTCTTCTGGCATGCTTCTGACTTTGAATCACAGTGCAGTGGAGCAAGTTAAATTCAGTGGGGGTTACAGTGGAACGCCCTTGGGTGTCAATGACCAGATCTGGTTTAGATCACCCAGAAACACAGTGAGTGGTAATTTACGGATTGTTCCCGCAAGAAGTGGTGCAGGCTGAAAATATCAGCAGATTTTTTCTAGGTACTCATGAAAAAATAGCCCGGGGGATTACTAGAAGGAATGTTAGGGTTGTTAGGTAGTACATCTCTAAACAGTAGGATGGGTATCAGGGAGTACAGCTATAATGGGATTCCTGAAAACATCCTATTGTCACTGTTGGAGAGAGACTCCTATGCTGGATGCACCACTGGTCTGACCCATTAATGGCATTGTTTATCATCTTAATGAACTGACTTAACTTTCCAGTTCACTTTCCTGTAGAGAAGGTCTAAAATACAGAATTATGTGTTTTAGAATGGCCTCTTTTTCGTGTTACTCATTATCTATGTCTATTCGACACCTTTGTAATCCTTTAAAAATATTTTTTACAGCATTAATAGCTGATTCTGGCAAGCAAACCGAGTCTACCTGCTGTGGTATTACATATATAAACTCACGTCCCTAAGCGTGGGGCTCTTCCAGATGGTCTTTCTCTGCTGTATGAAGACAATAACCTGCGTGAAGCCTCATTTCCAAGAGAAGATCACAGCTTAGCAAAGATATGCCAATGATTTAAGCTGTTTTATTCAGTGCTGATATTGTCACTTAGGTTGCATGGTGAAAAGTGCTTTTTGAAGCAGAGTTTAGTTGCCTTGTATCTGTTGGGAATGATTGCAAGTGAAAGGTAAGGGATGAAAGGGCCCTTGAATTTTTCCAAATTATTATTTATTTATTTTTGGGTGGGGGTGGTCTTAAACTTCAGTAGTCCTATAACTGGGGAAACTGCTGTTGTGCTTTAAAACATGTATGATGCTTATAATGGCATTGAAATAAATGATCAGGTTTTCACAAGCTTGGCTTATCTATTCAGGACACATCCAGGCTTCATTGTTAACTTACTCCTGACTCCTGACTCCTTCTCTAAAACACGGTTTTGTGAGGTTCAGGTTTGGTGGTGTAGTATGGGAAATGAAGTGTAAATCACCTGGTTTGCATTCAACAAAGAACTGTTGAATAGGCATTATGGCCAACACATTGCTGGCCTTCAGCTAACCAGTGTTAATCAACCCATGGTATTTATTGAGCGCTCACTACGTGCAGAGCACTGTACTAAGCACTTGGGAAGAGTGCATTGCAACAGAATTAGCCAACACGTTTCCTGCCCATAGAGAGCCTTCATTCTAGAGGGGGAGATGATCCTTCGTAAGCTTCTGATAGGCTGAATCTGAGTTTGTTTCTCCCTCTCGTTCTTTGGCTTTTTCATTATCTCAAGAACAAATAGGATCAACTGCAATTCTATCATATTCCTATGTCCATCCCTAGAAATGAGAAGGAGCTCAGAGACACCCATTAAAGCTTCCAGATCTTCTGAGACCATTTGGAGTCCTGTCCTCTCGTATTGTTAAAAAATGAAATGTTTCATAATGTTTTTCCCTTTTGTTTAGAAAGCAAAGTGCCTTATTCTGAAGAAAGGTAGGCATTTGTAACAAATGTCTTTGTCTTGTTTTTGCAGTTCTTACTTTTAAAATCTCATGAAGATCTGTGAAATAGTTTAGCTTGGAGATGTCTTCATGGCCAGTGTATAAGGGCAGGATGATTTTAAAGATTTTATACATTTTATATTAAAAGTTATGGACTTGTTATGTTGTTGAATCATTTTGTGTTGTTCAAGCATTTTTATAACTTATTTGATCCCTTCTGAAATTTTTATATTTTCATATAAGAACATTTTGAAATTGAATATGAGCTTACTGCAAATAAGTTGAAGTGGTGGATACAAGGTAATGAAGACACAAAGAAGAAATGGGATAGAAAATAGAAGTCTCCAAATATTCAACAAATTGCATTTTAGTCACTTGTTCAAATTTCTTTAGTCTTTTATCCATTTATGAGGAAGATGGATTTATTCTTTGAATAATAAAATATTTAGCTCTAACCCATTGAAAATAATATTTTCTTCAGCAGTGGATCCTACTTTTAAAGTAGATTTTTTTCTTTCATCTCTGTTTTGGAAGAGGGAATTCCTGCTCACTATCCTAAGGATATCAATAATTTCTCATTAATCAATGGGGAAATAGTCATTTAATGAGTCCATCCAGACAAAAGGCACATTTTAGCAAAGAAGTCTTCCAGTGGAAAATAATTGTGGACAAGTTTGCAAGGGAACAGTCTCATCTTTGGAGTCTCTGCACAATTTTCTCATAGTTAATCAAAATTCATCCCAAAGCAACAGCCTAGCACTGACCAGTCCAATAAAATGGTCATTCCTGCAGGCATGACCTGAGGCTTCCTTGAATGACTCAGATACAATCTATGCAGTAAGGCTTTATTTAGATATAGTAGAACTATTCATTCACTGTTAAATAATTGAAGTGCATTAATGACAGCAATTTTTAGTGACAGCATCTTGAGATGTGTAATTTCTAAAAGATATGCTTTATTTTAATTCATTTAATTTCATGTAATCTTAACCCACATTTGGATTGAAATTAACTTGAAAATTGTAATTTGACATAAATTCAATTGGATCCATTTCTAGTTTTCACCACTGTATACCATTTCTGATATATGATAATGTGTGTATGCTCTCAACCCAGTTAGAAATGTAAAGTTTTGCATAGGTGAGGCAGAATTAAGTGTAATCTATTCTCATCATTTTGTGTACTGTCAAATAAAATAGCTACCCACCAAGTATACTTTCTATTTTTGAAAAGGCTTTTCTGCATAAGTCTACTTTTCAAAAAGTTCATTTTTCCAGGAACAGCTTATGTGTTTTTCAGGATATGCACTGAATTTCACCAGCAAAAAGAAGAAAAATGAAACACCCCTAGAAAACTCATCATTGCTTTGCTCCTCATTATTTCAATTCAAGATGCTATTTTTTTGTCCATTTCTTTCTGTCCTTGCTCCAGTTTAGTATTTTTGGTGGGCAGTTTTTTATTTTCTTTTTATTTTGCGGAAAGCATCCATTTTACTCTCATCCCATTATGCTACCATTTACTTTTACCCCCTCAGTGGGAAGTAAATCTGAGTTGGTTTGGAAGAGAATGTCTATTTTCCTCAATGACTTCTACCTCAAGACTCCATGGGAGCTAAGACTGCTCATTAAGGATAAAGTGAGCCGCTCTGTGTGCTGGCAAATGAACAGTAGGCTCAGACAGGTCCCAGTCCTCATCAGTAGTCTTGTGAAATTTACATATGAGGCACTTAAATATTGGTTTATTTCCACATTGCACATTCCTGGAAATGGCATTTGAAAGATTTTTTTTGCAAAACACTCAAAAGCCCCCTCTTTCAAGATTCCTCAAACTAGGGAGAGCCATAGATACTACTTAGGTAGTTGTATTTGTATCTAGGGATTAGAGTGATATGCTATCTGATCTATTTCAGAGGGCCATTTTAAAGAATGTGATTCAGAAGATTTTTAATGGGTTTTAAGCTTAAATGTATAAAAATGGACATTTGCAAGATATAAGGGTATGCCAGAGAAGAGAATGCAAGTGTGTTCAATCCCATAGAATTGACTTAATGCTATCTGTGCTGATCAATATAATTTGGCATGCGCCTAGAAGCTACTGACCCTTATCCTCAAGAATCTGTGAGACTCTGTTTGGGCTGGAAAATAGATTTGAACCTTCTGGGTAATATATTTTAGTTCCAGTTCTTCAGGTTGTCACCTGAGCCAAAGGTAAACCTGATGTCTTCAGTTCCTTTTTTTTCCCAATGGCAGCCTTCAAATGTTCTGAGATGAGGGTTGAAATTATTTCGAAGGAAAAAAGAGAGTATGTAGACAAGAAGCAATGTCGGCTGTGAGATGAATCTGAAGGAACGTGCCACTTGGAACTCACAGTCTAATGGGAAAGGAGAACAGATGTTGAATCCCCATTTTGCGGACAAGGGAAACGAGGCACAGAGCAGTGAAGTGACATACCAAAGTGATGTGGATAGAGCACTGGCTCGGGAATCAGAAGGTCATGGGTTCTAATCCTGGCTTCGCCATTTACCTGTTGTGTGACCTTGGATGAGTCACTTAACTTCTCTGTGCCTCAGGTCCCTCATCTGTAAAATGGGGACTGAGACTGTGTCCAACCTGATTTGCTATATCTACCCTAGAGCTTAGTACAGCACCTCACACACATAGTAAGTGCTTAACAAATACCATAATAATAATAATATATTAATATATATAATATATTATTATTATTAATATTAAAGGTTACATAGCAAACATCTGGCAGAGCTGGGATTATAAATCAGGTCCTTTGACTCCCAGACTTGTAAGCTTAGATGTACTCAGTAGCTTACAAGTAGGCCACGTTGCTTCTCCAAGAAGAGAAGAGCAGGGTTGTAACTAGAATGTTGTGGCAGATGCTAATCAAGAGATGAAACAAAATAAAGGAAATAGAGATCTGGTGAGTGCTGTTAAGAGGGCAACTTGGTTCAGAAGCTGGACAAGGGATTGTGGTTCTGGAAACAAAGCAAAGGGACTTTCAATCATTCAGTGAATTTGAAAGCGCCCGTATTTATTTCTTCAGTTAATTCATTCCTCTCAAATGAAAGGTACCTAAACAAGAATTCAGTTTGCTAGAACTTCAGCCTTCAGAATCTTGGCCATGAAGGGTAGTCATGCCTTAGTTTAACAGCTTGGGTCAAAGTGGATACAGAAATGTGGTGAAGATCCAGAAGACAAGTTGGGATTGGTGAGCTGGTCCATGGTGCTGTAGTATAGTTGGGTCCAGGGCAGGAGAGTCATGTGGGGTCCATTAAAGGTTTAATTTTGATTTAAAATTGAACATTTTCAGTTTCCTTTTCAACTAATCATGGGGTGAAGAAAGATCATGCGGTGAAGAAAGACATTTAATAAGATAAAGTATTTAATTGAGTTCAGCTTTAGGTTGATCGAACCCTTAGGGAGTTCAAAGTGGTTTTGTCTTCCTCTGTGACTGATGCTTATAAGGGAAAGGGCAGTGGAGAGGACCCCCTTTGGAAGTAAGTGGAGTTGGAGGGGCCATAGAAGCTAAACTAGAATAGCTCATTCTGAATCCTTATCCGTAATTATTTATAGAATGTAGCTAGTTTTAATTTAAAATGCACCTCCCTCTCTCTCATTTCTCAATTCTGAACTCCTTAATGAACTATGTTGTAGATAAATGTAATCTAGTGGATGATCATATTTTTTTCTTGATTTATCCCTATGCATCTCTGCCAGAAAGAATATCTATTATACTGATGATTGAATAATGGATTTATCCTCTTGTGATTCCGTGATCCACCTTGTGGATAACAAATGAAATTCTGAAAACTGTCCTATAAATCAGTCAGCTTATCCCAAACAAGCCAGGCTGAAATTCTCCCTCTTGGCCACAGTAATGGCCACAGTGAGGGCAGTGGAAAATGCTTAGTTTATTTGGTCTTGCCCCAACTCCTTTTCCCTGCCTTAACTCTCTTCCACAGTTCCACCCCAGATCCTCACTCAAACATTATGGTCCACATGGAGAGATGGGAGGACTTAGGACATTTTGTTTTCCTCTCAGGCAATGCAAAGTTTTCTTTTCTTAAACCTTTGCTCCCCTCATTGTTAAGAATTCAGTTCCACTCTTCCATGTTTCTTCCTTCTACCGTGAGAAAAGCCACTTTGGTTTTCTCAAAGCCTAGAAAGTCCCTAATCTCAATGAATCAATCAGGTATTTATTGAGCTCTCACTTTGTGCAGGATACTCTCCTAAAGCACTTGGAAAGTACAATACAGTACAGCGGATAGACATGATCCCTAGACTCAAGTCGGGGAGACACACATTAAAATAAATTACAATTAGGGGAAGTAGCAGACTATAAAGAAATATGCACAAAGGCTGAAGGGCTAGAGGTGAGATGAGTATTAAAGTGCTTAAGGATTACAGACCCAAATGCATAAATGACAAGGAAGGAAGGGCAAATAAGGTAGAAAAATGAGAGGTTAGTCCGATAAGGCTTATTGGAGGAGATGTGATTTAGAAAGGTGGTCTATCAGATATGAACGGGGAGAGAATTCCAGGCAGGAGGGAGGACATAAGCAAGGAGTGGAAACAATTATTATTATTATCGATATGATATTATTATTATTTTTATTATTGTTAAACCCTTACTATGTGTTCAGCAGTGCTCTAAGTGCTGGGGAAGATAAAGATTAATCAGGTTGGGCACAGTCCCTGACCAATATGGAGCTTACTGCCTAAATAGGAGGGAGAACAGGTATTGAACTTCCATTTTAGAGTGGAGGAAGCTGAGGCACACAGAAGTTAAATGACTTGCCCAGAGTCACACAACAGACAGGTGGTGGAATCGGGATTAGAACCCAGATCCTCTGACTCCCAAGCTCATGCTCTTTCCACTAAGCCATCCTGCTTCTCAATTCCTTTCTGAGGAATGACCAGAGCATACATTTTTAGTGTAATTAGTAGAGGTTATGCACAGTCTGGCAATGGTTGACAGGAAAACTTTTTTTACTTTATTCGATCTGTTAATCGATCTATTTATTGAGCACTTACAATGTGCCAGGCACTGTGCGAAGCGCTTGGGAGAGTACGGTACAACAGAATTAGCAGACACATTCCCTGCCCATAATAGGTTTACAGTCTATTCCTCTCCTAATCCTCCCCATTCATTCATTCAATTGAATTTATCGAGCGCTTACAGTGTGCAGAGCACTGTACTAAGTGCTTGGAAAGTACAATACAGAAATAGAGACAATCCCTGCCAGGAACTGTGGCAACCAACAGGTGGATGGACTGGTGGGGATGGCTAGATAAGTGTTTTTTGAAAAATTATTCAGACTAGTGTGGTAAGAGGGAGGAGGGCCTCCCTAAAGTTATAGGGATGGGTGGTTTTTTTAACTTTGTGTGAGGGAAGATGAAGTCGTAAGGTAGCAGAGTCAACTGTAACTGAAGCCCAGATGCAAATTGGATTAATTGTATATTTCAATGAAATTGGTAATCCAAGAAGCAGTGCGAACTAGTGGAAAGAGCCCAGTCCTGGGAATCAGAGGAGCTGTGTTCTAACCCTGCTTCCACCACTTGACTGCTGTGTGATCTTGGACAAGTCACTTCACTTCTGTATGCTTCAGTTCCCTCATCTGTAAAATGGGGATTAAGACTATGAGTCCCATGTGGTACATGGACTGTGTCCAACCCGATTAGCTTGTATCTACCTCAGGTCTTAAACGGTGCCTGGTACACAGTAAGAGCTTAAGAAATATCATTAAAAAAATCATTCATTTATTTAATTATATTTATTGAGCACTTACTGTGTGCAAAGCACTGTACTAATGGCGTAGTGGATTGACCACTGGCCGGGGAGTCAGAAGGTCATGGGTTCTAATTCCTGTTTAGCCGCTTGTCTGCTGTGTGACCTTGGGTAAGTCACTTCCCTTCCTCTGTGCCACAGTTATCTCATCTGCAGAATGGGGATTGGGACCATGAGCCCCATGTGGGACAGGGGCTCTGTCCAACCCGATTTGCTTGTAACCACCCCAGTGCTCAGTACAGTGCTTGACACATAGTAAGTGCTTAATAACAACAGTAGTAATGATAATAATGATGGTATTTCTTGGGTGCTTACTATGTGCCGAGCACTGTAGATACAAGGGAATTAGGTTGACCCACGTGGGTCTGACAGATGAGGTGAATGAGGCACAGACAAGTGAAGTGACTTGCCTAAGGTCACACAGCAAAGTGGCAGAGTGGGGATTAGAACCCACATCCTGACTCCCAAGCCCTTGCTCTTTCCTTTAAGACACGCTGTTTAGTACTCTCTATTCTTCTTATTAAGCTCTTACTAAGGTCTTGAGAGAGTACAACAGACACATTCTCTGCCCAGACTACCAAACTAAGCCCCCCTTTTTTCTGCTCCCACTCCCCGTCACCCCAACTCGCTCCCTTTGCTCTACCCCCGCCATCTCCGCCCCACAGCACTTGTGTATATATGTAATAATAATAATAATAATGTTGGTATGTGTTAAGTGCTTACTATGTGCAGAGCACTGTTCTAAGCGCTGGGGTAGATACAGGGTAATCAAGGTGTCCCACGTGAGGCTCACAGTCTTAATCCCCATTTTCCAGATGAGGTATATTTCTAATTCTATTTATATTAATGATGTGTATCTATTATTCTACTTATTTATATTGATGCTATTGATGCGTGTTGACTTGTTTTGATGTCTGTCTCCCCCCTTCTAGACTGTGAGCCCGTCGTGGGCAGGGATTGTCTCTATTTGTGATGAATTGTACTTTCCAAGCGCTTACTACAGTGCTCTGCACACAGTAAGCACTCAACAGATACGTCTGAATGAATGAATGAATGCCCACCACGAGATTACAGTGTAATTCTAAAATCGGGTCCACGTGGGTGACTTTTACTCACTGTCCTACCCCAATTTTCTTCAAGCTCTGTGCTCCTGTCGAATCATTTTTTTCTTTCCTCCCTTGTCAGGCTTCCTTACGGTCAAGTGAGCTCCGAAAAAGGAATTTTCCTGGGGGGGAATGGGGTGAGGGTCGAGCAGGCCTACGAGCCCGGGCCCAGTTGGCTTTGGGAATTGGGCGCACGTGGATTCATTCCCTCCACGCAGCTGCTCAAGAACTGTGCAGTGCCCTGCGTAGAAACTCGGCCTTCAGGTAAGAAAGGGCCCCGACAACTCTGCAACTGGCCCCCTTTCCAACAACGGATGGTTTGAGGGCCAAGTCGTCTTTTAACTAAACAATGTGTTAGTTAATTTGTTGACTATCCTCCTTTGTCCTTTTATGAGGCGGTAATCTCTTTAACCAAGAAAAGCTTTCTGCCTTTGAAGCTCTGGTGGAAAGCAGTGGGTGGGGCTGGATGTAGAAGGGGGGAAGAGGCGTTTAGATTTCCTCTTTAGATTTAATTTCCTCTTTACACATCCTCAGCCCCGAGGAGTGGTTAAAGAGGCAGGGAGAAAGGGGATGAAAACAAGGAAGGGGGGTGGTAAAACAAACAGAGTTTGGGGTGGGAGGAAATGAAAAGCGAGGGATGGGGTGTTGGGGAGTAAAAAGCCAGGAGTAAAAAGTACTCTTTTTGTGGTTGAAGTAAAGAGCCCGCGTTCGAGTAGAAAGATGACAGGCCGGGGGTCAGATGACCTGGGTTCTAATCCCAGCTCCACCACCGATATGCTGTGCGACTTTTGGATGGTCACTTCCCTGTGGCTCAGTTACCTCATTTGTAAAATGGGGAATCAATCCTCCTTCCTCCCATTTAGGCTTTGAGCCCATTGTGAGGTAAGAATTATTTTGTATCTACCCTGTGCTTAGAACAATGCTTGATGCATAGTTAACATTTAAATACCAAAAAAATTAGTATTGATTGCATATAAGGATATTGACTCATTTATTGAGTTTGTCCATTTGAGAACTTAATCAGTTTTCAAGCCTTCCTCTTGGAACCCTATTTTGTATGGATTATTCAGTGGTGTTTGTTGAGCACTTACTAATAATAATAATTATGGTATTTGTTAAGCACTGTGTCCAACATTCTTTTATGATGGTATTTGGTAAGCACTTACTATGTGCCAAGCACTGTTCTAACGCTGAGCACTTAGGTACTTGGTAGAGTACAATACGACAAAATTAGCAGACACATTCCCTGGCCATAACTAGCTTACAGTTTATAAGCAGAGACAGAAGTTCATATAGTTCCTTTTTTCTTTTCTCAAGCAAAGTGACTTCTCTTCCTATAGCTGCCCACTAGTTCAGTGTGTGTGCCAATTTGGCCTCCCAGTTGTCAACTCTAAGTCCCATTGTTTGAGACCATTCTCAAGGGCTTTAGGTAGTTGATTCTGCCCTCTTGACTTGTGTGTGCATCTTTCAGTTGACTGTACGGCAGCTGTTTGAGTGTCCAGCTGTCTTCCATTCACCATTCGTGCCCCACCTGGCAGCACTGCATTATTGTGAGCGTTGGGTTACTGGGGAGTGTCATGATAAGAACCCCAGACTTGTCTTTTTCTCATCTTGTTTGTTTCAAAAAGGCACACAGGATTCAACTTGGGTATTCTCAAGGCTTCATAATGGAACTGTTGATATATTTTTCATCCCAGCAACAAACAGGGTAATAACACAAGCCGGGCATTTATTGTTCATTTTGGGAACTGATATTCTTTTCAAATTAGCTCCATTCTCTCCTATCTACCTTGCAATATCAGTGGCTTTAGATTGCATTGTGGACAAAGTTGGAATACTTTAGGTGCATTGTTAAAAAAAAAGTTTGATAGTGGAGGAAAAATTCTGACAATTTCTTTTTCATTTTTACATTTACTTAATGTAAGACTTTTGCTGTGGGTTTGTAGGATCCTATTTATTCATTCAGTCGTATTAAGCACTTACTGTGTGCAGAGCACTGTATTGAGCACTTGGGAAAGAACAATACAACAGTGGGCTTACAAAATGAGTCAGTGTATTAATTTGATTTGAAGGAAGACTGAGATGGCTTTACCTTTAGAACAACATTATGAACAGTAACTACTAATGTTAATTAGTGGAATTTCAATTAAACAGGGCCCTGTGTCGGAGCTTTTCTGCTCTTCCTTCACGTGGAATTGTTTGCATGTCAGGCTGAGTCCAAAAGCTGCTTTAATTACTGTTGTGGCAGGCGGTTGCTATTGGGTTTTCAGAAATTCGCTGCAAATTCTCTTTGCCTACAGACATCTCATTTTTCACAACAGGAAATGAGCAGCTGCAGTGTGAATAGTCACATTGTGTCCAGGAGGGATGGGGATGGGGCAGGAGGCTGGGCAGACTGAGCTGGTGACGGATTCTCAGGCCCCCACCACCTTGTCCCACAGACTGATCCCACATCCACCTCGGTCTGACCGTGACTCTGGGACCAAGGCATTGGTGGAAGATGTTTGCAGATCTCTGTAAGCACTCATTGCATTACTGAGCCTGCTCGGTGATGAGATATGCCTCTAAAGAGAAGGGTGACCTTTTAGGGGAGGTCTCAGTTTTAGCACACAATTCATGTCCAAGACAGGAACAACTTCTTGGAAAATGAATAATTCCCACAGAGTCCTGAGAGACAGTGTGGAAGTTGTTCCCGAAATAAATCTGCTTCTTGTGGGTCCGAACCCTTTTAAATTTGATATTATAATGTTTCATGTTAGTTAAGAAGAATGTTTTTGAATATTTGGGGTCTACAGTAGAGTGTTTTAAAGAATAGACATGCCCTCAAGCACTTTACCACATAACAAACAACGTGAGCACTGCAGCTAGAGAAATGGAAATTGAATGTCTTGAGAGCTGATGGGCCCTGAGTGGAATGTCAGGGGCCAAGTTGCCAGTTGGGTTAATCTGGGAAGGATTCCTGGAAGAGGAAGGCTGACAACTGAATTTGAGAGATGGGGATGAGGTTTTTTTGAAGTATGATTAGAAGAGATGTGCTTTCAATAAGACTTTAAAGGGGGGAGAATAATTGTCTGTCAGATATGAAGATAATATTTCCAGGAGAAGGGGATGGTCAGTGGTGTCGAAGGCAGCTGAGGGGTTGAGGAGGATTAGGATGGAATAGAGACCATTGGCGAGGACATTGGGCAGGGGTGGCAATAAGGATGCAGAAATAATTTTGCCAGGTAGAGCAGAGGGCAGGGTTAAACGATGCAAGGATAAACTTGATGTGGACGAGGTCGACTTTATTACCAGATACCCTGCCAGCCCGAGAGTGAAGACCTGGGTTATAATCCCTATTTCACCTGCCTGTTCTATGGCCCTGGGCAAAACACTTGCAATCCCTGTGCCCCAGGTTTCTCACCTGTAAAGCTGGGGATTAAATACCTGTTCTCTCTCCCCCTTATAGCCTCAGTAGTAATAGTATTTATTAAGCACTTACTCTATACAGAGCACTGGATTAAGTATTGGGCGAGACTACAAGGATGGGAATTAGACATGGTCCCTGTCCCTCTGGGGGTTCAGGCAGTGTAAAATACTTCACATAGAATTTAGGTGTTCATAAACTTGCATTTCCCAATGGTGTTTAGTATAGTGATTGGCACATAGTAAACACTTAACAAATATTATTATTATGATGGATGCAATGCTTACTCAGTGGTGAGGGTACAAAGAATGTGCTCAGGCTTTTTTGTTGTGTGGAAGCAATTGTCTGGCAGTAGCACACGTGGTTCTGTTATCACCCTCGGCTACATGTACGGAGACAGACAGAAGGTTTAAATCACCTTCCTTTTCTGATATGGTTCATACCATTTTTTTCCTTCAATTAATGAGTACAGTCCTAAGGATCACAGTGTCCTGAAGCCTAGTGTTGATGTAATTTCATTTCAGAGATGTAAGGTCATGCACAAAGTTCACAAAACAAAAATTAATCTTGTCACTTGAAATAGAAGGTTTCATATCAAAGGCAGATCCAATCTTGCTTGGGCAGTGGGATTTAAATAAATGTCTAAAATAGGTAAGATTTTTATTCCCTCAAAACATATTTTTAAAAGGCAATGGGGAGTAGAATCTATTAACAAGTTTGGAGATGTTTGGATTTGATTTAATAGCAATTTACCAAACAAAAGCTTAGTTAAATTGTAACTGAAAGAGGTTTTTTTTTTTAAAAAAAGGAAGGATAATGAGCTTCCCAATTGTGTTGAGTGTCTCTGTAAAATTCTGTCTTCATGAGTGGAATACCAAAATGAATGGTAAATCAAACCTTGTGAATAATTCAGTTTTTCATTAAACCCAGAACTATATTTGATGGAATGTTGTGATTTTGATACCAGAATGATCCCTGTTTATCAAGAGGTCACAGGCAAGGTGACTTGTCCAAACTCAACCATATGTTCTCTTTTTTATAATGGTAATTTCCCAAAAAAAACCATATTCCATGGACTTACTTTCTTTTCAAGAAGTGTTTTTTCCTAAAGAAATGAGGTGAGAAATCAAGTTTTGGTTTAAAACGATTCTATAAATAACAGAATAATTGTATTCTGAAGCATCTTTGTGAACATTCTGTTTTTTCTCTCTTTCCCTTTCTGCCTCCCTTCAGCCATTTTGTCTCCCAGTTACTACTTATGACTGTCTCATTGCTTAGTCTATTTTGTTCTTTCTGTCAAGTACTAAAATTCATGCCCTAGCTACTGAGTTTACAACTGATACACTCTTTGCTGCTAGGATAAATGTGAATTTCTCATTCTCCAAAAGAGCAGCAAGTGCATACAATAAATACATTTATTGGAATAATACTGTGGTGGTCAGTTAGTACTTTGATTTGTCAGTCCTTCCTCTTAATGTGTGACTGGCTCACAAAGATGGGTGCAAGCAATGGGTGTGGAAACGTTCTGGCAGCCATCCCTGCTAGAAGCAGTGCAAAGAAGTCTTTGAAAGTAAGAGCACTGAAGAATACTGTGTATTTAGTACATGGGGAAAGAAATGGTGTGCAAACTCACAGTTAAAAGGGAGAAGAAAAAGCATGTGAGAACCATATCAGTGGCTTCTCAGTTCTCCACTGTCCCTGTCCACTTTCTGGTCATTTTTTTTTTATGATCCACTGCTGCATTTAACTAAAAGGAGGTGCTCTTTCTCTGAAACTATGGTCCAAAAAGTTGAGCATTTTTAAAGCTGCCTGAAAAAGAATAAAATATAAAGTGTAAGGAATTGCCTATTTGACTATCAATTGAAAAGGCAAATTTAGACAAGTTCCACATGGTTACTCTTGTCCTTTTCTTCCCTTTCTGTTGTCATTAGTGGGTAGCAGTCATTTGCATGTTTTTGGAAGGGTTCAGAGTCAACCCATCTGTTAACAAAGAAATTAGTTGATCAAATAACCTATTGAAAATGACTACTACAGAGGTTTCTGCTAATAGGTATTGGAGATTCATTTTTCAGACTATCTTTATTCATTTTGTGACTCAGAAACCATACTACACAGAACTGTGAGCCCGTCGATTAGACTGTGAGCCAGTTATTGGGCAAGGATTGTCTCTATCTGTTCCCAAATTGTACATTCCAAGTGCTTAGTACAGTGCTCTGCACATAGTAAGTGCTCAATAAATACGATTGAATGAATGAATGCTTAGTATGGTGCTCCGTACACAGTAAGTGCTCAATAAATACGACTGATTTACTAGTACAGTTCTTGGCACACAAAGTACTCAATAAATACAGTGATCTGAGCAGAGTAAACATTTAAAGAATATTGATTGATATTGTGCTCTCTTTAGCTGAGGTTTATCCTTCAGGCCTGATAGGAGGCATCATCCCTCTCTCAGGTGCTTAGTACAGTGTTTCTGGTTAACTGATACCCAGTCAATTGCCTTTATGGTGACCTGAAATTGTGGATCCCGAACCAAGGAGGATGGAGGAAATGGTTAAGGATACAGTTAACAAAGCTTCAGGTAATGGTGCATCCCAGCTGCACTGGGGTAGATACAAGTGATATATCCGAATGGTGCACTGTAATGAAGAAGTAATAATTTCTAACTAGATTTTTTGCTGTGGTGGTGAGATAGAGGAAAAAGTGGAAAAGGTGCCAGAAGTTACAAATGATCATGTCAGTGGAACAAGGGACAGTGTATCAGTGTATATATAATGTGTGTGTGTGTGTATCATGAGGTCGATTAGACTGTAAGCCCGTCAAAGGGCAGGGACTGTCTCTATCTGTTACCGATTTGTACATTCCAAGCGCTTAGTACAGTGCTCTGCACATAGTAAGCACTCAATAAATACCATTGAATGAATGAATGAATAGATTTTGAGTCCTGCATGGGTGGCAGGGTGGCCGACTAAAGATTAGGAGTTATGATTCCCAGGTTTTCATCCCCACTCTACTGCTGGCCTGCTCTGTGACCATGAATATGTGACTTAACTTCTCTGGGCCTCAGTCTCTTAATCTGTAAAATGGGAATAATCGGTCTCCTTCATATTGTGAGCCCCATGTGGGAAAGGGATTGTGAGCACTTAATAGAGGCCTGGGTGCCGAAGAAGCTCTTGATAAATGCCAATATTATTGATGATCTTTTGTATCACTCCTTCTCTCCCCCCCTTATCCCCAGTAGGTTACTGGTGTCCTCTTCAAATATAAAATACATGTATATAGAGAATTAATTACAGATAGGAAACCTGAGATGCAAGAAGGGCTTGGATCAATTCATAGATGAGCAATCCATAATTGGTTTCTAAAGAGAAAATTAAGGATGAGGAGGAGAAGGTTATCAATGTTAGATGGTGTATCCCTAATCATCAAAATGGAGGTTAAGAAAGGCAACTATGTCACATTTCCTCCAAAAATCTTAGTTGCTACTGTCAGAGACCTAATACTAGATTGAATGGGATGTTGGCTTGACCCAGTAATGACATTCTCAAGGTCTAATGATAAGAATTCTATGTCAAAACTAGTCTTTGACCAAGAACAGTTCTGCAGGATTTATTTATATAACTCAAAAGGTGACTTTGGAAAGTTTAGAGAAATTAATCCTTGGCCAAAATTAAAACCTTTCTAAAGCCAAATTGTACTTCCGGAGCCTAAATCTTCTACTAGTGTCCCTATTCCAAAAGGAAATATTCATTTTAGTCATCCAGTGACCAATTTAGCAAAAGTTACTAATTAAAGGACAAACAGTGGAAGTCAAACAGTACTTAAAATTGCATGTTTAGTGCAAAGTGTAGGTCATTAAAACAACAAAATATCTAAAAGTGAGAACTTTGTTAAAAATTTTTGAATAGTTGAAATAAAGTTGAATAAAGAAATAATGAAGTATTAATAGTTATGGAACTTTTTAAATCCTTACTATGTGCCAAGCACTGCTTCTAAGTGCTGGAGTAATTTCAAGTTTATCAGGTTGTCACAGCCCCTCTCCCACATTGGGCTCACACTCTTAATCCCCATTTTTCACAGATGAGGTAACTGAGACAAAGAGAAGTTAAATGACTAGTCTAAGGTCACATAAACAAGTGGTGGAGCCAGGATTAGAACCCATGACCTCTGACTCCCAGGCCCATGCTCTATCCATACTCCATGCTGCTTCTATTCTATTAGGAGTCCTGATGTGTCTTTGCATTCTTACTCTTGCAGGTCTTATGTTACCTTCAATTTTAATTATATCTGTGTATTTTAATAATTTATGCAAAAACTAGAAAAAGTAATATGAAGAGTTTTGACCGCTAAAGAGGAAGGGTGCTTTTGAAGGGCAATATATAATAATTCTCACATTTTCTTCTCATTCCACTTTTTCTGGTTGCATGTAATTCAGCAGGCACAAGAGTTCACTGAGAATAAAAAGAATAATATATTAAAATTCATTTGGGAGAACTGGTGTGCAGTGAGTCCTTTTGCAGTAGAGAATCATATTTTCTGTGGGATTCATTAAAGTGAAATTCTGTAAAGATTTGCAAAGGGCTGGCCTGGCATAGAGTAAGGGCTTAATACATACCATTTAAAAAAAGCTGTAAAAGAAATCAGTGTAACTGGGAAAATACCTTTAGTGTGTCATCATCAAGCATCCTTGGAGTGTTACGTTGGAAATTTGGGGATTGCTGTTTTCTAGGGCTAAACTGAACTTACTGGGAAGTTTAAGACCCATAGGAGACGCATACTGCAAATTTCTAGATCAGCTGTCACATAAACAGTAGAGTTTTCTCCCTTGGGAGTTTTAGTGTGAAATTGCATATGCTTTTTTTTTTCTTAGTTAACAGTGCTGAGGCTGTAGCCCCTCCCTACTCATATCTGACAATTACTCTCTCCCCATTCCAAGCCTTATTAACAGCACATCTCCAAGATGCCTTCCCTGACTAAGCCCTCCTTTCCTCTTCTCCCACTCCCTTCTATGTCACCCTAATTTGTTCTCTGTATTCATTCCCCCTCCCAGCCCCACAGCACTTATACAGCACTTGTACATATCCATAATCTGTATATATTAATGTCTCTCCCCATTTAGACTGTAAACTTGTTGTGAGCAGGAAACACGCTTACCAACTCTGTTATATTGCATTCTCCCAAGTGTTTAGGATGGCGCTCTGCACTCAATAAATATGATTGATTGAAACAGCATGAGTGAGAGGTCAGAGGTGGGAGAGTTGTGAGCAAATAAAGTTAGGAGAGTTTGGGACAAATGAAGGTAGCAAACTAGGAAGTAACAGACGAGATTATATAAGATGAAGAAAGCTGGTGGAAAAAAATCTTAAAACCTGCAGAAAGGAGTTTCTGCTTGATGTAAAGGGAGAACAACAACCACTAGAAGTGTTTGAGGGATGGTGAGATGTTTAGTGGTGCTTCAGAAAGATGGGTCTTGCAGCAGTGGGTAGTATAGACTGGAGGGAATAGAGGCTGAAGGCTGATAGAATAGTCTAAGCACTGGGAGTCAGGGTGGTGACAGTTTGGATGGAGAGGAAAGGATGGAGCTGGGAAATTTGGTGGAAGACCTGGCAGAATTCACCAGGTCAGTGAATATGAAAGCTGGCAATCATATTTTTAATAGACCTGAGAAAATGAGAAGCCATTTTAAATGTTGGTGTCACCCAAGCTTAGATGCCCTGGAGACCGGAGGAATTGTGGGATTTTTCTACCAACTCTTTTTTTATATTGTACTTTCCCGTGCACTTAGCGCTTAGAACAGTGCTTGGCACATAGTAAGCACTTAACAAATACCATGATTATTAGTATTATTATTACCCTGCTCTGCAAAGAGTAGGCACTTACCAAATACCATTGATGATTACAAGTCAGATGAGGTATAGGGACCATAGAAGTATGTTTGTCATCTTCATGAAGTCACGGCAGGTGATATGTAGAATTTTTGAGCTAAGATATTTTTCAAAAAGTCTCTTCAGTGACTGTGGAGGCTTGGTTAAATAAGAAACCTGCATGTGATTTTAGGAGGCATCATAGCCCAGATCAGTATTGGCAAAGGGGAGAATGATCTTTGTCAAAGCAATATTCCCCAAATTGATTTTGTGCATTTGTTTCAGTTAGGCATTTGATCATAAATAACATATTTTCTCTGAAAAAAACTTTAGAGCAACAGAAATCTTCTAGTAGAACTGTAAGCTTCTTGTGGGCAGCACATGTCTACAAACTCTGTTGTACTCTCCCAAATGCTTAGTACAGTGCTCTGAACACGCACACATAAATACTGAATGATTGCAACTGGACTCCATCCAGACCTCTGGAGGCCTATCTTAATTGAATCCGGCTTGGGGGTCTTCCTGGGGACTGGTGTATGTCTGGGTGGGATTTAAAGCACAGTTCCAGGAAGTCTCTTCCAGCTTTCAGTCATTCCTTCTCAATCATACGTGTACTCTGTTAATCCACCGATCTGCAATTTAAAATGTCTGTAACCCTTGCTAGATTATAGGCCCCTTTAATGCCAGGGATCATGAATTCTCTTTCACTCCCCCCAACAAGCAAGCACTTAGTACATCGCTCTGCATATAACAGATGCTCAATAAATGCAGAGGATGGCAGAAATCCTACTCAATTCCAGGTCTGTTTGGGATGGATAATTAATAATAATGTTGGTATTTGTTAAGCGCTTACTATGTGCCGAGCACTGTTCTAAGCGCTGGGGTAGACATAGGGGAATCAGGTTGTCCCACGTGGGGCTCACAGTCTTAATCCCCATTTTACAGATGAGGGAACTGAGGCACAGAGAAGTTAAGTGACTTGCCCACAGTCACACAGCCGGCAAGTGGCAGAGCTGGGATTCGAACTCATGAGCCCTGACTCCAAAGCCCGTGCTCTTTCCACTGAGCCACGCAATTGGTGCTAACCTTACAGGAGATCTAACCTTCTCCTTAGCCCCTTCATCTAAAATTTTCCTGTCAATTTTGGACTCACACTGGTCTTCTATGCATTCTTTGAACTGGGGTTGGCAGAACACTGTACTAGTTACCATGTGAGGACACAGTGAAAATGGAATACATGATAGCTCCCTTGAGGAGGAATTCATAATCTGATGGAGGAAAGCTGAGAAGAGGAATTTCTTCCTTTCGAAAATGATTTCCATCTGTTTCCCCTGCCCTCACCCCCACTCCATTTTCAACCACGTGCTCTTAAATACCATCATTTTAAAGAGCACTTAATTCTCTGAATCTGGGAAGCATTAGAAAAAAGTGAATAAAAACCCAGAGTAAACATGCAGACCAATAGTTGAAATTGTGCACGAACAGAATTTCCTCTCCAACAATTTATTTCTGACAATAATACTAGGGATTCCCATAATATTCTTTTATTTTAACCAGTCTAGCAGACAGCATCTCCCAAAACAATTTTATTGCTGTTCAGGATGATTTATTTCTGTTCTGTGCAGAACAAAGCAGAAAACTAAATAGCCATAGAATAGCAGGTAATTTCAGTGCTACTGCAGTCCTTGGAATTTATGGAAAAGGGAAATCCTAACACTGGAAAAGTGGGTCTGGAACACCTTAGCATTTATGAGATTCTAAGATTGGTTGCTTGAGTTTTTAAATGGCACTGGACTGGAAATTTATGAGTTTCAAGTAGTTTGATTACTTGGAGAAAACTGAGATAAACAGGCCCCCAACTTATGATGTGGGAGTGGAACATCCATCCGGCATTTGAACAATGATAAAAGTTTTCCAGAAGCTGGTATTTTGGCTCCAAAACCAGAGAAGGTACAGGGGGAGAGGAATTAAAAAAACACAAACCTGCAGAAAGTCTGGAGAACAGTGAGACTGCCTTTATGTTTGGAAAAAGGAACTATGAGGACAGGTTAAAAGTACCAGTATTAATGAATAATAGACATCAGTATATAAGGATGAGGAAGAGGATGACCAATTATTGCAAACCCTTGCAAAGATGATGTAATTTTATATCATCCATACCTCATTAGCTAAGAATAATGGTGCTTAGCACTACTAAAGCATCCATGTCACAGGTCAGTCAGTCATTTTCCCTCCATGGCCACAGGAAAATCTGCTAAAATAACAGAGTTTAGGCTTTATTGACAGACATGCATCACTTGGATGACCTTCTAGATTCTCTCTGGACCTCCAGGGATGGCCAGATTCCCTCTGAAGAGGTCTCCCAACTTAGAGATTCATGTTCCTAGTGGTGAATGGGGGCTGTTTATCTGGAGTTGTTATTCTGATGGCTTTTAAGCAGGGCTTGTGTTTTTGCCAGAGGTGAAATGATTGACGCTGACTTTTTATCATTAATAAATCGTTTCTTTGGTCCCTACTGTACGACTGTATTTCAGAATCCAGACACGAAGAGACCTTTGTGTTCTAATCTAAGTTGTCTTGTTTTCCATTAGTACAGAGCTACCCTGTCATTTATATGTTGGATAGAATATAGCCTGTTTTCCCCCGTTTTAGGACGTGAATGAATCTTCCCTACTATGAAAATTCACTTTCTTTTATAACAAATGAAACCTTCAAGGAAACATAATTTTCTGATGTTGTAAAGCGTGTCAGTAGTGAACTGCTTGAACGAAAAACAAAATCATTGTAAACCTAGTAATAGGAATGTTCGGCATTACAAGAAACAATGCTGAGGTTAAACATTATGAGATGTGACTCGCCAGGCTAAGTTGAATGGGACACAGTTAAGCCTGACTTAAAGCAGCGGAGCGTAGCTTAGTTCTCTCTGATTTTTTTTTTCTAGGTGGTCAGAACCTGTAGACCCAATTTGAGGGCCTAGCTAATTGTCAGATGTCTCATGAATGTAGGCAGGGTTTTTTTCCTCTTTTTTTCCCTCGTAAACATCCGAGGGTCTGAAACACAAAAGCATAGGTCTGCACCGAGGTTTTGAAAGAAATGCTACCATAGACACTGACCATACTATATTGAGGGCTTCACTCTTAGATGGGGTGCCACTAATTTTTCAGTGTTCAAAATTATTTTTCCTGACTCAAAGAAGATCTTGGGTCCTGAATATCGCCTTATAGGTAACCTGTGGTGTCACAGAAGAGACCACAAAAAAGGGTTACTCCCCAGTAATGTACATAGAAGGTCTGAATCAGTCAGAAAGTGCCTATCTCCCAATGGACTGGAGAGAGTGAAATGCAGTTTTCATGAGACAGTCATGTTAGGGTAAGGGAGAATAGTTGAGTTAGCTCTTTTTGAGTCCTATACAAGGTATTTATTGCTTTATTTAGGTTTGTATATTTTAATTGCTGAAGTAATTACATTTCTGATAATTAAAAAGTGAGCCAACCTGAGGCAGCTGTAGAAGCAACAATACAATCTGCCCCGTCTTTCCAAAAAGCCAGAGTGCTTTGACTCTCTTCCACTGGAATCCCTGAAAAAAGACCACTTCCCAAGTGAGGAGACAGACCAAAGCTATTGAGTGCTGACAATGGGGTATAAACTGAGACAGAGAGTTGATCAGAGCCCCTGGGATGGATAGCCATCTTGGAAATGTATCTGGCTACCTTCCTAGGATCGATGAGGTACTACTTGAGAGCAGTAACAGACCACTTACAAAGTTCCAGGGGAATTATAACTACTAGGAAATGGAGTCAAGCGCTTAATACAGCGCTTTACACCCAGTAAGCACTCAATAAATACGATTGAATGAATGAGTTCTAAACATCCTACATTTAAGGAACTCTCTGCCTAAAATGGGAGACTGTCAGATGAACCCTTTGGCCTAATTGTGAGGATCCGGGTTAGAAATTCCCATTCTGTACAGTCACTAAACGTTTTGCTGGATCATGCTGTCAACCCTCTAGCCCGACCCCCACTGCTATGCTCTTACCCTCCTTCCTCCACCTCCTATTAGGAGAGAGGGTTTTTTGTGTGTAATTTAAGAGCCCTTTGGTTGTACCATTTGTGAACTTCCAGCTGTTTACCATTCAGAGGCACTTTGCCGTCTCAGAAGGAGGAAATTGACTGCACTGCATTGCTGATGCATTTTCAGTGATTTGGAGATTGATAAAAGATGATGCTCTTTCAGTAAACAGCAGTATATCAGGCAGAGAAGAGCTTTCTATGGTTTTCATATGATATGTAAACAGTCTGGAAAAAGATTTTGTTTTTTGAAGTGTTAATTATGTCGAAGAAACTTATGTGGTGGTTTTCAGCAGTCAGCAGTGTTTATAAATCTGTGCCTGTGGAGATCGAGGTGGATTTTTGGAGGGTCTGAATCAGTCTGGTCAACTCTCAATCCCCAACCTCAGTTTCAATCCATCAATGATATTTATTGATCCCTTATTGTGTGCACAGCACTGTACTGAGCACTCGGGAGAGTACAGTGCAACAGAGTTGGTAGATATGTTCTCTGCCTGCAAGGAGCCTACTGTTAGAGGTAGCAACCTGGACCCGTTTTCCAGGAGACTATAAGCTTCTCAAGGGCAGGGACCATGTCTTTCTTTTATAATAATAATAATGTTGCTATTTGTTAAGCGCTTACTATGTGCAGAGCACTGTTCTAAGCGCTGGGGGAGATACAGGGTGATCAGATTGTCCCATGTGAAGCTCACAGTCTTTATCCCCATTTTACAGGTGAGAGAACTGAGGCACAGAGAAGTGAAGTGACTTGCCCACAGTCACACAGCTGACAAGTGGCAGAGCCAGGATTTGAACCCATGAACCTCTGACTCCCAAGCCCGGACTCTTTCCACTGAGCCACGCTGCTTCTCTAATAGGTCCGGGCAGGTCGGGGGACGAGCGGGGGCTTTTATGTATAGTCCGTACTCAGTCCATGCACAAATACTGGTGGTGTGGATGAGGCATTCCCTGTTTACTCTTACCACTGTCCTGAGCATGCACCACTCGTATTTATTTGTTGAATTGTTTCCGATTTGTCTATTTTGTATTGATTCTTTTAAATTTGGCATATTCATCGTCTAGTTACAGAGGTTATTGGATTTTCTCTCTCCCCCAATTTGATTATAAGCCTCTTGAGTTTAAGGCAGAGATCTTTTACTCCTTCTATATGTTCCCCAAGAGCCTGATAAAGTGCTGTCAACAGATTAACTACTCAGTAGATCCGGTGATAGTAATATAAAACTCGGAGAATTCTTAGTGAGAAAGAGGATGGAAGAAGTTTTTTCTGGCAGTTGTAATTTTCCCTGTCCCTCCCACTGCTTAGACTCAAATGAAACTAGAAAGCCAAATCAGGTCCTCCTCCACTCTTACCTGCTTGTTTTAAGAATAATGGACCAGATGAAGGCAGCATTGGTTGGATCTAGCGACTTGAATGGGAGACCTCAAGTTACCACTTAACTTCCCCGATCCTGTGTCTGAGTCTGCTTGCTTATAAGGCTAATTGAAGGTGAAATATTTCATGATGGCAATTTATATTTGGACCCAGAAAATTGTTTTGTAAGGAGAGCTTTCTGGATTCATACAATTCTGAATAAAGCAGGAGCTAGACTCTTTGAGATGACTAACTTTAATTGTGAATCTCTGCCCTGGGTAAGGTGTCACTTTATGTTGTAATTTCAGACCGTTTGGACCAAAACGAGAAATGGTCCATTTAAATTGAACAAAAAGATGACTGCATAAACAGACTTGCACATATCCTGAATGGTGGGTTCAGTTACAGTACTGAATTCTGTTTAGTTGGAAGTCTGTCTTGGAGGTCTCTTTCACAGTTGATTAATAAAATCTGCAAATTCGGGACAGAAACATCACCATGGAGACATATAAATAGGGACAGTTGACTCTGGGGTATGAGTGCTTTCTGATAATTAGCCTCAAGGAAAACAATGAGAAAACAAATGATGCATTTATGTTGCCTAAGCTTGGGAAAAATATGGGTATTATCAGATGAAAGTTTATTCCAATGTGAAAAGTATCTTTAAATTGTGTTGGGGTTGGGAAATAGCACCATATTCTCACTGACACCCAGGCTTTGCCTGATTCTTGAAGTAGACAGATGCAGTTGGCATAGATCATTTTTATTGATTATGCGTGCAAAAAATGTGGGGAATTAATTGGTTGGTTCTGATAGAACACAAATAAATGAATCGTTTAGCACAGTGTTTTGTCTGTGGGAGGTCTTCAGTAAAAATTGAGGAGGAGCATCCAAACATTAGGACAGATACCCAGTTTCTACTTCTGTGCTCGGTAAGTGGACATAGGCCACCTAGCTCTTGAGTGACCTAGCTCTTTAGGCATCAATGTAGGCCGTCCTTGAAGGCCTACTGGAGATTGTATAGCCAAATGGGAAGTAGGTTATTGGCCTGGTGGAACCCCACTGGTCCTTACCTGCTTTGGTAATGTCTTGCCAATTTGGGACATGTTAGAAGCTTTGACTGCCCTGAAAAATTTGAGTCGAAATACATCCTGAACCAATTTCCCTCAGGGCCTTGATCACTCAGAGGACTGGGGATTTTGCATTTTGGGATCAAATCTGGCACAAGGCTACCAGACCACCAGTGAAAGCTCACCAGGAATAATTTACCAACTGGTAGCTTAGTATATGAAAGTTAATGCCACTGCCTCTCAACAATAGTCTGGGTGTACACAGAATCTGGCCCACTATGTAACAAATTTTTTTTTCAAAAGGAAGGGAATTTTTTTGCCAAGAACTTGGTTGATGGCACACTGCTGGAGTTCAATGAAACATAGGTGACTTTTTCAGGAGCATCAGTGTTTATGAATTCTGAATCTCTATCTGACAGTGTACATTAGCTTCCAGATGCCTCTTGACCCCAGAAGGCCTTATTCTGTTCAGTCCATTGCTAGGGAAGTTGGAAATATGTAAGCCACTGCTGCCCTGGTAAAGCTGCTGCAGCAGTGCCAGCCTGGAGTTTAATACTTGCTGAGCCTGTGATCCAATTTGGATAAATTAGAAGCAGCATGGCGCAGTGGAAAGAGCACGGGCTTTGGAGTCAGGGCTCATGAGTTCCAATCCCAGCTCTGCCACTTGTCAGCTGTGGGACTGCGGGCAAGTCACTTAACTTCTCTGTGCCTCAGTTCCCTCATCTGTAAAATGGGGATTAAGACTGTGAGCCCCACGTGGGACAACCTGATTCCCCTGTGTCTACCCCAGCGCTTAGAACAGTGCTCTGCACATAGTAAGCGCTTAACAAATACCAAATACCAACATTAAATTCATTTCCAGGAAAGTTTTCCAACTGACACCTAGTGGCAGGAGAAAGGACTTGGGAGACAGAGGATGTGGGTTCTAAATCCGGCTTTGCCACTTGTCTGCTGTGTCACCTTGGGCAAGTCACTTCACTTGTCTGTACCTCAGTCACCTCATCTGTAAAATGGAGTTTAAGACTGTGAATCTCCTGTGGGACAGGGACTGTGTCCAACCTGATTACCTTCTATCTATCCCAGCATTTAGAACAGTGCTTGGCACATAGTAAGCACTTAAAAAATACCATTATTATTATTATGAATTATACCTGTATAAGAAATGTGGCATAAAAGCTGTGACATAGTGAATGGGCTCAATGCTATCCCATTACCAAAATGCTTTAAAATGATTTGAAAATATATAGACCATGTTTGTGAACCAGCATGATAAACTGTTTAATTATGAAAATGTCAGCAACTCCATATTGCTTTTGCAACTAAAGTGCTGACACAGTCTCTGCATCCAACAAAAATTTTAGCTGTAAAATTTCTTTGTTTATGAATCGAGAAGGCATGGCTCTAAAGAGGAATATCGTCTTTAAGCAGCGTGGCCTAGAGAATGGAGCAGGGGCCTGGGAGTCAGAAGGAACTGGGGTTTAATTCTGGCTCCACCACTTGTCTGCCTTGTGACCTTGGGCAAGTCACTTCACTTCTCAGTGCCTTAGGAACCTTATCCGTAAAATGGCGATTAAGGCTATGAGCCCTGTGTGGGACAGGGACTGTGCCCTACCCAATTGGCTTGTATCCACCTCATCACTTAGTATAGCGCCTGGCACAGAGTAAGCACGTAACAAATTTCACAATTGTTATTATATATTGCTCTTGTGGGTTTTTTGTCCTTTAGGGAAGGACTATGTTAGGGGCTTTTCAGGAGTATACAGCAGTAATAATTATATTTAAGTGCTTACTATGTCCTGATCAGGGGCAGAAACACTATAAGCAGATTGGAAACAGTCTCTGGCCTATGGGGGACTCACATTCTCAGTGCTGTACTTTCCAAAGCCCTTAATACTGTGGCCTGTATGCAGTAAGCACTCAATAAATATCATTGATTGACTGATAATATGTTCTGTATTGGACCCTCAGAATTTTCATCATGGTTTTCAGATTTTGCAGCTAAGATTTGAGCCACCCTTCCGCATTGGTCCTCCTGTCACTTCTTTCTCAATTATTGTCCTCCAGCAACATCTTCTGGCATTAGGATTTTCCCAGAATTGCTCCCCTCCCACTTGCCTTAAATTTTTCAGTTCTATAGCGAGGCTGTGGCTGCTGAGGAAGTCTTGGCAATTTCCTACAGCAACAAGGAGTCTCAAAAGTACCACTTTAAACTGTGAACCTTATACTGGGCAAGGACTGTCTGACCTGATTATCATGAATATCCCCAAGCGCTTAGTACAATGCTTGGCACACAATAAACTCTTGATAAATAGCATTATTAGTAGTAGTAGTATTAATGATCAAAGAGGCAAATGATTAACTTTTATGTTTTGAGAGACATTGTCTCCAACACATTCCAGATATCGTAGTAATGCAAGTTCCCATAAAATGGAGCCGCGTGAACTGCAATATGGTTTAGTTCGGGCATATATAGAAAAAGACCCACTTAAGTAGGCTGATACCGAAAGTCACATTAGCAAAGACAAAAAAGTAATATCTGTAGCCAACGGAATCCAAATTTAGAGGTGTTTGTGTTGCCAAAAGGTGTTTATGAGGATTGGGGTTTTAGTCCATTCTGTCGTCACTTTGGTTAGGCTTTTTTTGTTTGTTTTTAATCAAATAGCATGTACCATTGAGAATAACCAGTAGTTTAGTGATCAGTTGGCATAATTTTGAGATCTCAATTAGTGGATGATTCTAATTGCAAGAATGACTGATTCAGTTGAACGAGTGTCATAGCTTTTAAGACGTCAAATTTAAAATTTTTCCTGCAGGTTCTAAAGATCATCATCCTTAAATGACTTGAATTGCATTACAAACCTGAAAGCTCCGGGGTCGGAGGCCACAATGATAATAGTATTTATTAAGCGCTTACTATGTGTCAGTCACTGTTCTAAGTCCTGGGGTATAAACGAGCTAATCAGATTAGGCACAGTCCAGATTCCACATGGGGCTCACAACAGTAATCCCCATTTTACAGATAAAGTGACTGAGGCACCGAGAGAAGTAACTTGCCTAAGGTGACTCAGCTGACAAGTGGTGGAGCCAAAATTAGAACCCATGATCTTCTGACTCTCAGGCCCATGGTCTATCCACTGGGCAATGCTGCTACTGACAAATGACTACCAAATGGCTCTCAGGAATTTCTCTGAAGAATTTGGTGACTCACCCAGGGTGGAGGGGAAGTAGCATTTCTCTCCGCTCCCCGCGTGTGTCTGGGTCCCCTTTCTTCTCTTTCTTTTTGACTGGGGATCCCCTGAGGGACAGGGACCATGTTCATTTCCCACCTGTGTGTCCTTTCTCAGCTCAGTTAAGTGCTCTGCACACAGTAAAATTTTAATAAATACTCTTACTACTAATTAGGTCTCTGGGTCTTTCTCGGTATATAATAATAATGTTGGTATTTATTAAGTGCTTACTATGTGCAGAGCACTGTTCTAAGCACTGGGGTAGATACAGGGTCATCAGGTTGTCCCACTTGAGGCTCACAGTTAACCCCCATTTTACAGATGAGGTAACTGAGGCACAGAGAAGTTAAGTGATTTGCCCACAGTCACCCAGCTGACAAGTGGCAGAGCCGTGATTTGAACCCATGACCTCTGACTCCCAAGTCCGGGCTCTTTCCACTGAGCCATGCTGCTTCTCTAAATAATGTTGGTATTTAAGTGTGTACTATGTGCAGAGCACCATTCTAAGCGCTAGGGTAGATACAGGGTAAGCAGGTTGGCCCACATGAGGCTCACAGTCTTAATCCCATTTTACAGATGAGGGAACTGAGGCACAGAGAAGTTAAGTGACTTGCTCACAGTCACACAGCTGACGAGTGGCAGACCTGGGATTTGAACCTATGACCCCTGACTCCCAAACCCGTGCTCTTTCCACTGAGCCATGCTGCCCCTCACTCTGTAGAGAGCACTTTATTAAGAGCTTGGAGAAGTGCAGTAAAGGCTAGTAGAGAAGCAGATTGGCTTAATGGAAAGTGCACAGGCCTAGGAGTTAGAGGACCTTGGTTCAAATTCTGACTCCACCATTTACCTGCTGGATGACCTTAAGCAAGTCACTTATCTTCTCTGTGCCTCAGTTCCCCAATTTGTAAAATGGGGATTCATTGCCTGTTCTTCCTCCTACTTGGACTGTAAGCCCCATGGGGATCCTTATTATCTTAGCGTGGCTCAGTGGAAAGAGCCCCGCCTTGGGAGTCAGAGGTCATGAGTTTGAATCCCATATCCACCGCTTGCCAGCTGGGTGATTTTGGGCAAGTCACTTAACTTCTCTGTGCCTCAGTTACCTCATCTGTAAAATTGGGATTAAAACTGTGAGCCCCACGTGGGGCAACCTGATCACTTTGTATCTCCCCAGTGTTTAGAACAGTGCTTTGCACATAGTAAACGCTTAACAAATACCACCATTATTATTATTTTTATTATTATCTTGTATCTACCCCAGTGCTTGGTACAGTTCTTGATAACAGTGCTTGGCACATTGAAAGTACTTAAGAAATAGAACAATTATTATTTCTAGTAGTAGACGACATGGTCTGATCCCTCTCCTCAAGGAGGTTAAATCTAGTGGGGCCGGCAGGCACTAAAATAAATCACAGGAATAATGAGATTTTGCAAACATTTCTCTTCAAGGTTCATCCAAAGAAAGAGTCCAAAGATGCAGAGCCCCATGATGAAGAGTTCAGGAGTAATTCTCTCAAATACCTAGAAACCTGTTCCGACCGCTGATTTAAGTAAGTATAGCAGCTTCAATGGAAGTGTCATTTTGGAACCTGAAAGATTATATATAGAAAGTCCAGATTAATGGAAATGCTTGGGAACGCCTCGATGTTTCTTTCCTTGAGGAATCTAGGAGTGATAGATTGTCCACTCTATTAGTGACTGGGGGATGAATCTATCTATATAAAATGTTACTGTGGCGGTTTTTGTTTCTAAAAATGAAATCAGTACTTCACCAGCAAATCCACTGTAGAAAAGCAGAATTCATTGCGAATACTTTTCCCCCCAGAGAAATCGCAAACACTAAGAGTATTTCTTGCATTGTACAGACTGCAAGTGGAGTTCTTTTCCGTTAACATTTTATTTTCTCATGGGAGAAGGTCTAGAAATTTGAGGCCAGAAAGTCCTTAAAAATATGTGGTTGAGATTAATGTATAATCTCTTTTTTTTTCATTTTGTTAGCATCTTTAGAGTGTAGGTGAAATTTAGTGTAGATGCAGACATGAGAGTCTGAGGGGCAAGGACTAACATTTTACTCCAGGTACATCAGATCTCTGGGTGAGATATGAGAGACAGTGGGGCATATTCATGGAACAGAAATTAGTAGAGAATACTTCTCAAAAATCACAAATTGCCCCCATTCACTTCTGAAAATGACTTGGGTGCCATTGGAAGTTGGTTGGTGAGGAATGGAGGGAAAGAACTTTTCTCAGGTCTTAAAGAGTAAATAGTTTTCTTCATTGTTGACTATACTCTAAAAAAATATTGAAGAACATTCATAAGACACTGGTCTGAACTCCTTGAAATGTTTTCCCCATCTAAACTATCACAAAAAATAAGGGCACTCTTGAAGTTGGATCCCAGAGACACACTTTTTGCACAGATTACCCTCGTTCCTCAGACCCCTGGTTTTTTACTTTCAAAGCACACTGAAAATAATTTGTGTATATCCAGAGCTGTGATATTGTTTAATCCATGGCAACATTAGAAATTCAGTGAGCCTCTCGAAGCTGCATGGTTTACCACTTTTCTTTAAGAGAACGTGACTCGACTATAAAAACCAAACTACCAATAGAATTACCCAGATGGAGAACTATAAATAATAACCAACTGTGTCCTAGTCCTTGATTAGGGCCCATTCCTAGTAATGACCCCAAAAGATTGGGTGAAATGTATTTCTATGCGTTTAATTTTCCCGGAGTGATCCTTCCTCAGTGCTTCTGAAATGCACTGTAGTTGATATTGCCCTCCACAAGAACTAAGAAAGGGTCAGGCGTTTCATGGTGTGGAAAAAATAAGAAAAATAGTAAGAACAGATGGTGGCTGGGAAGAAAGGAGCCCAGGGTTGATGGGATTTACAGTCTCAAAAGAGGATATTTAGATGGTCTATTGCCTATTTAGACTGTGCGATCAGTGTGAGACAGGGACTGCGTTGCCTGATTATTTTGTATCTACCCCGAGGCTTAGCACAGTGCTTGGCACAAGTACCACAATTATTATTATAGATATGGCTCCCGTGTCTCCCAAATTTGGGTGATTTGGGGCTGAATAAGCATCCTGTCCATTAACCCCACAGATCGTCCTTTCCCAACACACTGTTCAGCTTCATCATCATCAGTGGTATTTACTGAGCACTTGCTGCGGACCGAGCAATGTATTGAAATAATTGGTCCAGGTATTTGACTACCAGAGACTTAGCATTACAGGCCGTCTACATCCAAACTTATGTAGCGAATTCCAAACAAGCGTGTGGCCCTCTTTTTCAGGGAGACTGCGCCATCATCCTCCTTAACCACCCACACATTTCACTTGAGGATTTATTAGCTTGATGAGGGACTCTAAACCCTGCCGTTAGTTTTCAGAAAGAACTAAGAACTGGTAGCTTTATTTCTAAGTCTTAATGTAGATAATTTCACAGGACCAGGACCAAGATTTCAAACACGTTCTGTGCAGCACAAACATCCTGTGATTGGCAATCATGCACTTATTTTTCCCATAAAGCAGAATACCATTATCGCCTCAAATTGGGCTCTTGAAGCTCTTACTTGTCAATCATCAAATTCCTGATCATTTTTACACTCCCCTTTCTTTGAATGAATAGACGAAAGATAATTAACATATCGATTGTGACCCTGACCGTAAAATGTGTAAATATATCCCTACTGCCCTCTGTAAGTATTCAGAGGTTAACACAGTAAAATCCCTTCCAGCACAAGTAGGTGTCTTATTGGAAAACAGTAGGTCTTATGAAATCACTTCTTATAAATCACTGAGACAATTAGAAACAGGGAGTCGGGGTCTCAAAGTGAGATTGAGTGCTAAAACCCTAAATCTGTTAGCGCTTTTACTCTTCCAAAGCCCTGGAATCAATTAGCTCATTTTAACCTCACAGAGTCACTAGCAGAGGAGTAACAGCGGATAATCACTTTTTACAGAGAGGGTAAATGCCTTGTTTGAGGTTGCCCAGCAGGCCATTGGCAGAGCTGGGACCAAAAACCAAGACTCAATCATTCATTCAGTCATATTTATTGAGCACTTACTGTGTTCACGCTTGGGAGGAGAGTACAATACAACAATAAATAGATACATTCACATCCCCGGCACACAATGAGCTTACCTGTGCTCTTTACCGTGGACCTCACAGCCTCCTAAAAACTGGTTAGGACAGATTCTCCGCATCTCCTTCTCACAGTTCGGGGTTACCAGAGAATGATTCATTTGTGCTGTAAATCCAGTTTAACTCTTTGAACAAAGGATCGGGACCACACAGGTAGCCTCTGGAAAGACAGTTGATTATATTGCTTTACATTGCATGGACTATTGCGATGTGCTGAACGGTCACCTTATGGTATGAAAAGGCTATCGCTAGAACAAGGGGCCTGATTGACTATTAAGTCAGTAGTCCCTCTAGGCTGTAAGCTTGGTCTATCAAACTAACAGTGTTGTGTTGTACTTTCCCAAGTACCTAGTACATACCCTGCCCATAAGTAAGTGCTCAATAAAAGCCTTTGATGTATTTGAGCTGTGGGCACTGAGTGATAATATTTGAGTGCCCACTGGGTACATTTCAATCAGTGGTATTTATTGAGTACTTACTATGTACCCAGCACTGTATTAAGCACTTGAGGGAGTTCAATACAGTTGATACACATGATCCCTGCCATCAAGCAGCATGATGTAGTGGATAGAGCATGGGCCTGAGAGGAAGGAGGTCATAGGTTCTAATCGCGGCTCTGCCACTTGTCTGCTGTGACCCAAGGCAAGTCACTTCACTACTCTGGACCTCAGTTTACTCATCTGTAAAATGAAGATGGAACAGGGACTATGACCAACCCGATTTGCTTGTAAATCTAACCCTAGCGCTTAGTACAGTGCCTTACACAGAGTAAGCGATTAACAAATACCATTATTATTCTCAAGGAACTTAAAGTACAAAACAGAAATGACATGCTGCTTATGCTCTGATGGAGGAAATGGCCTCACCAGATCTAGTGAAACAGACAACTCTGCCTAGTAATTACTGTGCTGATCTAGAAGATTTCAGGTCTCAGAATAGACAACAGCAGTTGTTCAGTGACCAGGTCATGTAGAACAAAAGGCACTTAATTTGGGAGAAAGTAAACTTAGCATTCCTCTGCAGAGTAATTCATTGTACCCTGCAGACATTCAATCTGCACTGTAAGGAATGGATCCTAGGTGCACAAACAAGGTCACTGTTGGGTCCCTCCAGTGGTTCTTGCAGCCTAGGATTCTATCTCTAATAATAATAATAATAATATTGGTGGTATTTGTTAAGTGCTTACTATGTTCAAAGCACTGTTCTAAGCTCTTGGGGCTACAAGGTGATCAGGTTGTCCCATGTGGGGCTCACAGTTTTAATTCCCATTTTACAGATGAGGGAACTGAGGCACAGAGAAGTTTAGTGACTTGCCCAGAGTCACAAGCTGGCAAGCGGCAGAGCCGGGATTAGAACCCATGGCCTCTGACTCCCACACCCAGGCTCTTTCCACTGAGCCACGCTGCTTAGGTTGTTGGCGGAACCAGGCAACGTGTACCTTCTTACAGACACTTATCTTCATGACTATGGATGTACCATCCCACAACCCCTCCCTTTCCCCTCTATGCCTCCTCACTCTCCATCTGGGTAGTCCATAATGGGACCCTTGTCCATGCATTTAACCCCTCCTGAACCCACTGATACACTTTGATCTATATGATTTTTCTCTTTTATTCCAATTCTGGATTATCAGGTTTTTTGGGGGGTACTTTTTTTTACACTTGTGTCAAACGCTCGGATGGATACAGTTCAATCAGATCGGAGACAGTTCCACACGGGACACACAGACTAAGTACGAAAGAGAACAGATATTAAATCTCCATTTTACAATTGAGGAAACTGAGGTAAGAGAAGTTAAGTGATTTGCTCAAGATCACACAGCAGACAAGTGGTAGAGCTGGAATTAGAACCCAGATCCTCTGCCTCCCAAGCCTGGGTCTTTTCCACTAGGCTATAATGTTTTCAAGAATAAAGGTTCATATCCAGAGAATTGCCTGAACCTATATTTAGTTGTCCTTCATTTCATCTCAGTGCAAGTGCTGGTGAATTTTGCCTTGTAACTGAAAATATGAAGCTGACTGAGAATCCAATCTTTACCATACCTGCTCTGCTGACATTTTGGCTATTAGCGGGGTCTGATCCTATTTTTTTTTCTTCAGTTTCATCCTTTTTGTTACAATCCCTTGAGCTTCTGCTGGTCTGTCCACTACAGTTGGCTCCCAAAGTTAACCTGTCCCATTGCATTGTCTAGAATTGTACTTCATGGTATCATTAAAATGTTTCCTCAGCCCTGCCTTTGTGAGGTAATCGAAAATGGGTGTTTGTAAACATTGCCATTTGATGATTATGAGATATAAGGCAAAATGATGTTAGTGGATATGTGTATGTTTCAAGGTCACAGGCCTCCATATTAGCAACTCCTTAGTAATTGTCTGTAGGATTTATGATGATTTAAGCCTGGGGTGTTGGAAGAATTTCGCTCAGGACCAGAAACATACACATACCAAGATTCCCCCTTGCCATCTCAACCAAGTAGTGGCAAAGCATGGGCCACCAGGCATTCATGGACAGTTAATTTCTTCAACTTCTGACACTTTACACATATCCTGTGTTACGATGAATTTGGCCCCTTCATGCTTTCCCTTCTAAATTGCTATTCTTCCTTTGAAGCAGAAATTTGAATAACTTTTTTGAAAAAGGTAAGATGGGGATATTTCTGTCTCTTAGCCATCTGTTGGAATTTTTCATTACACCACATTGAATAAGAATACAAATCCAAAGTTTTTTCTTTTTAATGCAGCCTTCAAATTTTCCAGCAGCCACCCAAAATTTTAAGAACTCTGAATTTCTCCTCTTTTCAACATGATTCAAGCATTCATTAAATGTCTTTATACCTAGAAACTCTTTCCTTTAAGAATGTCTACATTATCTTGGCTTTCTTCATAGCACCTTAAGAAAAATGGTATACCGTGCAGAATAACCAAAAAAAGTTTGTTTCAATCAGTCAAATGTATTGAGCACCGACTGTGTGCAGAATACTGTACTAAGTACTTGGGAGAGTACAATATGACAAACAGGCATCTCTCCTGTCCACACTGAGCTTACAGTCCACCATTATACAGGTAAGATTTTTATATTTAGGCATGATATTTTTTAAACAATTACACTGAGGATTTTTCTGTAATGTAGGAAATGCAGATGTTGGTAATGAAATCTCACAGAAAACAGGAGATTTGGTTAGCTTGAAGATGTGGAAGACAGAAAGTTAAGCGTTTTCTTGAAATCCAGTCTCGCAGAAGCATTTCAGCTTGTGCTAACAAGAACACCTTTATCACAGTGGCATTAACTCCAGAGGGGAGTTAAGGAATGACTTCAGCTTGTTAATTAGTGAATTTCTCCTGTCCAGAATCCTTCAGTACTTATTTATTTTTAATATGTGGGAACATGATATATTTTCCTCAGGGAAAAAGCTGTAACTTGAATAACAAAGATAGGTGAGATGAGTTGCAGGAAGACCTGTGTAAAGACTGGCTAAATTATCCCAAGCATAGCAAACTGGGAAACCTGAGAGAGTATCCTAATCATTTAGGAAAAGAGACACTCATTTACTCCTCCATGTTCTTTAGGATTTTTTTTTTTTTTTTGCCTGAAGTACCAAGGAAATTGTTTCAATTCTCCACCTTATTTTAGATAGTGGAGCTCCGGATCAGGTCTAGGAGATGCCAGGGAGCAAATTGGCTTTCAAGCCATTGACTGGAACACTGTAAAGAATTAACTGAAACTGCTGTAAGCAATTTCTAGAGGTTAAAGCTGATATAATCTAATTAAATGAGTAGACTTTAAATTGGAGCCCCTGAGAGAAGGGAGTCACTGGAGCTGTGATGACTGAGAGAGACAGAGGGAGTGCCTGCAGGATTTGGACAACATGGGGCAGATTTAATAGTGAACAAAGCAGAAGGGTGAGATAGATTTGAGAGAGGAAATATGCAGTGAACCAGAAGTAATTTACACCAATCACAAAAAAGGGTGATAAAATTAGCTATTTTAAATCAAATTCTCTAGTTTTAAGCAGGAAACAAAGTCCATCAGACAGACTCAATTTCTAAAGTTTTATAAAGTAAAAGAAGGGGTGGCTGGAAAAGATGAATTTTGAAGGGGACTCAGTCTTCTCAGTAAACACACCTTGGTCAGAGAAGTTGAAAACATATGTGACCCGTGAACACGTGGATAGTTCTGGAATTTCGTCCTTGTTTTAGATCAGTCTATCAGAGGTATTTATTGAGTGCTTACTATGTGCAGACACTATAGTAAATGCTTGGGGGACAATACAATGCAGCCGAGTCAGTAGTTTGTTGCCCACAGGAGCTTACAGCCTAGTTAACCACTATGAAAAAGGTAAAATTCATGGAAGATGAACTGTAAGTGTTTCAAGAATTAAGTCAAGCAGAGTGCAGGAACATTTTCTAAATGTATCTAGTGGACAGTGGAGGAAATTTAAATCTAGGTAAGATTCAAAATAAGAAATAACAGGAAAAGCTGATTTCCAGTAAACACATATATATTTGTATTTGCAAACCTAAATTTTAAATTTTTTAAAGTTTTTTTTTTAATGTTGAGAGGACATTTAGTGTGTTGTGTATTTTTTTTCCTATGCCATAAAATTAAACACTGCTTCATTCCAAAAGGAAATTTATTGCTTGTATAGGAGTAGCGCTGCCTAGTGGAAAGAGTCCAGTCCTGAAAGTCAGACACTGTGAGTTCTAATCCCGGCTCTGCCACGTGTCTGCTCTGTAACCTTGGGCAAATCGCTTATCTGTGCCTCAGTTACCTCATCTGTCAAATGGGATTAAAACTCTGAGCCCCATATGGGATAGGGACTGTGTCCATCCTGATTATCTTGTATCTATGCTGGTGTTTAGAACAGTGCTTGGCACATAGTAAGCACTTAACAAATACCACAATTATTATTTTGGGGACAATAGCGATCACTGTGTTTATTTTCCTTTATGAGGAGTTGAGTTAGTAACCTATGTGCACATAATTACTTCCAAACAAAGATTGTAGGAAATTAGGTTTAGAGATTTTGTTTGTATATTGAGTTTGAAGAAGACAATGGCAAGCATTGATATATTTATGGCAGTTGAATGAGGAATTGAAGGGATAATTTTCAAGACCTTAATTTTTGATTGAGTAGAGTAAGAAGATATAAGGTAGTTCCCTGTGAATAGTTTGTTGTCTGAAATTCAGACTTAATTAGCATGATAAACTACTGTACTTAGAAGATTAATGTGTTTTTCAGTGTCTTGAAACAATAAAATTATCCTTGGTTATGGAAGTGCCCCAGTGGAAAGATCACAGGATTGGGAGTCAAGAGACCTGAGTTCTAATTCCAGCTCTGCTACTTGCCTGCTGTGTGGCCTTGAGCCAGTCGTTTAACTTCTGTACCTCAATTCCCTCATTTGTAAAATGAGAATTAAAAACATGCTGTCCCTCTTGCTAAGACTGTGAGCCCCATGTGGACCAGGAAATAGGTCTGATTGGCTCATGTGGCAGTTATCCCAGTGTCTAGAAACACTCAAAAGGCTGCCCACCCACTTTGGCATCCAAGAAAAGCTCTTTACCATCTTCATGAAGGCTCTCCCCTTCCTACCTTAACTCGCTAATTTTCTACTACAGTCCGGTCCACATATTTTGCTCCTCTAACGCAGTCTATTCACTGTACCTCAACTGTGTCCTTGTTACCACCAACCCCTTGCCCACATACTCCCTCTGGCCTGAAATTCCTTTCCCCTTCATATCCAGCAGACCACCACTCTCCCCTCCCTAAAAATCTTATTAAAATTACATGTCTTCCAAGAACCTTCCTCAACTAAGCCCTTGTACCCTAGGCCCTATTCCCTCTCGCTTCTGTATGCCTCCACAGTTGGATGTGTTCCCCACCCTCAGCCCCATAGCACTCATGTACACATAGCCTTACACATTGCCATTTCCCCTGTTTAATTTATCTTAATGTCTGTCTCCCTGTCTAGGCTGTAGGCTTTACATGGGCAGGAGTGGTGCCTACCAATTCTCTTGTAATAATAATGACGATATTTAAGTGCTTACTATATGCCAGGCACTGTATGCTAAGCGCTGGGGTGGATACAAGCAAATTGAGTTGGACACAGTCCCTGTCTCACATGGGGCTCACGGTCTCAATCCCCATTTTACAGATGAAGTAACTGAGGCACAGAGAAGTGAAGTGACTTGCCCAAGGTCATAGAGCAGGCAAGTGGCAGAGTCGGAATTAGAACCGATGACCAAGAATACCCTCAAAATACTTAGTTAAATCAGTGATTGATATCAAGTACTTACTATGTGCAGAGCACTGAACTAAGTGCTTGGGAGAGTACAGCAGGGTTGGTAGATTTGTTCCCTGCCTACAGAGAGTTCACAGTCTAGAATACTGTGCTCTATATTTACAGTAAGTGCTCAGATCGCATCGACTGATTGGAGGTCTGCAGTCTGGTAGATTTGGGGAGAAAGGGCGTGCCAACCCAGCCAATCATTGTGAGCAGCGAGATGGCAGAGTTGAGAGACATTTTGGGACCGTTTTTATCTTCTGTGTGTGATTGGAGTGATGGATCTACATGTCAAAGTACTTAAAAAAAAACCACCCAAAACAAAACAAAAAAACCTCTTTTCTGACCTAACTGAAACCAAGATCTTTGTCTATGGCTAGTATATTATTCATGCTTGGGTAAAAATTCAAATTACTGTCAAATCTAAACTGTTAAGGGATATCCTTGCCTTAAATTCTAGATGAAAGGACAGTGAACTATCTTTTTACATTTTTGTGCAGTCTTAATTTTTCAGTTCTGAATGTGTGCTCAGATTTTTCAATCTCAGTGCTTTGTATACTGATAGGGTGTATGACTTTGGACAATTTTATATTGAACTGAGAATGGAAAATTTTCAGATAATTGAAATGCTTGAGTAGAACTCCTTGAATTAAAAAATGGGTAATGTGAGTAATCCTGATCCAAATATCAGAACATTTAGCTTGAAAGTTTAACTCTGATAGTATTTTCCCAAAGCAGAGTTCTTCGAAAGACCTCTGTAACTGGTTAAAATTGTTGCTCTCAAGCCAAATAGATCTATCTCAGCCATTTTGCCCTTTCCGAGCAATGGAATTGGAATTGATGGATGAAAGGCTGGCTGTGGGCCGAGCAACGTATTAGACACTTGGAGGCAGGAGCGGGGGGGCCCTCAGAAGAAGTTAAAACCATAATTCCTACCTTTGAGAATCTTATAAAGTAATAGGGAAGGCAAGGAGATATGACTATTTTAGCCATCAATTTGAGAGAGAAGACAGAAGAGCGATAAATTAGTATCTCAGAAATAAACTGATGAGTACTTGAGTCCCTAAGGTGTCCGAGGGGGTCATGTTTGGGGGAGATTAACTGAGAGTTGGGAGGATGGATTATTTTTAAGCACCGTAATTGTTCATTCTTAGTTAACTGATTTCTTCAAGAAAAAGTGTTATTGTTTTATCCAGGGGATTAATGACCTAAGGTGTTTTCCAAAATGATGAACAGACTTTAACATGAATTAATGACATTGGAACACAATGTATATATGTGCTTTATGGCTTTTCGTTGAGTGTTTCTCTGTTCTTTAAGGCTTTCCCTCCACTTATGCTTATCGATTCAAATTCATACGAGTTATGAAGCACTCCTTCCTATGGCAGTGCTAAAGGAATCACTCATGACTCTCTAAGATGCCTTTGATTATTTTTAATAGCTTTAGCCCAATGTTTTTGTTCTAAACTACATATTTTCATCAGGTTGAGGCATGTCAAATATATACTTATGCTATATTGTATTGTAAAAGCATTTTGTAGAGTGAATCCCTTTTAATTCTGAGGAATGAGCTTTTGACAGCAGAAGAAGCTCAGCTTAATTTGTCCTGATGGTGATCACTGCCTGTGTCAATCAGTACAGAGTTGGTGGGCATGTTTCTTGCCCATGAGGAGCTTACAGTCTAAATCGGAGGACAGTCATTAAAACAATTATAGATATGAACATAAGTCTGAGGGGTTCATAATGGGTTGAATAAAGGGTACAAATCCAAGTTTAAGGGTGTCAGAAGGGAGGAGTAGGGGAAATGAGAGCTTAGTCAGGGAAGGCCTCTTGGAAGAAATGTCATTTTACTAAGACTTTGAAGGGGGCGAGAGTGATCGCGTATTAGATATGAAGAGGGAGGGGGTTCCAGGCCAGAGGCAAGAAAGACGCGGGCAAGGGATCGGAGGCGAGACAGACGTTTTGGGGTACAGTGAGTATGCTGGTGTTAGAAGAGTCAAGTGAAGGTGCTGGGTCAGAGTAGGAAAACAGCTAGGTGAGAGAGAAGGCAAGGTGATCAAGTGCTTTAAAGCCAATGCTAAGGAGTTTGACCTGGAAGTTGAAATTCTTTCTCTCTAAGTGCAAGTCTGTATCTTAATGCATATTTTACTGAAGCATTCTAAAAAGAAAAAAAAGAAGAAAAAGAATTTGTGAATCTATCTAAATGTAGTCTGTCTATTTCTATGTCCTGGACAGAACTTGGTGTGATTTTTGATTATAAACACACAGGAGGCCTTTCACCCCAGCTGGGCTACGGCTGCAATGTTCAGTAATGTCACCTCTCCCCAGGTTTTGAGCATGGTTCTCTGGCCTGCTGGGCAGCTCCTGGCTGTAGTTCATGACTGGACTGGCATGGAGAGCTCCAGCTGAGCCCGCTGCTTGATTCTATCTCTGGACAGTTGTGTGAATGAACTGACTGGTGGGCAACTTCCAAGTCGACTACCCTGACTATAAATGGTAGTCCAGAGCAGTGACCCGATCTGGAGAGGAGACACAGTGGCCGTGCAGAGGCTTTGCCTTTTGCATTTATTAATCAGAATTAGAAATGTTTTGCTTAGTTTACACCCCAGCTGGATGGGCAATATTCAATTTTCTCTGATGGGAAATTTTGAGGACTAGCACATTAGCGCGCGGAAAGTGTTTGAGTTCCGCAATTAAAGTGGATTTATTAGCAGAAATTGATTTATTAAAAATAGACTGGCCCTAAAGAAGACTCGCTTTTGTATTAGTTTTTTTGCTAATAGCAGTAATGTGGTGACTTTAAATCCTCCAACAAATACCCTGATAGACATTATTTTCAACTTTGTGAGATTGGCATTTTGATTTGCGTGTGACTTTTTCCTCCATTTTCTTACTAAAACACATGCTGACAGCATCTTTAATCTTCGCACCCATATTCTAAATTTTTTAAAAATAGACCATAATATTGCAGCCCACAAGACTATTGTTGCTAAGTGGATACCTCCTGTGAATTCCTTCATGAATTTGAGAGTCTGTTTTAAAGGCATTTTCAGTACGAGAGGCGGTATTATTTTGAGGCGTGTTGAGATTTTATTTTTATTTCATTTTATTGCTATCAAATGCTTCCCTCAGATTCATAAGTATAGATATTTGTATTGAATTCATTTTATTTGCTTCTCGTTTGGATTTTTCCATTATAAAAATGCAAATTTTCTCCACCTCAATCTAATACATTTTCACCTTTGAACTTCTTAGTTGTAATAGACGATGCTTAGAGAAGTTTTATCACATCTATCATAAAACCTGCCCCAAACAACATGGGAATGTTTGGGTAAAATCAATATCTAATTCCTGAAGAAGAATGAAATTAAATGTGTATGTAAAGTGAGTTTCAATGGAGAAGATTTTAAATGGTAACCAGTATCAGGTGGATATTAAAGTTGTCAGGAAATATTTGTATTTTAACAGTATAATTTCAGTCTACTTAAGTTTTTAAGATGCTTCCCTCACTTGAAATCTCTTAATAATGATTTTATTCATATAGCATCTTTCTCATGAAGTGCTCCAAGCACTTTAGAAGTGGCGTGTCTTCTTAGGAGTGGGAGGATTTATTTGATGAAGGGTGACTCAAGTCCTTGCTGTCATCTGCATTCCCATTCCTCTGCTGAGCTTGCTCACAGTCAGCATCTCAACCCAGGTATAAAACCACCTGGGCACGATCCTGTTATAGATGTATTGCTCTCCTGGGCCAGGGACCTTCCATCCAAGCCTGGTCTTCCCACAATGGCTGTGTCCGTTAGTCTTCTAATGGTTCATGGGTCTTGTCTCTTCTGGTGACCAGTTACAAACATGTGAGATATGTATACCTTGTAACTGTGCCCTCCGTTCCCAAATTTGAATTTAGCCTTTAAAGGAGCAAAGATATTGATCAGCCGAGTCTCCTTAGACTGCTTCTGATCAAGGGAAAATAGAACATGTATATAATGAAAGGCTTTCTGGTTTTAATCATTTTAATGAATCTATTCAGTCTAGGATTCCCAAAGCAAGAAACAATGGTCTAATTTTAGAAAGTGCTTTGCAGTCTGCAGATTAATAAAGTTGGACTAAAGGTTCATTTCTTGGGAATTAGACCTTCACTGGCATCATTAGGATTATCTGATTAAATGCCTCCATAAAATAAATAATGGAATATTGCAAGAGTGGATCCGCTCAACTCCTTAACTGATCTGTAAATGTCAACCGCACAGTATTTCCATTTGACAAAAGGGTACTCCCCAGCAGCAGCCTTATAATTATCTTGTAAACTCTAAGAAGAAAAATAGGTTTATCAAGTGCCATAAATCACTGCGCAACTCCCATAATTAAATGCTCCTCAGAACATCCCCCTTACAATGTGAAATACAAAGCCAAGTTTAGATACAGTACATCCCCTTGAGGGAAAAGGAAAATGCTTTCTACTGTTTTGCAGGTGAAATCATCTTAGACTGTACTGATAGGTTTTGGCTGTCCAGCAGAAAATGGAGGCAGAAGACCTACCTCTGTCTTGGTCAGCGAATTTGTGAAAGTGTGTGTCCAGTGCTTGCAACATTTTACCAGATGCAACATGAGCTGTTGTACAGGAGAGCTGAAGGTGTTTTGGGGAGTGAAGACACAGTGTTGCATTGGTGGGTTGGTGGGGTTTGATCATGTGATTCTTCAGACCTTGGCCTTTTAAATGCCATAGCAGAAGATAGCACATATTTGATTTTGTTTGAGTCATTACTGAGGTTCTTGTAATGATCCTGGAAGATGATTCATTCTAAATGCTTGAGCACACATTAAACAGCAGTTTGTTTCTATTCGGTTTACATCTGGGGATGAAAAATATGCTATTATGCTAAACAGAGGGGATTATCATGGTGATAAAGATTTGCAGAGTCTCTCTGGTTGATAGTTATTTTAAATTTTAAAATCTTCCAGCCTTAAATTTTTTTTTTCCTGTTCCATACCTCCTGGAGTCATTTTTATTCTGATCCATCTCAATCCCTTCTTCCTGCCCATTTTCTTGTCATTCCATTCATGGAATAATTCTTAGGATACTTAAATGCTCTGAAATGAATTGTCAAAAACAAAATTTCACAGGGTAAATCTTTGTTGAGTCACTTGCTTACCGCTCAGACATTGACATTTCAGTTATTAGCAAAATGAGCCAACCCCTGTCTCTTGTTTGAGTGCGAAGATTTTTGTTGAATGATTTTTTTTGACGTACATAACTGGAATTTGTCCATAACTGACTAGACTTTATTTTGCAGAGTTGTTGTTCCCCACCTCCTAGAAGGAGAAGTTAGAGATCTTCTAGGAACTGTTTGAATGTAGAAAGTCTTCAGAATGATGGTGTGAGTAAAGATGCCGTGGAAAGTTCTTCAGAGAACAACTTATAATTTATATATTATAATTATATATATAATATATATTATAATTTATATATTATAATTATAACATTTATAATTTATAGGGTGAGAATAATACTATTCCATTTGATTATGTGGATTTGGAAACAGGGGAGCTTTTTTTTAAAAATAGCATTTTAAGCACTTACTATGTGCCAGGCATTGTGCAGGTTTAAGGCTCTCAAAGTGAAGTAATAGGTCTGCTTCCTCTCTTAGGCTTAACAATACTCTTCAGTGGAACAAAATTATGCTAACTGAAATTGAGAACTTTTACTGTGAAGATCTTTATAATATCCTGTGATCTGAGGCTGCTCAGTACTGCTGCTACTGCATGAAAATTACTTGAGTAGAGACTTGTCAGTGGTTGAAATTTAATGCAAATGTACTGTTCATGGATTCTGTATTTTATAGTTTATTCCAAGAATGCCTCATTTGAGACCCAGCAACATGAAAAAACAATGAAATGGCTCTAGGTTAAGTTCTAATGCTTCCATATTTTGTTTAGACCTTCATTCATCGTCTTGGACTCTCAACTAGCAACCTTACATATTTCTTCTAGGTACAAACTTATAGTTCTTTTGTAGCCTGATGTATCCCAGTTTCATTTTTATAAAGTAGAACAAGCATTGCACCTTAATATATTCTTCCAGCTCTTATATTTGAGATACAGTGGTACAAATGAAAATGTACACTTCATTTACTTCGTAGTGGATTTTCTGGTTGTATGGGGTTGGGTCATCCACAAGAGGTAAGTGCACTTCACTGTGGTATAAGCTCAGTCAAACAGGTTTGCCTCAATTCTAGCCAGATGGTTCTAACCAAACCCAGGGGTGTGGATCCAAATTGAGATGAGATTATAGATCTGCTGTGACCCAGAAGAGCTCCAGGAGGTGTGGTCAAACCCTTCTAGACCAAGTGGCGGAGCCTGTGGGATCTCAGGTTGGTGCTCTGAAGCAGATGCAAGAGTCCAGTTTGGTTCATCTGCCCAGATCACTCCAGAAGCAATTTGCCTCCTGTTGCCTTGGACAGTTCCCCGTGCCTTAGGATATGCCAACAAGCTCCCCATTCCCTCTAACAGGATAATCTCACCTAGCCCAAGTGGTGTCAGGCTGTAAAGGTAATTTACTTTTTGTCATTCTGCCTCCTTCCAAGAAACTCATCTATGGCTATTTGTTCACTCCCAGGGTTCCATAGGGGGAGATAAGTCTTTTCACTTTAATTTTCAACTAGGAACCCTTTAGGCTAAAAGGGTTGGTCTTGATTTCCTGAGCAGCTCCCCGCTCTTGATATTTTATGAGTTTATCCAGCAGGGTGTAAACTCCATCAACCATTTAATCTCCACACATTGGGAAAGTCACTTGAAGTGGTCCTGGGGCTGTAGAATGGTGAAAGGATTTTTGAGACATAGTGGTGGAGATATGGATTGTAATTGTATGTAATCTGTTAGGCTTTGAGGTTGTGAAGACATTGAATAGTGAAAGTCAGATCTCCCTGTAAAGACTTTTTTTGAAAAAATGAACTACATAGAATGCTTTAAATTATGTTTTTATTGATCCCAAAGTAGCATAACCTTCCCATCATCACGGCTCACATCTTGGGAAAACTGTGTGGTGAAGCACAGTCATGTAAAGACCTTCCTTCTTCTCTGTTTCTGCCTGGTCCTTTCTAATGGAAGAGGGATGTGTAGAGGACAAAGGAAGTGTGAGAATGGATCAGTTAGGATCAATCAATTGCATTTATTGAGCACTTACGATGTACAGAGCACTGTTCTAAGCACTTCAGAGAATACAACACAGCAGAATTAATGGACCGGTACCCTGCCTATAATGAGCTTACAGTCTAGAGGGGGAGATGGACATTACTATAAATACATTTATAATATATAATTTAAAGATATCTAAAAATCTGGAACTCTCCCTTCCCCTTCACATTCGGCAGACCCCATCCTTCAATAATAATAATAATGTTGGTATTTGTTAAGCGCTTACTATGTGCCAAGCAGTGTTCTAAGCGCTGGGGTAGATACAGGGTAATCAGGTTGTCCCATGTGAGGCTCACAGTTAATCCCCATTTTACAGATGAGGTAACTGAGGCACAGGGAAGTTAAGTGACTTGCCCACAGTCACACAGCTGACAAGGGGCAGAACCGGGATTTGAACCCATGACCTCTGACTCCCAAGCCCATGCTCTTTCCACTGAGCCACGCTGCTTCAAGGTCCTTCTAATAGCCCATCTCCCCCAGGAGGCCTTTTCTGCTTCATCCCTCCTTTCCACAATTTATTGATGCATTTAGGTCCCCATGTTTACCACTCTATTGCTTCCTCCTACCTGAAGCTCATTTTATGTTTGTCTTCCCTGCGAGATTGTAAAATCCTTGAAGGTGGAGATTCCCTTGCATTCAGTACAATGCACTGCTCAGAGTAAATGCTCACTAAATACTATTGATTGTCTGTAAATAAGGTCATGAGTGCTAATTAGCACAGGGCAGAGCTGAGAGCCTCAAGATAGAGGCATTGTGAGATAAGCTTATCAAAGAATCCTCCACTTGTGAGGCTTTTTTCATTTACTGCAGCTTGGATGTAGGGAGTAAATTCCTTTCTTTCTCACAACCAACCTTTCCAGAACAAATCTGCTTTAACCCAGGACTAGAATCATGAGTGACTTTCACCTTTCCTGGTACTATACCTTGAAATAATAACAAATGTATTTGTTAAACACTTACTACGCGCCAAGCACTGTTCTAAGCAGTGGCATAGGTACAAGATAATCAGGCCAGACACAGCCCCTGTCCTGTTTGGGGCTCATAGTCTAACAAGACGATGTCTTATATCAGTAGTAAATAGATCAAGGTGGCCTGTGGGGTTAGAGTGTAATGTTCTTTCAGGATGCTGAAACTGATGAAGTCAGCAACTGCTGTAACTGTTAACTGAAAAAGGGAAACCTGAAAGTTGGCAGAACTTTTCATCAGGTACTGCAGTCTGCTTTCTCTCTGCATCTGTCTGATGTTGACCTAGATAAACAGAATATTTAGGGGTCTGCTCCATTCCTTGGGAGACTTCTCCACGACTTTGGGATGACAGTGGTTATGAAAAATATCCTTACCCTTAAAACTATCTCCCAAACAGCAGCACCGACACATATATCAGCCTGAAAATGTTCTGCTAAATAGGACTGCAAGTTTCTGCCTCAGTCAGCTGAGCAGAGTGACTGTCAGTATTATCTCTTCTACAGCTGGCACATCTTTATTGTCTAAAGAGACGCAAGATATTTAGTTCATTAAACTGAAACTGATGCAAATAACAAAGGAGTATCCTCATCCCTTACTGTGAAGCATCTATAGTTTAGCTTTATTGTTTGAAGCTGTGACAGCATGAACTATTAAGCATAATTCAGGTGGGCTGAAAGGAGTTAAGAAACTTCAAACTAGTATGATACCAATGACAGCAAAATGACACAAAGAGGAGGAAATGAAATAAAAAGGGTCAATATTGGTGATTTCTTTTTTGATCATATTATCTTTTGCATTGTTACCATTCTGTGTTCCTTGGGTTTTTATAACCTCAAATAGCCAATTAATATTGTAAGAGAGGATTTTAGAGATTCTCTCTGTTAAAGAATCAATTTTACCTTGTTCCAGTATGTGGAACATAAATTTATTGTGGACTAGAAATGTATATGTTCTCAGTTCTGGACTTTGGGGAAGCATATCAGTTTTACTAGTAAAATAAAGAATGCTTTATGTTGTTTTCAGTCATTCAGTAATATTTATTGAGTGCTTACTATGTGCATAGCACTGTACTAAGTGCTTGGAATGTACAATTTGGCAATGGATAGAGACAGTCCCTGCCCAGTGACAGGCTCACAGTCTAAACAATTAGTAGGACTGTCCCCTTTGAGATGTTAATCTAACTAGAAGTAAGGCAAAGTTATTTAAATGGATTCCATTTTAGAGATAGTTAATTGAAGGTGGAAAACCAATCCTGAAAATAGAAACAGTATCCCCAAATCAAAGTGGTTATTTGGACTGTATGTGGTGGATAGACCTCAGGCCTGGGAGCCAGAAGGTCAAGGGTCCTAATTCCGCCTCCTTCACTTGTGTGCTCTGGGACCTTGGGCAAGTCACTTCCCTATGCTTCAGTTACCTCATCTGTAAAATAGGGATCGAGACTGTGAGACCCACATTCATTCAATAGTATTTATTGAGCGCTTACTATGTGCAGAGCACTGTACTAAGCGCTTGGGATGAACAAGTCGGCAACAGATAGAGACAGTCCCTGCCGTTTGACGGGCTTACAGTCTAATCGATAGGATAGGGACTGTGTCCAACCTGATTTGTTTGAATATAGGCCAGCGCTTAGTACAGAGCTTGGCACATGGTAAGCACTCAATAAATACCACAATTATTGCAGCAGTATTCTAAATGTGGGCATACCTCAGGTTCCGACACCGACATGATACCTACAAGCCAGCGTTTACAGCCATTAAGTTATAATACCTGACCCCAGGTAATAATAATAAATAATGTTGGTATTTGTTAAGCACTTACTATGTGCAGAGCACTGTTCTAAGCGCTATGGTAGATACAGGGTAATCAGGTTTTCCCACATGGGGCTCACAGTCTTAATCCCCATTTTACATATGAGAGAACTGAGGCACAGAGAAGTTAAGTGACTTGCCCACAGTCACACAGCTGACAAGGGGCAGATCTGGGATTCAAACCCATGACCTCTGACTCCCAAGCCCGGGTTCTTTCCCCTGAGTCATGTTGCTTCCCTACATAGCCATATAACTCTAGGATTCAGCCATAAGCATTTGACACCTCAACAACCCACTGTATCATTGTAAGGTACCTAACCAGGTGGTTATGTTCTCTCCATCACTAATTCAGGTTTTTGGATTCAGAAGTTTTGCATCAATTTTAAAGGAAGATGCACATATAAAAATGACTGAGCTCTCTCCATCAGGGCAGTCTCTTAAGGAGGGAAGAGGCATTTAGGAGTTGCATTGGACAGATTCTTCAGTAAAGGTGAAAAATCACTATTATAGTTAGGAGAACAAATTTTACTCTTTGTAGCCTCCCAAAAAGTTTCAAAATCAATCACACGTTAATACAATAACTCATCCTACTGGATCACTGCATCAGCTTCCTTGCTGAACTCCCAGCCTCCTATCTCTCCCTTCTCCAGACCAGACTTCACTCTGCTGCCCGAATCATTTTTCTACAAAAGCGTTCTTGATGTCACCTTGCTCCTCAACAAACTCCAGTGGTTGCCCATTCGCCTCCGCATCAAATTAAAACTCTTCAACATTTTCTTTGAAGCACTCCACCACTTTGTTCCCTGTCCCCACTTTACTACTCTCCTTCTACAACCTAGCCTGCTCTCTTTGCTCCTCTAACACTAACCTTCTCACTGTGCCTCGATCTCTCCTATCTTGCCGCCCACGTCCTGCCTGTGGAGCGGAACACCCTCCCTCCTTAAATCTGACAGACAGTTACTCTCCCCCGCTTCAAAGCCTTATTGAAGATACATCTCCTCCAAAAGGCCTTCCCAGACTAAGCCTCCCCTCTTCTTCTTCTCCCACTCCCTTCTCATTGCCCTGACTTGCTCCCTTTGCTCTTCCCCACTCCCAGCCCCTCAACACTTATGTGCATATCTGTGATTTATTTGTATTGATGTGTGTCTCCCCTCTTCTAGACTGTAAGGTCATTGTAGGCAGAGAATGTGTTCATTGTATTGTACTCTTCCAAGTGCTTAGTACAGTGCTCTGCATATGGTAGGTATTTAATATAATTGAAAGAATGAATCATATTTTGTGAGGGCTTATTGTGTGCAGAGCACTGTACGAAGCATTTGGGAGACTGCAATATAACAGAGTTGGTAGAATCTAGAGGGAGATGATAGATATTAATGCAAATAATAAATAAATGATCATATTACAACTCCTCATTTAGTTAATAATTTAGTTAATAGTTAACCAGGGTGGTATGATTTGGCTTACTTTAACAACGATATTCAGTGAAACAATATATATCACACAGAACTTTTCTTTTTAAATCCCAATATATATGACATTCATTCATTCAATCATGTTTATAAAGCACTTACTTTGTGCAGAGCACTGTCCTAAGTGTGTAAATCTATGTATGGGAAAGCATACTCTGTGAAAAAACTGTTTACTGTAAACACATGTTCTGGAGGAACATCTCATGGCTCTATTATTGGATTTGCCTATATTCACAAATTCCCAACATTAATACCCGACAGATCTTATCTTGTCTTATGCCGTAGAGTCATCTCCTACCCGTAGTGATACCACAGACACATCTTTCCCAGAACACCCCACCTCCATCAGCAATCGCTCTATCCAACAGATAGGGTAGTTGAATCTTAAAGTGCTGGAGGGTGATTTTAGATTGTATTTTATGTACTTATATCAGTACTATAGCTATTTCCTCCTTCTCCCTCCTCTTAAATTGGCCTTCCACAGGGACTCCAAGCTTGAGGCTTCCTAGGGTGTGAGCTTACTCTGTTGTCCTCTCCTACCTTACAGGAGACAAATTCTACTTGGGAGGATTTCTGGAAAGCTACTGTCCGAACATGGAGCAGTCAGGACTATGGGTCCCGTAGAGTGACATTCATCTATTTCCATAGTGAAGAATAATAATAATAATGTTGCCATTTGTTAAGTGCTTACTATGTGCCGAGCACTGTTCTAAGCGCTGGGGTAGACACGGGAATCAGGTTGTCCCACGTGGGGCTCACAGTTTTCATCCCCATTTTACAGATGAGGTAACTGAGGCACCGAGAAGTTAAGTGACTTGCCCAAAGTCACACAGCTGACAAATGGCCGAGCCAGGATTTGAACCCATGACCTCTGACTCCAAAGCCCATGCTCTTTCCACTGAGCCACGCTAGAAGATAGAGCATGTGCCTGGGAACCTGAGGACTTGGGTTCTAATCCAGCCTCTACCACTTGCCTGCTTTTTGACCCTGGGGGAGTCAACTTCAATCATTCATTCAGTAGTATATTTTAAGTGCTTACTATGTGCAAAGCACTGTACTAAGCACTTGGAATGTACAAATCGGTAACAGAGACAGTCCCTGGCCTTTGGCAGGCTTACAGTCTAATTGGGGGAGACAGACAAGAACAATAGAAATAAATAGAAGATTCTATTAACTTCTGTGCCTCAGTTTCCTCAATTGTAAAATGTTAACCCTCCTAGATAGTGAATCCCACATGGGATAGGGACACCTATCTATCTTCCCAGGTCTTAGTACTGTGTTTGGCATATAGCATTTAAATATTGTTATTATTGGTATTGTTATTTTCATTATTATGAGGGGGCTGGCTCTGGAGATGATGGGACTTTGCAACTGGTGTAAAATTTGGGGTGGGGGTGGGGGTACAAACCAGGGGCTATGGAGAAAAATATGAGGTGATCCTTGTACCTGAGAGTTCTGAATTGGGCAAATTGAGCATTCATGAGACCTGTAGCACCGATGTGATAATTTAATTGGCATTTACCACTTTGACATTTGACTGGATGTTCTCCCATCAAATGTTTTATTTTCATGATCACTGATTCACAGTTTTTGAGGTAAGTGTTTTACAAGTTAAGCAGATCCAGTTTAAAGGCTTAGGCAGTGTTTATTGAAGTTTACCCCTCCTAAGAGCACACGCTGCACTTCTGTCCCATTCTTTCTGTCACTTTTGGAGGCAGTTTTTCCACTCTTGTGGTGCCTTTGGCCCTGTCCATGTGTTAGTTATATAGGCAACCTGGAAGTCTAACAGGAATGACAAAGAATAGGAGATTCTAAATCACAATTCAGCTGTTTGTCTCACCCAGGGCATTAAAGACTTGTGTGTGGAAAATAAGGAGAGGATCAGAATCCTTCAGCCTCCCAAATCAGACTTCTCAAGCCTTGCTCTTCTGATTATTTCTTAGTGTCTCCATTTTAAGAAGATACCCCAGCAATTGATTTTTTTTCAGCCTCTCCACAGAAGTCATTTTTAGCAACTAAGAGCTATTTGTCCTTTGGGATAAACTGTAAAAAAAGAGAAAGGCTGTAGCACTTTCTTGGAAGAGGTGTCTAGACTCCAGAATGGGGAATCCGCTGGCGTTTGTGTGCTAAGATTTGAGAAATGATATGAGATTTCAACACTGTTCAAATGTTTTGAGCACAATCCCTGTCAGGAAAATCAACTATTTTCTCACCTTCCATCTTCTCAGGGCTTCGAAGAGGGCAGTCTTTTGTCAGCCATGATTAATTCTTGGTTGCTTAATCAAAATGAGTCAGTTGTATTGCTGAAATTCATCATTTAATCTATCACTTGCTTTTGCTTTCCTCTTTGCTCTTAAGGACATTCTCTTTCGAGTTTCTTTTTTTATGATGGACTTGAGTCCTTACCCGTGTCCAAGATTCACTGAGTACTGGTTTAGTTCCCCAGTCAACTGTATCATTCATTAGATACTCTGTACTACTGCTGGCCACCAACCCTCTCTCCTACTTTTCCATCCTTCCCTCCAATATCCTCAGACCTCCTTCTTGCCAAATCCAATGGCTCCTACTCCATTCTATCCTCCTTGACCTCTCTGCTACCTTTGACACTGTCGACCATCCCCTCCTCCTCCACACCTTATCTCACCTTGGCTTCACAGACTCCGTCCTCTCCCGGTTCTCCTTTTATCTCTCTGGCCGGTCTCCTTCGCAGGCGCCTCCTCCCCCTCCCATCCTTTAACTGTTGGAGTTCCTCAAGGGTCAGTTCTTGGCCCTCTTCTGTTCTCCATTTACACTCACTCCCTCGGTGAACTCATTCGCTCTCATGGCTTCGACTACCATCTCTACGCAGTTGACACGCAGATCTACATCTCCGCCCGTCCTCTCCCCCTCCCTTCAGGCTCGCATCTCCTCCTGCCTCCGGGACGTCTCCACCTGGATGTCGGCCCGCCACCTAAAACTCAACATGAGCAAGACTGAGCTCCTCATCTTCCCTCCCGAGCCTGGTCCTCTCCCAGACTTCCCTATCACCATGGATGGCACGACCATCCTTCCCGTCTCTCGGGCCCGCGATCTCGGTGTCATCTTTGACTCGTCTCTCTCATTCACCCCACACATCCTATCCGTTACCGAGACCTGCCGGTTTCCCCTTTACAATATCGCCAAGATCCGCCCTTTCCTCTCCACCCAAACGGCTACCTTACTGCTACGGGCTCTCGTTATATCCCGGCTAGACTACTGTGTCAGCCTTCTCTCTGATCTCCCTTCCTCCTCTCTCGCCCCGCTCCAGTCTATTCTTCACTCCACTGCCCGGCTCATCTTCCTGCAGAAACGATCTGGGCATGTCACTCCCCTTTTTAAACACCTCCAGTGGTTGCCTATCAACCTCTGCTCCAAACAAAAACTCCTCACTCTAGGCTTCAAGGCTCTCCATCACCTTGCCCCTTCCTACCTCTCCTCCCTTCTCTCTTTCTACCACCCACCCCGCATGCTCCGCTCCTCTGCCGCCCACCTCCTCACCGTCCCTCGGTCTCGCCTATCCCGCCGTCGACCCCTGGGCCACGTCCTCCCGCAGTCCTGGAATGCCCTCCCTCCTCACCTCCGCCAGGCTAATTCTCTTCCCCTCTTGAAAACCCTACTTAAAACTCACCTCCTCCAAGAGGCCTTCCCAGACAGAGCTCCCCTTCTCCCTCTACTCCCTCTACCGCCCCCCTTCACCTCTTTGCAGTTTAACCCTCTTTTTTTCCCCCCATCTCCCTCTGCTCCTCCCCCTCTCCCTTCCCATTCCCTCAGCACTGTACTCATCTGCTCAACTGTGTACGTCACCCTGATTCTATTTAGTTGCCATTGTTTTTACGAGATGTTCTTCCCCTTGACTCTATTTATTGCCATTGTTCTTATCTGTCTGTCTCCCCTGATTAGACTGTAAGCCCGTCAAACGACAGGGACTGTCTCTTATCTGTTGCCGACTTGTTCATTCCAAGCGCTTAGTACAGTGCTCTGCACATAGTAAGCGCTCAATAAATACTATTGAATGAATGAATGAATGGTTTTGGCTTATCTGTTTTGGTTTGCTGTCTGCTCTCAATAATGTTCTGCTTCTAGCTGCTGAAACTGAGGTATTCTGATAGCATAGGCTGCCCCCATTCTTCCTAAGAATCACCTTGCAATGTAGGCATACCCTGATCCCCCTGACTGCAAGCCCATTGTGGACAGAGATCATCTCTCTTTATTACTGAATTGTACTTTCCAAGAGGTTAGTACAGTAAACTCCCAATAAATACGATTGAATGAATGAATAATGCTTTTTTTTTTAAATGATAGAATGCATTATAGCATTATTTGTTGCGTGAAGAGGCATCTCCCCATACCTTTTTAAGTAAAAACATAAAAATGAATTATTGCCTCCTCATTTCATAGTACCTGGTGACATGCCATGCTAATTACATTAGTGATGCCATTCTGCACTGCCCGAAAGAGACTCAAGAGAAACTGAGTGGCTGGTGTGTGAGATCTTCCAGTGAGTCAGGCTCAAAGCTGGTTCTGATCTCTATTCTAATGTCTGGTCCAATGAAGCAACCACATTAGCCCACACAGAGCAAAGATTAATGCATATTGGGAAAGCCCATCCAGAGCATATAGTGAGGCTTGCTTTTAATTACGCCAACATTTGACTCCTGTTGAGTACTCTCTGCGGGTCCTTGCTTACAGAGAGGGGCTTCTGGAGAGTAAGCGGTCACCTGGATAGGTTTGGGAATGGGTTAGAGGAGACGGGCAGGAGGAGGAATGTTGGAAGGTGAGAGAATATAGTGGGATCTCTGGATTTACTAGAGAAAAATTATCTGGTTGTTTAGCATTGCATTCCCCCTGGGGTGGTTTATATCTCGTGTTGATGGTTAACATGGATGGGATTCTGAACATTGATGTTTACAGCATCCTTTTTCTAAATATTTCTGGTACAAAAATTCCTCCCATCATCTTAGCTCCCCAATGAGCAGTATTTGAAAAATTTCTGCCACCTACGGATTGTAATCAGGAGGAAATGTAAACAACGATTTAGTGGAAAAATCTTGTTTTGTAACAGGGGAATCACTGGGACACAAAGCGTGAATTGAATCGGCAATCCCACTTTCATTATTCATTCCTCAACCTCAGGTGACTCTTTCATCTCTGCCAGACCCTTCAATATGAAGATACTTGTTTGAGGTACATTTTAATTTTATTTTTAAAATTAATTTTTAAGACTAATTATAACTACAGGTGCTCTTGAAGGTTTGAGAGGAATAACTAACGAAGCCAGCATAGTAAGTGGAATATTTGTCACTAAGGATCTTTACATCATTGTATACACTTAATCCTCCTGTTGGGGATCGACTAATGAAAATCCTAGAAGAAACAATGGGGGAACATGATGTATCTTTGTATGATAATTTTGTTTTCACAGTTATTAATGGTTTGATCTCTTATTTTTGCCAGTAATTCTTTGGTGCATTCAGAAAGAATTTTTCTTCTTGGCTTTTGCTAACAGAGGCTGGCATTTTCTTTCCTTTTGAACTTACCAATCGGATGGGTTGATTTATTTCAACATACCTAAAAATCTTAATTAAATAAATCAAGTATTTCACCTAGGAGGTTTATCTAAAATGATATTGACAGATTGGAATGCGCATCACCTAATAGTCTGTCCTTTAAATCGATTCCAGCTGTAGACTGGAAAAGGGAGACACAGGGAGAGAAAAGGAGAGAAATCATCCACTTTACTCCCAGGGGTATTTGGAACATTACTTAACCATACTGTGCTTTGTAATTAAGTTTTTTTATTTATAGTAACTTTAGTGCTTTTGTAGTACGGAGCAGTCATTTGCGGCTAACTGCCTCTTTTCCCAATTCCTCCCAAGAAATGAACTTTCTGGTCATTATTGTATACTAATGTAGTGCTGGAGATGAAGAGAACTGTTAATTTATCCAGACTATTTTATTCCATAGTTTCTGTGTTACAGTTTAGAAATAAGGTAACCAGACTTCATTTAGAGAGCTGGAACACTTTACCTGTAACTTCTCAGGGCTGCTGAAAGTAGACAATAAAGGGTTCTGTATCAGCCCTTCCAAATTGAACATAATTGTATTTCTATACGGCGATGGCTTCAGACAAGTTAGGACAAACCTCCTATCTTCTCTCATTTCCCAGGTGGCCAGGAAGATGTCCAAGCCTCTTTCTGTCATTGTTAGAATTCTGGAGTGGATGGACAATGGGTCTGATCCAATGAAAAATTTTCATGTTGCATATACCAAGATTTATTAGATTATTTTCACGTCACAAGTGAACAGGTTTGAATTATCCGATAATTCAGTCTTTCCTTGCACCTGTGGTTCCCTGTTTGTCCCATAAGCCTGGAAGCACCTTGCTGAGTACTTTGCTTAATAAAAAGCAAAATTATTCAAATTGTGAGGGAGAAATTAGAGCTGCTAAAAGGTACCATCCTAACAATGACTGTGGAAATCAAAGGAGATAATCAAATTTGTTCTTCATTTTTCCTTTGGTGCTGTCTTTGGAGACTGAAAATCAGGCTGGGTGGATCATTGTTTGGATCCAGAATGACACTGTTTATGTTCTCGCTAGGAAGTGAGAGAGTGGAAGATTCTACTTCAGTGAAATAAATACAGCTAGCTCAGCTATAGAGCTATCCAAGAGACCAGGCTATGTTTCTTTTCTTATAGTGACTGAGCTGGTGGCCTTACTTGACCTCTCTTATTGCAGTCTAACATAGGGCATTCATAGACTAAATGCAAAGCCCTCACTCTATTTTGCTTTTTAGTGTCAAAATGTATAATTATAGTTACTTGATTTCAACTTATGGGTTGCTGGAACAATGGAAACCTATAATAATGTTTAGTTCATGGCACAGTGCTGATTTTTTTTAGGTACTTAATAGTTAACAGTATTTTCTGAGCACCTACCATATGTAGAGCATTGTTTGGGGTACCCACAATATCAGGGTCATATTGGAGTGGGGCAGGCGATTTCCTCACCCTCAGGGCCTGGGGTATCCCCTTGGCGGAGGCTCTGGAATTTGTGATGGTGGGGCCTCCCCCACATCTCAGAGGCTACGATTGACTCAGGCTGGCCCTGCCATAAATGGAGAGGAGGCCAAAAACCATTACCTCTGTCAGTAATCAACTGCTGGTTAGACTAACTGTGGTACTGATGAAGCTGGTATTTGTTAAGCACTTAGTATGTGTCAAGCACTCTTCTAAGCACTGGGGTTGATATAAACTAATCAGGTTCGACACAGTCCCTGTCCCCCATGGGACTCACAGTCTTAATCCCCATTTTACAGGTGAGGTTACTGAGGCACAGAGAAGTTAAATGATTTGCCCAAGGTCATACAGCAGACAAGTGGAGGAGCAGGAATTAAAACCCAGGTCCTTTTGACTCCCAGGCCTGTGCTCTATCCACAAGGCCGCACTGCTGTGGAATTGCTGTTTTCCATTGTTCTCACCCTGTGTGCAATCATCAGCTCCCTTTCTTTCAGATTGATCACACTGTGAGTTAGGAATTTTGTCCAAATTAGCATCTTGGTAAGGGTACCCAGTGAAGGAACACCTTCCTTAAACTCTGTGTGCATTATCTTGGAGGACTTCACCAAATAACAGGGTCATTGTTCATAAAAGCAGTAATCCTTCAGGAAACCCCTTGTACTATCCTACAACACTTTAAATGTAACTTTGCATACAGTAAGACCTTAAGAAATGTAATTGTGAGGCACAGGTTACCACCACAGGAGATAATAGTCTATCCGAAAAGATAGAGGGACATAAAATAATGAATCAATATTTTTGAGATGGGTGATAGAACTGCCTAGGTGGCAAACCGTTAAAGCCACAACCTAGTTTTTCAATCTGTTCCTAAATTATGAATAGACTAGTTAAACTGACTGAATTATTGAACAGCAGTCATCTCTCTAGATCAACAGAAGCAAAAGGGGATGACAATTTCAAGAAATTAAGGAGATCAGTTAATTTATATTTTGGAAAATTAAGAAGTGTGGGGCTTCCTATCCTCTTTATTTACACCTACCTATGTGATTGAGTGTGGCCTGCTGAATATTGGTTTATTTTTTACACCACTGAAAACCAGTGGAGGGTGTTGGTAACAAGCATCTGAAATAGAAGCAGCGTGGCTCAATGGAAAGAGCACGGGCTTGGGAGTCAGAGGTCGTGAGTTTGAATTCCGGCTCTGCCACTTGTCAGCTGTGTGACTGTGGGCAAGTCACTTAACTTCTCTGTGCCTCAGTTACCTCATTTGTAGAAGGGGGATTCACATTTGTAAAAGGGAGCCTCACGTGGGACAACCTGATTACCCTATATCTACCCCAGTGCTTAGAACAGTGCTCTGCACATTGTAAGTGCTTAACAAATACCAACATTATTATTATAATCATTAATAGACAATGGCATCACCTTTGTAGTTCTGAAAATCCAAGGTTTTAACAGCTTCAGTATGGGAAGAAAAGGCAAGAGATGATTAAAAAATAATAACATCATTGCACAGGTAGAATTTATGGGAGTCTTTTCAATGCAGAGCTGTCCCTAGATTGATAGAGATTTAGTGAACAAGGCGTATTCTCCTCTAGAGCAGAGGTTTAGTGATGTGGAGACCATGACAGATGCTGGTAAATTTTCTTATTTGGGACAAAACTCACAACTGTGAGGGATGTCAAGACGTGTGTTCTCCCATGGGTTCGGTGTAGCTGATTGTTGGAGCTTTTTACCTCTGACTGAATATTGCCTTTCTGTCTCTTTCCTGTACCAATTTGTTTGGAAATCAGAGGACCTGGGTTCTAATCCCACCTCTGTCTTGTGCCTGCTGAATGACCTTGGGCAGGTCATTTCAGTTTTCTGTGTCTCCGTTTTCTCATCTGTAAATTGGGAATTCTCCCTCCTGCCTAGACCGGGAACTCCTAGTAGGTCAGGGACTTTATCCAATCTGATTACTGTGCCTCTATCGTAGTGCTTAGTACAGTGCTTGACACATAGTAAGCGCTTAACAAATGCCACCATTATTATTACCATTCCCCCCGAACCGTACAAGGCTGAGTGAACTGAATTGCAACCCTGCACTTGGTTACTAAGGGGTCAGCACCCTGTCATTGGGCAGGAATTGTCTCTATCTCTTGCCAAATTGTACATTCCAAGTGCTTAGTACAGTGCTCTGAACATAGTAAGTGCTCAATAAATACTATTTAATGAGTGAATTCATTGGTTCCCTTATCTCTCCAAGCAGCCATCTGTACACCCCACAGTGGCGGGCCTAGTATTGGCTTTGAGAGAATGAGGAACGCCTATGACTCTCCAACTTGTTAGCACCTATTTCTCCTCAAATAGGAATTGCCCATGACTTAAAATTGACCTTCATTCATTCATTCATTCAATAGTATTTATTGAGCACTTACTATGTGCAGAGCACTGTACTAAGCGCTTGGAATGTACAAATCGGTAACAGAGACAGTCCCTGCCCTTTGACGGGCTTACAGTCTAATCGGGGGAGACAGACATCTGAGAAGCATCGTGGCTTAATGGAAGGAGCCCGGGCTTGGCAGTCAGAGGTCATGGGTTCTAATCCCAGCTCTGTCACGTGTCAGCTGTGTGACCTTGGGTAAGTCACTTCTCTGTGCTTCAGTTACCTCATGTGGAAAATGAGGAATTAAGACTGTGAGCCTCATGTGGGACATGGACTGTGTCCAACCTGATTAGCTTGTATCCACCTCATTGCTACGTAGTATTATGTAATTATAATAATACATCATCACATTATTATTGATATCTGGGATTAGAAGCTGGCATTAGAACTCAGCTCCTGTGACTCTGAGGGCTCTGCTATTTCAGTTTAGTCATTTCCAAGTGTAGTGGGGAGAGGTAAGTGATGGTGCAATGAGGAGAGAAATTTTCTATGTCTTTGCACTTGATTGTGATCATTACCTTGTGATATGGGGAGTAGCCCCATATCAAACTTTCTCCTGAATATTTCACCTACAGGAGCTAACCAATTCTCAGCCTAGGCCCTGGCATGGCTGAAATTAAATCCAGTGGTGCCTGCACTATATTGCACAATATCTACAGCCTCAATCTTTTATTGCACACCCAAATTTTGCAAAGTTTTCAGTTTATTGACTGGGGAGAGAGTATAACTAAATCTTCAGGAGGATTTCCTGACATAGTCATTTACTTCTGAGGCTGTTAAAATCATGTTGTTTAGAATGAAAGAAGCTCAGGTAACAAACTGTTTATTGCTTCTTGTCAGAAGAGCAAAAGTCTCACTGAATCAAGTGAGAAAGGTGTGAAGAACTTAAATCACCCCAGTGCTTCAGCTGGGCATTTATAAGATCAGAATTCAGGAGTGTTGGAGCCAGATGTGTGTGACATGGACCACCCTGATATTTGTGGTATTTTTTTGCCAGTAAGAACAATTCCATGCCCGAGCTATTTATTTTCCCATTTTATCACCTTGGTATATAGCAAAATGCTATAAATCATTAAGGGAGTCCTAACTCTCAGCTCCAGATCTCGCAGCATACAATCCACATTTCGTGCTCAAAGTAGGAAATATTTATCCAACTTACAGTAAGGATATTACAGAGATTTTGATATGCACTTGATTTGTAACTCAATAACCACAATGATGTAACCCAATAGTAACCTAATATTCCTTTTAATAACCTAAAAATCTAATTGTTCCCATGACTATCTGGTCGTTTTTAGGCCACGTTTCAGCAGGGTAAATAGCAATGACAGTGCTAAGCAATGTATCCCTAATATTTCACTCAGCAACACAGAGCTGAATGTTGTCAACAAATGTAAGATGAAAGCGTAAAATGTCACTATGGTATCTTTGTCTACGGCTAAGAGGGCTGCACCCATTATGGAAGACACATCCCGCTTCTTGAGCGGTTTGAGTGGTGTTGCTCATGATTGACACTCATCATCAAATGGTAAGACATGATTTCCAACAATGAGGCCTTGGGAACAGCATCAGCTCACCACCAAGAGACAGTCTTGAAAGCCAACAAACATCAACAGGATGAACACAGTCATGCAGCAAGAATCTAGTTCTACATGAACACACTGTCACACAACCACATTCCCAATGGGAGGAATGCAATAGCACAACAAGGCAGCACCTTGACACATACTGTCAGTCAGCCGCACTCTTGGGGGCATGGTTATGATTGCATCTTTAGTCTCTGAAGATGACTGAAATGACACTGTGGGCTTACGTATGTACACAATCACACAAAATGCCACCTAATGGCAGAGCAACATCACAAGCGAGATGATTCTGAAACACCATCAGAGCAGGGACGTAAAGCCGGGCCTGTTGTATTACATTCCTGTTGGGTAAAAACCATGAGGACAATGGATGCTTAACAGTGATATTTAGGTGCTTACTATGTGCCAACCATTGAATTAAGCACTGGGGTTGATGCACTCTAATTAGGTAGAGGCAGTCCCTGCGTAACATGGGGTGCTCAGTCTTAGTAAGAGGGGGAACCCCTATTGAATCCCCTTTTTACAGATGAGGAAGCTGAGACCCAGAGAGGATGTGATTTGCCTAAGGTCACAGAGCAGGCAAATGTCAGAGCTGGAATTAGAACCTAACTCCTCTATCAGTCCTAAGCTCCCTCCACCAGGCCACTCTGCTTCTCCTATTCACTTGGTCCCTGGTTACTAGCATTTGGGGGAGTCATGAAAAGTTGAATAGCTAAGGTTTAAAGACACAAGGATGCAAACCATTAAGCAGTGTGGCAGAGAGGAAAAGCGGGAGCGGAAGACAGGTAAGCCATCAAGTGTGGTTATTGTCTCAAAGTCGAAGCTTTGAGAAGATCACAATTCTCCCCATGCCCCTTTTCGTCCCGCCCCACACCCCGCTATAAAACAGGGAATAGAATAGAAATGATTACTGTAGGTAACAACTACCAAAGTCCAACAAGGGGCAACTTTCACATACACACATTATGGAAGGAAATATCAGTCTTGTATTTGTCTGAGTGCCACATATACACACTCCCACAAAAATCCTCACCAACTGAATATTCAAACGCAGGATTGAGCTAAATAATCCATGAATAAAATGAGGCAGTGTGCATTCTAGATATCACAGTTAGGTGAATCTTAAGCTAGGTAGCTAAGAATCTATCTGATTCACCTTAAACTTTCATCTTCCAGTCTGAATCTTTTCACTTTTGCTGGAAAATACAATCATAAACATAAATACACAGTTTACAAATTTGAAGCTTCTAACAAAAACCATCAAAAAAGAAAGAATCCTTATTTTCATTCATATTAAGTTGTTAATTATCTCTTTCCTACTCTTCCCTTTTCCCTCTACACTTTTTAATAAAAAACGTCCCTGAGGATCAGTGCATTGGTGCATAGAGGGAAAGTGAAGTCAGGAAAAGCGGACTCTTGAGGCCTGTAAAATTAACAGTATCCTAAGTAAAATAATTACCTTAGGGCTGACAGCACAGTTCATTTCAGGTGAGGGAGAATTTTGGAATGCAGTCCTCTTTTTGGTGTTTAGGCTTTCCACGATGGCGAGTGTTACTGGGGATTCCTCATATGGGGAAGCAATCAGTAATATTAATCCTTTCCTATGTACAGAGCACTTCACTAAGCGTTTAGGGGAGCACAGTACTGTGGAGTGCTAGGCATGTTCCCTACCTACAAGGAGCTTGCACTCTTGTTGATAGTAACTGTCATGGTCTCTTCCGCATCCCTAGTAGCCTTGGTATTGAGGTGATCGGTGTAGCAGAGAATGAGACCAGCGGCCTCTTTGAGTGACCACTATGAGACCAGTAGCCGCTGATGGCGGCTGCACTGTGGCAGAAAGAGCAGAGCACTGCCTTTAGTTTAACCACCTCTCTAGTGGTCTGATTTTTAAAAGGCTTAAGTCATCTTTGTTAGAAACATCTTAGAGTAGCAAGGGAATGCTTTATATACAAAAAGGCCTTGTGACGTTTTTTGTTCGAGCAAATTTTTTCCTGATTCCTGTTTTACAGATGAGGTAACTGGGGCACAGAGAAGTTAAGTCACTTGCTCAAGGTCACAAAGCAGACAAGTGGCTGAATGGGGTTCAGAACCCAGGACCTTCTGACTCCCAGGCCCATGCTCTATCAACCAGGCCACACTGCTTCTCAAGCACTTCGGAGAGTATAATATAACAGAATTGGTGGTCATATTTCCTGCCACCCAGTCTAGAGGAGAGGAGCTTAAAGAAGACAGAAGCATATTGCATTTAGCTCAGTTTATAAGTGATCCACAATTTAAATTTGAGCACCAATATAGCACTTATTTGATTACTCAGTAAGGCAGATACTAAAAATAATAATAATGTTGGTATTTGTTAAACGCTTACTATGTGCCAAGCAGTGTTCTAAGTGCTGGGGTAGATACAGGCTAATCAGGTTGTCCCACGTGAGGCTCTCAGTTAATCCCCATTTTACAGATGAGGTAACTGAGGCACAGAGAAGTTAAGTGACTTACCCACAGTCACACAGCTGACAAGTGGCAGAGCCAGGAGTCGAACCCATGACCTATGACTCCAAAGCCCAGGCTCTTTCCACTGAGCCACGCTGCAGAGAAATCAAGAATTCTGTAAAGAAACCCCCCAACATGATCTTGGTTAATTTCTATGCCTTTTATAAAACACTCATAATATTTATGTGTAAACTGATAGGCCTGGAAATCTTTAGGACCTCCTGGCTTCTAATCAGGTTCCACCACTTGTCTATTGTGTGATCTTGGGCAATTTCTAAACTTCTCTGTGCCCTAGTTCCCTCTTTGCAAAATGGGGTTTGACTATGATCCCTGATCCTGATGTGGGATATGGACTGTATCCAACCTGATTAACTCGTATCTACCCCAGATACAATGTACTGTGTACATTGACTGGTACACAGTAAGTGTGACTGGTACATAGTAAGTACTTTACAAATACCTTTTTTTTTTGGAAGACTGTCAATGTATTTGAATGTATTTGGGCACTGGATTTCGAAACTTCTGGTTTTGGAGACAAGGAATAAGGGGCAGAGGAGGGGACAAACCATACTCTTAGTGGAAAGGGCACAGGCTTGGGAGTCAGAGGTTCTAATCCCGACTTCACCACTTATCAGCTGGGTGACTTTGGGCAAGTTATTTAACTTCTCTGTGCCCCAGTTACCTCATCTGGAAAATGGGAATTAAAACTCTGAGCCCCATATGGGACAACCTGATTACCTTGTATCTACCCTAGCTTTTAGAACAGTGCTTGGCACATAGTAAGCGCTTAACAAATACCATCATTTTTATTGTTATTACTCTTGGTACTGAGCTTTGCTGCTGGGGTTAATTGCAGTAAGATCCCTGATCCTATAGGAAGAGAGCAAAGCAGTGATCCTGCCCGTAATGGTGGGTGTGGAGGGATATGGTCTGAATTTACTCATGTCAACTTCTTTGATAGACATTATTCTGAGTAGTTTACATTAATTTCTATCTACCCTTTATAAGCTTTTGTATATAAAGAAGAAACTTTGAGAACTGCTTGGGATTCTGTGGAAATCCTAACTTTCAGACATGAATATAAATGTGGCTCTTTTGACCCAGCTTTGGTCACTCAGAGTAGAGAGCCGCCCCAAAGCAGGCGATGAGGATTTCATAAATACATTGTTAGTCAGGGGCAGGCTTTTTCTTTATAATCTTCCTATTCAACTTTCAGGATCTCATACAAAGACATAAGCCTCCAATTTTAATGTTCTTTTATTAATTTTAATAAGTAATAAGGCTTTAAAAAACTAAAACCAAGAATCCATGAGGAACCAGCACTCCCAGCTTAGCTCATTAGAGATTATCAAGAAGCAGAACCTGTTCCTTTGGCTTAAGACAATAAATTTCTCTGCATATTGATTAAATACGATTCCTGAATAGGTCAAAGCAGGACTTAATGTTTGAATATGCAAAGGTGAATTACAAGTATTTCTTCATCTCAATTAAAATCATTTGGGCCACGGTTCCAAAACACAAATATTTCATTTACCCTATTAATATGTATTGCTAATTAGAGTAAAACTAATCCACGAAGAGAAAATACATTCTAAACTACTGCCATCCAGTGATTCTGATATTCTGGGATTCATTTTGGCTGCATTTAGTAATTTTCAATAATGAAATTTGAGCTTGTTGGACTCATGTTCAATTTGGTCATTGCTTTTCTAGATGGTCTGTTTTTCCCTTTAGCAGAACTGAGTTTATCTTCTGCCTGTTTTAGGAAAGGAGATTATCAGTAACTCCTATCACTCATTGGTTATTTATGTTCCTCTCACAAAATCGATAGGTGACGGTCTGGTAGCAAGTCTATGAGGCATTGATGGGATTTACATCATTTGGAAGCCAGATGGGGAAGGGGTATAGTTGATCAGGGACTACCCCTGTAAATTAAGATACTGTGTTGGGTTGTTTACTCTTTAAAATTCATGAGAACTATTATTACTTTAAGGTACTGATTTCAGAGATTCTGATATGATCATCTCCATGGTTTGACGTAAACGTTTAGGCAGTGACCTTGAAGACAGTGTGAACTTTCAATATCACATTTGATTCTCCCTATTTCAAAACTTGATTTTCTTGTAAAATTATCTGAGTAATTGGTGAAACATCTCTTTAATGAAGTTGAAATGGTAGCTACTCCCTGACTTTTCAGTGACTATCTACTTAATCCACTTAATATACTTATCTACTTAATATACTATCCAGTAATTTTACTCTACTTTCACTAGCACTGCCTACACAGCATGGGAAGCAGTGTGGCCTAGTGGAAAGACCACGGGTCTGGGAGTCAGAGGACCTGCATTCTAATTCTGTCTCTGCCACTTACCTAGTGTGTGGCTTCGGGCGAGTCACTTAACTTCTCTGTACCTCAGTTACCTTATCTGCAAAATTGGGACCTATTCTCCCTCCTACTTAGAATGTGAGCTCCATATAGGACTTGATTATCTTGTATCCTACCCCAGCACTTAGTACAGTGCTTATCACTTGGTAAGTGCTTAACAAATATCACTATTATTATTATTACCATACTCCACAGCAAATGGCAGGACAAGACAACCAACAGTGGGATCCTGAAAGAGCTCATCAGCATCCAAGCAGAGCTGGGTTGCTGGTGAGCATTGCCAAGTAGAAACTGTGAGAATAATGGGCACTGGCAAGACACCTAAACAGCTTTTGTGTGGAGAACTGAAAAGGGGAGCATTCAAGCCAGAATGGCAGGATGTAAGTGATTAGAAAGATGTAAGGAAATGCAGTGAAAAATAGAGTTTAGGTGCAGCGAGTCTGCCCATTACTCTAGCCCCCTATTGACCTGTTGGTGGGTTCATTTTTCCCAACAACTGGGTGGGTTCTGGAGCCAAAGTAACTAGAATATTCCACGTGAGGATCGATGATGGAGTCCCTCATCAGAAATGGTATCTGAACTTCAGTCTTGAGATTGATCAGATTCTTGATCAAGAATCTGTGTAGAGGAACTGATTTCAGAGCTGGTGACTTGAGCAGTTCCACTCATCTTCTGTCATCCCTGCCAGGAACATGGAGTTCCTGGAGAAAGTAGGTGAACAGTGGTGGAGTCCATTATGTAGTGTTTCATCACTGATGGTATTTATTGAGTGCTCACAGTGTGCAAGTGTGCAGAGCAATGTACTAAAAGCTTGGGAAAATACAGTGCAACAGAGTTGATAGACATGTTCCCTGCCCACAATGATCTTACAATCTAGCAGGGGAGATGCATCACTATAAACAAATAATTTATAGTACATAATTTATATAGGTATACATAAATGCTGTGATAGTATATCTACAATCTTTGATGATGCGAGACAGCAGGAAGCAGATTCTGAATTACAACTCAAGTCTTCTGATTCCTAGAGCAGTGCTTTCCTTCAACAGCAGGATTGAGATGAGGATTACTAATTGATGATAACATGACTATGCTGTGTGAAGACTATATAATGCAGTCTTCAGGCATAGGTTGCACACCATTTCTTCTGGGCCATTCCACCAGGTGGAAGCTAGAAAAGCCCAAATAAATTTCACTTCTAAAAGCACCTCTAGAAGGAAGCAGAGCATATCAATTCCACCCTGCCTCTGGCATACCAACTTTCGCTTTATGTGCCCCCAATTGTGCTTTCCCTCCACCTGAAGAAAAAGCCGGTGCTACACAGCTGAACAATCATAACGACAATAAAACCCTCATGTGCTCTCAGCTGTTCCCAGTCCTAGCACATGTTTTCATAAGAGCTTGACACAAGATAGATATTTGAAGCCATCTGTTGTAATCGTTATGAGACTATCTTCAATACAAACAGGCATCTGGGAGCCAGACCAGAATTGTTCCACTCACCAACTTTTTTTCCTAGAAGAATTTTTTGGTGTTTATTTTATTTACAGGATGAAAGAATCTTGGTTTTCTTATCTCTGTCTCAGTGGAGTTAAGTGTGGTGACTATAAAGCTCCCAGATGTGCTAAGATGTGCATTCCATTACTGCCTATAGCACTAAATTGTGTCCAAATCAAAAGACAGTAAATATCTCCCTCTTCCCCACCAATTGTTATCAGTCTGGGACTTGGAACAAAAAATATATAGCATGGTTATTCCTGACAAACCTCTATCACCTCCAGAACTCCCTTTACGGTACTTGGGCATTTAGGGTATCTTTGTAGTTTTCTAAAGATTTCAGGAATTCCAATACAATTAGCCTGTCTTTGGAAAGTTTTGCTCAAGTCCAAATGCTGACCGGAGCAACTTTCTTTTGTGAAAAGATAAACTATTGAGTTTTGTGGAAATTGGAGCAGACCTGAGGAGGAGAAAGGTTTATTGATGTGTCACATTAAAAAGCCCTTGTCAGAAGCAGAATAGGATTCAAAGTACAGAGCAGGTCAACTTAGTTATCACCAAGATATCTCTCAAAACGAGGAAATAATTTTTAATGGTATTTATTAAGTGCTTACTATGTATTTAGTGCAGTGTAATAGTATTTTTGCCTTTTACCCCTATTAAATTTATGAGCTTCTCAAGGGCAGAGAACATGCCTTGCTACTCTTGTACTCTCCAAACTGTTAGTACAGTGCAAAGAGGTCAGCATATGCTCGGTAAATATCATTGATGGATTTAGGTAACGTATGGCTGGAAGTATTGCTTATTTCTATGGCCTGATGTTGAAGGAGGTAAAGTTATTCAGAAGATAGAAGCAGCTGGTGTAAAAAGTCAACTGTTCACATCCATCGAGGCAAGTTACGGTTCCTAGACTTTCGCAACAACCTGTTGAAGCACCACATTAAATCATGTCCTTTAATGCAGAGTTAAATAAGCATCAGTTGGGGAAAAAGCATTTTGTAAATGAACTTTTGCCTATTAGATGATGTAGCTGTACCACTCCCTAGAGTAGTGTTTGTGTAAACTTAGGGTCTTGCTTTTCAGTTGAAATGGCCTTGATTTTATTAGCTTGTTAATGACGGGCAATGAACAACAGAACCGATTTTATATTTGTAAATCCCTCAAGCCTAAAACACTGAGTTCTGCAGTCTCATGAATGTTGTATTAGACCATTTTTAAAGTTGAATTTAACCATTGCAAAATTGTTCTCCTGATAGTTTCCTATGCCGAATGCAATTTATTTGTATCTTTTCATCCCCTAGAGAACAGCACCGAAACACGGTTGCTTACTTGGCACCAAATGGAATTTATGCAAATCTTTCATCTATATTGAAATCTAATGATTTTAGAACTTCAGTAACCCCATCTCTTTTTTTGTGCTCATTCTATTAGCTGTTGCTGAAATAACTGCCTAACCAAGCATCCATTTCAGCAGGACTGGAAATTTTTTTATGGACCCGTAAAATGTGATTTATTGCAATGTAGCCTGTTTCTAAAGGGCATAAAGTAGCTTTCTCTGAGTTCATGCTGTTAGCGTGTATTGTGAAAAACTCATTCCTTTAAAATCTTTCTTTTGAAAGTGTAACACACAATTTGCTTTCTGTATGAAAGACACCCACTCAGGTGATTTGAGCTTTAGTTTTGCCCCTCCTCCTCCAAACTGAAGAGAGTTTACATTTGGTGTTGGCCAAACATTTGATTTTCTCTCACCCATGATCCAGTCCTGTCCAATCACTAATTAAAAGAAGATAAATAATGAAAGGATCAAAAAGGCTAAGCTTAAACAGCCTAAACAGCTCAGAACCAGCTATTTATAGTTATAACTATATGGCTGCATGCCACTAGGAGTATAAATTAGCCTAATGAAACTGAGATAGTACTATAGAGGCATGGAATATATTTGTTTCATTCTAAATGAGTTGTTTTTGTAAATGGTGTATTCTACCCTAGTTGTTACTGAAGGTAGGATATGAAACTGGAGGAAAAGTACAGCTATTGGAAGGAGGCTAAAAATGAAACCGTTGTAAAAAGAGGAAGGGGAGGAATGCATGGAATTCTCAGGGGATTCCAGATAAACTCATATGGTTGATTAGAGTAGAAAAATTAGTATCCAGCTGGGGGCATGTACTACGCACATGGGTTGTCACCTTGTCTCCTAAAAAGTGTGTATTCTGAGCCCGTTTTGCAGATTCTGGTTAGCAGAGAATATGATGTGTTGGGAGCTATGTTCTCCAGTTGTCATTAGAAGTTTTGTTGAGTGTCAACATGTATGAAATCAAAAAGTAGCTCCTTCTTTGAATACTTGGTGTGATGCTAATCCAGGTGCCCATTTTAGGCTAGTAGAATTAAAGCCAGAGGAAAGTATCTTCCTAAGTGGCAAAAAAATGTAGGCTACTTGAGTTAATCAATCAGTGGTACTTATTGAGTGTTTATTGTATGCTCAGCTCTGACCCACTTGGGGAAAGTACAGTATATTAGTGTACATTAAACAAAGAACTTACAGTCCTAGAGTGGTAGGGGGTTTGGGGGTTAAGGAGGAAGCTGGGGGAGATAGATAATCAAATACATGACAAAGGAAATTAATATGTACAGAAGTCCTGTGGGATTGGGAGGGGGTGAATGAACTTTAAGTGCTTAAGTGCGTAAGAGTTCTCCCCTGATTGGACTGTAAGCCCATCAGTGGGCAGGGATTGTCTCTATCTGTTGCCAAATTGTGCATTTCTAGTGCTTAGTACAGTGCTGTGCACATAATAAGCGCTCAATAAATACTATTGAATGAATGAATTAAGGGGTACAGATCAAAAGAGATAGGCGAATAGGGGAAATGAGGGTTTACGGAAAGACTTTAGGAGGAGGTGTGATTTCACTAGGGCTTTGAAAGTGGGGAGAGTGGTGAACAGTTGAATATGAACTGTCCAGGCCATAGGAAAGATTAGGGCTCTAGGCTGGCAGTTACCCAAACAATAATAGGGTACAGTGATTGGTGTTAGAGGAGTGGAATGGGTTATAGTAGATCAGCAGGTTAAGTAAGAGGAGTATACTTGATTGAGTACCTTTTAGAAGATGGTAAGGAGTTTCTTTTTACAGCGATGGTTAGACAGCCATTGGAGGTTTTGAGCCCTCAGATGTAGACTTGAACGTTCTTTTAAAAAAAGAAGCTGTGTGGTCTAGTAGAAAGGGGGCATAGGCCTGGGAGTCAGAGGACTAGGGTCTAATCCTGGCTCTACCACTTGTCTGCTATGTGACCTTGGGCAAGTCACCTAACTTCTCAGGGCCTTAGTTATCTCATCTGTAAAATGGAAATGAAGATTTCTTGATTATCTTGCATCTACCCAAGAGCTTAGTACAGTGTCTAGCATATAATACATGCTTAAATATTAAATACCATAAAAAAGATCTGGACAGCAAAATGAAATATTGTCTGGAGTTGGGAGAGATATGACAGATGCTTGGATCAGCCTGGTAGCAGACTGGATGGAGAGGAAAATGCAGATTCTATGAAATGGGATGGTAGAATTGACAGGATTAGATGACAGACTTAATATGTGCGTTGAATAAGAGAGATGAGTTGAGAATAATGCCAAGTTTAAGGCTTATGAAACAGGGAGGGTAGTAGCTTCTACAGTAATGGTCTGTGGGCAGGGAATGTGACTGCTAACTCTTTTGCATTGTGATTATAATAATAATAATGGTATTTGTTAAGCGATTACTATGTGGCAGGCACTGTACTAAGTACTGGGATAGATGCAAAGTAATCAGGTTGCCCACATGGGGTTCACAGTCTTAACCCCCATTTTGCAGATGAGGGAATTTAGGCACAGAGAAGTTAAGTGGTTTTCCCAAGGTCACACAGCAGACAAGTGGCAGAGCCAGGATTAGAACCCATGACCTCTGACTCCCAAGCCAGTGCTCTTGCCACTAGGCTATGCTGCTTTTCCTATTCCAAGGGCTTAGTATAATGTTCTGCACGTAGCAAACGATCAATTGATTGATTGATGGGAATGTCAGAGGGAGGACAAGAGTTTGGTTGCTGGAAGATGAGAAGCAGCATGGCCTAGTAGATAGAGCACAAGCCTGGGAACCAAAAGGACCTGGGTTCTAATGCCGGCTCTGCAACCTGTCTGCTGTGTGACCTTGGGCAAATCACTTCATTTCTTGATGCTGGTAACCTCACCTGTAAATGGGGGTTAAGACTGTGAGCACTATTTGGACAAGAACTGTGTCCAACCTGATCATCTTGTATCTACCCCAGGTCTTAGTACAGTGCCTAGCTCATAATGAGTTCTTAACGATTACCATAAAAAAAGACAAACAAGAGTTCTGCTTTGGATATACTAACAGTGAGGTGTCATCAGGATATCCATGTAGATATGCCTTGAAGGCAGGAGGAAATGGCCTCAGTAATTGAAATAGTTTCAAAAAAGCTTCCAGCTACAAAAATATTCACATCTTTAATTTTCATCAGTCTACCACTTATCTCAGTGCTCCCTCAATTAGAAGGAACACAGTGATACAAAGAAATTCCAGCAGAAATTGCAGAACAAACTCTCAAATTCCCCAGGAAAAGTACAGTAAAAGCAGGGGGAAGGAGTCAAGGCAACTCAGGGCCTCTTGGATATCTCTTTTGGGAGCTGGTGGTTCTTAGGAAATTACATCTCCCAGACACAAAGTCTGAACTTGGCATCTCCGCTGCTGTTTCTTTGATAATCCTTTGGCCCCTGTTGGCTATAGGAAGCAAAAGAGAACAGTGTCATGTTAACATTTAAACTTTAGCAGGTGCTACTATGGCACCAACGCTGAGCAATCACGAAAATATTTCAGCCTATCCACCACCTAGAATTTTACCAAGCCAGAAGAGTTTTCTACTCACCCTATTATTTCCAGGATTGATCTCCTCGTTTCTCAGTCTCATTGTTGTATGTAGTTGATTGATTGTTTCTTCACCCTGCCAACAGAACTGGTCCAGAGAGCCAACCCTATTACTGTTTTTGTTGTATTGTTGAACAAATAAGACCCCAAAGAGGAGGAATTATTTCCTCAAGGTCATCCAGAGATACTATTTGGAGCTGAGACTAAAACACCATTCTCCCAAACCTAGGCAGGTTACTTAATCAGCTTGTACACCACAGACAAATATACCAACTAAAATGGATGAAGATTTAAGATCTCCTAATGCAAAAGCTCAAAATGTTTTACATTCCATAATACCACTTGAACTGCCTTGGAGAAAAATGTAGGAGTTGTGGAGAAATCTAGAAACCAAAATGGACTTTGTAGATGAGACAATCTCTGCTTGGATACTGGTTAGTAACTTTGTCATGAAGAATGTGTGATTTTCCAAGGTAAGAACTTGACAGCTGTTTATGATTTTTTTCCTCTTACTCCTAACAAGACTTTATACACTTACTGAGTTAATGCTGGAATTGAGGGATCTGAGGGTAGGTTGGATGATGGTAAGTCTTTGAAAACATTAATTCCCAACTCATAGGAGGTGTGGGCTTGCTACCGATTTCCACAGAGCAGAAAATGAGAAATTAGTCTTTTAAGGCACTAAGAATAGCTTTTCTTTGGATGGCCGTTTTGTTTCCCTCCTTGGGTAAAAAACCAGTAAACTAAAGACAGGTGTACTAAGTGAAATAATAGCAAGCTTGATTCCTAGATGTATAAAACCTGCCGGTCCACTTGCAGTCTATTACCAAGCTAAACCTATGAGGACCAGGGTCTATTCAGGGGCAGACAGATGTGAAAGTAAATTGCAGATAGGGGAAATGGGAGAGAATATGGATATGTACACAAGTGCTCTGGGTCTGAAGATGGGGTGAATATCAAGTGTTTAAGGGGGTACAGATCCAAGTGCATAGGTGCTGCAGCATCTTACCATGCTTTGGGGAAGTTTTTTTGCGGGGGGGCCTTCAGTGCTGATGGCAGCCCACAGGACAGAAGTCCACACTGTGGGTTGTTTGGGGCTGCCCATAACACCCCAGGTTCTCCGGGCCCCCTCGAGCTGTTGCATTGATCCAGCCCTGATTGTGGATGGGTCAGTTTCCCAATGCCTTTGCAGTGAGATAAATGACAGCAGCTTTTCTTTCTTTTTTTAAAAAAAATGGGTCAATGATGGACTTACTCTCTGGCTGCCCTTCTGTATAATCCTTACACAAATTGCATTTTCAAGCCAAAATACTAAAACCCCCTGGAAACAGAATGGAATGGAAAATACAGTTTTAATTCAAGTAAGCTCACTGCAGTGTTATAATATGAAGTTCCTCAGTGACTTGGACTCTGAGACTGAATAGGGGAAGGGAGAAGAAAGATATTTTCCTGATGGACCAAAAGGTTTATCTACCATACTTGTCTTGATCCTAGGTATATTTCCTTCAAGTATCTGCTTAATTACATTTTTGTCTTCAATTCTTGAGATCAGCAGCATGGCGTAGTGGATAGAGCATGGGCCTGGGAGTCAGTAGGTCATGGGTTGTAATCGCTGCTCCACTGCTTGTCTCCTGTGTGACCTTGGCCAAGTCACTGCACTTCTCTCTGCCTCAATTACCTCATCTGTAAAATGGGGATTGAGACTGTGAGCCCAGGTGGGATAGGGACTGTCCAACCTGATTTGCTGGTATTCACCCCAGAGCATAGTGTATCGCCTGGCACAAAGTAGCACTTAACAAATACCATAATTATTAAGTCAAAAGAATGGGTTGGAAGAAAACTAATTTAGTCATATGAAAAAAAAGTATTAGTGGACCAACAGCATTTGAAAAGACCTTTTTTTTCATTAGGGTGAAAGATGTCTCTATAAATGTACTGAAAATTCTAACATCTCTTTGGATCAATAACCATCAACACATGCATTGAATTTGATTTTTGGAAACAAACACATAGCCTAATCTTAGGGGTGAGGTGCAACAAAGGCTAGCTATCCTAAAAATTTTAAATGTGTTGTATTGAAAGCGGTGACCTGGCCAGGGTCTAGTTCGCTGTCTAATATGTCTAATTCCCGATCGTGTATTTTCCAGCACTTAAGCAATGCTTAGCACACAAATAGCACTTCATAGTTACTGTTACTACTGCCAATTCTATTGTACTCTCCCTGGCACTTAGTACTGTGCGCTCTGCCCATACTAAACCCTCGGAAAGTGTCACTGATTGTATATGGTGTTGTCTTACGATTTATGGTTTTGTGTGCTAATAGGTAAGAATAGTGAGCCTCAGAGGAATACAGTGAAGAAAGCCCACTTCTCACAGATGCCACCATCTCTGAAGTACTTGGATCTGTTTGTAGACAGAAATGGAAACACTGAGGGGAGATGAAGGCTTTCATGCACTTGCTCTATTAGGGCTGATGCAGATCGAGTATAGATGCAGTAAACAGGTGGTTTCTGAGTTCATTGATCACAGGTGAAGAGAGTTTTTAATTTCCCCAGGGATTTGATGGGTGCATGATGTAAGGATAGAACCACATAAAGCCAAGAACCAAAAACCAAGGGTTTTTCCTATAAACCCAAATTAAAGGATGGAAGGAGCAAATGGTGAAAATGCGTTATAAGCTCCTTGAGGGCAAAGATCTTTTCCACTCTGTTATATGCTTCCAAATGCTTAGTACAGTGCTCTTCACACACTAAGTTTTCAATAGGTAGGATGATTAGTTGACTGAAAAGAATGCTTGGAGAAGTTGTTGAATGGAAAGGTTCAGTCAATGGCTAAAATGAGTTTTGCATAGGATGAGAGGGTCCCATTTCTGTCAACCGTGGATAGTGAGTTCTGTCTAGCATTCATTAGGGACCATGATGAAAATGGATTGGTCTTCCCAGACAAGGTGCATCATATGATACTCTTCACACTGACAGCAGCATCACTCACACCCTGAAAGAACATCTTGAATTCCGTGACACTTTTGTCTCGAAGTATATGTTACAATCATTTACGTCACTGAATACCCTGAAAACACTTAGGAGCATAAGGAGTACATTAATCTCAATGGCTGTGACTTGCTCGAGCCAATGACATCAAAATTAGTTCCACTCAAAGGGGCAAGGGAAAATAGCTTAAGAAGGAAAAGTCATTGAATAGCGCATTAACCCTGATTGCATTTGGATGAGTTGCTAAACTAAATGGAAAAATCTAAAATACATGTTTTGCATTTAATTTTGTTTCTAACAAAATTGGTATTTTTGTATTTATTTTTATGCTCACATGTACCCTCATTTTTCTAACTATTCTTTGCATTCATAGTTACGGAGAGTTAGCAAAGTCCTTTAAATATGCGAGTGTGTCTTAAAAGGCCATTGCCCAACTGACAATCAATTCACTTCTGTAGGAAAATAAACATAAAGATTGGCTTTTCTCACACTGATGAATTCTGAATGGCAATCACTGAAAATCACCAGACACAACTCTCCTCATTTTCAAAGTCCTCCAAGAATACCACTGCTTCCAGGAAGCATCCTCCCATTTATATTTTTCCTTAATAATGATGGTATTTGTTAAATGCTTACTATGTGCAAAGCACTGTTCTAAGCCCTGGGGGGAATACACGGTGATCAGGTTGTCCCACGGGTTGCTCACAGTCTTAATCCCCATTTTACAGATGAGGTAACTGAGGCACAGAGAAGTAAAGTGATTTGCCCAAAGTCACACAGCTGACAAGTGGTAGAGTCAAGATTAGAACCCATGATCTTTGAATCCCAAGCCCTTACTCTTTGCACTGAGCCAAGCTGCTTTCTCCAAGCCACGCTGCTTAATAGTTTTATCTTCATAGCCACTCATAGCACTTTTTACCTATTTTCATGGTATATTTGGTGCACCCAGTGAATGTTACCTCTACTATTTAAGTTCCCTTTATTCATTGATCCATCTTTCCATTCTCTTTTTCCTCCAAACTAACAAAGACTATTGCATCTTGTTTCCTTATTATACTGTAAGGTCTTTGAGGGCAGGGATTCATGCCTTTTGCTTCTACTGTAACTTTCTAAGTACCCAGTAATTTGCTCTATAGTAAGTATTACTGCTTGCTGGATTGAGAAGCAATGTGGCGTAGTGGAAAGAGCCCGGGCTTGGGAGTCAGAGGTCGTGGGTTCTAATCCTGGCTCTGCCACTTGTCAGCTGTGTGACCTTGGGCAAGTTATTTAACTTCTCTGTACCTTAGTTGCCTCATCTGTAAAATGGGGATTGTGACTGTGAGCCCCACATGGGACAACCTGATTACCTTGTTCGCCCCTCCCCCCTCCAGTGCTTAGAACAGTGCTTGGCACATAGTAAGCGCTTAACAAATACCAACATTATTATTAATTGAAGCACAAATCCCTGGCATTCAGCACTACTTTCCCAAACCCTTGGGTGAGATAATGGAGTTTGGTCAATGTACTCACAAGTGACATTAGCATTGTGATGTACATATTTCATTTTGGTTGTCCCAAGCTGAGAAACATGTTTTTGTTTTTCCTGACAGTATTACTTTATAAAAAAATAGTCAATCTGTAAGCGTGAAGTGACTTTACAACAATAAAATAAAGACCTACAAAATACCTCACAAAATCTTGGGCATAAAAATGATCCACAGCTTTTACTGTCCACCACACCATTTAAGCCTACTCTGCTGATGGAGTGTACTTTCACACCATTAACCCCCAGTCCTGTCAGCCTCTATTGTTATTTCTCTGCATGTGTGATTTGCTCCAGAATAAATGTCAACTCTTTAATAATGGCCCAACTCGAAAATACATCTCGGCCTTGCGTAGTCCAGCTGATCAGAAAAACGTTGTTGGCACTTAAGAAAATCCAGAGACTGCATTAAAGCTAACTGTGTCATTTATGAACTGCACTAGAGCCTGTTGGAACAGCTTATTAATATGATTTTCCTATAAGTCTATTGTGTGGTTTACCCTGCAATGGGAGATTAAAGATTATTGCTGAAACCAAACTTTAAAAGTAATCACCTCACATTTTACTAGGCTGGGGACATAGGAAATGTCCTCTGACATAATTTATTTCTTTTTAAAAGCTCAAGAATAGTTTCTCAATTTTTTTCACCTAATTAATACTACCCAATGTCATGACTCAACCAGTTGAAGTTACGGCATTCAAGTCATTAGTTCTCAGATCTGTTATTGATGCGAGAGGGGGTGGTTCGAAGAGGAACAGGCGGGTGTTGAGTAGATCAGCTGCCCTTTTTTCTGCCTTTCTTGGAGATGGGGATAACTAATAGCAGATAGGCTGGCTAGCCGTTGGCCTCTCCTGAAAAGGTATTGGAATTGCTTTGGGAGAAGGAAGATTCCAGTTTTTTAAGCTTCCTGTACAGTCCCTGAAAGTCCTTTAATACGATACCCCTGTGGTAGATCTGTCCTTGAAAGAGTCGAGTCATGGTTCTGTATCCTTTTACTCTTCTTATGCCAAGAGAAGCAGCATGGCCGAGTGGAAAGAGCACGGACCTGGGAGTCAGAGGACCTGGGTTCTAATCCTAACTCCATCACTTGTCTGCTGGGTGACCTTGGGCAGGTCACTTCATTTCTCTTTACCTCTGTAAAATGGGGATTAAGATTGTATCCATTCTGATTAGCTTGTATCTACCACGGAACTTAGTATAAAGTGCCTGGTACATAGTAAGGGCTTAAAAAATACTATTTTAAAAAAAAGGGATTAGGCCCAAAGTATGTTGAGGAAAGGCAACCTCCACCAAAGTCCAATTCAGTCACTTAAAAAAACACACCAAACTCCTTGTAAGAGCCTTAATGACCTCCATATCCATCATTTCTTGGGGATTAATGGTGATCTAGGAGGAGCCAGTGACCGGGGGTCCAGCCATGGAACATTAACCTCAGCTGGATGTCCATCCCCAGAGGTTTAATCATTCAAACTGTACTAATATACAATTGCTTATAAATCTGTGAAACTGATGGATAAAATATATGTATATGTCAGAATCTAACATCAAATTGAATATCGTCATTTTAATATGACTATAAAAAACAGAGCAACTATAATTTTGAAATATTAAGTCACCCAGAATGTGCCATTTCCTGATACCACTAACTCAAAAATGAAATATTCAGGTTACTTTTAGTAGTCTTGGGGTCATAAGGAAAGATAAATTCCCACACAGATTCCCAAAGATTTTGAAATCCAAAAGTAAAGCCAATTCTGAAAGAAACTATTGCAAAATAATAGGCACCTACTTATTGATGCAAGTCACAGAAGACTTTAAAATGACATTTTCTTAAAGGTGTGAGGGAAATTAGGGAAATTGCATTAATTTATATAACCATGGTAAAAACGTTTCTCTCTCTACCATCTGTTGGCAAAAGTGCTTGAGGGTGAGGAGGGGTAATGAGAAGCAGCATCAGACCACCATAATGTGAGGTTTGCTTTCTCTGACTCCCATCACAAACCCCAAGGCCAGCTTTTGATTGGTGGTAGAGGACTGCTAATGGATTATTCATCCAAAGGAATTTATTGAGGTATCCAGCAATGCACTAGGAAGTAGAAGTTTTTCTTATTTTGTTATTATGGTCTTTGTTAAGCACTTGCAATGTGCCAAGCACTCTTCTAAGGGCTGGTGTAGATAGGAGTTAAACCAGTTAGATACAGTCCCTGTCCCACATGGGTTTCACATGCTGAGTTGGGGGGAGAACAGGCACTGAATCCCTATTTTACAGATGAAGAAACTGATACACAGGTAATTTCAGTGACTTGCCCAAAGTCACACAGTAGATAATTGGTGGAGCGAGGTTTAGAACCCAGGCCCTCTTACTCCCTGGTCTACGCTCTTTATACAAAGCTATGCAGCTCTTATTAAGAAAGCTGAAAACTACACAAGACAGAGAAACTCAGACTAATAAACACACCGTACAACCCTGATTTTATAGCAAAGTTTAGGGACTTAGGAAGTAAAATCTAATTTGATTTGATGAGTGAATGTTTGTGGTTACTGATCCTTGGGAGAGGTGGAATGCTATTCCTTACTAAGCAGCCTCAGAAAAGATGAGACACTACCCTACACCACTTCTTAGTAGGTAAAAATTAATTCTTTTACACTGAAGCTTTCTACCAGTGGATTTTGACACAGACAAGAGGAATATTAAGCTGGCAGGTTTTTTGATCCATTTTTCCAAAACCACACGTATGCCTTCCTATGGCATGCTAATGAACTCCTTCCCCTGGAAAAAGCAAAATTCTCAGTAAATCATATTTTCCACATTTCAGGTCATTGATTAAATTATACCTCCCACATCACACTTCTTTCACAGGAACCTTCAAGCCAGAAGCTTCCCCAGAAGTAAATATATTTTTTGGTGAATAACTTGTAGGTCCAATTCAAAAGGAATTTAAGCCTGTTGTCTTGACTTCTGAACATAGTTACATGAACACTTAAAAATATACTGACCAGTATTATATCAAGAATTGAAATCCTGAACACTATTTGAATATCGACTTTGTTTCCACATAGATTTTATCACCATATTCAGCTCGAGAGAAATATGAAGCATTTTAAAACAAATTGATCCATGGTGTTTCTAAAAGTTTAGTTTTCACTCTTGTGACCAGATGAGTGTCCAAGAAGGAGTATACTTAGGACAGGAAGAGCAGAATGAGCCAATGAGAATGACCGAAGAAAGGGGATGGGATTCATATGGAAAATGTACTGATGTATTTCTCCTGAGCTACATTGTCTCTGGAGATCAGTAAAAATGCGTTGGCCTTGAAAGAAAATAATGTCTCTCTAGCACTTTCTATTAAATTGATGATCAATATCTAGTGAAAGGCTGTGGGAAAACAGCAGTTATACTAAATTGACATATTAGTAGTATACCAAGTGTGTTCATCTATTGACTTGGCACAAATCAAAATATCAGTGTTACCTCTGAATTTAGGAGAAAACTAATAAAGATGCTTTTCTGAATCATTGCAACCTTTTCAGTCAATATGTCTTAAGCTGCAAAACTCAGCCAAAATCAATTGCCGGGAAGGAAGGTGAATTTGAATTTCTGCATCGAAATGACTTGAATGACTTTCTGAAGGCAAGGAGCTGCCTGCACTGGCCCAGGCTGAGGGAACAGTAGTGGAGCTTGGAGGTAGGAATGATGGAGAATTTGAGATGTGATTTGAGGCTGAGAGAATTGCAAGAGAGCCTTATTTCTCTGCCTAGTAGAAAACATGGGCTTAATCTCCACAGATCTTACATCAATATTGGGAAATCTGTGATACACTCAGAATGGAGGGAGATTCCATCTTTTCATCCTCAAAGAGCACTTAGATGTCTCTTTTTTTTCTGCCTCTTTAGCTCCTTTGGCCCTCTTTAACTCCTTAGCTTAGTTTTGTAAAATGTGCTTCCTGGATTCCCTCATCTGGTTGATCTCAAGAGGAAAATCAGAACAGCATAGGAGGTTGGGCCTGGGAGTCAGGATACCTGGGTTCTAATCTTGGCTCCATCACTTGCCTACTCTGTGACCTTGGGAAGTCAGTCCTCTGTGGCTCAATTTCCTCATCTGTGTAAAATAGGGATTAATTACCTGTTCTCCCTCCTTCTTAGACTGTGAGCCCCATATGGGACAGAGATTGTGTCTGATCTGACTGTTCTGTGTCTACCACCATGCGTGGCACATTTTAAGGGCTTAACAGATGCCACAATTAATTAGCAGTCTACAAATCAAGCTAGAATTGTGTTGAAACTAGAATTGTGTTGAAACTAAAATTGTGATGATAGGCTCACAGTTGTTTTGAGCCTGTCAATTCTAAAGAGACAATAAAGCCTCACTCCGCTCTCCAGGAGGTTTGGCATAAACATATTCTGGACCTCTTTGCATATTTTACCCAATCTAGAGGGAATTCCCACCTATCATTCCATTGCAAGCTCCTGCAAGAATGAAAGTTAAATTTCTGCTTCGTAGAATTTTCCTAACCTGTGTGGAATAAACCTGGCAAGACATATTAGTGGTAGTCTAGCAACTTCTCGGTTCCCTGTAGTGATCGAGTAAAGGGCTATCCCAAATACGTACAATTTGTGGAAAATTCAGAATTCATGCTTAGGCAAAAATCTCTAACCTTCTGCCTCTCGGGCACAGCTGTAAACCAGCTGGATGGAATTGAGTTTCTTTGTTTTTTTACGCTTCTTTCCCCTTCTTTGTCCTCCTCTGGTGTGGAGCTGCTAAGCAGGGAGATGCCCCAGAGTTATCCTTCTGTGGAAAGGGAAGGGGTCCGGGTGGTCCACAGAACAGGTGTAGAGATGATCCGTTCATGGGGCTGGAGGAAATTGGAAATATGCTAATAATAATGATGATTGCTTTGGTTCCCTTGCCAAGAGAGGCCTTGTTGGAGAGGAGATAGGAATGGTGGTAGGAGTGCATCAACTGACTATCCTGTGCCCCCCGGGGGCTGCTTCTCAACCCCCTCAGGTCCAAAAGGTGACTTTGAGGTTGATGTACTAGTAGGTGCTTCAAAAACGTGATCCTCGTCTGCCCAGAGCACTGCCTGCTCACGGTACCGTGGCCCCAAATTAAGATTTGACCTCTACATTTCAAGTCCAAAGAGGAATTTTCTCATAGAAATCTTTAAAGAGAATATGCCTTCCCTGGACAGGCTTGATCGTTGCTTCAGATGAATGCTATGGGAAAAGTGGAAACGGGAGTGACTTTGAGGGTGGTTGCGCTAAGCTTAAATAATATTGATGCTACATCATTTAAATTAATCGCATAATTCCACAGCATGTTTGGATGTGTAACACGAGAAGGCAGACATTCTTCCCAAATTGGTGTAACATTCCTGTTAAATTGGTATGGCTAAGATAACCTTCATGCTTGCTTTGCCTGTGGCCTTGCTGATTTTGTCAGTTCCAAAGAGACAATAAAGCTTCACTCCACTCCCCAAGAGGTTTAGTTTAAACACATTCTAGGAAGCAGAATGGCCTAGTGGATAGAGCATGGGCCTGGGAGTCAGAAAGACATGGGTTCTAATCCTGGCTCCTCCACTTGTCTGCTGTGTGACCATTCACAATTCACTTCACTTGTCTGTGCTTCAGTTACCTCATCTGTAAAATGGGGATTAAGACTGTGAGCCCCACATGGGACAACCTGATTACCTTATATTCATTCATTCAGTCGTATTTATTGAGCGCTTACTGTGTGCAGAGCACTATACTAAGCGCTTGGAAAGTACAATAGAGCAATAAAGGGAGACAATCCCTGCCCACAATAGGCTTGTATCTACACCAGCACTTAGAACAGTGCTTGGTACATAATAAGTGCTTAACAAATGCCATAATTATTATTATTAATATTCTGGATCTCTGCATATTTTACCCAATCTGGAGGAAATTCCCACCCATTCCAGGACTTTGTGCCTGGCATGTTGGTGATAATGCAGTCAGTGATCAAGGGCAAGACCTCACCTTGCTACTCTTCTACTACTACAGCAGCAGCAGCAGTGTGGTTTAGTGGCTAGAGCATGGGCCTGGGTTCTATTCCCGGCTCTGCCACCTGTCTGCTGTGTGACCTTGGGTAAGTCACTTCACTTCTCTGTGCCTCAGTTACCTTATCTGTAAAATGGGGATTGAGACTGTGAGCCCTGTGTATCCAACCCGATTTGTCTGTATCCACCCTAATGTTTAGTTCAGTGCCGGGCATATAGTAAGCATTTAACAAATATTATTATTATTATGATCCACCCCACACACTTCACTCCTCTAATGCTAACCCTATCAGTGTAGCCTTGATTTCATCTATCTCCTCACTGACCTCTCATCCACCTCCTTCCTTTGGCCTGGGACCTCCTCCTTCCTCATACCCGACAGACAATTGCTCTCTCCTGCTTCCAAGTCTTATCGAAAGTGCATCTCCCCCAAGAAGCCTTCCCTAGCTAAGCCCTCTTTTCCTTTTCTTCAATTCCGTTCTGTATCACCCTGATGTGTTCCCTTTATTCTTTCTCATTCCCAACCCACAGTACTTATGTACATATCGGTTTTCCATTTATATTAATGTCTGTCTCCCCTTCTAGACTATAAGCTTGTTGTAGGCAGAGAATGTGTCTGTTATATGGTACTCTCCCAAGTGCTTAGTACTGTGCTTTGCACACAGTAAGCACTCAATAAATACAATTGTCTGACTGACTGACCTGGGCCAAGGAACGGATTATAGTTCTGGTGGTTTGCACAGGGCCATTCTCTCCCTGTCGGGCCTCTTTCCACTTCACCCAGAGTGTGTCGAGAGATTAGGTAGTCAGGGATACAAAGGTGGGTTGAGTTCCCTTAACTTGTATTCCTCCACTTGCTCCATTTGGAAAATAAGAGTAATATTTACTGCATATCTTCAGGAAATGAGGTTTCATATTTGAAAGGAAGAAAGACCAGATATTAACAAATCCTTCGATCAAAATCAGTAGTAATCTTAAAATAAGATGTTACATTGAAAAACTGTGGAAATTTGTGGAAAATCACCAAATGTTGGAATCTTCTTCCACTAACCAGGGCTTACAGGATTTGACTAACCATATCGTCCACATAGCCTGGATGGAGGTCAATCAGTTGATGGAATTTATTGAGCACTTACTGTAGGAAGCGCTTGGAAATGTACACTTTAGTGTATATTGACATGTACCCTGCCCTCAAGGAATTTACACAGGTTCACACAGTAAGTGCTTAAGAAATACGCTATTACTACTATTTTTGCTACCAGGTTGAAATTAAAGAATTAAGAGGGGTGTTGGAACTATATATAGAATCCAGTTGTCCGTGTCTCCAGTTCCCTCAGATAAGTGAGTTGGCTGAATGTCACAGGCACATTGAGTTTTACCCCAGGAAAATAGTTTCATGGACAAAAATGAAAACTAATGTAATAGTTATGTTTACACACAGCGAGGTATATTTTTTTGCAGAGAAAACTCCTTTTTGGCCTTAAAATCTAGAGCGGGAAATCTACCTTTAAGCACAAAGTTATGATGTTAGGAATAAAAATATAATATGATCTTTCCAATGTGCCTGTATCAAAACCCACCCTGGGACTCCTGATGTGAGCATTCCTACTCAATTGTCCAGTAGTCTTTGGAGTTGTGCCAGTCTCTAATTCTGACCTCTTCCTTCTTGGGAAAGTTTAGGCAGAGTTGAGGGGTGAGGAGACAATTGAACAGCAATCAACCAGCTTGGACCACTGCTTTCAGTTAGGTATGCTTTAAGTCAATCAGGACGGCATCCTGTCAGAAAACATCTTCTTACAGATGAAGTTTTGTCTCTTTAACCACAGCATAATGCTTTTCAGGTTTTCATTATAAAGTGTCAAAAGTGGGACAGGTTCAGTAATTCTATGTGAACCATGAGGATTCTATAAGTTTTTTTTTTCAAATATCTACTACATTGTTCTGCACAGACTGCACCAGTGAATGTAAAGCTCCTTATGGCTTTCCTGTAAACACTTTGTTTTAGTTGGGGATTCTAGAGCCAAATTCCTGCTTTCATGGACTAAATGAAGATAAATTTAGTTGTCACTCGGTAAATCCTTTTATTAGCTAAACCAAATTACTAAACCTTTACCTAGAATTGGCCTTCTTTGCTCAAGGCACCAGTAACATTTTTTCATATGACAATCAAACTGCTTTCTCCCTCCATGGCTAGAACAATGGAAATCTTTCAAGAATTCCACAGTTTCTTGAAGAATTGTGGAGATGTAGCCATCTGTTAATTCTGTTGTGAGTTGTTTACTTGGAGAACTAAATAAAAATTGATCAACAGCAAAAAGCCCTGTATAATTCCCTCCTTGGACCTAGGTATAGGTGACAGTGACATATATTAATCACCTATAAAGAAACGTCTGTTGGTTGGATAATTAAGACATTGTGAAAATCAGAGTTTCCATAAAGGACTTGCCATTTGGAGATTCATGAAGTCTTTCAAATATTCTGCTTTAGGTATTAAATAGCAAAATATTATCTTTAAAGAATTCATTCACCTCTAAATAGTGAAGGGCACGCTCCTTGTAGAATGGGAAAAGGGTGAATGTATTTGAAATATTTTCACAGTGGTTATTTCCAAAATAATTTTGAATGCTCAGATTAGATGCCCTTCCTAGTCATACTGATATAATAATGTAAGCTAATAAGGATGAAGGTGTGCTAGACTATTTGGTATTTGAAATAGTTCTGGGATCAGATAGCCTTATGAATGAATGACTCTGATATCACTTAAGAGGTAGATAAGACTACTTTAACAAGCAGTCTACCAAGATTGTTTCCTATTTCTGAACATGCTATTTGATTTCCCCATCCAATTTATTTAGAAGGAATATACTGTACTCATAAGAACACTGTAACTTGAAAGGTACAATTTATTAGAAGTGTTCTTGAACATCCTTTCACACAGGAAAATTTGTTCTAAGAAAACACACATGCCCGTGTCTTAATACATAATTGGTTTGAGAAATTGAACACACAAGCCTATATAAGTACCTCATAAAAGCTTAAAAATGTTCATTTATTTCTATTAGACACCTCCATGGACTTGCCTTGAATGCTGGTCCTGAATAAAATACTCTTACTTGTTTATGGTATTTCATCACTTTCAACTGAAATTTACCCATTTGATGTTGAAACCCAAAGGATGAAAATAAGCATTCTTTTTGACCTTGAATTATGACTGTTAACCTGGTCTTTTCACCGAGATTCTGTCCCAAATCCCCCTTTTCCACCCCTTAGGAAACCATGGAGGTAAAGGACCTTGGAATTCCACAGGAGAGTAGGATAGGACAGCACTGTAGAACCTCTGGCTAGTAAGCAGTAAGCACTCAGACACCCTACTTAGCATATTACCAACAGTCACCAAAGACTTAGCTTTCATAAGGCGAATGGCAGGAGGTTACTCAATGGAGTGCCTCGCATCGAAGAGAGGACAAAGAGGGAGGGTGGGTGAGATGGAAAAATCAGGTGGCAGGCTGCAATCATGTGCCTCCTGAAGAGACATCCAACTTGAAACTCTAAACTGTAAGCTTGTAGTGAGCAGGGAACATATCTATCCACTCTATTGTTTTGTACTCTCCCATGTGCTTAGTAAAATGCTCTGCACACAGTTAGGGCTCATAAAATATCACTGATTGATTGACAGGATTGGCCTTTTCGTGTAGTTTACTCAGGTCTTCTGTTTGATCATTTGTTCTGGATTTTCATGAGGAAATTACAGGCATGCTAGTAATAATAATAATGTTGGTATTTGTTAAGCGCTTACTATGTGCAGAGCACTGTTCTAAGCGCTGGGGTAGACACAAGGGAATCAGGTTGCCCCACATGGGGCTCACAGTGTTAATCCCCATTTTACAGATGAGGTAACTGGGGCACAGAGAAGTTAAGTGACTTGCCCACAGTCACACAGCTGACAAGTGGCAGAGCGGGGCTTCGAACCCATGACCTCTGACTCCAAAGCCCATGCTCTTTCCACTGAGCCATGCTGCTTCCCCTATTGGAATGGTTTTATATTCACACACACACACACACACACGTGTATATTTGCATGTATATATATTCCCTGTAAGCTTTCCTGGCTCACTTTGATTTCTCGAGCCACCAAGACTTGGCTGCAGCTTGACCAGTGAATGATTAGCTTAGAAGTCATGTTATATCAAAGATGTCTGAATCCTGGAAGATTTCAACTTCTTATTTTCCTTCCCTTTCCACCTCTAGCTCCCCAAGTCCCTCAGAAACAAACAGGAACACGAAATTGGGATTATAGCCCAGAATTCAACAAAAAAGTACATCTCAGTGTCTCACAGTTAGAGATTAGTTTATTCACACATAGAGGGAGTTTAGTCATGTGTACACACAAAACTAAATGCACAGAAAAGTGTGGAGTCAATCACTGGGATGTATCTATAAGTGCTGTCTTGTATTTATATGTACATAAATCTTTTCCAGTTTTGCTCTGGGCTTTGAAAGGAAAGGAGATGATTGAAGGGGAGAAAATAGTTGCTCTGAGGAGAGGTAAAGGGAAATGGGATTATTTGGCTTGGAGAAAAGAAGTTTGTTTTTTTCATTTGTATTTAAAAAATTATCCCAATAAAACAACTCACTGACTTTGTTAAAATCTCTTAAAAACTGAACTGCACACCTTTTAGTATTCCTGTCTTCTTACCCCCTTGCCATTTGTCACTTCATTTCTTGGTATCCATACTTGATCCTGTTTCTAAAAACATATGCTCATCCATCAGATATTGATTCCCAGAGCAAATATTGACTGCAATTTGCAGTTCCTGATTTTAAAGGCATCATATGTTGTTTACTTGGGGGTTGAAATCCCCAGTTCCGTGTCCTTCAGTTCTTGTGTCCAAGCCTTCCAAAAGTCTTTCGCTGAACTGGAGAAGTGAAGACTAAGAAGTGACTTAATAACTGAATGATTGTATAATGCAATGCATAATCCAGTTCTCTGGATCCACCAAGGATGGTAAAAGTTGTATGGACTTAAAGTAAAGCAGGAGTATTTTCCAGGAGGCATAAAAGAACTATTTCATGACTATGAATATGATAAAAAACTAGAAAAATCAAGAGAACTGGTGGAGTCTATCCCTGAGGATATGTAAGACAACCATACACCCTTCAGTCCTGGGTGATTTACATATTTCCCAGGGGTATGGCCCAGATGATCTCTCAAGATCCCTTCCAGCTCTGTTATTCGATGAAATTTTATCCAAGTTTAGACAGACCTTGTTTTAAATATGCCAACACATTGGTAGTGAAATTGCTTATGCCTTTTGTTATGCCCAGCATAATAAGGCATACTTTCCTATGTCTTACCCTGGCACTATCATCATCAGTAATATAGACCAGAGAAAGAGTAGCAGCAAAGTACAGACAGCCTTAAGGGCAAATGAGATATTTTTAAAAAAAAGACTTTAAATGTCATATCAGTGGCAAAGCACTTGATAGATTTATGATTTAGCCACAATTTCAGGAGGATTTGAAGTAGTTTTAAATGGAAGTGTAGAGTGTTTGCAGTGTACATTTCAGTAGAACCCTGCAGAGAGACCTGATGTTTGTCCTCAGCTTGAAAAGAAACTGTCCTTAGGCATTTATAATTAGGGCATTTCATTTGCTTCAGTTTGGATCTCATTTAGAAGCCATTTCTCCATTTTAACAGACTCCTAATAGTAAGGGCATGGGACTAAAATATAATTTTTAGATGGTGGTGAAATCCATTTGTTGGCAAACATGTTTTGTCCCAATATTTGACAAAACACTGACTGAGAGTTATGGAGTATGGCACATTCCCAAATAAGAGGGTCAACTGCCGAGGTCTTCCAGGAAGGAGGGCCCAATTCACTAATACATCACAGACTCTTCCTTAATATTTAGAATGCCAAGCCACAGGGTTTCGCAGATGACAACATCATCAACGCCTTCAAGAAGAAATGTTGAATGCCACTACTATGGTGACATCTTACCTCTCCTCTTTGCTAGCAAGATCCTAACTAGATATCTTTTGCTCCAACTTCCGAAGAACATCAGACTCTCTGTGAAAGTGGCATTGACTAGTTCAGAGAACACAGGCCTGGGAGTTGGAGGACCTGGGTTCTAATCCCAGCTCTGCCACTTGCTTGTTGTGTGACCTTGGTCAAATCACTAAACTACTCTGTGCCTCAATTTCATCAAATGGAAATTAATTACCTATTATCTCTCCTATTTAAACTGTTAACCCCTGTGCAAGACAGGGACTCTGCCCAACATAATTAACTTGTACCTACCCCAGCACTTGACACACTGTGAGCATGTATCAGTTGTCATAAAAGAAGTGACAGTGGGGTTTGAATGCACAGCATGAGCCAGCAAACCGATCTTTGCTGCATGCCAGATTCCAGAAAGGGACAACAGCAAAATCTCTTTATTGCATTTGTGACGTTTGACACCATCACCAACTTGGACTCTGATAACTACTAAAATATATTTGTCAGTCCTGAGGACTTTCTCTTCATCCTACAGCTAATCTATCATACGGTCATTCATATGAAAAGGCCTTTCTAACTCTCTGCTCGATGCCAATGTTGTTAATTAATATCATATGATAACTTCAATCTTCTTCAAGCTATTCTGCATATCTACCCTGGAGGATGAAATGAAAATCCTGAAGTTTCCAACATTCCAGGAAATTTCTAAATCAGCAGGTTATGAGCATCCTGTCAGTGAGTAGTAGAGGAAGTTTTTAAATGCTTATTGTGTGCAGAGCACTATACTAAGCATTGGGAAATAATACATCGATCCATGGATTGCAAGCAGCACCTTATGGGAATGGAACCCAATATCTTTGAAGCAAGGGAAGAAATAATTTAGGTTTGGGTGTATTCTGATGGACTTTAAATAGTATGTATGACATAATTATGTTACTCGGCATGTCTAATATAACACGTCATCACATTCTTCTTAGTGTCTTATAGTCCTACAAACCATAATTAGCCACCTTATGTTTAACTGCGTATAATGCGGATAAGGTTCATTCATTAATTCAATAGTATTTATTGAGCGCTTACTATGTGCAGAGCACTGTACTAAGCGCTTGGGATGAACAAGTCGGCAACAGATAGAGACAGTCCCTGCCATTTGATGGGCTTACAGTCTAATCGGGGGAGACGGACAGACAAGAACAATGGCACTAAACAGCGTCAAGGGGAAGAACATCTCGTAAAAACAATGGCAACTAAATAGAATCAAGGCGATGTACAATTCATTAACAAAATAAATAGGGTAACGAAAATATATACAGTTGAGCGGACGAGTACAGTGCTGTGGGGATGGGAAGGGAGAGGTGGAGGAGCAGAGGGAAAAGGGGAAAATGAGGCTTTAGCTGCGGAGAGGTAAAGGGGGGATGGCAGAGGGAGTAGAGGGGGAAGAGGAGCTCAGTCTGGGAAGGCCTCTTGGAGGAGGTGATTTTTAAGTAAGGTTTTGAAGAGGGAAAGAGAATCAGTTTGGCGGAGGTGAGGAGGGAGGGCGTTCCAGGACCGTGGGAGGACGTGACCCAGGGGTCGACGGCGGGATAGGCGAGACCGAGGGACGGCGAGGAGGTGGGCGGCAGAGGAGCGGAACGTGCGGGGTGGGCGGTAGAAAGAGAGAAGGGAGGAGAGGTAGGAAGGGGCAAGGTGATGGAGAGCCTTGAAGCCTAGAGTGAGGAGTTTTTGTTTGGAGCGGAGGTCGATAGGCAACCACTGGAGTTGTTTAAGAAGGGGAGTGACATGCCCAGATCGTTTCTGCAGGAAGATGAGCCGGGCAGCGGAGTGAAGAATAGACCGGAGCGGGGCGAGAGAGGAGGAAGGGAGGTCAGAGAGAAGGCTGACACAGTAGTCTAGCCGGGATATAACGAGAGCCCGTAATAGTAAGGTAGCCGTTTGGGTGGAGAGGAAAGGGCGGATCTTGGCGATATTGTAGAGGTGAAACCGACAGGTCTTGGTAACGGATAGGATGTGTGGGGTGAACGAGAGGGACGAGTCAAGGTGTAGCATCAATTATTTTTTTCAGCCAAACTGTCATGCTTGGATAAACTCTTATCAGTCAGTCATCTGGCAACACAAAGGAGCTATATGTTTACATTACACAGTTTTCAAAAGTTTTTATTGTAGCCCTACTACCTTATCTTCTAGATGGGCTAAGTTGTATGTTAGAATGTTGAGCTGTTCCCAAAAGGGTGGTGAGTTGGACTGTGAATGTGGTACAGTTGCTGTACAATAATTACAAGATCTCCACATCTAATAAAGGATAGTAATGTAGCCCCTCTACACTGTAAGATCATGTGGTCAGGGAAAGTGTTGAGCAGTCATTATATTGTAGTCTCCCAAGAGCGTAGTACAGAGCTCTGCACACAGTGTGCTCCATAAAGACCAGTGATTGATTGACAGACATCAGGAGTGCTTTTTTAGACTGTAAATTCCATTGAGGACAAGGTCTGGGTCAGTTGCAATCTCTCAAGGGCTTAGTTCAGGGTTCTACCTTAGTTACCCTCTTTTCTCCTTTCTTCAGTTAATAATCCACATAGTCCCTCAGGACCTCCAAATGTAGCTTAGTTTGGAGAGAGCAGTGTGGCCTAGTGGATAAAGGATCAGCCTGGAAGCCAGAAGACCTTTTAATCCTGGCCCTGCCAGTTGTTTTCTGTGTGACCTTGGGCAAGTCAGGTAACTTCCCTGTGCCTCAGTTTCCTCAACTGCAAAATAGGGCTCAATTCCTCTTCTCCTTCTACTTGACTGTAAGCCCCATGTGGGACAAAGACTGTGTCCCACATGATTAACTTGTATCTATTCCAGTGAGATCTTTTGCCATATTGTACATTCCAAGCACTTAGTACAGTGCTCTGCACACGGTAAGCACTCAAATACGATTGAATGAAGTAATTTGTTTCAACTCCAGTGCATAGAACAGTGGCATTGGGAAGCAGTTTGACTTAGTGGATGGAACATGGGCTGGAAATCAGAGGACCTGGGTTTTAATCCTGGTTCTGCCTCTTGTGTGCTGTGTGACCTTGGGCAAGTTACTAAACTTCTCTGTGCCTATTACATCATCTGTAAAACTGTTAGCCTTTTGTGGGACAGGGAACGTGTCCATACTGTTTATCCTGAATCTGTCCCAGTGATTCGTATAGTACCTGTCCCATAGGTCATTATCAAATTCCATTGAAATAAGCAAAAACAAAAATAGTTCTCCATGCATGATAAGAACTGAACAAATACAAAAAAAAGGAAAAGTTTTATTGGAGGACAGCTCCTTCTGCTTGGAAGATAAGTTTATTTAAGAATTGAGTAGTACATCCAAGATGTGTTGATGTTGTCTTCAAATCAAAGTCAAATATTTGTGCGTTTTCTGTTGTATATGAAGAACATTAGTGGAACTCGCAGTTGATTCTGCTGTATATGCAATTTTGTCATGAATGTAGGAATGGGTGAAAGAGTTGATGCTAATTATAAAATAATTGATTATCACTGGAAACGGAGGGGAAAAGAACATTTAATGCTTCTTGGGATTTAATTTTAGACTTAATTTGAATACAGGCATTCAGGTTCTTTTTGGGGCTAATTTTATTTTTTATAGTATTTATTAAGCACTTAATATGTGCCAGGCACTGTTCTAAGCACTGGAGTAGATACAAGGTAGTCACTTAGAACACAGTCCATGTCACACATGGGGCTTTCACTCTTCACCCCATTTTACAGACGAGGTAACTGAGGTACAAGAAGTGAAGTGACTTGTCCAAGTTCATACGCAGACAAGTGGCGGAGTTGGGATGTTCTGCAGAGTGGAAAAGGACAGGAATGATGTGGAAACAGAACAAAGATGTGAAAGAAATAACTATGGGACCCCTTAAGTTGAGGCACGTAGTGCAGAGAAGCTCTCCTTGATGGTGTGGGGAAAGAGAGCTGCAGAAAGTCTGTTTTGTCAGTGAGGTCCCAGGGGTTCTGTGGCCCCTTGGGTAATATTCTGAAGGTTATCTCAGGACCAGAAAGTCCTTTCATTAAAAGTTCAACCCCCAAACCTGTATCGTATATAGGTGATGTAATTGTGTGTACGGCTCCAGAGTCAGAAGACCTGACTGTGAACCCTATGAGGGATAGTGACTGTGTCCAACCTGATTAAATAACCTCTACCCTAGTGCTTAGTACAGTGTCAGCCCTCAGTCAGTCCTTAAAAAGCCATAAAACCCCTGAGAGCCATCTTGATTAGCTAAATAGCTCAGCTCCTGAAATTCAATCGCTGATGCTAAGGAAGGCTGGTATTAATAAAAACGTTAAATGCATCCCTTGCTACTAAGACACAAATGCAACCTAAATGGTAAGTGCTGTATTTAAAGTTCTCTAAACCTGAATCTTAATTTACAGCATTTTATTGAAAATGTGTAAGATCACCATAGTAGAATCCCCCAGGGGATTGTCCTAGCATTACAGTTGTGTTCCAGGTCTGTAGTAAGAGTGAGCTTTAATTTTGAATCTCTATAATGTGCTTTAATTGAATTTAGCACTCTCTTTGGGTTGGCATTTTAAAGCTTTAACATTAATGAAGAAAAGTGCTCAGACTTTGATTTAAAATAGGAAGTGAGCCTGCCAATCATTCTTTTCCTCAATGCTACTTTCAAATCAGTGTCCTTTATCATATATATTTTAGGGAAGAAAAGGGAAATATGGTAGGGGAAAAAAGGTATGACCAATTCACATTATTTTCGTTACCCCAAAGTAGTGGATTTCACTGCTTATTTTCATGGTCACCTAATATGGGTCCTAGGAGATGAAAAATTTCAAACCTTACACTACTACATCTTATTCTTTGTTGACAACCTGGCTGTAACATTTTGTGGGGAAGAGTGGTAGAATGGAATCTATAGATCTACTATAGGTTCATTTCAATGATGGTTGGTATCCCTGTCCTATATTTCCTGGAGAGTTGAAAGTTGGAAATATTGAAAAAAAGTAATAAAAGTAAGGGAAAACGATGGGAGTATAAAAAAACCAGACTTCGAATATTCTATGGAAAGCCAAAGAAAAGGTGATCATTTCTTGGAAGAGAGAAGGGTACCTTGGGAAATGGTAGAATTAAATCACAGATAGAGGGGAAATAATGGAGAAAAAATATGTGAGATAATTCAACAGAGATTATCAGACAGTCATGAGGAGCACGAACTGTTACTTGAAAATCCTATTTAAAAAAATCTAATTTAGCACAATTATTGTTTGGAGGCATGATATTAAGCCCAGGTAACACAATTTGTAATAAATTTCCATTTAATGAAATTCTGCATATGTGTGCTTCTGATTAGAGGGTGTATATTTCATAATCTGCCAAAGACTTGCTGCCTGCAGCTCCTTAGGATGAAAATCTTTTAACCTCTTTAACCTAGTTTTAGAGAGACAACAGTCAACCTTCTTCATTAACAATTTTTTTCCAGATGTTGACCTTACAAAGAAGCTGTCAAGCATTTACAATTTTTAAAATTTCAGTGGCCATCAAGTCATTGAAATTTAAGGTTCTTGTAGAAACTACAATTTGGAAGCCTCTCACTTATTTCATGAGGTTCTACTTGGCATGAGGATTTGGGGGAACAGAAATTGAATCCCGAAAGAGGTAGAAGAAGCCCCCCATGGTTTTTGAAGAATAGGAGATCCCTAACCTATCTCTAGGGACATAATTGCAGTCAGCTCTAGATGTTGGGAAAATGGATAAGGAATTTCAAGACTCCATTCCATTATTCTTTGAGTCTGATTTTCATCCCTGCCATACAAGTAAAAGGCACAGGCTCTGGGAAACTCTTAGGTTGATGCCCTTTCTTTTGCCTCTCTTTTGGAATGGTGAGGTGCATGCATATCTCACTTGATGTGGTTCTTTTCTTCACATCCTGAAGAACCTAAAGCAGGAGGTAGGAGGTAGGATCAGTCAATCCGTGGTATTTATTGAAGGCATACTGTGTACAGAACACTGTACCAAGCTCTTGGGAGAGTACAGTGTAGCAGAGTTGCTACAAAAGTTCCTTGCCCACAATGAGCTTACAGTCTAGAGGGGATAGAGCCTGAAATTGATAATCATTCATTCATTCATTCAATAGTATTTATTGAGCACTTACTATGTGCAGAGCACTGTACTAAGCGCTTGGACTGTACAAATCGGTAACAGATAGAGACAGTCCCTGCCGTTTGATGGGCTTACAGTCTAATCGGGGGAGATAGACAGACAAGAACAGTAGCAATAAATAGAATCAAGGGGATGAACATCTCATTAAAACAATAGCAAATAAATAGAATCAAGACGATATACATTTCATTAACAAAATAAATAGGGTAATGAAAATATATACAGTTGAGCAGATGAGTAATCAGATCACTTTACTTCTGAATCTTATGGCTTAGTAGATCAAGCATCTTCGGTTGTGGCTCCAGTCATTGCTGGGATGCACAGCACTTATATACATATCTGTAATTTCATTTATTTGTATTGATGTCTGTCGCCTGCTCTCGCCCACCCCCGCCTCTCCCCAGTTCCCAGACTGCAAGCTCGTTGTGGGCAGGGAATGTCACTGTTTATTGTTGTATTTTCCCAAGTGCTTAGTACAGTGCTTTGCACACAGTAAGCACTCAATAAATATGATGGAATGAATGAATGAAAGGAGCATATGATGCTTCCGCCCCAAAGGAATATCTGTTGTTCTGACTTGGAGGCAAATAAACTATCATTTTTTTTTTTTGGTCTGACCATTGGACAATCATAGCATCTGTAGTCCTTGAGGAAAAGAATACTGGGCTGGTGTTAGGATCAGTGTCGTACTCTCTCCTTGACTGATTAGATCATCTGTGGAACATCTTGGTCCCTGGGGTAACTGTAGTCTCTGAGAAGAAGCAAGGTGGTGCTGTCACCCCTTTTGCTTAATGCTTCACTCCTTGGGCACCTACCAAGTCAGAAAAGTCTAAGGAATTCAGAGATATAGGCTTACTGCAAAGACCATGCCTCTAAGATGTCAGGGCAGTTATTAGCCCCGCACCTCTGAGGTTCTGCTCGGTCTTGCTGGCTCGAGAAGATCAAGCTTCATTTCTTGGGTCCATGCAGACTATAACAGGCACTTCCTGGAGTTTTCTCTGTTTTCTCTATGCAGGACTCAATGAACTGGATTTTAGAGGAGAGTGTCACAGGAAATCTTCTTTCTCCTATCCCTGCCCCTACATTTTGGGGTACATGATCTATCATTGGCTAACATCTTTTTTTGTGGGGAAAAAAAAGCACAAAAAACTCAAATATATTCTTAATCATCATAAATTTGAGGCATCTGACTTGTGTACAGCAATTTTGCATCTGCTACCTGTGGCGGTAACAGCAAAAGTAAGATGATATTCCTGGTGGTTTTATTTTTGACATTATCATAAACAGACCGCTGGGTCTATTATGAAGTCGGGGACAATCTCCAGGTATTTTGAAACATATACTTGCCATGCTGGACCTTATTTATTTGATGCATAATGAGAGAAGTACCTCTCTTTCTGACAATTTAAAATTTATAATGTGTTTCTGAGAAAACAGCTGTGTGATGATTTGAGAAATATGTTTTTCTGACCTCTAATAAACCCTTTGGCAGAAAGCAGTGGCAGGCCTCAGTGTAAAATGGTTTGATTTTTCCAGATTCTGATTGCTTATTGTATTGCTTACTGCGTTGGCAGGAACAGGGCTGTTGGTAGCGGAGCGAAATGTCTCTGTTTCGGAAAGTATTAAAAAAAATCGCTAGAAGCAGAGGTTAGTGGACTGCAAAGACAAAAATACTCGCGACCCCGTGATCAAAGGCGAGGATTGTGAGGACTGAAATCTAGGGAGTTGAAAATAAATGTCTTTTGCTTTCCCCCTGAGAACATGCCATCTCTCCAAGACCCGCAGGTGGATCAGCTGACTCATTCCATTATCTACAAAATAGTCAGCATGAATAGGTCAGAAACTATATAATGGCAAGAAAAAAAGGAGGTCACTGGAAAAGAATATTGTGGCTTATTTATTTAAGCCCCAATTTATCAAAGAAATTCCAAGGAGCTCGGTTAATAATATTTAACTGTTTTGGGGCGCTTTGGGTATTGATCCTTGACCTCTGAAGAGCTGTCTTGAACAGGCTTCCTGCATTCTTTTGATCTGCTGTTGCTACTGGGTGATGGGTGGTCAAAGGGAGCACTCATCAGCACCCACATTTAGCAGGACTTGATCAAAATTGGAACCCCCCCCCCAAAAAAAAAATTAAGAACAGGAGAAGCAACCTTTTTCTCTCTCTGGTCTGAGTTGGGTATGGTGGGGTGTCTATGGACAAATGGGAAATGAATATTTCTTTGAACTGGTTTCAGAATCTCTATCCTGAGAAAGGAAATTGGGGGAAAAGAAAGAGCTGGATAATAGTGAAGGGGAATTAAGTTTGAGCAGTGAGCATTTTTAATAGAACACCACAGGCATGTATGAGACATTACAGTAATGAGATTAGTCAGCAAAGCTCCGTGACACCCGGTTGCATTGAGGTGGAAGTGATTGAACTGTGATGAATGACCTCATTTATAAATAGTGCCGGCCAGACTATAGGATCAGTGTTAAGGAAATCATTTGATGAGCCCAGTCCTATGACTTTCCCGCCTTCCTTCCCTGCCTCACCAATAAGAGTGTGAAGGATCTCCATGGACCCCAGACTTGACTTTTGGGTCAGAACCCAGAATCCAACTCTGAAATCCCTCCATTTGAGCACTTGCCTCCTCTCCCACACAACTCCTCCCCATAAATCTGTACTGTTCCCCCACAGAGACCTCCGATCCTTGGACTCCATCTTGGAAGGCACAATCTGCCTCCTTCACTCTTGTGCTCAAACCACAGAGCTCTGCTCAAGGAAATTTAAATATCAGGCTGACTTTATCCACTTCAAGTTTATCCTTGCATACTTTTTCATTCAATCATTCAATCGAAATTGTTAAGCACTTACCATGTCCAGAACACTGGCTTTAACTCTGCCCTCTCCTCTCCCTGGAAGTATTATTTCTGTGCCCTTATTGACATCCACGCCCATCACCCTTGCCAGTTGTTCCAGACATTTAACGCCCTTTGCAGTCTTCCCTCTCTTGTGTCCGATGAGCTGGCCTCCTCCTTTATTAAGAAAATTGACACCATATGTGAACTCCCTAAAATCGTCCCTGCCCCTCCTTAGTACCTCCCCCTTCCAGCTCCCTCTTGAACTCTCCCATCCTTCCCAGCAGTATCTCCAGTAGATATCTCCTGCCTCCTCTCAAAAGCCAGCCCTTCCACATATGCATTGGACCCCATTCCTTCGCATCTTATCAAAACTCTCACCTTTCTTCCCTCCCTTAGAGCCACCTTCAACTGTTCGCTCTCCAATGGCTTCTTTCCCACTGCTTTCAAACACTGACATTTCTCCTCATAGTAAAAAACCCCTCCCTTGACCCCACAGCTCCTTCCAATTTTTACTCCATTTAACCTCCTACTATTCCTCTCCAAACTCCTTGAGCGAGTTGTCTACACCTGCTGTCTCAAATGCCTCTCCTCTAATTCTCTCCTTGACCCTTTCCAGTCTGACTTCCATCCACTTCACTCCACACATCTAAATCAACTCCTCTGGAGAACTCATTTGCAACCATGACTTCAGCTACCACCTCTGTACAGAGGACACTCAAATCTACATCGCCAGCCCTGATCTTTCTCCCGCTCTCCGGAAGGCATTTCTTTCTGCCTTCAAGACATCTCTACTTGGATGTTCTCAAGCTTAACATGTCTATAACAGAGCTCCTTATCTTCCCACCCAAACCCTGTCCGCCCCCTGGCTTTCCCATCACTGTAGACAACACCACCATCTCACAAGCCCATTATCTTAGCATTATCCTCGATTCCTCTCTGTCATTCAACCCACATATTCAATCTGTCACCAAATCCAGTCAGTCCCACTTTCATAACATTGCTAAAATCCACCCTTTCTTTTCCATCGAAATGGCTACCACATTAATACAATCACTTATCCTATCCTGCCTGGATTACTGCATCAGCCTCCTTGCTGACCTCCCAGCTTCCTGTCTTACCTCACTCTAGTCCATATTTCACTCTGCTTCCTGGGTCATTTTTCTACAGAAACTTTCAGGACATGTCACCCCCCCCTCCCCCGCCCCACCTTCAAAAAAGCTCCAGTGGTTAACCATCAACCTCCAAATCAAACAGAAACTCCTCACCATTGACTTCAAAGCATTCCATTACCTTGCCCCCTCTTACCTCACCTCACTTCTCTTCTACAACCCAGCCTTCAAACCTCACTCCTCTTGTGCTAACCTTCCCACTGTGTTTCATTCTTGCCTATCTCACTGTCAACCCCTAGCCCACATCCTGCCTTTGGTCTGGAACGCTCTCCCTCCTCAAATCCGACAGATAATTACTCTCTCCCCCTTCAAAGCTTTAGTGAAGGCACATCTCTTCCAAGAAGCCTTCTCAGACTAAGCCCCACTTTTCCTCATCTCCCACTTCCTTTTTTCATCACCCTGACTTGCTCTCTTTGCTCTTCCAATCTCCCATCCCCACAGCACTTATTTGCTTGTATCCTCCCCAGTGCTTAATACACTGCCTGGAACTTTGTAAGCACTTAACAAATCAAACAATCATTATTATTATTACTTATCTGTAATTTTATTTATTGGTATTGATGTCTGTCTTCCCCCCTTCAGCTTGCAAGCTCACTGGGTGCAGGGAATGTTACTGTTTATTGTTGTATTGTCCTTTTCCAAGTGCTTAATATAGTGCTCTGCACACAGTTAATGCTCAATAAATATGATTGAATGAATGAGTAAATGAACTTTTAAAAAATAAAATCCCTTGGAAACAGAATCTCAGGCATTCCATCTTGAAGTTCTTTCATAGTCTGCATGCCCCTCAATCCCTGTTCCTGTGACTCCTGAATCAGAGTCTTCAAAGCTGTTTGTCTTTCCAGCTTTCTCTCTTGGTGCTAGTGGAAAACCACCCCCAAAACTAGCCTTTACTAAATAAATCATTTTTATATTTTTAGAAACACTGTTTCAGTGCTGAAAATCCATGTTCACATGTAGTGATTGTGTTTATTAGGTCCTTACAGTGTCCAAAGGACTCTACTAAGCACTGGGAAAGAGTACCCAAGTAGGAATTACACATGGACCTGTACTTGAAAGGGCTCACAATCTATGACTATAATCTAAAGACAGTAAATATTGGGTCCAAGTGTCCTGAGAAAATGAGCAGTAGGATTTTGCACGAATATTGATTGTGGAGGCTGAATCAAGGGCCTCAGATGAACAAGTGTTTGCTGGCAGGGACAGGGCAGTTTTTGAAAAATTCTCCTTTCCTTCGTCTCTGTCTGCTTGGAGGTTTGCTCTCTGTTGGCTCCAGGCTGACATTTATTGAGGATCCGTTTTGCGTTTTATTACTTCCCCCCATTAGCAGGGAAAGCTGGGCTTGGTTCTCCTAAGTTGCCATAGAAAAAATAGATCCTTGTCTTTGCCTTAGGATGGCTTCAGCTCTGGATTTTCTCCATTATATAATTGAGAGCTTGTTTCAAAGTATGGTAATAAAATATTGGTTTTGGTATCATTTTGGACTTCTATTTTAACAAATACCTTCAGCAATGCTAGCATGACTGTTACACATTTCTTTATATTTATAGGTGTTTTTAATATGCCATTTCTTCTGAATTCTTTATCTTGATAACATTTATTCATTGTAATTGCTCCTCCCGGCAAGTGGTCTATGTTTCAGAATTTAAAAATAGAAATGAATGCATTGGTTTTTTTTTTTTAATCAGTCTTGCTAGATGGCCATAAGTCTTTCAGGGGCATACAGTTCTTTACTGATAATAAAATATTGAATAAAATTCAAAACACTAAAGTCACTCAATGGAAGTATTTTCCAAAAATGAATGTACTTGGCACATAATATCTAAGGTTTTGAGACATTATTGTGATGAGAACTTCAATTTGACTGCTGATGGCAATAAAAAGATTTTCATTCCTGGTGAGGAATAAAACCTAGCAAATATATGAGGATACCCATTGAGCTCAGCCTTTGCTAATATTTTTCCAGGATCATAATATGTGGCACTGTATAATCTGCGTATGCAACAAGGGAAACTCTGCTTAGAGTAATACATGTTGTTCAGCTTTGAAAAATGCATCTTTTGAAATGATGTATAGGCATCGTGCTTTCTTTGAGCATAAATATGGCTGGCTCTAAATTACATCTCACTCTCTTAACCACCAATATTTTACACTGTATGCTGAGAGGGGAATTGTAGCAACACAGTTGCTATAACTCAAGGCATTTGCTGGGTTGATTTTTGAAGACTGGTTTCCGGGGTTGAAAAGATAACAGTTAAGAATTGAAACTTGGCACACAACTTTGCAAGTCGGATGTATTTTCTTTTTTGGTGTGCTCACTTGCCATAGTCCTGCATGAGGCTAACTGAAAGAAAGTTGAAAATTCAAAGGCTCCTATAAGATACACTACACATTAACTGGTAAGATTTTTAAGTTCCACATTCTATTGTTTATCCATCATCTTTACTTTGTAGTTTCTTCTTTCAACCTTACCACCATATGCAGAGCGAAATCAAATGGCAAAACAAATTATTTCTTGGTTATTTTAGTACCATTATTGTTCAGTCCTGCAAAACAAGGAGTAGAAAATATTTATGGCTAAATTCTTCTGGGAGCCACTCTTCAGATAGCATGTGTGTGACCTTCTATTCATGTGTTTGTTGTCAACCAGAGATATTTCCAAAGTTAGGCACTTAGTAATTGGTCTTTTCATTACTTCAAGGAGATTGCAATTAGTATAAGTCTCCCAGGAGTAGGCAAACAGGATGCTATAAGGTCTACGCATATCTGAGTTATGCGAGTTTTGAGCTACCAAAATTGCCATATATATATATAGAGAGAGAGAGAGTGTATATCATAGTCTCCCTGCATTGAGGAGGAGAATTGAGCAGATGCAGGCAAAACCAGTGTTGGCTGAGACAAGTTCCTGCATTCTCATTGCTACTTCAATATATGGGAAGCAGCAAGGCCTAGAGGAAAAGGCACGGGCCTGGGAGTCAGAGGACCTGGGTTCTAATTCCAGCTCTTCCAGTTGTCTGTTCTGTGATCTTGGACAAGTCACTTAACTTTTCTGTACCTCAGTTTCCTCACCTGTAAAATGGGGATTCAATACCTGCTCTCCTTCATACTTAAACTGTGAGCCCCATGTGGGACAGAGGTTGTATAATGATAATAATAATGTTGGTATTTGTTAAGTGCTTACTATGTGCACAGCACTGTTCTAAGCATTGGGGTAGATTTACAGGGTAATCAGGTGGTCCCCACATGAGGCTCGCAGTCTTTATCCCCATTTTACAGGTGAGGTAACTGAGGCACAGAGAAGTTAAGTGACTTGCCCACAGTCACACAGCTGACAAGCGGCAGAGCCGGAATTTGAACCCATGACCTCTGAATCCCAAGCCCGTGCTTTTTCCACTGAGCCATGTTGCTTCTCCAACCTGTATCCAATTGTATCCAACCTGATTGACCTGTATCTACCCCAGTGCTTAGAACAGTGCTTGATAGATAGTTAGTGCTTAGTAAATACCATTATAAATAAATGTATCAGGGTGACAGTCCAAAGTTTTTAGAGAGTATATAAAGGTGGCTTAGGTGTTGTACTCTTATTTAGGTTTTTGAAGCATTCTTCTTGTTTTCAATAGCTATTGTTATGCAATTTACACATAATTGATTGTGGGACTGAAGTTATTTTTCTATTCTGTATAGCCAGCATCTTCATTCTCCAAGTGATTAGATGAATTCTGGCATGAATTGATCTGTTGTGATTTGTGTTATAAAATGCCTTTTTTCCAAATCAGTGATCCTCCTGACTGCTGTGTTCTTGGAGATTTCCAACTGAGCAGAAGCTGGTGAACCACCTGGTAGAAATGGTTTTGTAATGGTAATCTCTTTCTCCAATTGTTATTTAGTTGGCAAATGGCTCAAACAGATTTTCTTGCTGGTATGAATCATGTCTACTCCTCAATCAATTCATTCTGCCATGTATCCTTCCTCTTTCTGGTAGTTTATACTAATAATTATGCTATTTTTAAGTGCTTACTATGTCTCAAGCACTGTTGTAAGCCCTGGGGTAGGTACAAGTTAAAGAGATTTATTCAGATGATTAGAACTATCATTTTTGAGGCTGTTTTCTCTGAGAGGAGAGATCTGGAAGATTTGTTAATATATTTTATATTTGGCTACTAGAGCAAGAGTAATATGCTTAATTAGACATTTTCAAAGTAATAGCCTCCCAAGCTCGAAGAGCTGATCAAGACAAAATTGGTGTCCTCTCATTTGCAGTTTGATTTCCATGCCTCATTCTCATTACCACTTGACTATATCAGGGTAACATTCCAATGATAAGTAGCTCTTTTAGGCCAGGGATTCGATAATGCTTAAGTACAAGTAGTCTTGTCGGTACTGTAAAGTGACTCAATAATTTTACACTACTCCTCTACAACCTAGGTGTGTTCAGACTTAAATTCACTATTTTAGTTTCTATTTTTGGCAGATGGAACTCTCTGGGAACCTCTTACTCCATGCTTCTAGACACCTTAAAAAGCAAGAACCCTGGTTCTCCCCTCAAGGAATAGGAAAGACCCCCCCCCATAAACAAATGCCTTATTTTCAGTGGAGCTGCAGCCCTCTTTAATCTTGATGCAAGGATGTAGACCCCAGTATGGAGGGAAGTCAAGGGGATGGGGGTTAGGTTGGGGACCTTTTTCTTGATGGATGGGACATTGGCATGATCAAGACACAAGGTTAGTACAAGAAGAAGCCTCCAATGCAATTTGCATTGTTCAAGCTTTCTTTCTTAGTGAGTTAGAGGAAGTCTTTCATCATCACACATCTGTTAATAGAGGACAAAAGTAATATGACCTTATATTTGGATTTGGTTTTGACTTTTCCCTTTGATACAGAGTAGGGAATAATTATAATAATTATGGTATTTGGTAGGTACTAACCATAGTCAAGCATTATATTAAATACAGCAGGAGACCCGAGATCATCAGGTTGAACACGGTACCTGTCCTACATGGGGCTCACAGTCTAATGAGGAAAGAGAATGGGTATTTAATCTCTATTTTACAGATGAGAGAACTGAGGCACAGAGCAGGTAAGTGACTTGCCCAAGATCACACAGCAAGCAAGTAGCAGAGCCGGTATTAGAAGCTAGGTCTTCTGATTCCCAGGCCCATACTCTTTCCACTAAATATGCATCATGTAAAAGAAGGATATAAAAATACAGAAATACATCCCTTCACCACAAACTTAAAAACAATCCCTTATATAGTATGCCTTCCACATCTCAACTGCACTGATTATATCATCTCCCAATTGACCAGTGATCAAAGGCTTTGAAGCCAGTTCTTGGGTGAGGTGAGTAGGTGGCTTTTGAGTTAAGGACCAAAAAATAAAATAAAAATGAAAGCATTCTTCTACTTTGCTTCTTGGAATTGTTGTTTAGAGCTATAGACTTGACGTTCTGGCTCCCAACAGACTGATGTTGAGGCCGCGCAGAGGGACTACTCTCCATTCAGCAAATTAATGGCTGGCATTCCCAAAAGAGAAATAGTAAATGTTTGCTTCTCTTTCCCCATTGTCAATAACACCTGCCTCTCCTGCAAAGAGAATCTGTTCTGAAGATCCAGGAAATGGAGCGACATTCACGAAAACTAAATTAAGACCTCGGAGCATTTTTCAGAATGCGTCTCATTGTATCCTGCTCTTGATTCTCCCATCTCCACCCTGCTCCCACTGCTGGGATCTCTCTCCCCTCTACAGTCCGCAAGATCATTTTCCTTTTTTATATTCAAATCCATACTGAAAACCCCACTCTACTTAAGGTATTCCTCACTTAATCAATCCCCCTCCCCTTTGTCATGTCATCATATCAGCCACCATTAGCATTTTCATGTGCTGTATATGGAAGTGAATGATCCATGTAATTCATTTATCAATTTTTCCTTGCTCCTACTGTCCTCAATTAATCAGTTAATAGTATGAGTGCTTACTCTGTGTTGAGCACTGAACTAAGCACTTGAGAAAGTACAATACAATAGACCAAAATCCCTGCCCATAAAGAACTCATAGTCTACAGCGGGAGACAAACTTCTGCATACATCATAGGGGATATAGAGTATGAGGATATTTACATAGGTGCTGTGGGGCTGAGGTGAGTATCAAAGTGCTTAAGGAGTACTTCGTCAATGCAGAGGGGAGAGCCAATAGGACAAATGTATATTTTTCCTGCTCCTAATTTTTGATATTTGTCTGCCTGCCTTCCTCTGGAAGTAATAAACTCCTCAAAAGCAGGGACTTTCACATTTACTTTTATTACTCTCTTCCAAGTGCCTAGTTCAGTGATTTGCACTCAGTAGATCCTCAGGAAATAGTATTGAATCATTGATTCAAGCTTATTAGAGGCAATCCTTTAAAATGTTTTCTATCTGAATATAGATCTAGAAATTCCTCAGCTATAGCTAGGGACATTACTGTTTCTATACATGGATTGTATACTGTTCAGTTTTTTTTAAATTATTTTTCTTTAAAAAATGCTTGAATGCATCTGCAACTAAATCCTTACCTGAGATTTCTCTTTCCTCCCATTTGGTATCACATGGTGTGGTGAATAGTGCTAGGCAAGCAATCTATTTCACACCAATCATTCACACCCTGCTTACCTCATGCAATTATTTGTTGAATTATAGTCCCAGAGCTGGAGATGAACAGAATACTATCATTGCAAACAGTAAAGCCACTTGCAATATTATAGTAGTATCAGGTAGTGGCACTTCGATAATATATACCAGTACACAGAAATGGCCATTCCTCTATATTAAGTTAACGAGAGTGACTCTGGTCAAACGATTCATAAAAACAAAGATCTGACTAGGAAAACAATGGGATCTAAAATTTTATATTGCAGAGGGCAGCATATGAGTTTCAGAACAGGAGAATAAATATAAAATAGGAGCAGTTACAAATTTTAGGGTCAGAAATATTTTACTGAAAAGCAAAAGGTCCTCTAGGGTGCATTTTAATATTTTAGTGTAATTTTAATCTCAGTAACTTGACTCATAAACATGTGAATATTTTTCACTATTTATGAAGGGCTTTTGGAATCCTTTGAAGAAAGAGTTGAATCCTATTTTCGTATTGAGATTCAGGGGGAACAGATAATTGTAATGATGGGTTTTTATATCACGATTACTTTGTTCCAAGAGCCAGGATAGGTAAAAGCTGTTCAAGACAAACACAGTCCATGTCGCCTGCAGGGCTCACATTCAGAGAGAGAGAATAGACATGTTATCACAGTTTTAAAGATGAGGAAACTGAGGCACAGAAAAAATTGACTTGCCCGAGGTCAAACAGCAGGCAAGTGATGGATCTGGGACTAGAACCCAAATCTCCTGAATCTGTCACTCAGTGCAATTAGGTCACAGCTGTAGTCCCGTGCAAACCCTCCACCCTCTCGATAGTTCCCTAAAGAGCAGACTTATGCCTAGTGCCAGCCTGCCTCAGTGGCAGAATTGTCAGTCGAGCCAGAGAGCTACACACCCCCTGGTGAGGACGCCAGAGAGTTGAGCAGCCCCACCAGGCCCAGACTTTCTAGGATTTGGGGAAGTTTCGAAGGGCTGGGATCTTGGTGGGAAGAAGAGAAAGGCCCCGGGGAGGGCTTGAAGCCCTGAGATTTCCCATGGCCCTTTCATTTCCTCTAGATCCAGCTTAGCCCAATTCAGTGTTCCAGGAAAACATGTGGGTGGGCCCAGCTCTGAATTAGTGTGATAATTTTTTGGAAATGTGCAGGGTCCATCAAGTCTAAATCCCAAACCCAAGAGGCAACACATCAAGAGAAAAGGGCATATGCTCCTCACCTTCAGATGACTTAAAACTACAGATGTGAGCCACGTGATTTTATCCTTATATCCTCCCTTTGCTGGAAGAGACAGTCTTAATATTAGCATTATTAGATCTCATTACTAACACCATTATGATTGAACATCATAATTGTCAAAATTGTCAACTTTGATTTGGAAGTTCAAAAATAACTGGGGAGGATTTCTGAGCAGTGTTGGTTTTGGGGACCTGAAATAGTTTGGGGAGGGTGGCGGGAGAGAGGTGTGTATGAAAACTCAACAGGTAAAGAATCATAACAATTGTCGTATTTAAGTGCTTACTGTGTGCTAGGCCCTGTACTAAACCCTGGGGTGGATACAAGCAAATAGAGTTGGGCACAGTCCCTGTCTCATGTGGGGCTCCCAGTTTCAATCCCATTTTACAGATGAGGTCACTGAGGCACAGTGAAGTGACATGCACAAGGAGACAAGTAGCATAGGCAGCATTAGAACCCATGACCTTCTGACTCCAAGGCCCATGCTCTACCTCCCTCATCCCTACTCAGAAGTGTTTTGCTCCTTTTGTCCTTTCATTGGTTAGTGAGCATGTCCTTGGAGCCTCTGTAATTGATAGAAGAGGATCATTCCTTTGCGTTCCATCAGGAAAAAAATCTTAAGCAGTGTGGCTCAGTGGAAAGAGCCCAGGCTTGGGAGTCGGAGGTCATGGGTTCGAATCCCAGATCTGCCACTTGTCAGCTGTGTGGCTGTGGGCGAATCACTTAACTTCTCTGTGCCTCAGTTCCCTCATCTGTAAAATGGGGATTAAGACTGTGAGCCCCACGTGGGACAACCTGATTCCCCTGTGTTTACCCCAGCGCTTAGAACAGTGCTCTGCACATAGTAAGCGCTTAACAAATACCAACATTATTATTACATTATTATTATTATTCTATATACAATGAAAGCAAATTCACTGCTCTAATTCACACAAAAAAGTTGGCAGTTTGCAATTTATCATGTCTCATTTTTCCTCCCAGGGTGTTTGTGAGAAGAGTAGGATGAAAAGAAATTCACAGTGGACAGAGTTGAGGACAGATCAGAGAAGGAGAAGAAAGGGGCTAATAAAGAGATGTGAACTCAGTGAGGGCAGGGAGTGGACCTACCAACTTTGTCATATTGTGTTTTTCCAAATGCTTGGCTCAATGCTGTGCACACAGATAACATTCAGTAAATAATAATGTTGGTATTTGTTAAGCACTTACTATGTGCAGAGCACTGTTCTAAGTGCTGGGGTAAATACAGGGTAATCAGGTTGCCCCACGTGAGGCTCACAGTTAATCCCCATTTTACAGATGAGGTAACTGAGGCACAGAGAAGTTAAGTGACTTGCCCACAGTCACACAGCTGCCAAGTGGCAGATCCGGGATTCGAACCCATGACCTCTGACTCCCAGGCATGGGCTCTTTCCACTGAGCTATGTTTGATTGATTGATGAGAGCCCTCAGCAGACGTTTCCACAAGCCGTGATCAAAACAAGTCTGCTGAGTTCAGAGTGCTCTCAAAACTGGCCCTGGTTTTGAACGTATAGGAGGAGACCAAGACTAACCCTGAATTAAAAAGAAGGAAAAGGCAAGAGTAGTCTTCTGTTCATTTCTGCTCTTTCAAACACCGCTGTTGGCATGGCAAATCCAGGTCAATGTTTTCTGAGAGAAACCTTCCTTAGCGCAAATAATGGAAAATATAGGAACATGCCCTTGTGAAAATATAATAATCTGACTTCTCTAACTTCTGTCTTGAGATTGTATATTTCCAATTCTCTGAGGTGCTTTTGAAAAATCAAGGTTTGCCATAAAAACACAGCAAAGGACAGACTCTGCAAAGTGCTGTGAGTAGGGAGGTGGGGACCTTCATTAGGAGTGACATAGGAGTTATTTTATGGGACAGTGTTAAGTACCTTATTTTTTCAAATATGTCCTGCCCCCAGAAAATTACAGCAAAATATAGTAATTTTAAATAAGCTTGAAACATGGTTCAGAATAGTGCAAATTGGCCATGTGGGACCATGCTGGGAAAAGGACACAATTCCTTGTGCAGAGACCACATGATGGCCTAAACATGGTCATAGAAGAAATGATTATATTCAGCTATTAGAACGTTTGAGTGGGCTCAAAGAGTCATTACTGTGAAACATCACAGACTGCCCTTTTTACTATTCATAAATATTTGACCATTGTGAGGCTCTGATATTGGTTTGCTGTGGCTTTCAGAATGGAATATGCATTTTATTAAGTGCTGTCAATTTTTCCCCATTAGAATCTAATTTGAATTACTCTTTCAGGTTGGGAAAATCCGAATTCTGTGGTGAGAAGGTTGATAAACACAGAAACATCTATTACCAATAGGAAAAATAAATCAGGCCACACAAGTCATAATTAACTGCAGAAGAGACAGTTATAGGAATCATTCGGGCCGACAGACATGTTTCGGGGGAAAAAGGCAGGGTGGGGGTTGGATTGACTTTCCAAATTCACTGGACTGTGTGCCAACATTTTAGAAGTCAGATTGGGACCAGTTGGGCATTATTAAAGAAGGAATCAGGGTCCTTGCTCAGTGGGCTGGTTTGGGCTTGGTAGAGTACAATCCAGTAGAGTTGGTAGGCACGTTCCTGGCCTACGAGGAGCTTCCAGTCTAGATGGGGAGGTAGACATTAAAGGGTTACTAATGAGGAAATCGGAGAGTATATAGAAGTATGTACATCAGTGCTATGGGACTGGTGGTGGGGTGAATAGCGAATTCTTAAGATCATACAGGACTTAAAATGTTCAGTTAGAGCGGGATTTTCCATGAAGATATTTTACTCTGAAACTAAGTGTGGTTTTTAAGGCTGTTAGTGATCTTGACAAATATTTGGTAAATATTTCCAAAGCAGAAGGTACTCTTTCCAGCAGTGGTAAAAGTAGCACTTATACCCTAAAGACAAATTTTGAAATGTCTATGTGAAGCGGCATGCTTCTTCAAGAAATAAGTATTTTGATCTGTTCCCTTTAAACCCTTGATATCTGCCCCACAACACTTATGTATATATCCATATATCATGCCATTTCCCCCATTTGTAATTTATTTTAAATATGTCTTAACTTCTAGACTGAAATCTCCTTGTGGGCAAGGATAGCTTCTACCAACTGTATTCCATTTATTGTATTCTATCTAGCACTTAGTACAGTGTTCTACACACAGTAAGTGTTCAACTAATACCATTGGTGATTTTTTTCTTTGTAAAATTATATTAATGGTCTTTCTGTAACCAAAGCAAATCAGAAAAGACTCTGCTGTAAACACCTAATTTTATTATAATTTGTTCCCACCAGAAGACTGATTGGCTTAAGTGGTTGTGTTTCATTAGCTACTTTACACACATTTATAATGCACTATCAATCCTTTACTTCTTGCAATTGTACTACTGTAACACGTTATGGCTTTACTAGGGAACTTCATAATTTGGAGTGTTAGGGGGATAAGGAGCATGGGCATATGGGCATGGGGTGCAAAGAATGGGTTGCATATTTATTATTCAGTCAGTGATACTTACTTGGCACTTAATGTGTTCAAACCGCTGTACTAAGTAGTAGGGTGAGTACAATAGAATTGGTAGACAAGATCTCAGCACTGAAGTAGTGTGGCCTAGTCTAGGAAAGAGCACCAGCAAGGGACTCGGAGGACCTAGATTCTAATATCAGTTCTGCCACTTATCTGCTCTGTTACCTTGGGCAGGTCACTTCTCTGTGCCTGAGATTCTTCATCTGCAGCATGGGAATCAAATATCTGTTTTTCTTCCCTTTGAAACTGTGGGAGAGGCACTTTGTTGATCTGATTTCCTTGTATCTATCCCAGCACTTAATACAATGATTGCCAAAATACAGATATCACTATGATTAATAAAGGACCTAAGAATTTAATGGGGGAGATGGACACTAAAATTGCACATAGGAGTAAGAAGTTAATGCTTAAGTAATATGATAAGTGAGATAAATGCATAAGGGAGATTGGAGATGGTGTTTACTGAACTGTTGGGATACAGAAGTGCTGAGAAGGTGATATTAGACAGGAGTCCAAGAGGAGAAGGTGTTTTGTTTCAAAGTTTCCTTCAATCAATTAATTAAAAAAAAAGGTGGTATTTGTTAAGAGCTTACTGTGTGCAAAGCACTGTTCTAAGCACTGGGGGATACAAGGTGATGAGGTTGTCCCACGTGGAGCTCACAGTTTTGATCCCCATTTTACAGATGAGGTAACTGAGGCATAGAGAAGTTAAGTGACTTACCCAAAGTCACACAGCTGGCAAGTGGCAGAGCTGGGATTAGAACCCATGATCTCTGACTCCCAAGCCCGGGCTCTTTCCACTGAGCCATGCTACTTCCCCAAAAAACTTAAGTCTTGGCCATTGTCTTTGATTATCCGCCTTGGACTCTTTCCCTTAATCCCGCTGCTGCCCAACAAAGGTGAATGGACTCTGTCTAAAAATAATAATAATAATTATGGTATTTGTTAAGCGCTTACTATGTGCCAAGCACTATTCTAAGCACTGAGGTAGGCACAAGATAATCAGTTGTCCCACGTGGGGCTCACAGTCTTCATCCCCATTTTACAAATGAGGTATCTGAGGCATAGAGAAGTTAAGTGGCTTGCCCAAGGTCACACAACAAAGTGCCAGAGGGGGGTTAGAACCCACGTCCTCTGATTCCCAAGCCCAGGCTCTTTCCACTAAGCCACACTACTTCTCTAATGGTATACATTGGTATTCATTGAGTGTTTACTATGTGCAGAACACTGTACTAAGCACTTAAGAGATTAAATTTTAGCAGTGAGATGGGGGGGCCCACGCAGGGAGCAGAGGGGTGAGAAGGGAAGGGAGCATGGTCTCATTTGGTGGAGTTGAAGGTGTCATTGAATAGGCTTCTTGCCCGGGGTTCCATTTAATCTAGGACTGGCCTCGCTGGGCAGTAAATCAGAAGGCACAGGTCAGTGCCTCTGGGCCTTGAGGAATGACACACAGGACTGTATCATTGACACTGAAATGTTCCTCTTGGTTATCATAGCCCTGTGTACCCTGGTCCTTCCCTGACAACTTGCTGGCCAAGGAGCCGCAACCCTCATCGATCCCATTAACGCATCCTTCAGTGCTTAGTACGGTGCCCGGCACATTGTAAGCACTTAACAAATACTGCAATTATCATTATTATTCTGTGGTCCTGTTAGAAAAGTGGCTTTTAAACCACCCTCTCCACATGGAAGTCCCTGGTTTCATGTAGAAAAATCCCTTTACAAGCATTTCAACCTTTTAAACCGCTCCCCTCCCACCCCTCCCAAGTCCCGTCCCTCCCTAGTGGCGCCATCACCAGCTTGAGCCGGTGGTTAGAGGTTGGCTTTCCTCCAGTGAAGAGTTCTTAGGGATCCTCCTCCCTGGGTGCTTGGTCCCCTGGGAAAAATGCCTCCAGGATGGCTGCTTTCAAATCACATTGCCCTGTTGGAAGTGAACCTTGGTAAGCTTCCCATAAATGATGACTCTGCAGGGGTGCTCTGAGTAGAATGGAGTGATTGAAAGCAGGCCAAATGGGTGACCTTTCTTGACCTCAGGGAAGAAGGGGTGGAAGCCGGAAAGGGAAAGGAAAGTGGTTCAAAGAGTTACATTAGAATGAAGAGCAAGAACAAGGAAAAAGAAAGGAGGACAGAGTCCATGTAGCTGGGAGGAACTGATGAAGAGCCTTGACATGGAGGTTGAGCATCCATGGGAGCTGAGGGAGGAATGAAGAATTGGCCCTGAGGAAAATGGCCACTAGTCAATTACACAAATTAAGCGTTCACTTGTCAAATTTAATTTTTATGCCTTGAGTCTCTTGCCTGGTTATATATAGGAAAATGATTATGATCCATCAAAAGCTTGAGTTTGCAGAAGAAAAATTAAGGCCTGTCCCAGTAATTGCACAGGTGGTCAGATTTACTTTAATGCACCTGTTTTCTTTAAAGATAAGAATTTTACTTCATAAATAACCTTGGCATTTTCATATTTATCTCCAACTTAAATTTTTCAATCTGCTATATTGACTTTGAACTCTGACAGTTTATCTTTTCCACCTTGGATGGGAACACAATGCAACGGGTGATTTTTCCAGTTGAATTTGAGCCAAGGCAGGCCAGATGCTTGGCATTAACTCAGCCCATGGAAATCACTGAATCTATTAAACTGAAAATGGCCCACAAGTAAGATTGGATGTCATCTATTATGTCGCTTTCTTCAGCTATTTATCACTGGGCTTTGGATGAGTGACCACATTGGCCTGCTGATGGTAACACTTTATTCAGCAGAGGACCCTGAAGTGTCAGGAGACTGAGTCATCGTGCCTCCCTTACCAGCAGTCACCATTAATGCAATCTCTTCTTTTTAGTTTGATTTCCCACCAATTTCTTTTGGGGCTTGAAGTGGGATTCTTGCTTCTCTTTTCTCCGGTTAGCATTCTTAGATTCAGTGATGCATTTTGGAGAATTTAAGTCTTTGCTATTCCTCAAAACAGCCCTTTTGGAGTCTCTCATCCTCCCCAAATGGTGAAGGTTCCATTTTTATTCGCTGGGGTTCCCTCCCTAGTCACCTGACATCTTCTTTTGCACCTCTGAGGTTCCATTTCATATAGGACTGGCCTTGCTGGGCAGTAAATCAGAAAGCAAAGGTCAGTGCTCTGGACCTTGAGAAATGACCCACAGGATCTGTATCACAGACACTGAAATGTTCCACTCTGTTAATATAGCCGTACCTACCCTGGTATCATCCTACCAATAATTTCTCCTAGCTACAGAGTTTAGCTTTTCACGTTGGAGAGGAAAATCTCTCTCTCTGATAATACTAAGCCTCATTGTTGCTCTTATATTATACTCATTTTGTTTTAACACTTCTTGCTAACACACAATTTCAGATTGTCTTTCTTTTGCGTCTTGGAAGTTTTATTGACCTAGGAAGCTGAGAGTTCTCTCCACCAGAAAGAGGCACTTTAGAGTTTGAACACCACAATTTGTAGAAAATGGCATAGCTCCAATTTTATATTAAATATGTAACCATGGTTAAAATACAGGCACATTTCCTCTACTGAACTCATACATATGGGGTCATTTTGATAGCTATAATATTTTGAGTTGGGCTATTTCTCTCAAGGGGAGTGCAGAGGCATTTCAGATTTGCCAAACAGTACAGGTAGGCACTCAATCTTCTAATGATGATGATAATACTTACCGTCTGGTGCTGCATAGCTGAATTTGATGGTATCCATACATAACTTAACAACTCTTTCAATATTTCAAGTCTTAGGTTACAGAAGGGAGAAGGTATTTACGAAATACACAGAAATACCAGAGGGTGTCTAGGGCTGTGTTTGTCTGTCTCTCTCTCCCGTCTCCCAATCAATCATATTTATTGAGCATTTACTGTGTGCAGAGCACTGTACTAAATGCTTGGGAGAGTACAATATAACTGAGTGGTAGACATGTTCCCTGTCTCCAGTATACTTAGTCTTGAGGTCTAGACCCACAATCTTGATTTATTTAACATGCTAGGTTCTGGAATTCAGGTTGTTTAGAACACTGTAAATTATAAGAAACTGAATGTAGTCTTTCTCCTGTGTTAAATCAGAATTATTTTCTGTGGTCACTTCTGGTTGGTTTTTTTTTTTTTTGAAAGTCTGGTGAGTCCATGGTGTTTCCAGCACTTGTTGCTGCCTGACTATACCAAAATAGCACCTGAATCAGAGTAATGCCCTTGGGAACGGGTAGGTATCTGAATACCTCAGATTTGAAAGAGTAGAAAATAGAACACAAAGGACCCTACTGACTCTATTAAATCTTAATACCCCAGTTTAGTAGCCTTTTTGTAGGGGATTTTGAGCGTAGACATCCAGAACAACAAAATAATATGATTATATTCTGAAGAACAAAACAAATGTTTGAAGCTTGGGCCTGGTTTCAGAAGACCTGGGTTCTAATCCCGGCTCCACCACATGTCTGTAATGTGACCTCGAGCAAGTCACTTCACTTCTTTATTCCTCAGTGACCTCATCTGTAAAATGGAGATTGAGTGTGAGTCCTGTGTGGGCCAGGGACTCTGTCCAACCTGATTATCTTGTCTCTACCCCCAGCACTTAATGGAGTGCCTGGCATATAATAATAATAATGATGGCTTTGGTTAGGCGCTTACTATGTGCTAAGCACTGAGTTAGCACTTGGCAAACACCATAAAAAAATAAGCTTTGCAAGGGGAGAGGAGACTAGAAGGGGTGTTAATTTCATCAGTACCTCTGGCAGGTGTTAGCACACTTCCAGGCTGATTATATATTTTGGTTTGTAGAACAATCTAGGTGTTTGTATCTTGATCCTAATCTCTGTGGGGATCTGGTGGTCAGCAAAGCAAAACTTCATTGATTTTCTTGTAATTATTGCAGTTCTTTGCTAGTTATGGTATTTATTAAGCACTTGTGCCAAGCTCTGTACCAAATACTAGAGAGGAGCAGGATAATCAGCTCAGACACAGTTTCTATCGCACAAGGGGTTCCCAATCTAAGGTGGGAGAGAAAGCCTTTTATCTCCATTTTAAGAATGAGGAAATTGAGACACAGAAAAGTTTAAGTGGCTTAAGTCACTTGAGTGACTTGAAGCAGTGTAGCCTAGTGGAAAGAGCATGGGCCTGAGAGTCAGATGACCTGGGTTCTGATCCCAGCTCTACCATGTACTTACTGTGTGACCTTGGGTAAATCATTTCACTTCTCTATTACTCTCAGTTACCTCATCTTTAAAGTGGGGATTAAGATTGTGAGCCCTATAGGAGACATGGAGGTTGTCCAACCTGATTAGTTTATCTACCACAGCACTTAGTACAGTAGCTGGTACATAGTAAGTGCTTAACAAATACCATCAAAAAGTGATCTGCCCAAGATCACACAGCAAACAGGTGGTGGAGCCAGGACTTGATCCCAGGTCATTTGTTTTTTTTTTCCACTAGGGCATGCTGCCTCCCAATATCATTTTTGGAATACTAGATTTCTAGCAGACAAATATTATGAAATCTCCCAGCAATTGAACAAGAACAGCTTATCATTATAACATACCTTTCAAAATTTTTGCATTAAAAAGGAAACTGTATCAAATCACTCCTCTGGCAAACCGCTCCCATTTTCTGCCAGTCAATCAATGATATTTATTGAGTACTTTACTGTGTGCCAAACACTGTACTAGATGCTTGGGAGAGTACAATACATTAGAGTTGGTAGACAGAATCCCTTCCTACAAGGAGCTTACAATCGAGAGAGAGAGAGAGACAGCAGGAGACAGACATTCACATATACTACAGACAGAGAAAATGAATGTACAAGTTCAGGGGGGCAGGGTAAATATTAAATGCTTAAGTGGTACAGATCAAACTGCTCAGGCAAATAGGGGAAATGATGGTTTAGTCAGGGAAGGCTTTCTGGAGGAGGTGTGATTTTTAGTAGGTCTCTGAAGGTGGACTAAGAAGTGGTCTGTTGGATATGAAGGGGGAGAGAGTTCCAGGCTAGAGGAAGGATGTAGGCAAGGAATTGGCGTTGAACCCAACAAGATTGGGGTACAGTGAGTAGGCTGGCATTAGAGGAGTGAAATAAGTGGTTTAGGTTATAGTAGATCAGTCAGGTAAGATAGGATGGGAAGAGCTCGTTGGGTGTCTTAAAACTGATGGTAAGAAGATTGTTCCTAGCCAGGAAGATGAATACAAGAATGCCAAACTACTGTTTTTTCCAATCACACCTTGGTGGGACTGTAGGAGGCAATGCTAGATGGACGAGGATGTCATTTATTGTGGTCTGAGTTAGAAAAATAAGGCTTGAGTGCGATCCAATTTCAACTTGCCTTACTGAATTTCTGCAGGTGCTGAGGTTGGTGGATTGACATTCTAGGTGATGATTTTTTTGGCAGCCAATTCCGGCATCCAAGCTGCTCTATCATCACTACTTGGCAGTTGAATTAATTTGGGTAACAAGAACAACTCTAGCCCTCTATTTGTATATTTAGCATTTCTGGTCTATGGGATTAGCATCTCTTAAATCCATCCCAGCAGCATGACTGCACCCAGAGGCAGCGTGGAGGAACTTTGGGACTTCCTAGCTGGGTGCTGAGTAATCCTGTCTGGGTAGCCTTGGAGACTTTCTGTTTCCACACTGGTAGTCACATTGTTCCTAGTTCAGACATTCTCACAGATGGGATTGGTCAGTTTTCCACCCTTCCCAGGGCTAGGTAGGGTCCAATTGCTCTAGCCCAGCCGTAATCATTACTCTTCAACTTTCTTCTCTGATTCCAAATAATAATGTTAATAATGTTGGTATTTGTTAAGCACATACTATATGCCGAGCACTATTCTAAGCGCTGGGGTAGATACAGGGTAATCAGGTTGTTCCACATGAGGCTCACAGTTAATCCCCATTTTACAGATGAGGTAACCAAGGCACAGAGAAGTTAAGTGACTTGCCCACAGTCACACAGCTGACAAGTGGCAGAATCCCGATTTGAACTCATGACCTCTGACTCCCAAGCCCGTGCTCTTTCCGCTGAGCCATGCTGCTTCTCTGAGACCTTGGCAGCCCCCAATCTAACCATGCCAGTGTATTATGGAGCACCTGAAGCCCAACAAGTCCAGTTGCCCTTCCCCCACCCAGTGGGCCAGCTGAAATTCATGTCATCCCCAGGAAAGCCCCTAAATCTTGTTGTCATGTTGCTTAGTGTGTTAGAGAGCAACAGTCTTCTGAGAACAGCACCCTATTAAAATACTTGCTCCCCCCCTTCTTTCCTCCCTGTATCACATTGGGTAAAACGTGACATATATGAGTTAGTCTGTCAATTTAGTGCCTACTGGTTGTAAATACATTTGTATTTGTAGGAAGACGCTAACGTGCTTATGCAGATGGAATTAGTCAAAGTGTAACTCTCCTATGCTTCACCGACTCTGCCGCAGCCTTACTGGACTGTACGATACAGGACTTCATATTTTTGCATCCTTACAGCATTTTGTACAGTTAAATGATGCTTCGAGAGGGTTTGGAGAATTGTGGTCTTGGTGGATAGAAAACTAATAAAAGAATTTTTGTAAAAATATCATGGTAGTATCTTCAAACTGTCTAACCTCTAACCCATCAATTCCCTTTGAATCAGTGGTTTCCATAATACAAATTCATCGCCTAGCATGAGGTTCTTTATTAGAGAAGAAATGACTGTATTACTAATGAAGTTAGGGGGTTAGAAGGGTATTGCAAGTTACACGACTGCTGCTTGTATGACTACACAATCTTGCATTTAATGCCCATACATATCGAAAGGGACAAAATGTACAGCAATAACTACAACTTCCCAATGAGACTCTTTAAATTTGTGAGGACCTAACTAAAAATCTTAAACAATCTGTTTTTAATTGTGCTCGAAAGAACTAGAGTTTCATTTATTAATTGTAACCTTTTGTCCAAGTGACCTATGTGGCTAAGCACTGAAAATTTCTCTTGCAGCCCTAATGCAGGGGGCCTTTCTGGAAGTCGTTCCCTCAGTGACTCAGTTTCTCTGTGACAGAGGATACTGAATCTCCCATTTCCCAGTGATATTCACTAGGATGACTGAGGAAAGGTCTAATTGAGACAATAACCAACTTGATCTCCTGGGAGAAACATCTTTATCAAAGCAATATATATTTAGTGTTTATTGTGTGAAGGGTATTGTACTAAGCCCTATTACTATTAAAATGATAAAAAAACTCTTGAACTCAGCCTACCAAAGAGCTGTAGAAGTCATGAATCCCCTCCTACATCTCTGGGTGGGAGCAAAATAAGCCGCCAAAAGATAGAATGATTTTCTTAGGGGTCCTGGATTTCTTCCAGTTTCTTTCACTCTCTCTTTCTCTCTCATGCACACTAATCTCACTGATAAAATTGGTAGTTCATGGGATTCTGTTGACTATTCTTTGACCTCTTTCTTAGTCTGAATGTGATTTGCCAATGGGAGAAAATGAAATACCAGTAACAGGATAAACCTGTTTAGATATAAACCTTTTGACTCATAGGGAACAGACCCAGGGAGGATTTTTGTTTGTTTTTTAATGGCACATATAATATCCAGCCCAAGAATTATGATAAAGAAACAGTCCCTTCTGAAATTAAAGTTTTTCAGTCCTTTCCAGTATTCCTTTCTGGTCCTTACAGGTGGCTCAGCTGTCTTTCCCTCCAGTTACCTTTCTTCAGGGGCTGTCCTTAAAGAACATCCAAAGGGATTGACTTATAAATATGCTGTGTGACAAGACTATAAAGTAAAGCATTTGGCTTCCAGACTGACAGAGAACTTGTCAGAAAATCTTGATTGTGTTTTTTTCCCACGCTGTTCCCAGAACTGCTTTTAATTCTTCTCCTAAGGGGAAAACAGAATAGCATACGGAAAAGAAAATTCACAGCTGAGATTCCAGTTACTGCCAATAACTACTCTTGCTGTTTTAATAGAGCTGGTTTGGAAATGTTTCAAGTTGATCTTCCCCAACATTTTCTTTTTTTAAGAAAACATTTTTTTCTAAGTGAATTCCCTTCCTCCGCCATTGAAATGAAGAATGAAACACATTGTGATTTTGTTAAACCTGGTTTATGAAAGGAACACAAATCTACACAATGGAACATGTTAATTTTGTTTTCTGTGTATCACAGAAGCGTATATTACGATGCTAAAAAGTCCTTTATGATTCAATTATGCTCCTAGTTTTAATTTCCTCCAAATTCATATTCTGAATTTATTATTTTGGATTGAAGCCTACAGCTTTTTCTATCGCATTCCCTACCAGATCTGGCCTCAAACCATTTTTATTTATTTGAATTTCCTTGATATGTCAAAGTGGAGGGTATGTGAATACTATTGTTTGTAATTACTTGGTAAATATGGGGTCTAAATTAACTGTTCTAACTGAGTACATTGCTTTAACTACCCAGGCAGTAGCCCAACCATCCAAGTCACTGGGGTAAGTCTGGGGTAGGATCTTCTTATTGAAATGATTCCCAACATGTTGATGGACTTGTTTGGAAAAGACAAGACTTCAGTGGACTGTAGCAATCTTTAATCATCCTGGCAGCATTGACCATGTGAAATACTGAATTTGTCAATTCATGCCTTTTGATACCTATAAACGTAACTCAAGTTACAGTGGAAAAACGAGATGAAAAAGAAAGAGGGAAAGCAAGAAGTTTCATAGACCCTAAGGTCCTCTTTAGACTTTAAGCCCCCTGTGGGCAGGAATGTGTCTACCAAATATGTTATATTGAATTCTCCCAAGCTCTTAGAACAGTGCTGTGCAAGCAGTAAGTGCTCAATAAATTAATTTGATTCATTGATTGCAGTGAAAATTCTTTAGCCCCCAAACTGCAAATCAAAGGAAAAGGGAGAGTGAATTGATTACCAAATTAATCAGATAATGGGGTACCTTTTGAGAGAGGCAGCATGGCTAGTGGATAGAGCACTTCCATGGATGGATGCAACATTCTGGGAGTCAGAAGTACCTGGGTTCTAATCCTGGCTCTGCCACATGACTACTCTGTGACTTTGGACAAGTCACTTCACTTCTCTGTGCCTCAGTTACCTCATCTGTAAAATGGGGATAGGAGTGTGAGCCCCATGTGGGACAGAGACTGTGTCCAACCTCATTAACTTGTACGAACCCCAGTCTATGACATATAGTAAGTGCTTAACAAGTACTATAATTATTATTATTGTGTGAGTTGTATTCCCTGAGAGTAGTATTTATTAAGCACATGTCCAGCAATTATTAGCTGGTCTATTAATTAGTTGGAGGAAGAGTCAGAATATGACCTAGCTCAAGCCAAGTGAGGATTGGCCATGGCTCTCAGTTTGCTCAGCATTGTCCTAGATGATAGATATACAAGTGATAGCTTTATATTAATGTCTGTTTCCCACTCTAAACTGTAAGCTCATTATGGGCAGGGAATGCATCTGTTTACTATTATATTGTACTCTCCCAAGTGCTTAGTACAATGTTCTACACACAATGCAAAGCTCAATAAATACGATTGAATGAATTGAGGCTTTGCTGCTAGAGATGTGATATTTCTCCAACAGCCAGTGCTCCCTTTGCTTCATATATTGCTCAAGAAGACCTGAGGTGAAAGAAGAGCCAGCAGAGATTAATTTATCCAAATGCCTAACCATTTGCCTAGATAAGAAAAGTTCTGGGTCACTGAGTTGGAAATAGTTTAAAATGAAACATTCTTCCTCCTACGCCTGAGTTTAGAGGAGAAAAAAGGGTCCCTTCTCCTCCCCACCCAGGTTGAAGAAAACATTGCTGACTGCTTTATCACCAGTCCAGAGCTCCTCTAGGTTCTCTGCACCCTATCAAAAATCTTTGATCAGACACATTGTCCCAATAAAGATCTGATTCAAAGTGCAGTGTCCACCTGTGTGCACCTGTCAATGCAAGTTTACCTTTGTAATCAAACACTTGATTACTTAATCATTCAATCTGTCGATAGTTTGTACAATTAATTTTTTTAATTAACCTTTAACTTAGACCTATTTCTTCCTGTTTATGTGAGACTACTCTTTCTGATATTTCTAGACAACTTTGAGTTTTACTCTTACCACCCAAATTGTTAGTAGCTTATCTAACTTGGGTCCAACTACAAAACTGACTGATGATCCTAATTTCTTTGCTTAGTTGGCCAATAAAAATTTTGAACAGAGCCAGTTCCAAACCCTGATCTACCTTGGCTTATGAGAGTTTGGGGAGGTATTCTAGTATAAAAATGCCTACATGTGTAAGGCAGAAATAAATATTTGCTTTTTGTCTAGTGGGACATCTGGCTTTGGATTGTTTAACTGGGCTTTCACTCTGATCTGGTGGCTCTAACTTGTAGTGTATGGCATAGAGTTCTGAAATGACCTTTCTAAGGGGCACCTAGATATGGATTGTTTGAATTTCTTCCCTACCATTACAAAGACTGTGTGCTGTTCATAGCATTGAAACCAATTTCCCAGCTTGCATCACAAACACAAGCCATTTCTGAGAGCCAACAATAGCGAAGCCCTGCAGTGTCTAATGGTATGACACTCATCCTACCTAGACTTAGGAAGCTCTGTGTTTAAAGGGATTCTTTTTACCTCCATCACTTTTTAATCCTATTTATAAATGGTAGTTGCATATGACTCATGTTTGTGTACAAAGTGCAGCCTGTAATGGGATATATATTGTAATTTGGTCCATAAAGTTGTGCTCTGTGACTTGCAAATAGCTTCAAAGAATTAGCAGCGAGTGGGGTATTTTGCCCAATACTGTGTATATTACACCCAGTACATTTTATTTCTCCCTTATTACTACTATTTCCTGAATGCCATGAAATAAAATCAACACATTGTAATTTTTTAGATCTTATTTGCTGTTGTAAAATACTTTTCAAATTATAATTTACTGTGATTCAAATGCAATCTGTTGAGATTTTCAGTGTCCTCTGTAATCTACTTCCTCATAAAATGTGTCAGTGGATCCATGATTGACTAAAATAGTTACCTTCAACTATGAAGCAGTCCTTTTGATCTTTTCCTCCTTTATTTCACCTACCAGGATAAATATTATATAAGCTTGTTATCCTTAACTAGGAATGGGAGGGAGGAGATGCAAGATAATCATGTCTCTCTTGCGGCTCACATTTTAAGTAGCAGGGAGAACAGGTATCGAATCCCCATTTTGCAGATTGGAGAACTGTGGGAGAGAAGTGAGTTGCCCAAGGTCACATTGCAGATAAATGGACGAGCTGGGATTAGAACCAAGGTCCTTTGACTCCCAGATTCTTCTGCTATCAATCTGAGGAAAAAATGACCACTTTTATTGTATCAGCATCAAGGAATTCAGTTAATCATGCAAGTGAAGCACAGGATAATTTAATAATAATAATTGTGGTATTTGTTAGTCACTCAACTATGTGCCAGTCTGTACTAAATTCTGAGAAGATACAGTTCAATCAGAACAGACACAGTTATTGTCCAACATGAGCCTCACTGTGTAAGGGGTAGGGAGAACAGGTATTTAATCCACATATTAAGTGTAGGGAAATAAAGGTACAGCGAATTTGTGAACATGCCCAAGTTCACACAGCAGGCAAGTGGTGGCACCGCTATTAGAAGCCAGATCTCCTGACTACCTGTCCTTGTTCTTTCTTTCTACATGACCATAAGCTACTTCTGTTTTGAAGGAACAATTGAGCTAATCTTCATAAAAGAGTTTATTCATTATTGTAAAATTCAGCCATCTTTTGTTTTGCCTGTTCCTCAACTTGGGGATATTTTTTCCAAGTGACCAATAGACTATTTTTGGTATGTGCTTTTAGGTTGTCTGTGCTTATTCATGTCCTTTTTTGGACTGTTTTCCACTCTTCTGTTCAGGTTACAGCAGAATTTCAAGCTTCATTTTCTTGATTTTTTTTTTTTTTAATTTTCCCCTGATCTTGATTGCTATTTTGTTTTTCTCTCACCTTTCAACCGTTCCACGGAAACTTTCAGTGCTGTTTCTTGAAACATTCTTCAATCAGATTGATGAACTGGTGGTGCTGAAATGCCTCAATCTCTTGCCAATATTTTTCTAATTTCACTACTATAAAAGAGGGGAGATGTTATGCTGTGTTTCAGCTTGCATGCACCCTTTCCATTTTTATCCACCTGACATCCAACTTACAATAATATAATTTGTACCCATCTCCTAACTAACCCGAATTGTGAAATTTCACAATTAAATGGGAATAGAACTCAGGCCCAATCAGCGAAGAATTTGTGTGGATTTGGGGAATACTCACATTCCTGAAACTATTCACTGTGTTATATACTACTCCAAATTGACAGAGGTTTTCACTGAGTCACTCAAGGTGACTTAAGGGACACCCTACCTAACAATTTGTCTCTTTATGACCCCCCTCCTCTTGTTTGAGGAGAAAAGGCATTTTAGTGCCTCTTTTTTTTTAATTGGGTGCACCAAAATAAAATGAACGCATCATTACATCATTTTAGTAACTACCCAGAAGAGAAAATAGGTTTTCAAGCATTATACAGTGTATGAAACTTTGTCAGTGTCTCATTTTCACATAAAAGCTCTTGGACAGAGTATTGTTATTAGCTAACTCTGAAATTCATGGTTGGCACTAGGTCTCCAAACAAGCCATGCAAAAGAAGGGCACTGCATTTGAGCCCCTCTAGATAACTTAATTTCCTTGGTGACCGATGGTGTGATATCTTTGGGCTTTTTGCTGTTATCCCTTGAACCTCTCCATGTGGGAGGGAATAGATATCAATATCATCCCATGACCTTTCAAACAAGGTGATGGGTGAGTCTGGGAAGGCCCTGATAGCAGATCTGGCTTATTCAGGCAAAAGCAGACGTAGCTACAAAATGTCACCTAGGTTTTTCCAAATGCCCTGCAGACTTGCCCAGCCTTTTAATCAATAAATTAATGGTATTCATTGAGCACGTACTGTGTGCAGCACACTGCGCTAAGGACTCTCTCAATTTCAGGAATGTAATCATGGTCCGAGAAACTGCTTTTCCTCAACCAAATTCTTCCTGAAAATTCTCCACAGTGAATGTTCGAGCCTTAAAATTCTGAAGTTGGAGGCATATTCTGAGTATTTGAAAACCATTCCATGCAGTTATCCTGGTTATGTTGATGTATATTTCTGGGATCAAATATGCAGAATGCAAGCTATGCAGGGAGGACATTTTGGTGAATAGCTAAGGCAAGAGGTGCCAAGAAAGTAGTCAAGCATGATCTGCTGTTAAAATATGTTTGCAGAAATTTTTTTCCCCAGGTTGCTTTGAAGCTGATTATTTTTGTTCCACTTTCATATTCAAATTGCTATTTTTAAATGTAGTCCCTAAAGTAATTCTTTGCCCATCCTGTCCACATTATCTCTAGTCAGCAGTTTCTTTAAAGCAAGCTGCAAACATCACAGAGGCCTTAGGCATTAACTTTGATTTGACTTTTAGCATTTCTTCTCTCCATTAATTCCACACACACACAGGTAACCTGCCTTTTGTGGTTGCTATGAATTATATTTTTTATAACAGCTCTTGGCACCATATACATCTGTGCTCTCACCCAGTCTTAAATTCCTTCCTTGTAGTAATTTAGTTGTGTACAAAGGACAATAACTGTTTTGGTTCTAAATCCTAAGTGAAAAACAGAACTTAGAAGGCTGGCCTATTGAATAAGGTGCCAATGTGCCCTCGGCTGGTGATGCCCAGTCTTTTAATAATTATAATAATAATAATACTGGTATTTATTAAGCACTTATTATGTGTCAGGCACCATACTAAGCGCCGGGGTGGACACAAGCGAATCAGGTTGGACACAGTCCCTGTGCCACATGGGGCTCCATAGTCTCAATTCCCATTTTACAGGTGAGGTAACGGAGGTGCAGAGAAGCAAAGTGACTTGCCCAAGGTCACACAGAAGACAAGATTTTTAGGGCTGCCAGGTTTGAACCTGGCCAGAGATTATCACTTTAGTTCCCAAACAAGTTCCCACACTAACCTCTCCCTATTGCTTTTAGTTTCAGATGACTGTGAGTAGAGGACATGTTGTTCAACAAAAAAGACCCACCCTCTCAATTAGTCACTGATGTTTAACATTCAGTGCAGAATACTGATATAAGCACTTGGGAGAATACAGTACAATGGTAAACACAAGCATCGACTCATTCTTTGAAAAATATTGAAAATGCTCTAATCGCAAACAAATGGCCATTCTTAGTTGTGACATTTAAATATTGCCCTTTAACTGTAATTTTCTGTAGATACTGCAATATGGTGACTGTGTTTGATTTTCTCTTAGATTCTTGAAAAATTTCAGTACATAAGAGCAAATTAGAGGCTGGAAAGAGATGTTATTGCTTTGATCAACTTGCTAAGATACTTTGATCTTTTCACAGGAAATTGCTTGGAATTTATACTAGCTACCTTCTCAGATCCAATTTGTGACTATTCAAAACCTAGTCAGCACAAAACTTTTTCATTCAATGCCACTGCATTTTCGTCATGTGTCAGAGAAGCAGCGTGGCTTAATGGCGCTTGGGAGTCAGAGGTCATGGATTCTAATCCTGGCTCCGCTACTTGTCAGCTGGGTGACTTTGGGCAAGTCACTTAACTTCTCTGTGCCTCAGTTACCTCATCTGTAAAATGGGGATTAAGACTGCGAGCCCCATGTGGGACAACCTGAATACCTTATATCTATCCCAGTGCTTAGAGCATGCTTGGCATATAGTAAGCATTTAACAAATACCATCATTATTATTATTATTATTAGAAATAAAAATGGCTGTCATAGTACAGATGAAGTTAGTACTGCAGGGGTCTTTTCAGACCAGCTCGTTTGCATGGAAACTCACAGTTCATATTTTTGAGTGATGGATATTTTTCTTTTTTCACCTCCCAACCCCTTAACTCACTGTCTTCCTCCCCACTCCCTATCCATCTCTTCACTTACCTTAGAAAATGCATCGAAATCAGTGAGCACCAAGGATGTATCTCACTTGCTATTATAAACCTGCCAGTTCTTATAAAGAAATCTAAATACAGTGCTCTAAGTAGCTAAGTATCTTCATCAATTTGTCTGTGACTCCTGGTTTAAAATGTTATTGTCTGGTTGCACAGTTTTCCAAGCAGTTTAAAATAGTTTGATCCTAAAATCAGGACATTTACACGGCTATTCTGAAGTGAAACGTTTGGATTGGGGGTTAGAAGACTGAAGTAGGAGTGAATGAATTCTAACAAATAAACCAGAAGTGTAAATTGATATACAAAAGTCACAAATTGGTTGGTCATTTAACCTTGAACTTAGTGCATCAAGTATCATATAAGCAAATGTTTGCCCAGCATGGTAATGGGTCATAAACGGTTTTTTATGGGTTCCTGAAAACATCTGCCTCTTAATTTTCCTAGAATATATTACACATTCCTTTAAACAGGGTCATAGTGAAGCTGCCAATAGACCAGTGATTTCTGACTGAGCCCACATCTCTTCAACCTAATCGGGGACATGGCTTCAGCTATTAGGAATGGGATTACGTAGATTTTGGAGGTGAAAAACATAGCTTTTTTATTCCTCCCAGTTTAGGTGTTACTGTTCTCAGGATACTTCCAGTGTTTGCATCTGCTGCCCCTGAACACCCTCCCCTGCCCAAACCATCCAATGACTAGATCTTTAGTGGCCCAGCTGGGGGACTTGTTTGCTAACAGGCGAAAACTTCACACATCTGCCACGTGGAGATGCAAAATAAATATTGCCCTCAGCAGAAGTATAAACACTTTCATCTTGTGGCCTAGAGGAGAGAGCAAAGGATGGGGATTCAGAAGGCCAACTGTACCACATATCTGCTGGTGACCTTGGGCATGTCATTTCATTTCTCTGTGCCTCAGTTGCCCCTCTTGTAAAATAGGGATGAAGACTATGATCCCCATGTGGGACATGGACTGTGCCCAACCTAATTAGCTTCTCTCTACCCCAGCGCTTAATAGAGTGCCTGGCACATAATAAATGCTTAATAAATACCATAAAAATATATATCTTTAGAACTGAATGTAAATGACCTTGACCTGGCTCTGTTTGCATGGGGCAGAAGTAATCTTAATTTTTAAAAATCTGAATCCATGTATTACTTGTGAACATAGGCGTGATACACTTTCAGCAATTTTTAATTTCCATCAGAACTCACCAGCAACCCAGGAAATTTGGTAAGTAGAATATATTCCCACCCAACCTTGTCTACCCACTGACTTTTCTATTACCGTAGACAGCACCACCATCCTCCCTGTCAGTGAATCGATACCTGTGTTTATGGAACCACATTCTAACAGTCTCTTTTGCCTTCTTTCAGCTCCTTGTGCTCTTCATTCTGGGGAATGCCAGAAGGCTGAATTGACCCTGTTTACTGATTAAAAGCAAGTTTGGAAAATTCAGTGACTGGAGTATGGATTGGACAGTTGACTTGCTATCTCGTCTTCATGAAGTGGGCATTGGTACCCCAATATGCAGTCTTCTGTGAACACTTGTCTTGGATGGGAAATGTAATTATTCCCTCAAAGTCTCTGAACCTTAACATTTTCAGCAGTTTGTGGTGGTGTTATTTTTTCCCCAAAATGTTGAAGAGTAGCATGATTTAGAGAAAGAAGTGACCAAAGTAATAGCCATGGAAACCCCCAAAGAAGGAAGGAAAGAGACAGGGCTGTAAGCAAACTAGTAAATACCATGGATAGATGGTGAAAATAATAGAATGATGTCCATGCGTCACAATTCAGGTGTTGAGATGAAAGGTCATTTCGCATAGAATCAATAACTTCTAGAAATAGAATAGAGAGTATAAAGGTTTCGGTTAGATGGGATCTTGAATGGCTTCCAAATAACCTGCTTACTTCTGGAAACCAATGTTAGAATCTGATCTCTTTGTATTTGACCTTTAGCAAGTGCATAGCTGGACCATGGCTGTACTTGGACAAATATATATATATATTTCCATGGTGTAGGGCATATAACTAAAACATATGCAGACATCTGATTTCAGTCTCTTATAGCAAAGCAGTCCCATTTTATTTACTTTGCTTTTAGGGATAATCTTATATAATCTCATTTTACAATCATATTTCATGAACACAGGAACACAGAGCTCATGTAAGAACATTGACTACTCTGGTCTGGAGATTTATAGCTTAGTGTTTGGGAAAATGGGAAGAATATCAGGGCTGTTTTATAGATCAAAATTACAAATGGGGAAATGGTCTTTGTGTTCTTGTGCTGTCTCTGTATTCTGACAAAGGATGTCAAGGGGCCCATGAGGAAAAGGGAAATGGTGAAATTTGAAATGATGGCTTCACCTGTTTCCTCCCTGATGATCAGCCCCACTGTGATTACTATACCTTATGATTGTTTTAGTTCTGTTCTTTAAACTAGGTGCTTTTCCTCTTCCAGACTCCTTCTGTACTGAACTAAGCAGATGTGAGGTGAGGTGAAATTCTACACCTTTGAAATGAGGTGTAGAGCAAGATGAGGCATAGGTCTAGTTCAGGTAATTACTTTATCTTGGTTGATGGAGGGTGATTATTTTAAGGAATGTCTCCTGGAGGAGATGACCTTTTAGGAGGGCTTTGAAGGAAGGGGGTGAATTGGCACAAGCGTACAATATGTGCAATTGTCCAGGTATGGGACTTGCAGAGGTCACACCTTGATTGCATGGCCTGGTGGAAAGACCAGGAGATCTGGGTTCGAATCTCAGCTTTGCCATATGCTTGCTCTGTGACCTTGGGCAAGTCACCTCATTCATTCAGTTGTATTTATTGAGCACTAACTGTGTGCAGAGCACTGTACTAAGCACTTGGAAAGTACAATTTGGCAAGAGGTAGAGATAATCCCTACCCAACAATGGGCTCACAGTCTAGGAAGGGGAGACAGACAGCAAAACAAAACAAACAGACATGCATCAGTACCATCAAAAGCATGTCTGTAGTTCATTTTCCTCATCTGTAAAAATGGGTATTTAAATACCTGATTCCCCTCAGCTTTATACTGTGATCTCCACATGGGACCCGGACTCTGTATGGTCTGCTTATGTTGTATCTACCCCAGTACTTAGTTCATGGTTTGGTACCTAGTCAACATTTGAATATTACAGTTATTGTTGTTGAAGGGATCCAGAGACACTGGCCCCTTATGCCTGTTTTTTCTGCATTCTGTGTTGGGTGGAGATCCAAAGGCAGGTTGGAACTGAACAAGGCCCTTCTCAGATTCTGACTCTTAGGCAAAATGTGGAAAGATGAGGCTGGTATGGAGGGAGGGCAATGTTTGCTGCCAGTAGGTCACAATTACATCAGCTTGGAACAATTTTACCCAATTTAACTCTTTCAGAAACTCACTTTTCTTAGCCATCCATATAGAGGTCATAAGTGTTGCGAATAGCCTGAGAGGACTAGAAAACATCAGGTGTATGTGTGTAAGGTTAGGGCAGGTCATGTAGACAGAATCTTTTTTCATAAAACACACATACCCCTTCAATGCCTCTGAAATGGGCCCAGACTCTGCCCTGGTGGCAGTTATTGTTTAGAGGTTCTGATGACTCTGCATTCTCCTCCATAAATCAGTTAATCCATCGGTGATATTTACATAACGCTTACTGTAAGCAAGCAATATACCAAGCATTTGGGAGGGTACAATAGAACAGAGTTGGTAGATATGCACCCTGCCCACAAGGAGCTTATAGCCTAGAGGAGGAGACAGTTATTAAAATAAATTACAGATATGTAAATAAATACCATGGGGCCTAGAATGGGTTGAATATCAAATATTTAAATGATGCAAATCCAAGTTAAAGGGTGACAGAAGGATCAGAGAGTAGGGAAATGATGGCTTAGTGAAGGACTCTTGTAAATGTGTTTTTAGGAGGCCTTTGATGGTGGGGAGAATGATGATCTGTCACTTATGAAGGGGGAGGGAGTTTCATATCAGAGGCAGGACATGGGCAAAGGGATGGCGGTGAAATAGATGAGATTGAGGGATAGAGACTAGTTTGAGGTTTAGAGATCCTGTACTACCGGGTAGTCAGGAGAAGTTCCGGGCCTGCTCTGAGGCCATGGAGCTAAGCAGCAGGAAGTGGGGGACAGAGGTGGAGGATGGACAGACCTTAATTGAATGGGTGTACCAATGTCCAGGTTCCCCAGTTGATCTTGGAGACAGGACAAGGGGTATCAGGCTCTGACGACATTATTCCCATCTATTAGAGCAAGTCCTGCTCCATTGGCTTGGAACTTAAAATTGGGTACCCTCAATCTTTCCATGACCCATGTTTTTATTTTGCATTTTGGATAGGACATTGGTAAGGCATTGAGGAACATCCTTCTAGTAATGCACGTCTTTCTGGCTAGAAGGTGATGTAGAAAGTTGCTACTGTTAATATGCAGAGCAGCATGGATCAAGGCACAGAAACATTACTGGGCAAGTTTTCTTTACAGCAGGGTGTGTTGGACATGGCTGAGTGTAATCCACTGAAAAATTTCTTTTAAATAATATCCTGCCCAAAGCCGACTTGGCCCTATAGAATAAATGCTCTCCCAAGAATCAAAGTTTCAGAAAAAACTCTAAACTAGGATAAAGTTCAATGGGTGCCTATATTTAGGGAATTTAAAATGTAATGACGGATGAGGGGAAATTTTAAGGGGAAGTTTTGTAGCTATTTTCTGTAAGATCTCTGAAATACCTGCAATCAATTTTTCTCAGACGATGTGAAGAAAATATTCCCATCTTTCATCCTTTCAAGAAATTTAAACGTGAGTGTTCTTTAATAGCCAAGGGAGGACAGGTTATAATCCAAAGAATATAATTTCTAGCGTATTAAACATAGGGTTTAGAGTCATTCCAAAGGAATTGCTCACTTTCTAGAGACTTCCTTCCCAGTACTGTATAGGTTTCCTTAATTATGTCATTGATTTTTCAAAGATCCTATCTGATATGGTGAGGTGGGTGGGAGACTTATATAATACTTATTATGTACGTATATAATATAGTATAAAGTGTGTGGAAGTTTACAAATATATGCGCTTGTGAACCCGAAAGCAGAAAATTTCTTGAAGTTCTGTGTTACCTGAAGAGATCATCTTGTTGGAAGTTACACTGTTTTGGAGGTTCATATCTTTTTGGCCTTCAAAACACCAACTGAAAAATCAATTAGCTCTGATGAAAATTTAGCTTCTGAAAGTCCTAAATAATGTATTTGGCTGACTTTGTGGTTCAGTCCCCTTGATCGGAAGGATGATTGATATTGCTGATGAAAATATGCTATCTTCTTAGTATTTCCTCTCATTTACACTCCAAAACAATTTAGAACAGCTAGGTAAATGAAAACAGAAGTTAATCAAGACACAAATGCTAAATAATTATATGTGAAGGCTGACTTACGTTGGGTTTTTTGAAATATAGAGCCTAGCCACATATGGATTAAACTTTTTCCTTCCTCTGGGTCTGTTCCTAGTCTGAGACCAAAAATAGCCCTGGGTAGATTGAAATAAAAAATTAAAGTCCCTGCAGAATATACCCTGGCTGGGCAAAATCATTCCATATTAAGCTTGAGTTGAAAGGCCCCGGGAGCAGTTATGTGTTCCTTCTCCATGTCAGGACCAAATTTCCACAGGACCAGCTTTGTTGCCAGCCTCGCATTACCAGGGATCAGGCCTTCAAGCGGAAGGAACCAGTCATTTCTACATAGAGGTCATCTCAGGAACCCTTGCATGAGCAATCCATGGCATGGAACAGACCATGTCTGGAATGTTTCTTGTCCTCAGCTAGACCCCCATAACTTGTCATCATCCTAGAGAGAGTCTCAGGGCAAGCATCAGAGTCCAAGTGGACAGGCAGTGGGATGGAGAAAACACCAAGGACACCCAACTCACCTGAGCAGTAGCTGTCAATCACACAGGATCCTGAGTCAATCAGAGAAGAATGCAGTCACACAGGGAAGAATCTCTGAGAAGCAACTACGTGTTTTTTTTTTTCTTTAATGGAAGAGATGAGTAGGGGTTGAGCTGAATGATATAAATATTAAAATTACGAAGTAAATATATCCAGGTCAACATCATAAATGAATCATGTGGGACATTAGACTCCATTATTATTACTCCGAGTGGTTCTGATCATAGAGTACTAACAGTTGAGAAGCAGCATGGCTTAGTGGAAAGAACCCGAGTTTGGGAGTCAGAGGTCATGGGTTCTAATCCTGGTTCCGCCACTTGTCTGCTGAAGGACCTTGGGCAAGTCACTTAACTTCTCTGTGCCTCAGTGACCTCATCTGTAAAAATGGGGATTAAATAATGTGAGCCATACGTGGGACAACCTGATTACCCTATATCTACCCCAGTGCTTAGAACAGTGCTCGGCACATAGTAAGCACTTAACAAATACCATAATAATAATAATAATAATAACATAGAGGTAAAACTGGTCCCTTACAGGGTCCTTAGTTAAATAAAACATTAAAAAGTAAGACACCAAATAAGGTTCAAGCATAGCAATTTGGGAAGGGAAGGTGATGAGATCTATATTAAGGTAACGTAACTGGCTTTTTGTAAAACTTTTGTTATGCTATAGAAAAAAGAAATTTTCAATTTTAAGCGTATTACTGTATCATTGGACTACTCAGGGTATTATATGCCATGGTATGGCTCTTTCTCACCAGTCACTCACACATTCTACTGCCATTTTTATTATCCTTTTTATGATATTAAATGCTTAGTAAGTGTCAAATACTCTTCTAAACATTGGGGTAGATATAAATTTATCAGGTTGGACAGAAGAGGAGAACGAACATTTTACAGTGGAGGAAGTTGAGGATCAGAGAAGTTAAGTGACTTGCTAATTGTCACTCAGCAAGCAGGTGGTAGAGCTGGGATTAGACCCCAGGTCCCCTGATTTTCAGGCCCTTGTACTTTCCTCTAGGCTATCCTACCTCTCATGGGGCTATGATGGGGCTATAGTTGGTATAACAAAAATAGAATTCTTCAACCAAATTTACATTTATCATTTACATTTACATTTATCTCAGCTTTGAAGAAATTCAATGTATAAATTCACTATACTGCACTTATCTTATTTCAGACTCAAAACCCAATTGGAGATCCTAAAACAAAGCTGGAGAAGAGTGAAGCAAATTCTCTTGGAAACTAGATCACATCATGCAAATCAAGCATGGGTCTCCACTTGAACCTCCGTGTAAGTAATTTCAAGCAGTTTCTAAACCTATCTATTTTCTTCATGATATTAATTTATTTTTAGAAGACTTTTGAAGAAAAGATGGCAATGTCTCTATTGCATTAATTTTTTCCACATTTCTTGATGAGCAGTAACATGAAACAGTCTGAAATGTTTCCAACAGGATGACGAATGCATCCAGAGGATAGCTTGAGGCTTTAGAAACATCTGACAGGCACTTTTTAAAGCTTTGATTATCATCCAGCCTCCTGCTGTTGTGTTACCTTCATTATTCCCTTAAAAATAATAGTTGCTGAAAATAAGTTATTTTCATCCTAACATCTTTGGTATCCCATACATGAAGTGTGTAGTTAAGGCTTTCTTTTAAAGTGTCATTGGGACAGTACCAGGAAGTCTCTTGAGAGAACACCACCTTAAAGTCAACCAAACGATATGATCATAATTTGCCAAGTGCAGATTTTGAAGCTCAAATGGCTAGATAATTATTGGGGATAACATCCTAAAGCTGGAGGGGAGATCGAGAGGTTATTCAACCAGTTCCTTGGCCTTCAGAAATGAAAACATTCAAACCACTGACAACATAGAGCAACAAGAATGAATCTCATTTTTGAAGACATCCCCTATCCCAAGAGAGTACACAATCCTTTTTCTCTGTAAACCATCCTCATGTTTCTTGTTCTCATTGTCCAGGAAATCCATCCTAAAATCTAAACACTCCCAGGTTTCTTACTTTTTAATGTTTTATTTAACTAAGGACCCTGTAAGGGACCAGTTTTACCTCTATGTTATTATTATTATTATTATGGTATTTGTTAAGTTCTTACTATGTGCTGAGCACTGTTCTAAGCGCTGGGGTAGATATAGGGTAATCAGGTTGTCCCACATATGGCTCACATTTTTTAATCCCCATTTTTACAGATGAGGTCATGAAGCACAGAGAAGTTAAGTGACTTGCCCAAGGTCCTTCAGCAGACAAGTGGCAGAACCAGGATTAGAACCCATGACCTCTGACTCCCAAACCCGGGCTCTTTCCACTTAGCCATGCAGCTTCTCAACTGTTAGTACTCTATGATCAGAACCACTCAGAGTAATAATAATGGAGTCTAATGTCCCACATGATTCATTTATGACATTCACTTGTATATATTTACTACATAATTTTAATATTTATATCATTCACTCCCAGGTATTCTCATTTTAAACACCTAATTCCTTAGTCGGCCAACCATCTTAGAGTTTTTGCTTTATTATTATAAATCAATGGAACTAAAAAGCCAAAACAACTTTGTGGTACAGAAAATACCACAGCTTGTAGGCCTAGTAGGTCAAGCTCTGCTATCTTAAAAACTTTTTTTTAGAAATTCAGAGTTTCTTGAAGTATGAAATATAAATACTTTGCAGGTTGAGTTAAGAATACACTATTTGTTCCTGGACCCATGGCCCTTGTGAATTTGGAACTCATTAGATTTATAACGGACTCATCAGAAACAGTGACGTAAAGTACAGATTTGCCAACTCAAAGCTAATTCAGCATACAGAGCATCATAAACATAGAAAGCAGCACTGTTTTGTCCTTGGAGGGAGGGTAGAAGTGTGTTTGGGTGTAGAAAACCATTAGCCCCCTAGGAGGAAGGGAGGGGGCAGGGCAAGCCAGGCATGTCCAGGTTAAGAGAGAGGCTGGTGCTTTCTATTTCCAATGGAAAGGATTTGAAGACCAAACTACAGATGTTCCTGAGGCAGTGAAAGTCAATCCTTTAGTGGGTGGCTGGTCTCTGACAGTGGTGTCTTCTTCAAAAATGACAACGCTATATGTGAATCAAAGCCTGGAATGTACTAGAAATATATGAAACTTTGTGGCATTTGCAAGTTAGAGGTCCATGGGGAACAGGCAGGAATGGAGCCACCATAAAGATTGTCAGAGTGCTTAATTTATATCTTAAATGAAATCATAGGTGAGGGAACAGCAGGTTCATTCAATAGCCCCTTTCTTCATTTTGCTTGTTCATCCCCAAATGTAATATCCAAAGATGAGCCAAATGTGTTTTTTCCACAATAATTATTCATTGACACATCTCAAATGTCAACTTCAATGACATTCTACAATAGCAAGATGGCTTTTCAAAGCCTGAGTACTTTCTACAACAATTATTCATAGAGTTTTCAAAGCTCTTTAAGATTTGGAGTCCAGGGTTAGATTCTTAAGAAATAACTGAATATCAACAGTTTATTTCACCTAAAACAAGAGTTAATAGTCAAGATTGAATAGGCAGAGTCAAGAGTCTTTATTGTTGAACAATTTAACTCCTGAAATTAATTGGATTCCTAATTTTTTTTCCCCTGGGTGTGTCTATGCAGCCAGAAAATACATCAGATACTGCAATTACAAGGATTAATACTTGTCTAGGATTAAATGTACAAGAAGCAAATATACCATCTATTCTTACCTTTATATTAACGTAACGACGTATGGTTTGAAGCTAACCCTGGTTCAGCTTGCATCACCAGGATAAAAATAGATTCATCCTTGGAGATGTGTTACAAGTATTTGGGCTATGCATGGGTGACGCTTCAAACTTGGCTACTAGTTCCTCTGGTGCAGAGGGCATCTAGACCTTTCATAAGTAACCTCAAATGAGAAATGAAATAGTTGGAAATTGCTGCCATTTTTTGGCTACAGTTGAGTTCTGAGTGCTTTTGAGGCACTGGGCACTGGTCTATTTTGATTCTGGTTTCATGATGCTGAAAGGGCTTATCTTTCCAACCCTGTTAATAGCTATCTCTTAATATTGATACAATGTCAGGAAAATCCACCCTTAAAGGCCTGACCCCTGAAAGTTTCATTATTCTCCCCCCATGCCCAAATTGAAATTTTGGCATTTTGGGCCTTGTGATCTGGGCAAAACTGTAGCCAGGTGTGAGCTGTGTCATCAGTGGCAAGTCCATTTCTCTCAATCAGGGGTAGGGGTGGAGAACTAATGCCAGATTACCTAGATTCCAAATTGGCACCACTCTCTGCCTGCCACTCTATAGCAAAAGGGTATAATGACACTGACTCCCATTTCTATTTTAGTCAATCTATGCATTGTTGGGCAGTGTGCAAACCTATTATGAAAATTGAATGCTAGCTTGCAAATCTGCATTGCTGCTAAAAATTGTTGGGTGTGTTTAAGGTTTTCCTTTACAGAACAACACAGGCTATTTTTCAGGGCATAACACTGTCTAGACTCTTCCAAGCAATTCATAATTTCTGACATATCCTAATAATAATAATAATAATGTTGGTATTTGTTAAGCGCTTACTATGTGCAGATCACTGTTCTAAGTGCTGGGGTAGACACAGGGCAATCAGGTTGCTCCATGTGGGGCTCACAGTCTTAATCCCCATTTTACAGATGAGGTAACTGAGGCACAGAGAAGTGAAGTGACTTGCTCACAGTCACACAGCTGACAAGTGGCAGAGCTGGGATTCGAACTCATGACCTCGGACTCCAAAGCCCATGCTCCTTCCACTGAGCCACGCTGCTTCTCATGGGTGACCACTTGGGGAAGACTATTCATTTATAGTAGCTATCAGATGAATGTCTCAGGGATTTTGAACAGTGTTCATAGCCCTGTGAGTTGCCAGGAGTTTCTCAGAAGACCACAACTATATTCTTAACCCCACTCAGAAGTGGCTCACTGTCCTCTCATCCAGTCCCACTCAACTCCATTGCTGTTGATGTGGTGGAAAGACAGATATATTCAAACAAAAATCCCTGCCTCATCAGTCCCAGAAAAAAAAACCTGAAATAGGCTAAAATAAATGGTAATGATTGTGGCATTTATTAAGCACTCACTATTGCACCAGTTACTGTACACATTCCCAGGCCCATAAAGTGCTCACAGTCTAAGTAGGAGGGAGAACATCATTCACTCCATGTTTGTAGGTGAGGAAACTGAGGTACGGAAAAGTTAAATAATAATTTGGTATTTGTTAAGCGCTTACTATGTGCTGAGCACTGTTCTAAGCACTGGGTAGATACAAGGTAAACGGGTGTCCCACATGGGGCTCACAGTTTTAATCCCCATTTTAAAGATGAGGTAACTGAGGCACAGAGAAGTTAAATGACTTACCCAAGGTCACACAGCAGACAAGTGTTGAAGCCAGAATTAGGACCCGTGACCTCTGACTCCCAAGCCCATGCTCTTTCCACTGAGCCACAGTGCTTCTCTGACTGGCCCAGTGACTTGCCTAAGGTCTCCCAGCAGGCAAATGGCAGAGCTGGGGTTAGAACCCAGGTCCGCTGACTTCCAGACTCAGGCTCTTTTCATTAGGTAACGCTGATTCTCAGCATATTTCTATTTGAGTGCTGTGGCCCTTATCAAAATGTTCATTCCATGCAAGGCTGGAAAGCTACTATTGACTACCTGCAATGAGCAGTTATGCTGAGTTCTTCCTAGCTCCCAGGGCTGATTGGAGATAAACTGGGCTCTGGAGCCTGGAACCATTTCTTGTCCTCTCTATTTAAGTAACTGGTAAATTCCAACTTCTCTTCTTGGATGCTAGCAGGTATTGATAAAATGCCCTCCATGAAGGGCAGGCCCAATGAAGTGCTGCTTCAGGGAGATGGGGCATCGAGATAAATGATTTTCACAGCGATCATCCTAATTAAGACTTCTAGCCATTAATACCCCTCCGGTTATCGGATCGTCCGCCGCATGGCGCAGTGCTTGCCAAACAGTAACTCTTTAGCATAAGGATGATGAAGCAGATGAGCCCACCAATACTTTAATAGTTTATCCTGCTCAGGTGGAGCATTTTTGTGTCTGATATACCATAGTCTGGCATCCCAAACTCACAGGGCTCAAAGTGAAATTATAAGGATAATTTCCATATTCCAAACAAAGTGGTGGATTACTTGACAACTTTTGGGGGGGCTGGATTCCTTTTCCATTCTGCCAGTAGGAAAATTTATGATCCCCAAATCCTAATCCTAGACTTTGACTGTCCATGTTATGGGCAGGGAACGTATCTGCTAATTCCATTGAATTGTACTGTCCCAATTGCTTAGTGCAGTACTCAATGAATACTGTTGATTGATCGATTAATCCTTGAAAAGAACTGGAGACCTCTGAGGCAGGGCGGCCCCGAAGAAATTGATCAGTGCTTTCCTTCCAAATCTTTAGTGACAAAGTCCAGTACTTAGTAATATATGCCAAAGTCTCACATCATTAACAGCAGTTCAGGCTTCACACTGTCTAATTTAAATAATTTCCGAGGTGATTAACTTAATTGCAAAATCTGGACAGGCACACCCTGCTCTCAGCCAACAGTAGCTTAACTATCACAGTTCAATTAGTGCAGTCATTCCCCTGTCATAACTATCATCATCATCATCATCAGTGGTGCTTACTGAGAGTTTACTGTGTGTAGAGCACTGTACTAAGTGCTTGGGAGAGGGCAATAGAATTGGGAGACACATTCCCTGCCTACATCAAGCTTATAGTCTAGAGTCTGTTTAACGCTCCTCCTCTACTGCTATTTCCCAATACTTCCTCCTATCTGTAAAACTCTTTTGGGTCCATCTCCCCAGTTAGATTGTTGTTTCTTGAGAGATGGAATCATGCCTCCTACCTCAGTTGTTTTCCCCCAGCAGATACGTTTATTGATTGAGTCATTCCACAATACTTAAAGAATCTCAATTGACAGGCTTTGCACGAAGCAGCATGGCTTAGTGGATAGAATGTGGGCCTGGGAGGCAGAAGGACCTGGGTTCTAATCCCAGCTCTCTGACTTGTCTGCTGTGTGACCTTGGGCAAGTCATGGGTAGGGATTGGCTCACTTTATTGCTGAATTGAACTTTCAAAACGCTTAAGTATAGTGCTCTGCACACAGTAAGTGCCCAATAAATACAATTTATTAATGAATGAATTTAACTTCTCTGGGCCTCAGTTACCTCAACTGTAAAAATTGGGATTAAGAGCATGAGCACCATATGGAACAGGACTGGGTCCCACCTGATTGACTTGTATCCACTCCAGCGCTTTAGAACATTGCTGGGAACATAGTAAGCACTTAACAATTACCATAATTATTATTAGGCAGAAGTCAATGATAGCTCTAGTGATGCACATGAAAGACCTGCATTTGCAACTAATTCTTATGGTTGTGATATCTGGGGACTGGCCCAGAGCTTGCAGCCCTGGGTTTTGGCTGTGCAGGGAACACCTGGTCTCCTCTCTCCTTTGACTCCAGGGTCCGCTGGCATGGAGACTGCATCTGGGACTTAAGTCGCTCCCTTTCCCCTGCAGCCCCGCGGCCTCTCCTCCACCTCCAGAGACTGCACAGCCATGCAGTGAGGAAGAACAGACTGTTGGGTGGGCCTGAGGTTTGGCGATGGCTTGCAGCCAGGATTCCAAGGTAGAGAACGAAGCAACGTGGCTCAGTGGAAAGAGCATGGGTCTGGGAGTCAGAGGGTCCAGGTTCTAATCCCGACTCTACCCCTTGCCTGCTGCGTGACCTTGGGCAAGTCAAGTAACTGCTTTGTTCCTCCGTTTCCTCATTTGTAAAAAAGTGATTCAGTATATGTTCTCCCTCTCCTTTAGGCTGTGAGCCCCATTTGAAACAGGGACCTTAACTGAACTGCTTACCTATCATCTATCCCAATCCTTAATACAATGATTGGAACATCATTGGTTAAAAATACCACTAATGTTATTATCATTAGAGATAAAGTCGGGACCATTGGTTGCTCCCTCTACAAATGACTGCATTTCCCCATCCCGACAAGCTCAACCTTCTGCCTGTACTCTCATTCGCCTCTCAGAAGAGGAATAGCTCCCTACTGTCACCCATAGAATATTCCATCGTGAATGTGAAGGCTCTCAGCCACTTGGCTAAATGACCCAGTTCCTCAGAATTTCTGCCCAGGGCCTTTTTCCCAGACCTTTAATGTCTACCAATTACTGGAAAACCTGTTTATGTTCTCAGTCCTGGGAAGCTTTTCTGCTGCTGCTCCCAAGGCTTCATGGTGCCGATCCAGAGTCGCATAATAATTGAAAGGTTAGGGAATAATGCTAGTTTCTGTCCTCTTTCTTCTTTTCCTCTTCATCATCACCAGAAATGATGCATTGCTTATTTTGTGGAACACATGAATAGGCTCTAAAGGAAGTGTAAGAGAAGGTTCCTGTTCTTGGGAAGCTCCTTTGTGAAAGGGGAAGCTGAAAGTCTAAGATGTGTTTCCTGCATCTGTTGTATTCTCCCAGGTGCTTAGTATGGTGTCATGTGCAAAATAAAGCTATTTATCTCCCTAGCCAAACCTTTCCCTCCCCCTGACATTCTCATCACCACCATCCTCCCTGTCTAACAAGCCTGTAACCTTGGTGTTATCCTTGACTCATTTTTCTCATTCAACTCATGTGTTTGATCTGTAACCAATTCCTGTCAGGTCAACCTTCACAACATTGCTAAAATCTGCCCTTTCCTCTCCATATAAACTGGTATCATGTAAATACAAGCCCTTATCCTATCCGCCTTGATTACTCCAGCAACCTCCTTGATGACCTCGCTGCCTCCTGTCACTCCCACTCCAGTCATCCTTCTCTCCTGCCTAGATCGTTTTTCTACAGAACTGTTCAGTTCATGTTTCACCACTCTTTAAGAACCTCCAGTGGTTGCCCATCCAACTCCACGTCAAACAGAAACTCCTCAGTTTTGGCTTTAAAGCACTCAATCACTTTGCCCTCCTCCCACCTTACCTTGCTGCTTTTCTACTAAAACCAGCCAGCACATTTCACTCCTCTAATGCCAACCTACTCCCTGGACTTGATCTTGTCTATCTCGCAGCCATCCCCTCACCCACATCCTGCCTCTAGCTTGGATGCCCTCCCTCTTCATATCTGACAGTTGATCACTCCTCCTGTCTTCAGCTCCTTGAAACCACATCTCCTCCAAGAGGTCTTCCATGACTAAACCCTCATTATTTCTTATCCCACTCTCTTCTGTGGCATCCTTGTCCTTAGAGTTGCACCCTTTATTCACCCTTCCCTTAGCCCTACAGCACTTAAGTACATATCCTTAATTTATTTATAGCAATGTCTGCCTCCCCCTCTGGACTGTCAGCTCATTGTGGGCAGGGAATGTGTCTGCCAACTCTGTTATATTGTACTCTTCCAATCACTTAATGAATGCGATTGATTGATAGGGAATTCTCCACATAGGGGCTCAACAAATACTATTGATTTATTCTAGGCTATTCACCTATATCTGAAAAATTTATATTGTGGTTTGAATGTAAATGAATTATAATGCGAAATACATTTTGAAGGATTTTTAACATACCAGAGGAAGAAAAAAATGCTCCCATGCTAGTTTGGAACGGCAGGTGCTCTCTCTTGGCCCCTCCCTCTCTTCTCACAACTTATCTTCTTTAGAAATGCAATAGTCTTTTATTCTCAAACACTTTATATCCCAAAGCGCTTCTCATAATTGAAAATGAAAAGTGAGCGGGGCTCTATAAGGAATGAATTATAGAAGATTGTGTCGAAAAAGCGTTAAGTGAAGAACTGAAACATTCAATTACAAGGCTAATTAAAAAGGGAAAGAAAAATTAAACTCATCCAGCAGAAGGAGAAATGGAATTTTTAGTAGGGGCAGTGGGCATAAGCACTATTAAAATTCAATAGTTGGTGGATAAACTGTAGAAGTGACAACAGGTTCCACAGTCTTTGAAATCACCAAGATAAATATTTGCCGGGCATGGACCTACCACATGGTCCATGTGGTAGGAGAAGCAGCATGGCTCAGCTGCTGAGAAGTAGCGTGGCTCAGTGGAAAGAGCCTGGGCTCGGGAGTCACGGATCATGGGTTCGAATTCCAGCTCTGCCACTCGTCAGCTGTGTGACTGTGGGCAAGTCACTTAACTTCTATGTGCCTCAGTTACCTCATCTGTAAAATGGGGATTAAGGCCGTGAGCCTCACGTGGGACAACCTGATTACCCTCTATCTACCCCAGTGCTTAGAACAGTGCTCTGCACATAGTAAGTGCTTAACAAATACCAACATTATTATTATTACCACAGAAGATACACTGAGCTTCTCGAGCAACTTAATTGATGCCACCTGTGAGCATCCAGTAACAATCAGTATCATGACGTGGGAGGCTGGAACTCCGTCAGCCATCACTGAAGCAGTCCATTGCAGCATAATTCTGATGGACAGGATGTGGGTGGACCTTGGATTATGCATGTTACCCAGGCAGCTGCCGTGAGGTGAACTGAGATGGAGCACACACAAGCAGAGATGGCATGATAGGTGTTTCAAACACTTAGCGATGCCCAGTCTCAATCATTGCAATTTAAGAGCAGACAGGTGGGAGATCAGAGCATCTGAGACTGTAAGGTCTTTGTGGGCAGGGATCATTTCCACCGACTTGGTTATATGGTATTTTCCCAAGCATTTAGTACAGAGCTCTGCACACAATACGTGCTCAGTAAATGCGATCGATTGATTGATTGACACACCAGCCTAGAGTTCAGAAATTAGTATAGGAGTGTTCTAGAGCAGGGATTTCAGGAAGATTAGGATGCCCAAAGGGAGATGTCAACAGGATGACAGGAGCTGCCAGTGGCAAGCATGTCAAGGAGACAAAGAGCTATCATTTGTGCAGACAGTAGAATAGACTACCGATCTCACACACACACACATATCTGTCTTGTCATCCTCACCCATATTTTCTGATAAGATTTCACCACTAGGAGAATACCTGGAGAATATACTGTTCTATGAACATTATATACCAAATTCTTAGTACAGTGCTCTGCGTGCAGTAAGTGCTCAAATGTCATTGTCTGGTCTAGATCAATAAGTGTGTACATATGCATGAATTATGTGTATTTCTACTAGATGTGTAGATGAACATTTTGAACATCAGAATATAAACTGCTAAAGGGGAAGTACCTCCTCCAAGAGGCCTTCCCAGACTGAGCTCCTCTTCCCCCTCTACTCCCTCTGCCATCCCCCCTTTACCTCTCCGCAGCTAAAGCCTCATTTTCCCCTTTTCCCTCTGCTCCTCCACCTCTCCCTTCCCATCCCCACAGCACTGTACCCGTCCGCTCAACTGTATATATTTTCGTTACCCTATTTATTTTGTTAATGAATTGTACATCGCCTTGATTCTATTTAGTTGCCATTGTTTTTACGAGATGTTCTTCCCCTTGACGCTGTTTATTGCCATTGTTCTTGTCTGTCCGTCTCCCCCGATTAGACTGTAAGCCCGTCAAACGGCAGGGACTGTCTCTATCTGTTGCCGACTTGTTCATCCCAAGCGCTTAGTACAGTGCTCTGCACATAGTAAGCGCTCAATAAATACTATTGAATGAATGAATATTGAATGAATGAATCCCTTGAGTTAAATAATGATGAGAATAATGATGATGGTGTTTGTTAAACACTTATTAGGTACAAGGCACTGTATTAAGCCCTGGGTTGAATGCAAGCAACTCAGGTTGGATACAGTCCCTGTTCCATGTGGGGCTTACAGTCTCAATTCTCATTTTATAGAAGAGGTATCTGAGGCACAGAGAAGTGAAATGAATTGCCCAAGGTCACACAGCAGACAAGTGGCAGAACTAGGATTAGAACCTATGACCTTCTGAGTCCCAGGCCCATACTCTACCTATTAGGCCACACTGCTTCCCTTTAATGAAATACATATAGCATATCGAGGGAAACAAAAAAAAATATTTCTAGATGTCAGGCTTAACTCAGTTGGCAAATTCATTTTGTCTGCCCTGCAACTCCACTAAATGTCCAGAATCCACTGTTTTCATAAGTAAATAAGTAGACCCAAGTCACTGAAATAATGTCTTCCAAGAAATTAAAGCAGACTGGGCTTCTTTAGGGGAACTAGACTATTGAAGAATTCAACATAGTTATTTACAAAAGAAATTAAACATGCTTTTTCATAAGGTTGCTAAAATAATCTCGGAAAGAAATTCTGAAACTACATGATAGACAAGAAGAAGCTAGAGAGATTTATATAAATGAAGATGTAAATTTAAACAGGAGAGGTAAACCATTTTAACTTGCATGAAAATTAAATACTGTATTAAAGAGGTATAGTAAAATTAAACTTAGAGTTTTTGAGAAATGAGAGAGAAGAGTAAATCATGGAAATTGGAACATCAACTCTTTAAAAAGCTTTCCCCATATCCCCTGTCCCATATGTATTTTAGATTTATTATCTCATTATGCACATATGAAGATGGGAATATTTGATTAAAATATCATCAAATTACCAGGGAATTTGAACTATTAATATCTCAAATAATTACATACATTCCCCTTAAATTAAAATTGAAAAAGAAGATGGAAGGTGTGAATTTATTAGGAAAGCTCAGGAAAATCTATTTGGAAACAGTGAAAAAATAGTGTAGGAATCAGATTTGTGCTTCTTTTTTTAAAAACAATCATATACAAATTTGTCATTGAAAATCAAATAATGATGTTTGGTAGAGGGTTTGTCAAAATTAACATGGGAAAACATGATGCTACTATTATTTGACTCTGATCTGTCTATAGTTAAATTTATCTCTTCACCAATCCTCAATTCCATATAAATTCATTCTTAATGTTGGTATTTGTTAAGCGCTTACTATGTGCCAAGCACTGTTCTAAGCGCTGGGGTAGACACAGGGGAATCAGGTTGTCCCACGTGGGGCTCACAGTCTTAATCCCCATTTTACAGATGAGGGAACTGAGGCACAGAGAAGTTAAGTGACTCGCCCACAGTCACACAGCCGACAAGTGGCAGAGCTGGGATTCGAACTCATGAGCCCTGACTCCAAAGCCCGTGCTCTTTCCACTGAGCCATTCTTGACACACAAATAAGAAAATCTGTTACAATAAACTGTTCTGGTGGATTTGCAGGAAGATTTCGCTACTGGTACAAATTCAGGATTTCAGGGGTAAAAATGATATTGGAAGACCATGCGTCTTTAATGGATAATGAATGGACCTGAGAGTCAGGAGACCAAAGTTCAAATTCCATCCCTACCACTGTTCTTGTGTGTCTGTGGGCCAATCAACCTCTCTGAGCCTTAATTTTTTAATCAATCAGTGATATATATTGAGCACTTACTATTTGAAGAGCACTGTACTAAGTGTTTGGGAGAGTGCACATCATCTGTTAAAGTGGGGATGAAATAGATAATGAGTCCCCCACATTCACCGTGGACTTTTTCTGTTCTCATTACCATGTATCTACACTAGCATTAAGCAGATTGAAAGTACTTAATAGCTGTTATAGTTGTTATAGAGTCAAGGCTGAAATGATTGTTTTGAGAGGTGAATATTCATGGGATCGAGTTGCCCTTCCTGCTATCTCCTGATAACATGACTTCCATCATCCCATTTTCCGCTGTCCAGACTTTGACTTTTTGCCCAACGGTTGACTTTCTCGGTAGTCTTGGCCCATGTCAACAAAAACCTTATGACCCCTGGTTTCAAAACTCCCGGCGTGGAGGAGACACTCTGCCAGAGCTTCGGATTTCTTAGAGTAGCACTGAGGATGCTCTTATAGATCCCCTGGAGTTCTATTTCTAGACTACGAAAGAAACAATTGATCAATAGTATTTATTAAGTGCTTACTGTGTGCAGAACCCTGGACTCAATTCTTGGGAGAATACAATATAAAAGAGTTTGTAGATATGTACCCTGCCCACAAAAAAAGAATCACAGAAACAAATCGAAGAATAATATTCAACAGGCAAGAATGTGAGCTTTTCAAAAATACTATTGTAAGGAGTAAGAGAGACCAGAGTTTGAAAAATTGGAAAATTTGACCCTGGAATTTGACTTCTGTGATACTCTGAATGACATCTGCTGTACTCACCCAAATGATTTGTACAGTATTGTTTGCCTGGAAATCATGATTTTATTTTACATTAAAGAAATGAAATACACATTCAGGTTGCAATCTAGGCAAATAGCCCGCATACATATTTTACTTCGTTTAGTTCTAAAAATGTAGTAGTGACCAAAGCAGCGTGGCTCAGTGGAAAGAGCCCGGGCTTGGGAGTCAGAGGTCATGGGTTCTAATCCCGCCTCTGCCACGTGCCAGCTGTGTGACTTTGGGCAAGTCACTTAACTGCTCTGTGGCTCAGTTACCTCATCTCTAAAATGGGGATTAAAACTGTGAGCCCCACGTGGGACAATCTGATCACCCGGTATCCCCCCAGCGCTTTGCACCTAGTAAGTGCTTAACAACTACCACCATTATTAAATGAATGTACAAACCCGAATTTGCATTAAATTCGCAAAAAAATAATCCGTTCTTTTAAATAGAGTGAAGATATCAGTTAGCGAAATGTCTGCACCGTAAACTTTGGCAAAAAATGAGAGGCAGCGGAATGTGAGCCAAATTTCCCTGAATCCGTGTCCAGGAGCAGGGGGTGCTGTTCCTAGGTCTGCCACTGGGCGGCAATATGCAAATCCTTTGGCTTTGTTCTGCCAGTTTCCGCTAAGGGCAGCTAACGGTGCTTCTATTTATAATAATAATAATGTTGGTATTTATTAAGCGCTTATTATGTGCAGAGCACTGTTCTAAGCGCCGGGGTAGATACAGGGTGATCAGGTTGTCCCACGTGAGGCTCACAGTCTTCATCCCCATTTTACAGATGAGGGAACTGAGGCCCAGTGAATAATAATAATAATAATAATTATGATGTTGGTATTTGTTAAGCGCTTATTATGTGCCGAGCACTGTTCTAAGCGCTGGGACAGATACAAGGTAATTAGGTTGTCCCACATGAGGCTCACAGTCTTAATCCCCATTTTACACATGGGGTAATTAAGGCATCGAGGAGTGAAGTGACCTGCTAAAAGTCACATAGCTGACAAGTGGCGGAGCTGGAATTAGAACCCATGACCTCTGACTCCTAAACCCGTGCTCTTTCCACTGAGCCACTAAGTGACTTGCCCACAGTCACACAGCTGACGAGTGGCAGAGCCGGAATTAGAACCCATGACCTCTGACTCCCAAGCCCGGGCTCTTTCCACTGAGCCACGATTTATGTGTCTCACAGGGATATTTTGAGGATGCGAGACCATGTACGGGTAGACATGAACGTAAGGCTTACTCTTACCACCAAGAGACTCATAGAAATCATGGCAAGTTTAGAAAAAAATCAAGCAGTGAGCCCAGTGAAAAGCTTAATGTGCCATTTTTGATTTCAAGGAAAGAGAAAAAACCAGTGCTTGTCCCCTTTACTCCTATTTTACCCTCCCCGGGGCTCAATACAATGATTAATTGATTTTGAATCCCGAGGCGTAAGGAAGGGAGGGGAGAATGTAAGGAGCAGAAGGAACAGAGGGGATTGAATGCATAGTGTGTCTGCTGTGACTTTATATTCTCTCAGGCTAGTAAGATGGGGTGAAGTTGAAGGAAGGTGAGAGTGGCTACTTGTGTGGAAGAGTTTTTGCTGGTAATTGGCCTGTGAGTCCAGCTAATTAGAGAGTTCCATGCTTAAAACTTAATGTTTTTTGGCAGTTGTTAGGTCCTTCCAGAAGTGTATTGTGCTCAAGGCAGTGGATCTGTCTTCACAAATGTGAGTGGTGGGTAACAGATTTAGATCGTGACAAAGGTTACGTGTTTATCTCAGACTATATTACTTTCCTTATATGTTTCTACACATTATGTCCTTCTCTGTGGTAACGCTAAAGTGGTCTTGTCAGTTTTGTTTAAGTGTTTTACAGCTTCCCTTCTTGCCTTCCAGTTCTTAATGGCTGTATTCTTAACTGACTCCAGCAGTATATAGGTATTTATTGGGGCCATGTGACCGGCCGGTTGAGCTGGCCAACCGAACAGATTCAGGATACCCTCCCTCTCCCCATGCCCAATATCAGTGCTTCCTTGGCGGATCAATCTCCTTAATGGCAGTACCCCAGAAATGGCTAATACTGCATTTTCATACACAGACTGTAGATTGACAGACAGCCTCATGGGTACGGTTCTCACCACTAGCAAAGTCCTTCTCAAATGGAGAACGGTTCTACTAATAATCCCTCCCTCTCCCCTCCAAAAACTATTTGCAAATATCTGAACATGCTTCGAGCCTATGGAAAAAAAGCCCAGAGTAAATCTGAGGTCACAAGTAATTTGATGGTTTTGTCAGACACCATTTTACTCAAGGATCATTTTTCCAGAGCCAGTCTATTCAGAAATAAGGTACTTCACTAAACACTATTTCCTACCCATACCGAATGCATTTCTTGAAAATCATAGCTGAGATGCTAAGGGAGACCTAATGTCCCATTATTTTTTTTTCCCGATTTTAATAGGGTGTTTCAGAGGCTGAATTAGAATGAAGTACCTTCAAGATCATGTATCATACTTTAGGGATGTAAATGGATTCAAAAGGATATAGTAGATGGGAAGATTTTTTTTTAACATCATGATTTTTCTTAATGAGCATAGGATAAAGAAGTGGAAAGTCAGAGCATTATTTTAATGGTGAAATTCTATCATCTATATCTGTGATTTGATGTTGCTAGTCATTTTTACAGTACTGGGATTATTTGGATCTAATGTTTAATTCATTCTTTTGTCATTATTTCCATATTTCTACTGTTCTTCCCTACCTTCCATTACACTCTCTGTATTTAGACCTCCTTTATTAACTGGGGAAAAGTATGGTTTAGTGGAAATAGCATGGGCCTGGGAGTAAGAAGACCTGGGTTCTAATTCCGGCTCCACCACATACCTGCTGTTTGACCTTGGGCAATTCACAACTTCTCTGTGTCTCAATTCCCTCTTCTGCAAAATGGGAATTCAATACCTGTTCTCCCTCCTACTTAGACTGTGAGCCTCATATGGGACCTGATTATCTTTAATCTACCCAGTGCTTAGTATAGTGCTTAACATAATAGGTGCTTAACAAATACAACAATAATTGTTATACATTAATAAGAATAATAATAATGATACTTGGCTTAGTTGAAAGAGCACTGGCTTGGGAGGACGTGGGTTCTAATCCTGGCTCCGCCATTTGTCAGCTGTGTGATTTTAGGCAAATCACTTCTCTGGGCCTCAGTGACCTCCTCTGTAAAATGGGGATTAAGACTGTGAGCCCCACCTGGGACAACCTGAAAGCCTTGCAACTCCCCCAATGCTTAGAACAGTGCTTGGCACATAGTAAGCGCTCAACAAACACCATTATTATTATTATTGTCATTATTAATAATTGGTGGTATTTATTAACTCTGGCCCATTTCAATTCTTCTCACCCATAATTAAATTCTACTTTGAAATTTTCCTTTATAACCAAGTCTCTTTCTATGATTCAAAGGACTCCATTTGCCCCAAATGAGCACTTAGTATAACTCCTTCATGTAAAATACAACAGAAATCTTCCAATTCCTACCTTTGTGACTCAATATTCTAAAATTTTTCCTAGAGATTAGCACCTCACTCTTATCTTTGGTCGTGCTATTGATCTTTCTCCTGAAGATGGCTTTACTATTTCTGTGACTGTTTTGCCAAGAAAAGGCTTCCTTCCTTCCTTACCTTTTTTTTTCCAGTGCTACAAAGAAATCCTTTCTGATTCCAAAGGGACTGTGCCGTGGCTCAAAAGGCAGGGTTTAATAAATGTAAATCATTTTCCCTTAAGAAGTTTACCTCCCAACAAAGAAACTGTATTCTCCTACAGTTGCTATATGCCAAAAAGCATTTTAAATATCTTCATTGCTAAAGGTGGTTAATGTTTCCACCATAGTGCCTGTGTACAGTAAATTTTCCATATGTGTCTTTTCACTTTGAAGAACCTTCTGGATTAGATTTTTAGTATTTTCTCCTCAAGCTGCTAGAACCCACTTACAAAGCGCCATCGTCTAATGTTGTTCCCACAGTCCAGCAGTGAAACAACCCTTTTTCTTAATGGACTGGGAAAAGCTGTGGTCTGGTGAATTTGAAAGGGTTTTCTGTTCCCAAACTGAGACTCTTCTTTATATGCTGTAATCACTCTCTTGACTGCACAAGATAAAGCTATTCAAGGGGAGATGGTTTTTGGACAGTTTCTCCAAGCTCCGAGCTCTGGGTTCTAGTCCATCCCTGCTGTGAGATCTCAGACAAGACCCCGTAACCCTTTATGTCTCAATTTCCTCAGTGTTAAAAATGGGAATATTACAGACCTCAACCTCCCTCACAAAGAATACTTTGAGGACAAAATGAGAGAAGTAATGTGAAGGCTCTTTGAAAAATTAAAAGTACCATGCAAATTCAAGGCAATATTTTAGCTACACCCTAAATTCTCTCAAGTGTAAAAATGTCTCCAGAGAATTCATTGCACCTTATCTGTCCTATTTGAAGACACGTGTTTGGGGGATATACAGCCAGAAAATAATCAGGAGATCTCTAGCTTATCAAAGATTCCAAACATTTTGGAAGAAAACAATGTCCCCTGTCCTTTCTCTCTCAGCACAAGCCAGTGGGGAGCCACTGGGCACATTTGGGCACATTATCTGGTGATGCTCTCTAACTCTCTACTAGGGTACCATTTATTGGTCTGTGAAAGGAGCCTTACATGATAAAACTCTCAGGGAATTTGGGAGTTGGGAATTAAACATTGTTCTGCCTGGCAGACTGATGCTTTATTGACTAGGCATGGTTCTGCTACCTTTTAGGTGAGGAGAAGTTCATAAGTATCACCCCAGTCATGTTTACTTCTCGATTTTCATTTCTGTGGGAGTTGAACACTGAAGAGCTAATCTTTGCGCTCTGGGCAGCTTCCTATGCAATCCTGGCACACCCAGTTAGGGGGACTTAGGTGCTGGGGGAAGACCGGCTCTGTATTCTCCTATACTTCGAAGGGGAATTACTGTTTTCCCATCCTCAGGATTAGTTCTAAACCACCCCTGCAAACATGTCATGCCATCATTTTATCCAAGGGCCATCTGCCTTGCAATTTCTGTTGAACTTTTCCTGATAGTTCCTCCATTTAAAGCAAAATAGCAGATGGTGTAGGATAAACGACATTTATTCTTTTTGGTTTATAGGATTTTGCCAAGAGTATGGTCGTAGATCACAGAGGGATAAGCACAAAGCAGAAGAACGGAGAAAATATAGCTAGTGGAAAACAAAAGATATTAGGAGACAAGTAAAAAAAAGTTCTTGAGACATTGATTTCAAGTGGAGCCACCGTTTTCAGATTGTTAAACCTATATACTGAAATAGCATAGTAGTCACCTCTCTATAACAAAGCTCTCCTATCATCTTTCTCCTTCTGCTGCTCTCCCTGTCTCAAAGAGAATGTCTTATTCCCCCTCCTAGACAGAGACCCCCATGTGGAGAAGGGTCTGTGTGCAATCTGATTATCTTATATTTGCCCTAGTTTTTTTATGTTAGCACTTAATGAGCACTTAAATGCCATAACCAATTAATATCTGCCTGCAGCAAATAGACTGGCTTTTCAGGAAAAGTAAAACCAAAAAAATTGGAATGTTGTCCTTTTAGCCAGCTGCCTATTTCTACTCCTATTATACATTACTGTACACTGGTTTCCTAAATTATCTGGTGATGCTCTTTAACTCTCTACTAGGGTACCATTTATTGTTCTATGAAAGGAGTCTTATATGATAAACTCTCAGGGGATTTGGGAGTTGGGAATTAAACATTATTCTGACTGGCAGACTGGTGCTTTATTGACAAGGCAGAGCTCTGATGCCTCTTGGGTGAGGAGAAGTTCATATCTGTCCCCAGTCATATTTACTTCTCGATTTTCGTTTCTGTGGGAGTTGAATACCGAAGAGGTAATCGCTAGTGAGGGTGATGGAAGAGAATGTCAACATTGGCCGGGCATTGCCTGAGAGAGTCACATGGTGCTGCTGACAGAACTCACCTCCACATCCTTACTGAAACTCAGGATGGTATGGTAAAAGGTCATGTCAGCACCTAGAAATTGCCCAAAGCCTTCTCTGGCTGATGAAAACTGGAAAAAGGTTCTAATCCCTATTATAGAGAGGAGGGATTTAGACCAGCCATGATGAAGAATTTCTGACAAAGAAAGGTTTTTAAATTGCACTTGATTATTGAGGGGACTTGGAGATTTGCGTTCTTTCTTTCAAAGTAAGACAGATTCTCACCAGGGCTTAGAACAGTGCTTTGCACATAGTAAACGCTTAGCAAATGCCATCATTATTATTATTATTATTATTATTATTGGTCAGAGGTGGCTATATGGCAAGGAACCTGTCCCTCTTCCCCACACCCCAAGTGGTGTGAAACTACCAACAATCTCCAGCGTTTATATCTCCTTATACCCATCCTGAGCACTTGGATATATATGCTGTTCAATTGTACATTAAATTACTTCCTTTTTTGCATTAAGCACAGTATTAAGTGCTTACTATGTGCCAAGCACTTTATTGATCCCTGGGAAAGATACAAGGTAATTGAATCGACTCAATCCTGTCCCCTGTGGGGCTCACAGTCTGAATAGGAGAGAGAATAGATATTCCTCATTTTGCAGATGAGGAAACTGAGGCACAGAGAAGTCAAGTGACTAGCCCAAGGACACTCATTAGGCAAGTTGGGAACAGGGAGTAAAATCCAGGTCTTCTGACTCTGATGCCTAAGTCTTTTCCACCAAGCCATGCTGCTTCATTGCTTGTAAATATTTTCATGTCTGTCTTCTGCGTTAGAAAGATCTTTGTAAATGCGTGTCACTTTTTTTTTTTATTTCTCAAGTGCTTAATATAGGGCGTTCCACTCAGTGGGTGCTCAGAAAATACTATCATTACTACTATTAGTAGAAATTTGTAGCCCTGCTAAACAGAATTAGATTGCATGCCTTCCATTAACATCAAGATATTTGGGAACTATGGAAGTTACTGCATCCAACTTAAATGACTACTAATGAAATACCGTGTTCTTGAAGTCTTCAATCTTTCTCCTCTAGCCCTTTCTGTAATCTACTCTTGTTGTGCCTCCATTGTTTTCCCAGAATTGTTAGAAAATAATAAGGCTGCCAGGAGAGTGGTATGTGAGTTGCTTCTGACCTGCCTTTCTATTGTTTCACCCTCAAGATCATCAGTTGCCCACCTCTCCCCGCCCTCTCAGCAACAGCAGCAGAGCGGGGCTCTGTGGTGCTGCAGAAGGGAGGCTCCTGGCCACTTAGCGCTGAGGGAGTCACAGGAAGACTATCTCCAAAAGGGTTAGTATTCTTGCCTGTGACCCATGTATCTCTTCCACAGGGGGCTGCCTTGGGGTTGGGCAGCCTGGAATAGAGATGTCCTGGTTCTGCCAGCTCTCTGCCAACATTAGTCCTTTCCATACACATAGCCACCAGGTTCAGGCTTGGTTCAGCCCCTCTGGACCCCTGGGATGGGCCCCTCATCTTCCCAGCTGGTACTGTCCTCCCATTCCAGCTCCCCGACAGTGAGCCGTACTCCAGTTTCAACTCCCTAGCCCCTGCCTTCTTCCCATCCGGCGGCCCCAGAGTCTGGCTCAAAGTCATAGGTGGCTTATCATATACGCCATCGCTCTAAGCCTAAGGGAAATGCCTGGGGTTGGGATGGTGTCGAGGAGTCAGGAAAGAGGCTTTGAGGAGGACAAGATGAAATTGGAGGAGGAAAGAGAGAAAAAAGATCCATGTCTTCGGAGTCATTCTATAGGTGATCTGTATGTTTCTTGTCTCTGGGGTAAGTTTCCGTGAGGGTTTGTGGTGTTCTATGTCTCTCTATCTATCTGTCCTTCCTCTCTCTTTTCCCCCTGCCCCCTTTATATATATATATGGCCTATAAAGTGTGACTTCTAGTGGGCCAGTGTATTTTCTATCTTTTTGCTGGAACTGGGACAGTTTTACAGTGGATCTAAAGGCAGGGATGGGCTAGCCTCTGGGGTGAGCTACTGCTCATTCTGTCTGTGGGATTCTAGTCTGCAGGGTGGGCTTACACAGGCCAGTGGAGGCCCAACAGCAGCTGTGGGAACTAAGTCATACATGACTTTGCAACAGTGATAGATCACTTATTTTCCTCTGTAGTTTTAGTTTGAATTATCTTCCTGTCATCCTCCAGGGTTTAAAGAAGTGTTAAGATTAAGGGGGATGTATCCAGATGGTAACAATGTGAGGATATAAAAGATGATGCTACTGCCCAGAGACAGCGAGTGTTCCCTACATTTTATCACCCTCCAATTTCCTCTTTTGTAATAGGGTGACAAGGAGCTATAAAATATGCTCCCAGAAAACAGTCCTCACCTGTCAGTCTACTGCAGTTCCTCAGATTAACCAAGCCGCAGGATTTTCACAAAGAAGATTCAATCCCAGCCATCATCTGCTTTATGTAGAATCATGACCCTCAGTTAGGATATTGGGCACTGGTAGCCATAGGAAATAGTTGAGGAAGACCACTGCTAAACAGCAATAAAGAGAATTGCATGTCTAAGGGACCCTTGGTGCCAAGTACATAAGCAATAGTATACTCTCAATGGCCATATTTGAGTCCGGCAAAACTAATGACAGTTTCATGCCACTTTTGCAGAATGCATCTGCTTCCAGATCTATCATTATCTGCAGCACTAAGCCAACTAATGTTAATTTGATTTCAATACTTTTGTTGCTGTTCAACTAGAAGGTGTGAAAAGGGGGAGGATTGAGATTGTGCAGCCCAGTACAATTTCAGGGGATTTATATCATTTTGCCTTCATCCCTTCCCTCTTTAAAAACTGGAGTGGTGAAAGCCTTATAATTTGTTTTGTGCTTTCTAACTTCAGTTCATAATAGTTTTAGTGCACAGAGACTGAAATGTTAGGTGAATGTCAGTCAGCTCTCCTTTTAACCCATTCCTCGGACCAACTAAGAAATTTCTCAAAAGGTTTTTGCTTGAATATTCCTACAGTAAGATTCGGGAATAACAGACATAAACCTAGGGTCCCCTGAATGGGAATGGAAGTGTCTGATGTCTATTAGACGTGTTAGTGGACATCATCAGTGTCATGATAATGATTGTATTTGTTAAATGCTTACTATGTGCCAAGCACTGTTCTAAGCACTGAGGTAGATACAAGGTAATGAGGTGGTCCCAGGTGGGGCTGACAGTCTTAATCCCCATTTTACAGATGAGGTAACTGAGGCACAGAGAAGTTAAGTGACTGGTCCAAAGCCACACAGCTGATAAGTGGCGGAGCCGGAATTAGGACCCATGTCCTCTGATTCTCAAGCCCATGCTCTTTCCACTAAAGCCACCCCCAGGAAGACTCAGAGGTAGGATCGGTGGAGCATGGCTGATGCTGCTTTCCTCAGACTTTCTGCTTTCTGAAGATCTATCAATCAGTTGTATTTATTGAGCACCACACTAAGGGTGTAGGAAAGTACAGTAGAGTGAGTAGCAGAGATCCCTGCCCTCAAGGAGCTTACAATCTTGTGGAGGCTACAGAAGCTTAAATAAATTAGAGATGGGGGAAGTAGCTTTCTGGCAGTCATAGTCTCTCATAGGAAAGCAGCAACACATCTATTCATTTCACTGTGAATTTTGTTGTGGATTTAAGTTTAAGGCCTTTGTATTGCTCTATTTTATACAAGATTAACTTTATTAAAGCGATTTAACGTCCTCACCTTGTAGCTGTAACCATGCATCATTTAGTGCTCGATAGCAGCTTTCAGTTATCCAGGCAAATGGGGGGCCAGAGAGAACGTCGATAATTGATATTCATATTCATATCTTACCTGCAATACATTTAATCAGTCTGTCAATGAAATTTTTTGGGTGCATTCTGTATGCAGAGAACCGCACTAAACATTGGGAAAGTACAATACTATAAGAGTAGGTAGGTATGATCCCTGTACACCAGAAGCTTGGCCAGCTCAATCTTCTCTTCCCTCCCTACTGTATGTAGAAACTCTTTTTTTTTGGCTCAGTCTATGCAGCTTGAGTTTCTCTCACTCTTTCAAATCTCTGCTTAAGCCATACTTTCTTCTTGAGGTCAATTGAAAGTAACTGATCTTGTTCCATTCATTCCAATTACCCCAGGAAACAACTTTCCCACCATTGATGATTCTTTATTTTTCCCCAATCTGTGGATTTAACTGTTAGTACATCTTGTTGTTCAACTGTAGTTTACATTTTTATTGCTTCTGTCACTTGAATTTGTAGGAATTCACTAGATCTACCTGGTTGTTAGATGTTGTTTGATGTCTGTCTTTCCCCTTCTAGACTTTAGGCCCATTGCTGGGCAGGGATTGTTTCTCTCTGTTCCTGAATTGTACTTTCCGAGCGCTTAGTACAGTGCTGTGCACACAGTAAGTGCTCAATAAATACGACTGAATGAATGAAAGTTAAAAAAGCTCGAAGCACTTCACTTACCCCAGTAGTACAGTTCCTCAGGGTTCCACCACTTTGGCCTTTCCTCATATTCCACTGTCCTCCTTTGGAGGTCATAAGCACTTAGCACAGTGCTTTGCACCCAATGAGTGCTCAATAAGTGCGAATTAATGAATTTGAAATTTCCACCAGTTGCCAGCCGATCTGGACCTTACCACCTTCCTGCTGACCACTTTTGACAGCTTTCATTGGTTCTCTTAGGCATCATCCATTGACTGCTTCATTGCCTGATGCCCTGCCAACCAGACAAACATGCATCTCATATACACACACACACAAGCATGCAAGAGGTATTCAGATAAGTGTTTCCCTGGCCTTCCCCATTATAATATGAAATCTTCAAAAACGTGAACTCTATTTCTATTAACTTCAAACTCCCCTTCACAGCTCACATAGTGTTCTGACCTACCCAAAATGGAACTAAGTGTTGTATCTGACTAAATTTCTCATTAGGAAGTGTGCAGTAGTACATAGTAGTAGAGAAGCAGCGGGCTTAGTGGAAAGAGCCCGGGCTTGAAGTCAAAGGATGTGGGTTCGAATCCCAGCTCTGCCACTGTCTGCTGTGTGTCCTTGGGCAAGCCATTTGACTTCTCTGTGCCTCAGCTACCTCCTCTGTAAAAAAGGGTATGAAGACTGTGAGCCCCGTGTAGAACAACGTGATTACCTTGTATCTACCCTAGTGCTTAGAACAGTGCTTGGCAGATAGTAAGCGCTTAACAAATACCATAATTATTTTTATTATTATGTATAGTATAATAATGTTGGTATTTGTTAAGTGCTTACTATGTGTAGAGCACTGTTCTAAGTGCTGGGGGAGTTACAGAGTAATCAGGTTGTCCCACATGAGGCTCACAGTTAATACCCATTTTACAGATGAGGGAACTGAGGCACAGAGAAGTTAAGTTACTTGCCCACAGTCACACAGCTGACAAATGGCAGAGGCGGGATTCAAACCCATGACCTCTGACTCTCAAGCCTGGGCTCTTTCCACTGAGCCACGCTGCTGGACTGGAGTACTGAGAGATTGGAGGTAGGGAGACCACTGAGAAGGCTGTTGATGCTGTAGTCTAACAGGGACACGAAAAGAGCTTGGACCAGGGTGATGGCCATTGGATGGAGAGAAGGGGGTGAATGATGAAATATTGTAGAGGAAACCCTGGCAGGATTTAGTGATAGACTGAATGTGAGAGTTAAAAGACAGCAAGGTAATATCAAGTCGGTGAGCTTCTGTCACAGAGGGGTTGGTGATTGTCAACTGTGATAAGAAATAAAGAGGAGTGAGTGCCGAAGGAAAAATGATTTCAACTCTAGACATGTTATTAGCAACATAATTTGTCAGCAGAACATGCATGTAGTGATAGCATGGAGATGAGGCAGTATGAGTCTCTAGGGCAGGAGAGAGGTCCTGAATTACATCTTCATTCCTTAAATAGCTTAGAGTTATAACTTTTTTTTTTAAGGAATATTTCTCTCAACCTATGATTTGAATTGGGATACTGAATTTCACTCTGGGCTCTTATCTTCCTCAGGTTGTTTTCTGAAATGTGATTTTATACATACCTTCTCTCACCCTGAGTGTGGGGACTAAGGGAGAGATGGGGATTGGAAAGAGATACATTTCACAGAGTTAATGGGCCAGAATGCCACCAAGTTGGGTCTTTTCAGCACTGATGGGGAATTCTCAGGCCTTGTCAGGGATGTGTGACTAGTGAGGTTGGGACTCCAGGTCAAGGATCTGTAGGGTCAGTCACCTCCTAGCTCCTCCATGACGGTGGTACCTATCTCAGAATCTTTTTTCATAATTCACTGTGCGGATAGGTGCTATCATTCTACCCAAATTCAGCTTTCATTATGTGTAGTAATGTCTTTTCACCCTTCAAAGGTAATGATTGTGACATTTTTAATCCTTATAGTTTATTCATAAGTGTTCATCAACTGTGCTCATTCGGAGAATATATTATGAAATCACTTAAGCTTTTTTTTTCCTTTTGGCCTTTGATTGCATCTATGGCATTAATCTTGGGCAAAGAAGGCTTAGTTAAGCTGTGTGGGGAGGAGAATAAAAGTGAGAAGGAAGTGATTTTAGAACATTAGACTATATGGTTGTGTGGGTAAAGAAAAAGAATAAATTATTTTAAGCTAAAGTGGTAAAAAAATTCATGGCATTTTATTCAGTCAGTTTACCACATTTAATGGCTGCTCACAGTACCCAGAACCCCCATTCTAATCTCTTAAAGATTAAAGTTTTTTGCCCAATTGCCTACATTTTAACTGGATCATGGAAGGTGCAAGCCAAAATCAAGTTTTGGGAAAAGAGAGCAAGGAGAAGATGGTTATAAAGAAAGCAGAAGTTACTTTGGAGGACAAAGGGAAGAAAGATAAAGTCACTGTGTAATATATCTCAACTGTAAACCCACTACCTGAAGGAGAATCTTCTCCCATCACCTGGACAAATTTGGTTCAAAGAAATCAGCCTTTAGGAGCCCCCAGGTACCTTCTCCTCCTGCTTGTGCTTCCTCCTATCTTTGATGATTCTATGTTTAAGCGCTGTCTTCCAGCCACAGGCCCAACATACCTACCGGGTGCCCTGTTTGAGCTGCATCCCTGTTTAGTGTGAAAACGCAAGGAGGGCACCCTACTCAGGAAGAATCTAATCTCCATTCACGAGTCAGCACATTCTTCACTAGAAAACATGGTTAAAAAAAAGCAGGATATTGGTTCATAAACATTTCAGTTTGGAAGGATTCTCTATTGACTTTCTACTTTCCCATTTCCTTTATCTTTAGCAATATTCTCCCTATGTAAAGGTGAACTACTTGCAAAAATCTCATTAGTTCACCCAAAACAAAAGCATAAGTGGGGAGGTCAGCCTTCTCTCTGACCTCCCTTCCTCCTCTCTCGCCCCGCTCCGGTCTATTCTTCACTCCGCTGCCCGGCTCATCTTCCTGCAGAAACGATCTGGGCATGTCACTCCCCTTCTTAAACAACTCCAGTGGTTGCCTATCGACCTCTGCTCCAAACAAAAACTCCTCACTCTAGGCTTCAAGGCTCTCCATCACCTTGCCCCTTCCTACCTCTCCTCCCTTCTCTCTTTCTACCGCCCACCCCGCACGCTCCGCTCCTCTGCCGCCCACCTCCTCGCCGTCCCTCGGTCTCGCCTATCCCGCCATTGACCCCTGGGTCACGTCCTCCCGCGGTCCTGGAACGCCCTCCCTCCTCACCTCCGCCAAACTGATTCTCTTTCCCTCTTCAAAACCTTACTTAAAAATCACCTCCTCCAAGAGGCCTTCCCAGACTGAGCTCCTCTTCCCCCTCTACTCCCTCTGCCATCCCCCCTTTACCTCTCCGCAGCTAAAGCCTCATTTTCCCCTTTTCCCTCTGCTCCTCCACCTCTCCCTTCCCATCCCCACAGCACTGTACTCGTCCGCTCAACTGTATATATTTTCGTTACCCTATTTATTTTGTTAATGAATTGTACATCGCCTTGATTCTATTTAGTTGCCATTGTTTTTACGAGATGTTCTTCCCCTTGACGCTGTTTAGTGCCATTGTTCTTGTCTGTCCGTCTCCCCCGATTAGACTGTAAGCCCGTCAAACGGCAGGGACTGTCTCTATCTGTTGCCGACTTGTTCATCCCAAGCGCTTAGTACAGTGCTCTGCACATAGTAAGCGCTCAATAAATACTATTGAATGAATGAATGATTATTGACTTTATCTTCAAGTAATTTTCCACTCCTTTCCCACCCAACCTTTTTCACCTCTAGCTCACAGGCATATTTCTCTGGTGGCCTTATAAGTACACCATTACAGTCTTTTGGGAAGCATCAGAGACAAATCCTTGGAGACTTTTGTGCTTCTTCCTTCTTGTGACCCCAAATTGGACTTATCATTTCCCAATTGGACAGTAATGGCTTGTCTTGTAATGCCACCCAATGCATCATTTTTCCCTATGATTACTTCCTTCCCTCTCACTTTATTTTATAATGAAGAGGAGATCAAATCTACCTCCATCTCTGTCTTTTCAATTGCATATTACTGTGGCTTTTGTATTTAATACATTCCTTTCAGTGCTTTTTGCTCCTCTTTGCTAAATAATGTCTCAATCTCTTCCTTTGTCCTTGAGAGAAAATAGTTTTAGTCCAGGACTGACAGGGAACAGTTCACTTTGGGAAGATACATTTTCAGTCAAAAAATTATCTTTTGACCCAGGTTTCACAGGCCAAACATATGCTGGGTTCTAAGCTAAAGGTGATAGGAATTATCCTGTGCGTGCTAACATCCACTGACTCTGTCACTGAGCCTCTATGTCTACTATTGGCAGTTGTAACATATATATAAATTCATACCCAGTTGTGTATATGGGAACAGATCTATTAAGGGGAGTCTAGCTGATAATCACAATAGCTTCAGGAGTTCAAAAACCAGTTGAAACCTGGGGGCTGGTTCATTCTTTCTCCTGTTTCAGGAGTGGTTGTGCTGCTTCTTTCAGGGGTCCTCAAGGAGACATGAACTCTGGGAAATTGGGAGCAGTCAATATGGTTGTTGCAGAGGTTGCTGTCTGTTCTTACCTGCTCTGGTTTCCCCTGCTGTACTCCTAACTGGGTTCTCAAGAGGTCTTTCTTTCCTTGAAAAACATCGTGGCCTAGTAGACAGTTTGTTCATTCATTCATTCATACAGTGGACACGTGTAAGAAGATAAAGGACTGCCACTGAAAATCATACAACATTTTTTTAAGACTAAGAGGAACAGAGAGAGAGTTTGTTAAAGGAATGGGAGGGAGTTTGTGTAATATAAAATGAAGTGACAAATGTCTTTAGCATTTTTCTTATAAAACTAATGATGAATATAATTACCACCTTCATTCCATAATACCTACATATGGTAATGTGACTCTTGAGCTCAATATTTTGTGTATATATGAAGGCACATTTGGTAGGTTTAAGAGGCTAGTGAGATAATTGAAGAAGAAACAAAGTAGAGATTTGACTAAGGATCATCTTATTAATGTGATGTTTATGTTTTTCCATAATTGCACCCACAAAGAAAAAGATGACATGTCTTGCACATTGTGTTATCACAATATTTTTGTCTCTCGAGGCATAAATATTTATAAACAGGAATTATTAGGAAGTGGTTCCCTGTACTTGATTAGCATGGTAAAGACCAGTCATTTTGGCACACAGCGTGTAATAGAATGTCAGTTTGGCCCAGACATTTTTTGACCCACCCACCCACCAGTGTGGATAGGAATTCACCATCAACAGTAATGTCTTTGAATTCTGACAGTTATTTATTATATTCCATTATTTCCATTTCACATTTGCTTTATAGATGGGCTTGGTTTCAGCCCTGAAGTCTGCTTGTGTTCTCTGTTTAATATAGGGAAAGAAAGTGACTGAAAATTCATCTCACTATCCAGTCTTCTGGAGGCTTCAGTGCCCCAGCAAATTTATGAATTTAAGCCCACTTCACACTTCTTGAACAATATTATAGTTGTCCTTCGTGTTGAAGATGAACAGAAAGCATGACTCTGCGCAGACCACTACACTCCTCAGAAATCTCAAATGGTTACACATTTCTCTTCCCATCAAGGAGATTCTCCCTTCCGTCAGTTGTAGCATTTAAGAACTTATGTACACCCTCCTTAGCACTCATGTATAGGTCTACTCATTTTAATTATTATGAGCTCTCTAGTTGTAAATATTTTTATGTCTTTCTCCACAGTCAGAGGGTAAGCTCCTGGTGAGCACAAAATGAGTCAGTTACTTGGTATTTCCTAGGTGCTTATTACGACACGCTTCAGCAATTGATTGCTCAATAAATGCTGTTAGTATCATGAAACATTCAATCATCTCTCTCCTTTACATGTATCCACCCTCTTCTTCCACTTCCCACCAACTTGCACTTTGTTTCTTTCTAGCTAACCTCCTTCTGATCTTTCCCACTGATGACCTCTTTCTCGGGTCTTCCCTCCTGCCGCAACTCCTCCCCCCTTCATGTCGAACGGACCGCTCCTCTCCCCGTCTTTAGCTCTCCTTAGAACCCAGGTCCTCTGACTCCCAGGTACGAGCTCTTTCCACTAGGCCACACTGATTCTCTTTCTCAGTTAGTAGACATGTTCCCTCCCCATAGTTTTCCTGTAAACATCTTTTCCCTCCTCTGTATAGTCTGACCTTTGGAGCCAAGGTGGAAGTACTGTAATAAGGTGACATGCCTGGAAAAGGGTGTAATTACATCTGTCCCTTGGCCCAGGATTCCACGAAGTGCTCGGTGGGGTTTGTACAGAGCTCCAGCCTGCTGTAGGTACAAGGAAGCAGCGTGGCCTACTGGAAAGAGCATGGACCTGGGATTTAGCATCTCAGTCAAGTCGGGGGTTGGGGTGATGTCATGTTGTTCTGAGAGAGGAGGCTAGTGACTGAGCCTACAAATAATTATTTCTGTCTACAAGGGATTGATTCCTGATCATCCTAAACTGGCAACTAGCGGTACTGTCTTCTCATGAAAATTCAGTTCAAATCCCTACCTAAAACTATCCCTATCGTGTATAGACTCAGATAATCTTTATTCTCTGTTGTGGCCTGTTCACATAGCTCAAAACACAATTCAGGAACATAATAATTGATAAAAATGATGTCTGTAACTTGAGGATGAGATAGAACATATTTAAAGACGGATGCACATGCTCATGACTGAAAGGGAGAAAAACGGCCCAGCTTTTTTGCAGAAATGTGTCAACCAAATAAGTGGTTATTTCTATACTAACCTTCCTTATTTAGGAGGGCTGAGTCTGATTTCTTCTTAGTTTCTAGACTGTAAACTTGTTGAGGGCAGAGAATGTGTCTACCAATTCTGTTATGCCATATTTTCCTAAATGCTTAGTACAGTGTCCTGTAGGTAGTAAGCACTCAAAAAATATAATTGATTGGTTACTGAAACATGTCTCTCCTTATATATATCTACGTATCTACATGTATGTATGAGTGTGTTTTTGTGTGTGTATATATGCACACATACACATATATATATGTTAATGCACTATCACTCATATATCCTTTCCCAGCGCTTAGTACAGTGATTTGCACACAGTGAGCACTCAATAAATATGATTACTGCTACTACTAAAGTGTATGGAAATTAACTCTGGAACGCTGACCCATCAGCAACTGGATAAGGAATTCAAATACCAGAGATTAGTGTCTGAATTTCTACTCTTATTCAGACTGTGTAGTAGTCCGGCCAGAAGTAAACATTTGTGACTCTCCCATTACTGAAGTGAAATAACATTGTTTTAGCATTTGAAGGAATACCAAGATTTAAACAAAAATCCTCTCCCCGCAGTGCCATCCCTTTCTATTGACTCATTGTGGAAAGAAAAGGGATTAGCTCTCAGGGTGACTGTGTTGGTGATAATAGTATTGATTGTGGGGTGAAGGTTTCTGATCAAGCAGTGATGAAAGGTTTTCATTCAGTCATATTTACTGAGGGCTTACTGTGTGTACACCATTGTACTAAGAGCTTGAGAAAGTACACTACAATAAACAGACACATTCCCTGCCCACAACGAACCTTGGCCCAGGAGGAATCCTCAGAAACAGCTGGCTAACATAAAGTCCAAGGTGGCTCCCGAGGCCACTCACCTGTGACATGACCCGGGGTGGGCTCTATACTGCAGCCATTCAGTGTAATTGGGTGATCTTTATGTGCACTGTTCAATCTGCTACACTCTTGCCTGCCTAATCACTTGTTGCACTCCCAGCCCCTGCAGGAACACAACCCGGCTCCCCCACTTGTCAGCTGTGTGACTGTAGGCAAGTCACTTAACTTCTCTGTACCTCAGTTACCTCATCTGTAAAATGAGGATTAAGACTGTGAGCCTCACGTGGGACAACCTGATTACCTTGTGTCTCCCCCAGCGTTTAGAACAGTGCTCTGCACACAGTAAGCGCTTAACAAATAACATTATTATTATTATTATTATTATTAACTGGTGGAAATGAGAGTGAGTGATGGTGCTGAGCAAACCACTATCACTCTGATTCCCTTGCACAGCTTCTTGATTCTAAGTTCTTGGGCCTGAGGCTTGTCCTCATTCATAAAGGAGACTTCATCAGTGGTGGGCGGTGCCCCCTACTAAGCAGATTCCAACCTTTTGAGGATTAAGATCTTTTTATCAATATGGATAGTTTGGAAATCACTCTAGAAACAACAAACAAGTACATAAAACAAATGAGGGCAATTGCCTGCAAATGAAAGACATTTTTCCCTTCCTCCTTTTCTAGGTCATTTTACAAGCTCATTGCATTTTACAGGCAACATCTACCAACTCTGTTAGATTGTGCTCTCCTAAACACTTATTACGGTGCTTCACACACAGTAAGCGCTCAATAAATTGATTAGGACTAATCCTTCCCTTTAAATGTGGAATTCCTTGTGATCGGGAACAGTAGGCCTTATGAATGCTAAACATCATCTAGCATAAGCCATTCCTCAAGCTTTTAATGTCTCTGTAGCAGTAATCGTTGCTACCCTGTGCTTTCAGAAATCACGTTGGACGTTCACCTCGCACTGACACCAACGACTCTTGGTATGCAATTCCATGTCACCTCTGTGAGTGTCGACCTCAGCCTATATTTCAGGGCAGCAGCTATTATTTCTGTTGAGGCACTACAATTTCTGAAGATTTATCATCTTAAGAGCCTTCTCCACATAGAGAGTAACAGTTGACTTGATACATTCAGCAACTGATGTATCCTACATGGGAAGCAGATGCGGAGAGATTATTTTTCTTCTTGACTTAATGGGCTCATTGATACTGCTCTTGCATGTGGACCACCTGTTCCAGTGATTAAATACTGTTCACATAGCCAAATTTATCCACAACAAAACATTCATAGGCTCAATCATGGCTGGTACAAAAAGTAGATCAGGAATAGCATTTTATCCCTAGAGAAGCACTGATGCACAAACTTTAAATTGAAAATATCCATTGGGTTTGGATTTTTTGTTGGATTCTTAAAGGTATTGTGCTTTTACATTTGTATTCTGCAGTTAATGAATGCCATTTTAAAAACGTTATCCACGGGAAGTTTAAAATGTACTCAATTCTACCTACAAAGCAACATTGTAAGGACAATTAGGAAGAATTGAGAATCTTCTAGTCTAGTGCAACTTTTTTTGTTTTAGTTTATTTTCTATTGCATGACCCTGTTTAGTGGCAGGGACTGACTCTTATTTCATTAAAATTTAGCCTAGTTATGTCAAGAGCCAGACTAAATGAGTCGTCCTAAAGTTTAGTCCACTCTGCCAAGAGTCCTATTTTCAAATCCCTTGTCTTTTCATTTCTTTCAAAGAGAGTAGAATTAAAAAAGAAAAAAATCTAAGGAGGTGGGGAAAACAAACAATTAAGAAATACAGTAACGATGCTAAATCAGAAATAAATAGAAATGCTGTGAAATGTAGACAGAGAGAGCCTAATGTGAAAGGAAAGGAGTGAGGTTGGAAAATAATTGGGAAAGAAGCAAAGAATATCATCACAGAAGAAGTAGCATGGCCTAATGGAAAGAGCACAGGGGTGGTAGTCGGGCGGCGTAGGTTCTAATCCCAGTTCTGCCATTTGTCTGCTATGTGACCCGGGCAAGTCACTTAACTTCTCAGTGCCTCAATTACCGCATCTGTAAAATGGGAATTATGACTCTGAACACAGGGACTGTGTTCAACTTGATTAGCTTTTATCTACCTCAGCACTTAGTAAAATGCTAGCTTATAGTAAGCACTCAGCAAATACGATAAAAAGAAAAATCATGATGGGATAGTACTCAGCTCTTTGCTAATTACTGATCATACTGTATTACAACTCACAACTTACTGTTGAAGAAGTTTTATATCATTGGCATTTAAGATAGTTACTCAAAATGGCTGACGAAAATTACCACCAATTTTCTGCCAATTCAGAATTTAAAAGATAAATATGATATTACATTGTCTGAAAATAAGTACATTGTTTCATGAGATTTAGCATAATCATATGGTTGTCTAAAACATTTCTATTATCATACTGATGTTTTTAGTATTAGACCAGGAATGTGGCCAGATACACAAATTTCAGTGACAACAATTGGATAACTCTTTTGTTTAGAACAATGTTCGTGAGATTAGTTTTTGCAGGCAAAATGCTTCAGCACAAATATGTACACTGTAAAACTCTGGCTTGTCTTTCCTGACACTGCAAATTAAACATTTGAAATATCATGGAGATCTTCATCTGCATAGATGGCTTTGTGTACATTTGAAAAGGGAAAGTGATGAGTAGGAATCATGTTTCCTTTTAAGAATAAATTTCACTCAAAACTTTTCAAAAAGAGAACTTGTCTCTGTCCCTCTTGAATCTCTACCATGAAGACCCCATGCTTTCCCATCTATGTACATGACTTTGAAAACTTTCCAAAAGAGATGGTTAGCACATTGTGTGAATTTAAAATGTTATATAATCCAACAAACTGGATGACTCAGTGCAATTTTAGCGAATCCTGGTAACCCGTTTCTGTGAATTAGTTATGGCCAGATGAATTCTAGGAAATATTCAGGTGGAATAATACCATGAAAATTAAGACTGGCTAAAAGATGCAGTAGTGATTCCTGGTATGCTTTAATTTGATTGAATTGAGGGATGTAGCCTGGATGAAATGTGCCATGTGCTAACAAATCTTAATTGCGTTTACAAATGGGTTCCTCCTTTTCACTCAGAGGCACCTTAGCATTATTTGATTTAAATTTTGTGATTGTTTTTCTCCACACAAATAAAATACCCTTTAATTCTCCAAATTAAGCAATGAACATATAAAATATTACATACAATGTATATATAACATATATAAAAATATATATTAATTAGTTTGCTTAATTATATATGTACATATATATACACACACAATATGGGTTAGGAAGAGGGGAAGTAGGGATGTGGATAATCCAATATCATTTATTTTAGAGTTCCTGAATTCATATTTGAATATCACATATATTATAAATGAGTTTATATAAATATGAATGTGTGTATATACATATATATTTATTTTGGAGGAAGACTCTCCTGATGGCAAGGTGGAATTTATTTGCATGATTTTAGCTGAAAAGACTAAATTGTAACCAAAATACACTGCCTTACTGTTTACACTTAAGGATTATTTCTTGCTGCACTTATGGGTTTGTGCCATACTGAACCCATCTCTGATTTCGAGCCTGTTTTATGGCATCATGATTTTTGTGAAACCTTTGTTCAGGAAGAGCAGACTTTATCCTGATTTCTGCACCCTAGGCAGATCTGTCTACTGTGTGGTCTCCCGAATGTCCACTGCTATTGTTAACAATAATAATAATAATGATGATGATGGCATTTGTTAAGCACTTACTATGCACCAAGCACTTCTAAGTCCTGGGGGGCGGTACAAGGTAATCAGGTTGTCCCACATGGAGCTCACAGTCTTAATCCCCATTTTACAGATGAGGTAACTGAGGCACAGAGAAGTGAAGTGACTTGCCCAAAGTCACACAGCAGACAAGTGGCAGAGCCGGGATTAGAACCCATGACCTCTGGCTCCCAAACCTGTGCTCTTTCCACTAAGTCATGCTGCTTCTCTGTTATTGTTCGAGGCCAAGCTTCAGTGTGTCTTTTTATCATTTATTCTGCTCTCCTGGATTGCAGGTGTCCTTTAGCAGTTCACTGTGTAGCAGCTGCTTAACTACCCTGCTTTCATCCATTCTCCTCACATATTCTGCCCAGCGTTGCTGTGAGCATGACTTTAGTGGTAGTGAGCTTATAGATTCCAGGTCTTCATTGTTGGTAATCTTGTCTTGAAATTTTCCATAGTCAATTGGTTGTCCTCCCCTCCTCTTTTCCACCTCCTTGCCCCTCCTCCCCCTCAGCCGGCTTTGAGGGTGCCAAAGTTCCTCTTACTGAGATCTTTTTCTTTAAAGGGACACAACACTCCCCCTTCTTGGTTTCAGAAAATTCTTCCCTCCCTTTACCCACAGGGCTCCTCCCTGCCAGTCTGTCATCCCACTTTTCATGGACTCATTTCTGAGAAGTAAAGTATATTCATATTTCAGTCAAATGTGCCATTCTGCTTGAAATATACAGATTACAAAAGTTAGGTGACCATTTGGACTCCATGTCAGTATGTCAAAGAATGTCAGGCCGGTCATAACATTTCCTGTGTTTTCCATATTACCCAACTTTCAGCCTGGCTTCTCGTTCTTTCTTTTTCTATGGGAATATATCACTAGGGCTGCTGGAGAATTAGTGTTGTTAAAATTAAATCTGATGAGGCCCTTTTTATCCTATTTCAAAGAGCATTTCCAACTGTCCCTAAGTCTAAAATTGGTTTTTGAAGCTGTCACTTCAACAGCAGCTCGCCTCAACTTGTCTCGAGTTTAGCCCAATTGACAGTATGCATGGGGAGGTTTTTGCAATTCTCCCCTGCCCTTCTTTCCTTTCTTCACCCTGTCTCTTTCCCTATCTTTGCCTCTCTCCATCTGCAAGACTTTTATACAGAATGAATAAAATTGGTATTTTATTTTGAGTTTTAATGGATTACATGTGTGCCCGTGGCACATGAAATATCCACCTCCACTGGAAAATGGAAACCACTTTATCTCACAAGCCATATGTTCAGCATTAAAACTAAATAGATATTTTTGCAACTGACAGGATGCTTTCTCTCTGCACTACCCATCTGATATCTTATTTGCCTTTGGGGTTCTTTTTTTTTTCCTCGGAAAAATATGGATTTGCCTTGGGGGGTGAACATTTAGAATCCATTTGGAAAGGTGTTGATGAACCCAATCCAATTTCATTACTTTCTCCCATTGGCTGAGCTTGCCCAAAGCAAAACCAATGGTGTTGCCAATATTACCTCCAACCCACATTTTGTGCTGGTGCAAATGTTTCCAACTTTATTTTCAATCAAACCAAAGGGGACTAGAAATCAGGTTGTATTGTTGTCATTGTTTGGGAATGGCTGGGTGACATTTGTTGGGTTTTGTGCCACGATGGATTATTGCCAGTGCGATTGGTTGCTCAGGTGACGCTGATTGGCCCAGGGTTGCCCATTTGGCAGCTGTTTCCCTGGAAGCCTCGGTACAGCTTAACTAACCTGCCGCCAGCCTAGCTGGACTTTGGTGCCTGCCCTAAAGCCTTCGGGAACTTGACAGTAAGGGATAGCAAGCATCCTCCTCAAGGTAGATGCTTGTACCAAACTTCCAGGGTAGACTCTGAGACCAATCTAGTGGTTTATGTCTGACATACAGGCACATGTATTATTTATTACCTTATTTATTTTGTTAATGAGTTGTATATCTCCTTGATTCTATTTATCTTGATGATGTTGTCTTGTTCTTGTTTTGTTCTGTTTTGCTTTGCTGTCTGTCTCCCCCGCTAAGACTCTGAACCCGTCATTGGCCGGGGATTGTCTCTATCCGTTGCCAAATTGTACATTCCATGTGCTTAGTACAGTGCTCTGCACACAGTAAGCGCTAAATAAATACTATTGAATGAATAAGCCCCTTTCTGCCTAGGGCTCTCTCTGCAAACAAGGATTGAGTCTTGAGAATTAGAATTGCCCTAGCAGATTGAGGTCATCAGTGAACATTTCAAGAATAAAAGAACCCTTCCTGAAGCTCACAGCCAGGGATGCCAGATCCAGTCCCACAGGTGCATAATTTAAGAAAATAGCAACCACCAAGGCAGTTGGGTCCTTTTGGTGACTATGATGACACCATCGCTCTGTTCCTCTTTATTTAATATGTCATCTCGCCCTGCTCAAGGAGAAAATTTGTCAATTATACATATAATTTGATGTTTCATTTTCTATAATAATCCCTATCATTAATTGAAAAGCAGAGAAGGGACTTAAAGTATGTAAAAGTGTTATGGATATTAAATGCCACTTGTACATGATGCTTATACTTGGTGATCTGGTGAAGTTAAGCTAAAACAAGGCAAGGAGGTATGAGAGAAAAAGACTCAGAGGATGATTGGGGAGATGCAAAGACCGGGGGTACAGCTGAAGGAAGAAAAAAGTGTGGGGGCAATTGTGGAAAAGAGGGAGAAAGCTAAGTTATGAATCAAAGCCTGTTAAGCTCTGGTGAACAGGAACCCTATGTGGCTAGGAGGAGGAGATAAGGAAAATGGATGTGAGGTAGTGGGTCCAGAGATGGCCTGCCCTTAGTTCTTTTAAAGAATAGAAGTAAATGTGTTGTTATTAATCCAAAATAAGTGAAGAAAAGTTTAGTTAGCATTTCTGGTCTAGTACTCTTAAAAGAATCTCTTTGGTACCTCATTCTATCATGGCCCACTGGGTCCCCCATCCAATAGTCTTTTCAGAATGGCTCCTGTTGTTCTGTAGGGAAGAGAGAGGGCATCCTACCTGGGTCCCATTTTTCAGGAGAACTTTTTAGCCGCCTTTCCAGGTGTTTCTCCCAGAATCAGCTCTTTCCTCAAACAGTTCCAGTTTGAATCAATGGCATTTTGCAGTTCCCACCTTCAAATAGCTAGAAAGGGTGAGTGGAATATAGGGAGTATGATGGGAGAACATGGAAACTTGGTTCATTAAAGGCAGGTCAGCAATCAGCAATGGGCTAGCTGTCTTGAGATTCAGGCTTTGTGAACATCATGATACTAAGAAAAAAGAAAACAGCTTCAGGCACTGTGCCGTATATGCGACGATATATCAGAAGATAAGGTTTCCATCTGCCTATGGTGTGGAAGAATTGTCAGTCACAAACTGGCCCTATTGGACCAGTCAGATCAATTAAAATCCCATCCTAGAGAGCATGAACCCCTCCCAGGCCAGAGATGGCATCCAACCTGATTATCTTGTATCTACCCCAGCACGTAATACAGTGCTTGACACAGAGTAAGCACTTAAAAAGTACCATTTAATACCATTATCATACACCTCTTCCAATCTAAATGGTACCTATATATAGAAACAGTAGCAGGTGCCCTGTGTTGCCTTGGTCCTTGTCTTTATTTCTTACATGCATTTGTTTCATCTTTCTGTGTCATTTCCCCCCTCCCTTCCTTATTCATAAATTATAATCCTCTTGGCTGACACAGATATTCTCACTCGTGTTTTTTATTCCCCAATGCATAGCAAGCACCACTATGATGTGCATTCAGCTAAGAAAGTAACCTAGTCATGTCTTTTTTTTTAAATACTACCTCACTCACATGGATATGGTCTTAGCATCATCTATGAAAACGAAGCTTGGTGTGGGCATGAATTGAACTTGTGCCCTTTATTCAGGGAAAACATTAAAGGATGTTTAGCTACAAATTCAGTATCTTTTCAGCTGCTGTTTCATGGTTTATAATCAAATATTTTCATAATTTGCTTATATTCCATGTTAAAGACCCCGACATATTCAGCCAGATGAAAGTAGGTCTGCTTTCTTTGGTTATGCATTTTTCGGTAAAATATAACATAAGCCCCTTCAGCTGTGGGGTGGTAGAAGTGTTTTGTGTAATTTTAAAAGTTTCTCTGTTCTGGAAATAGAGCTTTTCACTTAGATACAATTCTAACTGTTGCTCCTGAACTGAATCCTTCGCCTGGGATTGAAACTCCCTCTGAAATGAGTGTTGTTGTATTGCTCTTGGCAAGCCTGACCCAGTTGAGATATGTCATTCATTCCTCATCAACTGGGCTCAAGCTGCTCCAATCCCCTGAAACAGATCTGGATGGAAAAAGCACCAAGTATTATTTTTGGAAGTCAAGAAAAAAAAGTCTATTAGAAGGCCAAAGTTTTGAGTTTGAATAAGAAACAATCTGAAGCTCAATCCTTCTGAACGTGGATAACAAGAACTATGCAAAGTGAGGGAGGTCAAGAATTACTAACTTGTGAATTTCTTCTTGGGATTCAAAAGTTTTATAATGGCACTTTTGTTTCTGATGACTTTTGCTTTCAAAACTGAAAACTTGCCCATGGAAACCTAAAGTCCACGATATTCTGCATGCACACAGTAGGTTCAATTTATTGTTAGGTGCAGCATCATTTGAAACAGATGAACTGGCTACCTTGCTCAGGTAACACTTTTGCTATTTCTTGGGACATGCAAAATTGCTAAACCTACCTAGGAAGTGTGTAGAATAATCCAAATGTGGCCAGCATTTTGTTGAAAAATTGTATTTCCTTTTAAAGAGAGATCTCTAAACTGAGTTGCTAAACAGTGATGAGAGTCATTCTGCTAGCAAATGGTATTGGAACAGTCTTCAGCGCTTAGAACAGTGCACAGTGTTTAGAACAGTACTTCACACATAGTAAGTGCTTAAAAAATACCATTATTATTTTTATAAAAGGAAAAGGAAAATGCAGTTAAGGAAGAGCAATGAGGAGACCAACTTGCTAGGAGAGAATCTGCTTCAGTGGAGCCAGTTACTCTACAGTGTCTGCAGTTCTCTCTCTCCAGTGCATCTCTTGTTACAGCCTTTCTGGTTTAAGGATAGAATTCCACAAAGTGCACACTACACTGCATTTCCTTCCCTGTTGGAAAGTTTGCGAGGTAGTTAGGATAGGACAGGAAGGAAATACTGATGCCTCCAACAGGGCAGATTACTGGGAAATGCATCCAGTAAATTTACAATCCGCCTAGCAATAGCAACTCTTCTTCTAGTCAAGGCTACAAGTGCACCTGCCAGGAAATAAATTCTGTTCTCCCTCAGGCTGCTCTGCTTCACAACAGGGAGGCAATTCCATATCACGGTGTTCCATGGTTGTCTAGATAATTTGAGCTGTGGGATCCCAGAAATGTCTCTTCCTGCCGCCAAAACCATATTTAGTTGGGGGAAAAAAGCCACTGGATGTTCTAAAACATCTTGTTTTTAATAGCCATCTATAAAAGATATTCCTTTATTAATATATGAAAATACCATTATTTAAGATCAGTGTTAGCATGAGAATGATAAGGCTGTCCAGCATAGCACTTCATTTGGAAAGCACAGTGTTATAAGGACCACTGTAACTTGGTTAGAACTCTCAACTGATTCCAGGAAAATAGTGTTAAAAGCGTGTTATACTTAGTATAATTTCCCATAGAAGCTGTGTAAAGATGCATTAATGTTTTTCCAAAATCTAAATGATTAACCCAAATGATATTTGAGTAATGAATAAAAACCATAATAAACATGATTACATGATTAAATAGCAATGGAAATATGTATGTTTTGAATGAGTTTTTTAAATGTACAAATGGAAATTGTTTTCAGAGTGTGATCTTTCTCATACTTCTCATTATCTATGCTAAGCATAGCTACACATGGTCTAGTTTTTAAATTGAAATGAGGTTGTTATTTGAATTCAATCACAATTCTTTCAAAGTTTTAAGAGGGGAGGTGAGATGTTTAAGCCAAAGTAAACTTTGCAACGTTATCTGAAAGTGAGAGCGAGATGTAAAGTCCCCCCAGCATTTAAATTTTAATAGTGACATTGTGAAAGAGCCTTTAGTAGAATATTTGCTCTGTCTGCCTGTGTTCTGTGGGATTTCCAAAGTTTTCTAAGACTGCTGTAATTACCCCAGGAATTCGGGTGGGGGGGAGGTAACTGGCAATGACTGACCCTGTTACATCAATTTTTATTTTGAAATTACATAGCTTAGGTTCTGTGGCATTTCTGCCATCCTGCAGTATTATCCCATGTTTTGAAAAGTATCTTTTCATTTTGGCTCTCCCAAACTTTGTAAATGGGTAGCAGACTGGTTCTGAATTTACTTATTTGCCTCCCTTTAATCACCATTCTGAAAACATTAATTTCCCTCTCTAGAAACTGGCCACATGTCCATAAGACACAACAAGTTGATCTATTAGTATTATTCATTGGAGGTAGTGTCAGCAGTGACTCAAGTGTCTGGTATCTCCTGACTCAGAAAGGGAATGCAAAGTATGTTTAATACCAGAACAATTTGGTAACATTCTGATCTGAATCCAGTCATGATATCCTGATAGCAGTAAAGTGCTTAGGGTGAAAAAAAAAATCCAGGTTGGCCTCCATACAGAGAGACTATGAGATTGTGAGCAAGACAAATGATTGTGATTCTGGAAACTAGTGAAATGGGGATCAGTAGAAGGAACTGGGGAAGAGGGGTGACGGGAAATGTGGTTGTGGGCAAAGCCAGTTATAGTTTAAATGTTTTCTGGATCACATGATCTTTTGACACTCTAACATATTTAATCATTTTTGTACAAAAAATGTTGACTTGAAATGAAGCATAGTTCCTTTCTTAACTCTGTGAAGCACATAAACATGTTTCAAAGTTGTGTTTTGGATATTCCTTGGGAAAGAAAATCATAAGACATTTTCTATTTCAAAAGCTTCAGATTAAAAGTGTTTGAAAACTAAGTTCTAAAAATGGCATCTTATAATTGCACATATCATCCTCCCATGTGCTCTCTGAGCCTCCTGTTTAGATAAATAATAAAAACAAGCTTTTCTTATGCTGTCAGCAGTACAGCTGAGCCAATTCATGCAGCTGCTTCAGTCTCTGGAATCCTCTTTTGCATTTCCCACAATAAACACGATTGACAACGAAGTTGTAATTTCAAAGTAAATAATGTTAAATGATGAGATGAAGAAGATCATCAGCTTAATATTCCAATTTCTGCTTGTGCTTGATGGCCCGACAGCTATAAAGAGCAACTTTCAATTTGGAACTGGAGCAGATGTGATTTAGAACTTGAAGGGTGGAGGAAAAAATAGGAGTCCCACAGGATCCTAGTTATCCATGCAGTTTTCTACCGATAAACAAGCTGCAATTCTTCTGGGGGCGAGTGCAGTGAAAGTTTTAGACAATTTTTCTTCTAATGGTATTTATTAAGCTCTTATGTCCTAGGTAGTGCATAATACTGAGGTAGATACATACTAACTAGGTTGGACACATATCATGTCCCACATGGGGATTACAATAGTAACCCCCAATTTATAGATGCGTTCCCTGAAGCCTACAGAAGTTAAGGACTTGCCCAGGGCCACAGAGCCGAGAAGAACTGGCTTTAGAATCAAGGTCCCTCTGACACCCAGGTCCATGCTCCATCCGCTAAATCATGCTGCATCTCCAAAGGAACTAATGTACTTTATAGGTAATCTGTTCTCCCCTTTGAAGTAGATGGAAAATTTTCAATAGGAATATTGTTACCTAGGCAAAGGACCAGTATCTGAGATTTGTTCAGTCACCACAGCTGCGATATAATGAACCAACTGGGGAGAAGCACATATAAATTCCAAATTTCACCTAATCCAAAAGAATAGTTATGACATATTTCATAAGCTTCTTGAGGGCAAGGACCATGTCTCCTATGTCTCTCAAATGTTCCAAACATAGGTGATCAATAAATATAAATGGAAATCTTCATTCATGACAGTATGAAGAAATGCCAAAGTAACTTTCATCTATTCACATTAAGAGTAGTCACAGAGTTTGTATTCTGCAGAGGACTGCAGCTTGGATTGTACACTGGAGTGTTCTGTCTTTTTTTTTCCTTAATGGTACTTGTTAAGCATTACTATGTGCAAAGCATAGTACTGGGATAGAGATAAGATAACCAGGTTGGGCACAGTCCCTGTCCCACATGGGGCTCACAGTCTTAATCCCCATTTTACAGATGAGGGAACTGAGGCACAGAGAAGTGAAGTGACTTGTCCAAGGCCATGCAGCAGACAAGTGGCGGACAAGGGATTAGGAAGGCATAATACAACAGTTAGCAGACATGTTCCTTGCCCACAATGAGCTTCCTTCCTTGGGGGGATGGGACAGACATGAATATAAATAAATATATATCAATATAGAATAAATTATATGTATGACATATAATTTAAAGATATGTACCTATTGTTATAGTTTAAAGTTTAAGGTGGGTGACCTTTTTTCCCAAATCAAAAATCATCTGTTCAGTATTTTAGTTTAGAAATTTCTTATATCTTTATATATTTATCTTGATGCCTGTTTACTTGTTTTGCTGTGTATATATCTCTAATTCCATTTATATTGATGCCTGTTACCTTGTTTTGATGTCTGTCTCCCCCTTCTCGACAGTAAACCCGTTGTGGGCGGGGATTGTCTCTATTGTTGAACTCTACTTTCCAAGTGCTTAGTACAGTGCTCTGCATACAGTAAGCACTCAATAAATAAGATTGAATGAATGAATATCTAAGGTCTCAAACTCAACAGAGAGGTGTATTTAAGAGATATATTGCTGACCGGTCAACCTGGATAAAAATTACATAGGGCCATTTGGGTCTCATAGGAGAGTTCTAGTAAGCCCAAGCCATCCAGGAGGCTCAACTGCTCCATGTCTGACCTGTCTCTTAACTAACCCCTTTCTCCCCACGATGTCCCAGCAGCTGTAAGAGTCATGTTGAGGGCCCAGTTACTGAGTAACATCAGTGTGCACAACCCAGAGGGACAAGAATTCTCCTCTGTAACTCTCCAGTGAAGCCGGCTCCTCAGTAGATAGTATAACCTGTTTTCTTCTTATGCAGTGGAAGGGCTGGATTCAACAAAATTACATAATTGTAATTACAACTGACATTTTCAGGATAATATTTTAAAAATAATATTCCAACCAAAATTCCTTTCTTTCCTGGACTTCCTAGATCCTTTCAATTTTCTATTTCTAGTAAAAAAAACCTTTTTCTCTTGCTAGGCATTTGGCCAAGTACAGAAGGAGGAGGAGAGTGGGAGGTGTAATTTATTTCTTATTTTTAAGTCATATCAAAGTCAGATCGATACAGCCATCATTCCAAAAATGCGTTTGATTAAATTATCCTGATAATTGAGGAAAAATGAAAATGTTGGCCTAAATGATCCAATACTGCCCTGATTCATCAGATAATTGCCTACTTCTCTATATAATATGTACGTTTGGGTTCAAACTCCCAAATAAGATAGAACTCCTCAAATAGGGTAAAGAAATGTTCTGAATGCCAAGCCACAGGTAGGACATTGGGAAGATCTGATTTATCACATCATAATCTCATGGACAGTCTGCTTTTTATATTGAAAAATATGACTGAGGGATATAAAAAAGGAAGAGGACCAGGGATCAGAAAGGAAGACCTCTTAGGTACACCTGAACTTCCAAAGACCTGAATTCCTTGTCAGCTGATGGATCCCTTCAGAGATCTTGTCTAAGTGGAGTGGAGAATTGAGGCAATCATCAAGGGAATTAAAGCAAACATCCCCAAACTCATTGGCCCTCTAATACCTGGAAAACATTTTGAGGTTTGAAATATCCAGATGAATTGACTCTGTAGTTTATTTCCCTCAACTAGCATGTAACTTGCCGTGTTTAACCACATCCCTATTTGAGGCACCATTTTAGATGATGATTCTATGATATCCATCATCCAGAACACAATGATAACACTTAAAAGAGTACCAAAAATCAATTCAACAAAAAGTTGTCATGAGTTTAGTCAGTGAACTTTGAACCGTCCATCAAGTGAAACGCTAAATGCTTTGAGTAATCCTGCAACTGCTTAGTCAAGAGACTGTTTGATCACCCTTTAAATCTTGACATCCGAGAAAAATGACTGCTATATTCTCCAGGCTCTTGGAAGCTGCCTAGGGAGAAGAATTTTCTAAAGTGCTGTTCTATGGGAAAATAAAATAGAAAATAGTTTGATGCCTCTGGTTTGACATACATTCAGACCTTTCCTCTAGTGGTGTTGGTTTTTTTTATTTTATTTTACAAAGTTACTTTCAATCCCTGTAATCATGTTATGGTATATTGTTCAAATTGCAATAAAAGGAACATTTTTGAAAGGAGTTGTTGTGAAAACACAGAAACAAAAGTATACTGAAACCAAAAGGAGATTGTTTCTTCTACCGAGAAACAAAACAACTGGGAAACCTGGGTAAAAGATGAGTTTGTTCCATAAATCGGTGGCAGTTTCCTTTCTTTCTCCCTCTAGGGCCAGACTCAACACAATAACGCAAAGGTAACTGCTGATGTTATGTGCTGACAGATGTTGTTTTACAAAGGCTACCCACAGGCCATATCTATACAAGGCAACCTTATTGGATTATTTGGTCCAAAATGTATTTCTCGTTCCCATTCAAAATAGATAACCAGTTCATGATGGAACAGTTCAAGGAAATTCATAGCTTTTATGGGTGATGTAAAGTGCACTACCCAATCATTTCACTTTCACATCTTCCTGATTAAACACTCCTCAGAGGAATGGCTCTTTGAAACCACGTCGAGTCCAACATGTTCCTCCGCTCTGTGCATCTGCACAGAAACTCAGACTACCTGCCTGCCCTACCTAAAATGGTCAAAACATATCACCCTTTTAGAGAGGCATCGATCCCCATCTTAGTAAGGTTTTCAGAAAGGATGGTCAAGGTGATCTATTACTTGTTAGTGATAAATGGGGGTGTTGGAGATTGTTTTATTGCTGTGTATTTAAGAAGTGTCTGAAGGTGTAGAAAGAGCCACCTGCCATTAGCAAGTTCCCATCTTATCTGTACTGTTCCATCTAATAATGCTTGGAAAGTTGAAATCAATAATAAGTAGTATTTATTGAGCTCTTACAGTGTGCAGAGCACTGTACTGAAAGCTTGTGAGAGTACAATAAATAGATTTGGTAAACAAGTTCCTTGCCCACAGTGAGCTTCTGATTTAGAGACAGACAATATAAATACATAAAATTAAGGAAGGATACTTAATATATCTGTGGATATATTAGAAAAAGCACGGTCCTATTTCTGATCTGCCACTTGCCTACAGAATGACTTGGGGCAAGTCATTTAACTTCTCTTTCCTAAGTTTCCACATCTGTAAAATGTGGATTCAATGCCCGTTTTATTTTTAAGGAAGTACTTGGTTAGCACTTACTAGTACCAGGCACGGTATTAAACAACGGGGTATTTAGAACTTAATCAGGTTGGACACAGTCCCTGTCCTACATGGGGCTCACCGTCCAAGTTGCAGGGAGGAGGTTTTAATGAATTACTGTCCATTTTACAGATGAGTTACTGGAGGCATTGAGAAGTAAAGTGACCTGTCCAAAGTCACACTATAGATAAGTGACAGAGCCAGGATTAGAACCCGGGTTCTCTGACTCCCAGACTTGTGTATTTTCCACTAGGCCACACTGCTTCCCTCATTTTAGAATGTGTGGGACAGGTACTGTGTCCAACCTGATTATCTTGACTCTATCCCAGCTGTTAGAGTCAAGACTTAGCACATAGTAAGCACATAAAATACCACAATTATTATTATTACTGTTCTTATTATTATTGTCATCATGATCACCACTCTTTTCATCATCTGTGGTACCTAGCTATGGTATGTTATTTATTTTCATTTTCCAGACCTGGCCTTAAGGGAAGAGATTCTGGAAGAAATCTGACAAAGGACCATCTTTCAAGAGACTTTGTCAATCTGTCCTTCCATCACTTTCCTCTATTACTTAGAGACATTGAAAATGAATAGATGTCGGTTAGACTAACCCTTTCGCCATTCCCTAGGAATCAGACCCTTCTCCCAAATAATCACAGCCCAACGTAATTGGTTTGGGCTGTCTTCAACAAGACCCAATAGCTTTTGATGAACAGTGTTTAGGAGGATCATTTCACCTTTGACATAGCTTGATCCTTCTTTTTAATTGTTTTAGTTATACAGTAAAGAGTCTGTAGATATGACCAGAGTATAGTCTCTTGATTGTTTTCTCTATGGGATGTGTGCTGGGCAGAGAATTCAGGATGCTTGCAACACTGAGTAGCAGTCAGCAGGAACACATTTCAGTAGTCTGCAGTAAATAACATGAAACCTTGCTCATCTTCGATTTGACTTGCTCAACCGCTACAACTTCATAAAGAACTGTAGATGATGCATCAATTGTGAGGAGTGAGAAAGTTTGCAAGATAAGTCATCTCAGGGGTACTGCAAATCTGTGAGAGCCAGTTATACATAATGATGTGTCTAACATGCATTTGCAGTGATGCATATCTGGTAAATACAAGCTAGCTATCTCTTATCTAACTTTCCTAGAGATAATTTATGCTTTTGAAAAGTGGAGCGAACAGTCAACTTTTTAAACAAAAGCAACCGTTTTTTCTTCTGCCTGCAGTGAAAAGGTGATAGAAACTGGGTGGCCTAATAGAAAAAGCACAGAACTGGGAGTCAGAGATTGAGGCACAGTGAGTCGATGACATTAGAGGAGCGAAGTGTGCGGGCTGGGTTGTAGTAGGAAGTCAGGGATGTAAGACAGGAAGGGTCAAAATGATTGAGTTCTCATATAGAACAGGGACTGTCCTCAACCTGATTAACTTATATCTACTCCAGGACTTAGAACAGTGCTTGACATGTAGTAAGCACTTAAATACTATTATTGTTATCGTTATCATTATTAAAGGTTTAAACAGGGTATTTGCTGACCGCCACAGATGTTCAATGAATGAGGCACCAGAAAGTTGTTTGACTATCATAGGAAGAACAGAATACCGAGAAAATCGGGAAGAATCCTTATCATAGAGTTAATAACTAAGCAAACATTAAATTACATTTCCTGTCATCAAAACTGAGACTTCTGAGTCACCAGAGAGCCAGATGTTGGACCCTGGATGAGAGACACTTTGAGAAGGCTGTGGCTGGGCAGGTTTTTTGAGGAGTTGATTCAGTATGCATTTCCCTATTATACATCACATTATTATTATTATTGTTACTACTATAATAAAATGGGAATTAAGTATTTGAGCCCCATATGGGACATGGACTCATCCAACCTGATTAGATTGTTTCTACCCCAGCGCTAAGAACAGTGCCTGGCATATAGTAAGCACTTAGCAAATGCCATTAAAAAAAACCTCTGGTATTTAGTGCTTACTACATGTCAAGCACTGTACTAAGCACTGGAGTAGATGCAGGATATTCAGGTCCCACTTGTTGTTCACAGTCTGCGTAGGAGGGAGAGCAGGTATTGAATCCCCATTTTGCAGATGAGGGAACTAAGATACAGAGAAGTTAGGTGAGTTGCTCAAGGTCACACAGCAGGTAGCAGAGCCAGGATTAAAACTGAGGTTGCCTGACTCTTAAACCCGTGCTCTTTCTACTAGTCCATGCCGCTTCTCTAGTGTGAATAGTATAATAATAATATTGTGAACCAACATCCATCAATCAATGGTATTTATTTAGTATTTTCTGTGTGCAGAGCTCTGTATTAAGTGCTTGGTAGAGTATAGTGCAACAGAATTGGAAAACATGTTTTCTGCCCACAGAGGGGCTGGATGGACATTAAAAGAAACCATGGATACATACCTAAGTGCTGTGGAGTGGATATCAAAGGCTTTAAAGGGTGCATTCAACCCACATATTCAATTTATCACAAAATTTTTAATGGGTCTTTGGTATTTCTTAATGATAAATAATAATAATTATGGTATTTGTTAAGTGCTTACTCTGTGCCAAGCACTGTTCTAAGCACTGGGATAGATACAAGGTCATCAGGTTTTCCCATGTGGGGCTTACAGTCTTAATCCCCCTTTTACAGATGCAGTAACTGAGGCACAGAGAAGTTAGGTGTTGCCCAAGGTCATCCAGCAGGCAAGTGGCAGAGCTGCGATTAGAACCCAAGTTCTCTGACTCCCAGATCTATGCTTTATCCACTAGGCTATACTGCTTCTCAACCCTCTAAACAGTGGTAAAATATGCCTATTCCTCTGTTCCAAACTGCTACTATGCTGATCCAAGCATTTCTCCTATCCTGCTTTGACTTCTGTATCAGCCTCCTTGCTGACGTCCCTGTCTCTCCCCACTCCAGTCCATACTTCACTCTGCTGCCAAGATCATTCTTCTAAAAAAATGTGGACTACATGTTTCCCACTCCTCAAGACTCTCCAGTGGGTGCAGTTCCACCTCTCCATCAAACAGAAACTCATTAACATTGACTTAAAAATACTCAATCCATCTTGCTCTCTCCTTGCTTACCTCTCTGATTTCCTTCTACAACCCGGCACACTCACTTCTGTCCTCTAACACCAACCTACTCACTGTACCTTCGTCTGATGTATCTTGTTGCCCACATTCTGCTCTCTTGCCCTCTTGTCTCTTATCCTTGTCCTCTCTTGTACTGGGTCTTTTAAAAGTTGTTTTGCCTTTCCTAAGGTGTCCATGGCCACCCCTCCTTTCCATATTATTCCCAGATCAGAACTCCTTGTAAGACAGGGACCACGTCTAATTCTCCCTCATGTATATTCCTCACGTTTGGTACAGTTGCTTGTATCCACCCCTCCGCTTAGTACAGTGCCTGGCACATAGCGCTTAACAAATACCATGGTTATTGTTACTATTACAATTCTTGGAACGTAAACTCTTAATATAGATTATTACTACTATCTGCTTATAAAGTTGTGGTATGTATTATATAAGTAAGTTCGATTATGTATTATGAAATTGAATGGAAGGGAAGAGGAAATGGCACAAGCAGAGAAAATTACCTCCTGTAAATAATGATGGTATTTGTTAAGTGCTAATATGTGCCAGGCAGTGTATTAAGCATTGGTGTGGATAGAGTATTTTGTACAGAAGGGTTACAGGGTGGTACAAGAGTTCTTCGTACTGTTTTACTAACCTCTAGTTGTACTCACCCACATGTTGCCCATTCTGCATCTAGAAGACCCAGGCCTACCTCTTGACTCCTGGTACGTTGGGTATGTCATTTGGGGGCATAGTGAGCAAAAGGGCCTACATGTTTCCTTAAGATCACGCAAACTGATATTATTATCGCTATTATTATTGTCATCACTACTTCCAGATGTAGAACTGCATTGAAATTCATAAAGGGAGAAAACTGCAGATGTAAAAAGTGATAACTTCATTATCAACTGCATAGCAGTCGGAGACAAAACAGTCTTTCCCCAAATGGAGCCCATTTCTCCTAGCAGTAATGGACTTACAGATTGCAGATAATATTCTTACTAATTTAGCCGTTGCTAGCAATCATTTGCTGTTGACAATAAGATTATTGCTTTCTCCAACATACAAGTGGTTTGGGTAATTGTTACTAAGGGGTATGGTTAATAGTAGCTCATTATTAATATTACAGTTGGAATGGTGGTTGTTGAATGGCTTTCCAATTAGCTATGGGCTGTCATTTTCACTAGGGAACATGTCTACCGACTTTTGTACTCTCCCAAGAGCTTAATACAGTGATCGGCACACAGTAAATGCAATTGATTGATTGATTGATTGAAGAGAACTGGAGAATTAAAGCACATATTGGCTTTGATGCTTCCAAATGTGGGGGAAAAGATGTTTCATTTTCATCTTACATGGAGAGCTCCAAATAAATCACTAGGGTTTTAATGAACCTATAGATATACTATTTGTTTGATCTAATCCTAAAATATTCCATCAGATAAACCTGTTTTTAGACACAATCTCATTTTGAAGCATGAACTGGGAGGTGGTCATGAAATCAAAAATCAAGGCTATTTGATCCAGAGTTGCAGTGAATCAACCTGAAGATTGCGGATTCATTATTAGTATTGACAAGTTCCTCTCTATATCTATTCTGAATATTTATCTAAATAAATTACAGCACACCAGCCATCTTATGGGTACGCATCAATACTCCCTGAGGGAAGATTGATTTTCCCAGGAATGCAGCTTAGGAGGGGGAATGCCATGAACAGAGTGGAAAGCTTCCACCATCCATAACTTCTCCTTCATCTGGTTAGCAGGGCTCGCACCAGGTGCTCGTCCCCCTGTCATGTGTGTTTTTTTGCCAGCTGGAATGCAGTGTTTGAGATACCATCTGGTTGCTTGCACAGACCCAGAGAAGAAGAATGCCATTTCTTCTTGCTTTACCTACCGGATGCCAACCTAAGATGTTGGGTTGGGCTAGACCTTGAAATTGCCACAAAATTTGGTGTTGAGGTCACTTAAAATAATATGGTCCTCCCATAGGGGCACCTTGATGACATTGTCTGGGTCCAGTGCCCCAGGGGGTCAGAGTTGTTAGTTAACTGCTCTATATTACTTTCATCTCCAGGAGGAAACATAGAGCTTAGTGCTCTTAACAACTCATCAGAATCACAAAAAGCCAATGCTTTTTTTATAATTTCTTTGTTATGCTTTTTTTTAAAGAAAACAGTTTCCTTGTTTTTTACTTGGGCCACATCCTAAAACATGGAAACCATTCTAGAAAGGAAAGAGGTGATGAGTTCCAAATGGAGAATGGATGTTCCAAGCAGCAAACTTTGTAGTTTAGCCACTGCTTTATGAGGAAGAAGCCCAACCTTTCTTTAAAACAGAGAGATTGTCCTCATCTTCCCTAGTGAGGTAAATCAGGGGTCTAGGTCCTGCATACAAAGAGCACTATGACATTGAAAAGTCAAGTAGCATTATACTTTAGAATGAATGTCAGGATACAAGTGACTGTATATGATTAAACAACTCCTGAAGAATCTTCAACAAAGCTACCGGAAAACTAACCTGTGGCAATCCAATATGCCAGATTTCATGCATTATATTCCCTCTGAAGCTTAACATGCAAGTATTATTTATCTGACCGATTCTCTTTTGATTAACATCCCAAAAGATGCAAACTTTATTTCCCATCTGCTTAATTCAAATGAAAATAGAAATGCATAGGCTTCAGGCCATATGTGATTGACCCCTTGAGAAGATGAAGTTTTTGATTGGAAATAGCAACAGATCTTAAGTTTAAATACATTGTTGAGATTGGACCCCCTGAAAAGATGAAGTTTTTGATTGGAAATAGCAGCAGATCTTAAATTTAAATACATTGTTGAGCAGAGAGACCAAGGAAAGCACTAACTCAATCTTGTCTCGAGGAAATTAAAAAAAACGTTTGCCCATGTAAGTTATTGTATCCTGAGCCCTTGAAAGGAAATATATCTATTTGAAATGAATGATGCTTTTTAGGGTCAGGATAAACAGAAATTGTCACTAGGTAAAGATGATGCTGGCTAAAGTTGCAGGTCTTTTTTTTAATCTGTAACAACCTCTGTATTTCTCTGGAAACAGGTGGTCTTTTAAGCTATAAATGCACTGTAGAGAGCTTATGCGTATAAGAATAAAAATAAATGAATTTGACTTTTATAGAGGGCTAGTGTTCTTGAGGGATAAAACACATTCAGTTATTCAAGGTTTTCATCTCTACTTTCAGAAATTTAACCACGGGTGGCAAAGCAAACTCAGTGTCTTATAGGAAAGAGCTACAGGTTCTTTCATTCATTCATTCAAATGTATTTATTGAGAGCTTATTGGGTGCAGAGCTCTGTACTAAGTGCTTGGAAAGTACAATTCAGCAATAAATAGAGAGAATCCCTGTCCACATTGGTTTTACAGTCTAGGAATCAACTATGTGGATTATCCAGAAAATCCAAGTGGAGAGTTTAGGCCTCAATATATCTTCTACAGTGAGATAAGGAGGTAAATCGACCTCAGCAGGAATTGGACTGTAGGTCTAGCCAGTCTGTTGTTGGTTCAGCTCTACATCTGTGAACCCCATCTGGGAGAGGGACTGTGTCCAACCCTATTTGCATGTATCGATCTCAGTGCTTAATACAGTGCCTGACATGCAGTAAGTGTTTAACAAATACCACCATTATTAAATCTCCAGTTTCCTTTAAAATTCGAAGATTCTTTTGTAACCATGTTAATACCAATTCTTTTATCTGTTCTGCCTCAGACTTGTTTCTTCCAATACCTGCTTCATTTCATTGCCTCAGTAATACTAATCAATAACGTTCAAAATATGCTGGGATTTACAAAATGCAACCTCATTTTCACAAGAGTCCATGGGTTTCCTGTAGATTATCACTTTCATTTTTCCATCCAGATTATCTATGGAAACTTTTCTGGAATTTTATGGAATTTTTCTTGCTACTTCATTCAGTCGTATTTACTGAGCACTTACTGTGTGCAGAACACTGTACCAAGCGCTTGGAAAGTACAATTCAGCACCAGATAGACAATCCCTCCCCAACAACGGGCTCACAGTCTAGGAAGTCACCCTCCCTGAAAAGGAAGCTTTGGCTTATTAACATTCACACTCATAAATCATCAAATTATTTTCCTGTCAGTAGCCATCATACTGAGTTGGGTGAGAACATTTTGAACAATCCAGAAATGCCATTTCTCCATTCTCAGGCCTGTTCAAAATGTTCCTATCCACTTGTTGCTCTTCAGAGAGCATCACTACCAATCCTTTGAATAAATGCTTTGGTCCTCAGTCGTCTTCCTCTGTTTGTTTTAGCTAGTCCACTCCTAGCTAGTCCACTCCTCTTTACTTCTCATCAGTTGATGGCACTTTGTGCTGCTCTTATCTCTTCCCTAATTTACTGTTTTTCCTCAAGTCAATCTTTATCTTCCCTATTTCCTTTATTCTTCTCTCTCACTTCTCTTCTGCTCTTTTCTTGTGCTTACTCTTCAATCAGACATTGACTTTCTTTTTTAAAAATCACTTCAGAAAACACTTGTATTTTGCCAGACTTTTTATTGGAAACCCTGGTCATAGAAGAAGTGAAAAGAAAAAAACATTTTGATTCTTCTGAAATCTAACTTTTCAACTGCTGAGTTTTTAGGCTTGGCAACTTAGTATGGTTTCTTAACCAAATTTGGAAATTCTGAGAAAAAGATGCCTTTTTTCTATGTTGTAGGAAGTACTGATTAGAGGTAGCAACTGGAAAAGGAAAAGAATTCATTACCAAATAGGTCATTGGCAGCAGGATTTATTTTTTGTCATTTGTCCTTTGATGTAGTAAAAGGATTTGTTCTAAATTATGTGATATTTAACATATTCTTGAAAGACCTGCCTAATTAATAGAGAGTGAGCTTTCATCCTTATAGGTGATTTTAAACTAGGTTGAGGTGGCCAATCACATAAGAGTAGTAATAATAATAATGTTGGTATTTGTTAAGCGCTTACTATGTGCCGAGCACTGTTCTAAGCGCTGGGGTAGACATAAGGGAATCAAGTTGTCCCACGTGGGGCTCACAGTCTTAATCCCCATTTTACAGATGAGGGAACTGAGGCACAGAGAAGTTAAGTGACTTGCCCCCAGTCACACAGTTGACAAGTGGCAGAGCTGGGATTCGAACTCATGAGCCCTGACTCCAAAGCCCGTGCTCTTTCCACTGAGCCACGCTGCTTCTCAGAGTAGAAATCAGATTTGGTACCCCAGAAAAGTGCTTGGAAATGAACAGAATGAAACCCAAAGCAGGGAATGGGTCTACTAATTCAGTTGTATTATCCTCTTTCAAGCGCATAGTAGAGTGAGCTGCTCTCTATAAATACCATTCACACAGCTCAACTGAGAGTGATCAGTGCTCTCCCTCAAGGTGACTGGTATCTTCAATGATAACAGAAAATGTCATGTCAAGAATGAGTGTTGAATCATTGGCTTATCAATTCAGTGAAATAAGCTCATTGTGGGCAGGGAATGCATCTGTTTGATTGTTATATTGTACTCTCCCAAATGCTTATTACAGTGGTCTGCGCACAGTAAGTGCTTAGTAGATACAATTGAATGAAAGAATGAATGAAATTCTATCTCTCTCCCCGCATCTTGACCATGAGTCTCCCATGTGGGCATACATCTAGACAGGGGAAGATGCTTTAAGAAAAGGTCAGTAGTGATGGGTTCTAATATCTTAGAGGTCACCCACCCTCAGATTCACTAGGAGAGAGTCTCCCTCAGTGGAATTAATTCTTCAGGATTTAATGCCTCAAAGTATTGCACCAGGGGATAATGGCTACTAACCTGTTAGGGTTCTCTGTGAAAAGAAGATAACCACTGTGTGTCATTGAGAGCCTGTGAAAGAATGCATAGATATTCCAGACATTTTCAAACCCCATACAAGAGCCACAAAGGAATTCTTATATACCAAAAAAAAAAAAAGAAAAAGAGAAGGTACATTCAAGTTCCTACAACTCTAGGCTTAAACTTTCTTTGACTTGAGCACCCCATTTGGAAGTATAAAGAGAGCTTCACCTCCACCAATCCTCCAGTTTGACACAAAACTCCAATTCCACATGGCACTGCTGGGGAGAGAACATCTTTCTTAGTTTTGAAGTCTCAAGTAGTCTCTGAGCATTGGACTGCCCACAAGTGTTTGGGGGAATTAGTTACTACAGTGCTTTGCTAATTGTAATTACAGTGATGATCTTGTAACTTCCCCGGTGCTTAGTACAGTGATTGGCACATAATAATCTCTTAACAAATAATATAATTATTACCATTAATTAAGGCTAGTTAGAATCAATTATAGTCAAGGCAAGTTAAGCTTAGTTGTGCTTTTGTACATGCTGTTCTAAACTGTGTTTTGAGAGATTTTCATACGTAGTCTGATACCATGGATCATTGGTGAAGGATCACAGATTAGATAGCTGGAAAATACAATTTGAGTTGGCATAGGAATGGGAGAAGAAATCCAGGACATTTTCTGTTCTTAAACTGTGCTTACACTGATAATGTTGATGGGGTAAGTTGAGACATTATCCCATGCATTTAACCTCTATATGCACAGGTTTTATAGGCTGGAGAGAGAATAACTAAATTATTGTAGACATGTTCTCTTCTCTCCAGTTCACTTTGTATAGATGTGGAGAGTCAATTCTGATTTTGGTTTTATTTTTCTAATCTTTCCAAATGTCTGCTGGACTGAATAGGCTACAAAGGTAGATAAATTTATTCATGATCCATTAATAATGAAATCATAATAATATAGTCAAAATTTGCCACAGTGGAAAGCCCAAAGGGCTAAATGTAAATGGAAACATGCATAATGAAATAATTTTTTGAAAGAAAAATTGGTTCAGGAAATTGATTAATAAAACTGGTACATCAAATAGGAGTATAATGTCCAACTACCCAGGAAACACTTTGGTTATAGTTAATTACATATGGATAAGATCCTCCTCATTTTCTGTCTTATTTATCTCAACTATTTTTTTCCTAGTAGAGGGAAGTCAATTTGCCATATCCTATCCAGTGAGTACCATGATAGTGATAGACTTTATTAAAACATTTATGAGGTAAGTCACTGTGCTTAATACTGGGATAGATTCAAGATAATCAGATCAGGCCCAGTCCTTATCTGATATGGGTCTCACAGTTTATTAAGAAGGGAAAACAGGAATTTTATCCCCATTTTAAAGATGATTAAATGGAAGCCCAGAGAAGTTAAATGACTTATCCGAGATCACACAGATAATAGAGCTGGGGCTAGACTAGAACTAGAACTAGGCTAGAACGCAAGCCTATTCACTCTTAGTCCCATGTTCTTTCTTGTAAACCACACTAGCTCCTCTACAGAAGTTTTGAGTCTCATAAAAGGGTCAAGTTCATTCAATGGTATTTATTGAGCACCTAATGTGTGCAGAGCACTGTACTAAGTGCTTGGGAAAGTACAGTACAACAATAAGCAGGCACATTACCTGCCCACAGTGAGCTGACAGTCTTGTCCTGGCACACTTTCTCAGTGGCATCCAATCCTGGCATTTCACACCGTTTAGAGTCCGGGTCGTTTCACTAGCTTAAACAAAGAGACGGTGATGTGAATGGGATAGAGAAGATATATGGATCTTGAGCAGAGCCCTTCCTGAAACTGAAGCATAGGTTTTGACTGGACATTGTGTTAGCCTAGTTGCCTGAATGTTCTGAGTGTCCAGACCACTCTCTTCACCGATGATCACCAACTGAGTGAGCATACCTCAAACTCAGTGATGCACACCAGATTACCATCTTTCATTCTGGGACCCCTATTCTTGACTTATTGGTCCATTTGAACTCTTGCAGTTACAAAATGCATGAGGTGTCTTCAACTGCTTCTTAAAGTGCTCATCCAGTATTTCTAGGAGAAGAGTTGTCCATCAAACCCAGACCTGATTCTGCAAGGGTTTGCTTTCCCAGATGAACAAATGGGCTTGGGGAATCTTGGGCACCATGTATGTGATGTTGCCATTTTGATTCTCCATTTTGATGGCACTGTTATCTGACTCCTGATCCCTGTCATTCATCTTACTTAACTTTATGGTTCTGGATTTTATGAATGGGAATGATTTGCTTTTGGTTCCTGACTGCAAGAACTCTACCAAAAACAAAATAAAAGGAATAAAATATAAGTATATTCATGAGCAAATTGGCAAATGTTTAGATGATTTTATCTGAGACAAAATTAATCTGTACAATGGATGGAAAAAAAGCCTCACTCTCCTTCCTCCTCCCACCTCCACCCCCTGATCTCCTTCCAAATGTTTTTCACCTAAAAATAGTTTGAATTAAGAATATACTGCAAAAGAAATTATTGCAAAAGTTCATTTCTTTGCATCCAATTTCAATTAATTGGGGTGAAATTAAGAGTCAGGGTTGATATATTTGTTACTTCTATGTTATTATTGTTGCAAGAACAATCATGTGATTGATTGAACTAGTTATCATCTGTGGCCAATTAGATATAGGCCATCTGTAAAGCTAAATTTATAGTAATACTAAATGAAAAAATGCATGTTCCCAACTGCACGTACCATTTTAGTAGCAGTAGTCCCTAAAGCATTATTGAAGAAATTAAAATAATGCATCTAGATTCCTGTCCCAACCCACTCTTCTTTACAGTTAGTTTTGCACTAAATGTGTCAGTCATGGACCTCTGGAAACACTCCTGTTAATTTAAAAAAAAACAAACAAAAGCCCAAACATGGCAGAAAGGCCTAGTGGAGAAAGCATGGATCTGGGATCTGGAGGACCTGGGTTCTAATCCCAGCTCCATCACTTTCCTGCTGTGTGACTTTGGGCAAATCACTTAATTTCTCTGTGCCTCAGTTTCCTCAGCTGCAAAATAGGGATTCAGTACCTGTTCTCCCTCTCTTACTTAGATTATGAACCTCATGTAGGTCAAACTTGTATCTATCCCACCCCTTAGAACAGTGCCTGACACGTAGAAAGTGCTCAACAAATACCATTAAAAAACAATAAAGTACATTTCAAAGAGATTTCTGAAAAATAACTCCCTCTCTAGTTTTCACTAGGAAAATAACAGGTTATGTTCTTTTCACTGACTCTCACTGTGGGTAAGGAGTTTTTCCTTAATGAAAATGTAATTCCTCCTTCTCTTCATAGGCTGCTTCTATACATCTATCCTCATGTAAAGCCCCTGACAAACACCGACACACTCATACATAAATGCTCATTTACCATGTATATTCATCTGGGAAGCAGTAGGCCCTAGTGGGCAGAACATGGTCCTAGGAGTCAGAGTTCATGGGTTCTAATCCCAGCTCTGCTACTTTCTTGTTGTGTGACCATGGACTAGTCACAACATTTTTTGTGCCTGTTTCCTCTCCTCCAAATCAAGGATTCAATACCTCTTCTCCCTCCCACTGTGAGCCCCATGTGGAAGAGGGATTGTGTACAGTCTGATTTACTTGTATCTAGCCCAGCACTTAAATTAGTTTTTGTCACATAGTAAGCCCTCTACAGATATCTTAATTATTATTATATGCACAAGGAGTCTGATAAGATATGTTTATTTGCTCTCTCAGTGGAGATACTCAGCAGCAAGATCTGCTTGGGTGCTCTTTGGCTAGCTCAAGGTTGCCTCAGCTGAAAATTAGCAAACATGACCCCTTCCCTCAGATAGTTGCATTTTCACAGTCCACCCAAATGAGACTCTCTCCTTTTAAACTAGAATCAAGGCATTAAAGGGGAAATTATGCCCTTAGTCCTAGTTTCTCCCCTTTTTGTCTGTTGTTTGTTGCCACCACTACCCACTCTGTCTCTTCTTCCACCTCTTGGTTCTCCTCTTCTCAGCATCTTAGAGCAAACCCTGCCTTCTCTCCTGACCCACATGATTTTTAATATTTTTTTAGCTGGATTTTCATCATATGCACCCTGGCTTGGTCACAGGACAGTGTGCGTCTTTTGCATTCCCTGCTAAAGCAGGGTGCGCTATGGGAGATGATATCCCCAGCTAGTATGGTTCATCAGTCTTAATTCTCTCAAGCTTGATAGGAGGATAAGGTTTACATGCTATGCAAAATGCTTAGTAGAGTGCTCTGCACACAGTCAGCACTCAAATAAATATGATTGATTGATAGAAGAGAATCTCCTAGGGTGGCATGCATGTGCTAAGTAGTGGGCTCTAGTGAAAAGAGCATAGACTGGGAATCAGAAGACCTAGTTTTTCTCTCAGCTCTGCTGCATCCCTGCTGGGTGACCTCTGTGCATTAGTGTCCTTACCTGAAAAATGGGGATAAAATACCTGTTCTCCCTCCCCCTTATATTCTGAGACTCATTTGTGACAGAGATTGTATCCAATCTGTTTATCTTGTGCTTACCTCAGTGTCTGCACAAAGTATGCATTTAACATACCATTATTATTTTTATTATTCAAATGGCTTGCCTCTCCCCTAAAAAAGAAAAAAAAATCAACTTCAAATTGGCATCCTCCCAACTCTAGTAATGATAATTCTCTTGAGTTGATCCTGGTCTATTACGATCAATGCTGAGATTAGTTCTACATATCTCATCAGGATTAATGTGGATGTGGGACCATCTCAAAATGTCAATTTTGATTTCTCATTTTAGCTTAAAACCCATTTCTACCAGGAAATTTCCCCTGATTTCTCAAATGCATTTGAGTGCCAATCTTACCCACACCCTTCAGAGCATTCCCACAATTATCAGTGTATATCTATGTTGATTAAATGTTTTTGCTTTGTCTCATCTTTTAGGCTGCAGACTTAAGACACACTTTTGTGCCCTCAAGACCTTATTAATGTTGTTTCATATATATTTGTCCTTCATATTTCTTCTTTGATTTTGGAGGGGAAGTAAATTTTAATGTAGTCAAATTTTATTTTCTTGCCTTTTAGGGTTTTTTTTCAGTTTCTTCATTGGAAGAGCGGATTCTGTGAACTCAGTTAAAATGCAAAGCAATAAAAAGCAGAAATGTTAAAATAATAATATATTGCCCGAGAGTCAGGAATTTCTCTTCAGAGAAGGGCAAAAATGCCAAATTCCTGAACTCTAAAATCTCTGCTTTTAGAAAATCCTATTGGAGAGTGTGAAAGTTTCAATTTAATGATCTACCAAAGAACTATGAAAGACAGACAAAAATTATGCAGGATATGTAACTGGATAAGATTAATTTTGAGATTAAATGTTTTAAAGACTGAAAGGTCTAATGCCTTGTTTTGTAGGTCTATGAATCTTTTAGGGGAAAATAAATTATATTTTGTGTGTGTTGGGGGGAGATGGGGAACACTTGAGATATGACTATTTAAAAACAATTTTTAAAATACTGAATAATTTCATGATTCAAGGTGAAGGATCCAAGGAATTACTGTCTCCTGTGATCTCAAGAGAAATGTGGCATAGTGAGGGGTTGGGAAAGTATGAGGAGCAGTAAAGGGAAGTAAGAAGTGGAGCATAATTTCCTCTATTATGCTTTCTTTTTTTTGTCCAACATAGTGGGCATTCCAATTGGGACAGCAAATAGTTCAAAAGTGCTAATTGCCAATGTAATCAGCAGTTTTTTTGCTGTTGATTTTACAAAACTGGCTAAAAATGGCCAAGCCAATTTCTAAGTCTATTTCATAAAACACATTTATTTTTAGACTTCAAGTTCATATGCCAAGTTATTGCTGCTTTTATAGTAGAGTAATAAAACCTGAAATTTGAGAGTTTATGGAAGGAGCAATGAAACAATCTTAAACCGTATGTTATCTAACTTGAGGCTTTGTTCTAAGTCAAGAATTATTTAAACAAGTCTCAGTAACTTAAATCTGATGAGGATATGGGTGATGGAAATTGGATAAAACTGCATGGAGGAAATGTGAGTTTAAGAAACAAAACCCCATCTGTATGTTATCTAATTGCTAGTATTTACTGAGCACCTGTTTTCATCAGAGCTTTGTACTAAGAAGTTGGGAAGAGTGCAGTAGTTAGAAGTTTCTCCTCCAAATGTCCTCAAGGAGCTCACAATGTAGCAATAGCTACAGACACAAAATAATTACAGATATGACGAGGAAAAGAATGGAAGGATTGCTGCATGGATAAGTAAGTGCTTAAATAATATAGCATGCAGATTTATATGCAAAGAAATGTTATGAGTGGATATGAGTGGATAATTGGGGAGGTATCCTAATTTTGGTGGTAGTTGAGCGGATATGTATTCTGGGGAGAAAAAAATTAGGGAGAAATTCTTTTGATGGAGATGAAATTTCCAAAAGGTTTTGAAAGTGGGGAGAGCTCTGATATGGTACAGTGAAGTGGGAGGGAGGGTAAGAGCAAAGGGTCAGAAGTGGAAAAGTAGATAACAAAGCACAGAGACTTGAGCTCAAGAGAAACTATGGGTCCCAGTCTGGGTGAAGTGGGGTAAGAGAGTAGATAAATAGGAGAGAGCAAGCTGATTAAGAACCTTAATGTCACTGACCAGTATTTTTCACTTCATGTGGTGAGGAAGGTATAACCACTTGAGGATTTTGAGAAGAGGGGAGTTGTTTCAGAAAAATGTTCTGGGCAGCAGAGTGAAGTATAGACTGGAGAGGGGAGAGACTGAATGCGGGAGATGAGTGAGGAGGCCGATTGCAATAATCAAAGTAGAATATAGTAAGCCCCTGGATCAGAGGAAGGGGTGGATCCTGAAAATGATGTGCAGGAATAATTGAGAGGATTGAGCAATAGATTGAATGTGAATGTTGAAAGGGATTGACGAGTTATGGATAATACTGAAGTTGGTTGCAACTGAAAGTGTCTTCCTTTCCTCTTGGCTCTTTGTTTTTCACTATTGGTTGGGAGTCACTTGAGCTCAGAGTTAAGTGGGTTTTGGGCCACGAGATACTGTACTTCCAAAGCTTTCCTGACTAGCTTGGGACTCATTTCCATTGGGAGCTGCAGGCTTCGATTTCATTCAATCAATCAACCTATCAATCGTTTGTATTGAGTGCTTACTTTATGGTTAATACTTTACTTTATACTTTATGTCCGCTCAACTGTATATATTTTCGTTACCCTATTTATTTTGTTAATGAATTGTACATCGCCTTGATTCTATTTAGTTGCCATTGTTTTTACGAGATGTTCTTCCCTTTGACGCTGTTTAGTGCCATTGTTCTTGTCTGTCCGTCTCCCCCGATTAGACTGTAAGCCGGTCAAACGGCAGGGACCGTCTCTATCTGTTGCCGACTTGTTCATCCCAAGCGCTTAGTACAGTGCTCTGCACATAGTAAGCGCTCAATAAGTACTATTGAATGAATGAATGAATGAATGGTTTCTGAGGATTATATGAGCAGCATCAATCCCTATATAAGCTCCTTATGGGCAGGGAACCTGACTACCACCTCTGTTGTACTCTCTCTCCCAAGTCCTTAGGACAGTATTGTGCACACAATAAGTGCTCAATAAATATCGATGATTGGTACCCAGAAGTCCTAGATTCTGGAATGGCCAGGACCTGAGGTTTCAGGGAGGAGACTGAACACAGATTTGCATTATGTGGGAGAAAGAGCAAAGGGATGGAAAAAAAAAATATGTTCAGACTTGAATCATAGCTACCAAAACAGTCACTGAGGAAGGATTAGTGGTAAATGACTCGAGCAAACGACCCCTTGTCAACATAATACAAACTCTTTCCAAACTCTGGTTTAGCTTTGAGCGTTTGAATCTGTTCAGATTTGGGTCAAAAATTAAACCTTCCAGCATCTCAAAGAAGACATTCGTCCCTTCAGGCCTTAGCCATTGTAGCAAATATGGAATGATGACTTAGCTAAACAGACTTTTTACTCTTCATTTATAACCTGGATCTATGAGAAACAGCAATATGCTAAGTGTGTATAATATTGTCCTGATTCTTATGGGATTTGGGAATAGGTTGTAATTTTATGTGGCAAATTTGTCAGCAGATTTATAGGCAGAGTTGTGGCTATGAATTTGAGTCCTCCTTTTTCTGCAAGATGATAACCTTCGGATGTGTTTCTCCAGCTATACTGTCAGCTGATATTCTGAGCTGTTGCATGCTGCTTTATTTCATTAACACTTTTTCAGCATTCATTTTGCCCAGCACACTTCTCAAAGTGCATTTCTTCCCAAAGAACAGTGTCAAACTATAGTATATAATCAGGTTTTTTTTCTTCCATAGGGTAAACAACAAAATTCAAGTGGAATTGTAAAACTGAAAATGTGTGAAATCAGAAAAATAATATAATAATAACCCTTTCACAATTGACCATTCTGAGCAAACATTAAATCTCACAAAACTGTATTCATTATATGATTCCACTATATGGTGTGAGCTTTTATTACAGAAAGGCAGTTGCGCACATATTTATGGAAAGTTTGAATCGCATTTCTTCTTACTATGTTTTGCTAACTTGAAAATTAAAGGGTGAGACCCATATTATCACTAATTCATGCCCCATTGTGCTTCCAAATTGTCCTCCCAGTAAATCATCTGCAGGGAATCCAAGGGGGAAACAGTATGCTAAAAGGAATTGAATGCTATAAATTCCTCATTTGCAAGGCCTTTTTGAGATCTTTTCTGATTCCCAAACTTTTCTCTTCGTTTTTGCCCAGTGGTGCCAACAAGAGTCAGAGCATCAGAACAGACTGAAGGGAGGCAGTACAAAAGAAAGGTGCTCTCAATTCTGTCATAACACCTGTTGTCATTATGCCTTTGGCCAGAACACTGTTGGGAAATTAGGGAATGTTCTTCTGACAATGAAAGCCCATCTGGATTCAGTGAAGTGCAATGTTGGAAGAAAGTGAGGAGTGCGCGTTTGCAGAGTCAGAAACAGATGAGTCCTGCAGTGCGAGTTTTCTTAAGGCTGGAGTTTGCAAGTCTCTGCAATTTAGTAAATGTAGTGGAGAATGTAGTAATAATAGTATTTACTTAGCAGCCACTAGGTGTGGTATAATACTTTGTGATGAGTCCTTGGGAAGTACAGAACTAAAAAAATAAAAATAAAAAATAAATTGTGGTATTTGTTAAGCACTTACTATGTGCAAAGCACTGTTCTAAGCGCTGAGGGATACAAGATGATCAGGTTATCCCACATGAGGCTCACAGTTTTAATCCCCATTTTACAGATGAGGTAACTGAGGCACAGAGAAGTTAAGTGACTTGCTCAAGTGGTGGAGCCGGGATTAGAACCCATGACCTCTGACTCCCAAGCCCGGGCTCTATCCACTGAGCCACCCTGCTTCTCTAAGATGACATATCTCCTGTCCACGGGGAACTTGTACTATAATGGGGAAGATAATCATGAAACTGTTCAGAAGCAACTTCCTTCCTGTCTTCCCCCTTCCTAAATCTTGCTTATCACAATTCTACCAACCATTAACAGAAGTCTTTAAGGGGGATTCAATGAGTAAATTTTGGTTTAAGGGAGATGGAGGAGGATTTCAGAAACCTTGAGGGAGGAACTCCTGCGAACCCTCTCAGAGGGGTAATGCCTATGAATTTGGTGTTTTGTCAAGAGTGAATTTTCAAGGCACACAGATTGACTATGTGGATTCTGCAGGCATTGGGCCCTATGACCTTTCTGTCAGAATGTTGAAATTCTTTTACTGCACCAGAGATTTTGATGTACTGTACTGCCCATTTTTTTTCTTTTTTTTAATGGTATTTGTTAAGTATACGTCATACACTGTTCTAAGCACTGGGGTAAGTACAAGTTAATTAGGTTGGAAAAAGTCCCTGTCCTGCATGGGGCTCTCAGTCTAAGAAGGAGTGGGGAATAGGTATCTCCCATTTTAATCTCCATTTTACAGTTAAGCAAACTAAGGTACAGAGAAGTTGTGACTTGCCTATGGTCGCACAGCAAGCAAGCTGCAGAGCGGGGATTAGAACCCAGGTCCTCTGACTCCCAGGTCTGTGCTCTCTCCACTAGGCCATGCTGCTTCTCGGTCAGTTGTAGGCAGGGAATGTGTCTACCAACCCGGTTACATTGTACTCTCCGAAGCACTTATTACAGTGCTCTGCATACAGTAAGCACTCAATAAATAAAATTGATTAACTGTTTCCCTAAAGGGTTTCTGGTGATGTATGATCTCATGGTAATATAGCCCAACAACTAGCTAACTATATATGTGTTAAAAGGATGAAAATTCCTAACCTCCTGCTCCCAAAATATATATTACAGAGGATCCTCCAGAATTCCTTAGTAATATTGTCTTTTGCTTCCAATCACAAATATTGAACTTAAGCAAGTCTAGATACCTCGCTGAAAGCCTCATTGCTTTCATGGCTTCTATCAAGACAGGTGATGACTTTGTGCTAGAGTATAAGATCCTCTCTAGAATGCAAATTCCCCTCTGGTATGTAAGTTCGTTATGGGCTTGGAATGTGTCTACTAATTCTGTTGTATTGTAGTCTCCCAAGTGCTCTACACTTAGTAAGTACTCAATAAGTACCACTGATTGCTTCAAACATTTGTTTGCACTGTGTGAAAAATATGCTCAACGTGCATTTTTATAACTTTCGAGAAATCATTCTTGAAGATAAAAGAAAAAAAGCCTTTACCAAAGTTTGCATGATTCTGGTATGTGTGTACGTGTGTATGTGTTCATTCAATCGTATTTTTTGAGCACTCACTGTGTGCAGAGCACTGTCCTCAGCGTTTGGAAAGTATAATTCAGCACAATTAGAGACAGTCACTGCCCAACAATGGGCTTACAGTCTAGAAGCGGGGAGGCAGACATCAAAACAAGTAAACAGGCCTCAATAGCATCAATATAAATAAGTAGAATTATAGATGAATACACCTCATCAAAAAAATAAATAGAATAATAAATATGTACATATATACGTAAGTTCTGTGACGCGGGGAGGTGGGTAGAGTAGAGGAAAAGCGTGTGTGTGTGTGTGTGAAACCGATTTTATTTTAAATGTTTAAAAGTGGTTAATAATGGTAGAAATACTAAAAATGTAAACATTACAATGCTTAACTCTGTTGTACTCCGGTAAGCCTCACTACAATAAGCACTTAATAGTTACCCCTGATTGATTAAGATGAGTTTCTAGTACCCATGTGCTCAGTTTCATAGGTATAGTGTTTCAATGCTAACAGGGTTGCCTTTCATAAACTACAGCAGATAAAACCTAACGAATTGTGATATTATACTCACCAACTCTAATCTTATTCAGTAGCATTTTAATTCCGGGGGAATAAAGTGATTAAAAGTATTTTGTTATAACTACTGTACTTACAATATCAGCATAACATCAACTAACAGTCAAAAAAAAATCCATCAGAAATACCATGCCTCTGTTTTCATCTTTGAATTTTCCTTGCAGGGTATTGTTTCCTATTAAAGTTTGACCTAACTTGAATGGAAGTGTGACAAATTTCAGCAAAAGTAGAATCCTCTCAGATGTTTTATATAGAATTCTCCCCATAATTTTCACGCTGTGAGAAATTTCAATTAGATATTTTGTTTTTGTGCCATCTCCTTTCAGTATATTAAATCCTTTCTAAGCCCTGGAGTAGAACATCTGGGTTATTCAAATTTGTCCCAAGTACTAGTAGATTTTGAATGGGTATGAATTTGAAAGCATACTATCTGTTTGCTAGACCAAACATCAATCACATATTTTCCTCAGGTGCTACATTAGAGACAAAAGGTGAAAATCCACATCCTTGCAAGAAAACAACAGACAATTTGCGGACTTTAATCTTCCTTTGTGACCCAACTGTAATTAGCACTGTCAAGTAGCTGTTTAATCACTTTCTATGAATCAAAGCTGATGAGTGTCTTGATAATATGTTAAAGAGCTTACAGATTGACTAAAACAATGACGACAGAACTCTGAGGTCTGCTTTTTCAATGCCGTATCTCTGTGGCCAATAAATGCACTTTTCTGCTTCTGCTTCTGTTAATCTTAACTCCATCACACTTCAAGGGTTTAAGAAGAAAACCATTCGTTTTCCAAGAAGTTATTCACATGAGGAGTAATCACAAGTGTCGTTTCTTAAAGAAAATTATATTACAGCCTGACAACTATGGCTTGTCAGAATGAAACTGGTCTGATTAGCATAGTTACATCTCTTTTAATTGTCAATGATGATAATATTTTCTTAAATGTAAAGTGGCCTACCGGCATTTCAGATTCAGATAGCATGGTGGCCTGGACCCTAAATACTTCAATTTCCCCTGAAATAAAACTATACATAGTGAATATCGATATCAGTGAAATTCACCTCCGTACTCACCCAGTGTAACCTCCAAATATTAAATTGTACATGTTCATTCATCAGTATTGTTTTTTTATTTTATTTTTTTTTACAAAGTCAACAGTTTACTAAACACTAATGAACATGCTCTCAGTGCTAAAAGATGGACAAATGCAGAATTCACTCTGTTCTCAAGGCACACCCAACTCTTTTATCAGGACCCAGGCTTTGCACTTTTCTGTCTTTTCCTACTCCCTCCATTCCAACCAGGGTTCTGTCTCCAGTAGCGCAACAACTTGCTTAGAGGAATAATGGGTTGATAACCTTCCTCAAGTCCATTTTTGTGATTATGGGTATATTGTAGGAATGATTACAATTCATGCTTTTTTATCATTATTCCTGAACTGCTTAAAGAAACACCAACCATTGCAGCATTTGAAAGGTAATTTTTAATGAAAAATGTCCCAACTTTTATTTAGAACTAATTTTCTTTTTCAGTGTACTATGCCTCTTTGCAATTTAGGTGAATCTTAGTACAATTGACAGTTTTGTCCATCATAAATATCAGGGCAGGCTCAACGAGGGAAATACCATGGATCGTGGGAACTGGCAGAGGGAAAAAAATTGAGAGGAGGTGATTCACCGGATTAGAGTCCTTTGCTTCATTTTATTTTCGAACATATCATATTCTGATCTTTACTGCTCAAGGAATGACTCTTCCTCGTTGGCCAGGTTCTGAGCATTGTATTATTTGACCTTCATCGATTTTTGTGAGCAGATATCAAGGCTGATGACTGCAGTCACTCCTCCTAGCATCAGTAACTCTATATCACAGGAGACTCTGAAACATTAAAAAAACACCTAATAGTCTGGAGAAGATACTTCTGAAAATCATTTTGTCCCCTGTGACCTGATCTAAAATTTCTGTTGTGCAGCCCTGGTCTGTTAACATAGTAAAACCTTCTTGTAAGGAAATCAGAACTGTTGAAGGACAATTCTTACAAACTTAGAAAATAATTTCACAGCCTGGCCTACAGAGCATAGGCCTGGGAATCAGACGAACCTGGGTTCTAATCCCGATTAAGTAACTTGTCTTCTGCTGTGTGATCTTGAGCAAATCACTTCACTTCTCTGTGCCTCTGTTACCTCATCAGTAAAACGGGGATTAAGACTGTGAGCCCCATGTGGGACAAGGACTGGGTCCAACCTGATTATCTTATACCCAGTGCCTGGCACATAGTAAAATCCAAACTAATGACATTTAAAACAAAACAATACTAGTCAGTACTCTGTTTTGTGTAAATTCACTCTGCTCTTTCTTAAACACTCAGGGGTTGATTGCAGATTATCTAGTTACAGTTTCTCCTCCTTGCTTTTTTTTCTCTCCTGCTGGTTACCTTTGTCTCCCCTTCTAGACTGTCTTTTGGAGAAGCAGCGTGGCTCAGTGGAAAGAGCATGGGCTTTGGAGTCAGAGGTCATGAGTTCGAATCCCAGCTCTGCCACTTGTCAGCTGTGTGACTGTGGGTAAGTCACTTCACTTCTCTGGGCCTCAGTTACCTCATCTGTAAAATGGGGATTAAGATTGTGAGCCCCATGTGGGACAACCTGATTCCCCCGTGTCTCCCCCAGCGCTTAGAACAGTACTCTGCACATAGTAAGCACTTAACAAATACCAACATTATTATTATTATTATGGTATTTGTTAAGCCCTTACTATATGGCAGGCACTGTATTAAGCTCTGGTGTTGATAAAAGGTTGAGCAGAGTCTTTGTCTCACATAGAGCTCACACTTTTAATCTCCATTTTACAGATGAGATAACAGAGGCTCAGAGAAGTAAAATGACTTGCCCGTCTTCACACAGCAGACATGTGGCAGAATCAGAATTAGAATCCAGGTCGTCTGAGTCCCAGGCTTGGGCTCTTTCTATGATCCAAGAATAGTGGCAAGAAAAAATGAAACTGTCAGTCAATCATATTTAGAGAAGCAGCATGGCTCAGTGGAAAGAGCGCGGGCTAAGGAGTCAGAGGTCACGGGTTCTAATCCCGGCTCCGCCGCTAGTCAGTTGTGTGACCTTGGGCAAGTCACTTCACTTCTCTGTGCCTCAGTTACCTCATCTGTCAAATGGGGATTAAAAAACTGTGAGCCCCACGTGGGACAACCTGATCACCTTGTATCCCTCAGCGTTTAGAACAGTGCTTTGCACATAGTAAGCGCTTAACAAATACCACAATTTATTTTTTAATTTTATTTATTTATTTATTGAGCACTTACTGTGTGCAGAGCACTGTACTAAGCACTTGAAAGAGTTCAATATAACAATAACAGACACATCCCTGCCCACAACGAATTTATAATCTACAGTGGGAGACAGGCTTCATAACTGCTTCAAAGGTAAAGGCTTTGGAGGCAAAAGAGATTGCTGTTGGCTGAAGTTAGATATTTGCAGAATGTGCGTTTTGATTAACAATAGTCAGTGTTTCTGACTCCAAGAGCTATAGACAGTTAACTGTATAAGGGAAAAATGTAAAACCAGCAAATTAAATATTGTGTATATCATATTCTACCAACTAATGTTTATTTAGACACAATTAGTTTTGGAAATTCTATCTCAACCTCATCATGAGAAACATTAAAGGGCCTTTATGTTCAGAGCACAATACAAAGGATGCTAGATTTTATATTAGTATATAATTCCTGCCCTCAAAGTGTTTATAATCAAAAATAGGATATAACCAAAAACAAGGAACAAATCTTCCTTAGAAATATGATTCTAGATAGGCTTTTATATAAGTATGGATGAATTTTTTAAAGCAAAAAATGTAGGTCAACTCTGTGAATATCTCATGTTTTGATCCCTTTGGGCCTTTTAATGTCACAAATATATGGTGTATCATAAATCATTCAGGGGCACTTGGTTAGCATGTCATTTTGTCAGTAAAGTAATGGTTTTGATACCAATTTAGGTAATGTCACTTAGAAATAAAAGATTTAAAGCACTTTATGGAATCTAGGCTAGAGAGTGAGCATTTCACCATTTTACATAGGCTAACCATCTTTTGTTAACCCCATAAGGAAATGGAGGTATTCTCAAATTTATGTGCCTTCCTGGGCCACTTTCATTCACTGTGAGAGTGATAATGGGCAGTGGGGAATGGCAAGGGGAGAGAAAAGAAAGGAAGAAGAAACTAGTCTAAAGTTTGAGTTCTCCAGAATTCTTGGGTATTCCTCTTCTATTTTGCGCATATGACACGAAGCAAGCCATTGCATTACATGACATCAGTTTCTCCTCCTATCGAACCAAATGAATAGATCTGACCTTCTACCCAGTGGTGTTTTGAGGATTTGTACATTTAGACATTTGCCTGCTGCGTGACTTGCAAGTCACATTATTTATTTTTTGGTCTCAGTTTTCTCATCGAAGATTGGGGATTAAACACTGACCTCGTTCCCTCTGGGACAGTGAGCCCTTTGAGGGACAGGGGCCATGTTCAATATGATTATTTTGTACCTATCCTTTGCTTAGTACAGTGATTGGCACGTAATGAGCACTTAAATATTATTTTCAGTAAGGCCTATAAAACACTAAGTCATTTTGCTCCATCATTATCATTAGCCTCAGTGAGTTTTACATCACCAAAGCTGACCTTTACAGTTCTAACAGAGAAGGAATATGAGAGAGCGAATCTGGGCATGCACTTGTGAGTCAATTACGTGATATAAATCTTAATATTCAAGGAAAAATCATTTGGTCTAGGCTATGAAAGAGAAGAGGTGAAAAATCATATAACTCTACATTGCTCACTTAAAAGCTGTAAAAAACCCCATGATTATTATTATTATCCTCCACTCTGCATAGAATTCTCCCCACCTCATATCCAGAGGACCACTGCTCTCCCCTATCTTCATGGCCCTTCTGAAATCACATCTCTTTCAGAAGGCCTTCCCTGATTAATCTCATCTCCACAGCCTCAGTCCCTGATACCTGCTTCCATCAGCACATTCAAATCACCAAGATGTGGTCACTCACCGCCTCCATAGCTCTTGTGTAAATATTCTACTTGAAATTGGTTGTAGTGTCTGTCTCCCGCAACTAGATTGCAAACCTCTCAAGGGCAGGGATCATATCTGCTAATTCTGTTGTACTCTGCCATATCTTATGTAGTGCTATGCTCACACTAATTGCTCAATAAATACTATTTATTGATTTAGTGGGAAGGGGAAGCTAGGGCAGTAGCTGGATGGTGCAGTGGAGTCCAGGGAAGATTGTTCTAGGATTGTCGAGAAGAGAGTAAATGTGAGTCAAGTATTTTTATCTCATCTGGGTTGAGTGCCTTAAATTTGCTCTGCTTCATCCTTCCCAATCTACCCCGACACCATACTTCAGCACCCTAGTGGCATAATTTTGGTTGGTAGCAGGTAACCAAGTTGTTATTCTAGGATGGGA